>NC_141667.1:91942931-93346056 GCF_028749965.1 Puma concolor
GACCCCCCAGTTGAAACTTGTATGATCTTGGTGATGCCACTCCATTGTCAGCTCTGCACTCTGACACCTCCTTTCCACAGTGATAGTCTCAAGTACGTGAATCTTTCCAGTAAGTCATTTTAGGTAAGACCTGAAACAGCATCAAAATAGTTTCATGTATGGTCCATAATTTTCCTTGGGAAACACTAGTTCTCTTTTCTTACTTGCCATTTAGTTGGGCCTATCGCTACTTTCTAGATATAGCAACAACTCAGCTTTGTCTTCTAAACTGCTTGCCAGATCATTTCTGTTGCTCTACAAATTCCCTGAAATGGAAGTCAGATACCAGATCACTGTATTCCTCAGAAACAGGGAACACACAACAAATGATCTCAGTCGCACTGAGGCTTGAGGAAAGGAGTTAAAAACTTGCTATTTGGCCCTTCTGGGATTAAGGGGATAGGACCCACTGCTACTTTGTCATAAGAAATACACTAACAATATTTTTCTTTTGTCTACCTGGATATCTGATATCCTGCATATGAATTAAAGGGTGAAGATGTGTGAAGTCACTTTTTGTCAACATATTTCCATCTTCTAACTATATGAATTTCAGTCTATTTTATTATGATGTTTCAGGTGAAACCTTCAATTTACTACTTTGTCTACATATTTGGTTCACTGTTCCAGGCATATCTTCTATTACATATGTCATTTAAGTGTCACAACAATTCCATAGGAAATGTTTTCTAATTATTTCTATTTTAAAACTGAAGAAATTAAAAATTATAAAGGCAGTAAGTAGTGGAAAGGGGTGGATAAATAATGTTGGCATCTTTCAAAAGCCTGTGCTCTCTTATCCATTGTCCTATGCCAGAGACTTATAAAGTCAAAGAATATGTGTACCTGTGTTTGAAATTATGAGTAGTCACAACACATCTTTTCGTTTATTTGTTTTAATGGAAGAAACAAATGTGTGGATGATATAAGTTCTGAACCAGGGAAAGAAAGATATCTTATTTTCTTCTGTCCTCTGTCCCAAGAGACAGAAGTCCACCATATAGAATTAGTTAAATGTATTGCATAACTGATTACTTATCCTTCCAGAATCATATATATTTATATTAATTTAGATGTAGGTTTTCATAGAATTAAATATTTTATCCATTTAAAATTGTACTGTGCAGTTTTCCTAAAGCCTTCAGATGACTAAAGGTCCTTTACAATTTTGGATGTGAATTTTGAGTGTTTGCTGTGAAATATTTAAGTGGAACAGGGAAGAATTCTTCACTGAAGTGCAGGTATAGGTTTATAAATGGAGTGATAATTACCACATACTTCGATTCCTGTAGAAAGCAATAGTCAAATTCCTAATAATGTCAAAGAATATGAGCTTAAATTCACTGTGGACTGAGTTAATTTGCAAGAGACAGTAGTTAACAACCATACATAAAAATAGTAGCTTATCCACCTAGAAATATAAACAAAATTTATGCCATGATTACAGTGTATCATTAGAGGACCATGTATGGGAAATTATATGTTTATAAATGTTTAATCCACATTTTATAAAGTATATTTTAATGGAATGCTATTAGCATATGTTGAATAACATGGTAAAAAGAAATAGTCCAATGCATTATTTATTAATAGACTTAATCATAATCTTGTTCATGATATCATCTTTGTAAGGATATAGATGTTTTTTTGTCCTTGGAATTAGATGTAGTGGTCTTTTATCATAAGTATTTGGTATCTTATGCCTATGTATATTTAAGCTGTTGATTAGAAACATTTTTTGGGCGGGTGATCAAACCTTGATGTTTTGGGGGTTTTTTTGGTACTTCATAAGCAGATTAAGTTAATGTTATGGACTTGAGGATGTGTCTTGTAGTCTGCTCCCTGTTTTACTTTGTCTCATCTTTTTTTGTTTTGTTTTTTTTTAACCACACATTAATCATGTAAACTATCTTGATATATAATTTTAAATAATTCCTTAGATTATGACTGGTTTGGTCAAATGAGCCAAACAAATAGAGTTATAATATACGGCCCTGAGGGCAAGTTTTATGGGTCATAATTATTCCAAAAGACAGCACATCCAAGGGTGGTATAGAAACAGGGAAAAACCAGAAGAAACATTTGTTTTATAGCTGGTCACTTGAGTAGTATACCTTTAATAAAACAGTAGAGGAAGTTAAGCAGGAAGTTATTCAGGGAATATTCTAAATATACTAAAATATTTAGCAATGAATTGTCTAAATACTTTAATAACCTTTGATTCTTCAGTTATATTTTTATACCTCACATGAACATATTTGTATTATGTATTTAGAAAAAAGGTATTTAATTATATTTTGAACAAAATATTTCAGGAAACTGCATGCAATGTAAGATATGTATAAATCAAAGGCAAATGCCATTTTGCATTTCAGAGTGGAATCTTCCCCATGGTTATTTGAACTTAAAAAAAGTGAATACAAAAAAACAAAAATTCACAAAAAAGAAGTGAATACACATAAGGACGTGTACTCTGTTACTACAGGATTTTTCTTGAATTCATTTTTTTCTCTTTGTTTCCTTTCTTATTTTACTGGAATCATTAAAATGTGCTTAATAATTGCATAAATGAAAGGTTTCTTTCAGAGTCTAAACTGTTGTTATTATGGAGAACAAAGCGGATTGTATGGATGAGCTCTATTAGAGTAATATATGAAGAAAGTGGATGAAGATATTCATCCATAGTACTCTTCAAGGGGACACAGTAAAATAATAAATGACAAGTAATGATCATTTCCATTCCCATGATTATGTAAATGCTCCCCAGGAGAACATTTATTGTGAATACTGTCATTGAAATCACCCTTCCTTCTGTTGACTAGAGCTCAATGCCTTTGAAGACCTGATTACTAAGCACTTCATAAGATGTAGCATGTGATGCTATCAGTCAGCACTGCCAAAGAATTGTCACTATGAAATTCCTTTGTTGTGAGCAATATTTTAAAGCAAATATTCAAACACCTCTATAAGGTATACTAAGCTCTTTCAGCGTCATAAGAAGCAATGACTCTTACAACAAATCCAAACATTATTGTTCTTTGAATCATGTTAATGGTTATTTCGAGCACTCCTCGGTGTGAGGTTATTTCAGTCAATGATACAGACGGGTTTGCAGAATCATTTGTGTCATACACACAAAGGGAACATCAAGAAATATATACCTATTTGAACATCACCTATAATCTTAGGTGAACTGATTTTGAATTATGCAATCATGTTCTTCTTTCTTGGGAGTGGTTATCTTTATTTCCAAAAATGTGTCCTAATGTAAGAATGTATATTAGATCTTATGAATACATACAACTTTATGAATGCCAATTCTATGGTGATTATTTTACTGTTTTTCATACTTTTGTATATCAAATAATTGAGTGAAAACCATTTTAAAACATTATGCTCAGTTAACCATTTAAAATAGTTGTTCAAAACCAATAGCTGCCCTAGTGTCTGAGCCACTTTAACCGTATTTAGTCATCCAGTCTAATTATGTGTCTACTCTGTGTCTAATGCCTTAGAGGAACTGTGAAAGAAACAAATCCAGAATAGAGAATATGGGCATTATTTTCACTGGGCTTATAACTACTGTGACAGAAAGTAGTTTGTAAAGATTTAGAAAGCAGGTCTAAAGAGTAAGTAAACAAGAATGAGAGTGTGGCATGGAGTTATATCCAGAGGTAGAAATGGAATTAAAGAAAAATAGTTGTATGTGTTTTGAATCAAAGTGTGTTATTAGCCTGGTTAGTGTACTGTTGGAGAAGAATAGAGACAGTGAATTCTGTATGAAGAATATGAAATTAACAAATGATTTAGAGCTTGTAGGGTGATTTTACCTTTGTGAAACTAGTGAGTAAGGTGATCTGGTGAAAATGGAGAGACTGAGATGAGAAGATAAGACAAAGGTTGAATTGGTAGACACACCCCTTAACGGAAGGAGACATGACACAGTGCATAGTGGAAGACTGATACTGAGAATAATTTCCCCATTTATTCTGCTCAAAAGTATGATAGTCATCAGTGCAAACATGTGCATGACCTTTATTATAAGGCTGACACTTTTTTATTATGTTTGCAAGTATCAACTTGTTTAATCTTCACACACACACACACAAAAACAAAACAAAAACTATGAGATAGACATTATTATTATTTTCATCTTAAAGATGAGGTACCTTGCCTAAAAGCTACTGAGAAGAGGGATTTTAATTTAAAACCAGGCAATCTGACTCCCAGACTCTGTGCTTTTAAGCATTATTGCTATGCTACTTCTTTTCACTGGTACCATTTTTCACATAACTGCTGACATAATATTTGATCAAGTCATCACTGTGCACCATGCATCATCACTATATATAATAAAAAATTATCAGCCCACTGACGTGTGAAAATTGTCTTCAGTCATTCATTTTGAGGCAGCCTGAGATTACATGTTCTGCTGAATGCTGGTCATAGAATGAAGTAATAAGAAATATCTGTCGTCACCTCTAATTACTGTTAAATATATTTTGTCCAAAGTTATATTATCTTCATTCTTTCTGTTCTGGAATTCCTTTTTTTTACTTTATTTATTAATTAATACAATGGATATTTAATGAGCATCTCTGTTCCAAAGTACTATATATAGCACCAAGAAACATTAAATACATTTGTTGGTTGCCACAGAAGATCACAACCTCGGTTTATAATATCCTGTCTCCAATCCATCTGGTGCCTAGTGAACTCTTTGTGTCTTCCCACTGGAATTTTATTTTTTTTTAAATTTTTTAATGTTTATTTATTTTTGAGAGAAAGAGAGAGACAGAGCGTGAATGGGAGAAGGGCAGAAAGAAAGGGAGACACAGAATCTGAAACAGGCTCCACGCTCTGAACTGTCAGCAGAGAGCCCAATGCAGGGCTTGAACCCATTAACTGTGAGATCATGATCTGAACCAAAGTCAGATGCTTAACGGACTGAGCCACCCAGGTGCCCCCACACTGGGCTTTTAAATCAGCTTTCTGGAAAGAAATTGAAACTGAATAGCACTGAGGTATTGATGTTTTAGGTGATGACCTCTCGTGGACTTAACTGCTTTCTAATGGGGCTGAACTTTTTAAGATATACGGTAAAGATTTAGGAATCATCCAAAATATGAAAACATATTTATTATAAAAAGTTTTCCAAAGAATTCAAAAATTCACCACAAAGAGTGGTGCCTGATATATAAGTAATGAAATTCCATATAGTTGTAGCAGTTGTTATATCACAGGTGAACAGGTTTGGATTGATTTTCACCCTAATTTGTAATAGACATACACCAGTTGTCTATACATGTTTTTTGTTTTGTTTTGTTTTTCCATCCATTTTATCCTTGGTCACTAAGACTACATCCTCACATTCTCTAACCAAGTGTTGTATAATAAACTTACTCTCCTTGTTCATTTGGGGTGCTATAACAAAGCACCAGAAACTGGGTGGCTTATACACAACAAACATTTAGTTCTTACATTCTTCTGCATCAATTGATATATTCATTTGGTTTTTATATCCCCTAGCTTGTTGATAAAGTAGACTACATTAACTTTCAGATGTTGAATCATTCTTGCGTTTCTGGGATGAATTCAACTTGGTAATGGTGTATATTTATTTTTATACATTTTGGGATTTGGTTTACATTTTTTAGGACTTTTGTATCCAAGTTAATGACAGATACTGATCTGAAATTTTCTTTCTTTTTGCTTTCGTTTTTGAGTTCCATGTGTTCCTTCAAGTTATAGGTTTCTCTCTGAGGTATATTGGGCTATGGAGTGTTGTGACCCTCAGATCCAGTGTGCTATTTGGAAATTTTATGTCCTCAAGTGTTTGTGCAAAATGGCACTCTTAGAGGGAAGGGCCCCACATTTCTGACACATGGCATCATTGCCGGAAGCACACTGTTAGTAAAATCATCAAATAACTGCTTCTGCTCTGGTGTCTGTGTCCTCATACCTTGCACAGGCATACCTGCCCTAGAAGAAAAAAAAAAGTGGTACACAACTTGTTATTAACTACGGTGAAGAAAACTAAAACTACTATTCAAGCGCTTCAGGACAAACAAAACTCACTGAACTCATGAGCAAAGTTGGAGATGAAAAACCAAACAGCTTTTGGTTATGTGCAGAGGAACAGAATGGCATTTGTGTTATTGCCAATACCTTGTGTGTGCCAATGCTCCTGTTTGAATAGTATCCTCTGAGAGGACTAGTCATTCTTCTGTGTCTGGCTTTCTTATTGATCTGGTAAAGTGCTGTCTCAAAGTGAGACAAGTGAGAAAAAACTGCATGAGTATGGATTGTTCAGGAGCCCCACTGGACTTGACTGCATCTCGAAATTTAAGGTGGGCAGTGGTCCTACCAGATTTTATGTGCTTTATGTATCTGCTGCTTCAATGGACAACTGATGGATGAGAGGTAGAATGTTGGTAAAGACAGTATCATGTACATAGTCTTTTGACTCCTACTGGACTGTATAAAAATGGTCCAAGTACTTGGAACAGATCCTTACCAAGAGATAACACACATGTCCTGTGCCAGGCTTATCAAATATCTTTCTGTTTCAGGCACAGTGAGTACTGTTTTATCTTAAGGCTTGTGTGTCATATGGAACATGGTCAACCCCTATGTTAATGCCTATTTTCTGTTGGAGGGAGATAGGGTTTCTTCTACTGTAGCATAAAGGACTGCAGGTCAGAGAAACTGTGGCCAAGAGTGATTGACACACATTTACTGAAGCGGATCTGGCTATGTCTCTTCTCTGTGTAATAAGTAAATCATTATTCCATCCACTTTTTGACTGTGTTATGTTTTCCTTGGTCAGTAAGGTACCAACATGCAGTGAAGAGGTATGTTTAAAGTCCTACCCTGGTTTTGATAATCAGTACCCAGTATTCTTGGAATTGATAAGTGGTGCACAGAACTCAGCTCAGCAATAACTTATATAGTTGCTGTCTCCCCATCTAAGAATGTAAGTTTCATGAGAGCAAGGGCCAGATCATTTTTAATTGATAGTAACTATATTTTTAACTTGCTTGATAACTATACAATGCCTGGCATAGAGTAAGCACTCAAATACTTTTCATTAAATAAATGAAATAAAATATTTATTTTCTCTAAAAATCTAGATTAAAAAAATCTGATATTGGTTGATCTTTTGTTTTTTTGTGGGTTTTATTTTTTTGTTATTTTGGTTTTCAAAAAAATAATATTTGAGCCTAACTGAGAAATCAATGGAAAATAGCTTCTCACGCCTCAATGAGTAGAATTATTTAACATACTTAAGTTAGAGTTACAATTAAATTCTCCATTTTACTTAGTACAATTTGATTTCTGCTATTATCATTATTATTTTAAATTGTGTTTTCAATCATTATGCATATTTACATTTCTATAATAAGCTTTAATTTAGTAACTATTTTTTAACTTGAATTTTTGTTGTTTTTATCATTTTCCCTTGTTCTCATTCTGGCTGTATATTTTTATAACCATGTCCTATTATGAAACTATATATGAAGTTATCCTAAAATGTCTCCTGCACATCAAGAGAATATACACTGTGGGGTTCTTTAAAGTACTGTTTGTTTTTTTCATAGAACACATTTTTGTGTCTTCATTTCATTTTCTAGAAAGAGATTTCTGTTGTTGTAGTTAAGAATAGGCTTAAACACAAACCGGGATTGATTTTGTTTTTTCTCATATATCAACTTATACCCACCCTCAATTTTTAGAAAAAATATCCAAAAGAGAAGGGAAAAAATAATTTAAAAGTCAAGTAATCTATTGGGTATTATTTAGGAATCTAATATGTTCTTGGATATGTAGATGAGTAATTGCCTATGAGCTGACATCAGTAGAAATCTGAGGCAAAGGAAACCAACAATTACTGGTTCTCTTCAAGATATTGTCATTCATTTCAGAAAAAAATACTTTAAGGCCTTTCCATACAATATGTAACATCTCATTGCAGAAACCCTAATAATTCTGAGTTTTTAACTTCATGATTAGTCCTTCAAACAGTGTTTTTTACCAGAACTACAGATTTTTTTAAGTGTTTTACACACTTACAAATCTAATCTGTATTAATTATTATATATGGAAGATATTTGTCTTCTGGAACCATTACATATTTACTTTCAAAATAGTTTGTAATCTTCAAGACTACATTTTTCTTAAAATTTTGCTTTGGGTAGGCTTACTTGTTTCGTGCATGTGTGTATGTGTGTGTGTGTGTGTGTACGTGTGGTCACACACACATGAGCTGGAACATCTAAAACAAGAATTTTTAATTCTCTATATACAGTGTACAAAAAAAAGTTAGTTATTCTTACTTATGATATATTTTAAGGTTTAATAAAGTATCATTATCACATTATTAATACAAATTGTTCACATCAACTTTGTTTCTAAACCTAAGAATAATTGTACTTCAGAAATTATTGCAAAATCTGACATCTATCCTTATCTTCTAAATTTACAGAAAACCTCCAACTTACCTAATTTTCTTCTCTTCATTTTTTTCATCCTTTTATTCACTTCTGTATATCATCATGAATTTAAAGCATTCATTTCAAACCCATAAATAAAGTGTGGGCACCCAATATTTACGGGAAAATCATATTGAAATGCAGTGATAAAACTCCTGACCTTTCTTTTCCATTTATTTGCCATAGTTATTTACTGTAGAAATAGGCAAATGTCACACATTTTTTTCATATCTTAAATAAAATAAGCTATTTCTCAAATAATAAGATACACAATATATAATAATTTAGTATTTGACTATGTAAAGGATATATTAAATATAAGGGAAACCTGTGATTTTATACACATTTCCCACACAACAAACTTTCCCTGTCAATATAGAACAAACTTCTCTATTTTATTATTTATTTTTTTTTTAATTTTTTTTTTCAACGTTTATTTATTTTTGGGACAGAGAGAGACAGAGCATGAACGGGGGAGGGGCAGAGAGAGAGCGAGACACAGAATCGGAAACAGGCTCCAGGCTCTGAGCCATCAGCCCAGAGCCTGATGCGGGGCTCGAACTCACGGACCGCGAGATCGTGACCTGGCTGAAGTCGGACGCTTAACGGACGGCGCCACCGAGGCGCCCCCAAACTTCTCTATTAATTGAAATATATTTCGACATGAATTGCACAACATAGACAATCATATATTTGATGATTTTATTTTATTGCTGTAGATACTAAATTTGTCTATTACGGCCTTTTGAAATTTAAACTGGGGTCACTTTACCAAATTACAGTTTGCCACTAATTTCAATGGTAATTTCCCATGAAAATCCTCCATACCAAATACTAAAAAAATCATTTTTTCTTATTAATATGCAACTGGTTTTTTAATGCTGTAAGACTATATATAGACTGCATATAACTGTATGTAGACTGTTAGGAAACAAAACAGATTATCAGCCAAATTACAGATTGAACCTTATTTAAATTACCCCTGGTCTCCCTGTCCCTTGCTATATGTCTGGATATGATGTATTTTCTATCATTATAATCTGTAAAGTCTATAAAAACTATAACATATAATTAAATATTATATTATATACCTGATTAGTAGGTGTAGGTATTTAAAATTGGGTTCAAGAACAACTGCTTCTGAATGGTCCAGGAGCAGTTACTTTACATCCCACTTGAAAATCTGTGAAATGGCAGTAATGGTATTCATTAAATTTCCCAAATCATAATATTACTGTATAGAACTTATTTCCTGAATAATCCCAATAGCCCCCTCTGTCCAGTATGCATATGCAAAATTAAATGGGTTTTATGCTGAATATGACTCAAGAAGGTGAAGCAATAACTAATACTATTTGCTTTTAATTTCCTTTTTATTTGGATCACATTTCCTTCTGTATTTATTAGATTTTAAAACTGTGTCTAAGTTAATTTGATTAAAAATTAGAGAAGTTTGATACAAGTATTTAATGAACATTTATTTATGGAGCACCATTTCTGATTCCAAAAAAATCAGCATGTAAGCAAAGTTTGCCACTTAGCAATTTAGAGGCTTTGCTCTTTTTTTTTTTTTTTCCAGAAAGGACATTTGATCAATGATTATTAAAATGTTAATTTAATGATTACAAACTTCTAATCTGTATTAATTATCAAGTTCCAGCTTTGTGGCTCAAAATACGTACAATAGCCATAATGGCCCCAATACTTCCTATGATTTGTCTAAAGTTTTTTTCAACTTGACTGGTTTTCCTGGAAGGGCTGTGATCAATCATTAGGTGCTAGAATCACTTAAAATAATGGACTACATCCTTTTGAATTGTTAATATTACCATTCATGTAGCACCTTGTGTGAATAAGAACACATGCCTACTTTTCCAAGGCTGTGTTTTCATGTGTTTGTGGATATTTTAATTTTTTTAAGTTAAATTTCTTTGAAAGTCACTCTGAGGTTAAAAGTCTCCTCCTAACAAACACCAGTATTAAAATTAGAATAAGTTGGTCTCCTGGGTGTCTCAGTTGGTTAAGCCTCCTGATTTTGGCTCAAGTCATGATTTCACAGCTCATGAGTTTGAGCCCAGCATCGAGCTCTGTGCTGACAGTGAGGAGCCTGCTTGGGATTCTCCCTCTCCTCTCTCTCTTTCTGCCTCTCCCCAGCTCATGCTTTCTCTCTCTCTCTCTCTCTCTCTCTCTCTCTCTCTCTCTCTCTCTCAAAATAAATACACTTAAAAACAATTTTTTTAAGCATAGCCTGGATTACTCAGTCAGCTAAGCCTCTGTCTTTGGCTCAGGTCATGATCTCAAGGTTGCTGAGTTCAATCCCTGCATTGGGCTTTGTGCTGGCAGCTCAGAGCCTGGAACCTGCTTCTGATTTTGTGTCTCCCTCTCCTTCTCCGCCCCTCCCCAGTTTGTTCTCTGTCTCTGTCTCTCTTTCAAAAGTAAATAAACATTAATTTTTTTAATAAAAATATTAGAATAGGCAGGTTACAGATAAGAAGCAAGTCTATGGCAGAAGGGGGTTTGTTTGTCTGAATAATATCCATTTTAAGATGTTCAGCAGACAGGTGGGGCAACTTAAAAATATGCAATGACTATGAATGTAGTGGACCTCAATTATTTAAAAAATTTTGTGGAACAAAATATTAAAAATATATATATTATAAAAATATTTTACAAAAGTACTGTGAATCTGTAAGTCTTTTGGGACAAACATGTTAATTCTGAAGTAAATAATTTTAATTCAAAAAAATGAAGAGAAAAATTAACTTTTTCTCATGCTAAATCATACCCAATGACGTTAACAAATTGGGATTCAGACAGGTTTTAAGGATGTATGGACAAGAAATAAAGGGGAAAGAGCAAAATCCCAGGAGAAGAGAAAAGTAGAGAAAGCATATCACATAACATTTGTATATTTAACTAAGGGCTAGTAGTTACTATCTCTAATTCAGACACTGGTACCAATCTCAAAATTTTTAAATTATTCTGATGCATAATTTAAAGAGCTACAAACAATGTAAAATTAACATCAGCTACTGTTACATACATTTATTGGGGTTTTATGTTTGTGGTGAAACAATCATTTAGCCAAATGAAATACATTAAAAATTAGCATTACAGATGAGGCAACAAGGTTATTTCTAATCTATGTCCATGCTTTAGCTAATTTCCTCAATAGCTCCCCATAGTTATTATGCTGTTTTCTATATGTAATAGTGCTCCTTGCATTCTGGATATTACTCTTAATTTCCTCAGATATTCAGTAGTAGAATATAAAAGAAAAGAAAATCACTTTGAATTGTGCGGTTTTGTAGAGACACTATAGTTCTTAAAATATAATCAGGAATGGAGAAAACAGCATTAGAAATAGTGACAATTTTCAATCTCATCTTCTACAGAAAAGTAACATCTGCACTTTATCGTTAAGACAAACATACATCTTTGAAGGGATTGTAGGGGTACTTATGTTTAATTGGAAATAGACTTCGTTTCTTTGTCACAACCATTACGCATATTATATCACTTCATTTTAATACATTATCATACTGTTTATAAGCAATTTCAAAGAAGAATGCAATATATGCAATAGAGAGAGTTTAATTTTAATTTTATATAAGACTAACCAACGCAGTGGTTATGTTTTCCCATTTTTCACTAATGTGAAGACAATTCTAACATCCTCATGAAAGTATCTATCACATAATTTTTATCCACCAGGAATATCCAAGTTTGGAAAATGTAAAAAGTTGTTAGTTATTTTAAAATTATATTTCTAATTTAAAAAAGTCAAGTAGCTTATGTTTATTCACAATTTCAATTATTTTAACATCATTTTTTGAGAAGCTTATGACATTCCTTTTCTTAAATGGACAAGTTTGTGTATAGAATTCATGTGACTTCTGCTGGGTTGGAGGTTTTAAATACCAGTGCATCTGGCCTCATTATATAAATATAATTATATTCTTCTAGTAAAACTAGGTTTTAGTAAAACTAGGTTTTACTCAAAAATATCTTCTATGCTTTCTGGGTAACTATTTTAGAAATTGTTAATTGTAATTTTATATATTTTTACTTTCCTGAAATTCACCAAGAAAAAAGAAATCTCTGTGAATGAATTGGAATCTACATTATTGTGCTGAGTGTCTACTAGTTGGTAAAGCATTAATGGGGGAAAAATATAGCCTGACAACTGCTGGCCTGAGATATAATCACAAAACTATGAGGAATACCCACCAGTTTGATAGCAGGGTTAAATAAGGACCACTGCTATTAGAAAACAATGGACTCCTCTTTCTTGTCTTGGTCTGTAATGTTGGAGTTCCTCTGGGTGAAGAATACTGACAAGCACTGGCACATTAGACACCCTTTGGTGAAAAGTAACTTACTCTGTATTTTACCAACAAATTGGGTTTTTACAAAGTCTATGTAAAGAAAAAACACAAAAACCCCCTTTCTTCACTTTGTCTTTCAGTGACTATGAATATATACAAAATAATAAGTAAATATATAGGATCTAAGCATAGAAACTATTAAATTTAAGAGTCAATGTAAATAGTGAAAAAATAATTTTATTTGATTTATGGCATTCAGAAGATAAGAAATCAGAACAATGGCTCAGAAATTCTACCCCTGGAGGTAACACTCACACACACAAAACATATTTACTTTTGGCATATGGATACTGTCCTCAATCACAACAGATCTAACATGTTTCAAAGTATTGATTCTTAGAACATCCTTTATTATAGAGTGCTGAGAAAATATTAAAGAGTGGTTCAATAAAAGCAATATTGAGGCACCTGGGTGGCTCAGTCAGTTAAGCAGGCAGCTTCAGGTCAGGTCATGATGTTGCCATCTGTGAGTTCCAGTCCCACTTCACGCTGTGTGCTCACAGCCCACAGCCTGGAGCCTGCTTCAGATTCTGTCTCTCCCTCTCTCTCTGTTTCTCCCCCACTCATGTTCTGTCTCTCTCAAAAATACATAAAAATAAAATTAAAAAAAAAAAAAACAAAGCAGGGCCCAAAGCAATGTACAAAAGGAGACTACACATGATGATCTGTATTAAGACAAGTTTTTAGGGTGCCTGGGAGGCTCAGTCATTTAAGAGTCTGACTTCGGCTCAGGTCATGATCTTTGTGAGTTTGAGCCCCACATCGGGCTCTCTGCAGACAGCTCAGAGCCTGGAGCCTGCTTTGGATTCTGTGTCTCCCTCTCTCTCTGCCTCTCCCCTGCTCTCACTCTGTATCCCTCTCTTTCAAAAATAAATAAACATTAAAAGAAAAATAAAGACAAGGACAAGTATAGAGAATCTAGAAGACTAAGTGGACCACATGTTAATAGGTAATCTGGAATATTATCATTTTTTTTATCTCCTTCTGTTAGGAATATAGGAAGAGTCTGTTCAAAGTGATATTATCTAGCAGTATTGGGGATGCAGATACTCTCTCATGCTATTTAGGTGAGACCCAGTGAAGGTGGACAGCTTAGAATAATGACAAAGTCCACTAAAAAAAATTCTTGAATAGAATATCATAATTGCTTACCAACTGAGGTGGCCAGAAAGGCAGCACTGATTATCAGGAAGAACTTTTTCCTCAAGTAAGGAAAAGAAGAAAGGAAGAAGAAAGAAAAGAAAGGAATTGAGGTTGTTGTAGAAATATTGAGCTGTCATTGAGGCCACAAAGTTCTACTCTTTAGAACATGTCTGCAACAATTCCAGCCTGGAAAATCTTATGTTTTGTATTGTGTATAACCAGATGTTCATTTTAATCATCATAATACCTCAGGAAAGTATCTAATATTTAACTCAAGTTATGTTCTTCCCTACTTTTACTTTATAAAAAAACACTGATTCAGTTAATTTGCTATATAAATCTTTTAATCATAAGCCAACACAAATTTGCTTAATTATCTACCAAAACATCTAAGGAAAGTTTTAGAATATTCAATTTAAGGTCATAATCTTATACAACACAACTAGTTAACTGCTACTTTTAACAATAAAAACTCCATACTCATGTGAACAAACATTTTCCTGTTTTCTGAAGGCCCAAAGACATAGAAAGGCAATGTGCTGCTCACGCAAAGGAGCTTGAGCAAGAAAGCAGGGCTCCCAGGGTAAGTGTCTGTGTTGCTCACTGAAGAACACTATGACTCAACTGCCTCTTTCTAAAATATAAAATATAATATATAAGTTTTTAATATTGAACCAATATTACTTATCATTATTCTTATTGACTCATATATGCAAAACTACAAATTATATATAATTACCAATGACCTCATTGGTATTCTATATAAATTCTATTTCTCTGTCATTTAGAATATTGCCTTCAGATTTTAAGTAGTGAGATTTTAAGAATAAGAGTGACATACATTTTATTTAGATTGGTGAAATTATTCACTATTTAGAAGGCTATAAAATCTTCAATAGAATACTACCTGGGGTCATTTAGATAGGACCATACTTATGGATTTCATGAAATTTAAGGTATTTTTCAGCAAACCAGTACATCCTTGAACAGCTCTCTAGCTTGGAATTCATTCTGACTTATTACATTTAGTGTACTTTTTCTTTTTTTTTTTCTTTTTTTTAAATTTTTTTTGTTAACGTTTATTCATTTTTTTGGGACAGAGAGAGACAGAGCATGAACGGGGGAGGGGCAGAGAGAGAGGGAGACACAGAATCGGAAACAGGCTCCAGGCTCTGAGCCATCAGCCCAGAGCCCGATGCGGGGCTCGAACTCAACGGACCGCGAGATCGTGACCTGGCTGAAGTCGGACGCTTAACCGACTGCGCCACCCAGGTGCCCCTAGTGTACTTTTTAATTAGCTGAAATATTTGAGAGGAGGGTAAAAGCAGTTTGGGATATGCGGCATACTTGATTCCTGCATGTAAAGATAAGTCAGATCTTCTGGTTGACAACTGCAATATAAGTTTCAGTGAGCTAACTTACCAATTCATGCCTTAGGTAAAAATGCTATTTCTTCTCTCTTTAATTATAGGTAAGACAGAAAAATCCAAAAGCCAATATGTCTGTGTATGTGTATATGTATATGTGTGTGTGTGTGTGTGTGTGTGTGTGTGTGCATTTAAGCATGCATACAAGGAGAAACTAAAAATAATAATAATAAAAATGATTTATTTATTTTTGAGACAGAGAGAGAGAGAGAGAGTGCGCACCAGTGGAGGAGGGGAAGAGAGGGAGACACAGAATCCACGAAGCAGGCACCAGGCTCTGAGCTGTCAGCACAGAGCCCAACGTGGGCTTGAACCCATGAGCCACAAGACATGAACTGAGCCAGTCAGACACGTAAGCAACTGCATGACCCAGGCACCCAGAGAGGGAGAAATTAAAAATATATATATTTTAGAAATATAAAGATATGTATATTTATAGAGAGACAGATGTTATACACAAAAATAAGGTACTCAATTACATTTAACTTTCAGATAAACGAAGTCTTTTTTTAAAATATAAGTATGTTCCACATGCTGTGTTTTTTATATTAACAACATTAATTCTTGCTTATCAGATCTTTATATTTAACTGGACTTTGGCATTTTTATTTGCTAAATTTGCAGCCCTTATTCCAAGAATAGTAACATATATTCTTAAATGATTCAATAAATTGTAAATAACAATTATTTTCACATTTAACTACAAAGAATTAACCCAGAATTAAGGCTAAGTGAGGTCAGCAAAGTGGTGGAATAAGAGTTTTCTACCGTATTACCACCTAAATGTGATTTTGACAATCACCCATGGAAAAGAGTACCTTTGTGAAAGTTCAGGAGTTCAGCAGAGAAATCCTAGCACACTGTTGAAGAGGAAGAAAAAAAAAGTCAATATTGGATGCATTGAAGACAGTAAGGCTGAAGAGAGTAAAGATAAGTTTATAGGGTACCTGGGAGGCTCACCTACACACATCACCCTTCCCCTAAGTCATGACGGTTCAGTGCCAAGAGATACCCATTGACCTGTGATTTCACTCACAGAGGAAAATTAGAGCATGCAAGTGAGCACCCAGTTTTCCTAGCTGTTTGTGATGCTGTGAAAGAAATTCATGTCTTTTTCATCCCATCCAGAATACTGAGGTGAGCTGCTGACTGAGGGGTGGGGAGGAACTAGGAGAATAGCAGCCAGGGTTTGGAACATATCAAAGGGATGCAGATCCTCTATCTTCTTCACAGGCTCTATCAGGAGGCCTCTCCACAAACCACTGAGGACACATCACATGTGGATTTCCCCCATGCGGTACATGGTAATCTAACATTGCACATGCCTCACCCAAATGCTCCCATTCTGTACCTGGCTCCCTTTGTCCCTAAGATTAGTGAATGTGAGCCTTTGAAGATAGCTAGTGGGCATTCACAGAAAGCTAGTCCAATTCTGCAGGGTTGAATGAAAGCACAAAAGTTGAGCATTCAGAATTCCCCTGGGCAAGGTAAATGGGAGACTGCCAAACCCAGCCTTGTTTTATACAATCAAGAAAAGTCATGTAGTCAAACAAAAGAAAACAAAACAAAAAAATTACCCACCAAGTTAGAACAAGTGTGGAACAGTCATATCCATAAAACAAAACAAAATGAAACAAAAAAAAAACCTCTGAAACAAAATATCTAGCAGCACCAACCAAAAGGTTTTCTTGCATGAAACCAGTCAGTCAAGACTGAAGAAGGTGACTGCCTTTTCCAATATGAAGATAACAACACAAGTCATGAAGGAGTCTGAAAAAATAAAGGGAAAGGGACACCACCACAGGTACACAATAGTTTTTTCAGTAAATAGCCCCAGAGAAATGGACATCTACAAATCATTTGGGATATAATTCAAAGTAATTCTTTTCAGAAAATTTAGCTAGCTACAAGAGAATACAGACAATTCAACAAATAAGGAAAACAATACATGAACAAAGTGAGTTTAACAGAGAAATAGAGAAAAAAAAGGACCAAACAAATTCTGGAGCTGAAAAATAAATGGAACAGAGGTGGGAAGTGGGGAATCAGTAAAGAGCATGAATATCATACTTGATCAAGCAGAAGAAGGAATGTGTGAACTTGAAGACATATCATTTGAAATTATCCAGTCAGAGAACAAGGAAAAAAAGAATAAAAATAGTAAAGAAAGCCTACCTGAATTATGGGGCACTATCAAGTGGAACAATTATTGGGATACCAAGAGAAAAGAAGGTGAAAGAGGGAAGAAAGACTATTTAAAGAACTAATGGCTCAGAAGTTTCCAAATCTGCAGATAGAGTTGAGCATACAGGTTCATGAAGCTCATATGTTCCCAAAAAGATTCATCTCAAAAAAATGTTCTGGAAGACACATTATAATTAAACCTGTCTAAAATCAAAGAGAAAAGGATAATTTTTAAACTACCAAGAGGAAAAAAAGGAACTCTTAAAGGCTAATAGAAGATTTCTCAGCAGAAGCTTTGGGAACCAGGAGAGAATGGGGAGATATATTCAAGCACTGAAAGAAAAATAGTAGCAACAACAATGAACACACAAACAAACAAAAATCCTGCCAACCAAAAATCCGTTACCTGGCAAAGCTGTCCTGCAAAAATCATCTGTGCACTGAAAAGTATGAAACATTGATGAAAGAAATTGAAGAATACACAAATAGACGGAAAGATATCCTGTATTCATGGATTAGAATAATTCATATTTTTAAAAATGTTCATACTAAAGTAATTTACAGAATCAATGCAATCTCTATCAAAATTCCAATGCTTTTTCACAGAAATAGGAAAAGAAATTAATGCCATGGAACCACAAAAGACTCTAAATAGCTAAAGCAAGCTTGAGCAAGAAAAGCAAAGGTGGAGGAAGCATCACACTTCCTGATTTAAAGTATATTGCAAAGCTATAGTAGTCAAAACAGGATAATATAGGCATCAAAACAGAGATATAGATAAATAGAACAGAACAGAGAGCCCAGAAATACATCCATGGTTTATGGTCAACTGATTTTCCACAAATACACAAAGAATACACGTTAGGGAAAGGATAGCTTCTTCAATAAATGGTGATGGGAAAGCTGGACAGCCACATTTAAAAAAATGAAATTGAACCTCCTATTTTACTCTATACGAAAAGTCAACTCAAAATGGATTAAAAAATCATTGTTTCACTGTATGCTAACTAATTTGGATGTAAATTTTAAAAAATAACAAATAAAATTTAAAAAATGGATTAAAAAATAAATGCACAATTTGAAATCATTTAAAATACCAGAGAAGAACATAGGGAGAAAAATTCTTGACATTTGTTTTGCCAATTTTTTGGATTTGACACCAAAAGGAAAGGCAGTAAATGAAAAAATAAACAAGTGGGACTACATCAAGCTAAAAGCTCTGCACCACAAAAGAACCTGTCAACAAAATGAAAAAGTAACCTATGGAATGAGAGAAAATATTTGCAAGCTATGTATCTAATAAGGGATTAATATCCAAATATATAAAGGGCTTGTGCAACTCAATAGCAAAAAACAAGTAACTCAATTTAAAAATGGGAGAAGAGCCCAAATAAACATTTTTCCAAAGAACACATACAAATGGTCAACAAGTATGTGAAAAGATTGCTCACAATCACTAACCATTGGGGGAATGAAAATCAAAAGCACAATGAGATATTGCCTCATACCTGTTAGGATTTCTGTGTCAAAAAGGCAAAAAATAAATGTTGGCAAGGATGTAGACAAGAAGGAAGCCTTGTGCACTGTTGATGGGACTATAAATTGGCACAGTCATTATGGAAATAATATAGAGTTTCCTCACAAAATTAGTAATAGAACTAACATATGACCCAGCAATACCACTTCTGGGTATGTATCCAAAGGAAACAGAATAACTATCTTGAAGAAGTATCTGTATTCCCATGTTTATTGCAGTATTATTTACAATATCTCAAGTGTGGGAACAATCTAAGGTTATGGGTACATAAAATGTGTTATAGATATACATATATATCACTTATATGTGGAATCATAAAAAATATTTAAAATATATGGATGTATGTCACTTACTTATTTGTGGAGTCATAAAAAATGAAGTAAAATTCAGACTCATAAAAATAGGGAGAAAAATGGTAGTTGTTAGGGACCAGGGGTGGTGAAATGGGGAGAAATTGGTGACAGTACAAATTTTTAGTTATAAGATGAATTGAATTTGAAGATTTAATGTTCCATGGTGAATAGAATTAACAATACTGTATCATATAGTAGAAATTTGCTGAGTAGATCTTAAACTTTCTACACACATGCACACACACACGCACGCACACACACAAGCACGCACACACAAGAGTAATTGTGAGATGATGGATGTGTTAACTAACTTGATTGTGAGAATCCTTTTCACTAAGTATATGATATGAAATCATTGGGCTGTAAACTTTAAATATACTACAATTTTGTCAATTAAACTTCAATAAAATTAGAAAAATAAATGATAAAATAATTAAGGAAGTGAAAGTATGATTACCTTTCAATTTATTAATGGAATTCTTAGGTGGAATCTGAATTAGTACATGAGTGGGCTTTAAGCAGGCATTTATCTCTGGGTACAATGTAGTTGGATTTCTGATTAAGGTTAGCAAACTGTTAGAAGTCACTTTAATGTAAACTTCTGGAAAGATTTATTTTTAATTTATTGAGACTATGCAACCTATCTGTCTGCAGAAAGGGAAAAAAAAGTAAGACTAATCGTGGCAAATTATTTCAGGCACATTTTGTGGTGTTCTGTTATTTTAAGTTTTCTCAAAGAAAACTTGGCATTTAAATCTATATACTAAGCTTTTGAAATATCCTAAGACTGGAAAATGTAAACGAGAAGTGCTTTACCATTTTCATTTCTACAGTTTTCTTTGAAGGAACTTTATAATTATAAAAACAATGTACTCCTTTTCTTCATCCAGGAGGCAATTGTATGGCATCATCCAGCATCTATATGACCTATTGCTCTTCGACCTGTGCGTTCAAATATAATTTTTCTTGTGTACTAGTAGTGTTACATTGTGCAAATCAGTTAACTTCTCCATACCTCTGTTTCCTCCTCTGGAAAATGGAGAAGTAATAACAGTTCCACTTCGTAAGGTTGTTACTGAAAAACTAACAAATGTTAATATATGTAAAGCACTTAGAACAGTATGCAACACTTAGAAGGCACTATACGTGTTTGTTAAATAAAATTAATTAATACAACTTTTATTTAATTAATAGTGAACATGTTACTGATTTCTCCATATCAGGACACAGATCAAATTGATGTTTTTAATGGCTGCTTAGTATTGCTTTTTTTTTTCTTTTATGTCTTCCTAGTATTCTAGAGCATTTGTTTCATATAACTTGTTTAACCATAGTGCTTCTGATGGATACTCAGGTAATTTATGATTCTTTTATGTATAATAATTACAAGAGCTGCTACTATAATAACCTTTGTACAAATATCTTGGCAGAGAGTGAGACTATTTCTGAAATTATGTTACCATGGAATGTATGTGTGTTTGTTTATTTATTTTTAAATGTTTATTTGTTATTTTTCATAGATATGGAGAAAGCACATGAGCAGGGAAGGGACAGAGAGAGAGGGAAACAGAAGATACAAATAGGGCTCTGCACCAACAGCAGAGAGCTTGATGTGGGGCTTGAACTCACGAACCATAACATCATGACCTAAGTTGAAGTCAGACACTTAATGGACTGAGCCACTCAGGCACCCCCAGAATGTTTATTTTTTATCTTGATAGATACTACCAAACTATCCTCTTGATAAGCTGAATAATTACACTTTCAAAAAAAGTTAGTGAGATATCCTATTTCCCCAACTGTTTTCCAACAGTGAAAAAGCATAAATTTTCTATACTCCAAATTGAACTCTGGTGCCTTGCTCTCAGTTTAAATACCTTCAGTGCACACACAAAAAATACACTATTTCACAGAGAGGTTTAGGGAAGTCTGTTTTAACTGTGATACCATAAATCCATAGTGGGGTATACATGTTTTCTATCTAATATATATTTCTGTTAAAGGTGAGGTGTTGCACTGAAAACAAAACACTGGAATGTTTTGAGTTCAGATACAGTATAGAGTTGGTGAACTTGGGAGAGAGAAATTTTCTTTCAGGAACTCTATAATTTCAATCCTTAATAATTTTTGAAGACTGTATAACTTCTCAAGATGCATCCCCTAAGAATATTTTGCCATAAGCAAGAATAGTTTTTGTTAACAATTATTGAATATGATGTTGTCATGTTTTGTCTGGGCAACAAATATCTGGAAAGGTTCCGTGCTGTATCTGTTTTTCTCCTATGGAGGCTTTTCCTGTATTTATTACACCTGAGGAATCAGGGATAGAAATACATTTGCAGCATCTTAGAAAACATAGAATATCAGTCATTTATTAGCATGATTCAGTGAAACTCTAACAGACCAATTCATTTGCTTAATAGCAGTGTGATAATTCACTAAATTGAGAGAAAGCAGTATAATTAGTTTCTAGGTGAATTTCTAAGAGATAAATTAGTCATATCTACAATCTGTTACAATTTATTATAAAGCACCTAGGGTTTCCATAGAAAATATATGAACTTTAACTGACTTCCTAAAGCACACTGGTGATTTTGAGAAATTTATTAACCTTAAGATATACATTTAAAGGGAACATTGAAAAATGTAAGGATCCATAGTCTATTTTTTTTTAATCAAGAGTCCATGAAAGAGTATAGTATATTCCCCTTCCATAGTGGGAAGAAGGAGGGCTGCAGATAAGATTTAAGTCACCAGTTTTAGGTCAAATCAGAAAATTAAATTCAAAACTGCTTACATTGAGTAAACGGTTGAGTGTCTCTCACACTGAGTATTTTATACAACATGAAATTGTCAAAAATACGATATGGTTTCTTAGTGAAAGTTGTTATTAGTTGTAATGTAACCCTTATTTAAGAATTCAAATTAAAATGTGGACTTGCCATTGACCGAATTTAATTTTCTCTTTGATGAATTTGAAGAAATCTTAGTCTCTAATTTCATCTTATTCCACCAAAGAAAAAGATAAGGAGTACAAGAATATTGGCCATCAATTTTGGATACAGTAGAAAGAACAAGAGTTTAATGTGAAATAAGTTTGAATCTTCAGCTTCTCTTATATGTTAATTGCATGTCAAGGTGTACCTAAAATATGGTTACACTATAAATATACTACATTTTCCAAGTATTTTTAACAGTTAACTTTTATTTATATTTTTAAAATTTGGATTTAATAATGATTTTAGAGAAGACTTTTTGTTTAATAAAAACATTTGAGAATGCCTTAAAAGAATAATGACACAAGGATCTAATGGGAATAACTAAATAATTCAAGGACATAAAAAAAAGAAAAAAATCAGACAACAAAACAAACACAAAAGCCAAAAAATGAAGAATGTTTTTGGCCAAACAAAAGAGGCATCTTCTCTCCTGAAAACTAAGCCTAATACCTTCCTGTATCTAGAGGGTACACAAACACCCTCCAGAGTGGCTGAAATGGGGCTCCTACCAGATGGTCTGGGAACCACAGATGTGGACAAAGCCACTTATTTCTTTGGCCTCAGAAAGTAGAGTTCAGTGTAAGGGATGCCTCCTTCTAATATGAAACAGAAAGAACATATGAAGAGAAGAAAGGGTTGAGGAGGGGAGAAGAGGGAAGGTCCCTGTAGGGAAGAGATTTCAAAAAGTAATCTCAACTTATCTATGTGAAGGATGTTACAATTAGCTCACATCTAAGAAAAAAATATTTCCAGGCAAAAACTTCCTTCCATAAGGATCATACTTGACTTGGAAAAAAAAACGCTCATTTTATGAATTCACCATTTTCAGTTAAATTGTATTAACTATATTATAACTCTTGAAAAGTATTTAAATTGTGTATTTATTTAAACTATTTGAATATTTTACTCTGTTCAGTTATAAGAAAAGACAGTGAACCAATAATTTTTTATATGTGTCCAAGTCATAATGTATAAGATATTTCAGGGTGGTTTCCTGTGGAAAACGATATTTTTATTTGCAAAATGTAAAAAGTGAAGAACTTAAGAAAATTGGTTAAAAATGTCATGTTGAAGGGCACCTGGGTAGCTCAGGCAAGTATCTGACTCGATCTCAGCTCAGGTCTTGATCTCAGGGTTGTGAGTTCAAGCCTCACATTGAGCTCGACACTGGGTGTGCAGCCTACTTAAGGAAAAAAAAAAAGTCATGCTGTAATTATATGAATAAAGTTTGATCAAAGTTATAATATGAACAATAAACGTATATTACTTTAAAATGTGCAAACATTTCCACATTTGAAAATGATTGCTATATAATTTAACTAAAAACTATTGCTTTTTTTATGATCAATAATCTCATAATTTTCTCTAATCATTTTAGTACCATAGTTTTAACATGTAGCCAAGGTCTATATTTTTCTAGTGTTGATGATTTCCTCGATCTAGATGAGCCTTTATAGAATGATATAATCCACAGTAGAAATGCAGCACATAATTTGCTCAACAGAATGCACACTGACTCATGATAGAATCTAAAAATCCTATTTCTAGATTGGTTCTGTATTATATTACAATTAGGTCTGACTGCTTGAAACTAAAGCATTTTGAGGGCCCCTTGATGGTGTTAGGTGTTGGGGATGAAATGAAGATCAGCTAAAAATCCTTAACACTTGGTAAGGAGTTTCCATGAGTATCATGAACATTAAGCTCACCTGGGCAGCTAATTCCTTTCACTGCTAATAGATTTAGTAACTCTATGTTTTGGGTCTTGAGCTTCTTTTCTTTTTTAATATTTAAAAAGTCAGAAGTTCTATTTTAATTTAGCACACACTGATTCTCAGTTTCCACAACCCACCATAACAGATAACAGATAACATGCTGATAACAGACAAGACTTGTTGCTTCCGAAATGCCAGAGTTAGTCACAGTCATTTCTGTCTTGGGAGTACCTGTTATACAGCCCTAAACTGTTAATTTATGACAAAATATGTTACTTCAAAATGTATGCTTGTCTGGAAGACTCAGGTAAATAGAAGCTGAAGGCAGATTTCTTAATGTGATTAGCATTCTGTAAACAATCCTCCAATGCAATGGACTACAAAGTGCATATTTAGGGTCAGTTGAGCTATCTGCATCAATTGTAATCCTTAAAAAGATTAAAGAAATGTCTTCATTATCAAGTTTAATCAGGAGAGAAAAAGTTAATGAGACTTATCTGATTAATCTTATTAATAAGAGAAAAAGAGAGAGATCCCCCATATAGAGAAAAACCACTATCTTAGTGGTATTTCTTGCATGAGAGACATTTATTTTACATATGCTATGTATTTATTTACATGTTTCCTTCTTTATGTTTTTGGAGATATTTATAGAGAATTATATGCATCTGTAATCAATAGTTATTTTTTTCTTCCAAGAAAATATGTTTTTAAGTTGACAAGTTTAGCTTGAAGTAATATATATATATAAATAAAATATAAAATATATATAATATATAATATATATATATTTAAAAGGTTTATGAAAACATAGAAAATGCAAAAGAGACATTCTATCTTCTAATATGCTTGGAAAGATGCTAAGGATAAGAATGTGCAAATGTTACTACAGTTATTTGTACCAATGAAGAAATATTTATAATTGGAGTAATTTCTCTAATTAGCCAAACAAAATGCCTAATGTTGAGGAAAAGTGTGTTTTTAAACACTGTACCTAATCTTTCTGTCAGTTTGTATTCATTGGTAGAATGTATTGCCTTCTCAGTAGCCACAGGGATGTGATTGGTGGTTGACTTTTTGTCTGTTTGTTTAATATGCTACAAAAACCTGTGTTTCTAAAACACTGGATTTCAGAGATGTTTTATTAGTCTAAAAAAAGTAGTAAACATTGGAACAGATAGCCAAGTAATTAAGAAATTGGACTTCTATTTTTCTTAGTAGCTATAAGCACACAGATAGGTCATTTAATTTCTCTGAACTTCATTGTGTACATTTTTAAAGAATACTATTATATTTCTATTTGAACTTTCTCTAGTAATGAGGTACATATTTCACCACGTTCTTCTTTTGTTTTTATGGAAGTATATATATTAAAATATTTCTTCTTTTCAACTCTTAGTTTTTAACATCCATTAAATGAACCACACTATATGGTAGTCTTCCCTAGGAAATCAATTACTATGTCTGGCTGCGAAGGCCTGCATTTGTGAGAAAGGGCTACTCTCTGACTTGAGGTATACTTATCTCTAGATACAATGGTTTTATTTTAATTTTAGTGTTTCTTTATTTTTGAGAGAGAGAGAGAGACGGAGTGGGAGCAGGGGAGGGGCAGAGAGAGAGGGAGACACAGAATCTGAAGCATCTCCAGGCTCTGAGCTGTCAGCACAGAGCTCGATGTAGGGCTTGAACCCACAAACCGTGAGATCATGGCCTGAGCCGAAGTCGGATGCTCAACCGACTGAGCCACCCTGGTGCCCCAAGAATGTAATAGTTTTAAATTGAGAAAGTGAATTAAAACTGATTTAAGATTTTGCTCTTGTTAAAACTTAGAGTTTTAACACTAACAGTTAAACTAACAACTAATCACTTGTCAGTCAAGTGCCAATTAACAATTTACTTTGGATTTTTACAGCATATTATACATTTTGTTCATAAAAATGGAAGAAATTTTGTACCCTTCTCCCTGAATAAAAGCTTAAAGAATTATTTTTAGCTTTTTTTTTTAATTTTTTTTAATGTTTATTTATTTTTGACAGAGAGAGACACAGAGCATGAGTGAGGGAGAAGCACAGAGACTGGGAGACACAGAATCCAAAGCAGGCTCCAGACTCTGAGCTGTCAGAACAGAGCCCAATGCGGGGCTCGAAGTCACAGACCGCGAGATCATGACCTGAGCCAAAGTCTGAAGGTTAACGACTGAGCCACCCAGATACAATGTTGCTTTTAAGTCACTGACAGCTTGACTGACTTTAACCTATTGCTGCATCATGATGTGTGGCTTTTAGCTCATTTTGACGTTGACTTAATTCTCTAAAAACCCCTAACTTCTGAGGACTGCCTGGATTTGTAATGCCTCCTCAACTTGTTGCACTGTTTCATTAATTCCCAGCCTTGGTTTATTTCATTATCTTGCTATATGCTATGTCATGAAGCCGAAGTAAATCTACTATATTGTTTATGTGACTCTTAGACCTCTATACAAGGTAAGGGTATAGGCCTTGTAGTAATCAATATACAATATACAGGACAAGTTCGATATTTGGCTTACACTTAGGTGAAGTATACAGAAATTGTGTAACATAATTTAGAAAAAAAAAAAAGCCTTATTGATTAACTTTGTTTTTCTAAGGAACAATTCCTTAAATGATCACATTAAACACTCTTCTCAGGGCGCCTGGGTGGCGCAGTCGGTTAAGCGTCCGACTTCAGCCAGGTCACGATCTCGCGGTCCGGGAGTTCGAGCCCCACGACGGGCTCTGGGCTGATGGCTCAGAGCCTGGAGCCTGTTTCCAATTCTGTGTCTCCCTCACTCTGCCCCTCGCCTGTTCATGCTCTGTCTCTCTCTGTCCCAAAAATAAATAAACGTTGAAAAAAAAATTTTTAAACATTCTTCTCACTGCAGTCAAATCGATCTCATTATCAATCTTTATTTTATTTTTGAACTGAAGTGCTGAAGTCTAAATGTTATCAAGTGGGGTGATTTTGCAAACTATAGGACACTTTTTTGTTGTCATAACTGGGGAGATGCTACTGGCATCTTGTGGGTAGAGGCCGGGGTGCTGCTAAATACCTGCAATGCACACAACAGCCTCCACAATACAGAATCATCCAGACCAAGATGTCAATAGTGATGACGTTTAAAAAGAAAATGATGCTAGAGTGATTAAGAGATAGCATTTTAGCTCCAAAAGTAGAACTGAAACATTTTTTTCCCTTCCCTTTAGAAAAGTGGGACATTACATAGAGAACACAATCTCACTGAGATATATTAAAGCAAAATCCAGATTTAATATTGAGCCCTACACTTCTCGGGGACGAAAAAGAAAAGAGGGGGTAAATATTTAAATGTTCATTATCCCTCTCAGGTTGGATAACCTCAGGACTAGATTTTTCTAGAAGCCTCTCTCTCTCCATGAAATAAGTTCTTCCTTTTCTTGTCTATGAAGAGCACTACCTCCATCTCAGGCAGTAACCTAGACAGGTCTACAGGGAAACAATTAATTTTCCATAGATGCAAGTTGCCTTGGGAAGAGAGTCATCGGAATTTTTTTCGATTTGTGAGGCACCTGCGTGCTGCTTTCCTGGGGCAATATTTTGGTGTAGCTTTAGTGCAGAGCCACTATGGGTTGAAAGTCTGCTTAGTCACTACCTAAGTATATAAATGTATGCAAACTCCATAAGAAACTCTATGCCTCAGTTTCCACATCTGTAAAATTAGACTAATGATGTTACCTTTTTCATATTTTTTTATGAAAGTAAATGTATTAAAACATACAAAGTGCACAGAATAGTGCCGTGAACATAGCAAGCATTGAGTAAAATTTGCTATTGCTGTTTCTTATCAACATCACCATCATGAGCATCAACAGTAGAAACGAATTTCGGGAAGAAGCCAGTACATGGTAAATCCTTTCAACAGTATAGAGCTAAAGACATTCTTTGACATTCTTAAACTTTGAAAGTGGCATGCACGCCTAAATTCAAACTACTCTTTTGCATCAGTCAACTTCCTGTTTAAAGCATAGAGGCTTCAATTAACTTCAGGGAGAATCAGGTGACTAAGCAAAGAACTCTTGATAGGAATCGCATTTGTTCGGGATCCCAAACCTGACCTGAGGATTGCCCAATACAGCTACCGTATTATATCAGGTCTATTAAGATTTCTCAATTAAAAATCAGGTTTTCATTCTTTATACATTTTTGTTCACCCCTACAGAAAACATTATTATCTCATTATACAGTTCCTGAAACTGACTGAAGGCTGTAATGGTATTCAAAATCAAACACCTAACAGTATCTGTTCTCTGATTCCAAGGGTTCTTCCTACCACACAATGGAAGCATTTTGTCACAACTCTACCAGTGTGTATATTAATAGAATTTTTGTCACCATTGAGCTGCAGATTTAGAGCATTATGTGTGGTGACTTGAAACTTTGCATAAAATAAATGTAGGTAGTTTTGGCCAAAAACTAATCCTTCAAAACCTGTTAAAAGAAAATTCATGATTTTCAAATATGTTAAAAATTTATATCTATGTTAAGTATTCAAAAAAAATTGTCTATAACAAAGAGTTTAGTTGTCTAAAATTCTTCATCTTTGATAACAGAACTTTGATTTTTACTCATGGTGTATACATATTACACATAAATATAAATATAAAAATCATGAATTTTCTTTCTTTGTAACTGAGCTTTTGGGGGATTAGTTTTTGGTCAAAACTGTCAAGACTATGATAACATTCCCCAGAGCACCATACTGGTCCACTATATTGATATATTATGTTAAACAAACCTGATGAACACAGATATATGCTTACCAGAGAATGGGAGGGAAATATGTAGATATTCAGAAATAACCACATTGGTGAAGTTATAAAGGTTCCAATGATCTGGAATATCCTGGAATCCAGGGTATTCATTCTAAAGTAAAAGATACATTATTGTACTTTTTAACCTTTACCACTAAGAAAAAAAGGCATATATTTATGGGAGATTTTGAATTCTGGAAGGAGAATATACAACAATTGAAAGTATTGCTATACTAATTTATCAGCTTAATTTAAAGCATACCAATTTTAATAGTGGCCCAGAGCAAATGAGCTCTCAGAAGCTAGACAAGATAGGCTCAATGGAGCTAGAGTATCATTCAAAACAGATTAGTTTGGCTGCATATTAGCCATTTAGTTTGATGTATTTTTTAATAGCTATGTACATTTAAATAAAATTCCATTACTTGTCAATGTAAAACAAACAAACAAAACAAGAAATTTTAGGTAAAATTTTAGATTACCAATTCATCTTCCAAGACCAGGAATACTGGTTATTATTACCATAGAGGAATACTGGTCCTGTTTTCCCTCATGGTTGCAATGAGATGGGCCTGAGTAGTGACAAACCGTCCAACACAAGACACACATTGTAGTTTACTATAATCCATGTGCATCCCATCTTTTTTATCTCATCTAGTACCAACTGTCTAAGGCTGCATTCTCCCTTAATTAGATCGTGAAACCAGTGTTGATGCAAGTCGTATATTGGGAAGCTTGGTTAACATTAGTAGGGAAGAGGGGGCAGTGAAACATAGAGGAAAAGGAGGACAATAAGGTTCATACTTTAAAACAGCTAGCACAGTGGATGACTAGAGAATAATTCTCCTGGGAAACTTTGCGAAGGGGTGCATAACACACTTCAGAAATATCCTATGTGAGGTATGAGAGAGCTGGGGTAATTATACACCAAGTGCAGAGGTTCACTGGTTGAGGAATTTTCCTGAGTGGATATTTATTCTCTGGCATGTTGCATGTGTCACAAGTACTCTTAAGAGCTCAGCGTGACTGTCTCTAGTAAAGGGGGGAAATCTCATGCACAGAGATGTGGGTGCTGGCAGGTGAAATTCATCTGGAGTACTAGGAAAGATGTGACAAATATGGGTGCTACGCTGATTGGATCACATTTTCCTGTTGACTATCAGTTGAAGCCCATTTCAGACCCACCTTGGAAACTGCTTTACTTAGATGCATACGTTTAATAAGTAGGGAGATTCAAATGAAAGTATGAAATAATACTTCTTTTCTCTCTGGTACTATGGAAATGTAATGATTTTTTATTTTCAACTGTTAGAGAATGTCCTACATGTGTATACACACATGTTGTGTGTAGGAAAATAAAATGCCATGTGCAATGTCTTGAAGTTATATATCCAAGATCTGTTTATATAAACCATATGATTATTTATTTGGCTTACATTAATTAGACATAACTTTGACCTAAATATAGTTAACTCAGATAATTTATTTTCACATGGAAATTTTGTGAAACTGAAGGAACAAGGAAAAGCTAGTTTGGCATAATATAACCATGTAAAAAATAGTTGGTAAAGTCATCTTTTGAGGAATGTATAATTCGATGAAGTCATAAGGTTTTTCTTTAGATCAGACAGGCAGGCAGTAACAGATGATATGTCTGTTTTGCACTCTACCCATATCGGGCTCCAAAGCACAATTCCACATAATTACTGTCTGAGTTACATCTCTGGACACTCACAACCAGACATTATACTACTCTCATCCCACATCCTTCTCAGGGCATGTTATGGAAAGATATTTGAGTCAAATGATCCTTAGAATTCATAGTTCATTTATTTTTACTGGCCAGTGTAGATTTTATTCTGACTTCAATAAAATGGTAACTTGGCCAATTAATACTGTTTAACCATATTAAGAATATCTTATAGCACAATATATTAATTTACAATTGCAAATTACTCTTTTCTCTAAATGTAAAGTTAGGGAAATATACTAGGATGGAGGGAATAAAATAAACAAAACAAAGGAACAAGGAAAACTCCATGATAGGCACACTATAGGTGGTCTAAAAACAAGTAGTGGGATTGAAAATTTCTGTTTCAATATATGAAAGAAAGTATTGTTAAGGATTTTCCTCTCATTCTTACCATTTCAAGAGCCATGACCAATAGTCATGACACACATGATGTCACCAGAGTAACATGATGCTAAAGAAAGATAGTTTTTACTTAGAAAATAATGTAGGTTTTATTGGTTTGGGCACATATAACAACTCCATGAAAACAAGAAATACTGTACTTTAAACCTAATTCTGAGGACTAATTTTCCATGAAATATGCTGCCTATAACTTCCACTGTGGATAGCAACAGTATTCCGTATTTTCTCCCAGTTCTGCTAATGTTTAATATAATAACAATATACATCTCATTACACAGCAGTAGTAGATGCTATAGAGGGAGGAATTAAGGGTGAACTTATGATATTTATCATCAGAGATCTCATCTAAAGATATTTTCCCCTTTTGGTGTTTGGTTGGCTTGATAAATAATACCTGTCAAATAGGTATTGAAAGCCCTCCAGCTAGATTAGGAAAATCCTGGCATTTCAGGCTAGAAATTCAACTCACATTTCATATTTAGCCTCTTACTTGCAGCAATACTTGTTAAAATTAAGATGAATGAGATAATGAGATATAGTATATAACAAACAATGGTAAAGATGTCTGATTATTATAGTAGATAAATTATCATGCAATTAAACATTTGAACCATTTAAAAAATATTTGACTTACCTATTGAGCTAGTATTCAAAATGAGATACTCAGAACAATCCGGTTTGACTACACATTTTTTAATGTTTATTTATTTATTGAGAGAGAGAGAGAAAGAGAGCACATGCACACGTGCAAGCATAGGAAGGGCAGAAAGAGAGGGAGAGACAGAATCCCAAGCAGGCTCCATGCTCTCAGCACAGAACCCGCCATGGGGCTCGATCTGGCCTACTTGGAATTAAAAAGAAAATAAAAATTAAGCTTTTAATAAAGAAAGGAAAATTAGCAAACCATGAGAATGAGAAGGAAATTTTGAATTGTCTCTAAACTACTGAAATAAAAATCCCCTAAAAATCAATGTCTTAGGAGACAAGTAGTCTGATGTTCTACATTAGCAAAAATAATATGCAAAATACTGTATGCAGATATCGCTTCTAATATCACTGGGAAGATTAAAGTAAGAGTATGAAAAGATCAAATATCTGTCTTTGGCTCAAGGCATAGCCTACGACCACTCTAGGATATGTTAAATTATTTCTCTTTATAACCTGATCACTTGAATTCAATTCCAAATGGACAGTTTGAGTCTGAATTTTGCCAAACTATAAGGCTTAATCAGTAGGTTTCTTATGTGAAAGTCTAGTCATTCTCCTGGAATGAGAGACAACTGGACAATTTAAATGGAAATGTATGAAGGCAGTTATAGGACTTTGTGTATATCAAATCCATAGATCTTATAAAACAACCCACACCAAAACTCTGTTGCTTTGCCAGAAAAGTGCCCTCTCTTCAGTTGCTTGTTGAAATGCTTTATATTCATTTGTTCATTTTTCCTTTGCTTGGATGGAGTTGTTGCCTCATCAGTGCACTTAGAAGGGGAAATCAATTATTTTCTTGCTCTACCCCCATAATATCACATTGTCTCCAGACCTATGGAGTCAGAGCCTATTGTGTTCCAAATGAATAATTGTAGTCAAATTTGGAAGGAAAAAAACAAGTGAAGCAACAATATTGACAAATCTCCAGACAGACTAAAGTGGGGAGGGAGTGGGACAACACAATCATGAAATTTTGAATAAAAAAGGAGACATTATTACTGACCCTCTGATTTCTAAAGAATTATAAAAGAGCACTCTGAACAAATTTATGCTAACAAATTATCCAACTTAGATAAAATAGACAAGTTTCTACAAAGTCACTAATTAAGAAAACTGAGTCAGGAATAAATAAAAAGTTTCAGTAGATATATAACAATTTATTTAAAAGTTAAAGTTAAAGTTAATTAAAAATCTTCCTATAAAATAGTCCAAATCCAAATGGCTTACTGTTAAATTGTATTAATATTTAAAGATTAAATAATATTGGTACTCCACAAACTATTGTAGAAAAAGCAAAGGAGGATGAAACACTTTCCAGCACAGTCTACACTACTGGTATCCCTTTGACACCAAAGCCAGACAAACTCATCTCAAGAAAGTAAAGTTACAGAATAATATCCCGTACGATTACATGCATTCAAAAATCCTTAAAAATACTAGCAAATAAAATTTAATAACATATAAAAAATTAGATATCATGTCCAGGTAGAATTTATCTATTAAATGCAAGGTTGGGTTGTTACCTAAAAGTAATTTTTAAAAAAGGGGCGCCTGGGTGGCGCAGTCGGTTAAGCGTCAGACTTCAGCCAGGTCACGATCTCGCGGTCCGTGAGTTCGAGCCCCGCGTCGGGCTCTGGGCTGATGGCTCAGAGCCTGGAGCCTGTTTCTGATTCTGTGTCTCCCTCTCTCTCTGCCCCTCCCCCGTTCATGCTCTGTCTCTCTCTGTCCCAAAAAAATAAATAAACGTTAAAAAAAATTAAATAATAATTATGTAATATGTGCTATTAATAGAAAAAGAAAATAAAAATATGATCATTTCAATTTGACAAAATCCCACAATCAGTCATGGTAAAAACTCTTAGCAAACTTGGAATAGAATAGGACTTCCTCAACCTTATTAAAGGTATCTATAAAAAGCCTATAACAAATATAATATTTAATGGTGAAAGAATGAATGCTTTTCACTTAAAATTGGAATCAAGGCAAGAATGTCTGCTCTCATATCTTATATTCAACTAAGTTCTAACCAGTTCAATCAGGCATGAGAAGTAAAAGTCATTCATGTTAGAAGGAAGAACAAAATTTTTATTTGCAGACAACACGATCCTGAATGTAGAAAAACTAAGAGATCCATAGGAAAACTATTAGAATTAATAAATAAGTACATCAGTGTTGCAGGATATGAGATACACATGCAAAAACAAATTATATTTCTATATGAGAAATGAATAAGCAAAAATGAAATTAAGAATGCATTCCATTCACAAAAACATCAAATAGTATAAAATTCATAGTAATAAATTTAACAAAACAAGTGCAAAACTTACACACTGAAAGTTATAAAACTTTCCTGAACAACATTTTGAAAGGGTAAATGACAGACATTTCATGCTTAGTGAAATGGAAGATAATATATTGTTTAGATGGCGGTTTTGTCATAATTTATCTATATATTTAATGCAATCCTTATCAAAATTCCATCAGACTTTTCTGCAGTTATTAAAACAAAGACCATGAAATTTATTTAAAATGCAAGATACCTAGAACATTTCAAACAATTTTGTTTTGTAAACAAATAAAATAAAGAACTTACATTTTCTGATTTCAAAACCTACCCAAAGCAACAGATATCAAGGCACTGGGATACTGACATATGGCTAGACAGGTCAATGGAACGGAATTGAGATTCTAGAAATAATATATTTTAAATAAATAATATATATTAAATATATTCTATAGATTCTAGAGATATTCTAGAGATTCTAGAAATAATATATATTAAATAAATAATATATATATTATATATATATAATATATGTGTGTGTGTGTGTGTGTGTGTGTGTGTGTGTGTGTGTGTGTGGGTGTGTGGAGAGAGAGAGAGAGAGGGTCAGTTCTGTAAGGTCAATTGATTCTTGACAGAGTTGCCATGGCAGTTCACTGTGGGACGGGATAGTCTGTTTAACAAATAGGTTTTGAATAATTGGCCATCCTGCTGAACAAAGAGGAATTTGGGCCCTTAACTCACAACACACACAAAATGAAATAGATTGTATGTACATGCAAGAGCTGAAAAAAAAAATAGAAGAAATTATAGGAACCAATCTTTGAACCTTTGGAATAGGCGAAGATTTCTCAGCATGGTCCATAAACATAAAAAATAAGTAAAAAAGTAAATTCATTTTCATTACATTTTAAAAGTTTTGCACTTCAGAGTCACCATTAAGAATGTTTTTTAAGGAGGTACCTGTGTGACTCAGTCAGTTATGTGTCTGATTCTTGGTTTTGGCTAAGGTCATGATCTCAAGGTTTGTGAATTCCAGTCCTACATCAGGCTCCGCACTGGCAATGCACAGCCTGTTTGGGATTCTCTCTCTCTCCCTTTCTCTCTGCCCCTCCCCTGTTTTCACTCTCATTTTCTCTCAAAATAAGTAAATAAACTTAAAACAATTGTTTTTTTTTTTTAATCAGAGGAAATATTTATCAGATAAAAGACTTTGTCCAGAATTTACAAACAACAACAATCCAGGACACCTGGGTGGCTCAGTCGGTTAGGCGTCGGACTTCGGCCCAGGTCATGATCTCACAGTCCGTGAGTTCGAGCCCCGCTTTGGGCTCTGTGCTGACAGCTCAGAGCCTGGAGCCTGTTTCAGATTCTGTGTCTCCCTCTCCCTGACCCTCCTCCATTCATGCTCTGTCTCTCTCTGTCTCAAAAATAAATAAACATTAAAAAATAAATTAAAAAAATAGCAACAACAACAATACGACAAAACTCTTAGTTCCTAAAAATAAAGAATAAAGAAGCCAAAAGAAAAAAAAAAACAGGCAAAAGAAATGAAGAGACCTTTTACCAAGGAAGATACACAAATGGCTAATAAGCACATGAAAAGATGTTCAAAATTATTAGTCATTAAAGAAATACAAATTAAAAACAGAGTGAGATGCCATTTCATTACTATTAGAATTGCTTTATTAAATAAGAACAAACAATAACAAATGTTGGCAAGGATGTAGAGAAGGAAAACTCTACTACATTGCTGGTAAGTTATTTTGGGAGATCATCTGGCACCTCACTCCATGCAATGGAATACTATATAGCAATAAAAATGAGCTCATTACTGATACATGGTTATGCTATGAATGAACCTCAAAAATACTGTATTCGTTTGCTACACTAAAAATCACCACAAATTTAACACAAAATAACAGAACTATATCTTGCAATTTTGTAGTTTAGAAGTTTGACATGAGTCTCCCTGAGCTAAAATCAAGATACTGGCAGGAATGATTCCTTCTTGAGGTTTCATGGAAAATCTGTTGCTTTGCCTTTTCCAGCTTCTAACGCGTGCCTGAATTTTTTGTCTTATAACTCCTTTATCTATCTCAACCATCTCAAGGACAGCCTCCTTGCATCTCTCTTTACTATTTTTCAATAGTCACACCGCCCTCTCTGATCAGAGTGGGGAAACTTTCTCAATTTTTAAAGACCCAGGTGTCTGATTGGGTCTACCTGAATTATACAGAGTGATTTCCTCTCAAGATTCATGCCTGTAAATCCACCAGTGAAGCCTTTTTCCATGTAAGGAAACATTCACGGATTCCTGTAATGAAAGTGCAGACCTCTGTGGGGCCATTATTTTGCTTATCATAAACATTATGCTAAGTAAAAGAAGCCAGACCCATGATGCAACATATGTAATGATTCAATTTACATGAAATATCCAGAAAGACAAACGCATAAAGATGGAAAGATCAGTGGTCGCTTGGTGCTGGGGGTGATAATGAGGATTCACGATGAATGACTGAGGTATCTTATTGGTGGAGTGAAAAGGTTATAAAACTGATTAATTGTGATGATATCACCACTTAGTAAAGTCACTAAAAATAATTGAATTGTGCATTTGAAATAGATAAATGGTATGTAAAATAAATCTCAATAAAATATTTTTTTTGGAAAAGAACAGGAATTTCACAAGTAAACTCATGTTTTCACAGTCTGTCAACTGACTACTCCTTCCATTAAAGAGATGTAAGCTTCACCTTTCTGATTAAAATGTGCCAATTGGGGGCGCCTGGGTGGCGCAGTCGGTTAGGCGTCCGACTTCAGCCAGGTCACGATCTCGCGGTCCGTGAGTTCGAGCCCCGCGTGGGGCTCTGGGCTGATGGCTCAGAGCCTGGAGCCTGTTTCCGATTCTGTGTCTCCCTCTTTCTCTGCCCCTCCCCCATTCATGCTCTGTCTCTCTCTGTCCCAAAAATAAAATAAACGTTGAAAAAAAAATAAAATGTGCCAATTGATTTCTATAGTCAAAACATTTCGAGCCTTTTTGTTTGCTTGCTTGTTTTTCTTTTTTCTTTTAAATTGATTTATTTTGAGAGAGAGAGAGAGAGAGAGAGAGCGAGCGAGCATGAGTGGGGAGGGACAGAGGGAGAGACGGAGAGAGAGAGAATCCCAAGTAGTCTCTGCACTGTGAGCACAGAGCCTGCCCTGGAGCTCCAACCATGAACCTTGAGATCATGACCTGAGCCAAAATCAAGAGTTGGAGTCTTAAGCGATTGAGCCACCCAGACACTCCTCATATCTCAGAATTTTAGACAAATAAAATCAAATAAGATTTACAACTAATTTAATTTGATTTTTGGTTAGAATAACATTATAAATCAATCTAGATAATGTAGACCCTGCTTGGTTGTTTTTCTAGTAAAGTGCCATTAAATTCGACAAATCGAGGTTTTGACTGTTTCATAGTAAAGTGTGACATGTGCAAGAAATTGAAAACCATCGGGGTGCCTGGGTGGCTCAGTCGGTTAAGCGTCCAACTTCGGCTCAGGTCATGATCTCACGATCCGTGAGTTCGAACCCCGCGTTGGGCTCTGTGCTGACAGCTCAGAGCCTGCAGCCTGCTTCAGATTCTGTGTCTCCCTCTCTCTCTGTCCCTCCCCTGTTCATGCTCTGTCTCTCTCTGTCTCAAAAATAAATAAGCGTTAAAAAAAATTAAAAAAAAAATGTTGTCATGACCTATCACATTATATTTTCTAGAAGGTTTATTGACAGGTGTTAGATTGCTGAATTGTTTTTTTTTTAATACTTCATCTTACTAGGTATTCTTACATCCAGATAGAAGTTTTAGCAACAGCAGTGTGGTGTTCTTGTATAAATTTAAGTAGATAATTTCATAAAACTTTGTCCAGTAAAACTGATACAACATCCAAACTTCTTGACACATGTATTTATAATCCAAAACGTAATGTGATAAAGCAGTCATTTAGGAACAAGTTTTGTCAGTATAAAGAAAACACTCCAGAAATAGTACTGTTTTAGGAGTAGAATTAATTATAATCAGAACTAGATATAACTTTTTTTAATGTACTAGCCAGAACAAGGAATCATTTCTGTTAAGAGCAAACACTTATTTGTACATACATCTACATATAATTTCAAGTTATAGAGATACTTGGCAACAATAGTTTATTTTAAAATTCTGACTTTTGGTGTTAAGATATGAAGAAATGTTGAAAAAACTATAAAATTTTTCATTAATAGAAAATTTTGATTTCTTTTTATTTGGGATAATATTGTGGATGAAATAGCAATGTCATTTTATACAATATGATTATTGCCATGTGAGTGGATTACTTTGAAATAAAAATAAACAAAACCCAGTAATGGGATTTACATCGTTGGCATAAAAGAAACCCAAAAAAAGAGCATTGAGAAATGTTAATTCATTATATGTAGGAATAAATGGAAAAAGATTAGTGACCAGAAGAGATGCAAAGAGGAGATCTCAGAGGTGTGAATAGGTTTAAGGAAGAGATATACCCACCATAGTAGGGAAATAATATATAAATCAATAGAGTTAGAAGGAATAAAGCATATCATATAGCTCAGCATGCTAATCTTGCAAAAAATATGACTTGGATAAATTTAGACAGACTCTAGTTCAAATCATGGCTTTACCATTTACCTACAAAGTGACCTTGGGTACTTAATGAATCTGTGTCTCATAAGTAACATTGGGTGTTTCTGTTTCATAAAGCTACTGTAAAAAATTCATGGCAGTTATAAAGCATCCTGTACATCATAAATGCTCCATGAATAGTAATTTCTTTGGGTGACTTACTTAGGTCACATAGCTGGTTGGTAGTAAACAGGGAAACTGGCTCTCCTGATGTCCAGTCTAGTTGCTGTTTCCTTTTATTTAATTTCCTGCAAGCATTTAAGAAAAGTATGGATCACAGATGTACACTTCATTTTTCAATTGTCCTTCAAAATAAAATTAATTCTGTACAAGAAAAATCATGCTATTATACTTTCCTAGATTCTAACACTTGTTCTCTACTTATTTGATCTATACCCAAATAAATGTGAAGTGGGTATTATAACTAAAACCTGTTTTATTAGACATTATTCTTATTCTATTATGAGATTCCTATCATTGCATATCTCTTACAAACACTTATTACTGTATTATCATACCCTTTCTCCTTCAATATGCAAGATCCCAAACTTTATACTTATATAATTTTGAATTAAGAGACTAAATGTTCATATGCATGTTTTTATACTAAGACCGTTGGGAAAGTATAATATATAACACTTTCACTGTGGTCTATTTCAATTTCTTATTTAAATAGCATACCTGTAGCTTGTTTAAGGAAGCAAACCTATTTGTAAATCATTTTTGTAAAACCCAGTCACAACAACCTCAAAGCACACATAGATCTTCTATGTATACCCAAACATATGACAATAATTGGGATTGACACTGTTTTTATTCTATCTATTTTGTACTTTTTTTATTCTCATTTAAAAGGGAAAGCACAAAGCTGTCGGCCTATCTTTTTTTCATATTGATGCAATAGAAGATTGACTGAATTTTTTTGTCTCTTATTTCTTTCCTAGTGAATTTCTCATTATCCTAGTTTCTTCTTAAAAATGAAATTTATGCTATGTGGTTTCTAGGGAGTTCACATTGTCATTCTGTGTAGAAACAGAATATGATTTTGGTATATTCAGGTTATAGTCAGCTTATATATCATGGGGACAGCTTACCATAGTGCTTTTTAAAGTTGCTATTTGCATTTAAGAGTTGTACAGACCTGTTATTTCTAACTTTCAGTAACATTAAAAAAAGACCACAACTACACATTAGCAATTTGAAAAAAATATGGATCTTATTTTTGTGATGTTATTTTTCATTTTTCTCTGGAATAATCAGGACCAGTTGTGTGACAACAGTAAAAAAACAGTTTCATGCTGTGCTTTCATTGAATGTCAAGAGAATTTCTTCTATTTGTCTTTAAAGAACACCAGATATACATTGTCCCTCACAACTGACCAGACTAATGAGGTTAAGGATTGAGAACTGGCCTAGACTAAACCAATGGTTTTCCTTTTTTTTTTTTTTTTTTTTTTAGAATTTGTTGTTTCTTCCAGATTTTTGTTTGCTTATTTGCTATTGGTTTGGTCTAGAGATAAGGCCAACTCAAATGGTAAAAGAAACAACCTACATGCTAGTCCTTTGAATGACTCATGAACTTGTATTCTGAAAGTTCCAAGTACCCAAGAGTAATTACTTCTTTCAAAACAATCATGTACAACTGCAGAGGTTGTGGACAAGGAGGCATTATATGCATAGATCAGAAGTCTATACAATTTTTTGTAAGGGGCCAGATGATAAACATTTTAGATTTTGTAGGCCATGGTCTCCGCTGCATATTCTTTTTTTTTTTTTTTTTTTTACTTCTTTAAAAAAACATTTAAAAATGAAAAATAAAACCCAAAAACAACAACAACAAAAATTCTCAACTTACGGGCCATCGACAAATAGTCCATGGGGCATCAGTCCAGTGGGCTGCTGTTTAATGATCCTTGATATAGATTATATGTTTAAAAATTGCACAGAGCTTATAGTTTTTAGATCTGAATCATTTTGCAGTGGAGGGAAATTACTTTATTTAACAAAAAATTATATACTGACTAGTATGTGACAATATCTATGCTAGACCTATTTTTCCAGGTTTGATAGTGAACAAAATGGTCATAGTTCTTTCTCTTCATGGAATTTATGGTGAAGTACAATGAAAAGAGATATAAGGATGTTATGAATTTATAGTGCAAGGTGGTGGGTAACACTCCTCTGAGAAAATTATATTTACATTGAAACTTTTTTTATTGAAGTATACCTGACACATGTTATATTAGTTTCAACATTGAAAATGAATAAGTTAGACTTTGTTGTATGAATGATGAATTGCAAAAGGAAGCATTCTATGTCTGATATCAAATAGAAATGTCCAGAAGATAGACAAACAAATTTATGTGAGTATGGAGCACGAGTATTCTTGAATTGGAAATACAGATTTAGTTGTTAACTAAATATGTATGTATGTATGTTGTGGGATTTAGTGAGGTGACCTAGAAAGAGTGTTTACAAAAGAGTAGAAGGAAACAGATCTGGAATTATTTATTTAATGAGTTGAGGGGCTTACTTGCCCAGGACACAGAAAAAGTATCCAAAAGGGCAGAGTAGAATACATAATTTTAGAATCAAAGAATATGAGGAAAATATTGTTTCACAAAGAGTCATCAGAAGAGTTTATTGTAGCAAAAGGAGAAATATGACTGTGGTAGATGCAGAGTCAGGATATTTTGTGGTTATATAGATAGAGTAGGGCTGACGGATAGGATATCTTCAAGACACAGATACAGTAGTAGGATACAGAATCAACTCATTTTGAGAAATATTTCCTAGGTAATAGTTGCAGTGATATCTCCGATGAATAGAGGAGGTGAGATATTATAGCTGTTCTACAGATGGGACCTATCAACTGATTTGGCATTTATGTGTTTCCTTCTTTTGACTCATAATTACTCTTATTCCAATATTTAATTGACCTTATGTATAACTATAAATTATGATGAATCATTTATGAAACTTTTTTGACCAAGTATTATTTATATTAATCCATAAATAATGCTTCTTCATGATACACCAATATTAGCTCCTCATTAGACTTTAACTTTTCTTTAAATGATCAATTTCCATAATGTTGGCCTTTTATAATCCATTTAACTTGTGCTCAATATATATAAGTGAGTTCATTTTTGGTTTTCCAGTGGCCATTCCCAATCTAAGGTCCTCAGTATTTCCCAATTCTCATGTTGAAATGATTATAGTACATTCTCACAGACAGATCATTATTATTAACTCTTAGCATAACTGTGCAGGTGTGATCTCCATTTTTCATTCCTATATTTAACCAAATGAAAATTCCATCAGTTAAAAGTTACATATCATTATGTGTTCCATTATTTAAGAAGATTGCCCTAGTTAGGGAGTCTATTAGAGACCCACACATAAGCCTGGACATAATCAGAGTAAAGATAATACGAAATAAATATACCACCAAGAAAGGATCAGAAAACATTTCTGTATGTCTTGAATTTGGAGTTGGTTGTTACAGATAAAGTAAAAAAAATCTTTCCAAGATTCATATTAACAGTATATTTGAAAAATTATTAAGCAAAGATTTTAATTTAAAATGGTTTCAGGTTAGCAGTTCCCCCAGGTAACAGAGAAACAAAAGAAATTCTATCTGGAAGAAAATCCATTTTAGACCAAGCCAACATTTATAGTAGGCCTCCATCAATTACATTGTGTATCCTATTTTCTGCGATAGTAACAAGCGAAAAGCATACCTATAAAAAAATCAGTGAAACAAGATGTATAACCTATGGATAACACAATCTTACGGACTTGGTGTTATAAGTAACTTTTCCCAGAATCTGGATTTTATATACAAATAAAGTGACTCTCAAGTAACTTTTTGCAACCATATAAAATGATTATGTTTCAGTGGCTCGATGGCATGGCCAGGAGAATGATAGCAAAGTTTGGAAAACTCACTGTGAGTTTCCCTGCAACCTGGGAGAATCCCACCATCTTCTAATCACACACCCTAGGAAGGAGCCCCGGTGGGGTAAGATATGAATTATACCCATGAAACAGTGCCTTTTTGATGGTATCAAAGATGTTAAAACTTGTCTTCTTTAAGCTCCATGCATTACGTATGATTTACATACTTCCTATGTCCTATGTATCATTTTACAGATCCTAAAAGCCACTGTTGGACTAATTCCCTTTGGTTGTGCAAAATATGATAAAATAATATTTATTTGGAGGTAGTTATTTAATACAGTTCAAGGAATTCTAACAGAGTTATAAAACAAAGTTACATTGACCCTGATAATAATAATAATAATAATAATAATAATAATAATAAAATAATTACATAATAATATAATTATTATTGATGATATTTGAAAATTGAAAAATTTTAGACTAGGTAGGAAAGCTAGGCTGCCTATTAATGCTGCAGATGAAATACAGTTATGCACTATGCAGTACTAAACTTTTCCCAACTCTTCTTTCTACAAATCCCTAAAAATTTGAGCAGGAGGAATTTCAGTGCTATCCTAATGTCTAGTGTCCATCAATGTCTGGATCTGGCCTTCATGCATATCAGGATTTGTATTTTCTATGAGGAAAGCAGCCTTCCACCAGATTTTTCAATGAGAGACTGTTGCCCCTAATTCCTATTAGTATGGGTCACAGAAATGTGTCATATTACACTAGAAATTTCTGTCTAATAATGTAGCTTATAAATCAACTAAAGCTCAAGCAGCTGAAACATTTTCAGTGTGTTTCCAATATTCTACGCAATTTGACTTTCTATTTGATCCATCATGTCAGTAATAATAATCCATTCTTTTCTGAAAGTAGTCCAAACATATTTGCATACATTTTATATGCTATTCTAAGGAAAGAATTAGTGCTTCTGGGCCTCAGAAAAGCAATCATTTAAAATTCAGAAGATTTTTTTTTTCCAAAGTCAAAGTACATTTGATATAAGTTGTTGATATTTTAATTACATTTTAACACAACAGAAAAAATAAATAAATGTATTACATTATTAATAATTTGCACAATATCTAAATAGAATAACAAGAAAAGAAAACACATACTGTAACTTGAAATAAATAAGAAAATCTTAATCTATTTTTTTTTAATTTATCCATTCATTGTTGAGAAGGGGTGGGGAAGGGCAGTGAGAAAGAATATCAAATAGGCTTCAGTGCAGAACCCAAAGTGAGGTTTGTACTCATGAAAACTCACAAACTATGACATAGTTCATGACCTGAGCCAAAACCAAGAGTCAGATGCTTAACCAACTGAGACACCCAAGCACCCTGGAAATCTTAATCTAAATAATGACAGTAACCTGACGTTGAGCATGTGTGTGTGGCTTCTTGTTATTCTTTACTGAAGAGTCTATAGAAACAAATTATGGATGATTTCTGGTTATTTTTTTTTTTTTGCATAAATTGTGTGAGAACAGATATATGGAGAAAGGGAAGATTTTTATCTTTCTGTGAATCCTTAAAAAAATATTGTTCAGATCCTCATATTGAGAAAATAAATTCCAGAAAAAAAATCTCTTGGTGTTTCTAAGGTTATTTATTTTACATACATTTATGTAAGAGCATCAGTTATGTAAAGCTTAACAAATGCAATGGCTTTCATGCCATATCAGTATGTTTTCTTTCCTAGTATATATAAAAATGGTTTGTCTTATAATTTGTCTAATATTAGTCCCACTTAAGTATTACTTTGGTGATGGTGAGGATACACACACACACACACACACACACACACACACACGTATATTATTTTGCGATACAAAACATGTGTACTGAACACACTTCCTGAATATTGGTTGACTGGGTGTATATGTGATGATCTAAACCTGTATGTTCCTTTTGGGGCACCTGGGTGGCTTAGTCCATTAAGCCTCCGACTTCAGCTCAGGTCATTATCTCGCAGTTTATGGGTTTGAGCCCAGGGTCAGGCTCTGTGCTGACAGCTCAGAGCCTGGAGCCTGTTTCAGATTCTGTGTCTCCACTGCTCTCTGCCGTTACCCCACTTGTGCTCGCGCGCTCTTTGTCTTTCTCTCCCAAAAATAAACATTAAAAAATATTTTTTAAATAGCAAAAAATCCCTGTATCTCCCTTTTAATTCTTTGTTTAGTACCAACTTTATTGTCCTTTATTATATTTTGTTGTATTTTTATGCATTTTTTTAAAGTAGTCTCTACATCCAACGTGGGGCTCGAACTCATGACCCCAAGATTAAGAGTCTCATGCTCTTCCAACTGAGCCAGTCAGGCATGCCGGTATTTTTATCATCTTTACATAATTTCTAGTAGTTTTACTTTTTCTATGCAGACTTCTAATTAGTGACTCACCTACAGAAAGAATACATCTTTGTTGATTTTGATCTTGTATGATTATCTCAGTTTTCCAAAGTAATTTTAATTAATTCATATTAATTTAATAGTAGACATATTTGAACTTTCATAATTTTCTCTTCTGTTTTTTGTTCTTATTGGTGGTGGTGGTGGTGATAGCAGTGGTTAATTTTTCTTACCTTTTTCTTTCATGAAGTATAGCATAGTGTTTAATGAGTCAGTTTGTATCATATTGTTGCTTCATCATTTATCAGATGTATGACCCTGGCCAAGTCAGTTAATATCTTGCACATTTATTTCTTGACATATAAAGAAGAGATAATAAAAGAATTTATGTAGAAGCTCAATTTATCTTTAATTATAGATTTTGGAAACATTTGCTTTGAAATCACAAAAAGATAACAAAAACAAACAAAATGTATCTTTTTATTTCAAAGAAGAACAATTTTAGTTTGCTGACAATTTTAAACATGTATGATATGTAATGTTGAGATAATATAGATCAGGGGTTGTTTTACATAGGGAAATTTTTCATTACTTTATGCATGTCATTTTTTAATGGTCCCCTAGTCTTAAGTCTGATTTACATCATCTCTACTTTAGATGTTTTGTCAATATTTGCATTTTTATTTCACCGTAAAACATTATTTAATTCATCTTTCTTTTCTTCTTTGGGAATTCTATTTTTTTTTTCTCAGTCTATTTTCCCTATTCAATATTCTTTTTCTGTTTCATAGATAACAAGATTATTGAATTTACTCGATACCAAGTAATTTCTTTCCTTTTTAATTTTTATTTTTTGAGAAAGAGAGCATAAAAGGGGGAGAGGGAGAGAGAAAGAATATTAACCAGGCTCCATGCACAGCATATGTAGACTGATATGGGGCTCAATCTCACGACCATGAGATCACAACTGGAGCCGAAATCAAGAGTCAGGTGCTTGACCAAACAATCCACCTAGGCACCCAGAAAGTAGTTTTTTTAAAGTTTATTCTAAATGCTGCAAAAAATTTTTCTCTGATATGCCTTTTTTGAGTCTTTAACATGATATTTTTGTAACTTGTACTATAGTATTTAACTTAATTGCCATACTTTTTAATCTTTAGTTTATTCTTAAAGAGATTGAGGTCTATATAAAATTGGAGTTTATGGGACACTTGGGTGGCTCAGTCAGTTAAAAGCATAAGACCCTTTATTTCAGCTCAGGTCATGATATTACAGTCTGCACTGAGCGTTGTGCCTGCTTGGAATTCTCTCTCTCTCTCTCTCTCTCTCTCTCTCTCAAAATAGATTAAAATAAAATAAAATAAAATAAAATAAAATAAAATAAAATAAAATAAAATAAGGATTTTGAACAGATGCACTTGATAACTAGTCCTTGGCTCTCTCACTGTCTACCAAGGACAGTGTGATTCACCTTCTAGGGGACTGAGTCTTTAGTAAATTGGTAAATTGGTTTCTGTAAATTCCATCACAAACTCATTTAGTGATAATTACCTAGTTATCTTTGTTGTCTAAAGGTGAGAAATATTCCTATTTTCACTTCCCACTTCTTAATACTCTTAGATGAGAGAGGAAGTAGCTGGAAAATATTAATACTTAATGTGCCTTTATCTGTCTTCATTCTTCTGCAGTGTTTTTTTTTGTTGTTTTTTTTTTTTTAATTTTTTTTTCAACGTTTTTTATTTATTTTTGGGACAGAGAGAGACAGAGCATGAACGGGGGAGGGGCAGAGAGAGAGGGAGACACAGCATCGGAAACAGGCTCCAGACTCCGAGCCATCAGCCCAGAGCCCGACGCGGGGCTCGAACTCACGGACCGCGAGATCGTGACCTGGCTGAAGTCGGACGCTTAACCGACTGTGCCACCCAGGCGCCCCTCTTCTGCAGTGTTTTATAGCTCTCATATCTATAGATGGTCAGATTTGGGTGGATATTGCTTTTGTTTTCTTAAATAAAAATCTTTGTATAGCACAATTGTAAATTCCCAATTTTCTGATTGATAAAGAATTTAGTTACTTAGAAAGTGAAAAAAAATACTTTAGAGGATATAACACATATTTTCTTGATTTTTTTTAATTTTTTTTTTTTCAACGTTTATTTATTTTTTTTGGGACAGAGAGAGACAGAGCATGAACGGGGGAGGGGCAGAGAGAGGGAGACACAGAATCGGAAACAGGCTCCAGGCTCTGAGCCATCAGCCCAGTCTTGATTTTTTTTAAAGAATAGTGAACACACATACACAAAATCCTCATTATAATTTATTTCTTTATTTTAAAGTTCATTTATTTTTTGAGAGAGAGAGAAAGAGAGAGAGGGAGAGAAGGAGACAGAGAAAGAGAAATAGAGCATAAGTGAGGGAAGGGCAGAAAGAGAGCATACAGAGGATCCCAGCCAGGCTCTGTGCTGACAGTGGAGAGCCTGATGTGGGGCTTGACCTCACTAACCATGAGATCATGACCTAAGCCGAAGTCAGACGCTTAACTGACTAAGCCACCCAGGTGCCCCAAACTTCATTATAATTTAACTAACATATTTTTAACCCAGTTCCACTGTCCATAAACTAATTTTATATATATATATATAAATTTATTTATATTTATATAAATTTATATAAATATAAGTTAAATATAATTAAATATTATATAATTATATATTTAATTATATAATTAAATTAAATTATATTAAATTAATTATATAAATATATATATAAATATATAAATATATATATATAAATTATATTAAATTAAATTATATAATTAATTATATAATTAAATTATATATATATTTAATTATATAATTAAATAAAATTAAATACAATTAAATATAAATATAAATATAAATTAAATAAATTTATATATACATAAAGTATATATATATACTAATTTTATATATATGTAAAATATTTAATTTAATTATATTTATAAATTAAATAAACTATATATATAAATTATATTTAATTTAATTATATATATATAATTTATATTTATATATTTTACCACATTATGTATTGGATATCTTTATTTTTAATTCTGTGGCATTTTCAGTATTTATCCTTTCTTCATCATTACAGATATCTTTAGTATGAAATTAAGAAAGACTGTATCGGAGCTTAAAACAAGACACTTAGAAATAGGGGTTTCTGGAACGCCAGGGTGGCGCAGTCACTTGAGTGTCTGACTTCAGCCTACATCATGATCTTGTGGTTCACAAGTTCAAGCCCCACATCAAGCTCTGTGCTGACAGCTTAGAGCCTGGAGCCTGCTTTGGATTCCGTGTCTCCTTCTCCCTGTGCCCCTCCCCTGGTCACACTATGTCTCTCTCTCTCTCACAAAATTAAATAAAAACATTAAATTTTTTTTAATTAAAAAAAAAGAGGTGATAATTTCTGTTTTAAATCACATTTGTTTTCACTTGTTTTTAAACACTAGAGATGTTTTAAGCATTTTCCTCAAAAGTCATTTCCAGTTAACTTTTATGTGAGCAAAATTTTAAAACAGAATCAACAAAAAATAATTATAGATTAATTATTATGTTATATGTTATGTACTGTTCTGAAATCTGATGCCATTTTTGCCTGTGTATAGTTGTGCTTTAACCAGATCTAAGGCAAAAGGCCTAGTCCTCTCCATCCAGAGGCCAATCTGGTTATCAGTTTTATGTTCAGACAACTGATAAGACCTTCTAGAAATTAAAATAATCCATATCTCTTTAGGATTATTAACTAGAGTTTTAGTGTGGGAACAGAAATAAAAATATTGGAGAATAAATTGTGATTGATTCTTAATTTTGTGTAATTAGTTTCATTTAAAATTTGTTTCACACCAAAATCAAATGGCAGTAATTTGAATAACAGATATATATTATACATGTTAAGTGTCTTTCCAGAGAAAAAAACAAAAGAAAACAAAAATATCCCAAAATGTCCTTGAATTAGAACATGTTTTTCAGCAACATATTTTCAATGGACACACATCATCAAGGAAAATGTTTTTTTAAGCCTGGAATTTTTCTGGTATATTATACTTAATGATTTCCTATTAGCTTTTTTTGTTAAGTTTACTTCTTTTGAGAGAGAGAGAGAGAGAGAGAGAGAGAGAGAAAGTTTGAGTGGGGGAGGTACAGAGAGAGAGGAAGAGTGAGAATCCCAAGCAGGCTCCTCACTGTCAGAGCAGAGCCTGACATGGGGCTCAGTACCAAGAACTGGGAGATCATGACCTCAGCCAAAAGCAAGAGTTGGATGCTTAACTATCCAAGCCACCAAGGCACCTCTTCTGATTACTTTTTTTTCCTTCAACTTTATTGTCTATATGATCTATCCTTTCTATCATTCCTGTAAGCATTTTTTTTGGTTGTTTTCTACAAGTTTTATTACAGAGCAATGGCAAATTCCAATATTCAAATAAGTGTTCATAAAAATAACCCTGAAATATAACCTGTGGACTTAAACCTAAAAATCACTTTTTAATATAAGGAATATTTAATATAGGAAATCCAGAATACAATACAAAGGTATTTTGGAGTTGCCAGTGAGTAGAATTCTGAGCTGTTGTCAGGTTTGCCTATGTGTTTGTTATAACATTTTTTGACTGCCAATCATTGAAAATTAGGTTAATTCAAATTGGGCATTCATTTAAATTAGACATAATGAAGACAAAAAAAACAAACAAACACAGTGATGTTTCTAAGTCAGCTACATAACAACTGATTGTTTCTCTTTTTTGGGGGGGGGGATTACTAATCTAGTCTCCAACAGGTTTTTGGCAAAAGTTCAATTACCAAAGTTAACTAAACCTGTGTCTCATTGTGACTCTCTTTATTGTCCTTTTCCAGTATTTCCCCCACCATCACCATTGATCTTCTGCTGAACTGGTGATTCTCATTTTTTTTTTAAAATGTTTTGCAATAGCTTATGGACTTTCTGTAAATATCTTTTTTTTTTTTTTTCTGGGATTTCAGGCCATTTTATTCCTTTAACAAATAGACCACATTACCAAAGCAGCCTTGGTCTTAGTGTGTTTGATAAGTCTAGTCTTGAAAGCTCAGTTTTCATATTTTTAATTTCACTTGACTATAGGCAGTTGGGTCTCAACCCAACCCGAATCAATGTCGTAGTCCTTCCTCCACTGTGGACCATGGGATTTGACTTTCAGCCATCACAAATGCCAAAAATCAAAGTTTGGATTTCTTGTTACTTTTTTTTCTTCACTATATGAAATTTATTGTCAAATTGGTTTCCATACAACACCCAGTGCTCATCCCAAAAGGTGCCCTCCTCAATACCCATCTCACCATCCCCTCCCTCTCACCCCCCATAAATATCTTAATATCAAAGTGTTATCATCAGGGTTTGGCTGGCTCTAGGGTTTCCTTATTATGTACTAACTCTGTTTGATCATTTTCTCTTTTTTTTTCCTCAGCTTGTGTGCTGCCTCTGAATCATTTTATTCCTATCTCCTTAATCTTTCTTTACTCTCTTCCTCTTCATCTCTTATTTTAACTTTTATTCTTCTCTTTCCACTCCATTGTACAGTATATGATGCATAACACTCTTTTTTTTTTGCTTTTTTAAAAATTATTATTTTACTGTAGTTATTTAGGGAAAATTCATTTATTACCAAGACACCTTAACATTTTTATCAGTGGTAGCCATGTTTTTGATAGAATCTTTGGAAGAATATCACTCTCTGGAAATAAATTCCTATAGTACTTTCAACAAACATCATGACTTAGTAAAAAGGCAGCAACTATCAAAGAATTTTTTTAATTTATTTTAATAAAAAATCATTGATAACATCCTACAGAAAGAACACATGCTACTGAATGATTTCTAATATTAAATTCTTTACCATATGTAAATTTTACAGAGACATTTAAATGAAGATATTTCAGTATTAATTCTATGTTGAAACCTGAATCCTTCATTGGGACTTGCACAAGGATTAATTTCAGCAAAATATTTATCCCTCTAAGCATATCTCAAGATTTTTTTCTCCTTATGGTATCCCATTAAGTGTCAGAAGAAAATAAGTGTAATATCTCTCTTGCTCAACTCTAGTCACTTCTTCTTGCCAAATAATTATTTTGTTTTATTTTATTACTTTATTAATCTGCTTGCTTAAAATGGTTAGTATAAAGGAGTTATTATCAAATATTAACCTCTAACAAGAAGTCCGTTTCTTGTTCCTCCATCCACCACTGAAACAAGTGTAGTGTCATTTTTTCTTGTACAGCAGGCATTGCCCACTACTCATCAAACCTGTCTTGGTAGCAGCAACATATCTTTGCTGTAGAAGATACTCATTACCAATTGCATGAAAATGTGTTCAGTCAAGGTATCCTGTTCTCTGACCAATTATCAATATTTAATCTAAGCTGAGAAGCCTAAATTCTTTCTGGCAGAAATGGAATCCTATGGGATCTGACTAATACACACACACACACACACACACACACATTTTTTTCTCTGAAAAATGTGTTCATTACCATCTACTATCCATTTTTGCTTTTAATTCCATTGCTTTGGAGATGTGCTGAGTAAGAAATTGCTGCGGCTGAGGTCAGAGAGGTTTTTTCCCTGCTTTCTCCTCTAGGGTTTTGATGGTTTCCTGTCTGACATTCAGGTCCTTCATCCATTTTGAGTTTATTTTTGTGAATGGTGTAAGAAAGTGGTCTAGTTTCATTCTTCTTCATGTTCCTGTCCAGTTCTCCCAACACCATTTGTTAAAGAGACTATCTTTTTTCCATTGGGTATTCTTTTCTGCTTTGTCAAAGATTAGTTGGCCATACTTTTGTGGGTCCAATTCTGGAGTCTCTATTCTATTCCATTGGTCTATGTGTCTGTTTTTGTGCATAGGGACACTTTTACCCCAATGTTTATATCAGTACTTTCAGCAATAGCCAAATTATGGAAAGAACTTAAATGTCCATCAACTGACAAATGGATAAAGAAGATGTACTTTATATATACAGTGGAATACTACTTGGCAATGAGAAAGAATTAAATCTGACCATTTGTGGGTTTGAGCCCCATATCCAGCTCTGTGCTGACAGCTCACAACCTGGAACGTGCTTCAGATTCTGTGCCTCCCTCTCTCTGCCCATCCTGTACTCACTCTCTGTTTATCAAAAGTGAATAAACGTTAAAAAAAAAAAAAAAAAAAGCTAAAAGGGGCTGTGGACTGGCATTCCTTCATAAAAAAAAAAATTAAATGTGTATTTATTTTGAAAGAAAGAAGGCAAGTTCAAGGGGGAAGGGGCAGAAGGAGAGAGAAAGAAAGAATCCCAAGCAGGCTCTGTGCTATAAGCATAATGCCAGGGTTGGTGGGGGAGAGGGGGCCTCAATCTCAGGACTGTGAGTTCATGACCTGAGTTGAAATCAGGAGTTGGTGGCTTAACCAACTGAGCTACCCAGCCACCCTTGACACTAACTTTTAAAATAATCTATTTTCCATCTGAGGATCTGGAGTGATATATTTGTTAAAATCTGCAGAGACATATCTGAGTAAATATTTAATTTCTCTGGGCCTCAGTTTATGAATGTGCAAAATAGTGAAAATAGTAGTACCTATCTTATAGAGTTTTTGTGAGGATTATAGATGCTAATATATGAAAAGCACTTATAACTATTCCTGGCCCATGAAGTTGAGATGATCATGACAGTTGTCTGCAATGAACACTCCTATGTACACATGATCTAGTACAATAATTATTAAATTTTGGCTATCTTGTTTCAACTCCATACCCATGCGGATCAATCCCTTCACTACAATGTTTCAAAGTAAAACCCAAATGTCAGCTTTTTATCCATAAATGATTCAGTATGTGTAGATCAAATCTCTCTTCCTTCCTCCTTCTCTCTCCTACAATAGCATTATCAAAATTATCATTAACAATGAAACCTCATTATCAAGTCAGCATTCTATCTGCAATTTTTCAAAGCACATTTTTCTTCATCCATAACAAGATACAAACATTCTCCACATTTGGTTGACATGATTCTTAAGCCTATTAAGAACAACAAATTACAGGGCACCCTGGGGGCTCCGTCAGTTAAGCGTCTGACTTCGGCTCAGGTCATGATCTCTGACTTCTGGGCTCTTTGATGATTTTTCAATTTTGTGAAATAAAATAGAATGTTTAAATACTCAAAGACTCGATAAAACACCCAGAATTTTTACAGATATGTGAACATAATTTAAAAACTGGAATTAAAAATAACTAGAAAATAATCTTCTTAAGTTGTACTCAGGGGTGCCTGGGTTGTTCCATAGGTTAAGCATCCAAATCTTGGTTTAGACTCAAGCTATGCTCTCAGTTTGTGAGATTGAGCCTCATGTTGGGCCCTGCACTGACAGCACAGATCCTGCTTAGAATTCTCTCTACCTCTCTCTCTGCCCCTCCCCTGCTCATAAATAAACATTTAAAAAAAAGATGTATTCAGAGTTAACACGAAAATGTAAGTTTATACTCCATAGCAATATATTTCTTAATGATCTGACAATACTGAAAGTAAAGTGGAAAATTGGTCCAGCTTTCTAGATATTCATTCAATTTAAGCAAAAAAAAAAAAAAAAAAAAAAAAAGGCACGAATTATCAGATAATTGCTTTAATTGTTCATTTTATTTTGTGTGTGGTAAGCTGAACCAAAGATGATTATATCAAACAAAGATGAAATAACCCTATTTTTATCACACTGGATCTTTTCCAGATGGAGGAACATTTAAGTAGAGTAGTTAAAATTCATGTTTTATTCTTGCATTTATTGATATCTGAATCTGATGCATAAGTTATTCCAAGGGCAGATGTTCTTGTTGTTAGATTTATTTGTGCCAATAAGCTGAAAAGCATATATATATATTCACCCTGTTTAGTGATATCATCTATACACTCAAAGATTTGTTTTATACTGACCATTTGAACACCCAATATTTATATATGGAAATGTGTTAATTGTCTGATTTTAATTATGTAATATTTTTCATGGAGATAATATAATATGTTAATGGCCATATTTTTTTCTTATAAAACTTGAACATCCTACCACTACACTGTTTCAAAAAATATAAATCCCAAAGAGCAGGGAAAAGATCCTCTTGCTTCTGTTCATGTGATCCAATTATTGTTGCCTTTTATGTTGCCTCAACCCACACCTCACAGATAAGCAACGAGAATGGTGTCTGCTCAGGCTGACCTCTGCAGCCAGTCTCATGCCAACTGCTCCTTCTCTCTACTGAATCCCTGAAAGAGGCAGTTTCTTGTTCCTTAACAGGAATGCCTATCTCTTTTCTCCTCTCTGCCTGATCTTGAAAGCATCTCAGTCATCCCTCAGATCACATACCTTTCGTACTGGTAGTCCTGCCACATTTGGCTCCCTATGTCACCGCTGACTTGTCACTGCTTCACAGTGCCCACCTGCTTCATGCAACCTTTACACACACAGGATTTGGTGAACTCAGTCATTATATTACTGTATATATTGCTATATATTATATTACTACATATATGACTATATATTTGAATAAGAGCAGTTTATTCTGTGGTATTTAATTATTTAATGCTGAAAGTCATTTCTCTAAAAGTATTTAGCAAGTTAACTAATAGCCCAAATTTGGCAAATGTGATGGTAATCTAAATGATTTTATGGGTTATTTATTTATTTTTATTTTATAGGCAAATCATATGCGTACCTCAAAGTATTCTCATACTTCCATAATCAAAAAAGTTCCCCATAAAGTAATTTGAATGGTTATTTTACTTGTTTATGTAAATAAAATTTATGTAAAGCATAATTAACCTGAGAAAGCTTTCATCAGTACGTTCACTGATAGAAAATATTGATTTATTATACATAGTTAAAGTTACCAAAGTCTTTCAATGAGTTAACTTCTCTAGAATATAATCTACAAAATCCTGCAATTCTCTGAAAATGCCATGCTGTTGTAGAGTTAAATAAGACAGGACTAAGGCACAAACTTTCTGTGAAGATCACATTGATTTTTTTAATGAATTTCATATTCACTTTGCTAATAATTTTCCTCATTTTTTGAAAGAACCGATTCCTACATTAGAAAAAAGACAATAGAAGAAATTCTTAATCTTTTTTTTTGACATTTATTTATTGTTGAAAAACAGAGAGAGATAGAGCATGAGAAGGGGAGGGGCAGCGAGAAGGAGAGACACAGAATCCGAAGCAGAATCCAGGCTCTCAGTTGTCAGCACAGAACCCAACTGGGGGCTTGAATCCACGAACCATGAGATCATGACTTGAGCAGAATTTGGATGCTTAACCAACTGAGCCACCCAGGCGCCCTTAGAAGAAATTCTAATTTATCATAGTAGATGAAGTAAGGAGGAAAATTTCCCAGACAAGTAATCTAAATATTACTGTTTTTTAAGTATAATAACTAAGTAATTAAATGCTCATGTACCAGGCACCCCAAATTGAAAAACATAATAATTAACATGTGATTAAAGCTCTTTATTTTTTTAACAAGACATAAAGGCAGATGAAATTTGAAATCTCTAGTGGGTTTTTTTGCCTCTTTTTTCTACCCCAGAGATAACTATTCTCGTGAATTTTGTGCTCTTTTTTTTTAATATACTTTAATACTTAAGGAATTATTGAAAGTTACTATTCCATAATATCGCTGCCTTGGGCATCCATTTTATGTGGCCTCCTGGCCTGCGGGAGCCTTTAACCAATAAGAACCCCTCCTGCCAGCACATGCCCTAGATAACCACCTGCAAAGTCTTAAGTAAAAGTAATTTCCTGATATGACTGGCCCACACTTGTGAGAGCCTTAGATAAAACCCTGGTGAAGCTTATCAAAACCCCACTCTTTCTGGTTTGAACTGACCGATCTGGCTTAAGCACAGAAACTCAAGCACTACACCTGTGTGTGTCCCAGGTCCTGCCTGCGGTGCTTTCTCTGCCTACACCCTGCCTTCATCTTCCCCTGTAACTTCTCCAGGACCTGTGAGTAATAAACTTCTCTGTTTCACTTTCCCTTATGCTCTTTTGTTGAACAGTGGCTCCGTATTCAATATGCTGGGGATCTGCTTTAACAAATGTTAAAGTTAACAGGTATGTGTATAAACAGTATTTTTTCGACATTTTGAGTTTTGTTAATGATTTTTTTCTGTATATGAGATTATTAAGCATGCTTTATTTATCCAGCACTGTGGTTTTAGGATTGTAAGTGCTGGTAAGCAACAGGTAAGCACTTACTTATTTCTCTAGACTGACATTTCAGACTTTTCTCGATTTCTGCTATTGTAACAAACCCGTGTTCAATATCTATGCATGTGTCCTGGTGCGTTCATGTGCAAGAATTCTTTTATTTAATTTTTCATTTCTTTAAGTTTATTTATTTATTTTGAGAAAGAGAGAACACAGGTTCGAGGGAGGGTGGGGGAGCAGAGAAAGAGGGAGAGAGAAAATCCTAAACAGGCTCCTCACTGTCAGGACAGAGCCCCATGCAGGGGTGGGCTCAAATTCAAAAACCTCAAGATCATGATCTGAGCTGAAATCAAGAGTCAGACACTTAACTGACTGAGCCACCCAGGCACCCTTTCTTTTCTTTCTTCTTCTTCTTCTTTTTTTTTTTTTAATGTACAATTGGAATTTCTGGTTCATGAGTTGTTTATATTTTTATCATCCAATGATCAGAGCTCTTTGACTTTCAGAGCGCTAGCCCAAGTTCACAGGTGTCCTCTCTTCTCCCAGGTGTTGATGAAATAAGTGTGGCAACAGCGTTTGGGAAGAAGCTCGGTAATAGATAAACTGTGTCATGTTAAACTTTTTAAGAGTTAATTTGAGTAAAAAATCTATTTAAGTGGGCAGCACCAAACAGGAAGTGATTAGGAGCACTCCACTGACGGGCGCTGTGGAAGAGCCTTTTTTTACAGAAAAGGTAGAAGCAAAGCAAAGCAAATTTTTGACCTCCTATACCTTAAAGCCTAGTTGGCTGTTTGTGATTGGTTGCCTTTAAGTTTCACTTTCATAACCTTGAGACATTTACAGGTGTAGATATTGGTTTGCTTATATAACCTGCCCCCTCATTAGAGCCACCTCAGTCTGATGGCCTCCTTCCTTAATTAATTTAAGAAATTTAATTATAGAATTAGTCTCTGAGAGAAAAAGGACAAAAAAAATTTAGGAAGATATTTATGGAGGTTAAAATGTGCTATTAAATTTTTTTTCTTCTCTGAATGTAACCTTATGAAGGGGTATAATATTTATTTTAGGCACAATATTAAATGTGCTCAAATGTGAGTTACTGTTTATATTCTTAGGAAACCAGAATATGACCTACAGATTGTTGTGATTTCCTAAACTTTGATCATAGTGATACCAATCCAAATTGGGATAATCAGAAGTGAGATAATCAGTGTGAAAATGGGGAAAATGCTTGCATATCCACTCTTGGCATGCTATCAGGTATATGGCTTACTCAAATCTGAAAAGGATTATTTGCTTCCATGAAGGAAAAACAAAAACAAAAACAGTACTATGGACATGCAGTTAGCAGATCTGGCATCCAAGTGCCAGATCATACTGGACACATAACCTCTAGAACCTCAATTTCTCACCTTTAAAATGTTACAGTTCCCATTTTGCTTTTGTTGCTGGGTTGTATGAAAGCCATTATCAAGCAACATAGTGAATATGAATGGGCTTTTAAAACTGACAACATTATATGAATGTATGGAGTGATTATTCAGTACTTCCAAACACATTCATAGAATGATGATACCAATGAGCATATGGCTTTGGTGACAGGGAGTATAATCTTGGAGACTCTGAACACTAAATGTATCACTGCTTACTGCTGTGAAAGCCATATGTACCCATACAGAGATATACACATACACAGAGAGAAAAATACACACATGAACACACACACACACACACACACACACACACACGTCTTATAATTAATCACTTTGATGTAGTAAATAATGTTCAAAAATATACCTCGAAACCAAAACTACCAGAAGAGCATCCTTGATAATGTTGATGTCTAAATGGCATTTCAGTTGACTGTAACACTTTTCTGGCATTGAATCCATGTTAATCAACAGACTGAGTAAATGAACCAAAAAAGTATCTTATGATTGCTGTTAACCTCAGCAAAGACAGGGGCAACAACAGGCATGGTAACAGCTTCATGAATGCCAAGGGAATTGGTGCACTGCCATTCTTTGCAGAAGCTGACAGCTGTTAAGTCATCTCTTGTGTAATTGCTATTTGTTTTAGTCTATAATTTTGCACATTTGGTGTTAAGTTCCAAAGTTAGAACAGAAATTATGTAAGGCTATAGTGAATTACAAATATAGTTTCTTGAATCAGTCAATTATTGCTTATTAATTGTTGCTAAATCAATAATGATTTATCATATAAGGAGTAGTTATATGCATATATAAAATTTATATTTATAATGAACATTTAAACATATATGTGTGTATATGACATTCAGATATGGTTCAACCTGAACATCCATCAGACTCAAAGGGAAAGTAATGCAGTGATTTCTATACTGGTTGATTCTATCTATAATGACTTTACCTAACTGTGGTATCTGTATGTCCAACAATATATTTAAAATCAAATTTTATAACTACTAATAGCAGACTTTATGCAAAGTTTTCAACTTTTGAATTCTCTTTATTCAATTTCTCTATGATTCTATTTTTTATGTCACATCATTTTGAAATACATAATGCTAAATTTACTTGGCAAATTGAAAAAGTTTTTTTGGAAAATTTTGTATTTCACATATAATGACTAAAATGGCTTAAAGAATAGCACTTACTTAAAATAAACTATATTTAAATATAAATGCTCTGAGTTTAGTTGACAGTTTCTGTCCCCCAACAATTATATTTCTTGTATTGCCTTCACTCAGAAATGATATACACACGATAAATACATTGAAAGTGTTTTTTTAATGAAAAATTGAATTTAATCAAAAATGGTTTGATAAATTGAGGATAGAAAATGAGTATTTACTGCCTAATTGTTAAAATAAATTATAATACACTAAGGTAAGCAAAGAATGTATAAATATATGTAAAGAATATTGAATCAGCACTATGAGGAAACAGATACTATGCAAGTTGAAATAATATTAGGTTTCTAAGGTCTTTGGCAGATATAAAATATTTCTATGTTATTTTAGAATTTGGGTCAAGAAAGATTACTGGAGTTTATGACAATCAACCCATATAGAAATGCATTGATTTTGAAATCAGATAGTTACATGAACTAATGAAAAATAATATACAAGTTTCAGAGAAGCAAGCAATAATTGTTCCTGTTAATTATCAGAGAAGATCCCATTGAACCATATCCATCTGGAGAGAAATTGTATAGCCAAGCAATGTCTTTAGAGCTGCACAACTCTATTACTCACTTGTTTGCCTTAATACATGTTCTACTTTTAGTCCAAAATCTGTTTTCAAGGTTTTTTTTTAATTCTGATTTTATCAGCATCATTTAAAATACTGCTTGCTTGCCACTTGTGAAGTCAAGGTGATTGTAATAAAATAAAGATGGCCGAACCCCTTGAATGAAAGAATGTGTAGTGATTAATGATAGGAGAAAACGTTACTGTACATTCACCATATGAATGTATGTTGTCCCCAATTGCTGTGATGCTGACTATATAAGTCAGGAAAAAACTATTAAGTGGCATGTCTCTACAAAGTTGAGAAATTATGAATGCTACTTAAGTTCAAGACACCAAGAGTGTACATATCTATATATCTATATCATCTATATCTATATCTAAATCTACATCTACATCTATAATTATATCTATATCTAAAACACCAAACATAACCTTTTAGTTATTTCTGGTAATAGTCTATTTCATTAAATTATATGTAGTTTTAGGTTCTGTATCAAATCCCATGTAAAATAAAACAACAATATATCCCTCTAACAAAGTTAGTGTGAGGCAACTTCTTTATACAATAGTACAAGAATTGGTGGTGGAATTCATGCATTCACTTTCAAGTTGTTTAAAGTTTACTTGTTAATAAGTGCATTTTAGAAATCTGTTAGATCTCGGATGTAACATTAAAGAGTTTTTTGTGGAATGTAGTGTAACATTTTATTTTCTTTCCATTTATAGTTGGGAAAAATAAAAGTGAATTTGTATTTAATATGTGAGAAAACCAATAGTTATAATTTGTCTTTAAAACTTTTTTTTAATGTTCATTTATTTTTGAGAGAGAGAGAGAGAACACAAGCAGGGGAAGGGCATAGAGAGGGGTGTGGGGAGAGGATCTGAAGCAGACCCCACACTGTCAGTGGAGAGCCTGATGCAGGACTTGAACTCATGAACAGTGAGATCATGAGATCATGACCTGAGCTGAAGTCAGATGCTTAACCAACTGAGTCACCCAGGTGCCCCAATTATAATTTGTCTTTAACCAGAAATTGTAGTATTCTTGCCACTAATTATTTTGCAAAACGGTGTGACTTTAATCAATAGTATCTTTTCAGTGACATTTTAATTGTTATTTTGATCTAAATGTCATTGTGTAAAACTAGTGTATTTCCCTTTAGCTTTACTGCAACTATAAAAGCATTTTTTTAATACTTGAAAAACCGTAAGAAATAAGAGAACATGATGACCCAACAAAAGTTGTCTCAATATACTATTATTTATATGTAAGTGAATTACAATAAAACCCTAAAACAAGGTAGGTTGTATGGTAGAGTCTTACAAATAAATATTGTAAAATAGGATATTTCTATTTATTCTGATATGTGCATGTGCCCTCAGTTGATTCAAAGACAAAGCCTTTTTAACTCTAAGACATAAACAATTATGTTTCCTAATAGCCAAATGATATATACCAGGTGGTATTTTGATTAACAGGTTAAACACATAAGAAGAACAGCATGTGGGTAATGAGATGTGTTCTGAACCAGAAATATCTTTCATTCTTTCATAGTAAATTCACTGTTACAGACAGTCTAGAATACTTAGGAAAAGCCAAATGCAATGTTAAAAATGTGGCAACTTATGTCAAATCTGAATTAATACACATATTGCTGCTTTATTTAATAATATGTTTATGTTTGAATGAATTATTCAGTATTTGTGAGTAAAATCTTATTGTCTTCTTTCTTTTTTTTTTCTGTCATATGAATTTGCAAGATGAATTACATCATCTTCAACAATGCAATAGGTATTCCCTTAAGAGTTAATTCTCCCAACTCTTCATTAATTTGTGTTGTCCTTTCTTTCATTTGTCACTATGGGTATTGGTTTGGTAAGATAGTTCCAAAGAGGGGCATTATGTTATTATTAGCATTTTTAAGTAATCAGAATAAGCTCAATCCTGTCCCATTACTTTTAAAATTAATGTTGAAATTAGTTCAATTCCAGTTTTCTACTTCATGGTCTTTTAGGAGAAAAATCCCTGAAAACACATTCTTTGGTTGATTCTTTGGTTTGGTTTGTGGATTGATTTTAGTGTTTGAACATACATTTTTAATTCTGCTGTCAGTCATTCAATTAAAGAAAAGCACACTTGAACTCCTAAATTTTTAACTTTGTACTCTACTATTCAGAATTTCCAGATAACCTGTGCCACCTGTCATTTTCATAGATGGGCTTTTCCTTGTCATCCCAAACCAAAACACATCTCAATATAAGTACACGGAATTAGGAGCATCCTCTCAATCTGTCCCAGATCTCTGTACTGCAGGCTCACTTTCCAGACAAAAATTCCTACAATTACCCTTCTTTGTGATAAGCGATATCTAAAATGGGTAATACTACCTCTCTCTTTCCCCCACCAGATGTTCATTTGTTTTGTTTCTTAAATTCCACATATGAGTGAAATCATATAGTATTGGTCTTTTTTGGACTGACTTATTTCCCTTAGCATAATACTGTCTAGTTCCATCTGCATCATTGCAAATAGCAAGTTTCATTCTTTTCTATGTCTCAGTAATATTCCGTGCCATATATATATGACCACCTCTTCTTTATCCATTCATCAGTAGATGGACCTTTGGGCTTCTCCATAGTTTGGCTCTTGTTGATAATGCTGGTGTAATCACTGGGTCCATGTATCCTTTCAGATCAGTATTTTTTGTGTCCTTTGGGTAAATACCTAGTAATGTAATCATTGGATCATAGGATAGTTCTATTTTTAAGTTTTTGAGGAAGCTCCATATTGTTTTCTAGAGTGGCTGCACCAGTTTGCATTTCAACTAACAGTGTAAGAGGGTTCCCCTTTCTCTGCAACCTCACCAACGTCTTGTTTCTTGTGTTGTTAATTTTAGCCATTCTGACTGGTGTGAGGTAACTGGAGGGGAGGGGAGCGGATGGGTTAAAGGGGTGATGCATATCAAGGAGGGCACTTTTTGTGATGAGAACTGGTGTTGTATATAAATGATGAATCACTAAATTCTACACCTGAAACTAATATTACACTGTATGGTAACTAACTGGAATTTAAATAAAAATCTTAAAACTAAAAAAAAGTAAATAAAAATGAAATAAAATAAAAAGAAATAATGAGGACAAGATGATGCTGTTTATCAACAACTTCCAAAAACTAAAGGTGTGGAAATGAATCTGGCCCACATATTTCTTTTTTTTTTTTTTTTTTAATTTTTTTTTTTTAACGTTTATTCATTTTTTTGGGACAGAGAGAGACAGAGCATGAACGGGCGAGGGGCAGAGAGAGAGGGAGACACAGAATCCGAAACAGGCTCCAGGCTCTGAGCCATCAGCCCAGAGCCCGACGCGGGGCTCGAACTCACGGACCGCGAGATCGTGACCTGGCTGAAGTCGGAAGCTTAACCGACTGCGCCACCCAGGCGCCCCTGGCCCACATATTTCTTGTACATGTTAATCAGTGCTGTAGAATCCATAGAGAATTATGTGACTATTTTTGGAAACTTCAAAGCAATTCTGTCATATTTCCAGAAATAAATATAACAACTGCATGGTTGGGGAAAAGGAAAAGGGGAAAATCTTATCTTTTACTTTTTACTACTGTATGTCTTTTGAATTCTGTAACATGTGTATATATAAGTATTCAAAAATTTCAACCAAAAACTTTGTCAATTAATACCAAATAAAATGAGAAAGGTAATACTACACTATGTGTTAACACAATAACAACTATAAACATATCAGCAGAAAATAGGGATCATATCTGGTAGTAGACATCAGGCTCCCAGGGAATTTTTGTAGGATAGAGGGGTCTTACTGAGTGATATGAATAGACGACCTACGTGATCTGATAGCACTCAGTTGTGTTTTAATAAAATATGATGAGAGGAGCAAGGAGGGAGAAAAATCAGTTGGAATAGAGGAAAAGAACATGTTAAAAACAAACATCCCCTTTTTTCCAAATTTTTCCCTACTCATAGTTACATTACTATGCCCCAGGATGTTTTAAGACTGTATTTACAGCTTTTAATTTTGTTTTTTATGAAAATTAAATTAGAAAGCTGCCAGGAAAGGAAGATTTGACACAAAAGTGAATTCTTAAGATGTTCCTATCTCAAGCATAAATTACCCTTGAAATACCCATTATTTTGGATTATTCATGACAAAGGTAGAAACAGACTACATGAGAAGAAATGTTGTAAGTTCTGTAAATGTTCTCTTTTCAAATCAATTAGGCATCCATTAAGATACCTTTCATGGGTGGACAGATTACCATTTGTTTAATGAAGCTTAGAGTCTCAATTTAATCTTACTTTTTTTTTAAAGTTTATTTATTTATTTTGAGAGAGAAAGTGCGAGAGGGGAGGGTCAGAGAGAGAGAGAAGCGGGGGGAGAGAGCGAGAATACTGAGCAGGCTCTGCAGTCACAGCGCAGAGCCGACTCTGGACTTGAACCCACAAACTATAAGATCATGACTTGAGCTGAGCTGAGACACTCAACTGAGTGAGTCACTCAGGAACCTCTCCCTTACATTGTAACTTTATTTTTTAATACTTATTTACTTATTTTGAGTGAGAGAAAGATCATAAGCAGGGGAGGAGCAGAGAGAGAGAATCCCAAGCAGGCTCCATGTTGCCAGTGCGGAACCCAAAGTGGTGCTGGATCACACAAACCATGAGATCACGGCCCGAGCCAAAAATCAAGAATCCAATACTTAAGCAACTGAGCCACCCAGGAGTCCCTAATCTCACTTACTTTAATATGTTGTTTATGCTGTTTTTTTGTAAGGCTCCAAGAAATTAAAAAGAACAAAAAAAGGAAACAATAATTATTATTTCAATGATAACGTTAATTTCACTAAAATTAAATTGACAATTTTTGTTATTTTCTGATGTCTGTAAAAAGGCATAGCCCACAGAGTACATATGTTGATTATTAGAAAAATGGGTACTGATTTTATAAATCTCTGAACACTGAGAAGAATTCTGCTCACATTTTGATGAGTGATGATTTCCCAGACCATGGTGTTTGGATGGCAACTAAGTTATCTAAAAGGTAAGAAGAGTCAATCATAAATAGTTTAATGTGGAAAATAAGAAAACAATGCACAAGCAGACTGAAGAAATTTGATTTGTATTATTTCCATCTATAGCCATCCCATTGTGTCCATTGATCATTATCTAATTAATAAAATTAATTAGCATAAAAAGATTTTAGCTGGAGGTTTTTTATTTTTCCCACTCCTGTGTATCCCTGTCCCTTACTCCTTTTATTTTAGTCAGTTGACTTCTGTGTTTATTGAATAAGAAATAAAAATGCTTAAGCCTTCTATGCTGTGTGTTCACCTTTTTAAAAGGTCCTATCAAACTCTTAACAAGAATAACAATAACAAAAGTTAAAGTCTTTGCCTAAACAGAATTGTAGACTGCAATGAAAAATATTTATCAACAACCGGGTTGAGCATTTTAGTTACAATTTATAGGTCATTGACTTCTTTATTATAGTCATCCCTTGAGTAAAGTATTTTCTAAAAAGAAGGCATCTACCAGCCAAGCATCAATATGTGAGAACTGCAATTTACCTATGACTGCAGGGTTTGAATACACATTTCATAAACATTGGCATTCTACCTGGAAGTTTCAATTGGGAAAAAAAAACAAGAAGATAGAACAACTAGAGGAAAGGAAGAATTTAGACATCTTTTACCAAAATATCTTGCTGATACAAACTATTCAGGCATTCAAGACAAGTATTTTTTTTTTAACATAGCAACCAAAATTTTGGCTGGCACCAAATCCTTCAACGGTAATTACTAGCCATGATGGCTCATGTAATATAAAACAACTGAATGATTATAAGAATCCCATCTAATTTAGAAGTCATATAATAAAGGCAGATTTGGAATGACAACAAACTGCTGAAATTAATAAGATTCTGTTACTTTCTGTAAAAGAGTAACATGTAAAAAACATATACATATGACATATATACATAAAATAAAATATATACTATATTTGTAGGTTATTATATTATATATTGTTTGATTATATATTTATTATATATTATATATTACACATGTTATATTTTATATATTAATTATATATAACCTATTTATATATACAATATAATATATATTTCAATGGGTTAGTAATTGAGGGATAGATTGACTCATTTCCCAAAGTTAATTAAGGATTTTGGTGCTTAGAAAATCATTATCAGTACCTTAAAGGCAAAATTGTTATAAAACAACATATGTATGAAATACCACAGGCTTTATAGATATTGGTTTGTTTAAATTTCACACTCTTTTCTTTCAGGTTGTTCTGTAATTCCATTTTGCCAATGAGAAAGCCAAGGCTTAATTTTTCTTTGTTATCCATTTGTTAGAGATAGAACATATTCAATTTTTACTATGTTACATAAAAAAATTATCTCATATATAGTTTATAAACATTATTTCAATGAATAAAATAGTTTAGAATATAGTTTTATATTTTAAATATAATCAATAGTTCTTAAATATATATAATACATAACATAAATATAAAATATATATTTTCCATTCTACAATCAGTAATTCAACTAAAGGAAAAGCCCTCTTGAACTCCTAAACTTTTAATATATTTTATATTTATTTTATATATTATATAAAATATATGGGCTAGTATCAAATGATTAAAACAGTGCCATAGTTCTTAAATATGGCTTACATTCACTCATTCAAAAATTAATTTTCTTCTATTGTTTTTAAGCTTTTTCCTACTCCCTACTTGGTTTTCTCTTTCTTACCACTTGAGCATTTCAGAACTCATTAACCTCCTGGGGAGTGGTTGAGAGAAACAACTAACCAAATCAAAGAAAGTGTCAGTTTGCCACTTCCAGAAGTCAAAGTGACAAAGAGGCTGATGAATTCTTTGTGGAGCTGTCTATTGAAAAAATTCAGTATTTGATAAGTATTTTTCAGGGAGCCTTATAGCCATTATACACATAAAACTAAATAGACCGTTAACCATATCAAACTCCCCTGAAACATGTGACAATTTTTATGAGGATTCATTTTTTAGGAAAAGTTTTCCATCCCCTTATCCCCACATACACTAATGTTATATTGCTATATAAAGTGATTTTATATGTCACATTCATTTTTCTTCCAAAATCTGGTTTTTAGTTCAATTACTTCAACAAATCTTTACTAAGCATTCTATGTTTATTATATTTTTATGTTAAAAACCAAAAATAAATTAAATATAAGTAAACAAGAAGAATTCAAATAAAACTATAGTATTTTTCATTAAATTGTCTTTAAATGAGGTGCTAAATATAAGAATATGGAAATTTCTGAAGAGGTAACTCTTTGTTAGGAAACAGGAAAGTTTCTTAGCTTAAACCTGAAAAATAAATAAATGTTTGTATATGTAAAAGTGATGAAAAGAGCGGGAGAAAGGAATGTGGCGGGTTTCAGGTTTGAGCAACTGGGTAGATGATCATTAATTACCATGGACATTGAAGGAGAGGAAATGACTTCAAATGTGACAGATGAACTGAATTTCAATAATAATAATAATAATAATAATAATAATAATAATAATAAATAGATAAAACTTGTACAGCATATACAGTGTGCTCGGAACTCTTTAAATCATTTAATCCTTAACATAATTTTACTTTTGTAGATACTATTGTTCTCATTTTATAGATGTGGTAGCTGAAGCAGAGAACTTCAATAACTTTCTAATGATTATGTTGTCAGTTAATGGTAAAGCCAAGTTCAGTTTTTGACAGTCCAGTTTCAATTAGCATATGAATTCATAGCCACTGCATGTTGGGTTTGAGGTGTTCATTCATGTGTTCACAAATTCAATATTTTAAGTGTTCTCTGTGTGTCAGACATTGTGATAGGCCCTGTAGTGGGATAACTCTAACAAGGGGAGTCCAAGATTCTCTTTATTATACTCAGCATCAGTCAACCAGATATCCTCCTAAATCAGTGATTAGACACTGATACTGCTATAGACTGAATTATCCCCCAAATCCACAGGCGGATGCCCTAGCTCACAATGTGATGGTATTTGGAGATAAGAACTTTGAGAGATAATTAGGTTTAGATGAAGTCATGAGGGAGCCCCTCAGGATGGGAATAGTATCTTCATGAGAAGAGAAACCGGAGAACTTGTTCTCTCTTGCTGCTAAGTGAGTACTCCAAAAGTTCAGTAAACCAGGAAGAGACAATTTACTAGAAACTGACCATGCTGTCACCTTGATATTGGAGTTCTGGCTCCAAAATTGTGATAAATATATTTCTGTTGTGTAGGCCATGCAATCTATGGTATCGTGTTCTGGTGGCCCAAGCTAAGAAGGTCCATTTAAAGGATCTAGGGTTATATATCATATCTTTGGGGAAAATCTACAGACTTCACTGTTTTTTTAGATACAATATCTCTGGGAAAAATCTGCACTCTTCACTAGTTTTTAAACTCTCTTCAAGCAAATTTTCAGATACCTTTTCAGAGTATTGCCTCTGAAGTTTTTGTGTCTTCTTTGAGTGAATCCCTCATGGAAGGTGTCATTAGAATACAAAGTGCTAGAGATCCAGTATTATTTGATATGATGAATATATTAAAAAAAATTTAGGAACAGTTTTAGGCCTGCTTACTATTTAATTTTTACTTAATTTTGCACTATATAATCATATAAGTTATAATTATATATTTTATTTAACTTTGCATTATATAATTGTTTTTGTCAGTTTGTAGCATAGTTACAAATCAGTTGGCTAAATAATTATTTTAGCTCTGTGAATCTTGGATCACATTAACTGTTTCTGAGATTCTGAACCAGATTCTGTGTAGAAAAAAAAAAATCAGAGTTTTAAAGTGTTAAGGTTACTCTTCTTAAAAAAGCATCTAGCATATTCCAAGAAGAACACTTTGATTAAAGGAGAAACATTCTTGGTTCCACATCCAAAACTACTGAGGACTACCAGTTGTGTAATTAACCAAAGCTAAAAGCTGAATTCATCACTCCCTGCCAAAGTTTGAACTGCCTAAAAAGAGAAACATACAGAAAGAGTCACAGAAATTGGGAAAAATGGATTATCCCAGAATACTATTAAACAACTCCAACTGTATGTCCCTTGCATAAGAGTTAGTAATCTTTCCCATTATAAACTGTCATCCATTCAGATACAGTATAAGAGGGGAGGGCAGATTAGCCTTTCCTCACCACTCTTGCTCAAAATTCCTTGCTGCTCAAAGGTAGAAGCGGTCATATAGAGCCAAAAGACACTGAGAATCTACAAGAGAAAGTGATCAAGATCTTCCTAAAGAAGCAAATAGAGTTTGAGAAAGTCAGGCCTACTTCCACTGTTTCTAGCAAGAATCCTGCCCTCTTGATCACATAAGTAATAAAATTCCCTTTTCACAAAGTCTGCTTAAAGTTGAGCTGTCATTTGCCAAAATATTTCTAACACATTTCTGCATCCATCTTAGTATATATTCTGAGCAAATTCTTCCATTTTTCTTCTTATCATATATCATAGATAATTCTTAATATAGGTTGAATGTAAAACCCATAGTGCACCTATTTCATAGAGTCCATGATTATCCTATTTGGCCTTAGATAAGTAGCTTAAACTTTTTCCTGATAGAAGATAATGTCATCTACTCTATAGGATTGAGAAAGACTAAAGTGTGTGTATTTAGCCTAGAACAGTGGTCTTGAAATATAATAGAACCTCAACAATTGATTATTATTATGAAGATAACAACAAGTTCGTACCAGAGTCCTATTTATGAGATAATTAAATGTAAATAACAACATGTTACCCTTCTAATCTGTGACTTCACTTTTACTGCAACCTATAGTAGACAATATATTTTACATGAACCAGCAAGCATATACATATAATAAAAATATCATTAAGAATTATCTGTATTGCATATATTTTAGCATTTCTAATATGTCTCATTTAAAAAATATTAATAACATTTATTAAATTGTTTTTATGTCTCTTAACCAGTCATAACCCTCAATTTTAAAAACAGAGCTCTAAAGTTTCATTGACTATTCAGTTCTTTGTGTTTATTGCCATAGCTCTTTCATAATCAAAGGATCACTGTTCCTCAAAATCTGACAGTTTGTCATCCAGTTTCTATAACAGCATCATGTAGCTCTTAAATTAAACAAAAAAATGAACCAGCAAAGTGCCTAGCTTTTAAAAACAAACACACAATTGCTGATTTCAGATTAGCTGATATTTATATCATTCTTGCAAATGGGTGCACCATTTCTCATCACATTTGCAGTCCACTGTTTTAAATAATATATATTGTTATATATTGACTATAGAGCACAACTGGATGGAAAGAGAATATTACTGGTAAATATGTTTGGACTATTGTTACAATAAGCTTGTTCCATTATATATTTTAATGTGCATTGTCAGTACCTTTATGATTTTTGTCATTCTAATGAAATTCAGTTGTAGCTGTGAAAAAATATTGAAGTCAAACATGCAATATTTTGAAAGGTCAGCTTGTTTAAATCTCAAGTCTCGTATTGTAAATGGGATATTACTGATAAAGGATTGAAGGAATTAAATTGCAAGTGCATCTAGCTGACAGGTTCATGAGGATCATCATCAATTTCACTTGGGGATATGGCACCAGAGATGGCAGCAAGTGACACAAACATTCTGCCAGAGATTTCATCACATTAAGAATGGCATCTCGGGGCGCCTGGGTGGCGCAGTCAGTTAAGCGTCCGACTTCAGGTCACGATCTCGCAGTCCGGGAGTTCGAGCCCCACGTCAGGCTCTGGGCTGATGGCTCAGAGCCTGGAGCCTGTTTCCGATTCTGTGTCTCCCTCTCTCTCTGCCCCTCCCCCATTCATGCTCTGTCTCTGTCTGTCCCAAAAATAAATAAACGTTGAAAAAAAATTTTTAAAATATCATTTTATATTTTGTAAATTAAATTATTCATGAGACTTACTGGAAAAGTTATGTTCCTGGATTAAGAAGAGAGGGATCCAAGTCATCTCTTCTAGTCTATTCATCAAGCTTGAACTTTTCCAACCATTTTTAAGCCTGGGCTGTTCTTTCCTCACTTATTCTCCCTGCTTTACTCATATTTCCTCCTTTTCATAGGCAAAACTCATGATTTTATTGTATAATTTTCTTTTCCTGGGTCCTTATCTCTTCCCTATTATACCATTGGAAAGTCACTGAGAAGACAGAAAAACAGCTGCTCCATTCTAGTGTGCCTGTGATAAGCTGATTTATATCATAGTGTAATAAAAGCCCAGCTATTGGATGGAGTGGATAAGAAGAGATGTCTAGAATTTGGTCAATCCAGTATAAATTTCTGTACCCTCTTCTCTCACTATATTTGCATATCAGAGTACACATGATCAAAAATATTGGTAAAATGTGATCATATATTGCCAAATTTGACATGTAAGAGGAAACACCCATGTAGAAATATTATAATAAAATTCTCAAACAATGACAGGGAAATTGCTAAAGCATTGGAGGATATATATTAGTTTTCTGTTGCTGTTGTAACAGTTTACAAAGTTAATGGCATAAAACAATACAGGTTTATTACCTAATAGTACTAGAGTTCAGAAGTCTGATACAAGTCTCGCTGTGCTAAAATCAAGGTGTTGGCAAGGCTGTGTTTCTTTCTGGAACTTCTTAGGGATAATTCTTTTCTTTGCCTTTCTAGAATCCATCTGCCTTCCTTGACATGTGGCTCACTTTCTTCCATCTTTGTTGCCAGCATTGACAGTTTGAGCCCTTCACACAATTTATCACTCTGGCCCATTCTTCTCTTTTCTTTTCCATTTTTTAAGGACTATGTGATTATGTTAGGAATAATCACATAATCCAGAATAATTCCCCATCTCAAAGTCAGCTGACTAACAACCTTGACTGTATCTACAACTTTAATTACCTTTGCTCATGTAACATAAATTCATAGGCTCCAGAAATTAGAGTGTTACCATTAGCCAGTGCAGGAGAGGTTTTTCTGCTCACTACAGGTGGAAAGAAACATAGGTATAAGCAAAAACAAAATTTACATCATACTTCCCAGGAACAAAATACAGATAGGAAGAATATTGTATAATGTTTTCAACATTTATAAGGAAAAGAACATCAAGGTTAGATTTCATATCCAGTTAAACTATCAGTTAGTGTGAAGGTACAGCAAATATAATGTTAGGCATAGAGGTTTTCAGAATGCCTTCTCTAAAAATTATCTTACAAGTTCTTAAAGAATAAGAAAAAAATAATTGAGGGGTGCCTGGGTGGCTCAGTTGGTTAAGCATCCTACTTTGGCTCAGTTCATAATCTCACATTCCTGAGTTCAAGCCCTGCGTCTGACTCTGTGCTGACAGCTCAGAACCTGGAGCCTGCTTCAGATTCTGTGTCTCCCTTTCTCTCTGCTCCTCTCCCACTCATGCTTTCTCTCTCTCTCTCTCTCTCTCTCTCTCTCTCTCTCTCTTTCAAAACTGAATAAATGTTAACAACAAATTTTAAGAAAGAAAGAAAGAAAGAAAGAAAGAAAGAAAGAAAGAAAGAAAGATAACTCAAAAATAACTCTAAAAAATGGAAAATAATAGTCAGTACATAAATATGTAAAGGTATTGTCCTACAGGGTAGCAAACAGTTTAAAAGTAGTATATCTATACCTCCCTGGGCCGATTATATTTAAGAGTTTTATTTTTTATTTTTATTTTTTAATTGAAATGTGGTATTGGCAAACTGTAGTCCACAGCACACAGTGGGCCAAGTCTGGCCGCACTCATTTCTTTATGAATTATTTATGGTTGCTTTCATGCTATAATGGAAGGGTTGAGTAGTTGCAACAAAGACTATATGGCCCACAGATATGAAAATATTTATTTATCTTGCCTTTTAAAGAAAAAATTTATTGCCTACATATGTAAATTAAAAGAGAAATAGTAATATAGTTAAAAATTAAAAGAAACTCAAATCAAAATTGGTGGGACACATTAAAGCAAAACAAATAAAAGTGTGTAAGTTAAAATCATGCACTTATTGTTAGAATACAGGAAAACTTAGAACTTTAGTTCAGCTTTCAACACAGAGGATAATAGATAAATAAAATTTGCTGGATTGTTTCCAAGGAATTCCATAAGAACTTGAAAACACTGAACTAGATATACAATCAGTAAGCTACATAGATTTTAAAAATGTAGATTTTTTAAAAAATTCATTATGAAACCTATTGCAAAATATAATTGATATAAACTGAAACAGATCTAAAACACCACAGAGTATTTTTAAGTGATTTTATATACACATATAAAATCAACTATAAAAAATTTAGTGCATGTTATTGGATGTATCACATTAGAGGACAATTTAGGATTATTATTTTTTTTGTATTTTGCCAGATTTTAAAATAGTTATAATTATGAAAATTATACACGTGTATATTACAACCATAACATATATATTTTAGACAAAGTTGATTCTGCTCTAAGTCTAACATAGAAATGCTAGGAAAAAATGTACTTTAAAAAATATTAATGCATAACAGACCTAGAAACAAAGTGAAAAGTCTTAGTTTCTAAACAGCGATTGGATTCTAAGAGCCAGAAATCTAAGCTGATGCTTTGGCAACTTAAGGGCCAGGAAAACCAGACATAGGCATGATGTCTGGGAATTGAAATAGTCAAGACCCATATTGTGACTGTAAATGCACATCCATTTGGGAAGCTGACACACAGCAAATCGATTCCTTCTTTCTCTTACTAGCTCCATTTTGTTATCTAATTGTCAATGTGTGTACTATTCTCTGTGAAGTGTGCTACCACTTATTTTCCTAGTTTACTACCCTCTCCTTCATGTCTCTTCCTCAGCAAAAAAACATAAAATTGTGTTGATTATAGAATTACATCACCTCAGTGCCATCTAATTCGTACTTCTGCTAGGATAAAAGATTTTTATAGATGTCATTATTTTTAAGTTGTATTGATTGCTTCTGCTTCTGGGCTTATGAGTAGCTAGGAGCTGTGAGGAATGAATACACCTCTTCCAGCATAATTAGATACCAGAAATAATGAAGTCTTAGGAACATTTCTGGTATCATGGGATGTTAGAGAAATCTAAAGATACACCAACTTGCACAAACACAAAAAGAAAACACACAAACAGATTAAAAATGAGAGAGGAGCCCAAAGAATATCAGAGGTACATAGAAAGTTTAGAAATGGACAAATTTTATGGTAAGCTGAGGAAGGAATGCCATGTGTCAGGGTAGGAGTGCCCTAGACACTGACTTGGCCAGTAGAGATAAAAGAGAACCAAATGTGGGGAAAACAAATGAATGGGAAAAGAGACTGGGTTAGAAAACTCTAATCAGGGGGCGCCTGGGTGGCGCAGTCGGTTAAGCGTCCGACTTCAGCCAGGTCACGATCTCGCGGTCCGTGAGTTCGAGCCCCGCGTCAGGCTCTGGGCTGATGGCTCGGAGCCTGGAGCCTGTTTCCGATTCTGTGTCTCCCTCTCTCTCTGCCCCTCCCCCGTTCATGCTCTGTCTCTCTCTGTCCCAAAAATAAATAAACATTGAAAAAAAAAAAAAAAGAAAACTCTAATCAGCTGGGACTGTCATGTCAAAATACCATAGACTGGGTGGCTTAAATAACAGATATTTATTCATAACTGTTCTGAAGAATGGGAAATCCAAGATCAAAGTTTCAAGAGATTTGGTGTCTGTTGAGAACACTTTTCTAGATTTGCAGATGGTTACCTTCTTGCTGTGTCCTCACAGCAGAGAGACACTAATCATAAGAGAACTCCACCCTCATGGCTTACTTACTTTGCAAAGCCACCATCTCTAATATCATATTGGGGTTTAGCCCTTCAGCATATGAATTTTGGTGGAAACACAATTCAGTTCATAGCATATATCAAACAAATGATAATCAAAATATCTGGTATTTGGTTTAGGACAAAAATAAGTATTGATTATAAAGGATTACTGCATAATGATAGGTCAACTTGACAAGAGGACTATCAATTTTAAATATATATCAGAAAAACAAAACAAAAAACAAAATATATAGAACAAATTATTAAAACCAAAGGTGAAAGTTAGACAAATCCAATTTCATATTGGGAAATTTAACATTTTTCTTTGTAATGATAGCTAAAGCAAAGAAAGTAGAGCTAAAAAGACTTGAAAAGTGCATCAACAAGTTCAATAATCAGCAATTAGAATATGCAGCTAAATAGACTTTTACATATTTTTTTTTCAAGTACACATAGAATTTCTGTAAAAGTGTATCCTGTTCTTGGTAATAGGAGTCAACATTTTCAGTGAGTAAGCAAAGATGAGAATGTTTGCCTAAGAAAATAAAATAGGCCGGGGGCGCCTGGGTGGCGCAGTCGGTTAAGCGTCCGACTTCAGCCAGGTCACGATCTCACGGTCCGTGAGTTCGAGCCCCGCGTCAGGCTCTGGACTGATGGCTCGGAGCCTGGAGCCTGTTTCCGATTCTGTGTCTCCCTCTCTCTCTGCCCCTCCCCCGTTCATGCTCTGTCTCTGTCTGTCCCATAAATAAATAAAAACGTTGAAAAAAAAATTAAAAAAAAAAAAAAAGAAAAGAAAATAGGCCTAATAAGAGCACAAGAAGCTGACGACCCTCACTAGGATTTAAGCAAATACAAATCAAAATTATAATAAAACATTTTTAACTATTTAATTGCTAAAAATGAAAAGCTTGAAAATAACGGAGATTTTGAGAACATGTAGATAGGATTTTTTTTTATATATTGCTCACGAAATTGTAATTTGTACAACTAGTTTAGACAATAGTTTGATACATTTGTAAAGTCATAAATCTATCTCCCCTTATCACCCTACTCTTCTATTCCTGTATATACATTCTGAATTACTTAAGATTTTCCATATTTAAAAAAATGCATCTCTGCAAATGCAGACAATTTTACTTTATACTGTTTAATTTTTATAACTTTTATAGTTTATTTACAATTATATGGTTGGATTCAGGTCTGCAATTTTGCCATTTGTATCCTGCTTGTGTCACCTGTTCCTTACTTCTCTTTTTCTCCATTTCTACCCACTCCAGTTAATTGACTTTGTTTTTACAATCCCATTTAAATTTCTTTTGGCCTTTTATTTATTTATTTATTTATTTATTTATTTATTTATTTATTTATTTTTGGCCATTTCAAACATATAATTTTACAGTTTTTAATTAAATTCTTTCCTTTTTTAAGTTTTTAAATTTATTTTTGAGAGAGAGAGGGAGAGAAAGAGAAAAAGCACACAAGCAGGAGAGGGGCAAAGAGACGGGGAGGCACAGAATCTAAAGCAGCGTCCAGGCTCTAAGCTGTCATCACAGATTCCGATGTGGGGCCCGAACCCAGGAACTGTGAGATCATGACCTTAGCCAATGTTGGACCCTTAACTGACTAAGCCACCCAGGAGCCCCTAAATTCTTTACTTGAAAATAAACATAGATTCATGTGCAGCTTAAGAAATAGGACAGAGGGTGCTTTATACACTTTATTTGGTTTCTCAAAATGGTCGCATCTTACAACCTCAAAATTAAGACCTTGACACTGATACAGGCAAAGTAGAGAACAGTTCAATCAGTAAAGATTCTTTTTGTCACTTTTTAAAGCCACATGTTCTTCCTTTTTCCTTCCCTCCTGTGCCTGACTCATGTCAATCAATCACTAACTTGTTCTTTTCTTCTCTATTTCCATAAATTTGTTATTTCGAGAATGGTATGTAAATGAACCTTGGAGTATGTGATCTTTTGAGGGTTGAATTTTTTAATTTGATATAATTATCTAGAGATTCATTTCAATTTTGTGTCTATTTATTTTTATTGGTGAGTAGTATTCCATATTATGAATACTACAGTTTGTTTATTTAACTGTCAAAGGATATTTGGGTTGTTTCCAGTTTGGAGCTATTATAAATAAATCTTCTGTGAATGTTTATGTATAGGTCTTTGTGAGAACATAATTTTTTATTTCTCTGAGATCTGCTGACTTTATGGCTACAGTTCTTTGCATTATTTATAGAGATTTCTCAGAGATTATAGTATCACTAAAATTTTTCACTCTAATTAGATGTAATAATGTACAACATCACATAAATGAAGAAAATTTGAAATCTTATAATCTCTTATATGTATCATATCCACAAATTATAAAACCCACAAATCAATGCTATATTTTAATACAATCATAAGTGTTTAAAATGAATTAGGAGAAAAATATACATTAAGAATGTTATTTATCTAAGGCGCCTGGATGGCTCAGTTAGTTGAACATTTGACTCTTGATTTTAGCTCTGATGGTGATCCCACAGTCATGGGATTGAGTCCCGCATCAAGCCTTGTTTCCAGCTCTGTGTTGAGCATAGAGTCTGCTTTAGATTTTCTCTCTCTCTCTCTCTCTCTCTCTGTCCCACCCCCCCCAGCTCCTTTTCCCTATTTTCTCCATCTAAAAAAAAAAAATTAAAAACTAATTCTATTTATCCCTTCTATATATTTGATTATGCAACCGAAATCATTTATGTTCAGCCTTTAGCATTGCTTTGTGCAGGCTTGCTAGTAACACATTCTTTGTTTTATTTTTCTGAATATATCTTCATAATGCCATTCTTACTATAAGACCTTTACCATGGATATAGAATTATGGGGTTGATCTTTTTCCTTATATACTATAAAGACACTGCTTTGATGTCTTCTCACCTCTACATTTTTGGATAGTAAGTCAGCAATCTCTTAAGTCATTGTTACTCTGTATTTATTATGTCCCCCTCCCTTCCTACTTCCCTGGTTGCTCTCAAGATTTTCTGCTTATTTTTAGTTTTCATCAATTTGATAATGATATGCCTAGGCATGATTTCTTTTAGTTCGATTCTGCTTAGTATGTGTTCAGCTTCTTAAATCTGTAAATATATTACTTTCAACAAACTTGGGAAGTATTTTTTTTTCTTTTCCTCTTCTGGAAAGCTAAATACATATCTGTTAGATCTTTTGATATTTTTCTAGAAATCCCTGATGTTCTCTTCATTTCTTATCAATATATCTACACTGTCTTCTTCTGACTAGGTAATTTTTATTGATTAATGTTGTAATTCTTCACTTCTTTTTTTCTTGAGAAGGGGTCAGATTTTAATGGTTATTTGTATGTTGCATACCATTGCATGTTATTGGATTGTATCATTAACATTATAGATGTTTGTTGTGAAGACTTAGGGTTCTGCTATATTCCTCAAAAGAGGTTTTTGTTTGTCTCTTTCTTTTTTTTAACAGACAATTTAATCAGATTTAAAATGTAAACTCCTTTTCTTGGGTAGCAGTTAAATTTCAGCTTCATCTTAAACATTCAAAGAAGTTTGGGGTGCCCTTTACATGTAGAGTTCAAGGGTTTCTTCAAACTTTAAGCAGAGTGTATATTCATAATTTAAGGCTACTGATCTTTGGTTCTTCCCTTTCTAGAACTCCTCATTTCCCAAATGTTATGGTCTCCCTGAATTTTGTACTTTTCATTTTTCAAGCAAGTAAAGCTTTGAATTTCATCCTGAGTTCTTGCTAACACCTGAAACACTGACAGGGGCCTGCCCTCATGGGAAAATCTCACTCAGTACTGTTGTCTGACAAATGTTAGTCCCCCTCTAATTTCTGCCTGATTTGGGTAACTCACTAATGAATGATGAACTGAGTGTCAATTTTCAGTTGTGCTCTTTATTTCTATGACTATTGAGTGAATTCCCAGTATGAAATTTTAGGATATTATATTTAGAATCTGCCATACCATCAACAAACTAATAACCATTTTATCTTACCTGGAATATACACCATATATTCATGTATGTATATATGTATGCATATAAGTAGGTAGGTGGGTTTATATCTATCTCTTTATTTCTATATTCATGAATGTTAATGAATTTAAAATTCCTATTGTCTTTTAGATAAGTTCACTGATTTCTTAATTTTTAGTTAAAACATATCTGAAGTATTTTCTTTTTAGTTTATGATAAATTTTCCCACTTAGCATCATATAAAATTATTTCAGTAAACATTAAGTTATGACATTTTTCTTAAGTTTTTATTTATTTTTGAGAGAGAAGGGAAGGGGCAGAAAGAGATGGAAAGAAAGAGAGAATCCCTAGCATGCTCCGCGCTGTCAGCATGGAGCGCGACATGGGTCTGGAAGATGGGGATCATAAACTGAGCTGTTAATTAAGAGTCAGATACTTAGCCAACTGAACCACCCAGGCACCCCATTGAAAATGTCTAATGTATCAAAGTATATTCTCATTATAAAAACAATGAGATGTGTTTTATAAGTATTATTCTATTTTTTAATCATCAGTTGCTTATACTGAAAGTAAAAGTTTCTTAGGTTGTTAGTGAAATGTTATAAAAATTACATTCACCTAATAAAAAAGGATTCTACCTTAAATGTGTTCACTCTCAGTGAAAATATGTCTTCATGTGGTCCTACAACCTAGTTTGTTATATAGGTGAACAATAATATAGTCAACTCATCATCTGACTTGGAGATGTTTTCCTGTCCTGACTGTAAACTTTCATCGAGCATATAGATATATTCTAACCCACATACAGACAAGAGTTGATTACATGACATATTTTGCAACATTCTTCGGTATTTCCTTTTTCTTTAAACATGTTCACTTGAAAGTAACCACATATCTATTAGGTAAAGACAGGACCCCCAAAATTCCCTGGAAATGAGTAGAACAGACCTATATTAGTGACATAGCCAATTAGTTTTGTGATGCGCATTCTCCACAGCATTATCTAGTGATAAGATATTGCTTAATAGTACTCACACACCAATTGAATATATACTGCCATATTATGTCAGGTTATGAGATGGATTTTATGGAAAAGTCACATAATTACCTTTGGCTATATACTTGGCTAGAATTTTGAATATAGTTATCACCATTATTAGTCTTTCAGCATATTGATTTTCAGCTTTTATTTATTGATACTAGTTTTTTCATATCTAATTACTAATTTATATGGAATAATGCTCTCTATTCTGATCTCAGATAAATATATTTACATATTTATTAGCTAAAGTCTAGGCCCTAATTATTGAAAATACTGATTGAAATTTTTGAAAAAAATATAAATTGATTATTATTATTACAATTATAATAGAAAACCAAGATTCATACTGGCACTTAAACTATGCCCACCAGAGGAAATATGTTTTTTTACAGGTAGGTCTTTACATTGACAAATTTGGTTTCCACTGATGATTTTCAGACTGCAAATTCTTGAATCTCTTTCTAAAATACTCTATAAATTCTATATTCTTATATTTAAGCAACTCAAAAGGGTACTCATAGTGATTTTTGAGTGACCTTACCAGTGTTAGCTAGAAGAATCATTAATGGCAAATATATTTGAAAAATGCCAGCTACCAGTCTCCCTAATGCATCTCTCTGCTTCTATTACACATGTATTTGTGTGTGTTGTCCACATTTACATATAATTATCACAGTTATTATAAATCTTAAAAGTTGCAAAATCTGTGCCATATCTAAATCTTACTATTATTCTTGCTTTGTCATTGGTTTCTACAGATTTTTTTTCTTGGCTTTTCTCATGCCTTGTAATTTTTGGTTGAAAATTCAAAATGATGTATCTTGCAATAGGAACTGAGGCAAATGGGCTTTAATGTGAGGTTTTACATTCATCTACATAAGAAGGACCTTGACACAACTTTTTTGAAGTTTGTTGACATCTTTTATGGACTCACCTGGTATTTTCTTTCTGGCCTATATTTGAGCAAACTGAGAAGAAAGTCTGATTCCCCCATCTTTTACACTGTGGAAAGATTCAAACCACTCACACCCTTGAATGTGCCCAGGAAACCTCACTCTGGCTGCCCCCCTAACCACAATAAAAGCCCTCCTGAGACAGTCTCCTTTTCTCCTTCTAGGTTTCCAGGTGGTGGTTTGCCTTTGAACTCAATTTTCTCCTAAGGCCAAAAAAGGTCATTGATTTCCAGTTTCTTCAGTTTTATTTATTTATTTTTTTCTTGTCAGAATGGGAATAATTTCCAAGGTCTCTACATAGCAGACTGAAAATGAATTTCTTCCAATACACATTTTATGTTACTCTAAAACATTAAAAAATTCTACATTATTTATATTTATTTTACACCACGTAGTTCTCTGACCTATCCATATTTGACACTTGATAAATATTTTTGGCTGACAGCGAATACTCTTCATACTAAAAATCATAAGAAATGCCATATGTGAGCTAATGTCACAGATTCACTTTCTCTAGATATCCTGAACCACCTGAAAGTCAATGTGTCAAACCATGGCATCAGATAAAGTGCTTCACAATTTGTACTTTTAAAGACTTACATAATTTTCTGGCCTCATTTACTTCACTTGCTTTAACTCTAAACTTGTCCTCTTACAGAACAATTCCTTTTTCCCTGAGTTTGCACAAAACTTCAAACATTTGAAATTTTGTTCAGTGTTACTCCCTGTATCAGAAATGTTCTTTTTTTTTCTATCTGACAAAGTTTTATTCATTCTTCCAGATACAGATTAAGTCTCAACCTTTCTGAAAAGTATTTATCGGTTTATCTCAGCAATTGACTACTGTATGAAATTCCATCAAATGTTTATCCTGCTTTTGTATTTTTCACATTTCACGTTTCTTATTTACATAATTTGCTCCCCTACTAGACATGTGTGAGCAAACTGCCCATCTATGTGTTATTAGAGTTTTGCTCACTCTATAAATTCAATAAATGTTTGTTGAATGATTAATGTCTTGAATTTAAACCAGACTCTTTTTCACTCTTTTTATAATGTATTACTGGGTCTAACCAAACAGATTTCTAAAATCTTCTTTATACTTCTGCTTACTCTTTCCTAATATATTTTTCCCTATACTGTTAAAATAATTTGAATAACTCAGGATATACAAGCGAGATCAAATATAAATAATGTTAAAGTAGAACAAGGATTTTTATTGTTTCCAGAAAGTAAGTCTAAACCCAATTTATGAGCAGTAAATGTAAGCTGTTTATTTGCCCTACTGTGACCTCATATAAGAATATGGAATGCAAAAGTATCTCATAAATTAATATTGGTTCACTGGGGCATTTCCTTTAGAATCCAAATGGTGTCAGTAATGTTGCTCTATTATTCAGTCTTTTGTCCTTTATTATAACTATTAGCCACTTAGATTTTAATTACATTACATGAAATGTTAATAAGAACTGATTCAAAAGAAACTGTGACCTTTGGAAGGCTTTTTGGCTGTTTAGAATATTAGCTGTGATTCTCAGAGTTAATGTGTACAAAGAGTAATTCACAAGATATAATAGTCAAGTGAAGGAAGTGGTGAATTCTAAAGGATGTTCTAGGATTACCAAATGTATATTAAATAGAGAAACTCACTGATCTTTAATTCTTCAATATTTAAACGCGTATTTCTTATATTCTTCCATATTTTATTTATTTTGTTAACTGTCATTATATAAATGTTGACACTATTTTTATCTTCATTTCTTTTATACAACTACTTGCAGGGCTCACCAACATTTTTAACTCAGCTAACCAGAAGGATGACTTTTCAGTGTGGTCCTTTTTACCCTCCTTGACTACCTAGCTCCAGTGTGTCCATACCATATATGAATGTGCCACTCTAGCAATGATACTGTGGTCTACCTCCAGGCTTTTCCAGGTTTACTACTAGGAAAGTGTGGAGACAGAGTACAATGCAACCACCTCTTTATTTTCTTGAAGTATCATTTGCATCATGAGGTCTCAGTGGGGAGAGGCACACAAGATAAGTCCTTAATACACACACACACACACACACACACACACACACACACACACACACGAGCACATGTTATCTGTGAGACTGTTTCCTGTGCCCCAGAGAATATCAACTAAGTATTCTTGCTTTACTTGGATATTTTTTTAATAATGTTTTAATGATGTCACTCTTTAAATGCTGTAGGGATCACTGTAGAAGCATGACCTTTACTTAAGCAATGGTTTTACTTTGTGGCCCTTTTGTGATCTGTCGTCACTCATGGTCATCCTGACATTTCCCCAAAGGCCAAGACTCTTATTTGCTGATTTTTATACCTGAGGACTATTTGTCTTCTCCTGTCATTTTCTAGCTACTGATGTCAATGTTAACGTTGCTGCAAATAGACATTGCCTCAAGAAAGTGCACAAATCATTTCTGTTTAAAAGGAAACTAGGTCTTGCTAAAACTGCCTCTGCATCACTTGTCTATGAGAATTGCTGACAAGATTATGTTTCATTTGTACCCTTGGGAAAATAACTCTTCTACTTCTTAAATGTCCTTTGAAGTCAGTAGTAAACATAAATAGAGTGCCAAAAGGAAATTTACATTCTAATCTTTTATAATGTACTTAATAGTGTACTCTGATATAGCTCTGGTAAAGAGATTATATAGCAAGGTGAATGGTACAAAAATACATTCTGAAATACTGAGTGAGAAAGAGATGAAACATTGGTTTGGTAGTAGTAATAGTAGAGTGTGTGTGTGTGTGTGTGTGTGTGTACTTGATTGTAATATATATATTTAAAATTTTTATTGGTGCTGTAAAACGTTACTGTATATACATATATATGTTTAAATTTTAAAAAGTGGACTTTCTGTTGATTTATGTCTCTTGATAAATATATTAGTCAGACGACTTCTATTTCATTTATTAGCAGGTAGTATTTATACCTCTAAATATGATTCTTTTCTATTTTTCTTTTAAGAAGAATGCTTTTGCAGTTAAACTTCCTACTGTTTCCTCTTTTATTCCTTATCTCAATATATTAAAAATGAGTTTATCACAGGGAAGATATTTCTGGAACACTATTCCTAGGATTGATGAGTACATGTGTACACTCAGGGAAAGCAATCAATAGAGAAAGAGAACTTTAAAATGGAGTTAAGGAAGGACAATTTATAAAGAGAGACTCATGTCAAGTTGGGAAAAGACTCAAGTGTGAACATAACTAGAAAGGTCAGCCTTATTAAGTAAGAATACTTGATATTAGCCAATAGATACGAAATAACAGGGCAAGGAAGAACAGAAATTTTGTCAAAGAGAACATTCTCAAGGACATTAACATCATTTTTCTCTAATTTCTCAATAAATTAGAAATTAAATCTGCATTTTAGGTAATCTCTGGGGTCAAGGTTGTGGACTTGAGTTTGTTAATTTTCATGAAACTGTGTAATGAAATATATAAATGAATGAAATTATAATTATATAAGTGTGAACTTATAATTTACTGGAAAAATTTTGAATTTTTATTAGAGATGGACAATGGAGTATTTACCTTGTACAAAAGATCACTCAAGTCTGCAAGAGGCAATGGAGAAATAAGGCACTGATAGTTATCCAGACTGAGGACTAATGAAGACGGGAAGAGACTGCAATTAGAAATTGAAATAATCATTAATTTTAGTAATTACTATGTTATAAATATCACTTTCCATATTTATTTATATATGCATTTATTTCCCTATTTATTTTCAAAAGTTTATTTATTTATTTTGAAAGAGAAAGAGCATGAATGAGGGAGGGGCAGACAGGGAGAGACAGAATCCCAAGCATACTCCACACTTAGCCTGGAGCCAATCTCACCACCTGAGACCATGATCTGACCTGATATCAAAAGTCACACGCTTAAATGTCTCAGCCACCCAGGCACCCCTTTACTAATTTAAATAACCAAGTTATTACCAAGGGAGGTTCTCATAAAATTTTATTAAGTTTATCTGCCTGATCTTTCCTCTAGAATCAAATTAAATTATAAGCCTGTGTATTGTACTCCTGATCAAGAAATTAAATAAATGATTCTCTTTTAGTTATTTTTTTTTTAATTTTCATGTCCAGTCTTTTAAATACTTCTATTTTCGATATTCTGAATATGGCAAAACTTGCCACTTTATCCCTTAACATTTTATGCAAATTGTGTATATCTTAATCATGAAAATATGTCTGAATAATATTTCATTCTTTTTGAAGTTTATTTTATTTTGAGAGAGACAGGGACAGTGCAAGTGGAGGAGAGGGAGAGAGAGAGAGTGAGAAAGAATCCCAAGCAGGCTCTGTGCTGCCAGCACAGAGCCTGATGACAGGCATGAACTCTGAAACAGCGAGATCGTGACCTGAGCTGAAACTAAGATTTGGATGCTCGACTGACTGAGCCACCCAGGTGCCCTTTAAATATTTCATTCTTATATGACAGTAAGGCAGACTATGTGCTCTGAATGGTCTTCTCATTTCATAATAACTAGATTTTGGGTTCAATCAGTTTTTAATGCATTGATGGACTCAAAAAGAGTAAGAAGAAAATATCCAAAACACACTTACAGAGGAGGCAGTCCCAAATGGTGATCTAGGAAGATCCTGAGCTCACCTCCTCCCCTGGGCATCCTGAATCTACAGTTGTGTATGAAGCAACTCCCTCTGAAAAAGACTTTAAAACTAGCTGAACAGTTTCCCTATATCAGCAAAAGAGAAAAGGATCACATGGAGGAGGTTAGGAGAGGCTAAGAAGGGATATTATGAAAAACCCCACACCTGACGCAGCAACCTGCAATTGGAATGACTCTCACAAATATGGAACACTTCTCTGAGGAGCAAAGCATTTGTACCCTACATCAGGCATCCCTACTTATAAGACCTGTAGCAGAGAGAGGAGCCCCCAAAACATCTAACTCTGAAAAATATCAGGGCTCTCATCCATGAGAACCAAAGGGCTGTAGTGAACTGAGAAACAGATTCACTCACCTCAGAGCCCAGCACAGAAGCAGCAGTTTTAAAAGTGCCCAGGCTATATGTGAAGGAGATTCCTTCACTAAAGAATCTACCAGAGAGGAAGGAACATGGGATTTTGTTTGGGGACGGAGATGCTGTCAGGTGTTAGCTTCATACTCTCCCTCTGATTCTCTCTGGCTTACCAATATCCCCCAGAAAGGGGCTTATACTCTTACCTGGTGTCATGATTTTCATAGTTGCTGATAGGGGATGCCTCTACATCATCTCAGGGAAGGTCACTAAAGGTTATTTGTTTATTTATTTTCATGCAAGAAAGTCCAGTCTCTTTTAGAAGGGCAATGCATTGTTTTATCTTCCAATATTCAACAATTTTTGAAGAAACTTGGGATGTCAAAGATCTCAACCTCATCTGAGTCTGCCCAAATGTCCCCATCCCAGGTCGCAAAGCCCCATTTATGTATCAACATCTTACTTACCTTATAATATAATATTGCACACTTGAATGAAAGGTTTAGCCTCTCTACAATCTACCACCAGGCTCTGGGCTTGATCCACAGTCTCAACTGCTCTGACTCTTCAACCGTTTGTTGTGGTGGTGGTGGTGGTGGTGGTGGTGGTTGTGGTTGTGGTTGTGGTTGTGGTTGTGGTTTGCTTTGCTTTGGTTTTGTCCACAAAAACCTTCTGATTCTTTACTTGAGTCTTGTTTTGGAAATTCAAGGCTTTAAGTTTCTTTTTTCTCTCTTCTCTTAGGTAAGCTCTTAAGGGCAGTCAGAGGCAAACAGCAAATCAATTCCAAAAGTCTTTGTAAGTCATCAATTGTTACCATTTATTTGTCACCATAGTGACTAAGTGCCATAACCACTTGATCTCTCAAAGGTTTTCTTTCTACCTGTATTGTGTCCCTAAACCTATAATTATTTGAGTGATCTTTCATTTCACTGTATACTATGGATTACTAGCCTCCTCTTTCCTAACAAAAAGTAGAGTAACCAAGAGTTTATCAAATATCTGAGTAATCAAATCTCAAAATCTCATATTCTTTCTGGGACAATTTCCCTTCAATATTATACTATGTGGCTACCTCAATGGTGGACTGTAGTATAACCCCAGTTCACATGTATTGAGCCAAACCACTTGAATTATTAATCTAGATGCTGTAAAATTATTCTATGATATTAGTTACTTGCTATATCTCAATAACTTAAGTTATTTTTTGCTCTAATTTGAATAATATCTCCAAAATATGGAAGTTACCTCCAATATAGAAAAAAGTTATCACAAAATGTTGAATTAAAGATTATTTATAATAATACATTATAGACAATAAAGGGGACTGTGGTGGCTTAGTTGGTTAAGTGTCCAAGTCTTGATCTCAGCTCAAGTCATGATTTCATAGTAAGGAGATCGACTGTGAGATCATGGTTATGAGATTGACCTCCATGCTAGAGCAGAGACTGCTTGGGATTCTCATTCTCTCTCTCTCTCTCTCTCTCTCTCTCTCTCTCTCTCTCCCCCTCTCTCCCTCTCTCCCCCTCTCTCCCTCTCTCTCCCTGCCCCTCACTTGTTCTCCCTGTCTCTCTCTCTCAAAATAAATAAATAAGCATTTTTAACAAAGTGATATTTAAAAGCTGTGTACTAAATCATCATTTTTAATCATATTAGATTTACTTTAGAAAGTGTATAAAAAACTTGCATATGATTACATGTGAATCGTGAGAATGAAAGGATAATTTGCTTATAATAGTATGCATATGATGTATATAAGTTGACTTGGATTGTGGGAATACAGATGCTGTTTTATTTCCTTTATTGTTCACTACTAGTCGAAAGAAAGAATAATTTACAAGTGGCTTTGAGCACTCTGGTTAAATTTAATTGGTTCTTCTTTCATTAACCTTGGTCTAAAAATGTTTCTTTTCTCAGACTTCTAAGGTGATAGAATTGCCTTTGAGTTTTTTCTGAATCTTGCAAAAGTGTTAAATCATGAAGTACTGTTTCCTAAGTCCGCACAAGTTCCAATTCATCTTAATAATCCATGAATCTGCAAGTGCAGCAAATAATTATGTTTCTCTCAAGATAACAATGCCCATAGGTCATTCTGTTTAGATGGGGAATTGAAGTAACGGTACTACATTATTGGAAGCCAAAACAATTAGTGAAATAATTCTGCAATGTCTGCATTATTTTGTGTCTTCCAACTCATTTCTGCCTTGTTTTTGGATTAATAATGGTAAAATAAATACAGTTTTACTGCTTTCCTAACTGGCAATGCATTTTTACCATGATGAGGTGAGTAGGACATTTTGGACAAATCCAAGCATTGTTGTATTACTGTTATCTTTATTGATGGAATCACATAGCGCAAAGTTTGGTGAATAGTTCATACGATTATCTTGTCACTAAACTGAGTCCTCCAAATAACAATAGATTAAGTCATGTGACGTTGGACATATTATGTAGCTGTTGTTCCAAGGCCAAATATCACTGCAGGCAATGAGGGCTAAAGGGGCTTTTGTATTCTGTGTAAATACAAAAATAATGAAGGCTGAGCCTATCAAAAATAAGAAATTAGTGGGAAAATAAGTCATGTCTTTTGTTCACTGAAAACTCACTTTTCCTATGCTTTTGTATTAGTACAATATAGTTGAAACAAACAAAACTTTTAAACGTGTTAGATTGTAATAACACAAAGATATAGAGCAAAATATTGACACCTGCATATTCCTTAGCATTTTACTAGAATAGTTTTCCTTATGTCTCTATTAATATGGAAAACCTAAATTAATTGATGTATGCATAAAACTTAAGTCTTTAAAATATCAATAAACCAGACAGTCAGGGTTGCCTCACAGCAGATAATATAATTCAAAATTAAGAAATTCCTCCTCCAACTCCCCTAACATACACACACAATCTACAGAGGATAGTAGCCTTAGCTTCTGAAGGGAAAGAAAAGATATTCCTCTTTTCTCCATTTTTACTGGCTTTAAGCCAGTAGTCATTCATATTTGACTATATCAGTAATAATAAATAATATCTAAACCCTGGCTTAAATTAATATATATCAAAGACTTTTCTACACAATCAGAATTAAATATTTCTTACCTGTGTTTTCAGAGTCCAAAGTGCTCAGGTAGTAATCATAACTTAGAATTAAATGGAATCATTGTTACTTGTCAAGAGTATTTCTTTTGGGGTATTTGGAGCATCTGATACTGCAGGGCCTGGAGTTGCAGGAATGGAAAGCACAAATTTCCTAAGTAGGTCTTTGGCAATGATGATCAGTAGAGCTGTCCTACTTTAAACATTTGAATCTTAGACCCATATATTCCTTTCTTCTGGGGACACAGTATCATATGGATGTCTTATATAGTTTGTATATTCAAACTTGGAGAATAACCTCCATCTTTGCACAATATTGATTTAGTGCTTGATGCTTCAGTTGAACCTGAAAAGGCCATCCTCGGGGTCTAAAAGAACAGCTGTTTCTGTTTGGTGTAGTATATGATATGACCAATGAATACTATGGTTATGAGCCTATTTTCTCACTCCCTTCAAAGTCAAGTAGATCCCTGTTTGTATGCTATGTTATGTGGGACTTCATGAGTATGAATCAGGGACGAGGCAAACCCTCAGACAGTATGGCTGTTTAGAGCCCTGTGGGCATTATTCCACACCTGGAATAAATGTCCCCTCTTGTGAGAAAAAAATAATTAGTCCTTTTAGGACATAAGGAGCCTAATGTAGTCAGTCAGCTTGCCACCAAGTGCCCAATTACTTTCCACAAGTAATAATGTCATACAAGTATCTTGGCATTGGTGTCTGTTACAGACATGTTGGATGGACACTCAGGAGTGGCACTATCTAGATCACTCTCGATAAGTAGTCTTCCATGCTAGTGAGCCTAATCATAATCTTTATCTATGCCACTGTGGACATTTAATATGTGTGTCTATAATGTTATCCTTGGATTGCCCACTGGACAATGTTGGCTGATATCAACTAATAAGTTTTATTTCTGTTTCTGTATTTTTTGTTGTTGTTTGTTTGTGTTTTTGTTTGTTTGTTGTCTAGTCAATTATTTAGTGGCTTTTCCATGGTGGAGTTTTTCTGGTGGGTGTTAACATATTGTTCAAAGACTGCCGCACTTTGTGCTCACCGCCATATATCCATCCTCATGCTTTCTACCCCAGAACTCCTTATTTGTGGTCTTTCAAATGTTTGCCTTTCATTTAACCAGAACTGTTGCCACATAGTTCATGAGCCTATGAGTCCAAATATATTCTAAACCTGGACCACTTTTGCTTTCACACAAAGTGAGTGAAAATAACTTTCCACCGCTATGACTATTGGAAAGATTTCTCTTCACCACTTCTTTCAAAGCCATCAGTGAGTACTCTCTAATTTAGTTCTCAACCATTTTTTAATGTTTATTTATTTTTTAGAGAGAGGCAGAGAGAGATAGATAGACAGAGTGCAGGGGAGGGGCAGAGAGAGGAGTACAGAGGATCTGAAGTGGGCTCTGTGCTGAGAGCAGAGAGCCCAATGTGGGGCTCAAACCCACAAACTGTGAGATCAAGACCTGAGCCAAAGTCGGATGCTTAGCCAGCTGAACAACCCAGGCGCCCCAGTCATCATCCATTTTTTACTTACATGTACATAATGAACCAGCCTATCTGTAAATCAAGCTTGGTTGTGTCCTCCAACAGGTTTTATGAGATATATCATATATCTGTAGGTATGAGCTGAAGGAGGGGCACTGGTCCAACTATGGTGGCCTCTAGAACATCTGGGATACTTGCTAATATAATTTGCTTGTGCTTCTGGTCTAGCTTGAACTCCATCCTGGATATACCATTTCAAACTTACAGCTGAATGCTGCTAGGCCAAATAGAATTTCCGCCTTAGTGTGTTCAGTAGGATGCCATTCATAATGGACAGTTCCAAACTCACGGTCACTTGATAGTTTATGGTCAAGTGTTTAATTCTAATAGGGCCCAATAACACACCAAGAGGTTTTCGCAAGGAGTATGCAATCATCTGCTCAGATGATGGGGACTTGTCCTGAACTCGAGACCCCTATGTTGTGATTCTCCTACTAGGGTTTGCTGTAAACTCCATGTGATGCCAATTTCTGTCACTGACATCTTCGTCATCATAGGCTCACTGGTTCTTATGTCCAGAGTGGCAAGGTTGGGGATCCTGAACCTGGTATAGTGTGCTTTTCTTTTTCAGGCCCCACTCAATAGGGGCAACCTATTTCTTGTACCCAAATTATGTACCAAAGCAGTCATTCTAGTTGTGTCATATGTTCCCTCCAAAATCTGAAGAGACCCAAATACCATTGTACTTCATCATTTGCATAAGAGGATGCAAGATGAAGCAAATTTTCTTTCACTTTGGAGGAGATTTCCTGTGTTGCCCTGAGTAATGGTCCATTCAAACCTTTACTGAAACAGATAATCCTTGAATTTTTTTAGGGTTTATTTGTAACTCTCTGAAATGTGTGTAACATACCAAGTGTTTCAGCAGTAAGACACCTCTTAATTATCCTGCTTGATTATCATAGTGTCATGTAATAAATCAATATGATATTTTTTTGGATGGCAGATGGCCCAGATATCTTTGAACTATGTCAAGAAAGATTTGGGGGACTTTAACATAGTCATGAGACAAAATTGGAAGTGTGTATTGTCTGTTTCATATAAATTTCAACTAATTAATTTTATTATTGTCAGGAAAAGTATACATTCATTAAAAAAATGGTTATATGCCATGTTCCAGAAGCTGCATTAATCTTTACCAACAGTAGCATAAATGGCATACAAGATGCTCTCCTCACTATTGTTTGGTTTAAATTATGATAGTTTACAGGATTCTTTGGTCTTTACCTGATTACTTCAGGGATTATACTGGTAAATTAAACCAAGATATGCTAGGGACCACCACTACTACATCCTTTAGATATTTAAAGGTGTCACTACTGTCTCCCATTTTCCCAAGATGCAATATTGATTTTCATTTATTATACTGTCTCTTTGGGGAGCAGAGATGTTTCACTTGACCTTCTCTGCAATGATACTTTTTATTGTACATTAACTGCTAAGTATCTCAAATTATATATTCATTAGCTCAGGAATGACACCAGGTTGTTCTGTGGACCCAATGTAATAACAGTTTGCTTTACTTCAGCCAGAGTTCTACTTTTTAACTGGTTTCCACCCTAACAAGGAAGCAATAATGACAGTTAAGTTCTCCAGGTATCAGTATCAACTCAGACCCCATGTCAAAAAGTAATCCTTTCACCTGTGTGCAGTCACCCATAGGAAAGAAAAGGGGATTCATTGCTGTATATATATGATGTGATATTGCATAGTTCTTTGTCCTGGGGACTTCGCTATTTTCTTCAGTCACTAGAATAGAACAGGGGTTCAGTAGGGTGCCCTTGAATGGTAACTTTTCATTGAGACAATACTTTCAGCTTCATGGTCATCCATTTTTTCTCTTTAAATCCTTGCTTGCTGCCCATTTGTTTTGCCCATAAGAATACCAGGTTTTACTAATCATCTCTACAGCTTTCTGTAGGTCAAAACTCCTTGTCTTGCACTCCCGTCCTACTGGCCATTATGATCATTGTGATCCCTCAGCTGTTGTAATTGAAGCACTGCCATCCGATTCCAATTGGTTCAGAGCCCTCGGTCTCCATTGGTATCACACATGAAGATCTCCATCATTCTCTTCTACCAGTAGCTGTGGTCTGCAGTGGAAAGCCACTGCTACATTTCTTAATGATACTGGTGACCTCTCATTAGTACATGTTTAAGAGCTTGATAACTGGTGAGTACTCTGGGATTTACTCTGAAACAAATCTTCTGGTGGGAAACTTGTCCACATGTTTTATATCCACACCAACATCACTGCTTCCCTGATTATTTTGACTTGCACCCAAACTTTCAGGCATTTCAGTCTTGTTCATTCTAAGCCATTGCTTTCTCCAGACTTGTAGAAGCCAACCTAGCATTGAGTTTTCATTACTCCATAGATTCCTTGCCAGGCTGTGAAATTCTGCACCGAGAGAGTACCTCAAATTACAAAGGAAAAAGAAGAAAAGGAAAGGGGAGAAAAACAAAAACAAACAAACAAAAAACCTCTTCCTCTTTCTTAGTTTTGTGTTGTTGTCCTCTTGATTAAGTGTCTTCAAACTCTAGTGTCAAGGAGGCTATCTTGGCTCCTGCTAGTACATGCTGGTTAATCTTTATAACTTCCTTTGTGGTCTAGGTCTTTTCTTCTCCTATAAGGCTCAATATGTGCCTTGCTGGGCTTTCCTATGACAAATCCGTAGTTATTGACATGGAATTTAGGAGAAGGAGCAGGACACATCCTGAAGACAACCTCTTTTGCCTTGTTAGCAAGAGATACCTGTATTGTCTTTCTGCAAAAAGGGGTATACTTCTTAATAATAAGGTATATATTTCAGCAAATGTTGCATACTTCCTTCTGAGATAATTACCATATTAGGAGTAACAAAAATTTCTGACTGTGCTTGAATTTAGATAAACTCATATTTTGCAAGCTTCCAATAATTTTACAGTAACTATTCTGTTTTTGATTGAAGCTAAATTACTGTACTCCCCCTCTCATTGTGTTATTTTTAATGAATCTATGAAATACTATTTTAATGAACTTACACAGGCATTAGTTTTGTTTAGCTTGGTCATTTTAACATTCAAATTAATGCCATAAACACTTACCTAATAATCATAAATGAATTCCCAGGAGAAAGAATACCAAGTGCTGAAGAGTTATGTTTAATAACACAGATGTAATACTCTTGTGGGTGGCCAACATTTAATAACCTTCTATTGGTCTACATATAATTAATTACTTCTAGTGAATAATCCTTTATACAAGTCAGTGAGCTAATACCTGTCCAAGGAATAATAATAATAAAATATTGATGTAAATGCATCTTGTTCTACATGTAGGCTAAATTTCTCTTTTAATTCCATTCACCACTATACAACCCAAATAGTTCAAGATTTCACTCTATAAAAACCCAACTTAAAATGCTTGATTACATTTATGGAGATTCAAAAAGCAAAAGTATATGATTTAAAAAAAAGGATAACTAGGTAGGAAGTTAAATATTACAGCGTATATTCTTTTTTGTTCCTGCTATGACTCATAGTTTTCAAACATTTCTTTATTCACCAGAGTGAGATTAGGATGGTGGCTATTGCCTATACATATTTGGTCCAAAGTTATAATTTCATGTACAGTCCATTTATGTCCATGTTTGGGATGCTGAATTATATAGTCTTTTTGCTGTTTTCACTGCCTCAGAGAAAGCAAAGTGATTTAGCCTAGTTCAATTTCAGCAAGTTGATAACTTTGCCCTTGCCCATCAGTTATCTTGAATCACAGCTGACTCTGTTAGGTGTTCTGCCATTCTACATTTCACTCTGTTTGTGCAAAACCCAGATTTGGCTTAATGCTTTCTGACCTTTTGTGCAAGCTGGTTCGTTTGCACAATGTTAGACAGGAGTAATAAACATTTAGCAGGATCCAGGTATAATTTATTGTGAAGTGTTGGTGCAGGTGATCCCTGACCACTGTTCCTAAGGTTTGTTACTCTAGAAATCAAAATCAAGTAAATTAGTTTATGCTGAAGAAAAATTAGGGCAAACTTGAAATGATAACGATACTATATTACTTCCTTTTATGGTACTTATTTCTTATAGAATGAAATATATGACTGTCAGGATTAATCTGAACAAAGAACATTGAAAATTTGCACCTAGGTTTTTGTGTTTAAAAAACCTCAATCTTGCATAAGGCATTAATTGTCAATCACTATGTTGTATACCTAAAACTAATACATTGTATCAACTATACTTCAATTAAAAATTTCTCAAAATGTGTAGTTAGAATTTGATGTGAGCAATCAAATAGAAAAGGTAAAATCTGAAATTTTGAATGGCCTACTGTATTCAGAGATGTATTCCTAGGAAATTCAGTTTTACATTCCATGTAAAATAGATTTATTTATTTATTCATTTATTATTTATTTATTTATTTATTTATTTATTTATTTATTTGTAATTTTTTTCATTGCAAAAAGGTGTTTGTATTAAAGTGCAGGGGCAGGATTCATGGGCAGAAAGCTTCAGAGGGATTGTGAAAAGCAACTGGTCATATACTTTTAAGCTGGAAGGAGGTAGAGACAAAGGAAGTTTCCAAAAGGATTTTCATGAAAAACATTTTCAGACTTTGATTTTTATTAAAAATACCATTTATGCATAATATTTTATGTTTTCTAAAAAAGGAAGAATTAAAACAGTGTTCTGGTAAATATTCTAGTGGCTGTCAAAACACTCCACTAGAAAAGTTAACATATATGCTAAGAGGAAATACAGGCAAATCCAAAATGTCTATATAAATTTTCATAATGTCATACATTAATATTTCTCAGGTCTACAGTATTCACTAATTTTTGTTCTGAAAAGCAGGGAATATCTAGCCTTGATCTCCTCATAACCAATTTTGCTTCATGAATAGAGACTCATTTTCTCCCTAAACAAGTGATTTTCTGTTGTACTAAGCTTAATGAGGAGAATCCAGATAATACACTATTCTTGCCATTTTTAGTAGTATTTTCAACTGTTTTCCAGAACAGCAAGTTTTATCCTTTTTTCCTTGATGGCACATCATATATCGACTGGATAATATATGTATAAAAATGTATTTCCTATACTTTGGTTTAACATTTTTTTAACATTTATTTATTTATTTAAATTCAAGCTAGTTAACACATAGTGTAGTATTGGTTTCAGGAGTAGAAAACAATGATTCATATCTTGCATATAACACCCAGTGCTCATCCCAACAGATGCCCTCCTTAATGCCCATCACCCAGTTTCCCCACCCCCCCACCTCCCCTCCAGCAACCCTCAATTTGTTCTCTATATTTAAAAGTCTCATAGTTTGCCTACCTTTCTGTTTTAATCTTATTTTTCCTTTACTTTCCCTATGTTCACCTGTTTTGTTTCTTTTGTGTTTTTTTTTTGCCTGTTTAGTTCTTTTTTTATTTTTTTATTTTTTATTATGAAATTTATTGTCAAATTGGTTTCCATACAACACTCAGTGTTCATCCCAACAGGTGCCCTCCTCAGTGCCCATTACCCACTTTCCCCTCCCTCCCCCCCCCCCCCATCAGCCCTCAGTTTATTCTCAGTTTTTTAAGAGTCTCTTATGGTTTGGCTTAAATGCCACATGTGAGTGAAATCATATGATAATTTGTCTTTCTCTGACTTATTTCACTTAGAATAATAAGCGTTGTTCCATCCACATTGTTGCAAATAGCAAGATTTAATTCTTTTTGATCTCTGAGTAGTAGTCCATTGTGTGTGTGTGTGTGTGTGTGTGTGTGTGTGTGTGTGTGTACATCTCCTCTTCTTTATCCATTCATCAGTCAATGGACATGAGCTCTTTCCATAATTTGGCTATTGTTGAGAAGGCTACTATAAACATTGGGGTGCATGTGCTCCCTTTGAATCAGCATTTTTGTAGCCTTTGGATAAATACTTAGTAGTGCAATTTCTGGATCTTGGGGTAGTTCTATTTTTAATTTTTGAGGAACCTCAATACTGTTTTCCAGAGTGGCTGTACTAGTTTGCATTCCCGCCAACAGTGCAAAAGTATTCCCCTTTCCCCCCCATCCTGCATCCTCAACAATACCTGTTGTTTCCCGAGTTGTTAATTTTGGTCATTCTGAAAGGTGTGAGGTGGGATCTCATTGTGGTTTTGATTTATATTTCTCTGATGATGAGTGATGTTGAGCATTTTTCATGTGTCTGTTAGCTATTTGAATGTCTTCTATGGAAAAGTGTCTGTTTATGTCTTCTGCCCATTTCTTCAGTGGATTGTTTTTTGGGTGTTGAGTTTGATAAGTTCTTTAAAAGACTTTGGATGCTAACCTTTTATCAGATATGTCATTTGAAAATACCATCTTCCATTCCTTTGGTTGCCTTTTAATTTTGTTGATTGTTTCCTTCACTTTGCAGAGGCTTTTTATCTTGATGAGTTCATGTCTGCTTTTGTTTCCTTTGCCTCCGGAGACATGTCTATTAAGAAGTTGCTATAGGCAAAATCAAAGAGGTTGTTGCCTGTTGTCTCCTGTAGGATATTGATGGTTTTCCATCTCACATTTAGGGTTTTCATCCATTTTGAATTTATTTTTGTGTATAGTGTAAGAAAGTGGTCCAGTTTAATTCTTCTGCATGTCACCGTCCTGTTTTTCCAGCACCGCATGTTGAAAAGACAGTCTTTTTTCCATTGGATATTCTTTCCTGCCTTGTTGAAGATTATTTGGCCATACATTTGTGAGTCCATTTCTGGGTTCTCTATTCTGTTCCACTGATCCATGTGTGTGTGTTTTTGTGCCAGTACCATACTGCCTTGATGATACAGCTTGAAGTTCATAATTTGATGCCTCCAGCTTTGGTTTTTCCTATACTTTGTTTTTAATATTTTTTTGAATTTTATGATTTCCCCATTTGCTGTTTTCTTTTATTCAACAACTTTCATGTCAGGTTTAACAAGTGCATCTGTAAGCTCACATGGTCTGTGTAATGCATAATTCTTTGCATTTAACTAAAAAACACCATTTCCTCTCTTACTGACCCTGAATGTACAAATATCTTGATACACCATGGTTATGAAACACCACCTTAGAGCTTGGTGTTTTATAACCATGGAGTATCAAGGTATTTGTACTTATGTATATGTATATGTACTTATTTGTATATGTATTTATGTATAGAAAAACAATACCAACTGGACTGAATAGACACAACAAATGGTGCCCACTACAGAGATACCTTGTCATTCTTCCTTTGCCTAAATAAGAGTGTTGGGTTACCTACTAAGTCAGGATAAAGAGTATTGTTAGGGAAACACTTGTTCTGGGAGAAGGGAGAGGAAGAGAATGAAATACACACAAAGAAGTAAATAGAAAGAGAAAAATAAAGAGAAATTGGAATAATTTTCAAAGAAAGGAGGAAGTCAGATGGCATGCATTTGTATAATTGGAATCAAATAGTATAATATAATTCTACATGATCCATAAAAACAGATATCCTGGCCAATAGGGGTTGGGGTACAGGAATAGACAGAACAATTCCCTGAGTTCAAACATGCTGGAAATAGTTTGCTTTCTTACCAGAGGGAAGAGGCTTCACAATATACAGAACATTGGGTACAGCCCTCAGGAGAATCACGCCTTATATTTCTCATTAGAAACCATGCATACCAGAAATAGTGAAAATAATTTTTTAAGGGTTAAAGAAAAAGAAATCTAACATAATTGTATATTTAGTTAAAATATCTTTCAAAGTAAAATAAAGACATTTTCAGATAGTAAAAGTTGAGATGATCTAGAGCTAGCAGAATTGCCTTTAAAAAATTTAAAGAGACTTTTTAAACACAAAGAAAATTATACGAGATAAGAAATTGAATAGAGTTGACTTGATTTTTGACTACAGTTCTTGTGGGGACCAATATACTTTTTTTATTAAGTTTATTTATTTTAAGAGAGACAGAGAGAGTGAAAAGGAGAGAGACAGAGAGAGGTAGGGGACAGAGGATCTGAAGCATGCTCCATGCAGACAGCAGAGAGAGCAAAGCAGGGCTCGAACTCATGAACTACCAGATCATGACCAGGGCTGAAGTTGGACCCTCAACTGACTGAACCACCCAGGTGCCCCCATATACTTCTGATTCACCCGTATTCTTGGAATTTACACCACACCCTATTTTCTACTTGGTAAGAAGACCCTGAACTGAATGTCTTGGGTTTTTAAAAACTGCTGCTCAGCTTTTCAGCCTCTCAGCTGAAGGTATAAGCAAGAAGATTTTTAAAGTAGATGGTGTATGGGAACTCTGTACTTTCTACTCAATTTTTCTGTAAATGTAAAACTCTTCTAAAAAGTAAAGTCTATTAAAAATATTTTCCAGAATTTCAGTTTTACCCAAGAGGGTGATTCTAAGCATCTAACTTTCCATTATTAGAAATTATTTTTATTTTTATTAATCACTAAATATCCCTGTAAAACTAAATCTTACAATGGAAAATTACATTTCCCTCTTCTAATTCTTCTTCTTGAACATTACTTCTATTACTACCTTCCCATATTCTTGCCTTCTGGACACAATTAGAACATTTTTATACTGTGATTATGAAAATATTCTTCTGTGGGTTATATTTCCTTTAATTTATATTTTCTTTAATTTTTTTTTTACTTTTACTGTTTTTTAGAGTTAATAATTGTTACCAAACTCTTTCAGCCCTCTTTCTTGGAATACTTTGTCCTCTGATCTGGCCTGGTATCCTGGGAATTTTCTTCATCACTCCTTTTATTAGATTCTTTATATCCTGGATCTCATAGCTTATTTGTGGTTGAGTTTATTTTTAGTTTGAGCAAAACACTGATTTCCACTTTGTTAGGAGAAAAACTACATGTAGCAACATTTTTGAGGTATAGATATTTTAAAATACCTTTAAAAAATGAAAATAACAAACAAAAATACCTTGTACCTAATTGAGATATTGCTTTAGAAAGGTTTGACATGATTTCCCTGCAGAGTTTTGAAGCTAGTGTATTTACTGTCTTTTTTTATCTACTTTTGCTGTTGAGAATGCTATTACAATTCCTATTCACTGACATTTTTTTTCCTATTTCTTTCTCTTTCTGGAAATTTCTCTGTTACTATAAAAGTTTATAATAATGCAACTTTATATGCATGTATTTTTAAAGTTCATTGGCAGAATAATCAGTAATCTACTTCAACATGGTTGCTTATGTTTATAATTCTGAGCAACTTTCTTATTTGACTTATTCCCTTCTAGTTTTTTATTCTCAGTTCCTGGAATTCGTATTTGTTGAATAGGTGATATTGTAGGGTGTGCACATTTTTTTTATTATTTCCTTTATCTTTGTTCTTTCATAGTATACAAATCTCTTAGAATTTAGGTCCTGACATCTTTCTCTTTGTCATACATTTAACATCTGAGAGATAATTATTATTTTCTCATTTTCTTCATTATACAATACTGTTCAGGTTTCATGGTAAGTAGCAACTTATCCCTCTGATTATGTTATATATATTTTTAAAATATTTCTTTTATTTCCATGTCATTGCTTCTTCCTGTTATGTTTGTCTTCTTCTCTTCCCACCTCTTTCCCTGCTCTCCTATTGAGGTCTTTATCTTTTATATTAAGTTATTTCCTCAACTATCTGTGCTGATTAGCAGTCCAATCATATCTTAAACTAAAACACTAAGTAATTGGTTAGAAGCTCTTTGTAGATTGGTGTACTTATTAAGTGGCGGGGTTTTTTCATTGAGTGTGCTAATGGAAACTCAGTTATTTTATTGAAATGTAAACAAATGTCAGAATATAAGGATGTCTTTGTCTGCTCAGACTCTGCAAGGAAGAAACCATCAGCTCTACATGTGATAAGATGTGTGTGTATGTGTATGTGTGCATGTATGTTGAAATGAAAAGTCACATAGGCAGAAAGTGAGATGAGACTTTGAGGAATATTCCAATGTTCTTGGATATTTGCAGCAGAAGGGGGCTGCCTGGCCACCATTCATTTAGTAAGCTGGCTTTTAATTAATACCTCTGTTTTCTCTAAAACATAATTGCCTGTCCTGTTATTCATGATATTCCTACATCTGGATGGTTTATACTTTGATAACTCCCCCAGTCTCTTGTTGGAAAGATTGGGGGTGGTGTGTGGTATGGGAGGGGGAATAATTGACTCATAACATGAGATGTGGAACAAATTTGGGAGCTAATTGCCTTTAGATTTTCAACTCATTTTTTAATGACTCCCTCATCTCTCACTTTCAGGGTACTTGATGCCTGAAATTCTGAGCCTTATCAGTGTGCTGCCTGTTTCAAAGATTTGCTTCTTCCTCTTGAAACCACTTAATGTTAAGCTTTCTCCACTTCAGGTGCTTCTTTAGACACTTTCAATATTCCAAAAGCTTGTTGATACCTTTAATCAATACTTTCTTCCTTTCATTTGTATTGAATATTGGGTTAATACTGGTTTATTGCTTCAATCTAATTTATGACTAATATAGGAAGGAAATAAAAATGTATTTCTAATACATTGTACTTCACCAGAAATCATATAGAATAAAGTTTACTCTTCATCCAAGCTTGAATCATTAATAATTTTATTTTTTTTTCTGGTAGCCAGTGACTTAAACTTACTGTTCTTGTACATTTCAAGTGCTAATTATTTGTAAACATATTTCAAAATGCCTTTAGTTGATGTTCTATCCTTAATAAGAACATTCCATTTTGAGTAATCTGTACCAGACCGATTTTATTAGAAGAACCAAAGATAATTCAGCTGTTGAAGAGCCAAATATAAATGGTTACTGTACTCAATCTATGCTCAAAAAGTAAGTTCTGATACAGAAGATGTGGTATTATATACAATGGAATATTATTTAGCCATGAGAAAGAAGGAAATCCTGTCAATTGTGACAACATGGAAGAATTTTAAGGACATTATGCTAAATGAAATAAATCAGACAGAGAAAAACAAATACTATATGATCGAACTTAATATGTGGAATTTGAAAGCCAATCTCATAGCAATCAATAGTAGAGTAGTGGTTACCAGGTGCTAGGACGGGGGAAAATGGAGAGATGTTTGTCAAAGGTCACAAACTTCTAGCTGTAAGATGAATAAGTTCTGGGGATATTATAAACAACTTGGTGATTATGGATAACGATAATGTTTAATATACTGGAAAGTTGTTAAGAAAGCAGATCTCAAATATTCTGATTACAAAAAAGAAATGATAGTTTTGTATTATGATATACATGTTAGCTAATGCTATGGTAGTAATCATTTTGCAGTATACAAATATATCAAATTGACACAAATACCCTGAACTTACACAATGTTATATGTCAATTGCATCACTAAAACTGGGAAGGGGAGTATAGTGCAATGTGATTATGTGAATATGAATATTAAAAGGGAGAATATATATTTATATAATAAAATGTTTAAAGATAAATGATGAAAAGGGACTACAAGAGAAAGATATGGAATAAAAGAAGTCCTTTGTTATCTTTTAGATTATGAAATGGATTTTCTCTAAAGATTGTGCAATCCCAGTAATTCCATATTTTTCATCAGAGAGAAGGCTATGAGTTGAGCCAAGTATAGTCTAAGTCTATGATGATATGTATCTTAGAGTTTTGTTAGAACTTTATGCTGTGTTTAAACTTTTATGCAAGAGGACATGGTTTGGTTTGGTAAAACTATGAGCTGATAAAATTTGCAAAGTGATGAATAGTTTATCTTTTCCAGAAAGGAACTAGAGGACTTCTTTTTCATAATTAAGCTCACATTGAGTAAAAATTCAATTTCAGTGATTTCAATATGTCATTCTTCCTAAAGCAAACTTCATTTATTATATGTCAAAAACCATTGCGAATGTGTACATTAGGAGTACAGCATTTTCCTGACTGATCCATTGCTTAGTACATGAACTTGTGAAAAGAAAATTTAGAGTCATAATTCTTCTATATCCAATTAGAAAATTGTTTTTGCATAAGTAAAAAATAAATAATTCTTTTTTATATTCCATATATTTTAAAAGAATGTTTAACAATCAAATAAAATGAATTTAAAGTATAAAATGCTTAAAAATAATGTCTAGTTTTCTTTACCTTAAAACATATTAAAAACTTCTTTTCCCATCAAAGAAACATCCTACAATTTCATATATCAATAGGAATTTTGTACAATTATTTGCTTTCACATTAGTAATTTGAATGACTTTTTAGGTAATGGAGCTCAGATGTTTTTACATTAGGAGAGTTAAATGTAAACTTATTTTTATGCATTTATTAAAACTTAGTATTCTGATTTTGCATGACTTATTTTTAAATGATACAGAATCTGTAACTTATAGAGTATTATGTGCTTCTTATTATTTTTTTTTCATTATCTGCATTTCAGATGATCTCTTCAAGGATTAATGTTCTCAAATATTTCCCTTACTGTTTTACTAAGGCAGAAGTCTGAAGTATTCTCCAAATTCATAATTCTCTAAATTCATATTCCACCATTTCTTCACAGGGTCCTTCCATCCAGTTTTTAAAATATCTCTTCTTTTGTGAACAAAACATGAAATTTCTCACTTCTATAGATTGTCAAAATGCCCAGGTAATACTCATTAAATATTTGATGAGTGAACTAAAGACCTGAGTGATATTTGGCTTCATTATCCTCCCTTTTGTAAAATGTTTGCCGATCTATTACTTAGCTGCCTAACTTTCTTCTGTTCCTGTGACACTTTGAATTTACACCAGTGTGGTGCTTATATATTCTTAAAGCTAATTGTGTATGAATTTATCACTAACCACCTCTAGACTATATACGTATACTTAGATGTTATCTTTTATCTGTCTTTAAATTGCTTACCTTATGGTGTCGTTAGTTTCAGTTATTTATTACTAAATAGCACATTACTCCAAAATTCATTGACTTAATCCATTCTAAAACGTAGTGTCTTAAAACATTAGCCATTATATTTCCTCCTATTGTTCTGGAATTCTGAAGGATTTAATAAAGATGGATTTTCTCTGCATCTCATTGAGGCTGAGGCAGTGTTATGGCCTTATATGTCTGACCGTACAGTTAGGATGGCTGAAATGCTGAGTACTCTGTACTATGGTCAGTTATCCTTAAAATTGCTCTCTCCTTGTGATTTTGGATCTCTTATTCTTCAGGGCATTTATCTCTGTCTGGACTCCCCACTATGACAGTATAGGTTTCTTTATGAGTTGGCTGAGGCTTCCTAAGAGCTTAAGAAAAGAAGTTGCAAGGTTTCTTAAATCTTAGTCACCTGCCCTTATTCCACTTGTAAAAGCAAATCACAGGGCCATCCCATATCCTTTGTGAGAGAAATAGATTCTACTTGTTGATTGGAGATTTGCAGATATCATTGCCAAAGGGAGAAATTGTTGCACTATCTGTAAACAATCTTCCACAGGCACTTAATGCTTATTAATTTACTGCTTAGATGATAGTTCTCATTTGAAAAAGAGAAGTTTTGAATAGTTGATTTTTAAGATACATTACTGCTCTAAAATATTGGATATGCACTTTGGACCTAATAGATACTTTTATAAATAAGAAGTATGATTTTCTATATATATATTTTTTTCTAGTACAGCTCTGGGCTACTTTTCTGAAAAGGCTAATAAATAAACCAAGATGGTGATAATGAGAACATCATTCTTAAGTTTTAATAAAAATTAAAAATAAATATTCTGAATTTGCAAAAATTACTTTGAAGTTATTCTTCTATCTCCATTGGCATAACTCAGTGAAAATGGCTTCTCTACTTTGAAAATTAACCAGTTTTGACATACTATACCACTAAGAATTGTGTTGTCAATCCAACTTACACTAGATAAATTAACAAGCAAGAAAAAGCAAAATAGTTTAACTCATTGAAGACTTTTAATATTGGTGTATGCATTCTTTTCCTAGTGTACATATAGATGTTTTATATAGAAAACTTTTTAATGCATAAATCATGTATACTTATAATTATAGAACGAAAACTAGGTGTGATGTGCTAATGATTCTTTTTTATTAACTGTCTACAGTTATGTACACATTCAATAAAAAACATGTATGTTTTTACTGCTTCTTTTCCAGTTTTCCCTATATTATGTTTATTCCGGTTATATTTGTTAAGAAATATTTTTGGGAAGACTACTGAATTAATTTATAAATTTGGGCTTGTGTTTTGTATATCCTTTTAAATTTTATCCTAGTAATTATTTTTAGTGCATTAAAAATATTGGTGTGTTGGGGCGCCTGGGTGGCGCAGTCGGTTAAGTGTCCGGCTTCAGCCAGGTCACGATCTCGTGGTCCGTGAGTTCGAGCCCCGCGTCAGGCTCTGGGCTGATGGCTCAGAGCCTGGAGCCTGTTTCCGATTCTGTGTCTCCCTCTCTCTCTGCCCCTCCCCCGTTCATGCTCTGTCTCTCTCTGTCCCAAAAATATTGGTGTGTTACAAGTATGAAAATATTTTTCTTTACATTCATTAATATGAGGAGTTTTATGTTGGAATGCTTCCAAGCGGGGACAATGAGGAGTAGACACAAATCTTACAGTACCTCACTGTTCTTGAGTGATTACTTCTTCCTCATAATTCATTATTATTCGGGGCGCCTGGGTGGCGCAGTCGGTTGGCGTCCGACTTCAGCCAGGTCACGATCTCGCGGTCCGGGAGTTCGAGCCCCGCGTCGGGCTCTGGGCTGATGGCTCAGAGCCTGGAGCCTGTTTCTGATTCTGTGTCTCCCTCTCTCTCCGCCCCTCCCCCGTTCATGCTCTGTCTCTCTCTGTCCCAAAAATAAATAAACGTTGAAAAAAAAATTAAAAAAAAAATTCATTATTATTCATTTTATGAACAATGGCTTCTAAGAGGAGAAAATTTAAAAAGATCGACTTCTGGTCTCACCCATCCTAATAATGAGTTTTATGGCTTTTTTACTCTATTGGAAAACAAAAAAAAAAGTGTATTGATCCGTACATCCCAGTTGACAAGTAAGTAGAAAGTGGGATATGATTTAGAAGAAATTATTCCCTAAAGAAATGCCACCTAAACTAGAATTTATGTTTCATACGTTGTCTCCTTGTTAATACAGTATTTTAGGCTCTATTTCAGATGATTATTTTTCACATGCCATACAGGTAAATCGCTGGTTCACAATTTTACAGAACCCTGTTTCTGGTGACCTTAACATCTTTACATGTGTTTTCTAGAAGAAACAGATGTTAGGAAAGTCAGACAGCAATTGAGTTACTTGACTGAATATAAAGCCCAAGATTTTAGGATTGATTTAAACCTCAGCTAACAGAACTATTTACTCGCAGATTTAAGATATAGAAGAGACTAGGAGTTTGTCCCATTAATCTGAAGAAATCTTCACTTGAAAACTGTCCTCTCCTATTGATATGTCAGTATCAATTCAGAAGGAACACACTGCTTGCATGTCTAGCAGGAAGTAGACTGCAAAGGTACAGTTGTTCCCTGTTATTCTTCTTTATATATTTTGTCTATTACTCTCTATTTGGCTAAATTTTTTTTCTTGTTTTTGCTTTGTAAACCAATGATATTTCTATTATATATCAAGTAGAACGTAATCATATAATCTCTTTAGACTTCATTATTATCATGATAAATTTCATAGTTATACGAAAATATTTTTTAAGTCACTGGGCTAATGTGCAATTCTGAACAGAAATGTTTACTATATATTTGTCAGAAGTTGGTATGATAAATTTTCCAAAAAGGTGTGAATTCTAAATTAAAAATGGTATGAAATTTTTTTCCTGTGGTAAAGATGCAGTAGACTGAAAAAGACAAATCTTTTGAAAGCATAGTTCCATGGTAATAAGTATTGTTATACAACATGACTCAACATAATTTTTTTTAATAGACCCCATTTTTTAGAATAGTTTTAGGTTCACAGCAATACTGAGCAGAAAGTATAGAGATTTCCCATATACTCCGTGGTCCCACACATGTACAGCATCTCCTGCTATCAGCATCCTGCACCGCCATGGTACACATCATTATCACCCAAATATCAGTTTATATTAGGGTTCACTGTCAATTTTGCACATTCTGTGGCTTTGTACAAATGTATACTGATATCTATGCATCATTAGAGTATTATACAGAGTATTCTCTAAATTCCTCTGTGCTCTGCCTATGCATTCCACTTTATCCCCAACCCCTGATCTTGTTACTGTCATCATAGTTTTGCTTTTTCCAGCAAACATATGGTTGGAATTACAACGATATGTAATGTATGTAGCCTTTTCACACTAGCGTCTTTCATTAAGTAATACGAAGTTAAGTTTCCTCCATGTCTTTTCCTGGCTTAATAGTCTGTTTCTTTTTACCACTGCATAATATTCATTACCTGGATGTACCACAGTTTGCTTGTTAATTCGCTAACCAATATGAAAGGCATATTGGTTGCTTCCGAGTTTTAGAAATTATGAATAAAACTGCTATAAACATCTATATGCAAGCTTTTCCATGGACTTAAGTTTTCAACTCCTATGGAAATTACCAAGGAGCACAATTGCCAGAGCATATGGTAAGAGTATGTTTTATGTTCAGTTTTCTAAGAAACCACCAAACTTTTCCAAAATAAACGTACCATTTTTCTCTAGCAATGAATGAGAGTTCATGTTTTTCCACAACCTTGCTGAGATTTGGTGTTATCAGTGTACTGAATTTTGGCCACAATTCTATAAGATGTGTAGCTGTATCTCATTATTGTTTTAATTTGCATTTTCCTGATAACATATAAAGTGGAGAATCTTTTTGTATGCTTATTTGCCATCTGTCTATCTTTGATGAGGTATCTGTTTAAGATCTTTGATCGATTCTTTTAAAAAGGGGTTGTTTGTGTCCTTACTGTTGAATTCTAAGCATTCTTGGTATTTTTTAGGACACAGGCCTTTATCAGATATGTCATTTACAATTATTTTTCCCCAGTCTATGGCTTGTCTTCTTCCTTCTCTTGCTATTGCCTTTTATAGAGAAGTTTGTAATTTTTTAAAGTTTTTTTTTTTTTTAATTCCAGTTGGTTAACATATAGTGTAATATTAGTTTGAGTTACACAATTTAGTGATTCAACACTTACATAAGACACCTGGTATTCATCACAACAAGTGGAGTCCTTGATTCCCATCACCTATTGCACCCAATCCCCCCTCCCATCTCCCCTCTGGTGACCATCAGTTTGTTCTCTTTAGTTAAGAGTCTGTTTTTGGTTTGGCTCCCTCTCTTTTTTTGTCCTATGCTTATTTGTTTTGTTTCTGAAATTTGTTATTTTAATGAAATCTAACTTATCAATTGTTTTATGAATTGTGTTTTTGATTTTCTAGCTATTAAGTCATCACCAAATACAAGGTCATTTAGGTTTTCTCATTTGTCATTTAGGAGTTTTGTAGTTTTGCATTTTATATTTAGGTCTATGATCCATTTTAAGTTTTGTGAACAGCTAGATTGTATAGGCTTATTTTTTTAACAAGAATTTCCAGATTTTCCAGCATTACTTGTTGAAAAACTATTTTTTCTCCATTGTATTGCTTTAGCTTTTTTAACAGATCAGCTGATTGTATTTATATGGGCCTCTTTCTCTGTTCTGTTTCATCATTTTATTTGTTTATTCTTTTACCAGTACTACCTATCTTGATGATTGAGGTTTTCTAGTAAGTTTTGAACTTAGGTATTGTCAGTCTTCTCACATTGTTCTTTTCCTTCAATATTGTGTCAGCTAATCTGGACTTTTTGCCTCTCCATATAAACATTGAACTAAGTTTGTTTCTATTCATGAAATAACTTGCTGATATTTTGTTTGGGATTTCATTGAATCTATAGATAAAAGTGGGAAGAGCTAATATCTTGACAGTGTTGATTCTTTCTATCCATGAACATGGAGTAATTTCTATACTTACTTAGTTCTTATTTCATCTGTTTCATCAAATTTTGTAGTAAAATTTCTTTAAAAATATTTCCCTATCCACTTAAGGATTTATGAAAAATGGACTTTTATGAACACACTATAAGAAATGATTGTTATTTATAATGTGTTTTCCCACTAAAATTTGAAAGGAACTAACTGGAAAAAGAATGTAATAAGTCAAATAGTATTCAGAAGAGAGATAGTAAAAATTGATTTTTCACATTCATAAAATCTTGTAGAGACATTTCAAAAATGAGACAACTTAATCCTGACTCATATCTGTCAAATTCTCTCTCTTTTTTTTTTTTTTTTAATGTTTATTTTTGAGAGACAGAGCACAAGCAGGGAAGGTGCAGAGAGAGAGAGGGAGACACAGAATCCGAAGCAGGCTCCAGGCTCAGAGCTGTCAGCACAAATCCTGATGTGGGGCTCAACTCAGGAACTGTGAGATCATGACCTGAGCTGAAGTTGGACGCCTAACTCACTGAGCCATCCAGGTGCCCCTGTCAAATTCTCTTCTAATTGAACAATGAAAAGAGATTTGACTAAATGGATAAATTTCAAAATAAATAAATTTCAAACTTCACAAGTATTTTTTCTACCACCACCAATTTATTTATCAATTTATGCTCAAGTTCATAATATAATTTTCTAGAGAAATGTATAAAGTTTAATTGGGTGTTTTAAATATTAAATATGAAGAAAATACAATTTTAGCACTTGAATTCTCAACCAGATAACATTTTGAGATAAATTTCATAACTATATGTTTTCATGCTGTTTTATGAAATATTTGATGACTTTTTGCAGAACAAATACAATACAATTACAATAATTTTAAAAGAAATTAGAAATATATAGCAAAGCAGTCCAAAATAATTTCTATATTTTCTTTTCAAAAGAAAGTTTATATTGTTTACCACAAAAGAAGTGAACTGAAGTTCATAATTAAACATTCATTTCTCACTACATAATGTGAATACTTCACACGAGTCAATTTTTACACCTTGTAACTTTTCTTTCATGACTGTACATAAAATATTCCAATTCCATGAACTGTACTACACCTCAATATCTCTTTGTTTCTGACGTTATTGGATATTTCTTCAGTCCCCCTATTTTTGCTTTAATATTTGAATTATTGTCATCATTAACATTCTTGGCCACTCCCTTTGTCTTGAAATAATCCTCCCTTGGCTTTTTATCACCATACTCTCCTAGTTGTCATGTTATTTCCCAGATAACTCTTCCTTTTTGGCAAACTTTTCTTCCCCTCAAATTCTTTAAATGCTAATGACATTGACATTCAGTTTCCTTTGGTGTTTTTGTTACATATCCATTCAAAACAATCAAATATTGATTCTTATGATATTTAGATATCATTTTCTCATATCAAGATACTTTTCCACCAAAATTTTTAAAAATACCTTTATAGTTTAATTCACTATTATATATTATCTAGAGCGTATTTTGTTTCAAGGTAGGAGATAGAGATCTAGCTTTATAATTCCTCCAAATAGTTAGGTAATTAGCAGAAAGGGATACAAAATCCAATATATAGTGATAATTATTTTTGAGCTCCCTTGTATTTTGTTGATCTGGCTGATGATTCCTTTCCATTATCTCTTTGTGTGTGTGTGTGTGTGTGTGCATGTGCATGTGTGTGTGTGTTTAGGTTTTTTTCTTGATTCTTTTTAAATTTTTTTTTTTCAACATTTATTTATTTTTGGGACAGAGAGAGACAGAGCATGAATGGGGGAGGAGCAGAGAGAGAGGGAGACACAGAATGGGAAACAGGCTCCAGGCTCTGAGCCATCAGCCCAGAGCCTGATGCGGGGCTCGAACTCACGGACCGTGAGATCGTGACCTGGCTGAAGTCGGACGCTTAACCGACTGCGCCACCCAGGTGCCCCTCTTGATTCTTTTTAATCATACTACATTTGTGGGTATTTGATGTTGATGATGATCATGTTCTGTGTTCCTGTCTACATCTTGTCAATTAGTTTACAACCTTCTGATTATGACTCCATTATCACAAGATTAGGGCTCAGAACAAATTCTATTATCATGTGCTCTCATTGTTCCCTACAATTAATTCTTCCTTACAACACTTACTACCATTGAAATGTTATACAAAGTAATAGAACTCTTTGACATCCATTTACCTCTTCATACTAAGCTTTATTGAGGCTAGAACCATACCTCATTTTTTGAATGTGTCCTCAGTTTCTACTGCATTGCCTGGTATTGGGTAGATACTGAATAACTTTGTTGAATAAATGATGTAGATCTGTCGCACTTTCTTGACATGACATTGCAGAAGTACTGTGTTTAAGTGATCAAAGGAAATTAGCTTCTTTTTAAGATTTTGTATATATGTTCAAATTAGTAACAACATGGCATGAATAAAACATGAATTACAATCTCATTTGATAAATGAGAAAAACTAAGAATGATTAACTAGTCCAATGAAATTCCACTCTCAAGTAAAATATTCTAGTAGCTAAAACTGTTATTTAATGTAAAACAAAGCTTTTAAAAATTCCAATTAAATTTCTTATTCATAAATCATTCACTAAATTATTGAAAATCAGTTTTTAGAAACTATTACAAATCTCTTATTAATGTTGTTTTAAAGTGGACTATTTCCCTAAAATTATCTCTTTACTACATGGTTAATCTGTATTTTATGCAATTGGTTGTGTTTTACCTAAAACTTTATCTGAAAAACAAACATAATTATTCAGACAGTTTTAACTTAGTAATTTTTCTTTCATGAAGTGATCTCCTAAAATCCCCCATCCCAAATATTCACATCTTATGTTTCAGTAAATGGGATATATTTTTAAAATCTTATTAGTGCACCGATATTGAAGTTGTTTCATTTTTTAATTAATAGATTTTATTTTTAGAAATGTTTTAAATTTGGGGCAGCTGGGTGGCTCAGTTGAATTAGCATCCAACTTTAGTCAGGTCATGATCTCACGGTTCATGAGTTCAAGACCCACATCAGGCTCTGTGCTGACAGCTTGGAGCCTGGAGCCTGGAGCCTGCTTTGGATTCTGTGTCTCTTTCTCTCTCTCCTTCTCTCCCCTTCCAGCTTGCTCTCTCTCTCTCAAAAATAAATAAATATTAAAAATGTAAAAAAAGAAATATTTTACATTTATTAAAAAGTTGAGTAGAAAGTTTAGACTTCTCATATTCTTCCTTTTCTCTACCCACCACCCCTACACACCATTTTTCATATTTTTAACAACTTGAATTACTGTAGTGTATTTGAAGAATTGCAAAGAAAATTGAAAAAGCATTATTAATACTCTGTTATTAACTAAAGTCCAAGGTTTATGTTAGGTTTTACTCTTTGTGTTGTATAGTTGTGTGGGTAAAAAAATGGATGATGTCATATACTCATCATTACAGTATCATATCTAAGAATCCCCTTTGCTTCACTTATTCATTCTTCTCTCTGTTCCCTCAAATCCCTGGTAACCACTGATCTTGTTATTGTCTCTAGTTTTGCCTTTTCCAGAAGGCAATATAATTGGAATCATACAGTCTTTTCAGACTGGCTTCTGTCACTAACTATTATGTATTTAAGAGTCCTCCATATCTTTCCATGGCTTGATAGCTAATCTTTTTATAAACTAAATAGTATTACATTGTATGGATATACCATAGTTAATTTACCCATTAACCTGTTGAAGGACATCTAGGTTTCTTCTAAATTTGGGCAATTGTGAATAAAGTTGCTATAATATAAGTGTGCGTGTTTTTGTGTGGACATTAAATTTTCATCTCATTTGGATAGATACAAAGGAGCTCATTTTCTGGATCATAATGTAAGCAATGTTTATGAAAGTGTCAGATGTTTTCCAAATGACTGTACCATTTTGAAATCCCACTGGCAACGAACGATAGTTTGTGTTCTAGAAATCCTCATCAGCATTTGATGTTGTTAGTGTTTTCGACTTTTATTTTTCTGTTAAGTGTGAAGTGGTATCTTGTTTTAACATGCAATTGCCTAATAACATGATGCTAAGTTTTTGTTTTGTTTTGTTTTTTAATGTTTATTTGCTATCTGTATATCTTTTCTGAAGAGGTGTCTGTTCACATTTTTGGCCCACTTATTATAATTGGATCATTTTTGTCTTTTTGAGTTTTAAGGATTCTTTGTATATTTAGGAGAAAAGTGCCTTAATTAGGTACATTTTTGTAGATATTTTCTACTAGTCTATAACCCCATTTTTAATTCTCTTGACAATAACTTTCATAAAAGAGTTTTGTAATTTTAATGGAGTCCAATTTATCAGCTTTTTCTTTCACAGATGCTATTTTAGACATTGTATCTAAAAAGTCATCTTCAAGCCCCATGTCACCTATATTTTCCTTTATGTTACCCTTTAAGAGTTTATAGTTTTATAATTTCAGTTTAGGTCTGGGATCCATTTTGAGTTAATTCTTCTGAATGATTAAAGTTTTATGTCTAAATTTATTTTTTTTTAACTTATGCATGCCTGGTTGTTTCAGCAAATTTTGTTGAAAAGACTATCCTTCCTCCATCAGATTGCTTGCTCTTTAACCAAAGTTCATTTGGCTGTAATTGTGGTGGTCTGTTTCTAGACTCTATTCATTTCCATTGATCTTTTTGTCTATTTTTCTCCCATACCAAGCTATCTTGATTACTGTAGCTTTATATTAAGTCTTGAAATTAGGTAGTGCCAGTCCTCAAAATTTGTTTCTTCCTCTTCAGTATGGTATTGGTCATTCTGTGTCTTTTGCCTTTCCATATAAACTATAGTTATGATTGCCAATATCTACCCAATAAGTGACTGGGATTTTGAATGACATTGCATTGAACCTATAATCAAGTTGGGAAGAAATGACGTATTAATGATATTATCCTCCTATCCATAAACATGGGCTATGTCTTCATTTATTTAGTTTTTTTTTCATTCACTTTATAAATTTTTTAATGTTTATTTACTTTTGTGTGTGTGAGAGAGAGAGAGAGAGAGAGAGAGAGAGAGACAGACAGAGTTTGAGTGGTGGAGGGGCAGAGAGAGAGGGAGACACAGAATCTGAAGTAGGCTCCAGGCTTTGAGCTGTCAGCACAGAGCCCAATGTGGGGCTTGAAACCAAGAACCGTGAGATCATGACTTGAGCCACAGTCAGATGCTTAACCGACTGAGCCACTAAGGGACCCCTCTTTCATTCACTTTTTATAATTTCACTCTGATTACCTAAATATTTATCTTTGTGATTTATATGTAATGATATTCTATTTCCAGTTGATAACTGCAGATATATAAGATATAACTTGCACATAAAATACACCCTGAAAACTTTTTATAATCACTTATTGGCTCCAAGAATATATGTATTTTATTCTTTTGGATATTGTACATAAACATATCATCTAAAGATAGTTTTTATTGGTTTCTTTATAATCTTTATTCTTTTTTATATCCTTTTTAAAAATCGTGTTAGCTAGGACTTTTCAGTAGTGTTGAATAGAAGGCATGAAAAAAGCATATATGCACTATTAAGTATTGTGTTAACTGTAGGACTTTTTTTTTTTATTTTTTGGTAGATGTTCTTTATTAAGTTGATTTGGTCATGTTGTATAATTCTTTATAAATTGTTACATTTGATCTGCTAATATTTTATTGGGAATGTTCATGTGATGTATTGGTATTTAGTTCTCCTGTTCTGTAATTGTTTATCTGGTTTAATTTTAGGGTAATACCAGCCTTATAGAATGAGTTAATTTTTTTTCTGCTTCTCTTTTCTGAAAGAGATTATGTATACTTAGTATGACTTCTTGCTTAAATGTTTCATAGACTTCCCCCGTGACACCATCCAGGCCTGGTGCTTTCTGCTTTGGAAGGCTATTAATTATTGAATCACTTTCTTGGTAGGTAAAGGCTTATTCAGGTTATCTGTTTCTCCTTTTATGAGTTTCTGTGGCTTATGTATTTGAAGACCTTGGTCTGTTTCGTCAGTTTTCATTTTGTGAGCATAAATTTTTTCATAATATTTCTTTATTATGTTTTATTGTTCATGAGATCACTATAGACTCTTTCATTTCTGCTATTAGTAATGTATGATTTTTTTGTTTTATTTTTTGATTAGTCTGACTTGATATTTATCAGTTTTAGTATTATTATTTCATAGAACCAACATTTAGTGTTATTGATTTTTCTATATTAATTTCATATTTTCAATTTCATGGATACCTTATTATTTTATTTTATTTTTCTTCTTGCTCTGGATGTAATTTTCTCTTACTTGTCTAATTTACTATGGAAGAAGATTAAATTATCAACCTTAGATTGCTGTTTTCTAAAGTCTTTACTTAATGTTATAATTTTTCCTCAAAGCACTGTGTTATCCACATTCTTCACATTTTTATATACTTTTTTCATTTAGTTTAAAATATTTTTTTTTCAAATTCTTAATTGACCTAGAGTTATTCGATGTATTAGATGACCTTCTGGCTATTTTTCTGTTAATGATTTCTAGTTTAATTCTATTGTGGTCTAAGAGAATATTTTGTATTTTCTTTTTCTTTCTAAAATTGTTAAGATAATTTTATGGCCCAGAATGTAGTTATCTTGGTGATTTCCCTGAGTGCCTGAAGAGAATGTATATTCTGTTGTTGGATGAATTATTCTATAAATGTCAATTAGATTCATATGATTGGTGTTGCTAGTCATTTCAACTATAAGCTTATTGGTTTTATGATTATTGGATATCCATTACTAACAAAGGGATGTTGAGGTCTCCAGCTACAAAAATGGATTCATCTATTTCTTATTTAGGTTTCATTTGTTTTTGCTTCACGTATTTTGACACTCTGTTGTCAGGTGCATACACATCATTTTGTATATTTGGTGAATTGATCCCTATATTATTATGTAATACTCCTCTTTATCTGTGATAATTTTTCCTTAGTCTAAAGCAAACTTTGTCTGAAATTAATATAGCTAATCTGGCTCCTTTTGATTAATATTATTATGTTTTATCTTTTTTCATCATTTTGTTTTTAATTCTATCTGTGTCTTTAAAGCAGACTTCTTATAGTCAACATATAGTTGAGTATTTTGGTTTTATACAATGACAGTTATTGTCTTTTAATTTGCATTAATCACATATAAAGTGATTATTAATGTAAAGTTGGTTTAATGTCTACCCTATATGTAACTGTTTTTTATTCATCATCCTTGTTCTTTGTTTCTTTTTGTCTTCAAGTCCTTCTGCCTTTCTGATTTTAATTCAGCATTTTAAATAATTGCATTTTCTGTTCTTTTTTTTTTTAGCCTATCAGTTGTACTTTAGGATATTTTTAGTGTTTTTTTTCTAGAATTTACAATACACATTTACAACTAATCTAAGTCTACTTTCAAATAACACTTCATGAATGAGGAAGCTACCTTAAAACTATATTCCTTGTTCTCACCTTTCTCCTGTATTATTGTTTTCATTTGTTTCACTTATGTTAAGCTATAATCATCAAATACAGTTTGCTATTATAATTTGAAAAAAAATTATTCTGTGTTATATCAATTAAGAATGTGAAAAAATATTTTATTCTATCTTCAATGATTCCTTCTCTCACATATTTCGTTTCTTCATGTAAATCTAAGAGTCTGACTTAAAATTTTCTTTTCTCAGAATAGCCTTTTTTAATATTTTTTTCTTGATAGATCTATTGATAAATTCTTTCAATTTTTGTTTGTCTGAAAAAGTATTTTTTCCTTCACTTTAGAGGGATAATTTTACTGAATACAGAATTTTGGTGTTTTTGTTTGTTTTCCTTTTCTAACACTTTTAATATTTTACTTTTCTGTTCTCCTATTTGCATTGTTTTGGAAGATAACTTGTATGTAGTTCTTATCCTTGTTCCTCTATCAGTGAGCTTTCTACCCCTTCCTAGATTTTAAAGATGTTTATCTTTGTCTTTGATTTTTTGCGTTTTGAAAATAATACACCTAGGTGTAAGTTTTTTGGATTTTCCTGTTTGGTGTTTTTGGAACTTTCTGGATCAGTGGTTTGGTGTCTGTCATTAATTTAGGAAAACAATGAGACATTTTTATGTCAAGTATTTGTTCCTTTCTTTCTTCTCCTATGTTTTTACATTCTCAGTACATGCATATTAGACTTTTGTAACTGTCCCTCAATTCCTGGAAACTCTATCCATTCATTCATTTATTTGTTTGTTTGTCTATCTATCCACCTATCTATCCATCTCTCTAACATTCATCTTTCTCTTTGTTTTCAGTTTGGGAGGTTATTTTTTATTTTCTTAGAGAGAGTGTGTGTGTGAGTGGGGAATAGGGCAGAGGGAGAGAGAAAGTGAGAATTTTAAGCAGACTCCACACTAAGTGTGGACTCTGACACAGGGCTCAGTCCTACAACCTTCAGATCATGACCTGAGCCAAATCAAGAGTCAGATGCTTAACTGACTGAGCCACCAAGTCACCCCTGGGAAGTTCATACTGGCATATCTTCTAGGCTATTTATTCTTTCCTTGGCTGTGTCCAGTCTACAAGTGAGCCCCTCAAAGGCAGTATCCATTTCTATTATAGACTTTTTGATTTCTATGATACCCTGTTGATTCTTCCTTTGAGTTTTCATCTCCATGATTACATTACCCTTCTGAATTTCTCATGTTGTCCACTTTTTTGTTGTTGTTTTTGTTAGAGCTCTTACCGTGTTAATCATTGTTATTTTAAGACTCCAATCTGATAATGTCAAAATCTCTTCCAATGTCAAAATCTCTTCTGAGTCTGGTTCTGATTATTGCTTTGTATCTTCAAACTTTTTAAAATGTCCCTTTTAGGTTGCTTTGTGACTTTTTCTTAAAAGCTTGACATGATTGTCTAATGAAAGAAACTATGGTAAGCAGTGTGAGGTTTTATGTTTATCTGGCTAGAAGGTAGGTTATGTACACTGTTTTCTGTAGAGGTAGGTATTAGGAGCTAAATTCCTACTAACATCCTAGTCTCTCATGGTGTCTTGAGTTTTTCTAGAGACTCTTTTTAAAGCAGTTCTTCTAGATATTATACAAGGACCTGAATGATGTGGTAAAATGTGGGGAGAGGAAAAACAATCTATAATTCTTTGACTACATTTCATTCTCTTAGTGAGACTGCGTTCATATGTTTTGACCATCCCATTTGCTTCTCATCTCCCTCATCACTTGTCTTCATCTGCTTTTTTGGAGTTAGGAAGGCTACAGGGAGCTGGAGTTTGGTATTTCCTTTCTCCTAGGTTGGCTGAGGAATTTTTCCTAGATCATTATCCTGAGAACCTGATTGGATTCCTAAAGGCAAAACTCATGAATGTGTGGGGCCTCCTATGACTAGACATTTAGAGGTTTTTAACTCTCAAGCTAACACACACTAAGTCTCCAGAAATTTGTCAGTTACAGTTTAAGTGTTCCTACTAGTATTGGTTTGAGTGGTAGGCTTCTGCTTTTGGGTTTTATGCTTTTGGTAAACTGTGATTATTTGGTACCTTCCTTTCTTTCCAGGGAGGTGGTTTGCCCTGTTACACCTCAATTATCTGATGGTTTTAAGAGTTGTTGATTTTCATTTTATTCAGCTTTTCTTTTCCTTTTGTGAGAACAGGAGTATAGCCTTCGAATCTCCTTACATGGACCATAAATTGAATTTTTTTTAAAAAATAATCATTCTTTCCCTTTTTGTTCTTCTTTTCTTTTGTTATCCTAGATTTATAAATATGCCACCAAAGTTATTTACTATTCTGGCCTAATCACTGTCTGTACTCTGTATACTACTGACTTTAAAATTCTTGAATGAAAAAAATCATATCAGTGTCACTGTCTAATTTGAAATTCTTAGTCTAAAATGTATATCACTATCTTGATCTGTTTTCATACACAGCTAAATTTTACTTCACCAATGCAAAAATATATTAAAACTTTAGAAAATACAATTTAACTTTTCAAAATGTATATTTTTCTTAATTTATCAAGAAAAATATATTTTGAAGAAAAAGCCTCTATTCATTAAGAATATGAATGTAATTAGTCTTGTATTTTGGTGGAAGTCCAATAATTAGTAAAAATGGCTAAACATTAACTTTTCAGAAAGCACATAGTTTGAATAATCCACAAACTGGACAATCATAATGAAATACATAAAGAATAAATGTTTGTATTAAACAGGAGCAATGAATACATTATGAGAAAATACTTAGAGTGAATATTTAGTGAAAACTAATACTATAATATATTGGTAACACCTAAATGAAATGGTCATACAGCTTATACTTTCATGAAATTAAGTATGGCTTTAAGTGACTCTGTTAACTATATTTTCCTGATTGCCGCTCAAGTTTTAAATGTACTCTTCCTTACTGACTTTCCCGATCAGCTCTTATCTGAATAGTAGATTCTTCTTGATATGTGCTCTTTGCATTTTACCTACTCTTCTTTTATACTTAGAGTATCCAGTCTTTTCTATTGCTTGAGAGTAACGTTGATACATTGGGTCCTGCTAATAGTTAAAAGCATTGGATGCATCCAAATTGACTTTAGTGTAAACATGCTATAAAATTTGTTAACAGATGACATTTATTTTCCTAATGGCTTTACTAACAAATCATATTTTCTTCAATTAGCTAATTAATACTTTAATAGGAATTTGAAATACCAACTCCTTTCCTGATCAGAGGCAGTATTCAAAATGTGAAGCTTTTTTGTATGTAGAATATGAATGATAGACTATAAGAGCAAGGTTTCTTGTTTTGAATGTGAAAATATTTGGTTCACAATTTAGCCACCTGGAACACTTTTGTTTGCCCAGCATTCTGAAATCCTTTCTACTGATTTCAGTCACATGGGAACACAGCTGCTCAGCAATTTACAAAACCAAAACAAACAAATAAAAATTGTCACTTTAATAACTCTATTCTGGCTGCCAGTTTATCAAAGATTAATTTCACCATGCATACTACTTCCTAGAGCTCAACAGAGGTATATTTGTAAGGTGCATGTAATTATATCATTTAGCTCTAAGTTATTCTCTGTAAGCTGTGAAACTCCCTTTGTTGTTATTGAAATATTTTTTGACAATTTTATAAACTAAAAATATCACAAATAAGCAAAAATAGATTTTCAAAACAGACAGAATTTGGCTTTCTCAGCATTTGGGGTTGTAGACATCTATTTCTTATTCACAATCTTTTGGTTATTTATAGATGACTCATATTTTTGTGATTTTCTTATTTTTTTAACTTTAAAATATGTTATTGGGCTTTATCCAGAACAAATATTTATTTAATATAAACGTTAAGCATTAGGGAGCATATTTTATTGTGCCACTAGTTTTCCTGCTACATAATGATGAATCTCCTTGTGTATGTTTTCCATGGAAAAATAGTCTTTTGATTTCAGTGTATTTTAGAAAATAAATGGGAATAAGAGACTTAAGTGGGGAACAAATAATATTCAATAATCAAAACACTTAATGGACACTACGCCATGTAAAAAGACAATATTTTTTTAAATATGAAATTTATTGTCATATTGGTTTCTATATAACACCCAGTGCTCATCCCAACAGGTGCCCTCCTCAATACCCATCACCCATCCACCTCTCCCTCCACCCCCCAATCAACCCTCAGTTTGTTCTCAGTTTTTAAGAGTCTCTTACGTTTTGGCTCTCTCCCTCTCTAGCCTTTTTTTTTTCCTTCCCCTCCCCCATGGTTTTCTGTTAAGTTTCTCAGGATCCACATAATAGGGAAAACATATGGTATCTGTCTTTCTCTGTATGACTTATTTCACTTAGCATAATACTCTCCAGTTCCATCCATGTTTCTACAAAAGGCCATATTTATTTTAAATGATATACTTTAGGATTTAAACATTTTTTAACAGAAAATATATTAAAATCCCATTTACATTATGTATGCATGGCATTTAGATGAAAGGGTTAAATAGGTGTTAGACTGTACTTGGTTATTTTGTTATAGAATATAATGATTATCTTCTCTTTGATCAATAAAATCCACCCAATGATTTGATTAAATTTCAATATGCATTGAAATAATGTGCCTCAGAAAGACAAAGGATTGTTTTGATTTATTGAGTTTCTTTCTCTAAGATAAAGGAATTGATTTAATATTTATTATTTCATTATTTCTTTTACTTGATCTCAGGAGGAAAGCGACCAGTTGGGGAAAAGTTCTCTCTCCTGATGCATTAGCAATGAGGAAGAAAGTGACTGTGAAGAATTGGAAGAGAGGAGACATTGTCACAGCTCTGAGTCTTGGCCACAGACTAGTGCTGCTGTACAAGGTGTGTTACATTTATTGTCTTTGAATGATACACTGAAATGTAGTACAACTCCTCTTGCTCTCTCTAGGGCAAGAATAAGCTAAGCTTATTCGCTTATTCCATGCAGCTAGGCTTTCATCCATGTGGAAGCATTGCCTTTAAATCAGTTTTCAACAATGTCCATCCAAGGGGAAGGATGTTTGAATATGAAAGTATGCTACCTTGTAATAGGAGTGTGGGAGGGCCAGGGGGCATTTCTCCCTGCAAAAGGCCCAGACATATTGGCCTCTTTTGGTTCATTTGATTGCCTAAATAAAATATGTACTTTATAGAGTGAAAACATATAAGAGGTCCAAGAAAAAATAAAATCAGCTATCTATAAATTACTTGACTTCATTCAGAAGCCTTACCACAGTAATGATATTCTAATGGCTCCTCTGTGGTCATCATGATGCTCCCACATTATTTGTTTACTAAAGAAGCAGACTGATCATCCTAATGTTTTCATGAGTTCTGGAACCAAGTTACCTTTGTCTTCATCTCTCAATAATATTCCATCAGACTGCAATGAAAAGTAAATGTATTAGAACAGGTTTAGACCAGCTGCTGGTACATAATAAATATTCAAAATCCATAGTTGTTATTATTCTCTTTTAATATAATGGGATTAGTTGTAAAAACTCTGAGTTGAGAATTTCAGAATATGTGTAAGTATTACACGCAAAGCTAACTTAAATGATAAGAAAAATAACTTTATAAAAATGTAAATGTTTAAAGATTGAAACCAAATCTAGATGTGTGAGAAATAGAACAAAATATTTTATAAAAAGGACTTGTTATATTTCTTCCCATCAATTGAATTATGCTAAGAATTTGATCAGTCTGTCTAAAAGAAACTGGTATTTTTTGTTGAAAGGGCTTGTTGGTATTGCTTAAGTTAATGCATATTTGGGGTTTTTTTTGGGTTATTTATAATGTTCCTATCATCCCCACCCTGGTGCATCCTATGTTGATTGTCAAAAGAACAATTCTCATCAGCCTTGTGATTTTTCCCGCTCTCCTTGTCCATTTTGTTATCAGTTCCACATCACATAAATTCAAAACCTGCCTATAACCTCATGTTCTTATTCCATTTTGTATTCAACCTGTCAAAATGTTAATATTGTTTCTGATCTTTGTGTTTTCTACTCTGAGTTCCTGGACATGACTAGGTCCATGTCCCCTGTCTGCTATTTCTCTATCTTTTACTTTCCTAAAGAACTAACTGAAGCTAACACATGTTATTTAGGAAAGCCTATTATTATTGTGGTGGTGGTGGTTGTTATTGTTTGAATAATAGATGACAGACACTGATCCATTCATTGTATATGTATTTCATTTAATCCTCAAAATAATTCTATAAAATAAATATTACTTTTTTCCCAATATTACACCAGAGGCTGAGCCACAGAGAGATTAAGGAATTTGACTGGGGTAATCCACCTTTACTCTTATAATTGGCAATGAATTTCATTAGGTCCATTTAGGAAAATTGACAAGTGAATGTTGTCTTATCATTGCAGATGTGGAGAAGTTTATTCAACAAATGTTTATTAAGAGTTTTTGTCTCGATTATTTTTAGATTTTAAGATTTCATTAAGCCTAGTTGAATTAAATAAATTGTATTCTGGTTCATATTAGGCTAGCCTGCCAGAAATTAAATAATTTCTCAAATGGCCTAGAATTAGTTAAGAGGCCATTGGTGGGAACAAAAAGGGAGGAATACTATAATTAGATTCAAAGAGAAAAGTGTTATCTATGGTATAGAATAAAGAAAAAGGAATTTGTGCTGTCTGCACACACAACCATGTGACAAAGAGAATGAAAGGACTATCTGTGCCTATTTGAAATTTGGGCTTTGATACAAAGTCATCAATGAAAACATTCTGTGGAAGTAAGTTTTCTAAAAGTTCAATTCGGCCATCCAAATGAAGTTAAATGGCAGTCAGAGAAAAAAGATGAAAATTGAAAGATGTCTCTATTTCCTGGATTTTCTTTTAAAGGAAGGAGATATCCCCAAATAATACAGTATTATGAATCACACACATAAAGATATTGTCTCTAGTAAATTAATTGTGCATGAAACTCCTGAAATCTTGCAGTGGAAGAAATGATACATGCTGGGAGCATTAAGTCTGCCAATAATTCGCATAGCTTCTTGAAAAGAATTTAATTAGAATACAGTTTTGCAGCTAAATGGGAAGCTGTTATGCCAAGAAATATTAAAATAGTAGCAATCTATCTTCAGAGAGACTTTTTGAATTAACTACTGAATTGGAAGGGTTTGGGAAAAATAACTATATGATACATACAATCTTTTTGAGAATAACTCTTGTGATATAACTAGAAAGCAAACACATACTGTTTCATGGTTCCATCTGTTTGTTACAAAAGTGGAACAGAAATAGACACAAATAAACTCTACTGTTAAGTGAGACAAACCAATATAAAGAATGTTGTAGATGAAATGTCAGATTATAGAGTTGTGGAAATCAGCTTTCCTTCTAGCCAGGCAGAGTAAAGTTAAGATTTGACCATGCATAAGTTTCAGTAAGCCCCCAGGTGAGCTTTAACTTCACATTGAACTCTAGAAAGAGGTTCAACTGTGTAATTATTAGATGTTTAGAAATGTCACCAATGGCTTTAAGGGCCAAATTATGTTGTTAGGTAGTTTCTTATCTGCTCTTAAATTATCTAAACGCTCTTCTACATTAGCTCCAACATGTTTTTATCATTTTGCCCATGTGATGTTTGGGAAAAGAAAGAGGGAAAGTAAGAAAAACTAACAGCATATATGCACAGACCTACGTGTGACTCTGTGTGCATGTGTGCACTTACATGTATGTTTGTATTGTTAGTTCTCTGTAAATTTTCCTAACTTGAGATATTAGATTGGTTTTGCCTTACCAAAGTTACATTTGGGGTTGTCTTGGATTCTAGTAACATAAAATGAATCTTTGAGATGTAATTACAAGTACATTTTTCCGATTGAATAAATTACTAATGTTTCATTTGGTTCTGAACTAGTCCATAGTGAATGTACTTCCATTTTCTCTATACAGCGTTGTAAAACTAAAATGCCTAGAATTAAAAGAAAGGCTCATATAACTCTGTCTTTTACTTTTCCATAGACACAGTCATATACATAGGCACAACTTATAGTTAATTATGTGTTATAATTTATAGGTCCCTAAACATCCCAAAATAAAACATACAGTATTGTACACCCAAAGAATTTTTAAGATGCCTGAAATTTCTGCATTTATGATTATTGTCTAGGTTGTAAGGAATGTGAAATATCATTTATATCTCTGTAATGTAGTCCTGCAAAGCACAGAGTGTTGGCTATCTTTCTTTTTTAATTTTTTAATGTTTATTTTTGAGAGAGAGACAGAGCATGAACACGGGAGGAGCAGAGAGAGAGGGAGAGAGTGTTGACTATCTTAAATATACAATATAAATGTGGTCAATGAATGGAGTAATATGTCAGATTCTCTAAATCCAGCACTTTGTGTCATTATTGAAATTACATATCCCATAATCCATGAGTCATTGATAAACAAGTCTAAGTGTTTATCACCAACTCAATGAAACAGACTGTTCTGTCAACAGGAGATCAAGTTGGAAAGATGGAGGACAGTTGTTCTTTTTTTTCATGGGGGAAGAGAGTAGGAAAAACCCAGAGCTGGGTGTTATTGGGAGAATTGGATTAAGTATACTGCTCTAAGCTGAATAAGTGGGAAATAGAAGGGGCCTTGTGAAAACAGGTTTTTATTTGTTTCTTTGTTTTGTTCTGTTTTCTTTCTTTCTTTCTTTCTTTCTTTCTTTCTTTCTTTCTTTTTTTCATTTTTAGTTATAGTCAGCTATGTGCCTATCTTTCATGCAAGTGTGAAAATAGATGCTTTAGTAGATGCTGTGCGCTGTGAGGTAGTTAACATTGCTTAGAGACTGACCAGAGTATGAATGGACCAACTTGACATAGTTCCAGCTACTTTAGACCACCGACTATTTTTGACTCCTAGGTTGCTATTCTCCTTAAAAGCTTGTAGACACAAGTGGAAATTTTCCCTAAGAAAGAGTCTATTAAAAAAATAGTTGTATTTCCATTTATCTTACTGTTTGTGTTCTCCTTGAAATGCATCACTGTAGATAATTTCAATATCACTCCTGTAAACTGACACATTCATGCAGGCTTTTAAGATGTGCTGAATATATACCTATTATTAGTAGAAGACAATGTGTAATCATCCAACTTCATTCCACGACACATTTTAAAAGCTTTTGGAAAGATTGAAACATAATCAAATTAGAGATTGCATCAATACAAATCAACTATCTGTGCTTTCTCATTCAGACTTACAGCAAGCTGGCAGACCTAGCTGTAACCTTACTCCAGTTTACAGTGCATTTCATTATACATGCTAAAGAAAATCTCTATACCAGTGGGGAACTCTGCTATAATGATTTGGCATGCTTGACTAAAGTCACAAGGGGGAAATATGTACAAAAGTTTAAAGATTAAATTCAAATGATTTTTTGTGTGTGTCTATCGAATCGAATCATCTTACCAAAATTAAGACACAATGTGGTACTTCCATATTAAATCATCCGTGCCACCGACACACATAAGGTATTATATTGATATTATAGGTCATTGTTGCTCCCAATCCTGGTTTAGGTTTAATTTCTCATTTCTCCTAAGTGTTATCATTATTCTGCCTAAGTTAGGGTTCCCCTTCTACTAAAAATAACTTATTGGAGAGTACTACTAACAATGATTTAGTTTTGAATTAAATGGAACTAAAATACAAATTCTGTGACATAGAGAATGACATAATAAACATTTAGAAACATAAAGAATATTGAGAAATCACTAATAGAACAACTACTACATAGTTTGGGTTCTGTCCATGTTGAGTTTTATGATCTTTGGAAATCAAGGGTGATCCTGAGCTTATTTACTCTTTGGGAAAATTAGAAGAAATGGACTCGCTACCCAAAGTAAAGTACACAAATTGGCATTATGTAAGAGACTGATAGAAAGGTGGTCTTAGATCCTTCACTCCAGATCTACTGAGTCAGATATACATGTAAACAAAATCCCTAATGAGGTGAATGCCCAATGATATAGACATTGAAAAGCATGGGCCCTGGGGCACCTGGGTGGCTCAGTTGGTTAAGCCTCTGACTTCAGCTCAGGTCATGATCTCAGGTTTGGTGAGTTTGAGCACCACAATGGGTTCTCTGCTGTCAGTGCAGAGTCCACTTCATATCCTATTTTCCCGCCCCACCCCTGCCCCTCCCCTGCTGGTCCTATCCCTCAGAAAGAAGAGAAGAGAAGAGAAGAGAAGAGAAGAGAAGAGAAGAGAAGAGAAGAGAAAAAGAAAAAAGAAAACTTGGCTGAGAAAATTGCAATCCCTTCTGTTTCTCTATCTCTTGCTTTAATCACAGGTTAGATAAAAACAGCAGAAAGATTAACAGAGCCAGGATTACTTCACATACAAACTGCTTAATATTAGGCCCATTCACTGACTTTTTATAAAGTTGCGTTTGAATAACAGTTAAAACAACACCCTAAGCAATTTAATATGTTTCTATTATAACATCAAAACAGCTTTAAATTTTAGAAATTTGATTTGTACTTATAGTCAACTAATTGTATTTTAGTATTCATTATACGATTATTTTTTTTTTTAACTCTTTCTAGGAAAAGATAAATTTAGCTTATATCCTAATTTTCCTGCATGGAAAATGTGACAGATGAAAGGTGAAATATACTTTTATTGATTATTCCATAATAATGAATTCTGCCCCAAATACATGGAAAATACATAATTATAAATGCTATTTAAATAGGCAAATTTTTTTAAAAAGTAATACACAAATTTAAATGTCAAAGTAGAATTTAAGGGTGATGTTATCATAGTGATTCTTGTGGTTTTGCTGTTGTCATGATTTTCTACAACCACTTTATTTGTAGATGAACATGAACTGACACTATTATTGATTCATATATATATATTCATATATAATCATTTGATATTTAATTCTAAGTTTTAATTTTAATGTTTCTCCTATAAATTAAATTCAAATTCATTTATTTCTGCTCCCTGATCTTTTTCTTTTTTTTAATGTTTATTTATTTTTGAGACACAGAGAGAAAGAGCATGAGCAGAGGAGGGGCAGAGAGAGAGGGAGACACAGAATCCAAAGCAGTCTCCAGGCTCCAAGCTGTCAGCACAGAGCCTGATGCGGGGCTCGAGCTTGTCAATCTCGAGATCATGACCTGAGCCAAAGTCGGACACTCAACTGAGCCACCCAGGCGTCCCCTGCTCCCCAATCTTAATTATTTGAATTCAATAATTCCATCACCCAAATTATACAAATTCATAAGTTACATTTAAAATCTAATATTAACAGCAAAGCTTTGTATTTAATTATATATTTGACATGTGCTGATATTTTGTGTTGTTTTGTTTTGCTGTTTGAATCTGTATTCAGATATCAAGGATAAAATCTCTCTTAGATAACTTCCCAGATTATTAGACATTTCTTAAAATAATTATAAGAACTGAGCATTTCTAAAAGATACTTTAACATTCTTAGCAGATTCAATGCTCTTTTACAATTTTCCTATAAGATGATTAGTTTTGCCCATGTGCAGAATTGTTTAGGAGCAGATAACATGATGCATACTTAGTTTGAAATGAAAGTTGTTGACATTCATAACAACATCAACAAAAATATCACATGAAGTAAGTCTATCTTGAATTTTTCTGAATTACCAATAACCCATGCCAGTTAGGTAATGGCTTCCTATTAAGGTTAATGGAAATTGAATGTAAATCTCCATGAATAAAATTAAGGCTATACTGATATCTCAATTACTTAGGGCATAAGGGTCTGTGATTTTCACCCTTTAGAAAAGTAAAAGTGCTTACTAGAAGCCCTAGGCTAATAACAAAACCAATTTTACAGTAGTGCTTAATGGTATGGTGGGAAAAAAAAAAAGCCTGAATTCAGGAAAACAATTTAGTTATTAGACTTTAAAGGTTCTGAAAACAGTGTTGTATGTTGTAGTCCCTGAAAGCTCATATTTTAACTAAGTGTGATATAGTGAAAACATCCCATAGGACAAATTGGAAGCGTTTGTTTCAGAAAAAAATGGGGGTGGTTCAAAATAGTTTCTTAACCACAGAGAGGTATGAATTGTGATTTCCCATTTTCCCCTTACCTACTTCTCTCTTTTCTGATTTTCACTCCAACCTCTGGCTTTTCTTGGATCCTCCTGTCTGTGTAAATAAGCCCTATCCTTCTGCTTCTTTTTCATTAACTCTCTCTCTTCTCCTACTATTTTATTGTAATATTTATATTACTACTGCCTGATACAAGTTTCAACTGTCTCTCATCTGAGCTTGTAGAACTAGTCTTTCACTTTTGTTTTTACTCACTCTAAACCATATTCCACATGCCAGCCACACTTTTCTTTCTAAAAAAAAAAATATTTGGTCATACTGTAATATTGGGTCATACCACTCTCCTTACCAAACTTTTAGATCTTTTCTAATCTAAACTCATTTATATGCATTCAGGATCTTCCACTGTCTGATAGCAAACTGCCTTTCCAGATTTGTTTCAGTTTCTTCCTTATGTTCTAATTGCATCCCAAACTCATGTTTTTCTTGAGAAAGAATTTTATTTGAAAAAAAGAATAACATCTATAAATCTCTATTCCTTGACTTACATTTCCTCTGCCTATATCGTCACTTACTTTGCTTCACAGCATTAATTGTGTTTACTGCCAGGTCTTCACATATCTGTCTCCTTTGGTAGATGGCATAGTAGCTGATTTGTTTTTATTTATTTGTTTGTTTGTTTGATCTTCTTGGATCTACAACAAAATAGGTTACCCAAATTGTGTGTTTACAGTTAGTCAACTAATGCTAATTAATTCTTTGTAGAGTATTTCTTAGTCTGCTTAAAGGCATACAAACTGGGTTTTAATGAAAAAGGTAAGATGGGTGTTTATGAAAGGAGACATTTTCCTTTTTATAATACATAGCTAGTTTCTTTTTCTTGTAAAACATGATGACTAGTAATGGATTAATTGTCTGCACTCCTCTGTGCAACCCGGCCAAATACTAATGTGTATCTCTGTAAGTCAGATAAAGGAATTGAGTCTTAAATCTACCCTCTACAACACACCCACTAACATTCAGCTGGATCATAGAAAAATAAATAAATAAATAAATGAAGCAAACTTAAAGCATTTAATGAAGCATATTTGCACAAAAAAAAAAAAAAAAAAAAAAAAAAAAAGGGTCCAAGAAAAGCTGCCTTTGCTGTCATGGTCAAGAGGAGAGGAGAAGCAGCTCCGGCTGGTATTTGGCCCAAGGGCAGGCACATTGGAGCAGGGCCCCTGGGACCCATTGAGCTACAGATGCACCACCCACGGATGTCTCAACCATTAAAGGCCCACATGTACCATCTGCCTGAGTATAGAATGAGCCAAGGAGACTCAAACCCAGAAGCTATTCCACATACAGCAGAAGACATTTAAGGGGATAACAGATGGATGTCTCGGCACAACGGATTTGTCCTGGACTGTAAAGACAGTGAACCTGTTGTATTGCTTGTGGGGGACTCCATGGTGCAGTTAATGCAGCAATAAACAATATGGCATTTTCCCCCCACTTCATGCACTGAATTTTGGAATTGGCGGAGATACAATAAGAAATGTTTTATGAAGGTTAAAGAATGAAGAACTGGAGAATATTAAACCAAAGGTCATTGTTGTCTGGGAAGAAACAAACAACCAAGAAAATATGGCAGAAGTGGCAGGGGGAATTGAGACCATCATACAATCTATCAAAACTAGGAAGCTTCGGACTAAAATCATTGCACTGGGTTTGTTACTTCTAGGTGAGAAGCCCCACCCTTTGAGGCAAAAGAACACAAGGGTGAACCAGCAACTTAAGGTTTCCCTGCCTAAGCTTGCCAATGTTCAACTCCTAGGTACTGATGGGAGCTTCATGAATTTGGATTGTGCCATCTCCTGCCACGACGTGTTTTATCTTCTGCATCTCACAGGAGGGGGCTATGCAGAGTTCTGCAAACCACTGCATGGACTGATCATGCAATTGTTAGAGGACACCCCAGGAGAATCAAACCACCATTGCCTGACTAGCTCCTATCAGTGTCAGTAGCACCCCAGCTTCCTCAGGTCAGTTATATCACTGACACTAAATCCTCTTTCTTAAGGCACTTTCTGTTGTAGAATGTTCCTGGATGTTAATTTCTAGTGTTTGAAGGGGAGGAAGGATTTAGATTGGTCCTGTACATAGAAGGTTTATTTGACACAGAAGAAAAATCCGTCAAGGAAGATTGTTACTTAAATTAGTTTGAAACAAGAAGGGAACTTTTTAGTTGTATGCATGATACATTCATTGAATTATCACTGTTTTTCTTAGGACAACATCAAGCTAAGTATTGAACAAATGAAGATTGTTTTCTTAGCCGCTCTTTCTATAGATTATGTCATATATAGTTATGATCAGCATCCTACCTATTTGGCTTTAAAACAGATGGTTTTTCCAGTTATTAAGGTTCATAATTTAGCTTTTTGTTTTCATTTTGCTTTATTCATATGTATTCACAACATATTCTTAATGTACAGCAGTAGATTGAACATGCTTGTCACTCAAATATGAGAAATGTAGTTACAAATGAGTTTGTTCCACTCTCTTAGTCTTTCCCATGTTTAACAGTGGAAGATAGGTTTTACCCAATTTGGAGGACCCTATGAAAGGTATTATTTTAATGCTGCTGAATATCATGTCTATAATAGAACCATGCATACACCCATTTCTCCTCGTCTTCCCCTCCTTTTTTTTTAACACATTTTTGACTTAGGAGCTCTGTAGCTGAAAGTAGAAGTCCTAGCCAATTACTCTAATAATGATATTACTGAAGTGTAACTCATTCTTGCATGGTGTTCTGTGCATAGAGAGTCTAGGGTAGTGCTGTCCATATTCAGAGTTCTGGTTTGGTTTGTTTTGTTTTCCCCTTAAAATGTATTAGTTACAGTTTCTTTAAAAAGAAAAAAGAAAACAATTCTATTTCCCATTCCATAAACTCTGACATTATTCCAAGTTTCATAGTATCTTAAGGTCTATATTTTTTTTGGCTTAGTTTTAAAATTATGTCAGTCCAGAAAAGTTTGGACATTTCTCGTGGGGAAACAAATGGAGCTGCTCTTCAGAATTGACATTCTACTTTGATCCCACCATTTTAGTGAAAAAGAGCTAGGTTTGTTTAACTTTAAGCTTCTCCTTAATGTATTTTCATCTGAGAATTTCTTTCAAGAGAGCTCTTTATAATCTTAACAGTTTGCTTGAGCTACAAGAACTGACATTTAAAAAATAATGGGACAACACATGGTTTATTGTTCAGTATACTTATGGAATATGCAAAAAATGGATCTACAAACAAATATTGTAAACCAGACCAAGTGGGTACTGAAGTAATGTATTAAAATATGCTCTACACTAATTCCGCTTAACGTGCAAGTTCAATAACTAAGGCATATGTTTTATGTTCTGTTTGCAAGGCGAATGTCAGTGCTTTTTTTGTGTTGGAGGGAGGTTACTGATTTGTGTAGGGACAAATTCTCCTGATTGAGAAAGATAGAACTTGGGCTGATATTTTTCTTGTAAAGCCTCTTATTAGGAATATTTTTGGTCTTTTTTTTTTCTTTTTGATACATTTCTGAAAGTATCAGGTCTTCATTACCAACAGAAAATACAGTGATATTTACTAAACTTGCTTACTACATTAAAATTTCCTTTCTGAGAAAAAAACAAACCTCTTTTCTTTAAGTTTTATTTTTATTTATTTTGAGAGAGAGATAGAGAGTAAGCAGGGGAGAGGCAGAGAGAGAGGGAGACAAGAATCCCAAGCAGGCTCTGCACTGTCAGCGCAGAGTCTGATGCAGGGCTCACACTCAAGAACTGGGAGATCATGACCTGAGTCAGAGTCATATGCTTAACTGACTGAGCCACCCAGGCACCCCTTAAATCAGTATTTCAATTACACATTTTCTTTCTTGTTTATACTTTCTTTCTTCCTGTATATATTTCCTCTTTACTATTTTGAACTCATGAATAATGGAATTTAAAGCTGATCTTTTATTTATTTATTTTTTCCTGAACTAATAGTTATCTTTCTGAACTAATTCTTAAAAATTTTAAGCTAATCTTTATCTTTATGAAACAATATCATTTTGGCATGTTCAAAAAGATAGATGTAACTCACTTACCTACTTTTTTTTATAATTACCCTGTAATTAAGCAACTTAAAATATTAATAAAACTCAAAAAAACTTGCAAATTACCATTGGAAAAAGAAATGTCTATATCTGAGAGAGTTCCTCCATAGATACAGAAGTATTATCAATAACTTAATAATTGTATTATATTTAACTGATCCTAGTCACAACTATCCACTCTTTCACACAGAAGTTTTTGAGTATGGTGAAATATATTATTCTAAAGTTTCTGTTTATATACCCATTATCCCTGGTGGTAAATGGGTCACCATTTTCATTCTTGTAATTAAGGCTTCTTTGAAAAAAAAAGTCTAATATCTATGACAACTAAGTAGAAGAAAAACTCAAGGAAATAAAAATCAAAACTACAATGAGATATGACTTCACACCAGTCAGAATGGCTAAAATTAACATCAAGGAAAACAACAGGTGTTGGTAAGAATGCCAAGAAAGGGGAACCCTCTTAAACTTTTGGTGGGAATGCAAACTCATGCATCCTCTCTGGAAAACAGTATGGAGATTCTTCAAAAAGTTAAAAATAAAACTACACATTGATCCAACAATTACACTACTAGGTACCCAAAGGATACAAAAATACTGATTTAAAGGGATACATGCACCCTGATGTTTATATCAGCATTATCAACAGTAGTCAAATTATGGAAAGAGCCCAAAGCCCATGAACTTATGAATGGATAAAAAAGAAGTGACATATATATATATATATATATATATATATATACATACATACACACACACACACACACACACACACACACACACACACATGTAAAATGGAATATTACTCAGCCACCAGAAACATGAACTCTTTCCATTTGCAACATTGTGGATGGAGCTAGACTATATTATACTTAGTGAAATAAGTCAGTCAGAGAAATACAAATACCATATGATTTCACTTATACATGGAATTTAAGAAACAAAACAGATGACTATAGGGGAAAACAAAGAAGAGAGGGAAGCAAACATTAAGAGATTCTTAACTATAGACAATAAACTGAGGGTTGCTAGAGATGAGGTGGGTGGGGGGATGGGTTAAATGGATGACAGAAGTTAAGGAGGGCACTTACTGGGGTGCCTTGGTGGCTCAGTTGGTTGAATGTCCAACTTCAGCTCAATTCATGATTCTACACTTCGTGAGTTTGAGCCCTACATCAGGCTCTCTGCTGTCAACACAGAGCCTGCTTCAGATCCTCTGTCTGCCTCTCTCCTGCTCCTCCCCTCTGGCACTCTCTATCTCAAAAATAAATAAACATTAAAAAAAAGGAGGGCACTTGTAATGAACAATAAAAACTTGAAATTTTCAACAGGTTTGTAAACTATGAATTATTATTTTCTATTTTCTTTCAAGTTACCTAATTTAATAGGACATTAAAAATATCTATATAGCATTTTGGTATTATACAGTGATTTTCCCATGTACTTTCAAAATTTGTTTTCTCTCAATATTCAAAAATATTAAGAGAATTCTTTGGATAGTTTTAAATATATATATATGTACATATGTGTGTGTGTGTGTGTGTGTGTGTGTGTATCATGTATATATGTCTCTTTTCAATTTTTATTTTTTAATGTTTATTTATTTTGAGAGAGAGGGGGAGAGCAGAGGCAGAGAGAGAGACTAAAGAGAGAATCCCAAGCAGGCTCTTCATTGCCAGCATGAAGCCTAATGCAGGGTTTGAACTCACTAACAGTGAGGTCATGACCTGAGACAATATCAAGAGTCAGATACTTAACCAACTGAGCCACCCCCAATCCCCTCTCACATACATAATTTTATATATATGACAGAAATAGAAGAACATATGTAAAGTTTTTCAAAGGCCCTTGCATTGTTGTAAAGATAGTAAATTTTATTACTAATAATGAAAATATATATAATTTTTTGATGAGTGCTGTGATTTGTAGCATGCACATTATAAAATAGTGAAGTAGTTTATAACCACCAATTTAGGTATAAAATGAAATAATAAAATATTAAAACAATATGAAATGCAAAACAAGAATAAAAGGAACATACTGCAGGCAGAATAAATGAAACTTTTAAAAGAATATTAGATAGAAACATAAATATCTTAAGTGTGGGCTGTGGCACAGAGTGACTTTCTTCCAAACTGGATAGCATAGAAAAATGGGGAGAAATAGTAACTTCACTGTGGAGAAATCTGACAAATGCCACCCAGACAGGAAACAGGGTTAATGTCAACAGTGATAAATCGTCCTGAAAGTATGTATGTACCCTTCATATGATATAATGAAAGTAGCACTTTAACTCTATGGTCTTCCTCCTAAAAACCCCTAACTCCAGGCTAATCATGAGAAAAAAATACCAGACAATTTCAAATTGAGGGCTATAGAAAAAATACCTCACCAGTATTTCTCAAAGCAGTCAAGATGGTAAAATACAATGGAAGTTAAGAAACTGTCACAGTCAAGAGTAGCCTAAGGAAAACTGATGACTAAATATAATGTGGTAACCTGATGGGATCTTGAAAAAGAATGTGGACATTGAGTAAAACTAAGATTTATGGGATAGAAAAAGTAAAAACATTGGAATTTAATTTAAAAAAATGTATCAGTATTAATTCATTAGTTCATTAAGTTGTGACAAATGTACCATACTAATAATACAGGATTCTAGTAATAGGGAAAGCTAGATGTGGAGAGTATGGGGATTCTTTGTACTATCATCATAATTATGCTATAAATATAAAACTATTCTAAAATAAAAACATTTATTTTAAAAATTAACACTAATTTCAGCAATGAAATTGCATGCAATAGCCAATTCCAAAATTACACGTATTCTTGTTGTTGGCTATATGAGACACTTATTGTTGATGTTTACATTTTATAGTTCCGGTAACCGAGGTACAAACATACTAACTAATCTGTCCAACCTCAAAAAACTAGTAAGCTTCTTAGAAGAGTTAAAAGTTTAACTCATAGAATATGGTTTGAGAGTTTACCTTTTCAACTAGTATTTTGTATTCTCATTTATTGCACAACACACACACACACACACACACATTCAACGATTTCTTAGTCATCAGAATATAGCTGAAGTCAGACATAAGCTGTTGCATCAGAAGCAGGATTTAGACTAAGTCTTATATACAGTTGCAATTAAGAAAATCACATTATTACAGTGGTAAAAGATCCTCTTTAAACATGTTATTAAAACATTTACTTTAATCTGGAATGCACGGATGATTTCACCTATAAAAATAAATCAATGTAATACACCATGTTAACAGAATGAAGAACAAATTGACATCATTTGACAAAATTCAACATTTTTAATGATAAAAAGACTCTCAACAAACTAGAGATAAAAGGGAACTATCTCAAAATAATAAAAGCCATAAATGAAAAATTCATAAATCATTAGATTCAATGGCAAAGTACTGAATTATTTTCCTCTAAGATCAGAAGCAGGAGTTTAGTTATCAGTTTAGTTAATAAATAAGGATCTCTACTCTCACCACTTCTGTTGAACACAACACCAGGAGACAACCAGAGCAATTAGACCGAGAAAAAAAGACCAAATTGGAAAGAAATAAATGATCATGAAGAAGACAAAATCTTATGTATACAAACGCAAAGATTCTGTAACAACTGTTAAAATCAGTTCTGATTCTATACATTAGTAATGACTGATCTGAAGAAGATATTAAGAAAGCAGTTTTATTTACAGTATCATCAAAAATAATAAAATACTAAAAATAAACTTAATCAAGGGGCACAAGATGTGTAACACTGAAAACTGCAAATCATTGCTAAAAGAAATCAAAGGAGACTCAAATAAATGTAAAAATCCTATGTTCATGGATTGGAACTAGGTATTATTTAATTGTCCATACTATCCAATGTGATCTACAAATTTAACGCAATCTCTATCAAAACTTCAATGTATTTTTTGTCAGAAATAGAAAAATTCCCCCTAAAATCTACATATATATCTGAAATAATCTTGAAAAAGAAGAACGAAGCTGGAGGCCTCACACTTTTTGACTTCAAAACATACTACTAAGCAACAAGAATCAAGATGGTATGGAACTGTCATAAAAATGGACACGTAAATCAATGGAACAGATGTGGTCAAATGATTTTTGCAAGGGGGTCAACACTACCTAACGGGGAAAGGACAGTTTCTTCAGCAAATGGTGATGGGAAAACTACATACCCATAAGCAAAAGACTGAAATTGGACTTTTACTTTCTACCATATACAAAAAACAACTCAAAACAGATTAAAGACAAGAATAAGACCAAAATTATAAGATTTCTACAAGAAAATATGGGGGGAAACTCCATATTAGATTTGGTAATGTTTTATTGACTATGACCCCAAAAGCTAAGGCCACAAAAGCAAAAGTAGACAAATGGGGGTACCTCAAACTTAAAAACTACTGTGTACCGAGAAAGAAACAAGCAACAAACTGAAAAGATAACCTACCACATAGGGAGAAATAATTCCAAATCATGTATCTGATAAGGTGTTAATATCTAGAATATATAATGAACTCATACAACTCAAAAACAAATAACCAAATGAAGAAATGGGCAAGGGCTGGAACAGACAATCCTCCAAAGAATATGTTTATGAGTAGCCAAAGAATATATACAAGAATATATGAAAAGTTGCTCAACATCATTAACTGTAAGAGAAATACAAATGAAAACCACGAGGTATCACATAACTGCATTAGGATGGCCACTATCAAAAGGGAAAAAAATAACAAGTGTTGGTGAGTATGTAGAAAAATTGGAATGTTTTTATACTATTGATGGGAATGTAAAATGTTGTAGCCATCATGAAAAAGAGTGTGGCGATTTCTACAATAGAACTACTGTATAATTCAACACTCCTACTTCTCAGTATATATCCAGGTAATTGAAATCAAGATCTCAAAGAGCTATCTGTGCTTACTCAGTCATTGCAGCATTAATGAAAATACTCAAGATAAGGAAATAACCTAAATGTCCATTGACAGATGAATGGATAAAGTGAACGTGACATATACATATCACGGACTACTATGAAGCTTTAGTAAATAAGGAATTACTGTCAAAAGCTACAACATGAAAGAACTGGAAGATATTTTGCTGAATTAAATAAGCCAGTCACAAAAGAACAAATATGGCATGATTCCACTAACACAAAGTATCTAAAGTAGCAAGAATCTTTTAAACTGAAAGTTAAAAGGTGATTGCCAAGGGCTAGAGGGTAGGGAAGGGAAGGGAAGGGAAGGAAATTAGTGTTTAATGGGTATAACGTTTCAGTTTTCCAAGATGAAAACTTCCAGAATCTGTTGCAAAAGAGTATGAATATATTCAACACTAATGAACTGTATATTTAAAGATGGTTAAGGTGGTAAATTTCATGTTATATGTTTTTAACCACAATATTAGTTATATTTACTGAAAACCTATTATTCCCTTTACGATGAGAACCTTTAGGATCTACTCTCTTAGTGACTTACAAATATACCACAGAGCAGTGCTGACTATAGCCCTCATGTATATATTACACCACCAGCATTTATTTATCTTGTAACTACAAATCTTTTGAGTCCCTATATCCAATTTCCTCAACCCCTCAACTCTTGCCTCTGGTAACCCCAAATCTGATCTATTTTTCTAAGAGTTTATTTATTTGTTTAGATTCCACGTATACGTGAGATCATACAATGGTTGTCTCTGACTTATGTCACTTAGCATAATTTCCTCAAGGTCCATTCATGTTGTCACATATGGCAGGATTTTCTTCTCTTTTTTATTTTGGTCAGTAGTATTCCCTGGGGTTCCTGGGTGGCTCAGTCAGTTAAGCATCTGACTCTTGATTTCAGCTCCGATCATGATCTCAGGGTTCATGAGATTGAGTTCCCGAAACAAGCTCCCTGCTTACCGTGTGGAGCTTGCTTGGGATCCTCCCCCTTTCTCTGCCCCTCACCTGCACACATGCATGCACATCTGTGCTCTCTCTCTCTCAAAATACATAAATAAAAAATATAATTACTGTCATTAACTAATCCCATTCTCAACTCAAATGCCAACTTCTCAGAAAGATTGTCTTAAACATCCATTATAAAGTAGCCTCTCCCACTAGTCTGTCCCGCACTGTTTTATTTTCTTCCTGGTACTTACACAAGATATTTTATTTTATTTTATTTTATTTTATTTTATTTTATTTTATTATTTTATTCTATTTTATTTCATTTCTTTTCCTTTTTCTTTCTTTAGTTTATGCCTTTTCCTCAGAATATAAGTTCCTTATAAGTAGAGATGTTTGTCTTATTTATCTCTGTAATCTCAATATGTGACTAGTGTTTGTCATATGGTTAATTTTTCCATATATTTGTGGATTAAATGAGTTATTTTTAACCAAGACCAAATAGAATTATCCTATTCTACTTTCCTTCACATTTTATTCAGACTGTAGATTGGCCTAACTCATTCCTCAAAGAATGCTGTAGTTTCAGTTTTTTAATATTATTTCTTTCTAGAAAAATGTAATGTCTGTGGAAAGGGTCACTTAATGGGATACTCCTAGACCCTAGGGTGTTATCTCTGTATTTAGTTGTGTGGCAGAGACTGCAAATTGCTAACCAACATTCATTCTCTTTTTTCACAAGGGATCTCAACTATAATCAGTGTAGGCATACTTTGGGTTTAAAGTATTAATTCTCTAGCCTGCCTTGCAGCTAGGTGTGGCTTTGTGATTTTTTTTTTTTTTCCTGCTTTAATGAGCTATAATGCGAGATGTGTTTGGTCTTTCTAAGAAGGCTTCTTAAGGAATTCCTAGTAACTTGCTAAAGTTTAAGCTTAGAAAAATGATTTTATACGCTTATTTATTTCTAATGTAAACATTCAAAGCTACCAATTTCCTCTAAACATTAGTTTCGAAGCATCCCACAATTTTGTTATGTGTTCATTTTTTCTTAGCCACCTGCATTTCCTTATTTTTTAATGTATGAAATTTATTGTGAAATTGGTTTCCATACAACACCCAGTGCTCATCCCAAAAGATGCCCTCTTCAATACCCATCACCTACCCTCCCCACCCTCCCAACCGCTCCCCCCCCCCCTTAAACCCTCAGTTTGTTCTCAGTTATTAAGAGTCTCTTATGCTTTGGCTCTTTCCCACTCTACCCTCTTTTTTTTTTTTTTTTCCTTCCCCTCTCCCATGGGTTTCTGTTAAGTTTCTCAGGATCCACATAAGAGTGAAAACATATGCATTTCCAATGCTGTGTTTGAGTAGTCACTTTTATTCAATTAACTTGCTTCTATCAAAGCCAGTGCCTCCCTATAATAAAAGACATTAATCACATGTTCAATCAAATATGTAAATAATACTTTAGTGAAAAGCACCTTCATTTAAGTTATATCCAAATTGAGTGCTGTGAAAACTTCAAACCTTCATCTTGTCAGGAGGACACTAGCTATGCTAAATGGTATTTTTGTCAGTAATGAATTATGCAACGCTAAAATAAAATTTCTAAAATTTACAAAGATAAATTTAAATTGTAATTTAAGAACATACAAGAAAAGATTAAGGGATAAGAAATATCTCTTTGCAGGTTACAGTGAGTCTGTGAGAAGATTGTAAATCTATGTATAAGTAATGCCCTGTCAGAGATTTTGTCAGTAAAATCATTTTGCCTGGAGTTTTTCTCTTGTCGAAAGTTTTTAACCAATGTCTCCATGGTCTTGCTTTATTTCTTTTATTTTTATTTTTTAAAATGGCAAACTGTTAATTTTTTTTCTTTTTTTAATATGAAATTTATTTCTTTCAATTGCTTTCCGTACAACACCCAGTGCTCCTCCCAACAGGTGCCCTCCTCAGTACCCATCACCCACCATCCCCTCCCTCCCACTCCCCATCAACCCTCAGTTTATTCTCAGTTTTTAAGAGTCTCTTATGGTTTGGCACTCTCCCTCTCTAACTTTTTTTTCCCTTCTCCTCCCCCATTGTCTTCTGTTAAGTTTCTTAGTATCCTCTTAAGAGTGAAAACATATGGTACCTGTCTTTCTCTGTATGACTTATTTCACTTAGCATAACACTCTCCATTTCCATCCACATTGCTACAAAAGGCCATATTTCATTCTTCCTCATTGCCAAGAAGTATTCCATTGTGTATATAAACCACATTTCTTTATCCATTCATCAGTTGATGGACATTAGGCTCTTTCCATAATTTGGCTATTGTTGAAAGTGCTGCTATAAACAGTGGGGTACAAGTGCCCCTATGCATCAGTACTCCTGTATCCCTTGGGTAAATTCCTAGCAGTGCTATTGCTGGGTCATAGGGTAGACCTATTTTTAATTTCTTGAGGAAGCTCCACACTGTTTTCCAGAGTAGCTGCACCAGTTTGCATTCCCACCAACAGTGCAAGAGGGTTCCAGTTTCTCCACATCTCATCCAGCATCTATAGTCTCCTGATTCGTTCACTTTAGCCACTCTAACCAGCATGAGGTGATATCTCAGTGTGGTTTTGATTTGTATTTTCCTGATGAGGAGGGACGTTGAGCATCTTTTCATGTGCCTGTTGGCCATCTGGATGTCTTCTTTAGAAAAGTTTCTATTCATGTTTTCTGCCCATTTATTCACTGGATTATTTGTTTTTAGGGTGTGGAGTTTGGTGAGTTCTTTATTGATTTTAGATACTAGCCCTTTGTCTAATATGTCACTTGCAAATATCTTTTCCTAATCCGTTGGTTGCCTTTAGTTTTGTTGATTGTTCCCTTTTCTGTGCAGAAGCTTTTTATCTTCATGAGGTCCCAATAGTTCATTTTTGCTTTTAATTCACTTGCCCTTGGGGATGTGTGGAGTAAGAACTTGCTGTGGCTGAGGTCAGAGAGGTTTTTTCCTGCTTTCTCTTCTACGGTTTTGGTGGTTTCCTGTCTCACATTCAGGTCCTTTATCCATTTTGAGTTTATTTTTGTGAATGATGTAAGAAAGTGGTCTGGTTTCATTCTTCTGCATGTTGCTGTCCAGGTCTTCGGACACCATTTGTTAAAAAGACTGTCTTTTTTCCATTGGGCAGTCTTTCCTGCTTTGTCAAAGATTAGTTGGCCATATTTTGTGGGTCCAATTCTGGAGTCTCTATTCCATTGGTCTATGTGTCTGTTTTTGTGCCAATACCATGCTGTCTGATGATTACAACTATGTAGTAGAAGCTAAAGTCTGGGATTGTGATGCCTCCCACTTTGGTCTTCTTCTTCCATATTACTTTGTCTATTTGGGGTCTTTTGTGGTTCCACACACATTTTAGGATTGTTTGTTCTAGCTTCAAGAAGAATGCTGGTGCAATTTTGATTGGGATTGCATTGAATGTGTAGATAGCTTTGGGTAGAATTGACATTTTGACAATATTTATTCTTCCAATCCATGAGCACAGAATGTTTTCCCATTTCTTTGTATCTTCTTCAATTTCCTTCGTAAGCTTTCTATAATTTTCAGCATACAGATCTTTTACATCTTTGGTTAGGTGTATTCCTAGGTATTTTATGATTCTTGGTGCAATTTTGAATGGGATCAGTTTCTTTGTCTTTCTGTTGCTTCATTATTAGTTTATAAGAATGCAACTGATTTCTGTACATTGATTTTGTATCCTGTAACTTTGCTGAATTCATGTACCAGTTCTAGCAGACTTTTGGTGGAGTCTGTCGGGTTTTCCATGTATAATATCATGTCATCTGCAAAAAGTGAAAGGTTAACTTCATCTTTGCCAATTTTGATAACTTTGATTTCCTTTTGTTGTCTGATTGCTGATGCTAGAACTTCCAACACTATGTTAAACAACAGCGATGAGAGTGGACATCCCTGTTGTGTTCCTGATCTCAGGGGGAAAGCTCTCAGTTTTTCCCTATTGAGGATGGTATTAGCTGTGGGCTTTTCATAAATGGCTTTTATGATGTTTAAGTATGTTCCTTCTATCCTGACTTTCTTGAGGATTTTTATGAAGAAGCGATGCTGAATTTTGTCAAATGCTTTTTCTGCATCAGTTAACAGGATCATATGGTTCTTATCTTTTCTTTTATTAATGTGATGTATCACATTGATTGATTTGCCAATGTTGAACAAGCCCTGCATCCCAGGAATGAATCCCACTTGATCATGGTGAATAATTATTTTTATACTCTGTTGAATTCGATTTGCTAGTGTCTTGTTGAGAATTTTTGCATCCATATTCATCAGGGATATTGGCCTGTAGTTCTCTTTTTTTACTGGGTCTCTATTTGGTTTAGGAATCAAAGTAATGCTGGCTTCATAGAATGAGTCTGGAAGTTTTCCTTCCCTTTCTATTTTTTGGAACAGCCTGAGAAGGATAGGTATTATCTCTGCTTTACATGTCTGGTAGAATTCCCCAGGGAGTTCTGGACTCTTATTTGTTGGGAGATTTTTGGTAACTGATTCAATTTCTTTGCTGGTTATGGGTCTGTTCAAGCTTTCTATTTCCTCCTGATTAAGTTTTGGAAGAGTGTGGGTGTTTAGGAATTTGTCCATTTCTTCCAGGTTGTCCAATTTGTTGGCATATAATTTTTCATAGTATTCCCTGATAATTGCTTGTATCTCTGAGGGGTTGGTTGTAATAATTCCATTTTCATTCATGATTTTATCTATTTGGGTCATCTCCCTTTTCTTTTTGAGAAGCCTGGCTAGAGGTTTATCAATTTTGTTTATTTTTTCAAAAAACCAACTCTTGGTTTCATTGATCTGCTCTACAGTGTTTTTAGATTCTATATTGTTTATTTCTGCTCTGATCTTTATTATTTCTCTTCTTCTGCTGGGTTTGGGGTGTCTTTGCTGTTCTGCTTCTATTTCCTTTAGGTGTGCTGTTAGATTTTATATTTGGGATTTTTCTTGTTTCTTGAGATAGACCTGGATTGCAATGTATTTTCCTCTCAGGACTGCCTTCACTGCATCCCAAAGTGTTTGGATTGTTGTATTTTCATTTTCATTTGTTTCCGTATATTTTTTACTTTCTTCTCTAATTGCCTGGTTGACCCATTCATTCTTTAGTAGGGTGTTCTTTAATATCCATGCTTTTGGAGGTTTTTCGAGACTTTTTCCTGTGGTTGATTTCAAGCTTCATAGCATTGTGGTCTGAAAGTATGCATGGTATGATCTCAATTCTTGTATACTTATGAAGGGCTGTTTTGTGACCCAGTATATGATCTATTTTGGAGAATGTTCCATGTGCACTCAAGAGGAAAGTATATTCTGTTGCTTTGGGATGCAGAGTTCTAAATATATCTGTCAAGTCCATCTGATCCAATGTCTCATTCAGGGCCCTTGTTTCTTTATTGACCGTGTGTCTAGATAATCTATCTATTGTTGTAAGTGGAGTATTAAAGTCCCCTGCAATTACCACATTCTTGTCAATAAGATTGCTTATGTTTGTGAGTAATTGTTTTATATATTTGGGCCTCCGAATTCAGTGAATAGACATTTATAATTGTTAGCTCTTCCTAATGGATAGACCCTGTAATTATTATATAATGCCTTTCTTCATCTCTTGTTACAGCCTTTAATTTAAAGTCTAGTTTGTCTGATATAAGTATGGCTACTCCAGCTTTCTTTTGACTTCCAGTAGCATGATAGATAGTTCTCCATCCCCTCACTTTCAATCTGAAGGTGTCCTCACATCTAAAATGAGTCTCTTATAGGCAGCAAATAGATGGGTCTGTTTTTTATGTGTGTTTTTTTAATCCATTTTGATACCTTGTCTTTTGGTTGGAGCATTTAGTCCATTTACATTCAATGTTATTATAGAAAGTTATGGGTTTAGAGTCATTGTGATGTCTGTAGTGATGTCTCTGGTACTTTGTGGTCCTTGTAACATTTCACTCACAGAATCCCCCTTAGGATCTCTTGTAGGGCTGATTTAGTGGTGATGAATTCCTTCAGTTTTTGTTTGTTTGGGAAAACCTTTATCTCTCCTTCTATTCTGAATGACAGACTTGCTGCATAAAGGATTCTTGGCTGCATATTTTTTTCTGTTCATCACATTGAAGATTTCCTGCCATTCCTTTCTGGCCTGCCAAGTTTCAGTAGATAGGTCTGCCACTACCTTGTGTGTCTACCTTTGTATGTTAGGGCCCGTTTACCCCTAGCTGCTTTCATAATTCTCTCTTTATCCTTGTATTTTGCCAGTTTCACTATGATATGTCGGGCAGAAGATCGATTCAAGTTACATCTGTAGGGAATTCTCTGTGCCTCTTGGATTTCAATGCCTATTTCCTTCCCGAGATCAGGGAAGTTCTCAGCTATGATTTCTTCAAGTACACCTTCAGCCCCTTTCTCTCTCTGTTCTTCTCTGGAATTCCTATGATACAGATATTGTTCCATTTGATTGCATCATTTAGTTCTCTAATTCTCCCCTCAAACTCCTGGATTTTTTTAATCTCTCTTTTTCTCAGCTTTCTCTTTTTCCATAATTTTATCTTCTAATTCATCTATTCTCTCCTCTGCCTCTTCAATCTGTGCTATGGCCACTTCCATTTGATTTTGCACCTCATGTATAGCATTTTTTTAGTTCCTCATGACTCTTTCTTAGTCCCTTGACCTCTGTAGCAATAGATTCTCTGCTGTCCTCTATGCTTTTTTCAAGCCCAGCAATTAATTTTATGACTATTATTCTAAATTCTTGTTCTGTTATGTTGCTTAAATCGTTTTTGATCAATTCATTAGCTGTCTCTACTTCCTGGAGTTTCTTTTGAGGAGAATTCTTCTGTTTCATCATTTTGGGCAGTCCCTGGTGTGGCTCCAAACTACAGGGCACTTCCCCTGTGCTGTCTGGAGTGACCTGCTTTGGTGGGTGAGGCCGCAGTCAGACCTGATGTCTGCCCCCAGACACTGGGGCCACAGTCAGTGGGACACTGGTGCCCGCCACTGGGGCCATAGTCAGACTGGGTGTACCTTATCTTCCCCTCTCCCAGGGGCAAGACTCACTGTGGAGTGGTGTGGCCCTTGTCTGGGCTACTTGCACATTGACAGGCTTGTGGTGCTGCTTTGATGGGAACTGTTGTATTAGCCGGGATGGATCAGCAAGGTGCACAGGGGAGGGAGGGGCAGGCTTAGCTCACTTTGCTGTCAGTGGTCCCCTGAAAGAGGGGCCCTGCAGCACTGGGAGGGAGGCAGACCCATTGGAGGGATGGATCCACAGAAGCACAGCGTTGGGAGTTTGCAGGGTGCAAGCAAGTTCAGTGACGGGAACTTGTTCCCTTTGGGATTTCGGCTGGGGGATGGGAGAGGGAGATGGCGATTGCCAGCAACTTTGTTCCCCACCAATCTGAGCTCTGTCTTCTGGGGCTCAACAATTCTCCTTCCCAGTGTCCTCTGGCCCTCCCCGCTATCCAGGAGCAGAGCTGTTCACTTTTAACATTCCAGATGTTCAGTCCCACTGGCTGTCAGAACTCATGGAGTCCGGCCCCTCTGCTTTTGCAAGCCAGACTTTGGGAGCTCTGCCTTGCCTGGCAGGCTGCCCCTCCATTGCCCCGGCTCCCTCCTGCCGGTCCATGCAGCACGTACTGTCTCTCTGCCCTTCCTACCCTCTTCCATGGGCCTCTTGTCTATGCTTGGACCTGGAGAGTCCATTCTGCTAGTCTTCTGGTGGTTTTCTGGGTTATTTAGGCAGATGTGGGTGGAATCTAAGTGATCAGCAGGAGGAGATGAGCCCAGCGTCCTCCTACACTGCCATCTTCCTTTCTGACCAATGGCCAGTTGCTTTAAAGAGAATTATGTAGTTAAGCTAAATGATGAGTAGAAAACTATATTTCAAAAGTCTTTGAGATCATATGAAATAGTTTTATTATATTTTATGTTTACTATAACTTATATAAAATACATGTAACTTTTAAAACATTACCAGATTTCCTGGGTAGTTCAATTGGTTAAGTGTCCAACTTCAACTCAGGTCATGATCTCATGGTTTGTGAGTTCAAGCCCCACATCAGGCTCTAGCTCAGAGCCTGGATCCTGCTTTGGATTCTGTGTCTCCCTCTTTCTGCCCTCCCCTGCTCATGCTCTCTCTTTTTCTCTCTCAAAGATAAACATTTTTTAAAAATTTTAAGAATGCATATATTTCCAAATGGAGGGATAATCTTGTTAAAATGTAATCTCATTTTATAACATACATTTAATGAGATAGGTAATAGATAGATAGATAGATAGATAGATAGATAGACAAATAGATATTTAAAATGGTTTTAATGGGAGTAAGACAACAGGAGTTTAAGATGGCTAAATCCCATCTAATTAATAGAAAATAAATTGGTAAATTCTAAAATTGAGTTATCCAGTAATGATAGACTGTACATGCTATTTATTGTAGATAACAGAAGACATGTCTAAAAGTAGTATCAGCAAGTCCCTCTATGGAACAGAGTTAAGGGATAGGTCAGGGGACCTTTTGAATTTTAATTTATAAAATATATATTTTCCTTGATTTTTTTAAATATATGCATTTTATTGGTAAAATAAAGACAAGGAAAACTTAAGAGATATTGTAAATTTCATAATTTATCTATAGCAGGCTATCAAAAGTTTTTAATATAATTATATATTTAAAAATTTATCAAATTCAAAATAGCAGTTACACATATGACCAATTCTAAGTAATTCTGTTTAATCATAATTTAAAGATTTAAAGAAAATTATAAAGAAAAAAATTGCATTTTGAAAGAGAAAGTAATTGTCAGAAAAGGCATATCTATGATGGTATCCAATTTTTCCATGCCATTGATCAGACTATGTCAGACATATGACCAATAGTACAAGTTGTTGAATTTTACAGTGTTATATATCACTGAAAGCATTTCCTTTCCACCAAGATTTTTGGGGGCTTTCTGTCAATGCTAAGAGAATTACATCACCACAGAGGATAGCCAGGACGTTAGAGCAAAGAAAAAAAGTCACATTTAACAAGAGAAAACTGTCAAAGAATTCAGGTTTGGAAAAATCAAAATTAACATTGAGAGATTAAAATAAAATGATCCTTTCTGTTCATAAGGATATACATGCACGCATGCATGTGCACAAACACAGACACACACACACACACACACACACACACACACACACACACAACACACACAAACATAATTTGCATCACTGCACAGTGTTATTATGAACTAGTTTATACACATACACACTCTGAATAATAAATATGCAAAATTGTTTACATTTTGAAAATATGCTTTATGTGTCTAAGTTATATATTAGTAATGATATACAATCAAATTATGTAAATATATGTTAATGTGAATTTTTGTTATTTTTATTTGTAAAACAAGGTATTACACAGTTTAGTTTTCTGAGTACTTCATGTATCTAAAGTTTTAGATTAATCAGTCTTTTAATATATTAAAATAACAGTTACTTTTCATATCTGAATATAAAGAAATAGAAATGCATTTTACAGTGTATATTCTAATAGCATAAAAATACAAAGAGTAAAATATTCAAAATAAAAGCCACCAAATTTAAGTATAAATTGAGCTTATTTTATATTTAAATATTCTTTATTTTAACTAAGTTTGCAGCTTGAAATTTTCCATATGCTGAATTACTCAGTTATGCATGGACATTGAAGTTCATTTTAACAAAATAATACCAACACTAATTAACAATTAGACTACTGCATCAAATCTAAGATTTCTTCTCAGTTTTTTTTTCTTTCTGAAAATATCTTCTAAATACTAATGTGTATAAAAAATACTAGGTTCTAAAATCACTTGAAATAATTATATTCAAATTGGATATGTCCTAAAACTGATAAGAATTAGGTATATTTGTTTTGGTTTGTTTATAAATTTTAGCCAGTGCTTCTTTTTTAATTTTACTCTTTGAATATATCTTTTGGAACTATGTTTTAAAATCTAAATATATAATGAGATACTTTCAGACAACTCTCTTTCATCTCTGTTTTGTATTACCATATCCACCTGTTCTGTATTACCAGCCTTTTCTCCCCCACTGTCAATGTTTCCTGTCACAAATGAAAGCAAATGAACATATATGCACTTATTTGTATATAAATGTTCTACCTTTAGTTTAAAAAAGTAAAGGTAGAAAGGTAAAGTAAAAGTAAAGGAAAAGCCAAATGGTAGAATACTATGCATATATTCTTCTTCACCCTACTTTTATTAATATAAAACAAAATCCTGAAAATTATTACATGGCAGATATAAAGGATTTTTCTTTCCATTTCATGGCATATCCCATTTAGTAGATTAGTAGGGTTAGTTTTAAGCTTTTGAAATTTCTGTAAATACTATAATGGATATTCTTGGTCATATTTTATTTCACATTTTGCAAATGTATTTTCTGACAGATTCTGAGTGGTGGGATTTTTCAAAAGATAAATACATCAATATACAATCTTTCTAGGTATTTTTAAGTTTCTCTCATAGGCATTGTTTAATTTAGCATTCACATCAGCAGTATATCAGAGTTTGATCTCTCATAGCTTCCTAATTAGATGATGATTTTTTTTTAATTTAGTTTCAAGTTAGTTACCATACAGTGTAATCTTGGCTTCAGGACTAGATCCCAGTGATTCGTCTCTTACAGGTAACACCCAGTTCTCCTCCCAACAATTGCCCTCCTTAATGTCCATCACCCATTTAGTCCTTCCCCCCTCCCACTACCCTTCCAGCAACTCTCAGTTTATTGTCTGCATTTAAGAGTCCCTTATGGTTTGCCTCTCTCTCTGTTTTTTATTTTTCTTTCTCTTCCCCTATATTCATATGTTGCGGTTTTCACGTTCCACATATGAGTAAAATCATATTTCTGCCTTTCTCTAACTGACTTATTTCACTTAGCATAATACCCTCTATTTCCATCCACATTGTTTCAAATGGCAAGATTTTATTCTTCTTCATTGCTGATGTTTTTGATAAATTGATTTTATATGTCAACCTGACTGGCCACAAGTTGCCCAGATTAAACATTATTTCTGGGTGGTGTCTGTGAAGATGTTTCTGGAAGAGACCAGCATATGAATTGGTGGACTCAGTAAAGTGTCCTCTCCAGTGTGGATGGGAATCATCCAATCTGTTGAAGCCCTAAATAGAACAAATGGCAAAGAAAGAAAGAATTTGCTCCTTTTTGCTTCCTTCCTGCCAGCTTGAATTGGATCTTTTATTTTCTTCAGCTCTCAGAATGGAATTTAAACCATCAACTCCCCTTGGTTCTCAGACCTTCTGACTTAGACTAAATTATACCACTGGACACCCTGGGTCTCTAGCTTACAGATGGAAGATATTGGCACTTTTCAGTCTCCATAATTGTGTGATCCAATCCCTGAGAAAATCTCCATCTCAGGTAGAGAGTATCATGATAAGTGAAATAAGTCAGTCAAAGGTAAATACCATATGATTCCACTTGTATGTGGAATTTAAGAAATGAAACAAATGAACATAGGGGGAAAAACCAGAAACAGACTCTTATAGAGAACAAAATGATGATTAACAGAGGGGAGGGGGTAGAGGATGGGTTAAATAGGTGATGGGGATCCTCCTTTTTTTTAAGTTATAAATAAAATAATCTTCCTGTTTTTTGTAGTCTCCCAAATCACCCCATTCATACTTGAAACAGTATAATTGGTAATGCATTGCACTCTACTCTAGTGTTTATTTTTCTATCTTCTGTACAAGACTAACACCTGCTTAAAGACAAGAAAAAATATATGTGCAACATTACATATCAGCACAGTATCAGACTCTGAAGACACAGTCACAATAGTCAAGAAAAAAATAGTATAATGGATGATTGAATGAGTAAAATAATTCACTTAAGGATCAACTCAATAAAAATATTTCTTGGAAAATCAATAAAAGGAACAAGTCTGGATATCTAGAGCCTATTTGAATTAAATAAACCCTAAAATAAACTTAATCCAGCACATATATTTATATGAGTATTGGTTTTTGTTTCATCACAATTAGCTACCTATATAAGAAAGTTATAATATTTGTTTGACTCCGCTGAATCAAATATTTCCTATCTCTATTGTAAATTGGAAAGCTGCTTAAAAATTTCTTGGAAGACCTTTGGATGTGTAACCTAGAGGAAGTGAGAAAAACTGACAGAATTATGTTCTAGACACTCATTTGGGGAAGGACAGGATGAAGAATCAAGGAAAACTATGTATGCTTCAAGATAAAAACATTTATCAGAAAACAGAAGTGGCAAGGACTGATTAATTTGAGAAACTAAGGATGATGATTGTGAAAGTTCTTATATAATCATGGGCAAATCTAAATGAAGAATGGAAAGGAAGGGGGAAATTAAGGTAACCAAAAGTCATAAAAAGTTCCATGATAGTTATCCACATAGGAAAGGTAAAATATTAGTAGAGCATTCTACAATTAAAAGTTCCCAACAGTAATGCTTTTGAATCCAGTCATAGAATTAGAGTAGGACTTGCAAATTAAAAAACAAATTAATTAAGAAAAAGAAAATCTCCTGTTTAAAGAATAGAAGAAAAGCATAAAAATTATTGAAGCAATTAATTTGTTAGTCATCCACTTATCTTGGTATAAGCTGAATTGGTTGAATTGAGTGTGAAGGCCAAGGCAGAGTCCAGGTGATTTTGGAATATCTAATTGTTGGGTGTTGAGAGGCAAGAGCAGATGCAGACATTGCCATGAAGGCAAAATCCTGGATAGCTTCTCCCGATGAGGTGAGAGTCTTTATTTTCCACTGAGTGGTGGAATTGCACTAAGTTCTTTAGGTCTGATTGAATCAAACAAGTAATTAATGAATGTGCATAAAATTGAGTTAGGATTTATAACTTGCTTCATAAGATTAGATGTGTGTAAGCAAAACAGAGAGACATTGAGTAAAGCTGCATTTAATAGAGGGATCTTGTGGACTGAGTTGTGTCCCCACAAATTCATATGTTGAAGCTCTAGTGTATTGAGGTAGGACCTTTGGGAGGTAATTTGATTTAGATAAACTTATGAGGGTGGGTCCCTCATCAGGAGATTAGTGCTTTCATAAGAAGACACACCAGAGTCCTTGTTTCTTTCCCTCTTTTCCTCCTTCCCCTCCTTCTCCCTCTCCCTTCCCTCTTTCCTCTCCCTTTACCATTCTCTCTCTCCCCTTCTCACTCTCTCCCTCCCTCTGATACACCTAGGAGGCAGCCTTCTGCAAAACCAGAAAGGTCTCACCAGAACTCAACCATGCTGGCACCCTGATCTCAGACTTCCATCTTCCAGAACTGTGAGAAGTATATTTCTGTGTAAGCCACCCAATCTATGGTACTTTCTTAGAGTAACCTCAGCTAACTAGTACCTTTGTATAGAAGTTAAAAAAATAGGGGCACCTGGGTGGCGCAGTCGGTTGGGCTTCTGACTTCAGCCAGGTCACGATCTCGCGGTCCGTGGGTTCGGGCCCCGCGTCAGGCTCTGGGCTGATGGCTCGGAGCCTGGAGCCTGTTTCTGATGCTGTGTCTCCCTCTCTCTCTGCCCCTCCCCCGTTCATGCTCTGTTTCTCTCTGTCCCAAAAATAAATAAAAAACGTTGAAAAAAAAATTAAAAAAAAAAAGAAGTTAAAAAAATATTTATTCTTCATCATGGAGCAGGGGGAGAATTGTAAATACCAAACATCTGCCTTTCACTTCATTACTATAGATAATCTTAAATAGATAAACAGGAGGGGCATGTGGGTGGTTCAGTCAGTTGAGTGTCCAACTTCAACTCAGGTCATGATCTTGGGGTTCATGGGTTCAGGCCCTGTGTTAGACTCTGTATTGACAGCTCAGAGCCTGGAGCCTGCTTTGGATTCTGTGTCTCCCTGTCTCTCTGCCCCTTCCCCACTCATAGTCTGTCTCTCTCTCTCAATAAATAAACATTAAAAAAAATTTTAAATAAACAGGAGCTAACAGTGAATAAACAGTTGTCCCTATATAATTTCCCATAGTGTTACGGAATTCTAGATTCTTGAGGTACCTACACAAGAGCACATGTACATATCCATGTATTCATATTTCTGAATTTATTAGTGACTAGAAGTTAAATGCTTAGATTCTATCACTTCTCACTTATTTGACACTGGGAAAATGAATTTAAGTGATAGATCTCAAAGTGATTTATTTTCCTGATTCCTATAAATCAGTTAGAATGAAAGTGAAGTTAATAGAATATAGGGACTATATGGAGGAGGACAACATAGCATGACTGTGGGGACAACACACTTGGGTGTTTACAAAATCGGATGCCCAGGGATTTAAAAATAAATCATTTAAAGTGGTATGCAATTGAAACAAATCGGGTCGATCTCACAGTGTGGAATATTTTTCACAATTGGTCCTGGCTCCACAAGTTAAAGGAAATTACACATTTTATTTGGGGAAAAAAGGATCTAATGACAGTTCCTTTTAAAATACACAAAAAGAACTGGTAAAAGTTATTTGATAAATTGTCTGAGATTTCTTTCAAAAATTACATAAATACAAAGTTAAAAAATCTGGTGAGCAGTAGAGGTTGTAAAAAATAATTTTTGCTCATAGATACTTTTTTTATTTGATTAATCATCTAAATATTTAGCCAAGATACAAATTAGATGATTTAGTGATTCATATTTAGAAGTCCATACTCAAAAGAAGTAAACATTTTTCTGAAATTAAGGAAATGAGATTTTTGCTTTCATAGTATATCTCTGCTAATTTTGTTATTATTTACAATGGCATATATACATAGTGCCTATAAAATTTCCTGATTTATTTTCCTTAAATATTATTTAATATTCAAATTATGAGTTTCAACATTTTTTAATTAACTTGTTTTACTTTTTATTTTTTAAAAATGTACATCAAAGTTAGCAAATAGTGCAACATTGATTTCAGGAGTAGATTCCTTATTGCCCCTAACCAATTTAGCCCATCCACCCAGCCACTACCTTTCCCGTAACCCTCAGTTTGTTCTCCATATTTATGAGTTTCTTCTGTTTTGTCCCCCTCCCTGTTTTTATATTTTTTTTTCCCTTCCCTTATGTTCATCTGTTTTGCCTCTTAAAGTCCTCATATGAATAAAGTCATATGATTTGTGTCTTTCTCTGACTGATTAATTTCACTTAGCATAATCCCCTCCAGTTCCGTCCATGTAGTTGCAAAAGGCAAGATTTCATTCTTTTTGATTGCCGAGCAATACTCCATTGTGTGTGTGTGTGTGTGTGTGTGTGTGTGTGTGTGTGTGTGTATACCACATCTTCTTTATCCATTCATCCATCGATGGGCATTTGGGCTCTTTCCATACTTTGGCTATTGTTGATAGTGCTGCTATAAACATGGGGCTGCCTGTGTCCCTTTGAAACAGCACACTTGTATCCCTTGGATAAACGCCTAGTAGAGTAATTTCTGGGTTGTAAGGTAGTTCTAATTTTAGTTTTTTGAGGAAACTCCATACTGTTTTCCAGAGTGGCTGCACCAGCTTGCATTGCCACCAACAATGCAAAAGAGATCCTTTTTCTCCGTATCCTTGCCAACATCTGTTGTTGCCTGAGTTGTTAATGTTAGCCATTCTGACAAGTGTAAGGTGGTATCTCATTGTGGTTTTGATTTGTATTTCCCTGATGATGAGTGATGTTGAGCATTTTTTTATGTGTCGGTTGGCCATCTGGATGTCTTCCTTGGAGAAGTGTCTATTCATGTCTTTTCCCCATTTCTTCACAGGATTATTTGTTTTTTGTGTGTTGAGTTTAATAAGTACTTTATAGATTGTGGATACCAACCCTTTATCTGATATGTTGTTTGCAAACATCTTCTCCCATTCTGTCAGTTGCCTTTTAGTTTTGTTGATTGTTTCCTTTGCTGTGCAGAAGCTTTTTATTCTGATGAGGTACCAATAGTTCATTTTTTTGTTTGTTTGTTTCCCTTGCTTCTGGAGACAAGTTGAGTAAGAAGCTGATGCGGCCAAGATCAAAGAGGTTTTTTCCTGCTTTCTTCTCGAGGATTTTGATGGCTTCATGTCTTACCTTTAGGTTTTTCATTCATTTTCATTTCATTTCATTCAGTTTATTTTTGTGTATGGTGTAAGAAAGTGGTCCAGGTTCATTCTTCTGCCCGTCGCTGTCCAATTTTCCCAGCACCACTCGCTGAAGAGACTGTCTTTACTCCATTGGATGTTGTTTCCTGCTTTGTCAAAGATCAGTTAGCCATACATTTGTGAGTCCATTTCTGGGTTTTCTATCCTGTTCCATTGATCTGAGTGTCTGTTCTTGTGCCAGTACCACACTGTCTTGATGATTACAGCTTTGTAGTATAGCTTGAAGTCCAGGATTGTGATGTCTCCTGCTTTGGTTTTCTTTTTCAAGATTGCTTTGGCTATTTGAGGTCTTTTCTGGTTCCATACAAATTTTAGGATTATTTGTTCTAGCTCTGTGAAGAATCCTGGTGTTATTTTGAAAGGGATTGCATTGAATATCTAGATTGCTTTGGGCAGTTTTGGCATTTTAACAATATTTGTTCTTCATATCCAGGAGCATGGAATCTTTTTCCGTTTGTGTGTGTGTGTGTGTGTGTGTGTGTGTGTGTGTGTGTCTTCTTCAATTTCTTTCATAAGCTTTCTATAGTTTTCAGTGTATAGATTTTTCATCTCTTTGGTTTGATTTATTCCTAGGTATTTTATGGTTTTTTTGTGCAACTGTAAATGGAATCGATTCCTTGATTTCTCTTTCTGTCCCTTCATTGTTGATATATAGGAATGCAACCGATTTCTGTGTGTTGATTTTATATCCTGCAACTTTGCTGATTCATGAATCAATTCTAGCAGTTTTTTGGTGGAATCTTCTGGGTTTTCCATATAGAATATCATGTCATCTGTGAAGAGTGAAAGATTGAACTCTTCCTGGCCGATTTGGATGCTTTTATTTCTTTGTGTTGTCTGATTGCAGAGAATAAGACTTCCATTACTATGTTGAATAACAGTGATGAGAGTAGAATCCCTGTCTTGTTCTTGACCTTAGGGGGAAAGCTCTCAGTTTTTCCCCATTGAGGATGATATTAGCCTTGGGTCGTTCATATATGGCTTTTATGATCTCGAGGTATGCTCCTTCTATCCCTACTTTCTTAAGGGTTTTTATCAAGAAAGGATGTTGTATTTTGATAAAAGCTTTCTCTGCATCTATTGAGAAGATCATATGGTTCTTGTCCTTTCTCTTATTGATGTGATGAATCACGTTAATTGTTTTGCAGATATTGAACCAGCCCTGCATCCCAGGTGTAAATCCCACTTGGTCGTGGTGAATAATTTTTTAATATGTTGTTGGATCTGGTTGGCTAATATCTTGTTGAGGAGTTTTGCATCCATGTTTTTCAGGGAAATTGGTCTATAGTGCTCCTTTTTAGTGGGGTCTCTGTCTAGTTTTGGAATCGAGGTAATGCTGGCTTCATAGAAAGAGTTTGTAAGTTTTCCTTCCATTTCTATGTTTGGGAACAGCTTCAAGAGAATAGGTGTTAACTCTTCCTTAAATGTTTGGTAGAATTCCCCTGGAAAGCCATCTGGCCCTGGACTCTTGTTTTTTGGCATATATTTTATTACTAATTCGATTTCCTTACTGATTATGGGTCTGTTCAGATTTTCTATTTCTTACTGTTTCAGTTTTGTTAGTATATATGTTTCTAGGAAATTGTCCATTTCTTCCAGATTGCCCATTTTATTGGCATATAATTGTAATTGCTCATAATATTCTCTTATTGTTTTTATTTCTGCTGTGTTGGTTGTGATCTCTCCTCTTTCATTCTTGATTTTATTTATTTGGGTCCTTTCCTTTTTCTTTTTGATCAAACTGGCTAGTGATTTATCAATTTTGTTAATTCTTTCAAAGAACCAGCTTCTTGTTTCATTGGTCTGTTCTGTATTTTTTGGTTTCGATAGTATTAATTTCTGCCCTAATCTTTACTATTTCCTGTCTTCTCCTGGTTTTGGGTTTTATTTGCTGTTCTTTTTCCAGATCTTTAAGGCATAAGGTTAGGTTGTGTATCTGAGATCTTTCTTCCTTCTTTAGGAAGGCCTGGATTCCTATATCCTTTCCTCTTATGACCGCCTTTGCTGCATCCCAGAGGTTTTGGTTGTGGTGTTATCATTTTCATTGACTTCCATGTAATTTTTAATTTCTTCTTTAACTGCTTGGTTAGCCTATTCATTATTTAGTAGGATGTTATTCAGTCTAAAAGTATTTGTTACGTTTCCAAATTTTTTCTCGTGTTTGATTTCAAGTTTCATAGCGTTGTGGTCTGAAAATAGGCACGGTATGATCTCGATCTTTTTGTACTTACTTAGGGCTGATTTGTGTCCCAGTATATGATCTATTCTGGAGAATATTCCATGTGCACTGGAGAAGAATGTATATTCCACTGCTTTAGGATGGAATGTGAATATACCTGTTAAGCCCATCTGGTCCAGTGTGTCACTCAAAGCCATTGTTTCATTGTTGATTTTTTGATTAGATGATCTGTCCATTGTTGTGAGTGGGGTGTTGAAGTCTCCTACTATTTTTGTACTACTATTGATGAGTTTCTTTATGTTTGTAATCAATTGATTTATATATTTGGGTGTTGCCACATTTGGCACATAAATGTTTACAACTGTTAGGTTTTCTTGGTGCATAGGCCCCTTCATTATGATACAGTGACCTTCTACATCTCTTGATACAGTATTTATTTTAATGTCTAGATTATCTGATATAAGTATGGCTACGCCGGCTTTCTTTTGTTAACCATTAGCATGATAGATGGTTCTCCATCCCCTTATTTTCAATCTGAAGGTGTCTTTAGGTCTAAAGTGGGTCTCTTGTAAAAAGCATATAGATGGATCTTGTTTTCTTATCCATTCTGTTACCCTATGTCTTTTGATTGGAGCATTGAGTCCATTGACGTTTAGAGTGAGTACTGAAAGATATGAATTTATTGCCATTATGATTCTTGTAGAGTTGGAGTTTCTGGTGGTGTTCTCTATTTCCTTTCTAATCTCTATTGCTTTTGGTGTGTGTGTGTGTGTGTGTGTGTGTGTGTGTGTGTGTATGTGTGTGTCTATTTGCATCTTTTCTCCCCTCAGAGAATCCCCCTTAAAATTTCTTGCAAGGATGGTTTAGTGGTCACAAACTCCTTTAATTTTTGTTTGTCTGGGAAACTTTTTATCTCCCCTTCTATTTTGAATGACAGCCTTGCTGGATAAAGAATCCTTGGCTGCATATTTTTCTGATTCAGCACATTGGATATACCCTGCCACTCCTTTCTGGCCTGCCATGTTTCTGTGGATAGGTCTGCAGCAAACCTGATCTGTCTTCACTTGGAGGTTAGGGACTTTTTTTCCCATGCTGCTTTCGTGATTCTCTCCTTGCCTGAGTATTTTGTGAATTTGACTATGATATGCCTTGTTGATGGTCGGTTTTTGTTTAATCTAATGGGGGTCCTCTGTGCTTCCTGGATTTTGAATGGCTGTGTCTTTCCCCAGGTTAGGAAAGTTTTCTACTATGATTTGCTCATATAACCTTTCTACCCCTATTTCTCCCTCTTCCTCTTCCGGGACCCCTATGATTCTGATGTTGTTTCTTTTTAATGGATCACTGATTTCTTAATTCCTAAATCATGCTCTTTTTCCTTAATCTCCCTCTTTTTTCCTTCTTCATTATTCTCCATAAGTTTGTCCTCTATATTGCTGATTCTCTGTTCTGCCTCATTCATCCTTGTCGCCGCTGCATCCATCTGTGGTCTCAACTCAGTGATACCATTTTTAATTTCATTCTATTTTTTACTTCCTTTATCTCTACAGAAAGGGATTCTAATCTATTTTCTAGTCCAGCTAGTATTCTTTTATTATAATTCTAAGTTCTGGTTCAGACATCTTGCTTGTATCTGTGTTGGTTAAATCCCTGGCTTTTGTTTCTTCGTGCTCTTTCTTTTGGGGTGAATTCCTTCGTTTTTTAATTTTGAAGGGAGAAAAGGACTTAATCAGGCAGAAAAATTAAAATTAAAAAAATATATTAAAATTAAAAAATTAAACACACAAACACACACACACACACAAAATCGAATAAATGATGCTAGATCCTAGGTGTGTTTGCTCTGGTTGGTGAAAGTGGTTTGACAGATTAGAGAAAAAAAGGGGGGGGAAGGAAATTGTTCGAAAATTTGAAAAAATTAATACACTGAAGTAGACTAAAATTAGATGATGGGAGTAAAATAGAATTTGAAAAATTTTCCACAAAATAAAGAACATAGTAGGAAAAAAATTAAAGAAAAATATTTTTAATAAAAGTTAAAAATAAAAATAAATTTTTTTCTCTTTCTGTATTCAAGAAAAAGTAAGTAAACAAAAAGGAGAAAAAAGAAAAAAAAAGAAATTTAAATTTGAAAAAATGAATACACTGTAGTGGACTAAAATAAAATGATAGAAGTAAAATAGAATTCGAAAAAATTTACATAAAAGCAAAAAATATAGTAAAAACTTAAAGAAAAATATTTTTAATAGAAGTTGAAAGTAAAAATGAAATTTTTCACATTCTGAATTCAAGAAAAAGAAAAGACACAAAAAGAAAAAAGAAAAAAAACAAGGAAATCATTTGAAAATTTGAAAAGGTGAGTACACTGAAGTAGACTAAAATACAATGATGGAAGTAAGATAGAATTTGAAAAAAATTACACAAAAGTAAAAAATATAGTAAAAAAATAAAATTATTTTTAATAAAAATTGAAAATAAAATGATTTTTTTCTCTTTCTGTATTGAAGGAAAAGAATAGTGTAAAAGAGAAAAAAAAAAAAAGAAAAAAATGAATAGATGGACCTGCTAACAGATTGAAATAGGACTGAAATTACTTCGTTTTCCCCTGGAAGTCAGGCTTTGTAGGGTTTTATAGTCCATAAACTAAGTAGGCAGTGAGACTTTTGTTCTTGATGAGTGAGGTTGTCCCACTTGGGCGGGCCTCAGGTTAACGGCTCTGTTCTCTACTAGATGGTGCTGCTAGCCTACTGGGGTGGAGTGTTGCAGAGTTCGTAGTTGCGTATGCGCATGCATGGGAGTGGTGAAAATGGCATCACCCAGCTACCCAGTCTCTAGTATCAGAACTCTGTTCTCCCCCATCAGCAATCACACACCTGTCCTCTGTCTTCAGCTTTTGTCCACTCCCCACTTCTTCACAGTCTGTGACCAAGCCCTAGGCAGTACCTCTCTCCTGAGTTTCGTCTCAGATATGGCTGTTTTCCCCTGCCCCTTACTTCTGAAGGACTGTGGCTTTGACCCATCCCTCCCACTGTGGGAGGGTCTCACTTAGCAATGGCTGAATGCCAGCTGCACCCAGGAATGCTTGCGGGACCCTGCTGCTACTGGTGCCCCAAGACTGCAGCCACCTGCCAGCCCACCCCAGAAAAAGTTTGCAAGATAATGTAGCAGCAGGTTTCCAGGGATTATGGAAAATCACAACACACATCTGGCACCAGGCTTCACCCTTAATGACCTTGTTCCAGCACCAGAGAATGTGGTCATTTTCTGGGGTTTGCTTGGACCAGGTGGCTTCAATAGTCTCTACCAAATGTCCTTCCAGCAGTGGTACTGCTTTTCCCCGTGTGGCCTGAGAACCTCCCGGACCCAACTTTGTTCCTGGGGATTCGCCCTTCCCACCAGAACACCACCAGGTATTGAGCTATGGAGTTACAGACTATGCGCTTCCCTTGTTTACAGTCTTAATGGGATTTAAACCCTCTCCTTTCTCCTTTCTCTCTTTTTAGTTTAGTCCCTGTGGCTGTTTCCGATTTTCCACTTTCTCTCCAGCTGCTTTTGGAGAGGGGTGCTTTTCCCATATTCTACCCCACCTCAGTCTCTGTCCTCTCTCCACCTGCAAAAGCGGCTCCCTGCCTACCTCTGGCTTCTGTCTCCCCAAGTTCACCTCTCCGTGCCAGATACCTGCTGAATTCTGTGGTTCAGGTTGTGCAGATTGTTGTGTTAGTCCTCCAATCAGTTTTCTAGGTGGTTGGATGGTTTACTGTTGGTCTGGCTGTATTTCATGGACATGAGACACATAAGAAACTTCCATCCTCTTCTGCCATCTTGGCTCCTCCAGTTTCAACAACGTTTTGAAAAATTATACTATGGATATATTAGACTTTGAAGTAAAAGAGCTTTTGATTGGAATCTCCACTTTAAAAACATTTGCTAACAATAAGACTAGCAAATTGCTCTTCTGTAAGTGTCAATTTTGAGGAAAGATGTAGTGTTTTTCTTTGTCCTGCATGTTTCTTGCCTGACCCAAAATAAATGCTCAGTAAAAGTTAGTAATTTTAATTAGACATGGCAGAATATTTCATAGCATACATTTGAATTCATTCTATAGAACATGGTCATTAATAATACATTTGCAGTTTGATAAAAACAGATACAAGAATAGGAAATAAGCCTATTCTACATTCTGAAGTTTTTCATATTCTATCGTTTTGAAATCCTCTTTTAAAAATGAATTCAGTTGAATATAAAGATAATTGTGCGCTAAATATGCTTTAAATAGATTTATTATTGTAAAAGACTCTCTTGAGATCCTTTGATGCAACTAGTTTATTTGAAATAGAAATTTCCATAAAATATATAATTAAATAAATAATGAAACATGTAAATCAAATTATATTGTGTCCTATTCCTCTTAATGCCAATGACTCTAACAAAGGAATAATTAGGTTTATTGACTCTCTAGATGAGCTGGACTACATGTACCTACATACCCAGAAAGAGTGTATATTTATGTGTTTGCATTTAATTGGGGAAGGGTCACATCAGCAGAAAAAGGACAGAGATCACTTACACTTAGGACAATTCTCACTACATTGACCATGGACTCTGATTCTATTTTTGCCAGGTACCAGGAGGATCCATTTATACCATGACTGGAATGTGATATAAGAGCAATTTGAAACCTTTGGGCAAAGATTGTATTGCTTCCCAGGGGCACTTGGGTGGCTCGGTGGTGGAGTATTCGACTTTGGCTCAGGTCATGATCTCACAGTTCATGAGTTGGAGCCCTGCATCAGGCTCTGTGATGACAGATTCAGTTTCTGTGACTCCCTCTCTCTCTGCCCTGCCCTGATCATGCTCTGTCTCTCTCTCAGCACCTCTCTCTCTCTCTCAAAAATGAATAAACATTAAAAAAAGATTTATTTTTCTTTTTTACTGGGATATGTGCTCTGAGTGTTCCACAGAGTACAACAGAACAAAGAAGTGTTTCTGTTATATGCATATAAAAAGACAGAACAATCTGGAGAGTACAGCCTAGACCACTATGGGCTGGTTCTTTCTGACAGAGCTATCTGCAAATCACATGCCTTTTCAGAAGTATACTCCAAATTTGAAAATTATTTGTACAACTGTGTGGTTTGATTCTGGTCAATACAAAACAACAACAAAAATACAAAACATTCTATAGTTGCTTAGGTGGTCTCTTAGCTGAAAAATATCTCAATCGGACTATTTTTTCCCTTTTTTAAAAAATATAATTTATTGTCAAATTGGCTTCCATACAACAACCAGTGCTCATCCCAACAAGTGCCATCCTCAATGCCTATCACCCACTTTCCCCCTCCCCCACCCCAATCAACCCTCAGTTTGTTCTCTGTACATAAGCGTCTCTTATGGTTTGCTTCTCTACTTCTGTTTATAACTTTTTTTTCCCCTTCCCCTCCTCCATGATCTTCTGTTAAGTTTCTCAAGATACACATATGAGTGAAAATATATGGTACCTGTCTTTCTCTGACTGACTTATTTTACTGAGAATAATACCCTCCAGTTCTATCCACGTTGCTACAAAAGGCCATATTTCATTCTTTCTCATTAACACGTAGTATTCCATTGTATATATAAACCACGTCTTCTTTATCCATTCATCAGTTGATGGACATTTAGGTTATTTACATAATTTGGCTATTATTGAAAGTGCTGCTATAAACATTGGGGTACATGTGCCCCTATGGATCACCACTCCTGTATCCTTTGTGTAAATTACTAGTAGTGCTATTGCTGTGTCAGAGGGTAGTTCTATTTTTAATTTTTTGAGGAACCTCCACACTGTCTTCCAGAGAAGCTGTACCAGTTTGCATTCCCACCAACAGTGCAAGAGGGTTCCCATTTCTCCACATCCTCCCCAGCATCTATAGTCTCCTGATTTGCTCATTTTAGCCACTCTGACCAGTGTGAGGTAGTATCTCAGTGTGGTTTTGATTTGTATTTCCCTGATGAGGAGTGACGTTGAGCATCATTTCATGTGTCTGTTGGCCATCTGGATGTCTTCTTTGGAAAAGTGTCTATTCATGTCTTCTGCCCATTTATTCACTGGATTATTTGTTTTTAGGGTGTGGAGTTTGGTGAGTTCTTTATAGATTTTAGATACTAGCCCTTTATCTGATGTCATTTGCAAATATCTTTTCCCATTCCATTGGTTGCCTTTCAGTTTTGTTGATTGTTTCCTTTGCAGTGAAGGAGTTTTTATCTTCATGATGTCCCAATAGTTCTTTTTTTTTTTTTTTAATTCCCTTGCCTTTGGAGATGTGTTGCATAAGAAATTGCTGCGGCTGAGGTCAAAGAGGTTGTTTCCTGCTTTCTCCTCTAGGGTTTTGATGTTTTCCTGTCTCACATTCAGATCTTTTATCCACTTTGAGTTTATTTAATTTTTTTTTTAAACAGCTTGTAATACTTCCCAATCCATTATGTTCCTCTAGATACCTAATTTCCTGGGTTCTCAAACTTCTCCAATCCTTAAGACAATAGCTAGAAAGGAATAAATAACTGTATGTAGTAATAACTGAAATGTGGTCCTGGCTTTCTAAATCCAGATGAGTACCTCTGCTACTCAAGTAATTTCCAATATTCACCTAAAGTAAGCATCTCAAATGTTTAATGAAGAGTCACAGAACCTTGCAGTACTTAATGTATCCATAATAGTATTATTATAGTATTATAATTGGCTGATTCCATTCAACTATAGAATATCTTAGTTTTAAGTGAAATGTATTACTTTTAGAGGTCTTGGGAGAAAATATTTTTTAAAGTCTTTAAAAAAAATGTTTATCTCAACACACTGAATTTATTCACTTCTAGAGAATGAGATCTGCATGTAAAATGACGGTAAGGAACAAACTGAATCCTGATTATCTTAATTTAAATGCATGAGTCTTGAAAAAAAATCTTAATATGCACATATACATGTGAACACATGCATGTCTTTCATATATTAAAAAGTTCTAATAATGTAAATATAATGTACTTTACTGATAATTTTGGTGGATGGGAAGGACCATGGACTTTAGAGTCAAACAGATGATTTGTTTTAATTCCAGTTCTTCATTTTATAAAGTGTAAGATGGTAAACTTGGATAATTATATTACTACGGGCAATCAAATGACTTGATAACTTTTGTTTGTTAATAACATAAAAATAAAAATGGATCCTGAGATAAATATTTATTTCATAGATATTTCTATTCCTTGTATTTTTCCTATGGTCTTTTTGATATACTTTGGAGAAAATAAGTATTTTATACACAGTCTGTGATGATACTTTCCCTTATAGCTCTATGTAGAAATAAAAAAGAAAGGTATCCAGGAAAGAAAGAGCTTGTGTGTGTGTGTGTGTGTGTGTGTGTGTGTGTGTGTACCTAAACGTAATTATTATTAGTGATAGAATTACTACCGATTTATAAATCACTCAAAATGTTGTATTGAGAGAGCTTACGTAGAATTAAATAATAGTACTGTGAATTAAAATATTTTCATATTTTTTTCACCATAACTAACTACTGCATGATAATTCCTTCTGAGATTTATACTCAAATACACTGACTGCCGTAGATACCAATTCATTTTCTTTAGACGTGTTTGTTTCCAGGTAACAAATTTATGTGAAACTGAATTGTATATGAATTCAGAGTATGCCAGAAGTGGGATAATTTAAATATTTTGCAATACTTATTCATACAGATGGCAGGTTTTGTTATTGTTGTTTTGGTGACAATAAAATGTGAGCCTGATTGACTCAAAGGTATTACTTTGCTGCGTATTTGTGTATTCTGTCATCACAGAAGCAATGCATTTAAAACAGGTTAGGTTTTTTTTTTTTAATATTTGTTTTTCTTTATTTCTTCATAAACATGATAAAAATAATGGATTGCTGAAGTTTGGATAGCAAGATAGGGGACCCAGATTTTGTATTTGACACCAGAAATATGGGTGAGTTTGAATTGTATATTACAGATTTTTTTTTCCTATTTCAGCTACAACTTTGGATGCAAAGGAATTATTTGGAAACTGTTTTTTCCTCGGTTACTTGAATAATAAAAGTCCCAGTGAATCCATTTTCTAAAGAAGACCTTGATGAATATACTTTATTTAGATATATTTCACTTTTAGCCATTCTTTCATCAGGCAATTAAAGTATCTGAGCTATTTAATATACCGAGCTATATTTTTTGGAAGTACAACCAACAACAAAATAATCCTTGCTTCTGCTAGGTTAGATTCCAGTCCCTGGAGAGACCTAAACTGCTTATCTCATCCTGGTGAAAAGCCAGACTCTTGAAACTGAGAATATTACTTCCTTAAAGCATTCACCCTGGTAAGGAGAGAGACATATAAAATTGTAAGGTATTTAAAGTGTATCATGTGATGATTTGATATATAAATATAGAAAAGATGCCCCCTCAAAGTTAATTAACATCCCTATGATCTCACATATTTACCTTTTTGCTTTGGTGAGAAACATCTTTATTTGAGAAACATGGGACCTATATTTGGCAACAGTTTCACTTCTGTGTTGAGGTTAGATGTCATTTTTTGACTCAGTTTGGTCATCAAATGTATGTCACTTCTCTGGGACATCTAGCTCAGACAATCAATTGATTGCTGAGATAAATGAGATAAATGTCCCAGAGAACTCTTCCCCTAGCCCTGCAACCATGGTGTCCTAAGATGTTGTGAAAGAATAGTGTGGAATTAACTTAGACAATGCCTAAACATTGTTTTGTTGAATATTTCTTTTGTTGAATATTTGGAGTGAGTGGGAAGTAAGCTATTGTTTATATGCTTACACTAAAGTCTAGGAGGTGCTTATTAACAGTATAATCCAGGTTATCCTGACTAATAAAGGTCAGAATGGCTGGGATTCTAGGCAACTGTAGGATTCCTACATGATTAAAATTTCACTTGATATTAATGATCCTGAATTTAAAATGACAGATAGTTGTAATGGTGTTATGTGTGTGTGCACACACGTGAATATGTATATATGCATATACAAGTACATATATTTTAGCCATATTTATCTGTGGAGAACTGAATTTAGGATGAGTTAGAATTTTTCCAGTTGAGCATGATAGAGAGAAAGAGTTGTTGAGGATGATTGCAAAAGCATGTTTGCAATGAAAAAAAAAAAAGAGTCATACCTTGGTGAGGAGAGAAGTGTTATTAGGGAAAGTGAAATGGATGTAAAAAGCAATGAAATGTCATCCTTGGTGGGTTCAAAATGTAAATGAAGTTTATTATATAATATTGAATCTACTGCAAATTCTGATATGTTGTAGAAAATGTGGGTCCTTAAAAATCCCTCATTTATAGAATTATTTGAATTTGTTGGATAAAAACTGGTAATTGAGAAAAAGAGGAAATAAGACCTTATTTTATGATGGAAGAATGACTGAAAATGGATCTGAAAAATAAAGGTAGAATTTGGATAGTTTTAAGGAAAAGTGAAAGGCATTTCAAAGAGAATATTCTAATCCTCTAAAAATCCACTATTATTTAGCAAACCTATTTTATTTCTCTATTTAAGTCAGTAGTCATTTCAAAGCTTTACAATCCTCACCTCCCCATTCCCCTCAGTCTCACAGACAACATGTCTTTATAACTGGAGACTCTCAGGTACACACTTGCATAACCAGTCTTTTCCTGTCCTAAATACATCTTTGTCAACACCATTTCTTCTTGTTAAACCACTATTTGAAGATATATTTGAAATTCTGGATAGTATAGATTTTCTAGAAAAATACAATTCACCAGAACTTATCCCTCCAGGCAAAGGTCAAGCAGATAAAGTTATCAAAAAACTACCTTTACAGAAACGAAACAAAACCACCAATCCTAACTGGTTTCACAGGCAAATCATATAAATCTGCAAAGATAACCATGACATTGCATTTGTGCTCCTTACAGTGGTGGCAGTGTTTTGTTTTGTTTTTTTCTTCTATGGCTTATTAACCTCTACATGTTTTCCTGTTTTGTCATATTGGTGTCTGTACCGTTTAATTCCATTACTTCATAGAAATAGTTAACTCTAGTTATTAACGCAGAGTGTACAGATATGGTGTCATTCAAGATCAATAAATGTATGGTCATTAATACATATTATGTGCCTAGCAAGGTTGATTATACAAAAGTAATAGCTTTATATCATTAGAATGCAATAGAGGCACATACAATTGTAGGTTTTACTCCAAAGTCGTCAAACTTTGCTACTTTTTTATAGAGTGTACCTATTTTTGAGATATTTTATGAAGTATTTGAGTTCTTTTGTTCATATATAAATGAATTTAAAACATGAGCAACAAAAGTTATTAGAAATCTTTAGTTAATGTGTGTGAATAGATTGCAAAAAGCTAATTCTTGACTAAACCTGACAATTAGCATGAACTAACAACTGATAGAATTTATTTTATATTTTGAAATGTTTGTTTATTTTGAGAGAGAGAGACAGAGAGACAGAGAATCCCAAGCAGGCTCCACACTGTCAGCGCAGAGCCTGGCATGGGGCGCAGTCTCACAGTGAGATCATGACCTGAGCCGAAATCAAGAGTCAGTCTCTTAACCAACTGAGCCACTCACGTGCCCCAGATATAATTTCTTCAAAAAAAAATTTTGATTTCACTGTGTAATTCATAAGAATAGCAGTTGTAAAAGACTATAATGTTCTTACTAAATGGACGTAAGCCATAAACCCCAAGGCTTCAAAAGACTAATTGAAAGAATGTCCTTGAGGAGAAGATATAATAGAGAATAGCTTAGGGTGATTACATGTGGTGGTAGGGCCATTACCCAGCTTCCATAAAGTGTTAGGATTCCAAATTTTCTAACAATAGAGAATTGTTCTCTCTAACAAGAGAGAACAATAATATCTGAGAAGTAGAGTCAAGAATTAAAAACAAAATGATAGTCAGAAAAAGGTGGAAATAGTGGAGAAGCATAACTTGGGAACTTGAGAAATTAGAAACAGTAATAAGATAATGTAGTGGCATCGTTTAGGTTCTAACGTTTTTGATACCTTCATTTGGTGTTTTGCTTACCCCTTCTTCACCCTTTTGACAAGGGAGGGAGTCATTCCTACTCTAGGATTATGGGGGATGACCAAATACACAACACTTTATCCTGGAAAGATACTATTTCCAGCAGCTTATTAGTTACATATACTCAGCCCATGATAGAAGACATGCATGCCACTCAAATGGATGCTTTACTTGGATGTTGCACTCAAATGTAGAGTGATAAAGAAAAGGCTGTGGGAGACAAGTTTTGTAGTCACAGGAGAGTGAGATGATTGCTGGGTTCCACAATGAGCTCATATTACAGTTTAATACATCAGAGAGAGAGAGAGAGTGAGAGAGAGAGAGTGTGTAGATATTCTTTTTAAAATTTAGAACAACTTTAGATTTACAGAAAAATAATGGGATAGGGGCGCCTGGGTGGCTCAGTCGGTTGAGCCTCCGACTTCGGCTCAGGTCATGATCTCACGGTCCGTGAGTTGGAGCCCCGCATCAAGCTCTGTGCTGACTGCTCAGAGCCTGGAGCCTGTTTCAGATTCTGTGTCTCCCTCTCTCTCTGACCCTCCCCTGTTCATGCTCTGTCTCTCTCTGTCTCAAAAATAAATAAACGTTAAAAAAAAATTAAAAAAAAATAATGGGATAGAGTGTTAGCATCATATCCCATTATTATTAGTTCCATTATTAACATCTTATGTTAGTATGGTACAATTGTTACAATTAATGAACCAATATTGATACATTGTTATTGACTAGACTCCACACTTAATTCATATTTCTGAAGCTTTTACCTAACCTTCTTTCTCTGGCCTAGGACCTTATATGACAGATCACATTACATTTAACGATCGTGTCTTGTCATTTTCATCTTGGCTACGAAATATTCTTAGATTGTTGTCTTTGATAACCTTGACATTTTTTAAGAATATTGTGCAGGTACCTTGTAGAATACCCCCCATATGGAATTTATCAGATGTCTTTGTAATGATTAGATTGGAGTTAAGGGTTTTGGAGAGGAAAGACCATAAAATAAAGTACCATTTTCATTCCATCATGCAAAGGGTACACACTAGTGACATGACCTCACTATCGATGTTGACCTTGATTACGAGGCTGAGGTAGTGCTTAACAAGTTTCTCCACTGCAAAGTTATGCTCTTCCCTCCTTCACACTGTACTGGAAGGAAGTCACTATGTGCAGCTCATTTCTCAGGTGACTCAGTCGAGCCCACGTCAACACACAGGCTCTCTGCTGTCAGTACAGAGTCCCCTTGGGATCCTCGGTCTCCCTCTCTCACTGTTCCTCCCCTGCTCTCATTCTCTCTCTCTCTCTCTCTCTCTCTCTCTCTCTCTCTCTCTCCCTCTGTGTGTGTGTGTGTGTGTGTGTGTGTGTGTGTGTGTGTGTTTTAAAAATAAACAAACAGTGGAAAAGCAAATATGCTCTAAGATCATCTTGTATATTTCCTGCCCCAGTTTAAGAATCAGCCATTTCTGGAGGTGCCTGGGTGGTTCCTTTGGTTAATCATCTGACTTCAGCTCAGGTCATGATCTCCCAGTTAGTGACTTCAAGCCCCAGGTGGGCTCTGTAGGGCTCTGTGCTGACAGCTCAGAGCCTGGAGCTTGCTTAGGATTCTGTGTCTCCCTTTCTCTCTGCCCCTCCCCAACTCGTGCTCTGTTTCTCTGTCTCTCAAAAATAAATAAATGTTGAAAAAAATTTAAATAATCAGCTATTTCTTCAAGCAAGTTTGGATACTTTTATTAGAAAATATTAGGAACTATATACACATATCAAATATTCCTATGTGAAACCATCTGTATATAAATTAAGCCAAACACAGGTTCATACTGATGTTTCCAACAAAAGTGATATAATTGGAACATCAGTAAGAATCTATTATCAAGAGTTTTGGAATTATATATGAGGATGATTTTTTTTAGAAATGACACACATTTATAAGAAGAATTAACCCCTTTGTTTCTCTAATTTTTTTTTTTATGTGAATACAAAATGTCTTCTTTTTGTACTTCTTATGCACAACTTTGGCTTATTTGATATGATCAGAAATTTAGATCATAAATCTTAGAGATTATGTAATCCATTTATCGCACTTTACATGGCAAAATAAAATACAGAACATTTAAGGCATTTCACATATTTGTATTTGAACAAATTGGTGGCTAGTTTAGATTCAATTCAAAGTTCTCTTCCAAAGCTTTAAATATATGCTTGCAAATTGTAATGGACACTAGCAGGTATTAATGAAACCCAAATAAAGAAAAAAATAGTTCACATTAGCTCTGTTTAATTAAATATCAATGTGACTTAAATAATAACAAAGTGAAAGTAAAAAAGAGAAAAGTGAAATGAGAATAACATACTGAAAACATTTTGCCACCAAGAATCCTTTTTTGAAATCCTGAATATCACTGATTTAGGCAGCAGTATTCTACATTCAAAGAACATTAGTTTGAGAATCAGAAAATTATATCTAGGTTTATGATTTTATCTGTTTATTCAACTGTGAAATTTGGTTATTTTCTCAATGATAACTGAGTTTTAAAATTCCATGGACTTAACATTTACAAAATTATTTCTAATCAATTGAAAAATGTTTTCTTTTGATACTTTTTAAGTTTGTAGAAATTCACAGGTTATTTGAGAGATCATTCAAACATAAATCAAGAGAGAATGTCATAACCAAATACCAAATTTTCTGGTCTCCAATTGAACCTGGGCCTTACCTGGAAGAACACTTAAATTGTTATTATATTAATAGTAGTAAAGTTTTCTTTCCTAATTGGCTTAGTGGTTCTCAAGCAGGATGGTGGTACCTTAACCGACCTTTTTGTCATGAATTCCATTGCCAATATTTTATTCAGGTGTGTTTTGTAATGAGACTCAGGTGTCTAATAATTTGGACTCTTGGGCCACCATGACAATACTAGCAACTCTATGAAACCAGACAGCTCGTTAATGGGTCCTCTTGTTTCCAAGCACAGTTTTTTTTTTTTTTAATGATATAGAAAAATATCTGGTTCACATGTGTGTATTTATTTATTTATTTATTTATTTATTTATTTATGGGACAGAGAGAGACAGAGCATGAACGGGGGCGAGGCAGAGAGAGAGGGAGACACAGAATCGGAAACAGGCTCCAGGCTCCGAGCCATCAGCCCAGAGCCTGACGCGGGGCTCGAACTCACGGACCGCAAGATTGTGACCTGGCTGAAGTCGGACGCTTAACCGACTGCGCCACCCAGGCGCCCCACACATGTGTGTTTTGAATCAACTAAAATAGCATAGATTTCAAACTAAATACAATTAAACTAACAAGATGTATCTCAGGTCAGCTATCTATATCAGTTCAAGAGCCTTCTAATGTCTAAAACATTTATTTATAAATGTAGAATATAAAAGTGAAATATCTAGGTTAGTAGAAATGAGACATCCAGAAAATTCTGTACTCATTATGTTATTCAAAGCTCACCTGGAAAATTTATAAATTACAATGAGATATATTCATTCTTCACTGGTCAACCCATAAAGAAGCAAATGCAGTGATTCTTGCTTTAAAATGGCAACACTTTGGGTATCTGGTGAACATTTTTTTCAGGGTTTTGACAAAATATTATAAATATCCAGAAGATTTGGTAATTATTTTCTACTTTCTGGTGTCTCATCATAGCACATTGTATCAGCTGAGGGAATATGTGAAGACAGTGCTCAACTTTTATTCAATATATATTCTACTCACAAGAAGGAAACTTCTTGGGGCGCCTGAGTGGCTCAGTTGGTTAAGCGTCAGACTTCCACTCAGGTCATGATCTCGTGGTTCCTGAGTTCGAGCCCCATGTCGGGCTCTGTGTTGACAGCTCAGAGCCTGGAGACTGCTTAGAATTCTTTGTCTCCCTGTCTCTCTGACCTTCCCCTTCTCCCATTCTGTCTCTCTCTCTCTCTCTCAAAAATAAACATTAAAAAAATCATTTTTAAAAAGAAGGAAACTTCTTTAATAAGAAATAAACTTCAGTTAGAAAGCTAATGGATTCATTTTACTTTGGAGTTAATATATTTGGTTGATTTTACACATGTCTTTAGTCATTCACAAAAAAGACTGTCCATTAGGATTGCAGTCAAAGTGTCAGATTACATTATAATAAAGACCTACCTTCAAGATCTCATTGGTGTTTTAGTAACAAAAACTTATTATGGTTTGAAATGATCTGTTTTACAGTAAATTTTATTCCATTCCAGCCATCTTAACAAAAATGTATTAAAACATTCCTAATTGGAATTTGATTGCAAAATCTAAACTCCTTGATTAATAACACGGTCCCCTTTAAAATCCATAGGGGCGCCTGGGTGGCTCAGTCGGTTAAGCGTCCGACTTCAACTCAGGTCACGATCTCGCAGTCCATGAGTTTGAGCCCCACATCCGGCTCTGGGCTGATGGCTCAGAGCCTGGAGCCTGCTTCAGATTCTGTGTCTCCCTCTCTCTCTGTCCCTCCCCCGTTCATGCTCTGTCTCTCTCTGTCTCAAAAATAAGTAAAACGTTAAAAAAAATTTTTTTTTAAATCCATATATTCTCAGCGATTTCTAGTAATAATATTAAGGATTTATACTTTATTTTCTGTGCCTATGTATTGGTAATTTGAGTAACACATTTGGATTAATGAGAATTAGACACCTATACTTCTATTACTATTATAACTCTTGAAAATTTCACCAGTATGTTACTAGTTGCCACTGAAACGTGAATGTTTATTTTTTAAAAAATTGGATAGTATTCTTTATTGTGTTCATTGTGCCTATCTAAGGAAAAAATATCCAAGGGTACCAAGAGACTCATTCACCTCTGTCCCCATGACACAACAGTTTGAATTTCTCCCGAGGCAGAAGAACGCAAAACCCAGCAAGATTTGCTAGACACCTTTACATCGCATGAATGCAATCCTAAAATCTTTTATTTTCTTTTTCTTCACTCCCTTAAATTTCACTTACATTGTATCTTTTTAAATATCTAAGTGTTTATTTTTCTTCTGAAAAGATTGAATACTGGTTTTTGTTCTTATTTAATAAATACTTATTAATATTCAACTATGTTGATTCCATTTTTTAATATTCACTTATTTGCCTAGAACCTGTTTAAAATAAGCAATTCCTTGGTAACTGCTTGAAAACACTAATCATTTTCATAGGGTTTATTTTAGTAGATACACCAAAGTAGGGTACTTTAAAATATCTCTGATCCACAGGGAAAAGAAATTCAGGATCATATTGAAACAATCTTGAAAATAGTAATTTCAAATTTATCACATGAAAGATATAGAAAATGTTAATATAAAAAAGATTAAAATTTTTATCAGGTTTACACATTATTGTCTAGTATTTTACATGCGTTTGGGAAACATATGCATATGATGAGTTAATGATTAAAGACATTTTTTAATCTTCATATTGATTGTGAACTTTCATAAACATTTAATGTTGTAGATGACATCTCTTTATTTGGCCTCAGTCGGATCACATTTTTTTAGATTTCCTCTAAGTCCTGTAGACATTCCTATCTGTTTTCTGTAAATGTCCTGTCTTCTCTATAGGATGCTTTAAGGTCAGATATCTCAGGGCTTATGCTTTGTCATGTTTTCCTTGAAAGATCTCTACCATTTTGATGGCTTCAGTCACAATCCATATGTCCAAAACTCTACATTGCCATGTCTATCCCACATTTCTTCTCTGATATGGTAACGTTAAAATATCCGCTGGACACGTCTACTAGAAGTTGTTTTATTTTCATTTTTGTTTTTATTTTATTGTGGTTATTGCTGTTTACTATCTCTAACTATTTCTTTTAACTGAAGTATTCTTCATCTTTTGCCTTCATTTAGCTAACTGATATCCCTATTTCAAGTGTGAGCATCGGAGTCACTTCTTCAGAAAGGACTTACAGTATTTTTTTTTTCCCATGCTCTAATGTAGATTCAGAGACTCTATATTATAATGTTATAGCACCTGGTGTATTTACATCTTTATACAAGACTATATAAACTCAAGGCCTGAGATCATGTTTGATATATTAACCTTAAGGTCTATAGAACTTAGTATAGTGTATGACATTTTAAATTCTCAATATTTAATAATTTTGCTTATTTTCAGGTCAATTTGTATAAGACAAACAAACAAACCATAACCCCCAAGGAAGGTGGGGTAGTTATTACCATTAATGTTTGGTTATAGAATAGTAGGAATGAAATTGAAATCTCAGATATTCTAAACCTCAATTCAATCTTTTCTCTACCATGTATGATTAAATATTATGTTGATGTTTACAATATTAAAAGTGTTCAACATGAACAGTAAATTTTATTATTAATATGATTGTGACCAAGTTACATATTTAAATACATTTTGATGTTAATATTTACCAATATAATAGCTGAGATCTTTGTGCAGGTCCCTATGACTTATTCTCTTTTATGGCCCCAAATTTTTACTGTGTTTTTAGAGCAAGTGGTATAGGATTATGTAAGTATATTTTTAGTGATTAGTTTCTATAATTTTCTTCATGTAAAGTAGATGGCAATAAAGTGTACATTAGTATATATTTGCTACACCATGTCAATTTTTACCTACTGGTATAAACTTTTTGCCTTATTACTAATAAGGGAAATTAACAATTCTTAAAGTAATTCTATGTAGAATGTCCAATAGAACTCTCAAATAGTCCAACTGACATTTAGCCTTTACATTAACTCCACAAAATACTAATAGAGATTATTTTTCTAAATAAAATACAATAGTTTTACCTCATCCTCAACTCTATCAAAAATCCAAAGAATATGTAATGTTTTAAAAATCAGTTTCTAACATACTATATAGTTGTCTTTGCATTAGATTCCATTAGATTAAAATCTATGAACTGAAAACAAAATCTTTCCAGATGTTTTTATCTGATAGGCCTCAATTATAATGATAGTAAGCCTATAATTTAAGCTAATGTATAAACAGGGGGAAAAGCACATTTCTAATCTGTCATTCACTTAGAAAAATTATTTTCTACCAGGTGACATTTATGGCTATCTCTGCTTAAGGTGAAAATTCTCTGGAACTATATAGACATTAAAACAGAAATAACCACCTATTTTTTCCCTATTCTACTCTCATTTGAAATCCTGCTGTTGTTTTCTAATTTATTTATTTTTTCTTCCCCCTCCTGTGGAGACTTCTAAACTATTGCATTTGCTCTGTAGTTTATGTGGGAGATACATGAAACCATTTAGAATGATTTATGTTTAAATGACTTGATCTAATTCCCTTACTTTATCATTTGTCGTTTTGTTTATAGTTTAAATCAGTGAACCACAGTTAAGTAACTAAATTAAAATATGGAGAAATTTATAACATCATTAAAAATAATGACAAAAATCAAGGACACAAATAAATTGTCATATGTTTTTGTTTTTGTTTTTGTTTTCTTCCATGCAATGTATTGAACAAACCAATCACTCTTTGTAAATGGAAACTGGATTTTATGAAGCATAAAAACAAAGAATGAAAATTTACATTGATGGTAGAAGAAAATCAGGAAAACTAATTTATCTATAAATACATAAATATAATAAGAAATCATGGTTCTCATTACTGGGAAGTATGTATATCTTCTTTTCCTGTAAGTCTTCTTTCTAAAAACTTAATCATTCTATTTTCTAAGTCATCTTTTAAAAACAAATGTGGATTGTGATCAAACTGTCTTTCCTAAAGATATGTGAAATGATTTTACAGTTTTTACAAATTTTTTAATGTTTATTTATTTTTGAGAGAGAGACAGAGCACAAGCATGAGCATGAGCATGAGCAGGAGAGGAACAAAGAGAAGGAGACACAAGTCCGAAGCAGGCTCCAGGCTCTGAGCTGTCAGCACAGAGCCTGACATAGGGCTCCAACTCACAAACCACCCAGATTTACTTTTGAACTCATTTTTATCCCTGCAACATCACACCACTTTAAGATATATTCTGAATTCTAACAAAGTAAAATAATGCAAATAGATTGTTGACAAAAACATACTACAGTCTTCATTTGCCGTTTTTACTTTCTCAAATCTGCAGAAAAATAATTGTGCATTTCAGCAAGGCAATAAAGTACACTCACTGAGTCAATATGAGCTCATTGGATTAAATACACTAGTAGTATAACAAGAATTTTATGTATCATAAGACAGTATCTGTCATACTTGGTACTAAACTGATATCATTGAGTTGAAAGAAGAAAGGATTTACTACTATCTGAAATGGCCATTTCATGATTTGTAGGGTAGAGAAGGAATTTCTGGGAAGAAAAACAAGGTAACCCCTGGAAGGGAGAAGGAGGTGGCCTAAGGCCTGGCATTGAATATCTGTCCAGTGAGTACCTGAGATGAAAAGACCAGGCTGACTATTCTCAAAGTGCCATCTAAGAAACTAACAGAAAGACAGATGGCAACTTTTTACTCAGCAGCCACTAAACCTTGTATTTGTGAAGTTCTTCACATCAATATGAAAAAATGATAGAAGATTGGTCTAAGAAATGTTAAGAAGATGAAGAGAGAAAACTTGTGTGGCTATCTCAGTCATCCCTGTGCTTCCATTATGAGAGCCAAGATTGGCATAATGTCAATGGGAACAAGAACTAGTTACTGGAAGATATATACCCACTAAAGTATGGGCATGACATCGTGACAGATTTGTGTAAGACTAAGAGAGGAGGACCCAACATGAATTTAGGTCATAGGTATGTCACTGGTAGAATAATGACTACATTAAATAAATGACACAAATAAGAGAGAGATTTTTAAGGCAGAAAATAAAAGTTCAGTAATAGATGTGTTGAGGTTATGATAGTAGCAGAACAGTTAAAGTCAGACTTTCTGATCTAGTAAATTTGAATGTAAATAATATAGCTATGTTTATTAGATATAGTTAATAGTTCTAGTAAATATAATAGAGCCATTAATTAGTATTTAAAAACAGGTTGCTTTAATTATGAAATTTGGGATGATGTGTGGTGATAGATTCTTTTGAATAAGAAGATCTGTTAATTGTCTTATTTAATTATGCAAAAATATATATATGATACATTAAAAGGCATTTCTTGTTCCATGAGCACCATTTTTGAGGAGAAATGAAGAAACTATTAGAAAAAAGGGGGGCCTCTACAGCCAGTCCAGGAAGAATTTTTTTTCCACTAAGTGGCAAAATCACTTGTGTTAAATGTCTAATATTCAGCTTTAATTGGTTTTTATGTGTTTTTCCTATAACTACTTCTTTGCTTTGTTATATTCTGTCAGTTATTAAGCCTTCCCACACTAGCGTTTGTCAGTAAGAGAAATGGGAAAAGACATTTTCAAAATACTTATAAAAGTACACAGAGAAATATTCATAAGTACCAGAAAATATGTTCTTGTTTGTTTCTCTTTCCCTAAGTATACTGCTGAATCAGAAACTACATAGGGAATGTATCCCTGAGATGAAGAGAGACTTTTGTGACCCCCACATTTTATATTAATATATTCCTGATACCCTATTGCCTAACATAGCAATTTTCAATTTTATTTAAGCTATGTGACTTGACATCATCCAAATGTCCCTATTCATGTATTTAATAAATTTGTATATAATGTTACTCTAAGCCAGACAATAGTTGAAGCACTTCACAAATAAATCATTTAAATCTCTTAGCAACATTATAAGATGCATATTACTATTATCACCACTTTCATTTAGGGAAATTGAACAGAAGGAGGTGAAGTAATATTTCTGAGTCACACAGGCTGGTGAGAGGTAGAGACCTCTAGCTCTTGAGTCTGTTCTCTTAACCACAACACCATGCTATCTCTATACCTATAGCAATTAAAGTGTTCCCATTAGTGTAGAGAAGATATCCTTGAAACTTCTCCATCTTCCTTGCACAAGAGAAATTTCACAGGGATTGGAATAGGGGTCCATTCTATTTAGAACTTGCCTGCTTTTCATGCAGAGATACAATCCGTGTATTCTGAGAACTGGTTGTGGATTTCTTTCCATGAAAAAAGGCTAAGTAGGTTTGGGTAATGGACTCATTAGCCTTTATTTATTGCAATGAAAAATTTTCCTAAATGCAGTTATATGTAAGAACTTAGTGTGTGATGTTTTGCATTTAAACGAAAACTGGTGTTTGTAGTCTAGAAGTGAAGTGCTACTGGGAAAAGAGGAGTCAAGTTAATAAAATAAAATGATCAAACTTTGTAGAAACTGGAATTTAAGTAGGGGATAAGAAATTCACTCATTCAGGATGTGGAGAAACGGGAACCCTCTTGCACTGTTGGTGGGAATGCAAATTGGTGCAGCCGCTCTGGAAAGCAGTGTGGAGGTTCCTCAGAAAATTAAAAATAGACCTACCCTATGACCCAGCAATAGCACTGCTAGGAATTTATCCAAGGGACACAGGAGTACTGATGCATAGGGGCACTTGTACCCCAATGTTCATAGCAGCACTCTCAACAATAGCCAAATTATGGAAAGATCCTAAATGTCCATCAACTGATGAATGGATAAAGAAATTGTCGTTTATATACACAATGGAGTACTACGTGGCAATGAGAAAAAATGAAATATGGCCTTTTGTAGCAACGTGGATGGAACTGGAGAGTGTGATGCTAAGTGAAATAAGCCATACAGAGAAAGACAGATACCATATGGTTTCACTCTTAGGTGGATCCTGAGAAACTTAAGAGAAACCCATGGGGGAGGGGAACAAAAAAAAAAAAAAAGAGGTTAGAGTGGGAGAGAGCCAAAGCATAAGAGACTGTTGAGAACTGAGAACAAACTAAGGGTTGATGGGGGGTGGGAGGGAGGAGAGGGTGGGTGATGGGTACTGAGGAGGCCACCTTTTGGGATGAGCACTGGGTGTTGTATGGAAACCAATTTGACAATAAATTTCATATATAAATAAAAATAAATAAATAAATAAATAAATAAATAAATAAATAAAGAAATTCACTCATTCAAATAAATTAGGGCTGTTTAAAAAATTGGAATCATTTTAGATTCTGTGGGACTCTCTGGAAGAACAGAAAAGAGTGAAGCAGAGATGTCAAACAATAGCAAAGGATAGGCAAGGAGTTAACCATGCTCTAATCTCCTCCCTGCCTATAAAGATCTCTAACAGATTAGGTCTGAGCTCAAGAGAAAAAGAGTTTTAATTTGATTATAAATCACTGTTTTAACGTAGACAGGACCAAATTATTTTATTGCTTGAAACTGAAGTTGTTCATTAAGAATTGAAACTGACATAAACTAAGGGTTATTCCTAGGATTTCAATCAAGGGTATGGAGGGGAGATATAATGTTGACAAAATAATACTATGTGTCACGTTCTGCTTATTAAACAATTTAGTTACATTTATTTTCCTGAGTTTTTTGTAATGCAAATTGGTCATTATATGGGGAAAAAAAAACAAAAACAAAAAACAAGATAATGCCAAAGCAACTACCAAAGAACATTACCATTTGTAACTACCTTACAAATATTATTATCCCACAAATGGGAACATCACATTTTTTCTCTGAAATACCAGTGATATTTAAGTGTCTTTTGAAGATTATCCTAAGGTTATTAGAGGACTGGTCTAAGTTCTACATGTGTTTTTCACATAAGTAAAATTCCTCTACATATTTCCAGAAGAGTGTGTTAGTTTCACAATGATACTTTTCCCACTAGTGCTTAGTGTAACTTAACCACTCAGAATACTCTATCCAGCAAGGCTATTACTCATAACAGAAGGATAGATAAAGAGTTTCCAAGATAAACAAAAACTAACAGAGTCTGTGACCACTAAACCAGTTCTACAAGAAATATTTAAGAGGACTCTTTGGAAGGGTAAGACTAAAAGTGACAAAGACTAGAATGGAAAAGAGAAAATTTCCAGAAACAATGACAAAACAAGTAATAAAATGGCACTAAATACATATTTATCAATAATTACTCTAAATGTAAATGGACTAACTCTAATCAAAAGATATAGGATGTTAGAATAATAAAAAAATAATAAGACCCATCAATATATTACCTAAAGACTCATTTAAGACCTAAAGACACTTCCAGATTGAAAGTGAGGGTATGGAGAAAAATTTATCAGGCAATGGACATTTAAAGAAATTCAGGGCAGCAATACTTATATCAAAAAAACTAGATTTAAAGCAGACTGTAACAAGAGATGAAGAAGGGCATGATATCATAATAAAGGGGACCATCCAACTAGAGCTAACAATTGTAAATACTTGTGCCCCCAACTTGGAGTTACCCAAATATATTAAAAAATGAGTAACAAACATAAAGGAACTCATTGGTAATAATACAATCTTAGCAGGGCATTTTAACTTACATCAATGGAAAGATCATCTAAACAGAAAATCAACAAGCAAACAATAGGTTCAAATGACATAATGGACTAGATGGACTTAACGGATATATTCAGAATACTTCATCCTCAAGTAGCAGAATACAAATTCTTTTCAAATGCACATGCAATACTCTCCAGAAGAGATCACATACTAGGTCATGTCAGGCCTCAACAAATACAAAAAGATTGAGATTATACAATGAGTCTTTTATTTTTTTTCTTTATTTTTTTAATATGAAATTTATTGTCAAATTGGTTTCCATACAACACCCAGTGCTCCTCCCAACAGGTGCCCTCCTCAATACCTATCACCCACCCTCCACTCCCTCCCACCCCCCAACAAGCCTCAGTTTGTTTTCAGTTTTTAAGAGTCTCTTATGTTTTGACTCCCTCCCTCTCTAACCTTTTTTTTTCCCATCCCCTCCCCCATGGTCTTCTGTCAACTTTCTCAGGATCCACATAAGAGTGAAAACATATGGTATCTTTCTCTGTATAACTTATTTCACTTAGCATAACACTCTCCAGTTCCATCCTTGTTGCTACAAAAGGCCGTATTTCATTCTTTCTCATTGCCACGTAGGATTCCGTTGTGTATATAAACCACAATTTCTTTATCCATTCATCAGTTGATGGACATAAGTCTCTTTCCATAATTTGGTTATTGTTGAAAGTGCTGTTATAAATATTAGGATACAAGTGCCCCTATGCATCAGCACTCCTGTATCCTTGGGTAAATTACTAGCAGTGCTATTGCTGGGCCATAGGGTAGATCTATTTTCAATTTCTTGAGGAACCTCCACACTGTTTTCCAGAGTGGCTGCACCAGTTTGCATTCCCACCAACACTGCAAAGAGGGTTCCTGTATCTCCACATCCTCTCCAGCATCTATAGTCTCCTGATTTGTTCATTTTGGCCACTCTGGCATGAGGTGGTATCTCAGTGTGGTTTTGATTTGTATTTCCCTTATGAGGAGCGACGTTGAGCATCTTTTCGTGTGCCTGTTGGCCATCTGGATGTCTTCTTTAGAAAAGTGTCGATTCATGTATTCTGCCCATTTCGTCACTTTATTATTTGTTTTTTGGGTTTGGAGTTTGGTGAGTTCTTTATAGATTTTGGATACTAGCCCTTTGTCCAATATGTCATTTGCAAATATCTTTTCCCATTCCGTTGGTTGCCTTTAGTTTTGTTGATTGTTTCCTTTGCAGTGCAGAAGTTTTTATCTTCACGAGGTCCCAATAGTTCATTTTTGCTTTTAATTCTTTTGCCTTTGGGGATGTGTCAAGTAAGAAATTGCTGTGGCTGGGGTCAGAGATGTTTTTCTCTGCTTTCTCCTCTAGTGTTTTGATGGTTTCCTGTCTCACATTCAGGTCGTTTATCCATTTTGAGTTTACTTTTGTGAATGGTGTAAAAAAGTGGTCTAGTTTCATTCTTCTGCATGTTGCTGTCCAGTTTTCCCAGCACCATTAGTTAAAGAGACTGTCTGTTTTCCATTGGATATTCTTTCCTGCTTTGTCAAAGATTAGTTGGCCATATTTTGTGGGTCCAATTCTGGAGTCTCTAATCTATTCCACTGGTCTATGTGTCTGTTTTTGTGCCAATACCATGCTGTCCTGATGATTACAGCTTTGTAGTAGAGACTAAAGTCTAGGATTGTGATGCCTCCCGCTTTGGTCTTCTTCTTCAAAATTACTTTGGCTATTCGGGGCCTTTTGTGGTTCCATATGAATTTTAGGATTGCTTGTTCTAGCTTCGAGAAGAATGCTGGTGCAATTTTGATTGGGATTGCATTGAATGCGTAGATAGCTTTGGGTAGTATTGACATTTTGACAATATTTATTCTTCTAATCCATGAGCATGGAATGTTTTTCCTTTTCTTTGTATCTTCTTCAATTTCTTTCATAAGATTTCTATAGTTTTCAGCATACAGATCTTATACATATTTGGTTAGGTGTATTCCTAGGTATTTTATGATTCTTGGTGCAATTGTGAATGGGATCAGTTTCTTTATTTGTCTTTCTGTTGCTTCATTGTTAGTGTATAAGAATGCAACTGATTTCTGTACACTGATTTTGTATCCTGCGACTTTGCTGAATTCATGTATCAGTGCTAGCAGACTTTTGGTGGAGTCTGTCAGGTTTTCCATGTATAATATCATGTTATCTGTGAAAGCTTGACTTCTTCTTTGCCAATTTTGTTGCCTTTGATTTCCTTTTGTTGTCTGATTGCTGATGCTAGCACTTCCAACACTATGTTAAAAAACAGTGGTGAGAGTGGACATCCCTGTCGTGTTCCTGATCTCAGGGGAAAGCTCTCAGTTTTTCCCCATTGAGGATGATGTTAGCTGTGGACTTTTCATAAATGGCTTTTATGATGTTTAAGTATGTTCATTCTATCCCAACTTTCTTGAGGGTTTTTATGAAGAAGGGATGCTGAATTTTGTCAAAAGCTTTTTCTGCATCAATTGACAGTATCATATGGTTCTTTTCTTTTATTAATGTGATGTATCACATTGATTGATTTGCAAATGTTGAGCCAGATCTGTAGCTCAGGAATGAATCCCACTTGATCGTGGTGAGTAATTCTTTTTATACGCTGTTGAATTCAATTTGCTAGTGTCTTGTTGAGAATTTTTGTATCCATATTCATCAGGGATTTTGGCCTGTAGTTCTCTTTTTTTGATGGGTCTCTGGTTTAGGAATCAAAGTAACACTGGCTTCATAGAATGAGTCTGGAAGTTTTTCTTCCCTTTCTATTTTTTGGAGCAGCTTGAGAAGGATAAGTATTATATCTGTTTTAAATGTCTGGTAGAATTCCCCATGGAAGCCATCTGGTCCTGGACTCTTATTTGTTGGGAGATTTTTGATAACTGATTCAATTTTTTCACTGGTTCTGGGTCGTTCAAGTTTTCTATTTCTTCCTGTTTGAGTTTTGGAAGTGTGTGGGTGCTTAGGAATTTGTCCATTTCTTGCAGGTTGTCCAGTTTGTTGGCATATAATTTTTCATAGTATTCCCTGATAATTGCTTGTATTTCTGAGGGATTGGTTGTAACAATTCCATTTCATTCATGATTTTATCTATTTGGGTCATCTCCCTTTTCTTTAAAAAATTTTTTTTTAACGTTTATTTATTTTTGAGAGAGACAGAGACAGAGCATGAATGGGGGAGGGTCAGAGAGAGAGGGAGACACGGAATCTGAAACAGGCTCCAGGCTCTGAGCAGTCAGCACAGAGCCCGACACGGGGCTTGAACTCACAGACCGCGAGATCATGACCTGAGCCGAAGTTGGACGCTTAACCGACTGAGCCCCCCAGGCGCCCCTCTCCCTTTTCTTTTTGAGAAGCCTGGCTAGAGGTTTATCAATTTTGTTTATTTTTCAAAAAACCAATTCTCGGTTTCATTCATCTGCTCTACAGTTTTTTTTAGATTCTATATTGTTTACTTCTGTTCTGATCTTTATTATTTATTTTCTTCTGCTGGGTTTGGGGTGTCTTTGCTGTTCTGCTTCTATTTCCTTTAGGTGTGCTGTTAGATTTTGTATTTGGGCTTTTTCTTGTTTCTTGAGATAGGCCTGGATTACAATGTATTTTCCTCTCAGCACTGCCTTCACTGCATCCCAAAGCATTTGGATTGTTGTATTTTCATCTTCATTTGTTTCAATATATATATTTTTTTACTTTCTTCTCTAATTGCCTGGTTGACCCATTCATTCTTTAGTAGGATGTTCTTTAACCTCCACGCTTTTGGGGGTTTTTGAGACATTTTCCTGTGGTTGATTTCAAGTTTCATAGCATTGTGGTCTGAAAGTGTGCATGGTATGATCTCAATTATTTTATACTTATGAAGGGCTGTTTTGTGACCCAGACTGTGATCTATCTTGGAGAATGTTCCATATGCACTTGAGAAGAAAGTATATTCTGTTGCTTTGGGATGTAGAGTTCTAAATATATCTGTCATGAACCTAAATTACCTTAAAGATAGAACTTGCTAAATAATATGCCAAATGTTTGTAAAAGAATGAGGTAGATGATGCATATTTATGCATGAAGTGTCAGTTGCTTAAATGTAGGTATACAGAGTATGTATGATATCATAACATTCGTATAAAATAGTTTAGATAAATAGGCAAATTGATAGGTGATAGTTGATAGTGGAATAAACAAATATACAGGTATCACAGCTATCCCTCTGCACACCTGTGCTTACAATATTTGAAAATTTTGTATATGCAAAATTATTTATTCACTTATTTATTTATTTACCTATTTTTGAGAGAGAGAGAGAGCATGCATGCAAGCAGAAGAGGGACAGGGACGGGGAGAGAGGATCTAAAGCGGGCTCTGTGCTAACAGCAGAGAGCCTGATTCAGGGCTCGAACTCACAAACCATGAGATCATGACCTGAGTAGATAACTGACTGAGCCACCATGCAGGGACCCCAAAATTGAAGTATTTATTAAAAACAACACTCAAAAGGCATACCAGGAGTTTGTAATTGTGTCTGCCTCTGTGGAAAACTGAATACCTGGGGAGAAAAGAAAATTAACGCTTATTCCTTGCTAAAATATTTTTTATTTTTACCACATACAGGTACTACTTTAATAAGTTTAAAGCTTAAAAATTAAGAAATTTCTTTTTTTTTAATTTTGATTTTGGAGTCTTACTGGGCTCTAGTGGAAGTACTGGAATCTGCTGTCAACCTTTCCTCAGTGTTTCAGTTTCCCATTGCAGAATTGCCAGACAAAATACAGAACTATAGCATACCCAATTAACATTAAATTTTAGACAGACTATGAACTTAAGGATAAGTATATGCCAAATATTGCATAGGATATACCATTTGCTAAATATGGCAATCCTACCTTTAGTTTGGCATCTAATGCAAGAAATAAGATTGTGTAATTAGGGTGATCATATAATTGATTATACCAAGCAGAGCTCTATTTGAGAGTAAAAGTGTTAGTATCTGTAATTGTATCATGTCAATACAGTTAAACCAGGACTATAAGCTGGATTTATAAGGAAATCTTAAATATAATTCTTCACTAGGTGGTTTAGCAAGAAGAGTGGTTAAGTTGAAATATCAACCATTGACAACCATGCTCTTGACCAAAGCTGCCAATAAATCCTGCCTCCCCTCCACCCTTTCCCTAACTCTGGAAGAATCAAAGTTTACCTCTGCTAGATTCAGCTGTTTAAGAGCTGTGGAGAATGGCCAAAAGAAACAAACAAAATACAAGTGTAAAATAGAAATTATGTGTGGAAGTCAGTTTCTTAACCTGAATGTCAAAAAAGGAACATAGGATATTAAGAAGGAAGCAAACAAGAATAACCGTTATCTCACGAAGATTTTTACTTTAAAAAAGAAAAATGTTTCTATGACCTAATCCAAGTACCACTTCCCCCTGTGTGCTGCATAGAGCAGCAGCTCCAGAATTTATACTTACTGTACCCCAGGATACACAGCCACATTTTAACATACCAGACCTAAGACTATTAAACTATAAAAACTGTATTACAGATTGCAGTCTAAGATCATTTGAAGAATACTTAAGAGAATGCTTTTAATAAGCAGTTTCCTGGAGGTAGTTCTTTACATGCAGTGACCTGTGAAGAAGTTTCTTCTTTTAAAACCTGTCTGCTTCAAAACACGTATTGATTATGAAGAAGAAAGAATAAAATTTTGTGTTTATTTTATTATTTTGATGCCTTTAAATTTTTTTTGTTTCATCTTTTTAATTTTTTATTTAAATTCCAGTGAGTTTACATGAAGTATAAGTTTCAGGTGTATAATTTAACGATTCGACACTTCCACTCAACACCCAGTGCTCATCACAAGCGCACAAGTGCAATCCCTGTCGTCTCTTTAACCCCCCTGCTCATCCATCTTCCCTCTGGTAACCATCAGTTAGTTCTCTATAGTTAAGAGTCTGTTCCCTGGTTTGCCTGTCTCTCTTTTTCTTCCCTTTACTCATTCCTTTCTTAAATGTCTAAAGAGAAAAGAAACACCATGCTGTCTATCATCTTTTTGTTCTATGCATCGCACAGATGAACAGGAAGAGAAAATCAACTGCAGAAGTTATATTAACAAGATAAACCGCATTAAGCTTGTACTTAAATGCTGCTTGTTTATAGGATATTTATTTTAACAAACCAGTCAGCCTTATAAATGGCCATGAGATTATCTGTTAGAGCTTCAATATAAATGAGATACACATGCAAATTAGAATATTACAAGTTATAAAGAACCTATGTAAAAATGGGTGGCAGGACATAGCAAAACTAAAACAGATAGTACCGAGACCCAGGGATGGTCATTGAACCCTGAAGGAGAGACTTCTGTCAAAGTCCTGGGTTTCATTTTATGTTTGTTTGTTTGCTTTTTTCACTGTAAGATGACTATGACCTTCAGATGAGGGATGATGCCAGGTTGATGACCTAGCAAAGAGATAGGCAGTGGAATAAATATACTGACCTCACTTTTTAATCCCCTGACAGGTTCCTATTAGTCAAAATCAACAGGAATTCAAAAGACAAAGACTATAAATGTATTAAATGGTATGAATCTGATTAGTCTTCAGGGCTGGAAGATGGTGAAGAAGAACAGAGAGTAGCTGGACGGGAAACAAGATATTTGACATATTAACCAATAAATAATAAGTGCTTATTAGACACAGGAAATTGTGTTAGATGCAAGGGAAAAATGAACAGGACAGGGTTCAATGTTTCAAAAAAGAAAAGCTTATTACAGTGACTTTAAAATTTATTAAATATTGAAGAGAAATAGTGGCAGTTAAACATTTATATACATCATTTCCTTACACATACAAAACAATACTTGTTTTTCTTTAAACCTTCATTTATTCAGAAACTTTAGTCTGGGGATCATCATCCTTCAATTTTCTTATTTCTAATACCTATCCATTAATTTTTTTAAATTAATTAATTTATATTTGAGACAGAGAGAGACAGATCATGAGCAAGGGAGGGGCAGAGAGAGAGGAAGACACAGAATCTGAAGCAGGCTCCAGGCTCTGAGCTGTCAGCACAGAGCCCGACGCAGGGCTCGAACTCACAAACCGCAAGATCATGACCTGAGCCGAAGTCAGATGCTCAACCGACTGAGCCACCCAGGCGCCCCTCTGTCCATTAATTTTTTAATATCTATTACCATTTAATGTGTCTGTGTTATTTCAAGATGGTATTGAGTTCCTACCAAGTCACTACATCAGTATTTTAGCAACAGGGACATAAAGATTTCAATATTTTTATAAGCCCCAGGATTTTGGTAATAAAACCATCCTCATCCCATTTCAATTAATCCACAACAGAAAGTCAGCATCTTGGTAATTGTTTTAAAACTATTTCTAGCTCTTCTTCATTTTTCACAATGTGAATGTAAATCTCAATTTTAATCTCTTTCTTAATCTTTAACCCCCATTTCCCTCTGTCTCTCCCTTGGACTCCCATCTCTCTCTGTCCAGAAATAAGCCTATCATCTGTGGTTGGTTAATTTTCAACAAGGGTTTCAAGTCCATTGATAGGAAAAGTTTAGTGTCGTCAACAGATGAACAGATGGTGCAGGGAAAACTGTATTTTCACAAACAAAGGAATGAAATTGAATCCCTTACCTCATACCATATAGAAAAATTAACTCAAAATGATCAGTAACCTAAATATAAGAGCTAAGATCATAAAACTTTTAGAAAAAAACATAAGGGTAAATATTCATTGCCCTGAATTGAGCATCAGATTTTTATTGAAAAAATATATATATAATTGAAGAATAGTTGACACAAAATGCTATATTAGTTTCAGTGATGTATGACATAATGATTTGACAAGTATACATTATGTTATGCTCACAAGCATAGCTACCACCTGTCATCATACAACCCTTTTACAATACCACTGACTTTATTCCCTATCGTGTACTTTTCATCCCTGTGACTTACTCATTCCATAAGTGCAAGCCTGTACCTCCCACCCTCCTTCACCCAGATATGACACCAAAAGCACTAATGACAAAAGAAAATAAATTGGTACATTAGGCTTAACCAAAACAAAACAAAACAAAAACAAACAATACACAAACTTGGGCACCTGTGATGATTAATTTCACATGTCAACCCTGGATATGCCACAGTACCTGAATATTCAGTCAAACATTTTTTCTAGATGTTTATTTGAAGCTATTTTTAGATGAGACTAATATTTACATACGTAGACTTTGAGTAAAGGAGGTTACCAATCCCTCCATGATGTAGGTGGGTCTTATCAAGCCATTTGAAGGCTTTAATAGGAAAAAAAGACAAAACTCCCCCAAAGAAGGAATTCTCCCAGCAGACTGCTTTTCACCTGGAAAGCAACTCTTCTCTGAGTCCTCAGCCTTCCACCCTACGCTATAGACGTGGACTTGTGAGCCTCCACAATTCCAGGATCCAATTCTCTCTCTCTTGTTTTCTCTCTCTCTCTCTTTCAATCTCTCTCCTGCCCTCCCTCCCCGCGCCGTGTGTGTGTGTGTGTGTGTGTGTGTGTATAATATTCAGAAAAAATATTTGTTTTATATGCACCACCCACTCTCACCCACCCATCATACTTTCTGTCTATATATAGATATAGACAAAGAGATGATGGTTAAGATCTACAGATTCAAAACAATACCTACCAAAAATTACAACAACCTTTTTTTACATAAGTTAATATAATATACATATCCTATTGCTTCCATTCTCCAGGAAATCCTGACTAGTGCAGCATCAAAGACAATATCAAAAAAGTGACAGAACCCATAGAATGGGAGAAAGTACTTACAAACTATGTATCTGATAAAAATTTAATATATAAAACATGTAAAGACCTACAAATCCACAACAAAAAGACATAGTTTATAAAATGGGCAAAAAATTTAAATAGATAACAATCCAAAGAAGATATAGAAATGTCTAATAAGCAAACAGAAGGATGTTCAATATCTTTAGTCATTAGGGAAATGAAAATCAAAACTGCTATTAGATACTACTTCACACCCACTAAAATGACAATAATTTTTCAAAAAGAAAGTCAGCATTGGAAAGGATGTAGAAAATTTGGAACCCTTGTAAATTGTTCATGGGAATATAAAATAGTACAGCCACTATGGAAAACAATTAGGCAGTTCCACTAAACATAGAATCTCTACATAGGCCAACAATTCCATTCCTAGGTCTGTATCCAAAATAATGGAAAATAGGGACTTAGATACATGTATGCCAATGTTTACTGTGGGATTACTTACAATAGCCAAAAGATGTAAATAACTCATTTGTCTGTCAGATGAACAGAAAAGCAGAAATTCATACAGTAGAATGTTATTCTGTCATAAAAAGAGATAACGTTCTGATACATGCTACAACATAAATGAAGCTTGAGAATATGCTAAGTGAAATAAGCCAGATACTAAAGGACACATACTATATGATTTCATTTATATGAAAATTTAAAATATCTGGTAAATTGATTGACCCAGATAGTATATTAGAAGTTACCAGAGCCATGGGGATAGAGGGAAATGGGGAGTTTTGGTTAATGGGTACAGAGTTTGTATTTGGGCTGATGAAAAAAATTTGGAAATAGTAGTAATAGTTGTACAATATTGTGAATGTAATTACTGAAACTGAATTGCACACTTAAAATGGTTAAAATAGAAAATGTTGTTTTAATATATAAGTATTTAATATATAACACATTTTATATATTACATATGCAAATATATATTTACCAAAATAAAATGAAATGATTCTTACCTTGTGATGGAAGAGGGGCTCACAATTATAATAAATTAGTCCCTAAGCTGTAATAAGAATATGACAGTTGGCAAACACATCAAAAAAGTTGGAGGTGTTATCTACACAGAGAGTTATCTGGCAGAATAGTGTCCCTAAAACAGAAGCCTACTCTGTAGGCTCCTGGAAGCACATATAGTTAAAGTGGAATGAGGGAAGAGAAGCAAAAATTGAGATCAGAGGGTTAGGAAAGGCAGATAAAATGAGCAACCATGGACTAAGAGCATACCTTATAGACAAATGTGACGTGATACAACTTTATTCAGTATGGCTCATGCAAAAGCAAAAAAGCTTGAATGTACTGAATGGGAAGCAAAAAGGAGCCCCTGGGTGGCTCAAATGGTTAAGCGTCTGACTCTTGATTTCTACACTGACTGTGGCGCCTGCTTGGGATTCCCTCTCTCCCTCTCTCTCTGCCCCTCCCTCTGCCTCTCCTTCTCCCTCTCTCTATGTCTATCTCTCAAAACTTTAATTAGAAAAATAAGAAATGGGAAGCAAACGTACATTTTTCATCACAATCTGTTAAAAACACAGGCATTTTGTGGCCATTCTCTTTAAAAAGAGTTCAAAATAACTCTGTAAAAACGATTCAGTTTTTCACTCATTACTATCACTTCTCATTTTCTCCTCTAAAGAAGAGAATGAGACCAAATATTTAAAATGTTTTTCTAAGGTGTTCAAAATATTCAAAAGATGTAGTAGCCTCCTTTGCCATGAAGTTGCCTTATGGAGTCTATAGCACTGAAATGGTCGCACACCCTCTTACACAGTGCATGATAATGTTCTTGCTCCCAGGGAATGTACAAATTTACTGTGTATATACCTTCATGTATGTTACTTCTTTAGGATCCTTTTTCCACATTTGGGAATTGGGCACAGAAGAAAAGCCTATCAAACACTGGTTGGACACAGGCAATCAGTTGTTGTTGTTGTTGTTGTTATTGTTTTGTCAGAGATATTTATCTTGTAAACAGTAGTGTTCTTTTCTTTTTTTCTTGTAAATATTTACTTAGCAGAAACCTTAAAGGTTTTCACTTAGATTGGCTACCAGAATTTTCTTTACAAGGTAAACTGTATAAGAATGTTCTCAGATTTGGGGCAACTGTGTGGCTCTGTCAAGCATCTGACTCTTGATTTCAGCTCAGGTCATGATCTCATGGTTCATGAGTTTGAGCCCCACATTGGGCTCTGGGCTGGCCGTGCAGAGCCTACTTGGGATTCTCTCTTTCCTCTCTCTCTCCCCGTACCCCAGTCATTCTCTCACTCTCTCAAAATAAATACATAAACTTAAAATAAGAGAATGTTCTCAGATTTAAAAACCCAAAATCTATTTTATTGTTTTTCACACCTATTGTTTGTACAGAATTCTCTCTGCTGAGACACAAAAGGAAAAAAAAAGTATCACAACACCTCATACCTATCCATGGAACAAGGAAATAATATTTGTAAATCCTCATGACTCTGTGTGGCAGTCAACGTAAGGCTGCATTCTAGGCCACAGTTCTAATCTTAGTCTCTACAGATTAAAAAAAAAAGTGTAGTAATAAGCAAAAGCTTCTTTTGTGGTCCATTATTAACTGTTATTCATTAGTATGAAAGGGAGTGGTCTTTTCTTTCAGTACACACTTAGGTTGGCAAAACCTTTTAAACACATGTGTTAAGTGTACTACTATAAACACCTAGTGATTCTAATTTCCTTATGACTTAAGTCTATAGGCATTCAGAGGTCATTGATTGTATCTTAGGTCAGAGTAATTAAAGTTCAAACAAGTGTGAACATAAAAAAAATACCTGTCATCCTCACTGAACCCTCAATTTTTTCATTAGTTTGAAATACAGCAATAAATCCAAAAGTGACCTTAGGTAATATCCAGTACAACTCACTCACTTTACACATGAAAAGCAGAGCCCCACAGAGATTCAGTGTTTCCTCCAAGGAAAAGGCTTACAAGTAACCAATCTGGTCCTAGAACATTTCAGTATTCTTCCCACTATACTGTGCTCCCTCTAACCTGTTTTTTAGTCACTCTACTTGTATGGTCAAATGCAAATTAAAATGAGAGGCTTAATTCTCCCTGTTAAAAATAAGGGAAGAGATTTTCCTCCCCTCTACTTCCACTGAGCATTTATTTTAGTTATTATAGGTACTTTCTACTCTTTGAAATGTACATAAATGCTTCTGAAGACTAGATTGGCATTTGGTCAGCTTTATGAGTTTGGAATGTCTTTCTTGAGATCCTGAGAGCCATATCTGTGAAATGCAAACATTAGGGGAGATAGCATCCTATTTCTCATTTCTAAAATGGGAGGGTAGGCGCCTCAGTTTGGTGGGCCTCGCTTTGCTCCAAGCTGCAAAACGACTTCCTGTTATTAAAGGTGTGAGATGTTTGTTTTTCCTCTGGATAAAGACAATTAGCTAACATAACCCAATCACCAGGTAAAATTAGGGTATATTTCACGGGACAAATGATGCTGTCATTTTCTTAATCAAGAACTACTTGTTTATCGTGAAAGCATGTATGTAACAGAATATAGCTGCTTGGCTGTATAAAAGGGTGAGATTTCCGTCCTTATAGTCACTTAGTGGATTGCCTTGGCAGATGAGCATCATGTCCTGGTTTATTGCTTATTCAATGATAAAGGTGTTTTCTTTCTCTACTACCTTTGTGGATGATTAGGTTTTTATTTATATTTTCCCAGTACACTAGAATCGGTTTTCCTTTCTTCCCTCATTCCTTCTTCCTTTTACTATTTACCTTTAATCCTTCAAAAAGTGTAAAGAACTTCACAAAAGAATGATAATTAACATTTCTTTAAAATGTTAAATTTAGGGGGCGCCTGGGTGGCGCAGTCGGTTAAGCGTCCGACTTCAGCCAGGTCACGATCTCGGGGTCCGTGAGTTCGAGCCCCGTGTCAGGCTCTGGGCTGATGGCTCAGAGCCTGGAGCCTGTTTCCGATTCTGTGTCTCCCTCTCTCTCTGCCCCTCTCCCGTTCATGCTCTGTCTCTCTCTGTCCCAAAAATAAATAAACGTTGAAAAAAAAATTAAAATGTTAAATTTAGGAAGTTTTTATATTGCACTGTGGGGAAATAACTCTGATAGGCTATTATTTGCGTAAACATGAGTAAAATGGGCCTTTGTCCTCAAGAAACAGAAGAAAGACAATGAATACATAATCATAATGTGATAGGGTTAATGGAATGATAGCAGTGTTCATAAAGTCCTCTATAGCGCCGTGGTTGAGTACAGAAGTCCTGACCCCAGGCTCTCTGAATTCAACCCAGTTTTACTACCACTTAGAAGACTAATGACTTTTGCCAGTCTTCTCTATGCCTCAGTTCTTTATCAGTGGAATGATGTTACCTACCATGTAGGGCTGTTATGCAGATTAAATGACTGTATGTACATAAAGCCCTTGGCATGACATAAGCCCTTTACAGTTCTGAGCCATTAATAAGAATCTGTAGGAAGAACACTAACCCATGCTGGACAGTGGTTTCCATGAGTTCTGAAGATAGACGAATCAGAGGTAAGAAACAGTGCTGTGTATGTGGAGAAGCATTTGCAACTTAGTGTTTTGGGAACTTAAACTTCAAAGCACGGACTTGGGTCATCATGAAGACTGTCTTTTCCATGTTCAAAAGGTTACTTCTCAAGGTGGAGTTACAGAAGAAATTTAGGAAGATGTATAGTAACCAGATTTGCAGCTAGATATAATATGACTTATTAGAAGATAAATCTCATTAAAAGATAAATTTTGAGTCATTGGAAATAGAGGGGAGATAAGAATGATGTGGGATACATCAGTTTGATTGCCTGATGACCTCATACTCTAAAACTCCAAAATACACTTTTAAATTATACTAATTAATAATGCAGCTTTTAAGTCTGTTTCCGAGAGCTGAGTGAGCAGGGTATTTAATTTCTCTTGTTTAAAGCTCCTGTATCTTGGCATTAAGAAAAACAGTATGCTTTTTCCTGTCTTACCTATTTAATTTTATGTGACACTATAGGCTGTTAGTATCAACGTTAATGAGCAAATAGATGTGTTGAGTTTCTTCTCTCTTAAAACAGGAAACTGTGTAAGGAAATAGAAGCTCAATGTCTCACTTCTATTTTAATATATACTTTTTGAAATGGAAAGTGTCCTCATTGCTAACATATTCTTTCATAAGTGTCCATTATAGCCTGAATGAGGAAAAAAAAATATTCATACCTTTAAGTATGGCTATTATTATTAGTTAACATTGCTTAATCAAATTTCCCTCTAAGTGATAAAATGGCCGACTGATTTAGGAGAACATAAAGAACATGCAGAGGGATTTGCACAAAAGTCTGATTATTAGGCCTATTTATGACATTTACAATGCCATACTAACATGTGTTATACTTGGTTTTGAATTGCATAGCAAAGTGACATCTTGTCTTAAGCCAGGTCAGAATAAAGAAGAGCTCTAGTTCTGTCATTTGCCATTTGATGGAGTCTTTACTCCTCCATCCAGCCAGACTCTTCATATGCACATGTACAACTAGTAGATAGTAATTTCACCTGCTAAACATTACTTGCCATATGTTTCCAAAAATTTTCAGCATGCATAGATCATCTTAGTCAAATGAGGATATTTTCTGTGTTCATCTTGCAGATACCATTTAATGCTTATAACATATTTGGGGACAGCCTCCATTTCCAGCTTCTATATGGTCAGTCACATTCCCAAGTGTACTTTGCCTACATAATTGGCACAGCAGAGTTTTTTTCTTAAGTGTAGCATGCACACATAATATACAGACATAATGCTATTCACCGGTAATAGAGAAACCTGCCATAATAAATATATACATTCAAATACTTTGCCTGTTCTTCCCTATTGCCCCTAGAGCACTTTAACTTCTAACTAGTACTTTATATATTTCAAATAATTTTAGGCTGGGAAAATGAACTCTAGTATAATTAAAATCATGTCTGTATGAAGAAATGAATTTCCCCAACATTTTACAGCAAAATATTTTAAATTATATAAATCTCCATGCTGTAATCTTCACATTTGTCATTTTTTGCCAATTCAAAGGATGTCTTAATATCTTTACCTTGATTTTTATTTTCCTTAAAGGGGAAGCAAACAAATGGACATGATAAAAAAATTAGTCAGTAAGAAGTACAATAAAATATAATAACTTAGAAGCCCAGAAATAGTGAGATATAGAGAGGAAATGAAAATGAACATGGAAAAAGAACATTAGAGTTAAAGAATATTATACAAATACTGAGAAGCAGATACAAATACCTCTTTTATCAGTAAACAAAGAAGTGAGAACATCATTGAAAATGATGTAAGCAAATCTAAAATATAGATGTGAGGATATGACAACTTCAGCAAAATAAACAGTTCCTCTGGTAGTCAAAGCTAGTTTCACTTTTTCACTGCCTTGTTTTTCAAATTTTATACTGGAGAGTTGCGGTAATTATTACATAAACAAAAATAATCCCAAACTGGTTGAAGAAATCTAGAAAAAAATTAAACTTTACTATATCCAAGATAGTGTTATGTTTTAATACTTTCAATGTTAGAATTTCATATTTTGGAAGCATTTTCCAATTTTGTAGGCTCACCACTATAAGTAATATATATTTATCCATGTTATAAACCATTTTCTCTCCTCACTCAACTCTTAAAAATGCACATTGAATATATTTTTATGGTTACTACTAAGTGTATGTCATAAAAGAATTAATTTGCAAATTTCTTTACTGTGAACAATAATGAATTATTATTATGTGAGAAGCTAATGGCAAAACTACTACTTTAGGTCAATTTGTATAAAACTGAATTACTGACCCACTAATTCAGACCATTCTGATATGTTACATAAACCTACTTTTTTTCATCTTTGATAGTAATGATCACATTTTTTTTTAGTTACATAGGTAAAAAATCTTGGTTTCATTCTTAATGTTTATATATTTCTTTCACCAAACCCCACATCTAACCCACAAACCCTGACACCTTTATCAGTTAGCATCAATCTTATCCAAGCTACCATCATCTTTTATGTGACTGCAATAACCTCCCATGAAGGAAATGATTCAATAAATATTTATTGAATTAATTAATAAATTTATGAATATGAAAATTACTTGTCTGAAAACCTTTTGGCCAACTAGCAGTCTTCAGTTTAGAAATAACCTAGCCTGGGGCAACTAGGTGACTCAGACAGTTAAGCATCTGACTCTTGATTTCAGCTCAGGTTATATTAGTGTTCATGAAATCCCTGCCTGGGATTCTCTCTTTATGTCTCTCTGCCTCTCCCCTTCTGGCTCTCTCTCTCTCTTTCTCTCTCTCTGTCTCTCTGTCTCTCTCTCTCTGTCTCTTTCTCTCTTTCTCTCAAAATAAATAAATAAACTTAAAAAAATACCCTCATCTTATTTATGTCAAGTATGAAATATCATATGTTTACTTATGTGTAGGTCATCTCTGCCACAATAAAAAGGTGCCATTACTCCAGACAGCAGCTACTCTGATTCATTAGTGCTGCTGAAGATAATGCTGTATTGCTCTGTCACAGTTGAGGGTAGTTAAAGCTGACAGCAAATTAAATAACTACTTATCACTGGTTGAATTCAAGCTGTAGGATAATTAAAAGCCTGCAAATTTAGTTTTAGTCAAACATGAGCAAGGAAGCAAGAAAAGGAAACTGCAAGAGATATTCTAATTTTTCCTGGGCTTCTTGAGAAGCATGCATACACCAATTTGCAAGAGTATGTTTTCCTTAGAGCAAATAAGGACGTATGGTGTCAATTGCATTTATGTAATCTGTTAATTATTTTTTTAAAAATATGAAAAATTCACCCTAAATTGCACTGAAACTTACTGCTTTCCTTATTTGAAATTTTTGGTGGGGAGATTATATTAAATAATCAGCTTCTTTGAATAATCATTGATTATCAGATTAAACTATAGTTACAGAAATATGATTTTAATAATCAGAGGAAATTAAGATTGGGTTTAATTTTGTTGACAACTTTATCAACATGGAATTAAAAAATGAAATTTGAATTTGATGGGTATGTGTACAGTTTTTAATCATGCTAATATTTTATATAATACAATTCAAGTTCAAGGTAAAAAAGAAAATCAGAGTTGTGAAAGAAAAAAGGATATTTTGGGGTATTGTGAAATCTGGGCTTTTTATTTTAAAGATCCAGAAAGGTTAGTTGTTTAAATAATACCGGGTTTGATGCTGCTCTGCTTCAGCTTTACCCCATGGGGATGGATACTATGATGTGCTACCCAGATCTCCTTTAATGAATGAGGGAATCATTTCCCTAGCAACTGGGAGTAGTATCAGAAGAATGCTCTTAGCTCCCTGCCCTCTTTGGAGATGACTGTAGCTAAAAAAGTAGGTCTTGCCTAAGGTGATGCTTCCTTCCATGGGCAATCTATGTCTAAAATTTCATCAGTATGGAAGGTGGAAAAGCCAGACCCCTTACTTCAATGGGAAAGGACTCTGAAGTCCGTTCCAGTTCCAGAATTCCTCATCAAATGAGTGCGGGCCTTCTCTAGGACTGTATTGCAAATCAACTTCTCTTTTTCTAATGATCCTCTTTCCTTTCCTTCTTTTCCCCAGTGCCAATCCCTAAAGCACTCCCTATAACTTCCACTATCAGTGTCTATTTCCCCTGGATTTCAAAATTCAATACCATAGAGGGCCTAATATGGGGTTCCACTCACAGTAGTCTCTTTTTGTGGAGATTGAATTGGAGCTGTAGATCCATGAACATTCAGGTGATAAATGAAAACTACATAAATGCAATAGGCTATAATTAACATCAAAACATTCACAGCTATATTAGTTAACTGACAATTGCTCAATAAATAAAGCTGAATCAGTAAATGCAGAAAGGCTTTCCCTATGTCGTCTACCACTAACTCTTTGACAGTTGTGGTGGTCTCATGATCAGTCTGTCCTCCTTGAATTCACTGCCACTTATTTTATAGCCTATTGTAAATGATACATCTACAGAGTAATGAAGATGATATTTTCCTGATATATAGCCTCTTAAAACCCTAAATTCCATGTTAGGAAAAGTCCTTTTTCACATTTTATGGGCTATCACCATGGAAGCCTAATTAGGTTTTTGACAGATGTCAAAGTGCAAGTCAATCAGCACATCAAGCATTATTGTCAACTAAATAAGTGCCTCTCATTTTCAAAGCTTTGTATATGATGGGATGCATAATAAAATACATACCAATTTAGATAATTTTTGGTCATTATTTACTATTTAAAACATAAATATTACCTGTACGAATAATATATTAAGTTAGAGGTCCATTAAATACTTGTTATTAAAACTAAGACTTCACAGCTGATTATTGTAAGACTGTTCATACTGGGAAACCCTCATATTCAGTAAAAATTTACCTGTGGAGTGTATTAGTTTTCTATTGCTTTTATAACTAATTACCACAATTGTAATGACTTAAAACAACACAAGTTTATTATCTTATGCTTCTGTAGGTCACAAGTCTGATATGGCTCTTACTGGGCTGAATAAATCAGCTAGGCTTCATTTCTTTCTGCCTGCTTTTTGTGATAATTTATTTCCTTGACTTTTTCAGCTTCTAGAAAGTTTCTGTATTGTTTGTCTCATGGACTCCTTACTGAGCTTTCAAATCCAGCAACAGTAGATTAAGTCCTTTTTCTATCTCATTTCTCTGACCTTTGCTTTTGGTGAAGCAGAGTGCATGAGCATGGAGAGGGGCATAGGAAGAGAGAGAATCATACAGGCTCCATGCTGAGCATGGCTCAACACAAGGCTCATTACCACAACCCTTCAATCATCACCTGAGCCAAAATCAAGAGTGGGACACTTAACTGACTGAGCCACCTAGGCACCCCATTCTTCTTGTATTTTTAAAGAACACTGGTAATTAACTTAGGTCCAACTAGATGACCCAGAATAATCTCTCCATTTTAACTGCTTATAATTAGCAGCTTCAACAGCACCTGCAAACTTAATTCCTTCTTGCCATGTTATGTAACAAATTCATAGGTTCCAAGGTTTAGCACATCTTTAGGGAGCCATTATTTTGCCCATTATATAGACCTACTGCTAAGATTGGCCATTGAGAGATCAGACCCAATCCAGTATGGCATTTATTATGCATATTTATTCATCTGAGCTTAATTTTGCACCGTGGGGCTATCTTGCTCCTGTGGGCCCTGGACCTGCCTCACTTGCTTTCTATATGGCATCCTGATTCTTTCTGAAAACATAGGTGCTATTCATACCTGCCCGGATTCCCTTATTTTTCTTACACTGTCCTCCTCCTGTTCAATCCAAAATGATAGTGAATTTAAAATGCCTATAATGGGGTGCCTGGGTGGCTTATTAATTAAGCATCTGACTTCAGCTCATGTCATGATCTCACAGTTCATGAGTTTGTGCCCTACTTTGGCCAAAACTTGAGCCCCACTCCGAATGATCCCCACTTCTCTCACTCTCTCTCTCTCTTTTTCTTCTTCCCCTCTCCTCCTCCTCCTCCTCCTTCTTCTTCTTCTTCTTCTTCTTCTTCTTCTTCTTCTTCTTCTTCCCCTTCCTCTCCCTCCCTTTGCCCCTCCTGGGATTCTTTCTCTCTCTGTCCCTCATTCACTTGTGCTCTCTCTCTCTTTCTCTCTCTCTGTGAAAGAAAGAAAGAAAAGAAAAGAAAAGAAAAGAAAAGAAAAGAAAAGAAAAGAAAAGAAAGAAAATAACTATAATGTCAAACAATTAATGCTTGGCTGGAAAACCTGAACTAAAGGCACAGTTTGTGAAATATTTCTCTCCTTCCCCTGTGTTTCCTGTATCCCAATGGCATTTATTTACTCTTTTTTTTTCTGCCTTTAGCCTGCTCTACTTTAAAATGAACTTAATTACAATTTTATGTTCATATTTCTACTATAAAGAAAATCAGTTGGCTGAAGGTTTTTGCTGTTGCTGTTTGTTTTATTCCTTTTTTTAGTATCCTATGCATAGTAGATATTCAATAATTATTTCATTAATGGGAATACCATTTAATGGTACAACAAACCATTTTGAATCTAGTACTTTTACTTCAGATAACTTCTCATGGAATTCAGAGCCACAGTCCTACCTGTGGTAGTGTACCTGTCAGCATGATATGTATCTTAAAAATTGCAAGCTGCACTTATACAACCTTAATTGTTGAGCCTGTTGTCCTCCATGGCCTATTCAAAGCTTTGGAAGTTAGCAGTGGTTCTTGACTCCTATAGATGATCAATGGTTTGATTGCTCAGACTGTTTCACATTCCTGTTACTTTCCTTTGGCTGATATTTATAGATGTTTCTCTTATCCATTTCCTCTTCAGCATAAAAAACCCACTCAATACATTTCTATATTTTATGTGCAAGTTTAAAGAAACAAAAGTGAAGAGGTGTCCCTATAACCATAGTTAATGTTGTGAACTTCTCAAATAGTCCAATTATGTAACAAAAAAATACATATCCCACAAGAAAATACACAAGAGGCTTGTAATTGCCCTGTCAATATAATAAGGCCTAATGTCTTTAGAGTCATAGACCAACTTGAACACTTAAAAAATTTGAGGACTCCTGCGTGGCTCAGGCAATTAAGTGGTTAAGCGTCCGACTTCACCTCAGGTCATGATCTCAGGATTCATGAGTTGGAGCCTGGCATCATGCTCTGTGCTGACAGCTTAGACTCTGAAGCCTGCTTCAGATTCTGTGTTTCCCTGTCTCTCTGTGCCTCCTCTGATTGCTTGCTCACTCTCTCTTCTCTCTCAAAAATAAACATTAAAAAAAGTAATATGTTAAAATTAAAAAATTTTTAGGATGGAATTTCAAGCTGAAATGATAAGTAGGAACCATGTCTTTGGGAACAGAAAAGGTACTTTAGTGATCAGAACACTGAAAGAGAGATGCAATATATTTTTTTGGCCTTAACAACAAAATCTTGTTTCTGTGTTTTGTGTAAGAGCATAATTAAATCTTTTTTTGAAAACTATCTCCAATATATTACAGTTGGTTTAAGGGCTATATTTTTTCCAGAGGGAATATTTTATGATAGGGAAATGGTGAGGGTTAATTGTATAATACAGGTAAGTGCTTAGCACAGAGTAATACATAAGTAGAATTTGTTGTTTTTTTGTTCCTAATATTCATCTATTTCTGTAGCCTTACTACAGTGAGTAAAATTTACACATAAGGCATTTTTTTCTAATAATGTCCTAGAGGTATCTGTAAGATAAAATTGTTTTAAGGAAGGGAAATTAGTGAGGGTGCCTGAGTGGCTCAGTTGGTTGAAAGTCTGATCTTGATTTCTGCTCAGGTCATGATCCAAGGTCATGGGATCGAGCCCCACATTGGGCTCTGCACTGAGCGTGAAGTCTATATGTACATGATATATAATAATAAATATATAATAAATAAAAAAGAGAAAGGAAATTAATGATATATAATTTAACCATCATTGTTTTATCTCATATTAAACTATTTTCTAACTTTAGCAAAATTTCCTTCAAATTTAAGTAACGAGGTCCAGATCTGAAGGTACATTGAGATTCAAGCATAGAATATACATTGGATACTATGAAATCAGGTGATGAAATAAGTAATGTGCACTGGAAGAAACAAAGGGTAACAGGGAGGTATTCATATAAATTACCTTTAACACATCCAAACTATTTAAATAAACTCTAGTAAGTTATGGTGTGCTAGCCATATATAGAAGGTTTCAAGACAAATCACCTCTGTTCCCAAAGCCATATCTTATCCAATCAATTATCTGTCTGAGACCTCTGTAGGAGACAGGTTTTGAAGCCCTCACTGTCATTTCAACAAAAAAGGACTTGAATAACAAAGCCAGATTCTAAAGAGCACCCTGCAAAATGACATAACACTAAATATTCTTCAAAAGCATGATATGCTATGATGGCAACAGGCTACAGTCAGAAAAATTGTAAAAATGCAATTAGTTAAAACTTGGGAATTATAGGATTAAGGAAAAATAAGGAGCAAAAATAGTGCTGACAGAGAATTTTATTAAATAATTATAAAAATATTTAAGAGGACAAGAGTCTCATTGTGGAAAGAGCATTATAAAATGTATAACCTGGAGCACTCTTTTCATGGATTCAGAACTGTCTAACAAAATTAGTGAACAAGAGAAATGATACTATAAGTCTACAGGAAATTATTTCGCTCTTCCAACAAGAAAATAAATTAGACCAACATAAAGGGAAAAGTGTTCATAAATATTCTTTTGAAAAGTAGCTTCAGATCCCCTCAAAAATATGTGCTATAAAACTGACTTTCTGAAGTTTTTACATTTCTTATCCATTCTACTGATTCTAGCTTCAGGGACATGGGATTGCCATTAGTTCCAGCTATTAAAATAAGAAGCAATAAACTGCCATCTTCATTAATCAGATCTCAACCTCTGATCAGAAAATAGCAGTTATCAGAAGCCAATCATCAGTTTAATAGTTTGAGAATTTCAATTTATTTTAATATCTAGCACCAGAGAATTGTTGAAAGCAAATTTGTTGGAGGCAAATATGTTAATTAATATAAAGTTCCCACAGTCACTAATCTTTGTACAGCAGTTCAGAGTCCATATTCAAATCAAAGCCAAGTTCAAAATGGCACTCTGCCTCGTATGAGCACTGAGAGCTGATGTGAAATGAATTTATGATACACATAGACAAATACATTCTGACAAATCTTATCTGTAGCTGTTTTGTGTGTGTTAAAAAAAAAATCATTTAAACCTTCAAATTGGGCAACAGATGACAGTCCCAGAGGACTCAAAGCTGCTTTAAGATATTTACCCTGGGTTTGAAAAAAGCCCTATCAAAAAATTCCCAAAGGGGTAGAGTGCATCGTTCTCATTCTTAATTCTCAGGGAAGTGAGGCTCAATATTGATTTTTTTCATTATACTCTTTAATGATTTCAATTCCTAAAACTGAGCTTATGCTTATAATGTCACTCAGACTTTCAGGACTCAGTGAGAAAAAATAGCATTTTCAAATGTCTTGTTTATCATCATTATACCTAAAGAATCAGGACAAATCCAATGTGTTTTTTTTTTTTTTTTCTGAAAAGAAAAAAATAACAGCCAATAACCATGTGCATAGGCTGTAGTAGGTAAAAATACAGACCTGGAACCTCAGAGTTGTAGTTAAAAATTCAATTCTGTTTGTGTATCCTTGACCAGCTTACTGAATACCCTTATACCTTAATTTCCTGATCTCTAAAATGGAAATTATAATAATACTGACTCAATTCTAGCAGGAATCAATTACCCTTTTGAGAATTGAGCAATTTATTCCTAATAGATTCCATTCATTATGATCAGGCATACTATATATAGACTTGTTCATTAAAATTATTGCTTCCAAGAAATGTGATTATGGCCTTAAAGTCAGTTCATTTAACATCACTAAGGATCGTTATCTCCCTTACATGCATTCCTTCTCTGTCTTTATAATCCCCAACTTGAATACATGTGATTACTAAATAACTAGATACTGAGATCAAGATTGGTTATACTCATCAGTGATTATTAGTGATTCAAATGGCAACCTTTTAATCATGTCTATTACATACCATCTTAACCTTCACATAAAATTAAAGAAAGAAGGTTAATTTCCTTTTTCCTAGAAACATGAAGCTGTGTGTTTGGGCAAAGTACTTCATCATTTTTTAGCCTCAGTTGTCTCATCTAGAAAAGGGGTGTGAAAAGTTTTCATATCCTAGGGCTGTTGTGAGAACTGAATGAGGTAATTCATGTTAAGTTCTTGCCTATAAAAAATAGTTCTTACTCTCATCTACAAATCATATTCCATTTTTAGAATTTATTTATATATGTCTAACATAAAACACCAACATTCTGAATATTGTGAAGTTAATATTAAATTAGACCCCAAGAAACAAATATCCACACATGCACATATAAAAGTCCTACAGAATATGCACTAAACATATAAATAGATAGGTAAATGAGGCGGTAGTTATCAGAGAAACCTCTAGTATTTTTTTTAATTTATTTATTTTGAGAGAGAGAGCACAAGCTGGGGAGGATCAGACAGAAGGAAAGACAGAATACCAAGCAGGCTCCACACCATCAGCACAGAGCCCCATGCAGAGCTTGAGCTCACAAACTGTGAGATCATGACCTGAGCCAAGATCAAGAGTTGGATGCTTAACTGACTGTACCTACCCAGGCACCTCAGAAAACTCTAGTATTAGCAAATTATCTCTGTAACTGAATGTAGAATTCTAGAGAAAATTGTTATTGAAAAAATATGTGAAATTTACCTTGATGCCTACGCAGTGGTAACAACAAGAATATAGTGATGAGCTACAACTCTCGCTCCTGCTCAGAAGTAACAAGGAGACCCCAGCTGCAGATATCACTACAGACCTAGTGGGAACCCAGGCTACCTAGCAATAAGTTGATGATCCCTCCCTTCTTTCCCCTAGTGAATATAATGCTATTTCAATTATTACCGTCACTAATTTTTATTTATTTATATTACAAAAATTTTTTAATGTTCATTTATTTTTGAGAGAGACAAAGCATGAGTGGAGGAGGGGCAGAGAGATGGAGACACAGAATCTGGACCAGGTTCCAGGCTCTGAGCTGTCAGCACAGAGCCCGATGTGGGGCTCTAACCCATGAGCCGCAAGATCATGACCTGAGTCAACGTCGGACACCTAACCAATTGAGCACCCAGGTGCCCCACTAATTTTTTTTTATTAACTATTTGAATACAGTGTGACAATATTTTCCACTTCTACCAGGACTTTTCTGGATGACTCTGCCTATCATCCTGGAATAATTATATCATGAATAAATTCTAGTTAATGCTCTCAAAATTTTTTTGGCTGGATAATTTATAATTTATAATTACTACTTTGGCTCTATCAAAATAGCCATGACTTTCCATAGGTGAGAAAAACAGTCTCAAGATTTAGCCATTTTACAACTCATAAGGCTGAAATTTATTGCCTGTTTGTTCTTTTCTGGCTGAGACAAGCTCTACAGAACTGTGTATATACCCAGCAGCTGTGCCTTATTGGTGCCCCAAGCCTCCCCCAGTTGTAGCTGTCTGACTGGAGCCCTCTTTATCTCTTTAATATATTTCTATGGTATATTCACTTTATGCCTTTAATATCATTACAAGGGAAACATCGATTAGCAAAATGAAATTATCATCATCTACATATTTGTCCTATAACCATCATATTTGCATGGCAAATTGGGTCGGGGCCTTGTGTTTAACTTAATTCTATTGTGACAGTGGAATTGGCCATGTCTTTTACTTTTTAACTAGGATTATTTTCTTCACCCACATAACTTCATTTTTTTTGTCATTTAAATGACAGTTTAAACTTTAAAAATAAATCATTAACATATTTTCATTGAGAGGTGAGCATATCTGATATCACATCTGAGGTAGATCAAGTTATTTCAGTAGGAAAGGGTAGTGTTAGGGAGGTACTGAAGCTGGAAATGTTCAGTTCTTTTTTTTTTTTATTTAAAAAAAATTTTTCTTAATGTGTATTTATTTTTGAGAGAGAGAGACAAAGTATGAGCAGGGGAGGGGCAGAGAGAGATGGAGACAGAATCCAAAGCATGCTCCAGGCTCTGAGCTGTCAGCACAAAGCCTGATGCAGGGCTGAAACTCAGGAACTGTGAGTTCATGACCTGAGCCAGAGTCTGACACTTAACCAACAGAGCCACCCAGGTGCCCCATGGAAATGTTCAGTTCTAATTTTCTAAATAAAGCTTGGAATGTCTATAACATAGCTCTATAAGAAATCTAATAAGCAAGAGTTTGGTCATAGGAAACTAACTAGAGGTTAATATCATTAAACAAACTCACAGATTTCAAAGTCCAACATGTGATAATCTAAGACCATGTAGAAGACTTTTTACATATGAGGATTAGGAGAAAGACAGAGTCTCGGGAAAGGGATACTGGCAGAATCAATGTGTGGTCAAGTCTCTTCAAAAACAATAGAGTTTGGGATCAATTACTGGGCCAATTTGGTTAGCTAATTGAGAACATATTAAGGGACTGAGCTTGATAATAAGATTTAAAAAATCTTCACATTTGTAAGCAATCAATCTTCCTAAAGTATAATTTTTATCATACAAATATCTCTTTTATGGGCGCCTAGGTGGCTCAATCCATTAAGCGTCCGACTTTGGCTCAGGTCATGATCTCCTGGTTCCTGAGTTCAAGCTCCATGTAAACTCTGTGCTGACAGCTCAGAGCCTGGAGACTGCTTTGGATTGTGGATTCTGTGTCTCCCTGTCTCTGCCCCTCTGCCGCTGGCTCTCTCTCTCTCTCTCTCTGTCTCTCAAAAATAAATAAACATTTACTATAGGCTTTCTCTTGTAGGAAAAGGATTGTGTCTTATGCCTTTCTGTGTTCCAAGCATTTAGTCCACTGCCCTACAACTACAAAGTGCTCAATAAATGTTTGCTCTTGACAAAAAATAAATAAATAAATAAATAAATCAATAAATAAATAAACATTTAAAAAATTTTAATAAAATAACAAATATCTCTTTTTATTTATTTTTTTTTAAAATTTTTTTTTTCAACGTTTATTTATTTTTGGGACAGAGAGAGACAGAGCATGAACGGGGGAGGGGCAGAGAGAGAGGGAGACACAGAATCGGAAACAGGCTCCAGGTTCTGAGCCATCAGCCCAGAGCCTGACGCGGGGCTCGAACTCACGGACCGCGAGATCGTGACCTGGCTGAAGTCGGACGCTTAACCGACTGCGCCACCCAGGCGCCCCAAATATCTCTTTTTAAAGTCATATATACACAATTAAATAAACTTTAAAGGCCTTTTAGTTCCAAATTCATTAACTTAAAAACACATTGCTTGGCATTCAGACAAAATATATTCACTATCTTCATTTTGCCCTAATCTCTTTGTTTAATCAGGGGAGTCTTAGTATTCTACCACAAACTGCCAGATTCAATAATCATGAAATCTATTACCTAGAATGTGTTTTTCCTGCTTAACCAGCCACCATTCAAAAATTACCTCTAGTTCCTTTCCGTGAGTATTTTCCATCCATGATTTTTTTTAATGTTGTAATCTATAATTATTCCAACCTTAAATTCCTACAAGACATATAATGTATATCACATTATTATGATTTTTAACTTAAAAAATTTTTATACATCATGCTTTTTAGTTTTTCCCCCTATGAATGTATAAGTTTCTAACAACACACTATTCATATCTTGTATTTCATTATCGTGTTTAGCAATAGCATGTAGCAAAGTCCTGAGAATAAACTTTATGTTGCTAAAAAAATTATTTTGGTTTCCATAAATAATTTGTAGATCAGTGCATAGTATTGGGCTTTGAGGTTCAAAAAACTGACTCTAATTAACTTCTAATACATAGATATTTATTATGGATCTATAAAGCAGACTCTGAAAAGCTCTTCTTTTAGGGCCAAAAGTGGTATTATTGACTCATGATGTTTTTATCTTATTCTCATAGTTTAAAAAGTATTTTTCAAAGTATATCTAATTCACTATTCTTGCCTTCTCTCAACTAATATGGTTGCCCTCTCTATACCCCGATAAAAATCTAAAGAAAACCATGAGTCGTTTATATCTCTTTTAAGCAGAATTAATCATATCATGGCAATAATTGCCTTAGTTTAATAAGTAAACAGACTTGTACCAACCATCTCACAGTTCTTATAAGCTGGGATTTCTAGACTGGTGTTTCCTCTAGAACATGATATCAACTAGTGATATGTCCTATATAATGCACTGCTGTGAAAGTTACTTGATTGGGTAACAGGGAAAGACTTCTAGCTCAGTTTTACTCTTGAGATTAATAGGATTTTTCCTTAATGTACTAAAAGTGACAGAAAAAGATAAAAAATTTCCATCCCTTACTCTTCTCTCAACTAGGTTTATCTGACATGAACTACCTTACTCCTTTATCACCCCCACAAGCATATGCTACCTAACTTCTAGCCAGGCCCCTCACATTCACACCATTAATTTCCTTCTTCCTCTTCCTATACACTTGTTATAGATATACAGATACATACAAAAGTACATAATACACATTTCCAAAATATTACATATATACACCATTAATTGCATCATGAAGAATAGGATTTAGGATAAATTATTTCAAATTTAGTCCCTTTTTGAGACAATGCAAAATTGAAAGGATTCAAAAGAAAGGTATTGTTAGTTTATTCCCATCAGTGACATAACTTCCTGAAATAATTTACTTTGAATCCAAAAGACATAATAAGGATCACATATATGCTGAATTGTTTTTTTTTTTAATTTGAGACGTAAATGTTTTTTTTTAATTTTTTTAATGTTTTTATTTATTTTTGACAGAGAGAGAGAGACAGAGCATGAGTGGGGGAGGGGCAAAGAGAGAAGGAGACACAGAATCCGAAGCAGGCTCCAGGCTCTGAGCTGTCAGCCCAGAGCCCAATGCGGGGCTTGAACTCATGGATCACGAGATCATGACCTGAGCTGAAGTAAGAGGTTCAACCGACTAAGCTACCCAGGCGCCTGAGACATAAATCTTAATCTAAAGATTTATAAAATCTTTATAAATCTAAGCATTCTCTAAATGCTTAGTGTTATTTGTCTCAACCAAATAAAGTCTGATAAAATTCCTATTTTCACTATCCACCTATCCCCACTCACCACACCACAAAAACACTCACCTGTTTATCTTTGTAGAATAATGTAACTTTAACCTAATTTCAGGATTTCTACAAATAAACCAGAATTAATTTTATTAGCCAGTGTCAAAAAATATTCTATATCATCCAGCAATCCCACTTCTGTGTACATATCCAAAGGAAATGAAAAACAGGACATTGAAGATATATGTGTACTCTCATGTTCATTGCATCATTATTCATAATAGCCAATTCATGGAAACAACCTGAGAGAATCCATCAAGGATGAATGGATAAAGACATATACGATGTATATAAGATATATTATCTATATATGTTATATACTATATATACTATAATACATACATGATTATATATATAATTTAGCCATCAGAAAGAAGGAAATCGAACCATTTTTGACAACATGGATGAAACTTGAGGGCATTATAGTAAGTGAAGTAAGTCAGGTAAAGAAAGATACATATTGTAAGATATCACTTATATCTTTACATAGAATCTTGAAAAACCAAACTCAAAGAAACAGAGACTAGAATGATGGTTTCCAGGGGCTGGGCTTGAGGGAAATGGGAGATGTTGGTCAAAGGATATAAACTTCCAGTTATAAATTGATTAAGTTAAGGAGATCTAATGTACAGTATGGTCATTATAGTTAATAATACACACTTGAAGTTGATAAGAGTAGATTTTATATGTTCTCATCACAAAAAAAGAAATGATAATCATGTCACAAGATGGAGGTGTTAGTTAAAGCTATGGTGGTAATTATTTTATAATTTATAGGTAGATCAACAATGCTACACTTTGAACTTACACAATATTGGGGCATTGGGGTGGCTCACTTGGTTAAGCATTCAACTCTTGATTTCAGCCCAGGTCATGATCTCACAAAACATGAAATTGAACCCCTTGTCAAGACTGCCCCCCCCCCCTTGGACTCTATGCTTCAGTTCAGATTCTCTCTCTCTCTCTCTCTCTGCCCCTCCCATACATGCTCTCTCAAAATAAAAAACAAAAAAAAAAAAAAAAAAAGAAAAAAAAAACTTATACAATGCTATATGTCAATGATCTCTCAAAGAAGCTGGGGGAAAAGATACTTCTAAGATAATCATTTTATACTATGATCCTAAAGAACCAAATGTTTTATCAATTTTGCAATTCAAATATTTTCACCTTTTATTATGTAAGAGATTTAAAACTTTGGACATGTTCTGCATTGATAGCCCATTTTGGTTTAATGAATGGTATTTGTCCCCTCCATTCAGAATGGTATATACAAAAATGGTATGAATCACAACAAATGGCAACTTAGATTGGATAAAATTCCATTACCAAACTAAGGAAGAAATGTCATTAATGTATTTAACACATAGGCTTTATTTAGTAAACATTTCATAAGTAATTGTTGGGTGTATTTTGGCAAAAGGAGAAATAGTTATAAGTAGTAATGACTTGGAAATGTTTTTGGTATCAACTGTTGATAAAAATAAAAAAGAAAAGGAAAACAAAATATTTTTTCTAAAGATCAGTAAATCAAGAAAATAAGATGTAATGCAGTACCTAAAAATCTCAGGGATACTTGTACAGTAGATGTATTATATAGAATAGATGAAAGCCATTAGCTTCATTACCTCTTCCATGAATATACAGATTATGTTATGTTCCAGAGCCATTAATCTATCACCTCTAATGGGCATTAAATCCCAGTTTGGTGAACAAACACCTATATTACAATCATCAAAAATTAATACACCATGGGCTGTTTATCCTCTGAATGACATGTCATAAGTGGAAAAAGATTTTGACATATTTTTCATTTACAGAGACTGTTCTCTTAAAATTTCTCTCATGAATCAGAATTGTAGGCCATTTAGCCCACAAGCTTCAGGTAAGTGGCAGTACATAATATCCCTCTTTGTCACTTTTGTAGCTATAATTTCCATCCATGTGAGTTTATAATAAATGAACTAGACTCGCTAACTAGATAGGTGATCAGATTGGGGATTTTTGTCTCCAAGGTCTTCTATCCCATGAAAAATTTTCAGTGAAGAGCACTGAGGTGAAAACTCACTGAAGTGTGTTTGCAAATAAACTTGTGTTATGCCATTAAAAACAGGAATTTTAGTGGTGTCAAGTCATGACTAGGTGCCCGATTTAGTTATGTCAGAGAGGGTCAGCAAATGGGCCATCAATTTACAGTACGTTACATTGTTTAAAATAAGTGATGAGATAAAACTTATTCTCCTGTAATTTGCAAACACTTATAGTATTTAGTATGTGCAAAATGCTTTTTCAAGCATTTGACAATTATCCAATCTGTAAGTAATTATGTGAGGTGGGTAACACTAAGAAGAGAAAATGACAAACAAGATAAACTTGCCCAAAGTATCACAGATAAGGAGGAAAGGAGTCAGTTTTCACAGATAGTCTGACCCTGAGTTCTTATTCTTACCAACTGTGCTATATTATCTCCATAGACATTATAATGCATTCTTTTAGAGTTTCTTTGGTTATGTTCAAAAGTATGAAGATATCCATTAATTCTTAGTTGGGCTTAAGTATACCTAAATCATCCAGTGTACGATACCAATGCCAGTTGATTATGGAACTTTTTTTTTTAATATTGTTCTAAAAGTATATGCTTTTAGAGTATCCTGCTAGTTCATAGTTTTCCCATCCTCTGATAGCTGATTTCAAGTGTTAACAGTGAAAACTAGTACAACATATTAATTGGATATTCTCAGGTAGTAAGCCTTCAAGTACCTGCTGCAATCCATCCAGCCAGTAAGAACTCTCACCCCTTCCTATTTTGAGTGAGTTATTTTAATATGTTGTTGTTGTTGTTGTTGTTGTTGTTGTTATTGCTGTTCTTTTGGTAATACATGGTGTTTTGCCTCAACCCCTTCCCTTGCCATCCATGCGATGCTATTGAGAAAATTTATAACTTACATTGGCTGACGTATTGTGACAAAATGGTATTAGAGACCTGGTGTTAAAAATTCAGATTTTAGTAGCACAAGAAACTTCAGGATATGGTTAAGGAAAAGAAGAGCAGCAAGTGGTTGGAGTTTTGGGGAAGCACAATGACATAAAAGTTGATTGTAAATACTGAATGTTACTTGTGAGAAATAGCCAATAGTTGTACAAATGGAAGGTAGAAGGAAATATGGCTGGGGAAATAGTATCTCTTTGGGGGCATTTGAAAAAAAATAGAAGAGTAGTTTCCATAATGGATAAAATCTCTCATTCCTATGATGCTATTTCCCCCCTTACTAATATCATATGCCTATATGGAAGAATATGAAGCAAGCTAGTGGATCAAGTTAGGGTCAACTTTGAGATTAAGTTGCTATTACAGGTATGGGGAGAAATGGAAATGTATGTGTATTTGGAAGAGAAGGGCAAGGGAAATAATGTACCAGTGAAATGAAAAGGAATATGAAAATGAAATTGTGCCCCTTTATGGAAAACTGTGATGACAGAAACAAATACTAATTCTTTACTTAAAATTCATGACGTGATTTTAGATACTAGTATTTATAAACAGTGTGTACTGCTCTGTGAGCATTTTTATAATATTTTATAGTTGCAAATTTCCTCTGCTATAATTCACTGTAGTGATAATGATTATATCCCTTATCCTTTTGCACAGTTACCTATTTATCCATTTTATAATTTAGAAAATGATCTATCCTTCAACTTACAATGTCTAAAATATTGCCTCTACTATCTAAACAATATCTAAACAATGCCTCTATTATTTATACCATAATAATATAATTCGTGATACTCTATTAAACTGTAACATTTCAGGATTAAATGAGAACACTGTGATTATATACTTTCTTTTTTTTTTTTTTAACGTTTATTTATTTTTGAGACAGAGAGAGATAGAGCATGAACGGGGGCGGGTCAGAGAGAGAGGGAGACACAGAATCTGAAACAGGCTCCAGGTTCTGAGCTGTCAGCACAGAGCCCGACGCAGGGCTCGAACCCACGAACTGGGAGATCGTGACCTGAGCTGAAGTCGGACGCTTAGCCGACTGAGCCACCCAGGCGCCCCTATATACTCCTTTCTTATGTGCCAGAAAGGAAGTGGATAAGATAACTAAGGATAGAAAGAAAAAATGGGAAGGGAGAAGATTGAATTTTTGTCTCTATCTTAAAAATAATTTTCACAAGTTATTGTGATTCTCCATCCTTGGTACTGATCCGTTTTCCTTCCCTATATTCTGGCTTTTATATGATTTATAGCTTATGATAACACCCATATTTCTCAACGGAGTTTCAACTATATTACACACCATTATAAATACATAATTCTATTATTATCAATGATAGTAATGCATTGGAGCAGAAATATGGTACCACATTCCAGACAGACATATTTGATGTTTGGTGTTTGATACTGTTTTAATGTTACTCTATCACCATTATCTGGTATTATGTATCATACTTGAGAAAAATACTGTCAAGCAGCTAAGAAAATATGATATATTTTTGAATGATGACAAAGTTCATCACTTATTGGTATACTTGGAAGGAAAAAAATTTATTTCTCACTGGAAAAAATACCTATTTTTGTGAAATTATTTGGGGACACATGCATATGAATTTTTAATTAAGCTAACATAAAACAAAATATGTTTGATTAAGAAAATGAACATATTTAAGAGTACCTAAACTCATAATCCAAATTTCCAAAAAAAAATGCAAGATGTCTTTTTAAAATATTAATTCCTTTTTAAAATCTTAATGAAAAAAATTAAATCCACTATATCTCTAATATAAGTAAAATAAGGTTTGTATTCCGACTTCAACATCAAGTTTCTATATGGCAAAACCAAACTGTTTAACTTAGCATGTTTAAAGCAATTCATACATTTTTGTATCAATATTGCTAATATAAACAAAATTATGACAGCTCATATAAATAATTTACGTTATTTATGTGGTTTTCAATCACTAAAAATAATTTGTCATTAGAAAACTCTACACAGGAAAAGGATGTTAATGCTAATTGTCAGAGTCTCTTAAGAGTAATTATCAGTTTGAGTTATAAAGGTGAATATTTTAAACATTAATAGCAGGTCTTTAATATTTATAAGTAATATTTTATGCCCTTCAAGGAGATGTACATACATAAGGGAATATATTAGGCATACTAAAGCATCTGGGGATGTGCAACCATATATTTCAAAGGTATATGCATACGCAAAGAAATACATTAAATATACGTGAGTGGAGATACGAGAAGGAGGGACATAAGCATGGAGTCTTACATGCATTATTATACCATTAATAGAGATCATGAGCTTATTTTTTTGAACTTGAGAAAATATATACAGAGCGATAAGTGTGAGTTACATTTTTCACAGAGCTAAAAATTTGGACCTGCTCTTACTATTTCAAATATATAATATTTTAGAGTGATTTGATGCTGTTAAATAGAAATGATTAATACACTTTTTCAAAATAAATAGTTGCTTTGTGCTGGTTTTAATTATTTAATTATTTAAGACAAAATTATGATGATTATTTTTGATCCCAGCTATTCTGGATAATTTGGAATTGGAATTTTTTCCTGCACTAAGGAAATGAAAATTTTGAAAAATTTTATATATATGAAGTGTTTTCACACCGAGATGTGATCTTTGAGGACAAGGACGCATAAGACAATCACTTATAATTACCACAGCTTTTAGCTTGAGAAAATATCCAAAACTCTATTTAGAGTCGAAACAGAGAGTGATATTCTCAGTAGAGGAAAAGAGATTGAATGTTAGAATGGCATAGAAGACTGAAATTTGAAGAATAGAGAAATGGAGGAGAAATGATTGCCAGGAAGTACTAGCAATGTGGATAACTGAAGAATCTTATGCAGCACATGATCAGGGTAAACCGCTCTAAGTCCTAACAAAGAATAGCTATTGGGGGATCTGGATCTGATTGGTGAACAAATACTTCAAATCCCTGAGTGCAAAGATGTTGAAATATTGATTGATCCAGAGTAGAGAGATCTTGGCGAATACCCTGGACATTCAGTTTGCATACAAGTTGAGACTGCAGAAAGTCTGTGTCTTATAAATAACGACATCTACTCAGACTGAATTAAAGCTTTCACAGAAGCAAGGTAATCTGCCAGTAATTTAACTGTCTGTTTGAACAAAACTCAAGAATCTTTAAAGAAAGATAAAATAACTCATAGTCTCTAAATAGTATAATACAGTTAAAAAAATAATATTAGGGGTACCTGGGTGGCTCAGCCAGTTAAGCTTCCAACTTTGGCTCAGGTCATGATGTAGTGGTTTGTGGCTTCAAGACCCATGTCAGGCTCTGTGCTGACACCTCAGAGCCTGGAGCCTGCTTCAGATTCTGTGTGTCTTTCTCTCTGCCTGTACCCCACTTGTGCTCTGTCTCTCTCAGAAATAAAATAAACATTAAAACATTAAAAAAAATACCATTAGACATGTAAAGAACCAACAAAATGTACAATACAAGCAATAGAACAAAAAATCAAATGAAGCAGAACAGATGACCCAAATATTGGAATTTGGAACAAGATATTTAAATTAACTATTATAAATATGGTAAAGAATTAAAGGGTATGAAATGCATGCATATAAATATTTGCTGAGAATGAGAAACTTGAAAAGTTAACTTAAAAGGCATACACACATACTCAACTAAAACTTGTCCAAATCTAGACAAAAAACAAAACCCCAAAGATCCTAGAATGTTAGTGAAATCCAAGTAGGATATGTGCAAAGAAAATGAAATGTAGCTCATCACAAACAAATTTTAGAAAATCAGGCATAGAAATACTCATCATGTTAAGGAGACCAACAGAAATACTTACAGCACTTCTAATTAGAAATAGTAAGATCTGGAAAGCAAGGGAATTTTGTCTTTACAATACTAAAAGGAAAACAAATACTTCTGTGTAAGTATTATATAACATGTAAGTATTATTATTATTATTGAATAAGAATTACACATATATAACTATTTTAAGTTACTCACTTTGTACACATAGTAGTAAAATATCAATTCAAATAGACTATGGTAAATTAAGGATGTATATTGGGGCGCCTGGGTGGCGCAGTCGGTTAAGTGTCCGACTTCAGCCAGGTCACGATCTCGCGGTCCGTGAGTTCGAGGCCTGCGTCAGGCTCTGGGCTGATGGCTCAGAGCCTGGAGCCTGTTTCCGATTCTGTGTCTCCCTCTCTCTCTGCCCCTCCCCCGTTCATGCTCTGTCTCTCTCTGTCCCAAAAATAAATAAACGTTGAAAAAAAAAATTAAAAAAAAAAAAATTAAGGATGTATATCTTAATCCCTATATCAACCACTAAAATAAAAATAGATGTACATCTCAAAAATCCAGTAAAGAAAATACAATCAAATTCTAAAATATCCTCGAATAATCCAATTGAAGGCAGAAAAGGAAAAACAGCAGCAAAAAAAAGTGAATGAATCAGGCAAACAGAAACAAATATCATGATAACATAACTGAACCCAGCCCTATTAGTTATTTCATTAAGTGTAATGAACTAAATACTGTCAATTTTTTTTTATTTTTTTTTTATATATATGAAATTTATTGTCAAATTGGTTTCCATACAACACCCAGTGCTCATCCCAAAAGGTGCCCTCCTCAGTACCCATCACCCACCCTCTCCTCCCTCCCTCCCCCCTTCAACCCTTAGTTTGTTCTCAGTTCTCAACAGTCTCTTATGCTTTGGCTCTCTCCCACTCTAACCTCTTTTTTTTTTTTTTTGTTCCCCTCCCCCATGGGTTTCTCTTAAGTTTCTCAGGATCCACATAAGAGTGAAACCATATGGTATCTGTCTTTCTCTGTATGGCTTATTTCACTTAGCATCACACTCTCCAGTTCCATCCACGTTGCTACAAAAGGCCATATTTCATTTTTTCTCATTGCCACGTAGTACTCCATTGTGTATATAAACCACAATTTCTTTATCCATTCATCAGTTGATGGACATTTAGGCTCTTTCCATAATTTGGCTATTGTTGAGAGTGCTGCTATGAACATTGGGGTACAAGTGCCCCTATGCATCAGTACTCCTGTGTCCCTTGGATAAATTCCTAGCAGTGCTATTGCTGGGTCATAGGGTAGGTCTATTTTTAATTTTCTGAGGAACCTCCACACTGCTTTCCAGAGCGGCTGCACCAATTTGCATTCCCACCAACAGTGCAAGAGGGTTCCCGTTTCTCCACATCCTCTCCAGCATCCATAGTCTCCTGATTTGTTCATTTTGGCCACTCTGACTGGTGTGAGGTGATATCTGAGTGTGGTTTTGATTTGTATTTCCCTGATAAGGAGCGACGCTGAACATCTTTTCATGTGCCTGTTGGCCATCCGAATGTCTTCTTTAGAGAAGTGTCTATTCATGTTTTCTGCCCATTTCTTCACTGGGTTATTTGCTTTTCGGGTGTGGAGTTTGGTGAGCTCTTTATAGATTTTGGATACTAGCCCTTTGTCCGATATGTCATTTGCAAATATCTTTTCCCATTCCGTTGGTTGCCTTTTAGTTTTGTTGGTTGTTTCCTTTGCTGTGCAGAAGCTTTTTATCTTCATAAGGTCCCAGCAATTCACTTTTGCTTTTAATTCCCTTGCCTTTGGGGATGTGTCAAGTAAGAGATTGCTACGGCTGAGGTCAGAGAGGTCTTTTCCTGCTTTCTCCTCTAAGGTTTTGATGATTTCCTGTCTCACATTCAGGTCCTTTATCCATTTTGAGTTTATTTTTGTGAATGGTGTGAGAAAGTGGTCTAGTTTCAACCTTCTGCATGTTGCTGTCCAGTTCTCCCAGCACCATTTGTTAAAGAGACTGTCTCTTTTCCATTGGATGTTCTTTCCCGCTTTGTCAAAGATGAGTTGGCCATACGTTTGTGGGTCTAGTTCTGGGGTTTCTATTCTATTCCATTGGTCTATGTGTCTGTTTTTGTGCCAATACCATGCTGTCTTGATGATGACAGCTTTGTAGTAGAGGCTAAAGTCTGGGATTGTGATGCCTCCTGCTTTGGTCTTCTTCTTCAAAATTACTTTGGCTATTCGGGGCCTTTTGTGGTTCCATATGAATTTTAGGATTGCTTGTTCTAGTTTCGAGAAGAATGCTGGTGCAATTTTGATTGGGATTGCATTGAATGTGTAGATAGCTTTGGGTAGTATTGACATTTTGATAATATTTATTCTTCCAATCCATGAGCAGGGAATGTCTTTCCATTTCTTTAAATCTTCTTCAATTACCTTCATAAGCTTTCTATAGTTTTCAGCATACAGATCCTTTACATCTTTGGTTAGATTGATTCCTAGGTATTTTATGCTTCTTGGTGCAATTGTGAATGGGATCAGTTTCTTTATTTGTCTTTCTGTTGCTTCATTGTTAGTATATAAGAATGCAACTGATTTCTGTACATTGATTTTGTATCCTGCAACTTTGCTGAATTCACGTATCAGTTCTAGCAGACTTTTGGTGGAGTCTATCGGATTTTCCATGTATAATATCATGTCATCTGCAAAAAGCGAAAGCTTGACTTCATCTTTGCCAATTTTGACGCCTTTGATTTCCTTTTGTTGTCTGATTGCTGTTGCTAGAACTTCCAGCACTATGTTAAACAACAGCGGTGAGAGTGGGCATCCCTGTCGTGTTCCTGATCTCAGGGAAAAAGCTCTCAGTTTTTCCCCGTTGAGGATGATGTTAGCTGTGGGCTTTTCATAAATGGTTTTATGATCTTTAAGTATGTTCCTTCTATCCCGACTTTCTCAAGAGTTTTTATTAAGAAAGGGTGCTGGATTTTGTCAAAGGCCTTTTCTGCATCGATTGACAGGATCATATGGTTTTTCTCTTTTTTTTTGTTAATGTGATGTATCACGTTGATTGATTTGCGAATGTTGAACCAGCCCTGCATCCCAGGAATGAATCCCACTTGATCATGGTGAATAATTCTCTTTATATGCCGTTGAATTTGATTTGCTAGTATCTTATTGAGAATTTTTGCATCCATATTCATCAGGGATATTGGCCTGTAGTTCTCTTTTTTTACTGGGTCTCTGTCTGGTTTAGGAATCAAAGTAATACTGGCTTCATAGAATGAGTCTGGAAGTTTTCCTTCCCTTTCTATTTCTTGGAATAGCTTGAGAAGGATAGGTATTATCTCTGCTTTAAACGTCTGGTAGAACTACCCTGGGAAGCCATCTAGTCCTGGAGTCTTATTTGTTGGGAGATTTTTGATAACCGATTCAATTTCTTCGCTGGTGATGGGTCTGTTCAAGCTTTCTATTTCCTCCTGATTGAGTTTTGGAAGAGTGTGGGTGTTCAGGAATTTGTCCATTTCTTCCAGGTTGTCCAATTTGTTGGCATATAATTTTTCATAGTATTCCCTGATAATTGTTTGTATCTCTGAGGGATTGGTTGTAATCATTCCATTTTCATTCATGATTTTATCTATTTGGGTCATCTCCCTTTTCTTTTTGAGAAGCCTGGCTAGAGGTTTGTCAATTTTGTTTATTTTTTCAAAAAACCAACTCTTGGTTTCGTTGATCTGCTCTACAGTTTTTTTAGATTCTATATTGTTTATTTCTGCTCTGATCTTTATTATTTCTCTTCTTCTGCTGGGTTTAGGCTGCCTTTGCTGTTCTGCTTCTATTTCCTTTAGGTGTGCTGTTAGATTTTGTATTTGGGATTTTTCTTGTTTCTTGAGATAGGCCTGGATTGCAATGTATTTTCCTCTCAGGACTGCCTTTGCTGCGTCCCAAAGCGTTTGGATTGTTGTATTTTCATTTTTGTTTGTTTCCATATATTTTTTAATTTCTTCTCTAATTGCCTGGTTGACCCACTCATTCGTTAGTAGGGTGTTCTTTAACCTCCATGCTTTTGGAGGTTTTCCAGACGTTTTTCTGTGGTTGATTTCAAGCTTCATAGCATTGTGGTCTGAAAGGATGCATGGTATGATTTCCATTCTTGTAAACTTATGAAGGGCTGTTTTGTGACCCAGTATATGATCTATCTTGGAGAATGTTCCATGTGCACTCGAGAAGAAAGTATATTCTGTTGCTTTGGGATGCAGAGTTCTAAATATATCTGTCAAGTCCATCTGATCCAATGTCTCATTCAGGGCCCTTGTTTCTTTATTGACCGTGTGTCTAGTTGATCTATCCATTTCTGTAAGTGGGGTGTTAAAGTCCCCTGCAATTACCACATTCTTCTCAATAAGGTTGCTTATGTTTATGAGTAATTGTTTTATATATTGGGCGCTCCAGTATTCGGCGCATAGACATTTATAATTGTTAGCTCTTCCTGATGGATAGACCCTGTCACTATTATATAATGTCCTTCTTCATCTCTTGTTACAGCCTTTAATTTAAAGTCTAGTTTGTCTGATATAAGGATGGCTACTCCAACTTTCTTTTGGCTTCCAGTAGCATGATAAATAAATCTCCATCCCCTCATTCTCAATCTAAAGGTGTCCTCAGGTCTAAAATGAGTCTCTTGTAGACAGCAAATAGATGGGTCTTGTTTTTTTATCCATTCTGATACCCTATGTCTTTTGGTTGGCGCATTTAATCCATTTACATTCAGTGTTTAGAAATCTTTAGTTAATGTGTGTGAATAGATTGCAAAAAGCTAATTCTTGACTAAACCTGACAATTAGCATGAACTAACAACTGATAGAATTTATTTTATATTTTGAAATGTTTGTTTATTTTGAGAGAGAGAGACAGAGAGACAGAGAATCCCAAGCAGGCTCCACACTGTCAGCGCAGAGCCTGGCATGGGGCGCAGTCTCACAGTGAGATCATGACCTGAGCCGAAATCAAGAGTCAGTCTCTTAACCAACTGAGCCACTCACGTGCCCCAGATATAATTTCTTCAAAAAAAAATTTTGATTTCACTGTGTAATTCATAAGAATAGCAGTTGTAAAAGACTATAATGTTCTTACTAAATGGACGTAAGCCATAAACCCCAAGGCTTCAAAAGACTAATTGAAAGAATGTCCTTGAGGAGAAGATATAATAGAGAATAGCTTAGGGTGATTACATGTGGTGGTAGGGCCATTACCCAGCTTTTTTAACAGAACTTTTAACATTAACATTTAACATTTTAACATTAACAGAACTTTTTTCAGACTAGATAAAATTATATTTCTTAGTTATATGCTAATTGCAAGCTTTGCTTTGAAAACAAAGACACTGTTTTTAAAAAAAAGAAAATATTTCACGCAAACAGTAATCAGGAGAAAGTCATTTTGCTTTCACAATGGGTTAGGAAATACATTTTTTTAATTTTCTTTTTAAAGTTTATTTATTTACTTAGAGAGGGAGAGAGAGCAAGCTGAGGAGGGGAAGAGAGAGAGAGAGAGAGAGAGACAGAGAGAGAGAATCCCAAGCAGGCTCCACACTGCAAGCAAGGAGCCTGCTGTGGGGCTCGAACTCACGAACTGAGAGATCATGATTTGAACCCAAATCTATAGCTGGATGTTTAATGGACTGAGGCACCCAGGCGGCCTGGGAATATTTTGAACAAAACAATAATGAAGATAAAATTGCAGAATTTGATAAAGTTTTAAAAAGTTATGAAGTCAATTTATGCTTTCCACTAAAAACGCTAAATAAGTAGTGAAAAATTGAAGACCATAATAGCCAAGAAAAAAATGATTAAAAAAGAAAAGAAAAGAAAAGAAAACTTTTGAAAAAGTGAAGTCAAGTGATACTTCTTTGAAAGATCAGTAAAACTGATAAACCTATAGAAAGATACATTAAACAACCCCATGCCAATAAATTTGAAAACTTCAAACATATGGACAAATTCACTGATCTCAAAAATTGCAACTACTAGCACAGGACAAAAGAGTAAATGTGAATAATCTTGTATCAAAGCAGTCAAATTCATAATTTAAAATTTCTCTTAGCAAACTCTCAGGTATATAAGTAGTCACTGGTGAATTCCACAATATACTTAAACAAGAAATAACATCAATTTTCAGTATTTTTTTCAGATAATAAAAGAAATGGGAACATATTCGAACCTGTAAACAAAAATTAATAAGGGCATCAATAAACTTATAAGAACAAATAGACACTGCTCTTAGCCACTAGGCTGGGAAGGAATGGGGCATTATGGCATTAGATTACAGAGCACCAACTCTCATAAAAAATAGATGAAATGATTCTCATAAAATATTAACAAATTGTATTAGTATTATGTAAAAAATATAAGATATCATGACTATGTGGAATTTATCCCAGGAAAGCAAGGATGATATAACATTCAGAAATCAAAGCATGGAATTCACCTTATTAACAGAGTTAAAATATATTTATTTGATTATTTAAATATGTGGAGCAAAACATATGATGGCATTCAATAATCATTTCAGATGAAATTCTCAGCAAATTACGAATAGAAGGAACCTTGAATCCAAAGAGTGGTATTCATGAAAAACAGATACTATTAAACTTGAGAACGAAATACTGAGTATTTCCCCTAAAATTAGGGGAAGTGGCCAGGATACTCACTCTTATCACCACCAGTCATTATTGTACTGATGATCCTAGCAGTAAAATGATACAAAGAAAATAAGAAATATGAATCTTCAAAACAAAGAGGTAAGTGATCTATATTCACAGATATCATGATGATTTATGTGGAAAATCCAAAGGAATATAAAAACAAAACCATAGAATTAGCACACAAATCTACCAAAGTCATAGAAAATAAGGTTAATTCATAGAAATCAATTGTATATGTACATATCAGGAACATACATATTGGAAAATGAAATTAAGGATAAATACAGTTTGCAATAATGTTGGCAAGCACCAAATACCTAAGAATTAATTTAATGAAATGGGAAAAGCTTCTATATTGAATATTACAAAACATTCCAAATAAACTAAACCCCCAAAATGGAAAAGTACTACATTCATTTTTGCAAACATCTCATTTATTAAGATGTTCCCTGCAAATTAATCTATAGATTTGATGCAGTCCCGTTCAAAATCCCAGGATTTTTCCTTTGTACAGATTGGCAAACTGATTATAAAAGTCATATGAAGTACTAAAAACATAGAATTCTCAAAAAGTGCATATTTGTAACAATAACAACACCTAACATTAGGATATTATAAAGGAACTACAATTGATATGTGATATTGGCATAAGAACAAATAGAATCATATATTTGGTTTTTGGATTATCAATTGTGATGAAGCATTGGATAGGAGAAATAAAAGTACTAGAGGATCTTGATGTTTGTATGGAAATAAATGAACCTTGACACCAACCTTTAAATGAAGAAAACGATTCATTTAAGATGTTTCATAGAACAAAATGCAAAGCTAAAACTATGGAGTTTGAGGGTGTAGAGAACAAAATGGGGTCTCTCATGTCAAGTAGGAACCTGTTTCAAGCAATGACGCAAGTAGTTAAAGGTACTGCAGCCATGAGATATCACTGGACCAGCATCAGCTGACAACCCAGAACTAATAACAAGCAGAAGCAGAGGAGTTCTGTGTGGCCAAAGACTGATTGAATATCTTCAAAAAGGAGAAGATTTTTGCAGCAAATGGTCAGACTCTTCAGACATGACCTCTCTATGTCTGACCATTTAAAAAAGGCAACTTCCATCAAAGACTCTGCCCAAGTGATTTCCAAACAGAACTGATATCCTTCACTGCTTAGACATCATAAGTAGTAAGTGCCAAGAGCTGACCCAAACCAGACCAAAGCCTTATCTCAACTGCAGGCCAACAGACTGACTTTGCGTTTAGTTCATTAACTTTGTACACCATTCTCTTAATCTTGTTTGTTGTGCTGTTTGTCTTCTGTCCTGGTCTGTGTTCTGTGTAAGAAACCAAGTTTAATTACATAGTGAAATATCATTCAGTTTGGAATCCTAAACCTGCTTTATAGTTGTGATTAACTTTGCTTTATGATTGAATAAAGCTGGCATTGTGTAAAGACACAACTCCTGTGTGTGCCTTTATAGCGTGTTCATGACAGAGGGAAAAAAAAAGAATATCTGCTTTGCCTTAGGGTAGGGAAATTTTTCTTAGGATATAAAAAGCACTAAACAGGAAAAAATGATTATTTATACTTCATATAAATTAAAACTTCCAGTTTATGAAAAGTTACCTTTAAGGACACTGGGTGCCTAACTTGCTTACACCAACCTCCACACCCCTGTGCTCTGACTGCCCCTCTCAGCCAAGTTTGCCATATTCCAAGCAGGGCAAACCCCTCCCCCAGAAGACCAAAACAAATACAAAAAGTTGTTGTCTTTTCACCAAAAATTCTAAGTCCATAAATTCCTTCTTATCATTGAGGAGCACCTCAGGATATAAGCAAACTTAAAGACGTAGAACACAACACTATACACATGAAGAATACATATGCAGGGTAAAAGGCAACAGACATTTTACAAAGCCTGCATTGAATCTGCCAGAATTACACAAATCTATTAGGAAGAGAAAAATTAAAGTTATAGACCAATTTCATGAAAACTATATATGAATGAGATCATTTTGCATTAGGCAAGACAAAGAATCAATATTTCTAATATACAAAAAGTTCTAATAAGTCAATAAGAAAAGACCAACATCACTGAGGGAAAAAAAATGGCAAAGCAGAAACTATAAACAAGAAAATTTAAATATAGGTAACACAGAGGGAGCAGGAAAATGGCGGCAGAGTAGGAAGACCCTAGTCTCACCCTGTCCCACAAACACAACTAGATAACTATCAAATCATCCTAAATACCCCAGAAATCAACCTGAAGACTGAATTGAGAGGGGCTGAATTTTGTGAGTTCTTGCAACCAGCAGGGCTTAAAGCCTAGAGTCTTAAAGGTCAGTAGGCTTGGCTGGGATAGAGCCCTGAGAACACTGTGCTGTTCCTGAAAAGGCAGGCAGGCAAACAACCCAGAAACAGAGAGCATGGCAATAGTGATCTGAAGAGCACTTGGGGCACACAGTGGGGAGATTATTACCTCTTCTCAGAGCATGTCCCTGGAGGAAGCATTCATGGAAAAACCTCCCCAGGAACAAAGGAGCTGGCCTGCACCATTTCCTTTCCCTGCCCCTCAACATAAATACAGAGTTGCCTGCAGGAAGCAGTGCAACACCAACACTAGCTGCCTGATTGCTTATACCAAGCCCCACCCCCACCCCATGCTCCAGTTCACTCTCTTTCTCAGTCACAGTCCCAATGTGGTGGATCCCTCCCCCAGAAGTCCAGCACAAACCTCTGCCTAAACCATGTCTCCCAACCAGAGAGTTCTACAGGTGGAGTTCCCTAGTTCTGTTGGAGTTGGTGTCAGGTCTCATTTCACAAGCAGACCAGAGGACACCAATTTAAAACTTACCACATGCAGGCCGTGGAACACACATTACCCATAGCAGGCAGGGAAAGCCTCTGCAGACGACTGGCCTGGATGATAGAAAAGCCAATACACAACAGCAGAACACAAGCAGCATACATGGGAGAAACTCCCTGAATACCAGTCTGTGGACATGACATGACCTCTTCTTCATAAAGCCATCACTCTGAAGGGCAGGAGGTATAAATGACCTTTCAACACAGAGAAGGCATAGACTTAAACAAATGCCAAGATGTAGGAATTTAACCCAAATGAGGGTACAAGATAAGGCCAGGACCAGAGATCTAAGTGAAGCAGATATAAGTAACATGCCAGATGGTGAATTTAAAGCAACAATCATAAGAATCCTCACTGGTCTTGAAAAAAGAATAGCAAACATCAGTGAGACCCTTACCATACAGATAAAAAAAAGTGTAAAAAGAATCAATCACAGATAAAGAATACAATAAACAAGATTTGAAATAGGCTTGATGAATGAACATCATACTGGAAGAAATAGAGGAATGAAATAGTGACATAAAAGACAAAATAATGGAAAGTAAGCTGAACAAAAGTAAGAAAGATTTATGAAAAAATGAGAAGAGACTTAGAGAACTGAGTGCATCAATCTAACATGATTAACATTCATATTATAGGAGTCCTAGAAAAAGAGAAAAGGGAGTAGAAAATTTATTTGAGGAAATAATAACTGAAAAGTTCCCTAATTTGGGGAGGGAAACAGACACCCAGATGCAGGAGTCACAGAGAACTCCCATCAAAATCACAAAAACAAGCTAATAAAAAGACATCGTGTAATTGCATTTGCAAAATATAGTGATAAAGAAAAAAAAAAATCTTAAAAGCAGCAAGACAAAAGAAATCCTTAACTTACCTCTGGAGATCCAAAAGGCTAACTGGAAATTTCTCAACAGAAACTTGACAAGCCAGAGAGAATGGCATGATCAATTCAACATACTGAATGGGAAAAATTTGCATCCAAGAATACTCTATCCAGCAAGGCTATCTTTAAGAATACAAGGAGAGATAAAGAGTTTCCCAGAGAAACAAAAACTAAAGCATTTTGCGATCACTAAACCAACTGCAAGAAATATTAAGTGGACTCTTTGAGTGGAAAACAGACCAGAAGTTACAAAGGCAAGAAAGGATCAGAGAAAATCTCCAGAAATAATGGCAAAATAAGTAATAAATGGCAGTAAATACTTATCTTTCAATAATTACTTTGAATGTAAATAGACTAAATGCTCCAATCAAAAGACATAGGGTGTCAGAATGGATAAAAAAAACAAGACCTATCTACATGCTGCTGACTAGAGACACATTTTTAGACCTAAAGACACCTGCAGATTGATACTGACTAGATGAAGAAACATTTATCATGCAAATGAACATCAAAGATGTGAGATTAGCAATACTTATGTTGGACAAACTAGACTTTAAAACAGTGTAACAAGAAATAAAGAAGAGCATTATTTCATAAGAAAGGGGACAACACAACAAGATCTGATGATAAATATCTCTTCTCCCAACATGGAAGCACCCAAATATATAAAATAATTTATAATAAACAGAAAGGAGCTCACTGATAATAATACAATAATAGTAGGGGGACTTTAACACTCCACTATAGCAATGGACAGATGATCTAAACAGAAAACAAAGAAGGAAGGAAGCAATGGGACTTAACAGATATATTCAGAATTTTCCATCCTAAAGCAGCAGAATACACATTCTTTTCAAATGCCATGGGACATTGTCCAGAATAGATCACATATTAGGTCACAAATCAGGCCTCACCATATACAAAAATATTGGGATTACACCATGCATCTTTTCTGACCACCTCATGGAACTAGAAGTCAACCACATACAAAGTTTTGGAAAGATGACAAATATATGGAGGTTAAACAACATGCTACTAAACAATACATGGGTGATCCAGGAAATTAAAGAAGAAATTTTAAAAATAAAAAGAAAGAAATGAAAATGAAAACACAAGAATCCAAAACTTTTGGGATGCAACAAAAGCAACCCTCAAGACTTTTAAACAGGAATTTTTCAAAATTAGCTATTGGAATGACACATATAGAAAATAATCTAAATGTCAGATCAAATATCATATCAAACATGAAAATACATAAATATAAAGAAGTGATTTAAATTTGTATTAATGAATACATTGAGTTTAGAGTCCCAGAAGGCAGCAAACTATGAAAATAACAAAAACAAAACAAAACAAAACAAAAATAGATGCTGATGTTAAATGATCTGAGTTTAAACAAAGACCAAATCATTTAAATTCTTTAATGTAATTTATCTTTTATATAAAATATGAATAATTATAAAACTTACCTCAAGGTTTCCATAAAAATGATTTAATAATTATCACTAATTTGGGGGCCTGGGTGGCTCAATCGGTTAATAATCCGACTTTGGCTCAGGTCGTGATCTCGCAGTTTGTGTGTTTGAGCCCCATGTCAGGCTCTGTGCTGACAGCTGAGAGCCTGGAGCCTGCTTTGAATTTTGTGTGCCCCTCTCTCTCCGCCCCACCCCTGCTTGCACTCTGTCTCTCTCTGTTTTTCAAAATTGAATAAACATTAAATTAAAAAAAAAATTATCATTAATCTTGACACAGACTAATGACAATTCAACATGTTTTTTTATTATTTTATTTGGACAAATTGATAGGAACCTACTGATATTATCAGCAAATATTTTGGACTGAGCATTATACTAGGATATTCTTAAGGTAAATTGATTTTAAACTGCTGTTAGATGGCTCATTTCCCCAAATGATGATGACATTTAGCTTTATAATTTGTTTATGGAGCATGTATTTTGAAAGAAAATATATGCAAAATGTTTACCTTTGTATCAGAATATTTGAATTTTTGTAAATATAAAGAGATACATGCTTTCAAAATGAACTTATGAAAGGTGTTGTATTCTTGTTGACATCTAACAGAAATAATCAGAAAAGAAACTTTCATAAAGAGGGACTTTTGTTAACTATTAAAACTTGCCTTTTAGTTCATATTATACTTGTAAATATTTACAAAATCTTCTACATGATAAATAACATGCCTTTAAAATGTTGTATTTAATAATGCATTTGTTTGGGACTTCTGCTTCTCGCCAAATGGAGAAAGAGGGATTGGATTTATCCTTCTGCTTAAAACAACTAACTGGATAAAATATATGAAACAATGCTTTTCAGACATTGGATCAGAGACAATGTAGGGGAAATCATACGGATGAGCACTACCATTGCCCTAGTACACTGTCTGAAGAGAATTTCTGGGGGCACAGTGCAGAGAGGAGGAACCCATGGAGTCTGGTCTGTCTTCCCTGACTGATGAGAGAAAACAGGATGTATCTGCAGGATGGTTGCAACTATAGGAGAATATTAGAGTTGGTAGAATATTAGAATTACAGTAGAATATTAGCAGCATACCCAAGGCGAGAGAGCAGCCCCAAAAGAGAAAGGTTTGGAGGAAAGGACTGAGAAGAGAGATTTTCTAGTTTTCACATAACACATGTTTGAGAAACTGACCCATATCAGGGAAACAGCCATCCAAAGAAACACAGGAAGTAATTCTCATAACTCACACAGGGCCAGGAAAAGTTTGAGATCCTACCATTTAGGGTGGAAAACTACAGAAAACAGAGAGAATAGCATAGAGAACTCTGATGAACATTGCCTCAAGTGTAGGGAAAAATTAGTCTTAGAGGTTTCTCGACCCCTGCCTTAAAAAGTTGCATCCAAGAACAAACTTCAATACCTCCCCTAATATATACATATTATATCTACATCTATCTATATCTATATCTATATCTATATCTATCTATATCTATATCTATATCTATCTATATCTGCGTATGTGTGTGAATGCATGTACATATGTAATAGAAACTATCACTATAGCTAATTTGTGAGTTCAGCAAATTTTTGGTGTACAAGTTTAATGTATAAAATTGATTTCATTTCCATATTCTAGTTACAAAAATAATGAAAATGGAACTGAAAAATAACATTTAATATTATTTCAAAACCATGAAATGCCAAGAGATAGATTTGGCAATGATGAGAGTTTGACACTGAAAATTTGAAAATATTGCTAAGAGAAATTGAGTTATAATTTTAAAAAAAGACTAGATCTATCATGCCATTGTATCAGAATAGTCAATATTGTTGTAATGTCTGCCTTAATGTCTGTCTTTAATTTAGAAACATATGCTGTATATGAACAACAGCAACAAAAGTCACATTATATACAGTATAAAAATGACATGTCAAAGGCTTTTCTTCAAGAATTGTTAAGAAAAGACTAGCATAAATGATAATATTTCTCTGTTCAAACTTGTACAGGCAATCCTATCTAATGAAATAAATCTAGAAAAATTATAAAAGTTATATAAATTGACCAGAAACATCTAAAACTCTAATTACCATGGAGTAATATAATTTTGTAAAAGGAAAAATGTCCAAAAGAATAAGATAAATTGTTAGGATTAGGAAGTATGCTTCTAAAAATTGCTGGCTAGAAGGAAGTGTAAAAACATAATTTGTACAGCATAAAAGCACCTAGGAACATATCTAACAACAAGTGAAAAATTACACACATAAAAAAATCTAAGACTCTATTAAGATAGAAAAAAAAGTCTAAATAAAAAATCCAAATGGAAAAATATCCAGGATAATGTAGAAAACTTGTATTTGTTACTCTATTACCTAAAGAAAATTAGTGTGGAATGATAGTAATCAAGACTGTATGTTTCTTGTTGGGAAAATTAATTTAATCAAAAAGCAGAGAGTCCAGTTATTACAGACTCTCATATACAAAATAGGTTATGGCACAAAAATGTCACTGCACGACATTACAGAAAGAACAGTCTTTTCAAACAAAATAGCTCTGGGTCAGTTTTGTATAAAAATAAACAGATATAAATTTGAATTAGTTATCAATATGCAAATACAAAAAAATCAGTTCTAGAGAGAAGTATATCCAAATGTGAGAGGCAAGGCACTACAACTTCTAAAAAATAGCATAAATTACTGTCTGAAAAATTTTAAATCCAACATAGTTAACAAAGAGTGTTATATTAGTTTCAGGTGTACAATATAGTGATTCAACAATTCTATACATTACTCAGTGCTCATCATGATTAGTGATATCCTTCACCTATTTCACCCAATCTCCCCCTGGTAACCATTTGGTTTGTCTCTTTTTTTCTTTGTTTTGTGGCTTAAGTTCCACATATGAGTGAAATCATATGCTATTTGTCTTTCTCTGACTGGCTTATTTCACTTAGCATAATACTCTCTACATCCATTCATGTTGTTGCAAATGACAATGTTTCATTCTTTTTTATGGCTGAGTAATATACCTCTTCTTTATCCATTCATCTATCAATAGACATGGGCTACTTCCATAATTTGGCTATTGTACATAAAGTGCAGTAAGCATAGGGGTACATATATCTTTTTGATTTAGTGTTTTTGTTTTCTTTAGGTAAATATTGATCCATTAATTCCACTATTTTTTTAAAATTTTTAAGGCACCTCCATACTTTTTTTTATAGTGACTGCACTAGTTTTCATTCCTACCAACAGCATTCATGGGAGTTAATTTTTCTCCACATCCTTGGCAAAACTTGTTATCTCTTGTTATTTTGATTTTAGCCATTCTAACTGGTTTAAGGTGATATCTCATTGTGGTTTCAATTTCCATTTCCCTGATGATGAGTGATGTTGATCATCTTTTCATGTCTCCTGACCATCAGCCTGTCTTCTTTGGAAAAATCTCTATTCAGATCCTCTGGCCATTTTTAAATTGAAATTCTTGTGTTTTTGGTGTTGAGTTGTATAACTCTTTTATATATTTTGAATATTAACTCCTTATCAGATTTATCATTTGAAAACACTTTCTCCCATTCAGTAAGTTTTCCCTGAGTTTTATTGATTGTTTCCTTTACTGTACTGAAGCTTTTTTTTTTTTTTTTTAATGAAGTCCCAATGTTTATTTTTGCTTCTGTTTTTCTCACCTCATGGAACATATCTAGAAAAGTTACTATGGCCAATGCCAGAGAAATTATTGCTTGTGTTCTCTTCTAGGATTTTTCTGGTTTCATGTCTCACATTTAGGTCCTTAACACATTTTGAGTTTATTTTTGTGTATGGTGAAAGGAAATGGTCCAGTTTCATTCTTTTCAGTGTAGCTGTCCAGTTTCCCAACACCATTTGTTGAAGAGACTGTTTTTTTTTTTCCATTACATATTACTTTTTCCTTTGTCAGAGATTAATTGACCATATAACTGTGAGTTTATTTCTGAGCTCTCTGTTCTGTTCCAATGATCTATGTATCTATTTCTGTGCCAATACTATATAGTATTTTGATTACTAAAGCATAAATGACTATTTTTTATGTTGAATTAAAATTTATTAAACAAAACAAAAATGCATTTATTATAAAGAAAAGACTGATACAATATATTTATTTCAATGTTCATCATTATTAAGAGAGTAAAAAGTATGAACCTACAGTAAAAGAAAATATTTTCACCCACAGAGCCCTATAATGGGTTCACTTAAAAAACCTTGTACACATCACTAATCAAAAGTTAGACACACAAAAAAACAAATAATCCAGTGAAGAAATAGGCAAAAGACATGAATAGACACTTCTCCAAAGAAGACATCCAGATGGCGAACAGACACATGAAAAGATGCTCCACATCTTTGATGATGCTCCACTCATCATCAGGGAAATACAAATCAAAACCACAATGACATAGCACTTTACACCTGTCAGAATGGCTAACATTAACAACTCAGGCAACAACAGATGTTGGCGAGGATGTGGAGAAAGAGGATCTCTTTTGCATTGTTGGTGGCAGTACAAGGTGGTGCAACCACTCTGGAAAACAGTATGAAGGTTCCTCAAAAAACTAAAAGTAGAACTACCCTACGACCCAGAACTTGCACTACCAGGTATTTATCCAAGGGTATAGGTGTGCTGAAAATTTCGAAGGGACATATGTACCCCCATGTTTATAGCAGCACTATCAACAATAGCCAAAGTATGGAAAGAGCCCAAATGTCTATCAATCGATGAATGGATTAAGAAGATGTGATACACACACACACACACACACACACACACACACACACAATGGAGTATTGCTCGGCAATCAAAAAGAATGAAATCTTGCCATTTACAACTACATGGATGGAAATGGAGGGGATTATGCTAAACGAAATTAGCCAGTTAGAGAAAGACAAATATTATATGACTTCACTCATAGGACTTTAAGAGACAACACAGATGAACATAAGGGAAGGGAATCAAAAATAATATAAAAAAAGGGAGGGGGACAAAACATAAGACACTCTTAAATATGGAGAACAAACAGAGGGTTACTGGAGGGGTTGTGGGAGGGGGATGGGCTAAGTGTGTAAGGGGCATCAAGGAATCCTCTGAAATCATTGTCGCACTAATGCTACCTAATTTGGATGGAAATTTTTAAAAAGTATAGTTAAAAATTAAAAAAAAAAAAAAGCTCATGAGGAATGGGCTTGGTCATTTCTATCCAGCATATTAATTAAATAAAATGCAAACTAATTAATTAATTAAAATAAAATAAAAATAAAAAAAATAAAAGGTAGACAAACAACCAAGATATTTGAGCATAAACATTATAAAAAGAGAATATGCAACACCCAATAGACATGTGAAGTGTCTCAATACCATCAGTCTTTAGGAAAATTCAAATTAAAGCTACAATAGTATATTACTACACACCCACTGACAATACCATTTATTGGTGAGAATGTGGAGCAACAAGGACTTTCCAGGTACTACTGAGAGTATAAATTCATTCAACTACTTTGAGAAATAATCTGGTTTGATTTTCTGAAATTCAACATAAACCAGGTCTGAGGTCCAAGCCTTTCAATCTCTAGGTTATATAATCAATAAAATTTGTGTATGTGTTTATAGCAGCATAATTTATTATAGCCTTAAATTTGAAAAAAAAATCAAGCATCCATTAACATTTTATTTATATATTGCTATACAGAAATGAAGAAATTGTATGAATGACAGCTATATGGAAACATATGGAAACATAAATGATTAAATCTCAAAACAATATATTGAGCCAAAGAACCACATCAAAAATGAGGATAAAAGGATAGAAAATAAAACATAAAGTGTATAATTTCTTTTTAATAAAAGTCAATATATGGGCAAAACATATATTACTAAAAATTTAAATGGTGGCTAATTCTGGGAAGAAGGGGAAGGTTTTTGATATAGAGGGGCATGCACAAAGTGGGTTGGTAATGTTCCATGTATTCACCTGAGTAGATGTTTCACGGGGTTTTTACTTTGTTACAAATCACTGAGCCTCATAGTTATAATTGGTCCAACTTCTCATTATATTTTAGAATCCCATAAAAAAAGGAATTAAAGAAAGCACCGTCATTTTTAAAAACAGCATTATTTACTTATTTTTATTCTTAGTTCTCACAGAAAAAAAAAGTTAATTTTATTCACCCAAGATTTATTCAGTGACTACTACAATGATATGAGCGAGGGAAGAAGCAATGAGATAATCCTCCCTAGCTAAGAGTAATATTTTCTCACTGACATTTCATAGAATTTCCATACATAGTGATAGCAGAAAAGGAAATTTTTACTCTGTTTTACTTTTGTTTTAAAATTTTCTCCAGGTATTTCCCTTACCTCTGTCTCACATTCACCACTGGGCAACTGTGTGCCCAGTGCACGTTTGTATGTGTGTCTGGCATGTATCAACATATTTAGCTCACAAAAATCATTGCCTATAATGTTGACAGGCAAGAAATCAGAGTTACAAAGCATAACTGGGATTTGAGTAAGCACCATTTGTTTTCAAATGCTCCTTTCTTGATCTACGTTTTGTTATCTAGGACTGTTGCTATGGTTTGAAACTTTATGTTCATTTAAATTCAAATTTTTGAGACATTTTTATTTTCCTCCTTTAGTTCAGTTCAAAAGCATTTTGTAGACATTATCTTTCAGTGAGGTTCTGTATTGTTACTGGAAATGCAAATACAGAAGGATATTATCCTTTGAAAAGAAACTTAAAGTCTAGTAAAAGTAAAATCGTGCAAAAGAGAAAGATGACAATTATTTAAATTTAATGCATATAAGTTGTAATTTTCATAGTCCATTAAATAAACTTCTTTAATGATTGAACCTCATCGTTACTCTATTTACCATTCTTTCCTCCTCCTTACTCCCAGAAGAGCCATCATCTTCTGATTATGTTTTGCTTTGCTTGAGAACTTTCAAGTTATCTCCTCTCCTTGCAAATACAAGCTAAATACCTTATCTTGGCATTAAAGGCTATCAGACTATCCCATAAAATCTTCTAGCATTTATAAACTGTACAATGAATCAAAATTCAACTCTTTGTGCTCCAGCATACTTAGCTTTCTTTGTTCTGCTTTAGACCATAACTCTTAGATGACAGGAACTAAATCATAATTAATTGTATGTCTCAAATATTTGTCATAGTACCTTGTTCATATTAGTTCATTAGTACCTAGTTCATGTTACTTAATTAGTAATTTCACCAAAATAATGAAGTGTGACATTGCAGGAGTTCCTCAGAGAAATAGGACAGAAATGCAAAATTAAGAAAACTTTTCTTGAAAAGTATGTAATAATTTTTAAATCAAACTTCTAAATTCTTCATGGTGACAGATAGAAATACACTTTTAGATTAAACAGTCTCTGTGGCAGCTATGGGAATCCCAACATTGAAATAACATCATAAGAGGCTTTAAAATTACATATTTTTCATGTGTAGTAAAGATATTAACTGTACGTCTCTCTCTTGTGGAAACCTCGATATCCATCAGATGTAATTGCTATTAAGCTGGTTCAGATAGACAGATAAGGAATGACTGCAGAAAAATATCAAAGTCAGTGCTACCTTTTGCCAAGTCAGCTTTAGCCTATTTGTTTTGAATCTTTATTTGGAGAAGAGAAGTTGTAAAACTGAATTGGCAAAGCTAATACTTTTATTCAACCCAATTTTTCTCTCAGAAGTGCCTAATGGTCATGAATATGATGAGTCAGAAAGCAAATGCAATAACTGAAAAATGCCCACCAAGTGAACAGTTGAATGGAAAGTTGGCAGAGTTCATTCATTTTCATAATTCTAAACCTATTATTTTTCCATCTGAATACAAGCTCAGTATCAGAGGGTACCGGGATGACTTATTAACTTAAAATAAAAACTCTGTAGAATAATACTTTAGTGTACTCTTTAATAACAATATATTGAGAATTGGTTCACATTTTACTTTATTTTCTTAAATTGAAGCTACGTCATAGACAACAGTAACACATGCTATCTTTCTAAAGATAGAGCCCAAATTTGGTGCTCTTTAAGTATTTACTGGTAAGTAAGAAACTTAAGCTTTCATTTCCTCATAATTCCATAAGCCCCTCAAGATGGCTACTGTTAACAAATATACATTCCATTTGAACTTAGTGAATTGTTTTGAAGATTCAGAAACCCCTAACACTTGCCATAAAATAAGCAATATAATTTAGTCGACATCCCTAATTTTCCCTGAGTATTGAAAAGATTTCCAGATGTTAGATGACATTTTTTAGCTCCAATAACACCATCCTGGTTTGGCCAACTGAATAGAGAGAGGGGGCAATATAATTTAGAAGTCACAATGTATCATTACAATTAATGAAATCTTTGCTTACCCTCAGTATTGAAAGAGGGATGTGTTTTCAAGTTTCTAATTATATGCCACCAAGTAGATCATTCTAAATTTTATAATCAGATAAGTAGGCATTTTTACATATTTACAAGGATTTTATAATTAAATTAAAAATTATTTGTCCAATGCCTAAATTACAGAAAATTGTAGGGAAACATAAAGAAGAAAAGTGAATTATCCATAACTCAGCCATTTATCTACTATCTATCCATCTGTCCATTATGCCTTCATTCACCAGTCATTGTAAGAGTTTTCCAATATTAATCCAAACTCATTTAGAACAACAATTTTTATTCTTCATATTTGACTGTATTTATATATGGAACTTTCTTATTTATATTTACATATTTTTATTTTTAAGTATATAGCTAAAATACATATACAATATACACATGCACTATATTTGGAGCCCCATAAATATTTAAAAGTTTTAACACAAGATATACTTCTTGCCCCACCCCATTCCCCAGCCATGGACCCTACCCTCAACTACCCGCATACCCTTTACCTGGATAAGCCAAAGACTCAGGGCACATTTCCCCCTAGGACAGTCCTGAGGTTGGAAGCATCGGGAGGAAGCATGGGTACCACCAAGGCCAGAGACAACGAAGCTGTAACTGAGTCCAGGACTCCTGAACTAGGATGGGAACTGGACTGCTTTGCTATCCCAGTGAATAATCTTAACTGCTCTGGATTTCCAGACAGTTAAGAAAACCTTTAAAATTAAGACCATTTGAGCTGAGAGAAGAAAGGAAACATAGCTGTCTATTTGGTCAAACATTGTAACAGATGTTGGTGGCCAACTTAAAACAAAAGCAGCTGAATTTCCCAAGATCTGAGCTTGCTTTTCTGCTTCCCAGGCATCAACACCTACTTACACACACACAAACACACACACACTCACACACTGGTAAACTCTCAGACCCACATCTTCTCAACAGAAACATGTTTAGCTCACACACCTCTTTCCTTTATTTAATGCGTAGTGAACAACTGCTGAAAAATCAGAAAACATTTTTCTAAGGACACAAGGACAAAAAAAAAAAAAAAAAAGGTTTCAGTGTTTGAGGTAGGCAGCTCCTTTTAAACCATGTAGTAAAGACAGGCATCTATCTCTCTTTGCCCAGGTCTATGGAAATTTTTAAGTGTTATTATTAAAATTAAAAACAATCACAGAGGTTTAATTTTAATACAGAATTACAGTATACCCTTAGGGTGACAAAAATATGGGTCGACTCTCACCTGTTACCAGGTATGGAATATAGTGTGTACATAAATTTGCCTAACAGATTTTTTACTATTTTAATAATTTTCATACATGGCTCTATAATTTTTTATGATCCTATATATGTTTCAGATTCATCAGCCTCCCCATTATATAAAATGTAGTTAATGTGGTATCTTCAAAGCACAGCACTTATCTTACTGGTTTTATTTTATACCTTGGAAGAGCAAAATATGTGAAAACATTTCTTGATCAAATAGGATCGCAGTCCTCTTCAGCTACTTTTGTTATATGAGTTGTCATGGTGACTGGAGGATATGACCCCTTAGAAATTTTTGGAAAATTCATGGCAAAGTTGTTGTTTAGGGAAACAAACAAAACCTGTTGAAGTGTTCCCGTCTATAAGTTAAAGAAATTCCCTAAGTCTATGAAAATTTATATCAAGATATATTCTCAATATTCAAAAATTCCCCAAAGTCTTCTGAAGACATAAGTAGACCCTGGAATGTTTAATAAGGAGAGATCTATACAATTATTGAGGCACCTGGGTAGCTCAGTTAGTTGAGCTTCAGACTCGAGTTTGGCTCAGGTCATCAGCTCAAGGTCCTGAGATCGGCCCTAGTCGAGCTCCGTGCTAGGCATGGAGCCTGTTTAAGATTCTTTCTCTCCCTCTCCCTATGCACTTCCCACACACTCTCTCTTTCTCTCTTTCTCTCTCAAAAATTTTTTATTTTTTTTTTAAAGAAGTTTATTGTAGCCATTTTAAGATAGGAGTAGAAGTTATAGTGGAGACTTGATATAGCAATGAGACCTTACCTAATATAAGGAACTTTGAAGAGTGGCTTGAGAAAGTGACAATGAAGGTAGTATATAAAGTATGAATTAATCAAAGGGTAAAAGAGAAGAGATACTATCTTACACAGAAGTATGTTCAAAGGTCCAGAGTTAAGAGAATGGATACAGCACACCAGGAAAATGAGATGCATGCAGAGACGGTTGCACTAGGTTTCAGAATTTTAACTTTCATTTGCTCAAACATTTATATATCTCTTTCTAAATTATTTATCTTAAATGGAACCTAGTCGACAGCCATGCCTATACTCTTTTATGCACTTTACCATTTGTACAAGAGTGTCAGAAATCACTGAACCTCTCAGTGATCGCTTTGGTTAAATATCAATATATACATCCTGCCAGCTGATGCTGTCACTGTAAAGATAGCATTCCTTTCCATTTGCCTGTCTTTACCCTAAAAGAGATTCCAGCTTCATTTTTCCTTTCCTCTTCCTCCCTCAACACTCTTTGAAACTCAGCATGCAATTCATATTTGTTATGGGAATTGGCACTGAGTCACCAGCCTGCTGCCCTAATATACTCTCCCCTCTGCTGATTCCTGATCTACATCATTATTTTTGCACAGTCTCCAGTGTAATGAGGAAATGAGAAGATAATTAAAGTGTCCATGATTGCTTTGCTTCTGGACTGGAAGTATGTAAGCCTATTTTTGAGTTACAGTGGGTAAATTTGAGATTGAGGTCCATATGTAAATAATCACATGATTTTCATAAAGCCAGGTTGATATTTTGTGATCATAGCAAAACTTTAATAAGTAAACAGTAGAAAAGTAAAGAGGTCATTTGTTTCCAATAAATTTGGCCATATTTTATACAAGCAATCTATTTTCTAACATGTTACTATAAGCCTCTCCTAGTACTGTATTTGGTAGAATTATAGACGAATCCTGCAAAACATAGGCCAGAACAGGCACAAACGATAGAAAAATAAAAACAGTAAGAAATCCAGTAATGGGGCGCCTGGGTGGCTCATTAGGTTGAGCCGCCGACTCCGGCTCAGGTCATGATCTCATGGTCTGTGAGTTGGAGCCCCGCGTCGGGCTCTGTGCTGACAGCTCAGAGCCTAGAGCCTGCTTCGGATTCTGTGTCTCCTTCTCTCTCTGCACCTCCCACATTCATGCTCTGTCTCTCTCTCTCTCTGTCAAAAATATATAACCATTTTTAAAAAAAGAAAGAAAGAAATCCTGTAACTAAAGAGTTAAAAATTTTTAAAATATAAAATTATAACAAACAATACAAAGCTATCATGGCTTGTGCTTGTATAAGATGCCTCAATATATATGCCTATGCAGATGAACATTATTCATTATTTGATGTTATTTTTGTTTTATTATCATATATTCTGCTTAAAGTTTCAAGTTTTTGAAGAGTTCTTAAGTTTAATTCTAAAATGGGAGTTATTTACTTTTTTTTTTTCAAACCAATCTAATATTGCCTTTTTTCCCCTAGTGGTCTGGTACATACTTCAGGGGGAAAAAAAAAAAAGCTATCTTGACTCTGCAGCTTTGGTATTATTGACCTTGTCAAATAGGAGAAGGATGACAGAAGAGAACACACATTTTTCAGTGTTATAAGCTGATTATATTCAGTCAAGTCGACATTTAAGGATCATTTCTTATCACATTTAGAGTTGAATCTCGTGCTACTTTTGATAAAGCCCTTCTGAACCTTAGAGCCTTTGAACTTAAGAAAGAACAGCCTGATCCTTGAGAAAAACATTTGTCAATTAAGAAAAATGCACATTGATGAAGGAATGGACCATAAATTCAAAAACAAGCAAGAAAAATCTGCACTGGATTTTTGAATTTTTTTGGTTAACATGGACTCTAATCTATCATGAGCAATATGATAGGAGAGTAGGCATATTGCATTTTCTCACTTGGCTCTAAAACACACACACACACACACACACACACAGGTTGCTTTTGACTGTCTCCTTTTTATACTTTGTATACAGTGGCTTTTTCTCTTATTCATGGATTAGATTCTAAAGTTGTACTGCCAGGAGAAAAACCACAATATAGTCAAAACTACTCTTGATAATCCCACAAATACTCCTTTAATTTCCAAAACCTGAGACCTCTGATTCTGCAAAGAATATGCATTTTATTATGGTTTCCCCCACTAAAAAAATGAGAACCAAGGTTTTTTGGGACCAAAAATTGTTCTGTCTCTCTCCCCCACTCTTTCTCTCTCTGCCTTTCTTCTCTGTCTCCTCCAATCTCAATGTTTACTTCCACCTCTACCTCTATCTTAATCTCTTTCTCTCAGCCATATTGTTGCAAACAGTCATGTTAAATGTTTATATGATATGATTCCATGTACTAAAATGGATGGAGCTGAAATAAAGCAAGGTCTATAACAAAGTTTTATGTATATATATATATATATATATATATATATATATATATATATATATTTAATAACAAAGTGTATCTCTCTCTCTCTCTCTCTCTCTCTCTCTCTCTCTATATATATATATATATATATATATTTGTGAAAAAAAGTTATGCTTCATCTGTAAAGGAATTATATATGTCTAGTTAAGCCTTGTCACATATTTTCCCAGGCCCCAAACTTGAGTAAAGATATGGATGTGAGATATCAGCAAGGGCTGGAACACTCTGAGTTCTACTGACTTGGTCTACACTAAACATCTGAATTAAGCTCTCTGAATTATTCATTTAACTCTCTAATAGCTACTATATTTTGATTCTTGCCTTTTTCTGTCAAGTATTTAACAATGCACCTCTATCCATGCACATTTCATGACTCAGTTTCTTCTTGCAATGGGAGAGTAGATGGTTCATAATATAACATACATCATACCATTATCTATATATGGATTGGCTAGAAAAGCCACAGAAAGGGATAAATGAAATCCCTGTACTAAGACAATGCAACCACAGTCTTGTGAGTTCCACTTATTAACTTGAAGGAAAACAAAAACTCACTAAATTTTTTACTAAGCATCAGTGCATGAAAATGTAACACATAAAGTGGGTTCCATGGTGGTGGGGGCGGGGGTACTTTTCAGAAAAAAAAAGATGTTTTGCCAAAGCCAAAGAGTAATTGGCACTGATAATTTGCCTAAACAATCTCAAGATTGTCAAAAATACAATGAAAATATTCCCCAACCCTCACACCAGATGAATTTTTGTTGTTGTTGTACCTCACTGTTTAGTTGCCTATATAATCTGGAAGTCAACTGTGAATAGAGCAGATACAGTGTCTGGTAGATGTTTTTGATGTCTGCTCAAAAAATTTGTTCAAGAAATACTGAAAAAATATTTCTCCTGTAGAGTTCAAGTCAATGCTTTTAAAATCTGACAAATATTTTCCAAGGTTGAAAGTGAGTAGTTATAAAAACTGGTAAAACGTAAAAGCAAAGTAATTAAAAAAAACATGTTACCTAAAAAATGACTAATAAGGTGCGCCTGGGTGGCTCAGTCGGTTGAGCTTCCGACTTCGGCTCAGGTCACGATCTCACAGCTTTTGAGTTCGAGCCCGGCTTTGGGCTCTGTGCTGACAGCTTCGAGCCTGGAGCCTGCTTCAGATTCTTTGTCTCCCTCTCTCCCTGCCCCTAACCCACTCGCATTCTGTCTCTGTCTCTCTCAAAAATTAATAAGGGGCGCCTGGGTGGCGAAGTCGGTTAAGCGTCCAACTTCAGCCAGGTCACGATCTCGCGGTCCGTGAGTTCGAGCCCCGCGTCAGGCTCTGGGCTGATGGCTCAGAGCCTGGAGCCTGTTTCCGATTCTGTGTCTCCCTCTCTCTCTGCCCCTCCCCCGTTCATGCTCTGTCTCTCTCTGTCCCAAAAATAAAAAAAAAAAAAAAAAAAAAATGTTGGAAAAAAAATTAAAAAAAAAACATAAAAAAAATAAATAATAAGCATTAAAAACAAAAAATTTAATGACTAACAATAAAATATATAAAAATATACAAAGGAATCACAGAATATGAAGTTTATGATAACTTCTTTAATGTGAGTGACCATCTTTCCTCTTCTTTACAAAGATATTTTCAAGTTCAACTGCTTGATATAAAATAATCCTCTTCTTAATTTTAATGGCCATTTTTATTCAGGCTTCATAGCAGATTGAAATTAGATGACATATCTGGTTCACTCTATTAGGCAAAATGGGTGGGTAGTTTAGAGAAACTAGTAAATCCACCTGATATCAGCCTTGTTTTTTATCCACTCTACTCAAACCTAAATCATTAATTAATATATTTTTATGTAAGCATGATATTTTGGGGGATCACCTAGCCAAACTCCTGGAAGGTTAGAATATTTTTGTTGATATCCTGGAGTAAGAATTGAGTGATTTAACCTGTCAGAATAGTTAACTTTGTGCTAGATTAGGTTAATGGCAAAATTTAAATTTTCATCACCCATCCAATGGGATATTTCACTGTGTTCTACATTCTGTCCTATATGACAACTCGCCCATAATAGATGGGTTAGCAAAAATGTTGTTGATTCCTTTTTAAGTCTATCGGAGTATTATTAAAATACTCTCTGGTGTCTTTCTAGTAGTTAGTTACAAAGAAATGTTATTTTAATCATATGGATTGACCTTTTATTTTTTATCATTGCCCATTAACTGAGTTTTGTATTTTATATGCTTGACAATGTATTTTAACTATATTAATTCAGTATACCTGACTTCTAAAAAGTGATACATTTTTATTACCTTTACTTTCTAAAGTACATTATGTATAAAATTAACATAACTAGTAAAAAGAAATATGTGTGATATAGAAAAAAGCAAAATATTTTCTTTAAGTAAAAAATTCCATTAATGTGTACAGCTTATATTTTCAGATCTGCAAGATATTTATTTAGCTACTTTTAGTGTTTTAGGCCTATTCTTTATTTGAATAATTATGAAAATTTTATTGTTATAATTTATTTAAAAAATGGCCAAATAATTTGCAATATCTTGACTATAAAAGAGAAAAGTACATTTTATAGCAGTACATGATCATGTTCCCTTGAAATAAATGTACATAAAGAGTTTAATAAAATATAATATGGATATTTATTTTTACCAAAAAAGTTAATAAAAACTTAAGAAAATCCAAAATGTTGCTTTAATATGTAAATTACAGTTTTTTTCTTTCTCTCCAGATCAAAGAATACAGTGTTTTTAGGTAAACATGTAAGCTTCGTCATTATAGTAATCTATTATTACGGTAATCTATTATAGTTATCTACAGTAATCTATTATTTATAGTATCTATTATCTATTCATAAAATATTAGTGACAACCTATACCTCTCTAAGAGTTCAAGACCCTATTTATATCTCATACAGTATTAAGATTATACATAAAAATGTATGTATATCAATGTAGAACTGTAAAATGATTATATTTGCTTTATTATTTAATATGACATTAAAAATTCTAAGTATGATTCCTAATAATCCATGTATAATGTATGATTTTATTTTATTTTATTTTATTTTATTTTATTATTATTTTTTTTTTATTTTAATGTTACTTTGTGTATATTTACCCCAGATAAGAGAACAGGTTAAAGGTACAGATATATCTATCCATTGTCATTTGATAGAAGATCTCACTGATTTTCAGCCTTGACATTTTCCCTGGCAGATTTGTTTATACTAGTGTAGCTGCCCAAAACAAAACTGTAGTTAGGTAAGAATTTCATGCAAATATGGAGGCATGCAGAAACATCTTATTCCATGCAATTTTATCAAACAAATGTTGAAGTTTTACATTCCATTCCAAGAAAAGAGAGAAAGCACAAGGAATTTATAATTATGCCAATCAGTAATTCTCTCATTTTTAACACTGTGTTTTCTATAACACTTGGTGATTATAGATTGAGGTTGTCATCATAAAATATTCTAATGAACAAGTAGACAAAGAATAGAATTCCATAAAATTCCTATTCCATAGAATAAGTAGACAAAGTATTTGCAATAGTAATCTGACTTGTGACAGGTCTAGTGTTGTATTATCCTGCAGTATAATTATCTCACCAGTGCATAAAGGCCCCGTGAAATCCAGACACATACCTTATAGAATTGTATATACCTGAAATTAACAGTTACTACCTTACTCATAGCAGATGCTCAGTAGTTGTCATATGATTTGTTTTTAATTTATCACCATGAGATATAAAAACAGGAGTGAGGAAAGATGTCCTTGTTCACAGAACTTATATTGTAGAGATTATGTATATGCATGTGTATATATGTGCGTGTATATATATTATATACATATAATATATATTTCAATTACAGCATAAGAAAACATGACCCCCCCCCCCGTAATACACTTCAAATACAAGTTTCTAGTTTCTGCTCTAGATTAATGAAAGAAACAGACATCTAAGAAAGCAATTTCAAAATCTGATGTAATCCATTTATTTACAGAAAGCAAGCTCCCCAGTTTCAAATACAGAAACTATTTGGACTGATTTTATACAGACAGAAATTAATAAATACATATTTTCTACCTTACAGAATCGGTAAGAAGGTAGTCAAAGTCAGAAAATGAAACGAAAGATAGGGAATCGAGACAGATGGATTAAAGCCATGAACACAGCACGACAGCCCTAGTGCCATGGTTTGTGCACACTGGATATCAGCATCAGCACTACCACTAAACTAGACATTGAGCAGGGACATTGATAGCTACTCTGGTCCCTGAAGATCAGAGATTGCTGGCAATTCACTTGACCTCATGATTCCCCTCTTCCTGCTTCACTGAATCAGTAGCCCAGAATCAGAACCCCACAGATGTATGACTGATTGGCCAAGTCAAAGTCCAGGTATCCTTGAGTTGGCTGAAGACAAGGGTCAAAATGACTATAGCATTTGAATGTTTGACTTTCACAGTGGTAGGATTGGAATTTCCCTATCATAGATGTGGTTCTGCTCCTGAGCAGCCACATATCAAGAAATGTCTCAACAACTCGATTTCTCGTTTGCAGGTAACATCATTTGCAGGTTTCTCTATTTATATACTTGAGCAATTTTATAGGTCTATACGCTAACACTGTAAATAACGGGCATTTTTACAAGTTCAAATTAAGAGCCTATGACCCACTTTAATGCCAGTATGTCGAGCAAGGCATGATTTTTGTTTGTTTGTTTTGTTTGTTTTTTAAACTGGTTCATATTTCCAAAAATCCAATGAGGGATAAGGTGGGAGGTGGAGTGGGGAAGCATTCCTTATCAAGAAACAACTAATTTTGAATGTAATTCTTTGTATAGCTTCTATTAGACCCATTAGTCTATAAGTACCTTAAGAGTAAATCTGTTAATTACCTTCCTGCTGCTATAGATTAGCATAGTAAAAGGCTCAGAAAAAGATGCTTATAAAGCTTTTGTTTGTGGAGTGGGATTTCATAGAATATGACTGCATAATGACTGATTTATTTTTGGAAGTCATTCAAGTTTACATGTAGTGTGAGATCAATTTTATTTTGTAAGTACTCTAGGGAAATTTCAAAACAAGATATTATCTGAAAGTTGCATATTCAAACATGTAAAATTAAAATTATAACTGCATGGTTTAAGATATCAGGATGTTTTGCAATAACATTAATTTACTTTTTTATAAAGCAAAGTTTGTCTCTAAGTTGGAAAAACAAGGGGAATCTTTTTCTTCTTATTCTTCAATCACAGACAAAATTCATGACTTACAAGTTATTTTAGAACCACTTTGTTATGCTCTATCTACACATGAGGCCCATACAAAATAGCAGCTCTCACATTAAATTTTTAAAAATTTGTATCAACAAAGTATCTCCTGAATATTGAACTTTTGGATATTTCTCAAAATCGTAGGACTTAAGTATAAAACTAATGACTGTTTTCAGAGATAATGATTCATTTATTACAAGCTGATGAAAAAGTAATTGACTTGATAATGCCTTTTCTAACTCAAGTATTTTTTTTACGTGAAACTTAGTGTAAAGATCTTCCAGACTCAACTCTAGGATAGATGCTGAACTTGGTTAAATATAGGGAGGGAGATTTTTAGATGTTTATTTTTTTCTGTACTTATTATCAGTTCCAAGTTTCTGCTATACTTGTAGAGCCATTTAAAGGTAACATTTACTGCAAGAATATGAAAACATTAATTCAAAAAGAAATATGTACCCCTCTGTTTATTGCAGCATTATTTAAAATAGCCTAATTATGGAAGCAGACCAAGTGTCCATCAACTGATGAATGGATAAAGAAGATGTCACACACACACACACACACACACACACACACACACACAATGGAATGGAATGTAACTCAGTCATAAAAAAAGAATGATGCTTTCTCATTTGCAACAACATAGCTGGATCTAGAGAGCACAATGCTGACTGAAATAAGTCAGCCAGAGAAAGATAAATACCATATGACTTCACTCACATGTGGAATTTAAGAAACAAAACAAAGGAAAAAGGAGAAAAAACAAAAAACAGACTCTTAACTATAGAGAAAACTGATGGTTACCAGAGGAGAAGTGGGTAGGGGGATGGGTGAAATAGGTGAAAGGGGTTAAGAGTACACTTATCTTGATGAACACTGGGTAATGCATAGAATTGTTGAGACACCAGGGCACCTGGGTGGCTCAGTGGTTAAGTGTCTGACTTTGGCTTTGGTAGTGATCTCACAGTTCATGAGTTCAAGCCCCATAACAGGCTCTGTGCTGATGGTTCAGAGCTTGGAGCCTGCTTCGGATTCTGTGTCTCCCTCTCTCTCTGCCTATCCCCTACTCACTCTCAGTCTCTCTCTCAAAAATAAACATTAAAAAAATAAAAAAAAAGAATTGTTAAGTCACCCTATTGTACACTTGAAACTAACATAACACTGTTTGTTAACTATGCTGGAATTAACATTAAAAAAAAAAAAAAAAAAGACAAAACTTGCCCAAGTGGTAAGTGCCTCTCTGCTGCATGCTATTGTCCTGGGAGTGCAGCACCTTTTATCTACTGGCCCTGCTGTTGCCTAGAGCTGGGTCTTCAATCTGTTTAGTCTCAGGAGCTCTTTACACTCATAAAAATTAATCAGATTCACAAAGATATTTATTTATGTGAGTTCTATCGATTGCTACTTATCATATTAGAAACCAAAACACAAAATTTTACAGATATTAATTTAATTCATTTAAAAATAGTAGTAAAACCCATTATATGACATAAATAATTGTATCAAAATATATTTTCCTAATAAAGAAAATAGTGTATTTATCTTTTCATCTATCAAAGGACACATTATTTGTTATATGAACACCCTTATGCAAATTTTTGTGTTGCCTTATGTTTTTAATTCCTTTGGGTAAATACCAAGAAGACCAATTACTGGATCTTATGGGAAGAAATGTTTGGTTTTGGGGACAACTGGGTGGCTCATTTGGTTAAGCATCTGACTCTTGATTTTGGCTCAGGTCATGATCTCATGGTTTGTGGTTTCGAGCCCACATTGCACTCTCCACTGATAGCCCAGAGCCTGCTTGGGATTGTCTCTCTACCTCTCTCTCTATCCCTCTCCTACTCTTTTTCTTTCTCTTTCACAAAATAAATAAATAAACTTTAAAAAAAAAGAATATTTTTAGTTTTGTAACAAACTGGCAAAATGTCTTCTAGAGTGGCTGTGCCATTTTGTAGAGAATTGGTATAATTTCTTCCTTAAATGCTTGGATAGAATTCATGAGTGAACCCATCTAGGCCTAGTGCTTTCTGTTTTGGAAGGCTGTTAATTATTGATTAATTTTTTTAATAGTTAGAGGCTTAATCAGATTTTCTACTTCTTGTGTGAATTTTAGCAGATTGTGTCTGTCAAGGATTGGTCCATTTCATTTAGGGTATCACATTTGTGGGCAGTGAATTATTCATAATATTTCTTTTAATGTTTATGAGATATGTAGCAACACTGCCCCTTTAATTTCTATTACCAGTAATTTGTATCCTCTTTCTTTCTTAGTCTTGCTGAAAGCTTATTGATTTTACTGATCTTTTCGAATAATCAGCTTTCGGTTTCATTGATTTTGTTTTCTATTTATTTCCTATTTTCTATTTCACGCCTTCATTCTAAGTCTTCTTGTTTCTTTTCTTCTGCTTATTTTGGATTTAATTTGCTCTTCTTTTTCTAGTTTGCCAAGGTAGAAGCTTAGATTATTGATTTCAGATACTTTTTATTTTCCATCATGCATTCAATGCTATAAATGTCCTCCAAAAACTGCTTTCACTGCAACTCTCAAATTTTGTGTTTTCATTTTCATTTAGTTTATTTTTTTTATTTTACTTGAGAATTCTTCTTTCATGAATGCATGTATTATTTAGAAGTGTGTTGTTTAAGGGTTTCTGAGTGGCTCAGTCAGTTAAGCATTCTACTTTTGATCTCGGCTCAGGTCATGATCTCACATAATCTCACACACTGACTGCACAGAGCCTTCTTTGGATTCTTTCTGTCTCTTTCTCTGCCCCTCACCTACTCAGCCTCACTCTTGCTCTCTCTCAAAATAAATAAACATTAAAAGCATTGGAGCAAGTTTTAACATTATTGATCTTTTCAAAGAAATAATACTTGGTTTTGTTGATTTTATCAATTATTTTCCTGTTTTGAATTTTATTGATTTTTACTCCAATTTTTATTATTTATTTTCTACTACTTGCTTTTAGTTTTAAGTTGCTCTTCTTTTAGTTTCTTAAGGTGGATTTGTAGAGTGTTAATTTCAAGTTTGTTTTTCTTTCCCTAATATGTTCAATTAATTCGATAAATTTTCCCCTACATACAATTTTCATTGCACTACATAAATTATAATAAGAAATTGTTTTCCATTTTCATTTAGTTCAAATATTTTTAAATATCTCTTAAATTTTTTAAAACTCATTTTTTATTTAAGATTGTATGTATTTTTTTAAATTTCCAACTCTTTGGTGAATTTCCAGCTACTTTTCTATAATTGAGTTTTATTTAAATACATAGTGGTCTGAGAATAATTTATATGATTTCTATTTTTTAACTTGTTAAAATGTGTTTAAAGGCCCCAAATGTAGTCTTTGGGAATCTCCTCTGTAAGTCTGAGAAGAATCCATTCTGTTGTTATTGAATGCAGCAGTGTATAAATTTCAATTAAATCATTTTGATTATGCTTTTCAGGTCATTTATATGCTTACTTATTTTCTGCCTGCTTGACCTAGCAATTACTGTAAGAGAGGTGTTGATGTCCCCAACTTTAATAATGTATTTGTCGATTTCTACTTTCATTCTATCAGTTACTGCCTCAGACAACTTGATGTTTCATTGTCAGGTACATACACATATAAGGTTTTTATGTCTTTGTGTAACATTGAGCCCTTTTATTATTATGTAATACTTCTTATCCTTGTTAATTTTTCTTGCTCTTAAACCTGCTTTGTCTGAAATTAACACAGTTACTCTGGCTTTATATTGATTACTGTTAACATGGTAGACCTTGAACATTTTCACTTTTAACCTGAGATTTCATATTGAATGTGGATTTCCTAAAACAATGCATAGTTGGATCTTGATTTTTAATGTAACCTGATAGTCTTGGTTTTTAATTGGTGTTTTTAGATTATTCATGTTTAAAATTATTATTTAAAAGTTTGAATGAAATCATGATGTTTGTAATTGTTTTCTATGTGCTGCATTTGTTCTTTGTGTTTTAACTCTTATTTTTATGCCTTCTCTGCTTTATTTTAGCATTTTATATACTTTCACTTTATCTCCTCTCTTTGCATCTCCATATCCTCCTTTTCAATTTTATTTTTATTAGGGTTGCCCTAGAGTTTATAATATGTATTTTTAATTAATTTAAATCTACCTTCAAGTAACACTCTACTGCTTCATGCATAGTCCAAGCACTCATGAGAGTGTTCACAGCTCCTCCTCACCACATCTGTCCCTTATGACACCATTGTCATTCATGTTACTTACCCATAGTGTCCAGTAATTGTTACCATTATTATTTCACATAAAGTTGCCTATAAGATGAATTAAGAATAAGAAAAATAAAATATTTTACCTTCATTCTTTATTTAATGGTTTTCCTTTCTTTAAATGTATCCTTGTCTCTGACATACATCATTTTCCTTTGCCTTGGAAAATTTATTTTAACATTCCTTGCATGGAAGTTCTGAAAATTATTTTTTTGAGACTTTTTTTTTTCTGGTCTGAGAAACTTTATTTCTCCTACACTTTAAGAGGATAGTTTTGATGGATATAGAAGTCTCGCTTGGTGGATTTTAAAATTTATTTTATGACTTTAGCTATTTTACTCCACTCTCTTCTTTCTTTTTTTTTTAATGTTTATTTATTTTTGAGAAAACAAGAGAGAGAGAGAGACAGAGCAGGGCAGGGAAGGGGCAGAGAGAGAAAGAGACACAAAATCCAAAGCAGGCTCCACGGTCCAAGCTGTCAGCACAGAGCTCTTTGTGGGGCAAAAACTCACTTATGCGGTGAGATCATGACCTGAACTGAAGTCTGATGCTTAACCGACTGAGCCACCCAGGCACCCCTCTTCTTTTTTTCATAGTTTCTGATGATAAGGCTGCTGTGATAATTATCCCTGCCATCTTTCACGATTTTCTCCTTGTCACTAGTTTTCTGTGATTTGATTATAATATGCTTAGCAGAATAATTTTTTGGTTTGTTTTTTCTTTGTTTGTCTCTGTATTTCTTCTGTTACTGTTCTCTGAGCTTCCAGGAACTGGGATTTGGTATCTTTAATTAGTTTGGAAGGTTCTGAACCGTTAGTAGTTTACATAATTCTTCATTCTCTCTCTCTTCTTTTTTTTTTTTAAAAATGCTTATTTATTTTGAGAGAGCATGTGTGCACAAGGCAGGACAGGCAGAGAAAGAGAGAGAGAGAAACCCAAACAGGCTCTGCACTAGCAGCACAGAGCCAGAGGTGGGGCTCAATCCGACAAACTATGAGATCATGACTTGAGCCAAAATCAAGAGTCAGACACTTAACCAACTGAGCCACCCAGGCACCCCTATTTTCCATCTAGTATTCCAATTACAGGCATGTTTTAAATGTGGTATTTCCCCACAATTTTTGGATTTTCTGTTTTTTTATTATTTCCTTCCTTCCTCTTTTCTCCTTCCTTCCTTCCTTCTGTTCTTTCTTTCTTTCTTTCTTTCTTTCTTTCTTTCTTTCTTTCCATCTTGTATTTCAATTGTGGAAGTTTCTATTGGCCTGTCAACCAGCTCATAACTTCTTTTCTTGGTCATATCCAGTCTACTGGATGAATCTATGAAATGAAAGCCTTTCTTCATTTCTGTTTCAAGACTCTCCCTCTCCACCCAGGATCTTGTTACTTTGTTAAAGTTTCCATTTCTCTGCTTCCATTGGCCATCTGTTCTTACATGTTGAATACAGCCTCAAATATATTCATCATAGTTATTTTATAGTTAATTACTTTTTCTGGTAATCCCAATATATATATCATAGCAGAATCTGATTGTAATGCTTGCTTTGTCTCTTCAGACTGTGTTTTATTTTCCCACTTGTCATGCCTTGTAATTTTGGTTGTATGATAGATATTTGTACCAGGTAGTAGGAAATATGCTGAGTAGCCTTCAGTATGTGGATCTATATTCATCTGGCTAGCAGTTTGCAGTGTGTTTGATATTTTATGTGCCATAAGCTTTAATACTTTAATTGCCATAGGCTTAAAATTGCTCTGGTATTTTTTTCTCCCTCTCTCTTCTTAATTCTGGACTACATTAATGCTTCTCTGAGAGAACCTGTGTCTTGCAACCTTTTCAGCAGTAATTTGACGTCACTATACTGGAGCCCTATTGATATGGTAGTAAAGTGCAAGGGAGGTGAACATTTCCATAATTTTATGACTAATTTCACTCTTTAAGTTGGCCTGTGTCTCTGGACTGGGATGTTCACTAGTGTTTCTCTCTTGGTGTAGCTCTCACCTCTCTGCCCCCTTGGTTCAGACAGGAAGTATACACAGGGATAGAGTGAGAGGAATGTCTTTTCCTCCCCCATCTGGAATAAAGCTGTGGAAAATATTTTTCGCTGGTGAGTAGGCTTTTGTTATGGAGCACACTATGGGCACAGTAACAATAACTACTCTTCCTATTACCCAGCTAAAGCCATGAGAGGCTATTCCCTACATCTTCATTGTAAGAACTTGGTAGGATTTGGTGGGGTTTCTGCATATAAACTGATCAAAGTGTGGCAGCCTCGCAAAGACTCAACCTCCAGCAGTTTCTCACACAGGCTAGTCCACACCCAGTCTCCTTCAGTTCATCAAAGTCAAAATTATCTTTAAGTGGTCCTATGAAGTTATGGCTATAGAAACTTCTGCTCTAGGTAAGGACATATCATGTTTTACTCTCTGGATTCACCTGTCTGGTTATTTGTCTTCAACCCAAGTTTCCTAATGCATCCAACAAAACTAAGGCCTTAACTTTCAGTCTGTTCAGCATTTTTTCTTTTTGTAAGGATGAGAATAAATGCTTTCAATCTCCTTACATGTTGTAGTTGAAACCTGATACTGGTACTTATATTTTTTTTATTACAGCAACTACACAAACTTCTCAAAGATATTACCTCATAAAAATTATAGTATTATCTTATATTGAAACTGTAATATATCTGGAGCTAGTAGTTTGTGCTATGTCTGATAAGTGTTCATTCTCATTATATTTATCTCAAATGTTTAAAATATCTCAGGGTGACTGTGAGTTCATTGTGGTGCCTCAAGCACTTTAGAAACTGCCGCTCTAATTGGCCTGCTTCACATAATGGTGGACAACAGAAAAGAGTGCATCGGAAATACACATATTCTCAATCACCTAGGCTGTGTTCCAAGAGCACTAACTAGTCACAGAGTCCCATTGGAAGTAAGAGGCCTAGGAAATGTTTTCTGGCAAGATGTAAAGGAATTTGTCTATAGATAGTTACTTAAACCATGATGTAGGTTTAGCTTTCCATGATTTCTATGAAGATAAGATTGGAAAGACTATTCATTAACATTTGTAGAAAATTTAACAACATTTCCTATAACCTGGCATTTTTATCTCAGATAATATAAAAATGCAAAAAGGACCTACAAATAGTCTTTTATTGTTTCTTTTCTCTTATAATCCCATAAGTAGCAGGTGGACCAGTGAAAAAATATTGCAGAAAAGTAGGTTTGTTTAAAATAAGAAAAAGTATTTCAAACCAATAAAATTTTTTGAAACTGAAACAGCCCATCTAAGAAAGTAGTTGAAGTCTCATGAGAATGTTTAAGCAAAGGCTTGAGTAGAAACAATAATCTCTGAATCTGGTGATTTGAATTATTTCCAACGCAACTTAGATTCCCTCCTTTTTAAAAGCTGGATCTAAACTCTATTTGAACAACAACAACAACAAAAATTCCCCCAAACCATAATGTAAATAACACAAAATTTTCTTAATAGAGAAAACCTGTGACTTTGACTTTGAGAGAAAAATAACCCAGCTGAGCAGTTATACCAGGTGCTTTTTCTATGTCATATCCTTTACATGTATTACCATATCACTTCCTCCCTAAAACTAATGAGGTAGGTATTGTTGTTGTGCTATTTTACAGGTGAGTAAAAACAGCCATGTAGATAAAAACATCAATTGAATATGGTACCAGGGACAAAATGAAGACAATAATATTATTACAAAGTTGTACTTTAAAGGAGTTGAGTGCATTGTGGATGAGGAAGTAGTATAAACATTGGCCGGGATATATAGGAGTTAGCATGGAAGTTTGGGGACAGTTAGCTGTCTAAAAGCTTTGGCCATGGTATACTGAGATTAAAATGCACAGAGAGGTTGAATTATAGAGATCCAATAAAAGCATAAAAAGGAGCTTAAGTTGATGAAATAATTAGTGAAGAGACTTCTACAATGACAAGGGAAATGAAAACATTATTTTGGGAAAATTAGCAACAAAATGAATGAATTTAAGTAAAACTATCAATTAAATATAATAGCTTTGTTAAACATTTATGACAACTGGCTGACAAGTGAAAGTAAAAGACTTATTATTGGATTCCAAGCAAAAAGTGAAAATACAATTATTTTCTGTTCTTTGATGGATGATTTGTCTATTGACACTTTGTATATAGAGAGTAAAATGAAAGGAAAGTAATATTATAAAAGATACCTTCTGGTTGCAAAATCTGTACAACAAAACTATGCCTCTTTGTACCTTCACAGGTAATTCTGTGATTTTATGGAATAAGAAAAGTTAGCAATTTTATAGCAGCTCAAAAGTTCACCAATCTTATGGACAGTTTGCTAACTGTAATATCAAGAACACTGAGCTTGTCACTTAGTTGAAGTTTCTTCTAAAATATAGTTTATGTAGAGAAACAGCTAAAGAAAATGAAAGAATGATAGGTCATAAAAGTCAAACAGGATAAGAAATAAAATTTTATATGTTACCTCTAGTCGGTCCAAATAAAAATCAAAGAAAGGAGAAGTGAAGATTGCTTACCATGGCTGAAGAATAGAAACTGTTGGCAGTTTATTCTCAGAATAATTGAAGATTTATGATAAAATATGGCAACCTATGGAAACAGTTTAAAGGGCATGTAAGTTGGTTACTGGTGTTACATGCTTGCATGCGATTGATTCTTTCTATGAAATACGGATATATGTTATATAGGATTATGTATAATATATACATAGGATATATATTATTTTACATAATGCATACATATATGTACAGATATTATATACATATATAATAATGCATACATATATTATACATAAGAAATACAAACAAATGTAATTAAGAATAAACTAGATAGTTTGGAAGAAAAAGGGAACCATTCATAGAACAGCAAGGAAAATTCAAAGATCACAAACAGTATCCATAGAGAAAGAGAATGAAATAGAAGGTCTAATTTAAGCTATTCAAGAGAAAAGATTTGCTTGCATGGTTTCTCTACCTTGTGAGTGATGAAGCTTATGCACGACCCAAATAATCAGAATGATGTGATGATAGGACACAGTGAAGCAAGTTGTATATTGAAACTAAATAATATGCATGACTAGGACTTGGTAGAGATGGGGTCTAAGAGGTAAAATCCTAATAATGAATAGAATTCAGGAAAAGCAAAAGCCTACACATAAGAAAGCCTTCCCTGTGTCCACATCTGTCTGCCTGCAGTTGATTATAACAGTTGAGTTGAGCTGAGAGTTGAGTCCTCAAGAGGAATAAAGTAAACTAGTGCTTGTGTTCTTGTCTCTGAGCTGTTGTGAGGGAAGAAAGGTAACTATAGAAGCACTAGAAAATGTTTCTTATGGTAAAATTTAATTTGGTGCTGTATTTTTAGGACTTGTTGAAATGCATTATTTGGCTCAAGACTACTAATCAAGTATCAGACCAAGAGTCAACTGGAGCATTGTACCATGCTCAGTATTAATATTAAGGTCTTCAACCTTGTATAGATTTAAAAATGATAATTATACAGATTAATATGGTATCCTAAACTCATATTTCTTCTTGAATAAAACCTTAAAACATATTCAATAATTATAAATTTTTATATAAGATTATGAAAGATATTGATCTACTTCAAGGTAGCTATCTCTAAATGCGCTACAACTTACCTGAACAAAAATCATAGAAATTACTGCTTTCTGGGGCGCCTGGGTGGCGCAGTCGGTTAAGCGTCCGACTTCAGCCAGGTCACGATCTCGCGGTCCGTGAGTTTGAGCCCCGCGTCGGGCTCTGGGCTGATGGCTCGGAGCCTGGAGCCTGTTTCCAATTCTGTGTCTCCCTCTCTCTCTGCCCCTCCCCCGTTCATGCTCTGTCTCTCTCTGTCCCCCCAAAAATAAATAAACGTTGAAAAAAAAAATTAAAAAAAAAAAAAAAAAAAAAAAAAAAAAAGAAATTACTGCTTTCTATGGATGTGCAGTTTTGATCAGTTGATTAGTAATATTCTTCTACTAATATAATTAAAAATTAGAGTAAAAAATACCTGAGATATTTGTTGCTATTCACAGTTGATAATTATTGGAGGATAAGAGTGTGCAAGGTACTTGTACATCATTGTCAAAAATATTTTCATAGGATAATTTCAAAGTGTTCATTTTCAATTTTCTAATTGATTATAGTTAGATTTGCTGAGGTATAGAAAGCTGTTAAAATATTTTACAAATTTCCTCTGAAAAGAGTTATTAAAAAAATATGAAGAAACTCCCTTCATTCTGCTAGGGGAGTCTGCCCTGGGCAAGCAATCTGATTGAATAATGAGTGAACAATCAAATATGCCAAAGAGAATAAGAATATAGCCTCTCCCAAATATGCAGTGGCCAGTTTTTTATAGAAATAAATATTGTTGCATGGCAGAAAGAAATGAAATAAGGAATAAAATAGAAAAGATAATATAGAAAAATAAAGAAATATATAGATATTTAAAAAATTATAATTGTGCACATGAATATGTATCACAGATGTAGGAGCAGAGAGTCAGGGAGTCATTGTACATATTATTTCTTAATATATGAAAAGTACAGGTATAAAATGGGGAAGTCAGACACAGAAGACTAGTATTTGGTCTACAGATCACATTCTAGAGTAACAGGGATTTTCTCAGATTCATCCCAGAGAAGGAAATATATCTTTCCTGGAGTCAAAATGGTAAATTTGTGTCTCTGGTGGCAGAGTGAAGAGTAGATCAACTTTAGGTATTTTATTTTCAGCGTGTGATCTTATAATGAGGATGATACTCCATGAAATACTATTCTTTTACTAGGAGAATGGGAAAGCAGGAATGAGACGGGAGGGAAGAAGACACATATTCTGCCTGCCCAATCCCCAAACTATAAAAGTGGTGAAATATATATCATTGTTCGATTCAGCTGTGCAACAGTAAAAACAGTTTTATTTTTATCATGATGGAAAAGAAATTATAAGAATGGAGAGACCTACCATTATTTATCAAACAAGACCGCACCTTTAATCTCCATTTCTGCATTGTGACAAGGAGAGTTGATTTTATGTTGCACCTCACACATACACTCTATAAATATATTTTACCAAGGGAACGTTTTACTGTTTTTACTACTGTTCTTCATCCACTCTAATTCTTAAAAATAGAACTCAATAAACAAACAATGAATACTTCAATTAAAAATGGGCAGAAGACACAAATAGACATATTTCCAAAGAAGACATACAGATGGCCAACAGACACATGAAAAGATGCTCCACATCACTGATCATAAGGGAAATACAAATAAAAATTACAATGAAATATCACCTCACACCTGTCAGAATGGCTAAAATCAACAACACAAGAAACCACATGTATTGGCAAGTATGTGGAGAAAGGGGATCCCTATTGCACTGTTGGTGGGAATGCAAACCGGTACAGCAACTCTGGAAAGCAGTATGGAGGTTCCTCAAAAAGTGAAAAATAGAACTACCCTACAATCCAGTACTTCCACTACTAGGTAAATTTACCCCAAGAAAAAAAAATTACTAATGCAAAGGGATACATACCCTTTCCCACGATATTTATAACAGCATTATATACAATAGCCAAATTATGGAAAACAGCCCAAATGTCCATCAACTGATAAATGGATAAAAAAATTATATATATATATATATATATATATATATATATTCATCCTATAATAATGTAATTTTACTTTGCCATAAAAAAGAATGATATTTTGCCACTTGGAATGACATGGATGGAACCAGAGAGTATTATGGTAAAAGAAATAAGTCAGAGAAAGACAAATACCATGTGAAATTATTTGTCATTATATTCTTTGACATTATTTCACTCACATGTGGAATTTAAGAAACAAAACAAATAAGAAAAGGGGAGAAAGAGAGAGAGATAAACCAACAAACAGATTCTTAACTACATATAAAAAATTGATGGTTATGAGAGGGGATGGGTTAAATAGGTGATTGGGATTTAAAAGTATGCTTATATGATGAGCATTGGGTGTTGTATGGAAGTATTGAATCATTATATTGTATACCTGAAATGAGTATCCCACTGCATATTAACTAACTGGATTTTAAGTAAAACCTTAAAAATGTACATGAATGAAAAAGAGAAAATTTATTTTACTTTATTTTTTCAGAAAATTTATTTTTTTAAGGAACAAATAAAGAAGAGAATTTGCTGGAATAATCTGGGATAATGAGAATTATGTCCATTCATTGGATTTTTTTTGTACTTTCCATTCCATGAAATATAAGTATATTAAGCTTAGCCTTATATATTTTGTATTATATATTAATTTCCCTGTTTGTGTAGAGAACAGAATGCTCAAATTCTGTGTTAGAAGTTATATTATTGTATCATATGCTCCAGTACATATGATATCCCTAGATATAAACAGGAAAAGAAAAAGGTCTTTCTGGATTGTCTTGCTGTGATTTGAACACTGGATAGGGAAAGAATGTAAGGGGCATGGGAAGCTATCCCAAAACCATACTATTAGGTCACAATACATGTAATATACATAAGAATATCACTTTTTACAAATATACATGTAAGTTATCTTCAGTTGTTTTTCTAATAAGCCCCCAAAATGTTTTGAGCTCTCTATTTCTACAAGCATAGCATTTCTTCCTGCCAAAATATATGTGGAACACATATGCACATAGACTGTATGTGTTTCACAACATATAACACACACACACATACAGAAAATCATCAATGTGTGCTTTCTATTTTGCTTTTTAGAGTACCTTTCTAAAAAAATCGTGTATATCTAAGGCATCCACTTATAAGAGAAGTTAAGAAGTGTTTCTGATTTCTGTACTCCTCTTTACAGTAGATGTACCTACCTTTTCTTTGGCATTACATGGTGCCATTTGACCTCTGATACACTAAAATCCCCTGGACTCCATGGAAATCAGGAAGTCTGTCTCAATGGCAACATCTTCAATGTTTACACTAGGGCTATAAAGCAGAGCAACCAGGTAACTTTAAAAATGTAGGTGTTTCCCTCACTAAGGGAAGCTTAGAGCAGTGTCTTCTGGTGCTTCTTGTGGAATATAGCTAGGCAGTGGGTGTATAGGTGACACATGATAAATCCAGTCCGACTTTCCTATATCCCCAAACTTTTTGTTTCCCTCCCCCTTATCACACTATGGAAATTTTTGCATCTCAGCACATTAAATATAAGCCACCACTAAGTGAAGTTAGGTTCAGTCTACTAATATTAAAGCTACCTCTAACTATTCAAGTTATCTTTAAATGCAAGAGCTAAATTAATTACACTTATATAAATATAACCCCATCCGGTATTATATCCTCTACTATTTGAAACTTAGAATTCATCTCACACAAGTTCCCAGATTTCTTTTTTTTTTTTTTTTAATTTTTTTAACGTTTATTCATTTTTGAGAGACAGACAGGGTGTGAGCGGGGGAGGGGCAGAGAGAGAGAGGGAGACACAGAATCTGAAGCAAGCTCCAGGGCCAAGCTGTTAGCACAGGGCCTGATGCTGGGCTCAAACTCGCGAACCGTGAGATCATGACCTGAGCCAAAGTAGGACGCTTAACAGAATGAGCCACCCAGGTGCCCCGTTAAGTCCCCAGATTTCTAATGATAAATGTTAGCAAAGCCTTACAATTCTTTGGCATGGTTTCTTCCTCTTCTTCTTCTTCTTCTTCTTCTTCTTCTCCTCCTCCTCCTCCTCCTCCTCCTCCTCCTCCTTCTCCTCCTCCTCCTCCTCCTCCTCCTTCTCCTTCTCCTTCTTCTTCTTCTCCTCCTCCTCCTCCTCTTCCTCCTCCTCTTCCTCCTCCTCCTCCTCCTCCTCCTCCTCCTCTTCCTCCTCCTCCTCCTCCTCCTCCTCCTCCTCCTCTTCCTTCTTCTTCTTCTTCTTCCTGCATTATTGTGTGTACCTCTATGTCTGGTGTCTGTTGAAATTTGATCCTAGTTAAAAGCTAATGGCAAACAGGGAAAGGAAGTTTAGGGTGGTTCTTGAGGAAAATTAATTCCCTGTTCAATAACCAAACCTAGATGAAATTATCAAAGAGTTTTCAAGTAAAGAAAGTTTGCTGTTAAGGCCCAGTTTCAACCAAACCAACTTCCAAATCACATCACTAAGGGTCAATTTCCTGGAACCACTCCTGGTATTGTTTCAGAATCAGTCATGATTTGATAAAGAGAAAGGAGCTACTTAATAATTTGAGCAAGAAATTTTTAATATAAATAATTATTAAATAAACTAGGGAATAGTAATAGTGTGAGATTCCCTAATAAGTAGGGAGAAGTCTGAATAACATTTAGGAATGACAAGTATAAAAGTTACCATGCCCCATAGAGCTGAGATAGAACACTCCAAGGAAGAGTATCTCCCCTTCAAGCCTGAGATCCAACTGTGATTGGAGAGAGTGAGGCTGTGGTTTACTGGACGTGAAAAAGCTACTGAGGTGCCATGCAAGCATAACTTTACAGGAATGTGCCCATGCTGTAGCACTTGAGTGATAGAGAAGCTGCATTTGCCGCAGAAGTTGTATGTATGGCAAGAACCTGGTACTGGAGAATCCAGCTGTGCTGTTGGAACCATATTCTAGGGCAGCCATGCACAGTGAAGAAGCATAGCAGGAGAATACCGAAACTAGGAAGGGAAGACACTTCCTGCTCTGAAGTCCTAGTAGTGACTTCTAATGGGAAAACTGAACATCCTGCCATATGGCAAAGGAGAAATGCTAACAGAACCTATTTTATTAGTATAGAGAAAGCAATGAAGGGTGGACTCGGGGATGAGAGGCAATACATTGAAAATTGGCACAGTTTATATTATCATAATTAATTTTTAAAAAGAATTAGAGACTTAGCTTTACGTTATTGCCCCTGTTACCCCAAAAATAGTGATTTCATGCTCAGGAAGGACAAATTAATTATAGAAAAAAAGAATTACATTTTCTATTCACATGTAAGTTTTAGTGTGATAAATAAAAGGAAAAAGTACCTTGTTGACTAAATATACATGCTAGCTCTGACTTTGCAGCTAGATTAAGCAAAGGCCCATATCTTATGTGGTCAACTCAGATTACATATTTTAATGTGGACTCAGGAAAGGATTCCACTTTTGTGTTTATGGTGTGCTGGAGTATATTTTCCAATCTTTTATTTATGATGAATGACATTTGAATGTGGCTGAAAGGAGCAGGCCTACACTTTCTGAAATTTTAAAGCAATGGTTCAACAACATTTAGGGGAACAATTTCCTTCTAATTTTATAGCTATATGGAAACAAGAGAAATAATATTTTCTCTTCCCTCTGTACACTTGTGGCAGAACTGGTCTCAAATAACTTGCATTAATACTATTGTTTTGTAGTTTTTATTGATTTGGATAGTTTACTATGAGCTATCTATAGAGCTTCTTAGGAGCTTTAACAAACATGTCGCAGTTGGGCATGCTAACCGTATAACTTACCCTAATATGACACCTGTTCACCTTCTTGTTAAAAATTTATAAGCTGGTTTCCTATTATGATTTTCTGTATGTTCAATTTGCAGAATAATTAAAACCTAGGGGCTCCAGAGTGGTTCAGTCAGTTAAGTGTCTAACTTTGGCTCAGGTCATGATCTCACGGCTTGTGGGTTCAGGCCCCGTGTCAGGCTCTGTGCTGACATGTCAGAGCCTTGAACCTGCTTCAGATTTTGTGTCTCCCTCTCTCTGACCCTCCCCCACTCGTGCTCTGTCTCTCTCTCTCTCTCTCAAAAATAAACATTACAATTTTTTAAAAGAATAAATAAAGACTATTTGTTTCTTCTTTCAAAATTTTTATTTAAATTCCAGTTAATATACAGTGGGATATGAGTTTCATGTGTACAATATAGCAATTCAATACTTCCATATAACACCTGGTACTCATCACAAGTACTCTCCTTAATCCCAATCACCTACTTAACCCATCCCTCCATCCACCTCCCCTCTGGTAATCATGAGTTGTTCTCTAAAGTTAAGAGTCTGTTTCTTGGTTTCTCTCTCTCTCTCTCTCTCTCTCTCTTCTTTCTCTTTGCTCATTTGTTTTGTTTCTTAAATTCCACATGTGAGTGAAATTATATGGTATTTATGTTTCTCTGACTTATTTAACTTAGCATAATACTCTCATGACAGTTTCATGGCAAAATTTCATTTTTATGGTCAATTAATAATCCATTATATATATTTAAGATATATATCTATTATATATATATACATATATAATAGACATATATCTAGATTATATATATATAATATATATATTATATATATTATATATAGATTTAGATTATATAGAGTACATAGATTTAGATTATATATATATTTAAGATATATATAATGGAATATTAATTGACATAAAATGAATTATATTATATTATATTATATTATATTATATTATATTATATTATATGTTATACCTTTTATCCATTTTTCAGTTGATGGGCACTTGGGCTGTTTCCATAATTTGGCTATTATAGATAATACTGTTCTAAACACCCGGGGGCATGTATCCCTTTAAATTAGTAATTTTGTATTCTTTGGGTAAATACATAGATTGTATTGTATTGTAAATACCTAGGTTGGATTGTAAAGTAGTTCTATTTTTCATTTTTTGAGGAACCTATATACTGTTTTCCAGAATGGCTGTACCAGTTTGCATTCCCACCAATAGTGCAAGAGAGCTCCCCTTTCTCCACATTCTCGCCAACACATGTGGTTTCTTGTGTTGTTGATTTCAGCCATTCTCACAGGTGTGAGGTGACATTTCATTGTAGCTTTCATTGTGTTTCCCTTATGATCAGTGATGTGGAGTATCTTTTCAAGTGTCTGTTGGCCATTTGTATGTCTTCTGTGGAAACATGTCTATTTGTGTCTTCTGCCCATTTTTAAGCTGGATTATTAATTTTTGAGGTGTTGAGTTTTATAATTTTTATAGATTTTTGATACTAAGCCTTTATCAGATATGTCATTTGCAAATATTTTCTCACATTCCTTAAGTTGCCTTTTAGTTTTGTTGATTGTTTCCTTCAGTGTGCAGAAGCTTTTAGTTAGTTAGTTAGTTTGTTTGCTTCTTTTGGATGAAGTCCCGTTAGTTTATTTTTACTTTGGTTCCCTTCCTCAGTAGACATATCTAGTAAAAAGTTGCTATAGCTGATGTCAAAGAGGTTACTGCCTGTGTTCTCCTCTGGGATTTTGATGTTTCCTGTCTCACATTTAGGTCTTTCACCCATTTTGAATCATTTTTGTGTATGGTATAAGAAAGTGGTCCAGTTTCATTCTTTTGCATGTTACTGTCCAGGTTTCCCAAACACTGGGTCTTGAGGAGACTTTTTCCCATTGGATATTCTTTCCTGATTTGTCAAAGACTAATTGATCATATAGTTGTGGGATCATTTCTGGGTTTTCTGTTCTGTTCTATTGATCTGTGTGTCTGTTTTTGTGCCAGAACCATATTGTCTTGATTACTACAGCTTTGTAATAGAACTTGAAGTCTAGATTTGTGATACCACCAGCTTTACTTTTCTGGTGATGCCATTTGGAAACTTTTGTGGTTCCATACAAATTTTAGGATTGTCTATTCTAATTCTGTGAAAAATGCTATGGGTATTTTAATAGAGATTGCATTAAATGTGTAGATTGATTTGGGTAGTGTAGACATTTTATAATATTGGTTCTTCCAATCCATGGGCATGGAATGTCTTTCCATGTGTTTGTATCATTTTCAAGTTCTTTCAGCAGTGTTTTATACTTTTCAGAGTACAGTTCTTTCAACTCTTTGGTTAAGTTTATTACTAGGTATCTTACTCATTTTGGTGCAATTGTAAATGTTTTTTTTTTCCTAATGTCTCTTTCTGTGGCTCACTATTGGTGTATAGAAATGCAGCAGATTTCTGTGTGTTGATTTTGCTTCTAATCCAATCATGCCTCTTATTTTGTTTGATTCTGCCTTTTATTCACCTAACTTTTTCTTTTAATTTTTCCCGGTCTATTTTTTTCTCTAGACTAGCAGGAGACTTACTTTTCATATTTTTATATCATATTGAATGGAACAGTTTTATCCTCCTTTTAAGTATCATTCTAGTCATTTCATGGGCTTTCAGAAAATACTGTTTCAGCAATCTCTTTATGACATAGCTTGACACTTTTAATGATGCCAGTGCCACACTTCACTAAATTATCCCTCTCTTGTCCTTATATGCAGAGAATGTCTATGAACACTGACAAGCTAACTTCCAATTTGTCCTAGCTAATAACTAACATTGTTAGACCTCAGAATAAATACTTTGTAATGTGTATTTGAAGAACGCTCCAAAGACCTTACTAATTATATAAAAACTGCATGTGACAATTAAAATTATTATAACAATCCCCATTAATAACACCATCCATAAAGTGATATTTTGTGGAGATGAACTAAAAAACATAGCCCTTAAAACATCTCTGAGAATAAAGGGATATCTGAGCTTTGGTGTTCCAAAACAATAAAGGCTACTTAGAATATCCACTGGTATAATAGCACCCCTCTTCTTTGTGTTAATATTATATATACCAGGTAAATCTTACTAAACATTGATCTTCTAGTCCATCCCCAAAACAAAAACAAACACACAAAAAATAGATAAACCAAACAACCTGATGGATTTGGAAAAGAAAAAGAAAACCTATAAGATTTGGCATAATTGGTACATAACTTTCCTAAATGATTCTGAAAAATCACAGACATTGAAAATTCCTTCTTATAGTTGTATTAGTTGTCTTTTGTTATAGAATGTTAACCATATCTTTGAAATTTTTTGATTGATTGCACATGCTGTTATACATCTCAAGCATGCTGCCTTAGAGTCACATTATTAATATATAATTGGGTGACTGTATACAACTTATATATATTGCATATTGCATATAACTTCACAGGTTTTAAACATATATTTTTTACAAATAAATGTAGTAATATAAACTGTGCAACAAATTAAGAAAAAACTGTATATCTCAGTAGCTAAATATCTATTAACTCATAAATAACTTCTGAGGAATTTTTTACATTAAAAATAATGTTATTTAAATTTTTTTATATCTTTCTAAATCAAAAATCTTAAAAACATGCTGAATTTTAGTATAAATTCAGATTGATTCTAGTAGAAATATGTTGTTACAAACTTTTTCTCCAAAAAAACTCTCACTAGACAAAAAAAATTATAAAGTATAAAAAATGAAGTACATAATTTAGCAGTTTATATTTTATAAATTAAAAAACCAACTGGGGCCTGGGTGACTCGGTTGAGCATCCGACTTTGCTTAGGTCATGATCTCATGGTTTCTGAGTTCGAGCCCCATGTTGGGCTCTGTGCTGACAGCTCAGAGCCTGGAGCCTGCTTCGGATTCTGTGTCCCCCTCTCTCTGCCCTTCCCCTGCTCTCACTCTGTCTCTCTTTCTCTCAAAAATAAAATAAACGTTAATGTTTTTTAATTACTGAACTGTATCTTTATGAAGCTAAGTTTCCTGTAAAAAAAAGTACAAACTTTGTAAGAAGAAAATGTTATATTTAGTGAACTATGAAGAGCTATGATAAGTACCTGTCATATATTGATTTAGTTCATTTCTTTCAACTATGAATTTAGGATAATGAGATCATAGAATTTAATGTGTGCTGAAATCACACTTTGCTTTATATAACTGGGTAGGTAGAGTTGAATTGAGGCCAATCTCAACCAACTTTGTGCTCCAGCCACTATACATTTAGGTATAATTTGAGGCAATGTAATTTTTAAAAACAACTTTGATAATATTTAATGCAATTCAAAAGAAGCTGAACTCCTAAAATTTACTATGTTTATGCACCAATATGTTAGTTTATAGCCCCTAACTGAATAGAGCAATGATCTGTCAAGGATGCCATCAATAATGGATAAAAATAATCTTTCCATAAAGGAAAATAAAATAACTTCCCTATTCTTAACTTCATTTGCATATAGATATGATGGATAGAGTTTCTTTAGTTTCTTTTTTATTTATGGATGAAGTGGTATCTATTCACACTAGGTATTATTTTGCTATCAAGTATGAGGAGAATTGATCTATGGCAATTAATTATTTCCTAATGTAAGTTTCCCTTACCAATTACTGAGAATGGAATCACATGGATATGTGGACTATGTATTAGATTTTTGCACTACCAAATGCCATGATAATAACCAAAGTGGCATATGAATAAAGAGCTGTGTCCACATTGAAAATAGTATCTTTCGGGGCGCCTGGGTGGCGCAGTCGGTTAAGCGTCCGACTTCAGCCAGGTCACGATCTCGCGGTCCGTGAGTTCGAGCCCCATGTTGGGCTCTGGGCTGATGGCTCAGAGCCTGGAGCCTGTTTCCGATTCTGCGTCTCCCTCTCTCTCTGCCCCTCCCCCGTTCATGCTCTGTCTCTCTCTGTCCCAAAAATAAATAAACGTTGAAAAAAAAAAAATTAAAAAAAAAAAAAAAAAAAAGAAAATAGTATCTTTCGCCATTAAATGTTTCAAGGAATTTTTAAAGTTTTTTATTAGTTTTCTTTATTTTTGAGAGGCAGAGGGAGACCGAGCACTTGTGGGGGAGAGTCAGAGAGAGAGGGAGACACAGAATCTGAAGCAGGCTCCAGGCTCTGAACTGTCAGCACAGAGCACAATGCAGGGCCCAACCTCACGAACTGTGAGAACATGACCTGAACCAAAGTCTGACACTCAACTGACTGAGCCACCCAGGCTCCCCTCAAGAAATTTTTAAATATCCAACAAAGGCTGTTTTATTGAAGAGTGAAAGCAAAAAGTTAAGAATGACACCTTGTATCTGCTATACATGCTCTATCCCTCAAGAGAGGGAAGGAGAATATAATTAAAGTGAAACCCTTGACAATGGGCTCCTTATTAGGCCGGAGACATTGAGAAGTATCAAGAAAGATTTAACCCTACTTTTTTACCTTGTGGACCAGCAGAGTTTGTATCCTTGTTTTCAAATTGAAGAGCATAAAGGTTATCTTCATGATGTGGGTGTTTAAATTAAGAGTTGATTTTGCTTTTGGAATTGTGGGCACATTACAGAGTGAATGGAGCATGGCTTCTTAACTGGCCATTGATCTACACATACAACAGTCCATACACACCTTGATTTTGTTCTAATCGGTTTCCTTTCCTTTTCCAACTCAGTGCTCTCAGATTCAGGTGCTTAACACTGAGGGCTTGTTTGTTACTTATTTCTGTGGTTTGAACTTAGGAATTCTCCCTGCAAAATTTGAAAATTGAGCCCATAACAACCTTTAACTTTAGAAGACTATAAGAATGGGCATGATAAACATACCACATTTCAAGAGATAGCAGTCACCCTGATGATTGAGAAATAGATACAATGTTAGAATCATGGTATTATAGGGATGGCTGTCTGGGTCACCCTGCAACTCTTGATCTTGGGGTTATGAGTTTGAGCCCCATGTTGTAGAGATTACTAAAAACAAAACAAAACAAAAAAATAAACCTTCAATTTCATAAACCAAAAAAAGTATAGAAGAACAAAAAACATAATAGCAATGATAAAAGCAAGGCAATTAATCTTCTGATGTAAGTATTATCAAAAATTCAATCCAATAAAAAGGTCTTAAAAAGCAAATAAGAAAATCTAAGATGAAATTCTGACAAAAGAAAATCAATTTATAAAAAGACTGAATTAACAGTTCTTGATAAATATGACCAAAACACACTATAATATATTCAATAATGTTTATTTTATGAATGTGAATAATCCCTATGAAAATTTGGAGCCTAAGAATGAGGATATGAAGAACAGATTAAAAGGTGAAATTTCATTTTTATTATTTTTCTCTTCTGAACTGTTAACTTAAAAATAAAAATGCTCTAAGAGAGCCTGTTTGGCTTGGTAAATTGTGGTAAGCATCGGTTGATTTGAATTGAAGGGACTTTAGGATTTCAAATGCAGAATCTGTGGCTTTAATATTATAGAAATTTTATTAAATGAAAAATAGACAGATTATGCACTATGAGGTATTTATCCAAAGGATACAAAAATGCTGATTCGAAGGGGCACATGAACCCCAATGTTTATAACAGCACTATCAACAATAGTCAAATTATGGAAAGAGCCCAAATGTCCATCAACTGATGGATGGATAAAGAAGATGCAGTTTATATATACAATAGAATACTACCCGGGGGTGAAAAAGAATGAAACCTTGCCATTTGCAACAACATGGATGGAACCAGAGGGTATTATCCTAAGCAAAATAAGTCAATCAGAGAAAAACAAATGTCATATGATTTCACTTATATGTGGAATTTGAGAAATACAACCAAAAACATAGCGAGAGGGAAGGAAAAATAAGATAACAACAGAGAGGGAGACAAACCATAAGACACTCTTAAATACAGAGAACAAACTGGGGGTTGCTGGAAGGGAGGTGGGGGAGATGGGTTAAATGGGTGATGGGCATTAAGGAAGACACTTTTTGGGAGTGCCTGGGTGGCTTAGTCAGTTAAGCATACAACTTCCGCTCAGGTCATAATCACTCAGATCATGAACTGACTGTTCTTGAGTTTATCCCCCCATCAGGCTCTGTGCTGACAGCTTGAGTCTGGAGCCTGCTTCAGATTCTGTGTCTCCCTCTGTCTCTAACCACCAAACCCCCGCTTGTGCTTTGTCTCTCTCTCTCTCTCTCTCTCAAAAGTAAATAATAAACAATTTTTATTTTTTTTAAATAAGGGCACTTGTTGGGATGTGCCCTGGATGTCATATGTAAGAGATGGATCACTGGGTTCTACTCCTGAAGCCAAGCCTACACTGTATGTTAAGTAACTTGAATTTAAATACAAAAATAAAAATAAAATAGGTAAATTATGTATTTTAATATATTTTTATTAATAAATTCACTAATTTTTAAGGAAATTTTTTTAAACACAAGTTTTGTTAGTGCAGAGTAGGGGTTGGCAGTTTTCTTTCTATAACAGGCCTGATAGTAAATATTGAGCTTTTGTGGATCAGATGGTTTTTGTGGCGACTACTCAAATCTGTAGTAAGTGGCTAAAAAGCAGACATAGACAATAGTGAACCAATGAGTACTGTTGTGCTCCAATAAAATTTTATTTTCTAAAACAGGCTGAAGCCTGAATTCAGTCAGTAGACTATAGATCACCCAAACAATGATGTAAACAGTAATTTAGTTATACCTATTTTTTTCTTTAATATTTTTGTTTTGTGTTATTATGTGGATAGGAATAAGGATGCCAAGACAGAGTGATACCAAAATAGGTACACAGAAATTAGCACCTGGGATTCCTTTGTCTAGAAACCCACGCAAATATCTCCTTCCATTGACTAAGTGAAAAAATCCTATCTCTTCAATATTTCTAAAATTGCTTTTGTTTTTCACATTCTCATGATCTTACATATATACGTTCTATCTGTTTTACCCCATGTAAACAAATAAATGTCAGCCCTCTCACTGCGTTCTCAGTAAACCAATAGTCAGGTGATTTTTAAATGCCTCCTCTTGTCATATGCCTTTGTTTTTCCCTTTTCCTCTATCTGTTTTCCAAACTGTTGCCCTCTCATTGAACTCCTTATAATACAAATATAAAAATAGCAACCCTTGGTCCAATTTACCCAAAGACTGGATATCGAAGTATTTGTCCTTAAAGCATTTATCAAAAATATTTCTGGGACAGAGGAACATAATTCATGAATATTTGAATGTTTCCACAACCTTGATTGACAGAGATGAAAAGATACGTAGATTAATAGATGATAGATAAATGGTTAGATAGATAGATAAATACATGTAGAATGCTTTATTTGATATTAAAATGTTTGCAAACACTTCCTTGAGAACCATTATACCAATGAAATAAGAAATACCTTCTCTTTTGCCTGTTTAAACACTACAAATCAAAATTGTACATAGTATGAGTGGCTAGTGTTTTACGTTTGCAATTAAATTGCCTTTGAAGGCATGATATCACGTGATAGAAAATAAACCTAATCCAATTGTATTGACGTTTTTCTGTTTCTACTTAGTCAGACTTGACATTTTGGGAGAATGATTAAGTCTTATGCAGCATTATCTGTGTATACCTCAATAATCCTTAGGGGGGAGAGTGGGGGTGTGATTGTAAAAAGGGAATCCACTCTGAGTGTACTTTGAATTTTTTACTTTAAATATTAATTTATTTAGTGCCAGGGAACTAACTAATGTTATAGCTTGGAATAGAATTTCTGAATGTTTATTATTTTTTGAAATTTATATTATGTCATTTCCCTATTATGTGTCATGATACTACATAATATATAATAACAATGATAATATATGCATTTTTCTTTAAAGAAGATATATTTCTCAGTAAGTCTTATTTAGGTATGTGTGAGTTACATACTTAAATTTTCTTTTGTAACCAAACCTTCCAGAGGTTTTAGCTCTAATCACGAAAGTTGGAATAAGTATCTTAAAGGAACTGACAAGTAGATTAAGAGAAAGCTGATAAACAGCAAGAATGTATTTTGTGGGATGTATTTTCACTTTGGTGGTAAAAGGATAGCATTTTTATTGATTTTTTAATGTTTTTATTTATTTTTGAGACAGAGACAGAGCATGAGCAGGGGAGGGGCAGAGAGAGAGGGAGACACAGAATCTGAAGCAGGCTCCAGGCTCTGAGCTGTCAGCACAGAGCCCCACACAGGGCTCAAACTCACAGACTGTGAGATCATGACCTGAGCTGAAGTTGGACGTTTAACTGACTGAGCCACCCAGGCGCCCCACATTTTTTTTGATTTTTCAGGAGATATAACTAACTAATGAGAGATCATCTAAACAAAAAAGTATAAATGAAAAACTTTATGGTTAAATATGTATATAGAAAAATACAGAGGAACTGGATGTACAGCTTTAAAGCAGGTAAAAAATGAAAATACATTTTTGTTTCTAAAAGAATTGATGATAAAATAAATGATCATTGAATTCTTGTGCAAAGGAACAGAAAAGAAACTGTTCCTTGCATTGTACATTTACCTTTTTCATTTTATGTTCTCAAACTACTATACAGAGTTTATATTGCTAAAATTATTGGGAAGGTAAACTCATTTAAATTATGTTTAAAATAAAGTTGATCACATTAAAAACTAAGATACTTACAGCAATATATTTTATTTATAAACATTTTTAGGGCACATTTCATGTAAAAGCAAGAAACATCTGTAATTTAGTTCAGCAGGCAATTGAAAATGAACTATACATATTGCAACTGATGATTTTACATTTATAATTTCCTATAAAAGTAATTTTTTGTGTACTCTAATCTTTATGTTACCATTCATAAATGAGATGGTTTAAAATGAATTCATTTTGTTCATTTTGTTTCATGACACTGAGATGTTGGGAATGAAGTTTTTGCGTGAAACCCCAGTGAAAAGCTATATTCAATTGAAGTCAATTTCCCATGGAAGCAATGGTGTTCTATCCAAGAACAGAAGTAATTCAAAATTGCCATACAACCTCTGTAGATCCTGGGTACTGAGCAGCGACCTTTATCCAAACTCACTAAGGCAGATCATTTCCTTTTTTTTTTTTTCTTTCTTTTTTTTTTTTTTTTTTGATATTGTTATTTATTTTTGAGAGAGAGAGAGAGACAGAGCAGGAGCAGAGGAAGAACAGAGAGATGGAGACACAGAAGCAGCTCCAGGCTGTGAGCTGTCAGCACAGAGCATGACCAAGGGCTCAAACTCACCAACCGTGAGAACATGACCTGAGCCAAAGTCTGACGCTCAACAGACTGAGCCACCCAGGCACCCCAAAACAGATGATTTTTAAACAGAGACTTGTCGGCACCCCCAAACACAAGATTGTTACCCATTAAAAATTTATTATCTTTATAAAATATTTATTGTCAGATTTATTCTCTTTATAAAAAGAACAAAAAGGGAGTGGAGTCCCTCCTAGGCAACATAACCGTGATAGACCCTGCAAGCCATAGCCTAGTTGTGAATGCTTGTCATGGATGGGCCGTCTTCAAAAAAGTTCCTTTCCCTCTTCTGTTGTGTCATCCTCCCTCACACATCTTGCCATAATCTGTTTCTCGTAATTAAAATTTACAACCAAACTTTATTATAATTTTTAAATAACCTTTTCCCCTTAAATTCTATCCAATTGTTAATGTACTCAACATTATAAATAAAAGTAATGGTTCATTTTATTATCAGATTAGTTAATGGAATAAACTATTTAATATCTTTATGTGGAAAACATTTGGCATCTAATTTGGGATTAACTGGAGATTTCTTTGATCAAATATAATCTTTGGCTCTCTGAAGAATTCCATGTAGCTTAATTAACTTTAGGTGTATAATATATGCAAATTAATGTTCCATTATTCAATGAATAAGATATTCATACTAAAGTAGGATCCATTTTTAAAAAAAATTTGAATAGAAATGTTTTCAATCTCATATACATGAAAATTATTACTGATGAGATGAAAGTGGAAAATAACCCTCTGGGTTCTACCTGATAATTTACATCTGGAGTTTTTTTTTAATTAATATTCAGAAAATATATTGGTAAATAACTGTTGTAAAAACAATTAGAAATGATGCTTGACACAACTGTTCTATCAGATTACATATCAAACACTATTTGAAAACAAGGATAGCACTATGGAGATATTTATGGAATAATAATAAAAACATCAAGATATGAAAGGACTTTTATATAATTTTAGTACTTCAACTATCCTAAGATACAAAAGCTAATTTATATTTTGAATAAGAAAACTTGAAAAGAAAAGAATCAAAATCAAAATAAAACAAAACAAATAAATCAACAAAAAAATTTTAATAGCCCAACCTGCTTTATATATCTGTAGCCTGGGGAAATAATAATATTCCATAAAAGCACTACAAAACAATGGTTCTAATATGTACACACTGCTGGCTATATACATAACTCTTGTTTATTTTTTTTCCTGTAAGTACCTATAAACTGATATACAGAATCTCCAATAGTTTTGCACAGGTATTTGAAAATACAAGCAAATGCCCACACTTACCTGATTTTTCTGCTCTTGCTGGCTTTCAGGACAGAATTATTTGTCCTGGTTTATTGTCATATGCCATCTATTCTTGGCTCTGTTTGAATCAACTATCTCACTGAAATTTAAAAAGCAGCAAAAATCAAATGTTATGTTATTTTTCTGTTTAGTGTAATGCCAAGATTGAAGATGCTCTTTAGGAGCAGGGACCATGCCTTACTCACCTTTGATCTTTCTCTCACATTTTAAAGTTGACCTACGTGTCCTCTACTTTCATTTTCAGAACTGTTTACAGAGATCCTTGAAATAATAGTGAACTTGAGATAATGTATCATAACCAAAATTTCCAATCACATAAAAAGAAGAAAATGACTGGACAGGGTAATTAAGGGATAATGTAAAGAAGTAAAATTTTGAGGGAAATTGGAAATCTTTACGTCTCAGTAATAATTGAAAGCAAATGCAAGGGAAGGAAAATAGAAAGCAAGAAGGCTGAAAAATCATAAGAGCGTTAAAATATGATTTTGCAATTAAGTGTTTTGCCATTATGTGATACCAATTGTGGTCAAACAACAAACAAATTGAGGAGATATTCCTAGGAAATCAATTTATTAGTCATCAAAAAATAAATGAATAGAATGAGGCAGTTTGCATCAATACCTGAGGTTTACTGGGCAGTATGTTATTGACTATCCTTCCTAATCTTGGAGGCATTGAGGCCTGAGAGCTGTAAAAGTAAATAGCTGGAAATACAAGGAATGTAACTTACTCAACCTGACAGGAAACCAGCTGGCTGTAACTTTTCTGCTCAGTGTAATACATTCATTGTCAAGATATGCAGAGCAATATGTAATTAAAACATCTGGAAATCATACCAATGTGAGGCACTAAAACTTTTATGAAACAATATCTTCCCTTTCTTCAGTGAACTTGAGTTGATGGTCTTATTTATCCAAAATTGGGAAACTTCTGCCACGGCCACAAACTTTGTTGCCTTGTGTGTGCAATCTTTTTCTAGGCTCTAACAAAAAGCAACATAAAATCTTACAGAGAAATGCACTAAAAAATTATAGATTACACAGATAATGTGACTAAATAGTGATAACTGCATATTATATAATTAAACACGAACAGATTTTTGCTAAAACAGCCACAAGGTGAAGATGACAAATGGAGATACTGACATGGCATTAAAAGGCGGAATAGGCATTAACATGTTCTTGGGACAAAACCATTGCTTATTATACATTGCATGTATTAGGAATTTTTCAAGATATCAGGTAAAATTTATTTAATTATAGATTCAGTATGAAATGTATGCTTTATAAGACCATGGATGTTTATATAAATACAAAATGGTACTTCACTGAGTTTAAACTATCTACAATGTGCTTTGTCCCATTATGAACATTCCCTTTATCATAAAGAAAATACATGCTTTGGTTCTTTAAAAAAATGCATTGTTTTCTTCTTTAATCAAGATACATATTCGAAATATTTGTACTATCCAACATCCTCTAGCTATTAGAAACCAGGTTCTTGTGACAATGATGCATGTTTTTGCTTTCCACAACATCTCAAGGATTTCAACTGGGCTTTCCTGGTGTAAATTGAAAAAGGGGATTTTCTGAGATTATAGATGCCTGTGGGAAATTCTCCTGAAATGTCAAATACATCCCCTTTCTATCAGTGACACTAGGGTTATCTCTACCTCTAGGCCACGTACACAGAAGCAGATTTAATGAGTCTTAGGGAGTTACGTATTGACAAATTGTTGTGCAAAGTGCTTGTGAAAATTTATACCCCAGTTTCACCAGCAGTGCAAGACAACTCACTGATACTTTTGAAATGAATGGTAATGTTGGCTTTTAGGTTTATTTTTCCTTAAATGGTGAACATGGTATGCTATTCTCCATCATGCTTTTAATCTGTATATTCCTAATGACCTGTGAGAATGAGCATTTTTTATGAATTTATTGGCTTTTAGCTTTCTTTTTCATTAATTTTTTGTAAATATTTTTACCCATTTTCTATTGTCTTTTTCTTTAAAATTTGAACATTAAGATTTATACATATATATCTTTTCTTAGGTTTTTTTATCACAGATATCTTATTCCCATTAGTAGTTTAATTATGGCTCTTTGTAGAACAAAATTTAGTTTTCTTTTTTTTTACAGATTTCCTTCATGTTTTTGTTTTGTTGTTGCTTAAGATTCATCAAAGTTTCCATAGCTATTATGGCTACTATAAATTGGATTTTTCTTTATCAATGTTTTTATTAAGCAATTATTGATATAAAGCAACATGCCTATTTATAGTACATCTACCCTGGCTAAACTTTTTTCATTTGTTCTAATAGATTATTTTCTTAATTTTATGGAGTCAAATAACATTGTCTGCTCCTTTCTAATTTTATATGTCTGATTTTATTTATTTTTTAATATGAAATTTATTGTCAAATTGGTTTCCATACAACACCCAGTGCTCATCCTAATAGGTGCCCTCCTCACTGCCCATCACCCACCCTCCCCTCCCTCCCACCCCCAATCAATCCTCAGTTTATTCTCAGTTTTTAAGAGTCTCTTATGGTTTGGTTGTCTCCCTTTATAACTTTTTTTTCCTTCCTGTCTCCCATGGTCTTCTGTTAAGTTTCTCAGGATCCACGTAAGAGTGAAAACATATGGTGTCTGTCTTTCTCTGTATGGTTTATTTCACTTAGCATCACACTCTCCAGTTCCATCCACGTTGCTACAAAAGGCCATATTTCATTCTTCCTCATTGCCACGTAGTATTCCATTGTGTATATAAACCACAATTTCTTTATCCATTCATCAGTTGATGGACATTAGGCTCTTTCCATAATTTGGTTATTGTTGAAAGTGCTGCTATAAACAGTGGGTTACAAGCATCCCTATGCATCAGCACTCCTGTATCCCTTGGGTAAATTCCTAGAAGTGCTATTGCTGGGTCATAGGGTAGATCTATTTTTAATTTCTTGAGGAAGCTCCACACGGTTTTCCAGAGTGGCTACACCAGTTTGCATTCCCACCAACAGTGCAAGAGGGTTCCCATTTCTCCACATCCTCACCAGCATCTATAGTCTCCTGATTCGTTCATTTTAGCCACTCTGACTGGCGTGAGGTGGTATCTCAGTGTGGTTTTGATTTGTATTTCCCTGATGAGGAGCAATGTTGGGCATCTTTTCATGTGTCTGTTGGCCATCTGGATGTCTTCTTTAGAGAAGTGTCTATTCATGATTTCTGCCAATTTCTTCACTGGATTATCTGCTTTTCAGGTGTGGAGTTTGGTGAGTTCTTTATAGATTTTGGATACTTGCCCTTTGTCCGATACGTAATTTGCAAATATCTTTTCCCATTGTGTTGGTTGCCTTTTAGTTTTGTTTATTGTTTCCTTTGCAGTGCAGAAGTTTTTATCTTCATGAGGTCCCAATAGTTCATTTTTGCTTTTAATTCCCTTGCCTTTGGAGATGTGTGGAGTAAGAAATTGCTGCGACTGAGGTCAAAGAGGTTTTTTTCCTGCTTTCTCCTCTAGGGTTTTGATGGTTTCCTATCTCACATTCAGGTCATTTATCCATTTTGAGTTTACTTTTGTGAATGTTGTAAGAAAGTGGTCTAGTTTCATTCTTCTGCATGTTGCTGTCCAGTTTTCCCAGCACCATTAGTGAAAGAGACTGTCTGTTTTCCATTGGATATTCTTTCCTGCTTTGTCAAAGATTAGTTGGCCATACTTTTGTGGGTCCAATTATGGAGTCTCTACTCTATTCCATTGGTCTATGTGTCTGTTTTTGTGCCAATACCACGTTGTCTTGATGATTACAGCTATGTAGTAGAGACTACTGGGATTGTGATGCCTCCCACTTTGGTCTTCTTCAATATTACTTTGGCTATTAGGGGTCTTTCATGGTTCCATACAAATTTTAGGATTGCTTGTTCTAGTTTGAAGAAGAATGCTGGTGCAATTTTGATTGGGATTGCATTGAATGTGTAGATAGCTTTGGGTAGTATTGATATTTTAACAATATTTATTCTTCTAATCCATGAGCATGGAATGTTTTTCCATTTCTTTGTATCTTCTTCAATTTCTTTCATAAGCTTTCTATAGTTTTCAGCATACAGATCTTGTACATATTTAGTTAGGTTTATTCCTTGGTATTTTATGATTCTTGGTGCAATTGTGAATGGGATCAGTTTCTTTATTTTTCTTTCTGTTTCTTCATTATTAGTGTATAAGAATGCAACTGATTTCTGTACATTGATTTGGTATCCTGCGTATATGTCTGATTTTATAGGCCTATTACCTTGTTTAAATCTGTTTACATAATATGGACAAATAAATGAAAGAGACCTAGTTGATATACCCTTCTCTGCTTGTCACTTTTAAAGGATTAGTTTAAATATTTAACTACTCTTATTGTTGTTAAGCATGAATAAGTGCCATATCTCATTTGATTTTCTGTATTTGTAATAATCACTATTTTCATCTTATCAGCCAATGTGATATTATATATAAACACATTTTCAGGAAATTAACTATCTTTGCATTAATGAAATATACCTAATTTAATCACTCTCCACTTTTAAAAGTAAATCTGCTTCATTAAATATGCTAAACTTTTCTTGAGGCTTTAGCATTTGATTAAGAAAGTTTTCAGTCACTGATTTTCATTATGATATTTCTCTTAATTGCCTTCATTATCATGATTATATTGTTTTTACAAAATCTGTTAGATAATGTTAATTTCCTCTTCAAAAAAGTATATAATATTCTCTGTTCTTTGAGAGTTTGGTAAATATTTGTGTATAGATTTATTTGGATTGGGTATTGTGTTAAAGAAAGCAGAGATACATTATTTTATGACATATTTAATTTCTTAATGATATTGGGTATTCATGTTCTTAATATTTAGAGAGTAAATTTTGCATGTTTGCATTGTTGCGAAAATAATAAAGCTTATATCCGATTATACATGAAAGTTTATAATGGAAAAATCACATGGGAGATTAATATCTCGTTTTCAAGAAGAAAGGAGAGATTAAAATGCTTCTCTTGCAGCTACAGTTTTTCAAGTGCCTTTAACTCAACTGTAGACTCTTCAGGTGGCATATTCTGCCATTCTTCTCTTTCTATCACTGTCTAGCAAGCTAGCTGGCTAGCTATCTTTTACTTATAACTATCCATATCTATATGTATCCAGACTTTTTTAATGTTTATTTACTTATTTTGAGAGAGTGCACACACGCACATGCATGCACAAGCAGGCAAGGGGGAGGAAGAGAGGGAGAGAGAGAATCCCAAGCAGGTTTCATGCTCAGCATGCCCAACACAGGGTTGTATCCTGTGACAATGAATGAGATCATGACCTGAGTCAAAATCAAGAGTCACTTGTTTACCCAGTAGAGCCACCCAGATGCCCCTCTAACCAGATTTTACATTTGGTTATGCAGGTTCTCTATATTTTCCTAATGTTTGCCGGCTTAAAATTCCTGATGCTTGCCTTCCAAATTGCTGAAAATGATTAGAGTTTTGTGCTCAGATTTTCTTGCTCTGTGCCTTCCTCTACCTATATATCCCCATTCTTGAATTATAACCAAATTTTCTAACAGTGAGGTGGAGCCTTGTATTATTGATGATTTTCCTGATTCAATTAGTTGGCCAGCAGTTGGAAGAGTGAGAAAATAAATGCTTGGTCTTTGTATTCTCACATCCTTTAGCCAAGTAGTCTGTGAATTCAGAGTCAAATGAAATATAACAGTACTGCATTTTAGCTGACTTTTATAAATGAAGATGACACCAACCTAACCCTTGGTGTCAGACACAAATGCCAGCCTCATTACAACATTACACTGCAGAGGACAAATTCATGGTTGCCATTGTTTACTTCAAGACCTGAAGCTAGTATAGACTGTTTCACCCACAGTCACACCTGCTTTCCATTTTCTTTTTTGTGTCTTGAAGCTTGGGTATTTCCCTATCTACCTTTGTTTGTTTGATTTTCTCACTTTGTATTTTAGCTATCATTGCTGTTTTTAGATCAGAAAGTGTGTGTTAAAAAACAAAACGAAATAAAAACTAAGTGATTGTGTCATCCTAAATGGAAATCTGTGAAAGATTTTATAACAACTGCAATTATTTTTGTCACCCCCTGTCTTTCTCAGGAAACAGCTGTAAATTTTTTAAATCATAAGAACTTAATATGTTTTTCATACCTAACTACAACTATTTTATTTCATTTAATTTCATTTAATTTCATTTGTAAAGAAAGATATTCTGGGAGCAAAAATTAGCTGTGGCAGTTAAAGCTAAGTATACTAAATAACATCAATTTTGGAAGAAAGAATCATGTACTAATGATCAGGCCTATCACTGAGATTAAATAGTTATTTAGGTGCTCTGCATAAGCATAGTAGAGTTGTAAATGCTTAGTATAACTACAAATGGCTCTGATAATTTTTTAAGCATTTCTATTAAAGCTTCTCCATTTTTTACGGATATTTAGTTATGCACAATTAGACAATGTTTACTTCTACAAAATCAATGAGAATCAAAGCCTCTTGCTCAAAAATACCTACCATAACCTGCCCTAGTGTCTAGAATTATAATGTCTTATATTTGTTTTCATTAGGGCATTATTTTATATCAAAAATAACAAGTACTTCTGAGGTTTATACTCAATTTATATATTTAGTTGTCATACAGGGCCCAGAGGAAATATCAGATTTCACAGAGATGATGCTGATGTAGAAAGGAATGTGCTGAAAGGAGATAAGGAAGGCTCAAGAAAGCAAATATTATTGGAGATGTGTAGGATACATGGATAACATCTCAAATTTTAGGAGCCCTCACAGAACAATAAAATAATCAGTGGAATTAGATATTGCTATCCAAACATCTAAAAACTTTTCATTTGTACCTTTCTGTTAGGAAATTGAAAAGATTACTTAATATGAGTGTTTCTGCCTTCCCTCAAACCTGGCATCTACTGACCATAAAAGGAGAGTCTTTGTTCAACCACATTAAAAACAAGGCAAGAAAAACAAGAGAAATGCAATGTAGACATGACTAGGGAACCTAGATCAAACATAAAATAAACTTAAAATGTTGAAAGTTACATGAAGCTAGATATAGTGAAAGTACAGACTTGATAAGTGAGTGGGTCAAGCTTGGAGAAGATTCAGATTTAAGAAACGGAAAAAAGATTCTGACAATGTTGCTTTGAATGGTAAGATGAGCCCCGTTAATGTGCTTTGAGGAAAGTAAATACAGATTGGATTCCTTTTCAATTAGTATTTGATGTTAAATGATGCCTCCTTAAATGCAACTCAGAGCATAATTTGAACCTCGTGGGGCTATAGCTTATATCTGGGCCACACTATCAATTACTTTAGTTAATGTACGGTAAAGTGTAAAGTAAACCTTGTATTGGAAAATGAGGCAAGAATTTTTATTTCTTCATGCTCATTTATTTATACTCAGAGCCATGAAAAAAAAAGTCACATGCAGAAATATGAGGACTTTGTTTTGGAATTGGAATGTGTGTTTTGAATTTTATTTGTTGAAGAAATGTCCTAAAATGTGAAAGGTTTGTGTCTCCTCTAGTAAGTGTAACTATCCCAACTAACTTGGGATAACTAACACTATCCCAAGAAAATGTGGAGTCAGAACAATAAGTTGATTTTAAAAATATCATCATGTTTATTTGGAAAATACATAAACATGTATACTCATGAGAAATATCTGAAAGCCTAGCAGATAAATGACTCCCTGTATCCTACACTTAGGGCTAAAAAATACCATGGCCCTCGTTTCATTGCTAGAATTAGAAATATTAATAGCTCCTCTAAATTAGGAAGAGCTTATATTTGAATGTAGATATCAAAGTTGGTCATTGTAGATATATATCCTGAAGTCAGTCAAACTTCTAAAATGGAATACTTGCAAAATTGTCCAGCTGCTAATATGGTCTTTTTTCTCTGAACCAAAATAGTTAATTATTAATTATAATGTTACCCTAAGGTATCATTTTAAAACCACCTAATTTCTTTTTTTAAACTGATATGAATTTAATTCTAATTTGTATTTTTAAATATAACATTTAGACAACAACTTTTTAGAGAGTGGATATGAATAAAATATTCCTCTATTTATATAACAAACTATAAAATTAATGTGATGCAGGGGAACCAGGGTGGCTCAGTCGATTAAACGTCACACTCTTGATTTCGGCTCAGCTCATGATCTCAGGGTTGTGAGTTCTAGCCCCATATTGGGCTCTACACTGTCAGTGAGGAACCTGCTTGTGATTCTCTCTCTCTCGGTCTCTCCCCCACTCACACACTCTCTCTTTCAAAATAAATAAATAAATAAACAAAAAAATTGATGTGATGAAAATATGTTTAGATTCTTTTTTTTTTTTTTAAATTTTTTTTTTTTCAACGTTTATTTATTTTTGCGACAGAGAGAGACAGAGCATGAACGGGGGAGGGGCAGAGAGAGAGGGAGACACAGAATCGGAAACAGGCTCCAGGCTCTGAGCCATCAGCCCAGAGCCTGACGCGGGGCTCGAACTCCCGGACCGGGAGATCGTGACCTGGCTGAAGTCGGACGCTTAACCGACTGTGCCACCCAGGCGCCCCATGTTTAGATTCTATATGTTAAATTTTTAATAAAAAGGAATATGTTTTGCATTTGCTATTAAGATGTTTGGCCCAAATATAAGTTTCTAAAACTCTGAATATGCTATATTTTAATTTCTCTTACAAGATGCAATATAAATATAAAGACATTTATATTTTATAAGTGAATTTATTATTTAAAAAATAATGTATTATTTAAATTAAATTAATGTAACTTAATAAGTACTAGAGATTCATTTTGTAAGTTATTCTGAGGATTTTTAAAATATGCTTTATAGTTCATTATTTTCTAAGAAAATTTATGCTTAATAACTCCTTGTTATAGTATGAAACCTTTTACATTACTTTTTTCCCACATATAAGATTAACTATAGAATTCATATTACTAAATTGAACAAAAATTGTAATCATTTTCATTACAGTTCAGATATATGCATGCATTATGTTGGTCCTTTGTTCTTATCAATGATTGATGTCAGGATTTTCATTTAAAGGCTTTAGCAACAATATGAAGAGATAATCTTCTTTATTTCACAATTCTAAATATACTTTTCTAAAAATATTTAGTCTACAAAAGAGGACGAATACTGCTTAAGCCAATCTTTCATCTTGAGATAATTCTTCCTTTAAAAAGGTAAAATTAATTAATAATAAATGTAAAATATATTTGAAGTAAATCTACATTTAATATTCTAAGGCTGCATTTACTGATTTTCAAGATCAGAGTTAATGCAAATACTATTTATCGTTAAAATGCTAAGAGGTCTGTATGTGAGGGAAAACAAATCTATATTTTAGGACAAAAATGTCAGTCATTGATGTTTTGCTGAAATGAGGTGTTAAAAAATCTGTGCTTCTCCTTTAGGCAAAGCTCAGAAAAAAAAAAAAAATTAGTTTCCTTCCACTTGTAGACATAAGGAAAGTATACAGTTCATGAACTGTGACCCCAAGACAATTTCATTCATATTATATGTCATGTTTCAGTTAGAAGTGATTCAATTTCTGGGAATATAACCTTGACCTACACAGTGGTTATTTCTTATAGCTCTACAATTTGAAAAATATTATATGAAAAGATGCAAGTAGAAGCAAAAAAATGATATACTGTCATCTTTAAATCATAGGTTTCTATGTCTTCAACTATATAACATTGATGCTATCTGATAGAATATTTGTACTTGCATAACTTTCTCCATGTAGGTTATCATTGAGATTTCAGTTAACGGTCTCAAATCAATTCCTTCTTGAGAATCTTCTTTAATGAATTAAGAACAAAATAAAAATAAAGGCATGTATAAATGTCATAAATGTCACTTATTGTTTTAGGGAACTTTTTTTAATGTTTATTCATTTATTTTGAGAGATAGAGAGAGAGAGAGAGGGAGAGAGAGAGAGAGAGAGAACGCAAGCACAAGAAGGGCAGGGGCAGAGAGAGAGAGGGAAAGAAAGAATCCCAACAAGGCTCTGCCCGCAAAGAGCCCTATGCAGGGCTAGATCTCATGAACTGTGAGATCATGATGCCCTGAGCCAAAATCAAGAGCCAAAAGCTTAACCAACTGAGCCACCCAGGTGCCCCTAGGCAATAATTTTAATGCAAATATTACTTATTATAAGTCCAAATACCACTCCAATAGTAATTATTAACTGCTTTTTAATTAATTCTTTAATATTTTTTTCAAAAACATATTTCCATGTGGACTTTGGAAGATTTTAAAAACAGTAAAATTCCAAAACATATTAGTCATATATGCACATCTTGCTTTATTTCAACATTCTGACAGAGAAATAAACAGTTCCCTTGGATTATTGAGGTTGTTAGAATTTCCTTCCAGTATATTTTTGCTTTTGAGGGTCCCTTGAAAAGCTTCCCTTTAAAATTAGAAGGAGTAAATGAGGTTGACTATTCTGAGAAGACTGTTATAAGATGTGGTGATTCTTTATCTCATTTTACCCTTTTAGAATTTGTTAAATCATGTTGATAAGCACCTATTTATGATGCATACACAGCCACATTACTTAAGGAGTGAAGCTGTATTTCCACAACGCAGATCATAGTTAATTTCCTACATTATGTCCTCTATGGTAAACAAGTCATTGTATAAGCCGAACAAGGACATTTATTATTGAGTGTCCTTTGGTATGGATAATCTTGATTACTGTTGTTGCAGAAAAGACTAATTCTTCAAAAGCCATTTTGTTCATACTACATTCAAATGAAGAATGTGTTTAGTTGGAAATTACCATGTATCTTTATGAAATGTTTAGTTGTTAATCTGTTTTTCATGTGTTGTAAAATACTCTCTTTCTAATTTAAATCTGTAAATTCAGATATGCAAGACTTGTTGCCTTGATTTAACCTTTTAATTAACCTTTTTTAATTTTAATTCCAGTATAGTTAACAGTGTTTTATTAGTTCCAGGTGTACAATATAGTGATTCCACAATTCCATACACTACTCAGTGCTCATTATGATAAATGTATTCTTAATCTGTATCATGTATTTCATCCATCCCCCCACTCACCTCCTCTCTGATAACCAACTGTTTGTTCCCAATAGTTAAGAGTCTGTTTATTGGTTTGTCTCTCTCTTTTTTTTAATGTTTTTTTGTTTGTCTATTTTGAGATTGAGAGACAGAGAGAGAGGGAACATGCATGTGCATGCATACAAGGGAGGGGCAGAGAGAGAGAGAGAGAGAATCACCAGCAGGCTCCAAGCAGTCAACAGAGAGCCCAACTCAGGGCTCAGTCTCACAAACTGTGAGATCATGACCTGATGGATATCAAGAGCCGGATGCTTAACGAAGTCACCCACCCAGACACCCCTCTCTTCGTGTATGTGTGTGTATATATATATATATATATATATATATATATATATATATATGAAACTAAACACAATGTTTTCTAGACCTCTGCACTAGATGATAATGTCAGGCAATTCAAAGGACCTTGCTTTTTTCCCAGACTCTACCTGTGAAGAGACTTGGCCTCTCTGCTCTCAGAGAAGCCAGAGATTGAATCTCTGAGAGATTGAAAAATCTATCTAAAATATTTAACCTCCTCCCCATTCCCGAAGTCTTGGGTAGAAGCTATAGGACACAGCATTCTATCTGTCTGTCTTTTTCTCAGGGACCCATTGAATATTTTCCTGGCCCACTTCCTTAATCCAGAAAACCCTTTCCAATCCAAGGGGGAACAGGCTCTCGGAATGTAACATTGGCATTGAATCAAATATGTGTATCTGAACATAAATTATTTCCTTTGTTTTTAATTTAAAAATTACACTTTGGAATTCTAAAATCATTAAGGGAATAATTTCTTGCCTGTCTTGTTTTCTCGATCCGTTTCTTACTTGGGGCAATGAGCATAAAGTGCACAATAATCTTCTGAGAAGGATGATGGATTATGGGCCTTTAAAAATACCAGTAGCAAAGTATTTATTAATATTCAAATACATTATCTCGTCCCATTAAAAAATAACAATTTAGTTTTGTTTGTTTGTTTGTTTGTTATCCAGCATGTCAAAAGGTACTTATGCCAATGTATTTAAGATTATTGATCTGTTAGTATTTGCCCTGTATTAGATTTCTTCATGAACTGAATTTGGTTATAGTAAATACTCAGCAATGTGCTGAGGACGTTTTACACCAGTTATTTGCCACAAAGTCACACAAAATAGAGCATACACATACATACGCACACACATATACACTAGCTGGGAGATAGGGTGGGGGCAAAGAACAGGGTAATATGGAAATGCCTTTGAGAATGGTGAAGCAATCTTGTTGATCATTATGAGCATAGCATTGTCATCAACTCTGCAACTTTTGGGGACCTGAGTTTCTCTATTCTCTTGCCTTGTGTTACTCTCTTGGTAAGTCTGTATCCTGTTGCATTAAAGAAACTATCCATTTTTACTGTGTCTGTTGAAAACTATCCACCAATCACATAGTTGTTTTGCTATGAAATCACAGAAATTAATTTTAGATATGCTATTAACACACACATCATAGACACCGATAGCTGGTTTATTTGAGAGAGACTTGGAAAACGTTTGGAGCAATTTGATAATACTCTATTTCCAAGACCTATTCAGACCATATTTCCTAAGACCAGCATGATTTGTTCTAAGTCTGCGAGCGTAATTGTTTAAAGGTGTGGAACTACTGCCCCCTGTCCCTGAGTTTGGCTCTCAAAGCAGTAACCACTTATATGCTCTGTACCTATGTATGACTGTTCATCCACTTAAAGCCAATGATATGTTCCTGAAAAATCACAAGTTCTTCCCAAATGGAATGAATTATAATAAATGTAAACTCCAAATTCCAAATTAAATAAAACATAATAAAATACCTGCAAATAAGCACCAAGCCACCATCACATTAATTTGTAAACCGCTTTAAACATTGTTTCCTAACCACTAAACAGTTAATATTCCTGTTTGTAAACAAACACTTTGCATGTGTAACATATTTCTTTGCTCTTTATTTGTTGTCCTTCATTTGCCATAAATTCCTTTCTAAAAATCTTCTTTACAAAGGATTTGTTGTAAAATCAGGAAAATCTAAAAAAGCAAATGTGAAACACATTATATAAAATGCTCAGAACAATCTGACAATGGAAGAGAAATCTTTAAACTGACTCTAACACTATTATGTCTCTATTAACACCAGCAATATTCAGGATTGATCAATATCTTTATTAATAATTTTTACATACTTCCGATATCTATACATTAGATTCCCGATATTGATGTTCAACAATTAAATTTGGACTGTTCACTCATATAACCTTTTAATGTTATACTTAGTTTTAAGGATGTAAATATAAAATATCCTTCTATAAACACTGGTCAAAAATAAAAACAAAATAAAACAAAAAAATAACTACACGAGTTTGAAAGATAGGTACAAAAGGGTTAAATTATGGAATGATATAATTAGGGACTAAAATTATAGAGATAGTCTACTTACATCCCAAAAAGGACACACTTAAAATTCACTGGAATGTTCTATAATTTACAGCTACAGTGGTATAGAAAACTATGACATGATTCCAAGCAATTCAGTGTTAAATTAACAAAACTCAAGGACTGAGAGGATGGAAAAATTGGCACCTATACATATAATCAAGCAACCAGTCTGTAAATTGAGTCAAACTATAAGAAACAATTTGGCAATGTCTAACAAAGTTAAGAATATAACTTCCCCTATGATCTACGTTTAGAAAATTTTTCATATTCATGAAATGAGCATGTAAACTGCATTGTCAGTACTTACGAAACCCTCATAATGATCTAAAGTTAAAATATCAAGTGACTTGGGGCTCCTGGGTGGCTCAGTCATTCAAGCCTCCGACTTCAGCTCAGGTCGTGATCTCACAGTTCATGGGTTTGAACCCTGCGTCAGGCTCTGTGCTGACAGCTCAGAGCCTGGAGCCTTCTTCGGTTTGTGTCCCCCTCTTTCTCTCTGTCATTCTCCTGCTTGCTCTTTCTCTCTCTCTCTCTCTCTCAAAAAATTTTTTTTTAATTTAAAAGAATTTTTAAAATCATCAAATGACTTTAGTAATAACGGAGTATTTATTAAACATAATACCAGTAGCCATTAAAAAATGTTCCAATTTTGTATGTTTCATAAGAATAAGCTCTAAAATGGAAGTAAAACTGTGAATTAAAAAAGCAGAATTTGGAACAGTAAGTATACTCTGTTACCCTTTGTATACATACTTTGTTATCATTTGAGTAAAAATGTGTTATCTTTGTGTATATAGTAGAATATGCATGGATTATCCAAAAATCTGTCAGTGGAAAGGGGTGTTCTGAATGGTAGAGAGATATGGTAGAAAGATGATACATATTTCTTTGCATGTACGTAATATTTATTATTTAAAAATAAGTTTCAAAATATTTTAAAAATGCATTTCCAACATACTTTCAACTTAGTCATGTCTAAGACTATTATTCCATATTTTAAAAAATGAAACCAGTGCTCCACATGGAATCAATATTTATGAAACTCAGGCCGAGAGGGATGAATAAAACTCTGTAAGCTTTTTAGCATGTGGCTATATAAAGTTAAAACTGACCCATTCTGCAATTATACGTTAAAATTTATATCACCCTCTACCTGTGTTAATTCAGCTGAGTAAATTGTGCTTTTTCAGATTACACGTTTATATATCTCTATATTTGGGTAGCAAAGCCTCTTAACTACTGCACGTTCAAAAGATTTCAACAAAACTAGAACATAGAATTCCATAAATTTATGAGTTCACTCAAATTGGTGGAATAGCAGAGGGAAAACACTACCCTCTTCCTGAGTATAAATGTTTATTTAGATGCCACACATACAACTGTGTGTTGTTAGAAATGTGTTTTATAAACACATCTGTAAATGTGTTTGTATAAGTGTTTGTGCATGTGGGTATAAGTAAACATAAGATATTTTAATATACTTTTACAGTGCTTAATGCCAACTAACTTGTTGGTTGCAAGTTAAGCAAATGAATACGTAAAATAAAAGAGAGATTATGTAAGGAGCCTGAACACCACTGTTTATTCAGTTAAGAAGAGGATCCAAATCCATTCCTGAGGTAGTGCATACCCAGCCAGGGGTGTGTTTGCTTGACCACTTGAGGAGCTCTATTAATCTTCCTTCTCTGGCCAATTTGTACATTTTACAACCCAGAAAACATCCCCCCATGATTAAGACCTTCAGACTGTGCCCGTCAGTTATGAATTCTTTGGTGTCAAGAGCTTCATACTTCTGGTCTCAGGTAACCAGGATTTATTCCTTTGGAAAGGCAATAACTATGTAGTTAGTGGAGATTTTGCCCTCATAAATTCTCTATAACATCATTTATTGCCATAAAACTCATAAAAATAGTGGGGGTGTTCTGATTTATGATATGATTCAGCACAAAAGTTTGAGGGCCAGAATTCAAATACACAGCACATGGTAACATGTTCAGTTTCAAAGAAACGTGAGTAATGAATTGATTGCTCTTTAATTTTTTTAAATCTAAATAATATAAGATCATATCATTTGATTCAGTGGGCAAGCTGTTACCAGGAGCAAAATAATAAATCCAGTGCTCCTGTAAGTATTTATTATTACGTCTTATTTCTAAAACTTAAAAGAGATTATTTATTACTAGTTTGGTGAATGCTTCCTATGGTGAGTATTTAGATGCCACGCACACATTGGTCTCGTTGTTCTCTTTTTCTAGCGACCCGATGAAGATTTGTGTCTCTGTGATAAAGTTGCACAGGCTGCATTAACTATATAAAGAAAAAGGGGCTCCGGAACATAATTCCAAACAACTTTAAATTTTCGAGCTGTACATGACATTATGTACACAGGTTTTCTTGGGTTGACAGTATTCAATCCCAAAGGTAAAAATATATGAACTTTGACAAATTCTGAGAACAGTCGTGGGTGGGGAGACAATTCTTGGAAGGAAAGAGAAAAGAGTATTATTGAGGATCAATTCTTATATCTTGTGTACCCTACACAATACTAAAATTATTTAATTGTTTTCAGAAGAGGTGTAGAACGTGAAATATGACTTTCTTATGTTTTAATGATTCACATGTAGTGCAGTGGTCTTGAATAGGATGTATACACCCTACGATATGCGATGTGTAAGATAACTATTAGGGTGATGAAAGAAATGAGTAGAACTTCTGTTCAAATGTTAACTCACCTTTTAGAATCAATATATTTATATTTCTAATATGCATTATGTTACTAGAGAAAATATGGATATCTTTCCCTGTATTCTTGACTTTTTTTTTTTTAAACTAGAAAGTAGGTGATTAAAGTGTGTATATACAGTGGTGCATGGGTGGCTCACAAGTTGAGCGTCTGGCTCTTGATTTCAGCCCAGATAATGATCTCGTGGTCTGTGGGTTTGACCCAGTCCCCATGTCGGACTCTGCACTAGCAATGCAGGCCCTGCCTGGGATTCTCTCCCTCTCTCTCTCTGCCCCTCCCTGGCTCTCTCTCTCTCTCTCTCTCTCTCTCATTCTCTCTCTCTCTCTCTCTCTCTCTCTCTCTCTCAAATAAACACATAAAAACATTTTTAAAAATAAAATGTGTTTAATATGTATATACATATACATCACATACATATATAAACTGCTGAATTCAGTAATTAAAACACAACATTTTTAAGATGAAAAATAAACATAAAACTTAGATTCAGATTTAAAATTCTTGATTAGAGGTAAGAAGCAAAGCATAGGACGTGGTATTAACAAAATATAAGTTTTCCCACACCTCATTTCTTTTTCCAGGTTTTGCATCTTTATGTAAAGATAGCAGAAAGAATATCTTGTCTGTTCTACCTTCCAGATTATTCTTTTTTGCTTATGTTCTGTATTAGTGAACGTGGGCTGCCGTAACAAAATATCATTGGCTGGGTGGTATAATTAGCGGAACCGATTCTGGAGGACTCAAGTCCCAGATCAAGGTGCTGGCTGATTTCAGTTCCTGGTGAGAGCTCTCTTCCAGGCTTGCAGTCAGCTGTCATCTTGCTGTGTTATCACAAGACTTTTTCTTTGTGGGGTGAAGGAGAGGGGAGGGGAGAAGAGAAAAGGAAGGGAGAGGGAGACTAAGAGAGAGGGAGGGAGACAGGGAGAAGGGGACAAAGAGGGTCCAACCTTTATTTAACCTTAATTATTATTATTCATTATAATATTATTATGAATTGTTACTCATTTAACCGTATCTGATACCTAAAGGTTCTGTCTCCAGATATAGTCACATTTTTGAGTTAGAGCTTCAATATATGAATTTGGGAGTTTTCCTTTCAGCCATATCATTTTCCAAGAAAGGATTAAAAAACGTCTGCTGGATTTTTTGACAGATAACTTCAGAGAAACTTCAAATGTAGCAATAAAATGTTTGCTATGTATACATCATATTTATATATGCAAACGAGTTCAAACAAATATATTGATAATATATATTTGCACACAGTACTAGATATTAGAAGTCATAAATATATGGTAAATAACATGTTTCTGAATAAACAACCCGTATATATTTTAAAAACAGGCTTATTTAGATTATAAATAATCTAAATAATCTAAAACAGGCTAATTTAGATTATAAAATAATTTATAATCCACACAATATCTTAACACAAAAAGAAAATGCACTTCTCTTTCTGTAGAAATCAAGAAAAAACCTATAACTTGCATTTCTGTATCTTCAATGGAGACCACACTTTTTCTTAACTATTTGAGAACTTTTTGGAAGTATGGAGAGCAGTAGCTTAAATCACACTTTGAGCTCAGAGAGATAATTTTCCCCTTCTATTCTCACAGCACCTCTCGAATCCATCATCTGACAAAGGGAAGAAGGGAAGGACAAAGAGTCGTCAAAGGTGGGAGAGTCACAGCATTTTTCCAGGGCTCTAACCTTGAGACTTTTAATGTTGCTGAAATGTATGTTTTGATTTTGACATTGAGGAAAGTACTTCCACCCCTACTCCCCCCGTGCAAAAAAGGCAATACCTTATTCATTTAAAATACTGTCAATAAGGGGCTGCTTTTTTTAATGTGGGAAGAGGACTATAACACAAAATTCTTTCCTAAAGGTGAGAAGATAAGTGGACCAGTCAGAAGGGAGATTTTTTAATGTTCATTTTGCAGCAGGTCCAGTGAAAGTTGTTCTGTGCAATATAACTGACCTCTCACTAAGTGGCAGAACTTTTATAAAAATGTCTACTCTTCCATCTTTCTACCCAACCTATTGAAGTGACTCATGGATTCAGGAAAAAAAAAGCCACAGATAATGATTATTATTATTATTATTATTATTATTATTGCAACTAGAACTGATCTTGTACAATTTTGAATTTTGTGTGCTCCAGGCACTAAAAATATCTCTGACACATTGAATTCTGCCATTGTTGTAACCCATCTATTTTATTTTTATATAATAACACCTTGAAATCTTTAGAGATTTGTTCATGAGAGAAAGCATTAGAAATATATCACCCCAGGCAAATAAAACCTACTCATCCACAGAATATCTTAATAATGAATTATACTTATTGTAAAGGAATTCTCTATAGAATTAATAAACTTATTATTTTCAACTTTAGGCCAATTGTTACAAACATTTTATAACACTAGGAGGGTTGAAGTATAACCAGTAAATAAAATCTCATGTGAGTCTTTTTTTTCTTAAAGTAGAAACCATACAAAATGACAATACAAAAATATGCATCGTGCTGTGAAATATGTCTTATAATATTTCTAAAATATAACAGAAATAGGGTGTTTTTCCATTTAAACATCAACTGTTCTTTCCAGCTAAGAAAATTTTACACAAATAATTGTAACTAATGACATTTATAGAAGGATTTTTTTAATATGTTTCAAGGAACAAATGGTAACAAACACTAATGGTATTTTATTAAACCTTTTGCCTGTTGGCAATTTGAGACACCTAAATGTGAGAAGACCCTAGAATACAGCAGAAAACCCTGCCCTTTTTCTTCAATGCAGGCTAAAGGCCACAACAAGGATAAGTAAAAAATGTTATTTGTGGTTTTGTTTTGTTTCGGTAAGTGATAAGAGCAATATCTGAGTCTTATTATCATGCTTGGAAATATACATAAATTATTGGGTTTAATTTTTACAATCACACAAGAAGGTACACTTATGAATGAGTTGAGTTTTAGAGAGGGTAAGGAGTGTACTCAAGGTTATGTAGCTAAGTAAGTAGCTATTTCCAGGAGATGTCTTTGGTTGCAAATAACAAAAGCAGCACTAAGGTACACTAGGCAGAAAGGAGAAATTCATTACTAAGGCTCAGGACCATCTTACAAAATTCATGAGCACAGATTCAATTGGGCATCAAAAGGCAGTTGTTACCTAGTGTTGAAGAGTTCTTTGTGGCCTGAGTGCATTCATTCTTTTCTCTCTGAAAAAAAAAAAAAAAAATACGTGTCTTAGTTCCCATATTTTCATGGTATAACTTGATCAAATTTCACATTTTACAACCTCGGAAGCCTGAAGGAAATGATTCTTTTCTTTGTCTCAGCTTAGTTAAGATGAGCATTTTTACACCGGTCACCTTACAATAGAAGGTTATCACAATATATGACCTACTCACAGCTCTTCCCGGGAAGAATGAGAAATTAATAAGGTCATCTAAAAAGTGGCTACGACAAGAGCAGAACTGGCATGTTACTTAGACCAGGGTTAATTGTCTTGAAATACATGAGTTGAGCACTACTCTGGTTTCTTTAAAAAGCCTTTCACGTTTTGTTCTTGTACTTTCCAGTCCACCTTTTCCCCAGACAGCACTAGATAGTTACTGTGGAATGTAGCTAGAAGTAGCAACATAGATTGTACAAACAACTGGGTTTCAGAAATGTTACTCTGGTAGGGAAAACTCTATATTACAATGGGTATGGTACTTGGACACTAAATGATTTAACTAATGGAGGTTCAGTTTTTCTTCCTGCAACTCACATGGCATATAGCAAATCTTAATCATTTTAGCTATTATCTTTAGAATTACTGTGTTGTATTTTTTTCAAGTAAAACATATGTGCACTTCGATCTCTCTTCTGTTAATTATTTAGTCAAGAAATTTAAGTAAGTCTCTTACTCCTATTTTTACTCATTAAAATAGCTGATGATCAATTTCTGTTTACAAAGCTTTGCCCTCATCTGTAAGCTTGCTGGCAGTGTGGAGTCTCAGGCACCACAGGATCTAGTAAGTTAACAAGATCCAGTGTGTAATTAGTGTGGCCATTAAAATTCGTCCCTTTCTCTCTTACACAGTAAATGTATATGGTTGTTGCACAGTCTATAACTGTTGATATGATATCCTGTATCTCCTTCCTGAAGCCAAAAAGTGGATGCTCAATTATGTACTGTTAAGATATGGTGATTCTGTTTCAGAATTATTTGATTTTTACAGAAATTTGGTAGGTCTTGGTTTGAGGTCAGATGATAAGGGATTAAGTAAGTCAAGAGAGAGGTGGTCAAGTGAACACTAAGTGACGTACAAAAACTTAGGAGGAAATCAAGGCAGTCGTGGGCTGCCATGTTTATAAAAATTGACATGTGTGAATTTTCTCTCCTCCAGTTGTCAGTACCTCTGTGACTTTAAAGGATATATAAATTCTTTCCTCCCTCTATTCTAATTGTAGTGTAAGGCCTGAAAGTTGTTTTTCTTTTCTTTTTTGTAATACAAGTGCCGGACTTAAGCTTTCATTGCCTTGACTGCTTAGCCATCCGCTTTAAAGATAGTTAATTCAAATAAACACATTGCCAACCACAAAACTAGATAAAGAGCCATCTCCTCCAAGTTCCCTTCAACTTCCTTTTTTTAGAGGTCTTGGTTGAGTTCAGTAAGAGATAACTTGGACCATTTGTTTTTCTTTTTGTTGTTGTTTCGTTTTGTTTTGTTTTTTGCTTTTCCTATCCTTCAAATCCCCCCTTTCATGTTTTAAATTCACCAATGCAGTGAGCCTGCAAAACCCAGGCTCCCACCGTGGGTCCAGATAAAAGCAGAACCCAAGACTCATGCACTCACTCGCACTCCCCCTAGACTTTGCCGTATGGCCTCAGGTGTGCCATGTAATATCTAGGACTGTAAGTAAAAAACCTTGTCTCTTTTAAAGTTTCCTGGATATTGTTGAGGGTCTCTTGCAATCATAATAAGAACCAAAAGGGTCAGTCCCAACAAGATATTGGTTCTCCATAGGCTGAGACCATCACGGAACAAAAGTTGCTTATCTTCCTGAAAGTGAAGATTTTCTTGTAAGTAAGCAGTGTGGGAGTAGTTGATAAACATGACTAGGATTGATAAGCAAGAACAGATTCACAGTTTGTCAAAACTAGCTCTGTAACCTTAGAAACCCTCAAATTGACTTTCTTCATGAATATGCATAGGGGGCTAAATTTGTGACATGGTAAACTTCCATCTTCAAGCAAATTCTTATCCTATTAAATTGTTACTGTCATATATAGACAATAGAAATACAAACAGCCTGATTTTCTATCTTCACCACTTTTCTTTCCTGAAAACACATTCAATTCTCAACAAACCTAGAATTTGATTTAATGTCCACATTTTATAAACTGAAATACTATCACTCTCCATTTATCTACCAAAAGAGGATGATACTTTCCTTATCAAACTGGATTAATGTTTTCATTTCTTGTTTGCAGCAGACGTATCCCTGATTTCACACTATATTTCAAAGCTATAGCAATCAAAACCATATTCTACTAGCATAAAAATAGACACAGAGATCAATGTAACCCAGAAATAGAGAATCAAAAGTAAAACCATGCATATATTGTCAATTAATTTATGACAAAGGAGCCAAGAATATACATTGGGGAAAGGAGTATATTTTGATTAAATAGTGCTGGGAAAGCTGGAGAGTGGAATGAAACTAGAAGTTTGTCTTACACCACATGTAAAAATCAAATTAAAATGAATTAAAGTCTTAAATAGCAGGCCTGAATAAAAAAATCCTATAAGAAAATACAGAGGTTAAGCTCCTTGATATAGGTCTGGTAATGATTTTTTGGATATGACTCCAAAAGCAAGTAAGTGGCACTACACCAAACCTTTTCTGCACAGCATAGGAAGCCATCAACAAAATGAAAAGGCAACCTACAGAACAGAAGAGCTTTGCAAATTATGTATCTGATAAGGAGTCAATATCTAAAATGTATAAAAAATGCATACTGCTCAATAGAAAACAAAAGAAGAAAACAAACAATCCTATTTTATTTTATTTTTTAAGTTTATTTATTTATTTTGAGAGAGACAGAGACAGCGTGGGTGGGGGAGGGACAGAGAGAGAGGGGGGGAGAGAGGGAATCCCAAGCAGGCTCCCTGCTGCCAGTACAGAGCCCAACACGGAGCATGAAGTCACAAAACCTGGAGATCATGACCTGAGCCAAAGCCAAGAGTTGGATGCTTAACCAACTGAACCATCCAGGTGCCCCACAAACAATCCTATTTTAAAAATGGGCAGAACTAATGAGGCATTTTCTAGAGAAGACATTCAAATGGCTAACAGGTACATCAAAAGACACCCAAAATTACTAATTATCAAGGAAATGCAAATAAAAACCACAATAAGATATCACCTCACAGCTGTTAGAGTAGCTATCATCAAAAGACAAGAGATAAAAAGCATTGGTGAGGATGTGGAGTAAATGGAATGCTTGTGCGCCATTGGGAATATAAATTGTTATAGCCACTATGGAAAACAGAAAAAGAAATTTTCAAAATATTAAAAATAGAAATACCATATGATCCAGCAATCCTCCTTGTAGGTATATGTCCAAAGGAAATGAAAAAAGCATATCAAAGAGATATCTGCACCCTGTGTTCACTGCCACATTATTTGCAATAGCTACACTATGGAAACAACATAACTGTCAGTGGACAAATGGGTATAGAAGATGCAGTATAATACATACAATGGAATATTGTTTAGCCATGATAGAGAAGGGAATTTTGACATTTGTGACAATGCAGTTGGACCTTGGAGGCATTATAGTAAGTGAAATAAGTCAGAGAAAGACAAATACTGAATGACCGCAATTTTATGGGGAATCTAAAAAGCTGAACTCATAGAAACAGTAGAATAGTGGTTGCCAGAGTCTTGGGGGTGAAGAATAAACTTCTTGGGGTGGGAGGAGCAGTAGGTCAAAGAGTAGAAACTTCCAGTTATGAGATGAGTAACTTCTGAGGATCTAATGTAAAACATGGTGATCATGGTTAATAACACTGTCTTATATACTTGAAGGTTACTAAGAGAGTAGATCTTAAATATTCTTACCACAAAAAAGAAATGGTAACTATGTGACATGATGGAGTTGTTAGCTAAGGCTATGACATTCATCATTTTGCACTACATAAGTGTTTCACATCAATACTTTGTAAACCTTAAATTTACACAATGTTATATGCCAATTGTATCTCAATAAAGCTGAAAAATACAAAAATATTAAAATAATATCTTATTAAATTCAAAAAATGAATAGTAGAGGTATGGTTTAGAGGAAAGAATCATGAAATCAAGATAAGAATATCTGGATTTATCCTCAGCTCTGAACTTACAGACCTGAGTTACTTCAGGTAAGCATAAAGCCTTGATTTCAAATATCTTCATCTATAAATTAAAGAAGTTGGTCCAGATTAAGTTTAGTTAGAATAGTTTAATTTTAATTTTCAATAATTTAAACCCATTTACAATTTTTAACTTCCTTGAGAAAATAGTTTGAACTCTGCTGCTTTGGTTTGTGAAACAAGTGAGAAGATTTGGTTGTAAAAATAAGGGAAAATTCAAAAGCACGGGAAAATTGTACAAATCAGGAAAACAGCTCTATGAATAGCATATGAATATTAAGATTTTTTGATTCTCTTAAAAATATATTTATTCAGCTTTATCATAAATTTTGGACATTAACGTAAACCACTGATGTGACAACACAATAAAAAAAAAAAAAATGCCAAAAGTTGATTCCATGTGATAATCTGAACTGAATACACTTCTATGACTAATGAGCACCATAGCCCAAGGCATGTAACATTTGGCAATTGGACATGCCTCATAACAGTCACATTACACAAACAGTAGCATTATGGAAATCTAACATTTCATCCATATTTTGCAGGTGTCCAAACTGTACGATCTTAAAAATTATTGGCTCACAGTATATAAACATGGCTTTTATGAGATATGTTTCCTTTTGCCAACACATTTTTCCCCTGTTGGACCAATGTGCATTTCTATGGATAATAGTTCTAAAACATGGATCCACCTGTATAACATCTCATTATGGTAACAAAAACGGAAACTGACAATTTTATGACAGCATGAAGATTTTAGAGATGCAATTTTTTCTTGAAAATGGGTGGAAATTATTAAGCACATATTATAGTACAGGTGTTTTGCAGGAATAAAGTCCCAAACTGAAATGAGTCAACTAGCCTGCACAGATGGATGACATTCTAGTCGGACAGATTGCTTTGGAAAATGAAGGACTTTGCAAGTTTATGGGAACAGTTTTCTTTGCTAGCTTTTTACAAAAGACAAAATAGAAAACAGCTCAAAAGAGTATCTTCTTTAATCTTTCAAAATGTTAAAGTACTGAATTGAATTGAATTGAATACCATGTCCTTCCAATGAGATCTTGGGATTCCTAGTATTTCTAATAAGATGTAGTAATGAAGGAAATCTTTCCTTGTATGCACTAACTTCCCTATATATTTAAAGGGGAAAGATAAGTCACCCATTACTGTGGGCAAGGAAACATGCCAGGCAAATTGCCAAAAAAAGGAAGGCTCTGATGCCCTGCTGTGGGAAATGCAGACAGTGGAGAGTCCTAGCAGTGGCTTCCATTGGCAGCCACCTCTGCAGAGGAATTACTTCCTCACGGCCACACAGGTCCTTACATACCTGGCATCTGGTGACAGAGCAAAGTGAAGGTGTAAATGACTGGCCACTTTCCTTATTGTAGGACAAGAACCCCTCGTGGAATTGATCAATCTTTTTGTCGGGACTACATCACAGTTTAACACATTAAATTAACACCCCAAATTCTGTCTCAGTTTCTGTGTTTGGAGAACTCAATCTACAACATACTTTCAGAATCAAGTAAAAATAGAAACAGAATGGAAGAATTTGTCCATGCCACCATAATGCATGATATATAAATGTGTAGGTAAGAAAAGGAGGCAATTGGAACAGTGGTTCAATATTTACTAATCCACTGTTCATGGAGATTTTATGGATCATACCTACTGAAAATAATGAGAATTGACCATATATGAAGTTGTTGATTTTGCAGTTCTGTATAGACATGTGTTGTTTTCCCTCCAAAAATAATCTTTTAGAGGGCAAATATGGATATTTAAATGTAGTATATTGTACTAAATTTATTTTAGGGCTTTATCCTAATTTCTCTGAAGCCAAACTTCTTTGATTTTATCTTTAGGATAATTTCCCCAATCATACTATGACTCCTTAGAATGTGTTCAGTTTTGCAAAATGAATTATCATGACTTGAATATGCAGGCAGAAATGTAAGCAATTTCTATATGATCCTATAAAACTTTCATTGCCATCTAGAGAAACAAAGATGCCCTCTTAAAGAAACAAGATACAAAGGGCTTGTGCAACTGCTCTGAAAGCTATATATCTAAGCACAAATATAGGTGCTTATGATTATTAATGTCATAAATATTGTTGGCACATACTCAGAAGCAATGCTTTACATATGTATATTTGTACATTTTTAAATACATTTATAAATTAGTAATTTACATAACTATCGATATGAATTTTCTGCAGTCTTTCTATTAATTCCAGTTAGTTAACATACAGTGTTAGATTAGTTTCAGGTATATATTACAGTGATTCAACAATTCCATACATCACCTGGTGCTCATGACAAGTGCACTCCTTAATCCCCATCACCCATTTAACCTATCCCCCCACCTCTCTTCCATCTGGTAACAGTTTTTTTTTTATATAATTAAGAGTTGGTTTCTTGAATTCTCTCTCTCTCTCTCTCTCTCTCTCTGTGTGTGTGTGTGTGTCTCTCTCTTTCTTCCTTTGCTTTTTTGTTTTGTTTCTTAAATTCCACATATGAGTAAAATCATATGATATTTGTCTTTCTCTCACTGCCTTATTTTGCTAGCAATATACTCTTTAGTTCCATCCATGTTGTTGCAAAGGCAAGATTTCATTCTTTTTTATGACTGAATAATATTCCAGTGTGTGTGTGTGTGTGTGTGTGTGTGTGTGTGTGTGTATCAACTCTTCTTTATCCATCCATCAATTTATGGATACTTGGGCTGTTACCATATCTTGGATATTATAAATAATACTGCTGTAAATATGAAGTGCATGTATCCCTTTGAATTACTGTTTTTGTATTTTTGGTAAATACCCAGTAGTGTGATTTCTTGATTGTAGGGTAATTCTATTCTTAACTTTTTGAGGAACTTCCATACTGTTTTCCAGAGTGGCTGCACCAGTTTGGTGGCTGTATTCCCACCAACAGTTCAAGAGGATCCCTTTTCCCCACATCCTCAGCAACACCTGTTGTTTCTTTTATTTTTGGTTATAGCCATTCTGACAGGTGTGACAGGTATCAAAACTCATTGTAGTTTTGATTTGCATTCCCATGATGATAACTGATGATGAACACCTTTTAATGTCTCTTGGCCATCTGTATGTCTTCTATGGAAAAATATCTGTTCATGACTTATGACCGTCTTATCATTGGATTATTTGCTTATTTGGTGTTGAGTTTTATAAATTATTTATATATATTGGATAAGAACCCTTTATCAAAAATGACATTTGCAAATATCTTCTCCATTCTGAAGGTTGCCTTTGGTTTTGTTGAATGTTCTTTCTCTGTGCAGAAGCTTTTTACATTGATAAAGTCTCAATAGTTTATTTTTGCTTTTGTTTCTTTTGCCTCAGGAGACATATCAAGAAAAAACTTACATCTGATGTCAAAGAGGTTATTGCATGTGTATTCTTCGAAGATTTTTGTATGGCTTCAGGTCTCACATTTAGGTCTTTCATTCATTATGAATTTATTTTTGGTTATGGTTAAGAAAGTGGTCAAATGTTTTTCTTTTGTATGTTGTCCAGTATTCCCACTACAATTCCTTGAAGAGACTATCCTTTTTTCATTAGTCATTCTTCCTACCTTGTTGAAGATTAATTGACCGTGTAGTTTTGGATTCATTTCCATGTTTTCTATTTTGTTCTATGGATCTGTGTGTCTATTTCTGTGCCAGTACCATACTGTTTTGTTCACTACAACTTTGTCCAGAATTGTGACACCTCCATCTTTGCTTTTCCTTCTCAAGATTGTTTTGGCAATTCAGGGTCTTTTGTGGTTCCATACAAATTTAGAAATGTTTGTTCTAGCTTTGTGAAAAATGCCAGTGGTATTTTAATAGGGATTGCATTAAATGTGCAGGATGCTTTCGTTAGTATAGTCATTTTAACAAAATTTGTTTTTCTAATTCATGAGCATGGAACCTCTTTCCAAGGTGTTTGTGTCACCTTCAATTTCTTTCATCAGTGTTTTCTAGTTTTCAGAGTACAGGTCTTTTTACCTCTTTGCTTAGGTTTATTCATAGGTATCTTATTTTTGGTGTAATTGTCAATGAGATTGATTCTTTGATTTCTCTTTTTGCTACTTCATTATTGGCATATAGGAATGCAACAGATTTCTGTATGTTGAGTTTGTATCCTGTGACAAGTTAATTCATTCATCATTTCTAGCATTTTTTTTTGGTAGAATCTTTTGAGTTTTCTACATACAATATCATGGCATCTAAAAATAGTGAACATTTTACTTCTCTTCCAATTTGGATGCCTTTATTTCTTTTTGTTGTCTGATTTCTTTGGGTAGGATTTCCACTGCTATGCTGAATAAACGTGGTGAGAGTGGACATCCTCTTCTTGTTCCTGACCTTAGGGGAAAGGCTCTCAGTTTTTCCCCAATAAGCATGATGTTAGCTGTGGGTTTTTCATATATAGCCTTTATTATGTAAAGGTATATTACCTCCAAACCTCCTTTCTCGAGAATTATTTTCATGAATGGTGTGTTTTCCAAATGGTTTCTCTGCATCTATTGAAATGATCATAAGGTTCTTTATTCTTTCTCTTACTGATGTGATGTATCATGTTGATTGATCTGTAGATATTGAACCACATTTTCAACCCAGGAATAAATCCCTCTTGATTATACTGAATGATTGTTTAAAAGTATTGTTTAATTAATCTTGCTACTATTTTACTGAGGATTTTTGCATCCATATTCCTCAAGGATATTAGCCTGTAGTTGTCTTATTTAGTGGGGTCTTTATCTGACTTGGCATCAGGATAATGCTGTCTTCATGGAATGAATTTGGAAGTTTTCCTTCCTTTCTTGGAATAGTTTGAGAAAAGTAGGTATTAACTCTTCTTTAAATGTTTGGTGGGTATCCCCTGGGAAGCCATCTGGTCCTGGACTTTTGTTTGCTGGGAACCTTTTGATTACTGATTCACTTTCTTAGCTGGTTATCAGTATGTTCAAGTTTTCTGTTTCTTTCTGTTTCAGTTTCAGTAATTTATATGTTTCTAGGAATTTATCCATTTCTTCTGGGTTTTCCAATTTGTTGGCATATAGTTTTTCATAATATTCTCTTATAATTGTTTGTATTTTGTGGTGTTCATTGTTATTCCTTCTCTCTTCTTCATGATTTTATTTTTTGAGTTATATCTCTTTTTTTCCTTAATAATTCTGGCTAGAGATTTATCAATTTTATGGATTTTTTCAAGGAAACAGCCCCTGGGTTCATTAATCTGTTTTTTTGTATTTTTTCCTTTAGTTTCTATGTTATTTGTTTCTCCTCTAATCTTTATTATTCCCTTCCTTCTGGTTTTAGATTGTTTGTTCTTCTTTTTCCTTCTTTTTCTAGCTCCTTTAGGTGTAAGGTTAGGTTGCTTATTTGAGATTTTTCTTGTTTCCTGAGGTAGACCTGTATTGCTATAACCTTTCTTCTTAGAACTGCTTTGGTTGCATCCTAAAGGTTTTCGACCACAGTGTTTTAATTTCCTTTTTTTCCCATGGGTTTATTTTTTTATTTTTTCTTTTATTTCCTGGCTGACCCATTCACTGTTTAGTAGTATGTTATTTAACCTCCACGTATTTGTCATCTTTCCAAAGTTTTTCTTGTGATTGACTTCTAGTTTCATAGTGTTATAGTCAGAAAAGGGGCATGGTATCCCTATATATTCTTGAATTTGTTGAGACTTGTTTTGTGGGCTAATATATAACTGTTCTGGAGAATGTTCATTGTGCAGTTGTGCGATGTGTTTACTGCTTTAGGATAGAATGATCTGATTATATTAGTTAAGTCCATATGATCCAGTGTGTCATTCAAAGCCATTGTTTTCATGGTGATTTTATGCTTAGATGATCAGCACCCACATTGATGTCAGTGGGGTGTTAAAGTCCCCTAGTATTATTATATTATTATCAATTCGTTCCATTAGTTTTGCTATTAACTGTTTTATGTACCTGGGTTTTCCAAGTTGAGTGCCTAAATATCTACAGTTGTTATATTTTACATTGGATTGTCCCCTTATTATTATATAGTGTCCTTCTTTATCTCATTATAACCTTTGTTTTAAAGTCTATTTTGTACAGTATAAGTGTTGCTACTCTAGCTTTCTTTTGACATCCATTTGCATGATAGATGTTTCTCCTTGCCCTCACTTTCAATCTACAGGTATCTTTAGGTCTAAAATGAGTCTTTTGAAGGCAGCATATAGATATGTCTTGTTATTTTTATTTAATCCATTCTCTCACTATGCCTTTTGATTGGAATGCTTAGTCCATTTACATTCAAAGTAATTATTGACAGATATGTATTTATTGCCATTGTATTACTTGTTTTGATTTTTTTTTTTTTTCTGAAGTTTTTCTCTGATCCTTTCATATCTTTTGTTTGCTGGCTTTCTTTAATGAAATATTTGGATATTTTTTCTCTTTATTCTTTTTTTTTATAATGTTTTTTTTTAGGTTTACTTATTTGGATTGAGAGACAGAGAGCACAAGTAGGTTAGGGGCAGAGAGAGAGGGAAAGAGAATTCTAAGCAGTCTGCACACTGTCAGTGCAGAGCCTGATGTGGAACTCAAACACACAAACCATGAGATCATGACCTGAGCTGAAATCAAGAGTCAGATTCTTTACTGACTGAGCCACCCAGATGCCAGGTGCCACTAAATCTTTTAGTGTTTTTAAATATATGTTTATCATCAAGCTTGTATATAACCTCTTCTGCATATAGCGGTATCTGTTAATGGTTGTTTAAGTCTGAAACCATTCTTTTCTTCACCCCTCCCCACATTTTAGGTATATGTTTTTATATTTTATATCTTTTTACTTTTTGAGTTCCTTGACTGATTATTTACAGAAATATTTATTTTCACTGTTTTTGTGTTTCCTACGTTTATAATGTGACTTCAGTGTCTCATTTCCACTCAAAGTGTCCCCTTTAGTATTTCTTGCAGGACTGATTTGGTGATAATGAACTCCTTTAGTTTTTGTCTGGGAAACTCTTTATCTCTCTTTCTATTTTGAGTCATAGCTTTGGTGGACAGAGTATTCTTGGCTACAGATTTTTCCAATTCAGCACTTTGAAAATATCATGCCACTGCCTTCTGGCTTGCAAAGTTTCTTATGGAAAATCTGCTAGCCTTATGAGTTTTCCCTTGTAAGTCACTGTCTTCTTTGGTCTTGCTACTTTTAACGTTTTTTATCACAGTATTTTGCCATTTTAATTACAATATAACTTGATGTGGCCATGCTTTTGTTGATTTTGATGGGAATTCTCTGTGCCTCCTGGATCTGGATATCTGTTTCCTTCCCTAGATTAGGGAAGCTTTCAGCTATTATTACTTCAAATAAATTTTCTGCTTCCTTTTCTCTCTCTTCTTCTGGGACATATAATACAAATGTTATTATGTTTGATGGAGTCAATGAGTTCCCAAAGTCTATTCTTGTTTTGCATAATTATATTTTCTCTCTTTTGTTAGGCTTTATTACTTTCCATTACTCTTTTTTCTAGGTCACTTATTTATTCTCTGCTTCTTCCATCCTGCTGTTCATTTCATCAAGCATGTTTCTCATTTTGTTTGTTGAACACTTTATCTCTGCTATGTTATTTCTTACCTCTGCATTAAGGGTCTCACTCATGTCTTCCACTCTTTTCTCAAGTCCAGTGAGTATCCTTATAATCATTAATTTAAATTCTGTATCAGGGATGCTATTTATATCTGTTTTGCTTAGATCTCTAGCTGTGGCCTTCTGTACTTTCATTTGGGATAAATTTCTGTCTCTTCATTTTGTCTGTTTCTCTTTGTTGTTTTTTTTTTCCATTGTTAAAATAGTCAGCTATGTCTTCTTCTCTTGGAAGCAGTGACTTTATGCAGAAGTCCTGTAGTGCCCTGAAGTGCACTGGCCCCTATTCACCAGAACCTGGTACTTTAGGAGAGCATCCTCTGTGTGTTGCTTACACCCTGCTGTTGTATCTGCATCACTTTTCCTTTCTGTGCAGTCGTCTGCACTGACTCTCTGCCTGTTGTGGGCTATGCTTGCTTTTTGTGGTGTTAGTGAAACCAGGCAGGCTAGCTGTGAGGGAGCACGCCCACTGGGGAAACTGTGAGCAGGGTTAAGGTGTTAGGAAAATTTGGGCTGGACCACTATTCCTGTGCTGGATCCCCCAAAGTGCTATAGTGGCTGGGACATGACACTGGGTGTATGACACTGGGTGTGACAGAAGGCGCTAAACTGGGGGGCACATGGCTGAATGCAGCACGGCAACTGGGCATAGCACTTGGTGGCAGGTATGCCCCTGGTGGTTGGGCTGGGAGCATGACAGTGGCTGGGGATGTGAGGCCAACTGCAGTGGCAGCTGTGCACCCAGTAGTTGGCCAGGGTCCACTGGACTTCAACAAAATTTGCCCTGAGCTCAGGACCTAGACTAGCAGGCCTGGGGTGGTGGAGTCCTCAGGAGACTCATGGGTGTGGCACACTACCAGTAGGTTAGGAAGCTCGTTAGCCAGCAGGTATACGTGCAGCCCTGCCTCTTGCAAATGGCTCTGTGTTCATGCTGGGATGGGGAAGAAAAATGGTGCCTTCCAGCTCCTCCCTTTTCAGAGAAGTTTCCCAACATGCTCTGAAATTGGTATGAACAGATCTGTCTGCTGTTTTCCCTTTGTGTTGTGTCAACTACCATTTTTATGTTGCCTCTCAGCATAGGCTGCTGTCTCTTTAAGGGCAAGGACCCAGCTAGCACTAGCCTTCCAGGCTTGCCCAGTCAGCTGACTTTTAAAGCTCTAGGCTCCAAGTCCTATTGATTATACAAACTCACAGAGTTCAGCATCTCTGGTTTACAATGCGAAATGTTATGGGGATTTATTAATCTTCCCTGTGTGAGTTCCCTGATTTGAGCCTATTTCTCTGCCCTCTCTTCATGCACAGTTCCCTCCCTCCTGTGGGCAGCTTCCCTTAGGCCTTTTGACCTTCCTAACCTTTTAGATGCAACTTCTTTTCTATATTTTGTTGTGGAGTTTGTTCTGTCAATTTTTGGATCACTTTCCTGTTTATTGGCTTAGATGTGGGTGATATCTGGTTGTAAACTTTGGATGGGGTGATCTCTGGGTTTTCCTGATCTGCCATCTTCCCGAGCTCACTATGCCACAGCCTTTTACTTATAATGATGTGCCCTGAAGCTGGAGAACAGGAGGTCTATTGATATGAAATTTACTTTTTAGAGTTAATGAAAATTATTTATCCTGAACACTGTGTAAGTTCATATGTTGCTTAGTTAATGGTTGAAGTATGGTATTCTTATTGATAGAGCATTCAGAATACGGTGTTTACAGTCAAAATTTTCTTTGGCTTAATGGGTTTACCAGTGAGAACAATTTGAGTGCAATCGCTGCTTAAATTTGATTCTTTATTACTCTGTCATGGCCAACTCAAACACATGTGCATTGTCTTGTATCATTTGGGAAACTGTTAATTAGAAACTAACAATTTCCATAGAGAAATATATGGCAAACCATTTGTATATCCTTGGATTGTCTGACAGATCCAGTTTGGATAACTCTGGCTGCATTTGCTTGAAGATTTGTGAAGTGTGCTAATATCAGAAGTTCTTACCAGAGGACATCCCTTCATTCCAGTTGAATGATAAGGATGTGACAGAAGTTGACTTGGACACTAGCAGCCAATGGCCATGTAATGGCAAATGTTATAGATCCTAAAATTGGACTGCATATTGTTACATCCCTTCTGTATGTGATCTTGGGCAACCTACTGCACAGATTTTGAGAAATTATTGTAGAAACTGCATTTGAATACTTGACATAGTTGTTGATACAGAGTGTTCAACAGCTAATTTTTTCACCACCAGGATAATCATTTACTTTGACTATGAGGCTGCCGATACCGTAAGATGTTCTAGGTTTTAGTTACTATCAATCTACAGAGAGTTCATATATGCACAAGTGTGTATAAGTACACACAAATAACAACTCTCCATCAAATAACAAATAAAAGCAACCTAAGCTGTCTTTTCCTCTTCTTTTTTTTAATGTTTATTTAGTTTTGAGAGAGACAGAGACAGAGTGCAAGAAGGGGAGGGGCGGAGAGAGAGAGACACACACAGAATCCCAAGTAGGCTTGAGGCTCAGAGCTGTCAGCACAGGGCCCAAAGTGGGGCTCGAACCCACAAACCATGAGATCATGACCTGAGCCAAAGTCGGCACTTAACCGACTGAGCCACCCAGGTGCCCCTGTCTTTTCTTCTTGATACACTCTTATCCTTATTTAGGTTAATTCAGGAATCCTTGTGTTTTATATATGCAAAAACTCTCAGTTATTTCATAAGAGCTTAAAATTGTTATCAGTGATCTTGAAATAATATTTTAATTAATATTATAAAATAGCATTCTAACTAATTTTTATAATCATATTCTGTGTAATAAATATGATTTGCTAGAATATGCAGTATTCCTTTTATACTGAATTATGAACCATATCAACAAAAATTGTAGAACACTAATGAAGAGAGTCATTATATTAACATAATTTTATTTTAAAAGTCTGTGTATAAGCTAATTTAATCCATACTTTTCCAGCAATTAATTTAAGATAAAAGTACATTTGGTATAATAAGTTGGCAAATCTTAAGGCTCAATACTCTTATTAGTGGTGTTCTTAGCCTATGATCCCATTTAGTTTTATGTCCCCCGACACAATCAAAAATTTAACTTTGATGACTAATTATCTGATGATGATTAGCTGAAAACTGCTGCCATAATATTGTTACATCTGCTTCCTATGAAGTATTTATGTATGTAAGGTATTTTACCAAACTTACAAGAATAGGTTTTATACTTTTTCCTAACTAGCTTTTATACTTTTGACAGAGGTGGAGTGAAGGTTTGCTTTCTCAGTAGCACACCAGATACTAACTTTTACCAAAAAGAACCTGAAAATTGTGAAAAACCTAAATGGCCCAGGCAACCATTTCACAAGAAGGATGAAAGGGAAATTTTCTACATTAGCTGATGTCTATGGTGAATCCTGGAAAACAGGGGGATTTTAAATCTACTGGGAAAAGATGTAAAGAGAGACTATTGAGGATGAAAGGACTAGCTTGAGTGAAGAAAGCAGAATAGAGCATGGTGTTTTGTAAAAGGAAATTAAAGTACTTTTTAAAAAAATAAAAGGAAACCTGAATGTATGTAGAGAAACATAGGAAAAAAGGCTTGGTAGGAAAACAGGAGTCTCATCCCAAGAGCCACGAAGAGAAACTCCTGCAGCCTCTGTTTCCTTACCCTTCCATCTTCTAGAGACTAACTAGGTTTTTTGCCTCCTGGTTCCCTTCCATCTTCCAAGCCAATAATTAGAGCAGTGAACTTCCACGTCCATTTGTGTCATCACATCACCTTCTCAAAATCTGACTCCTACCACCGTCTTCTTTTTTTATAAAAATTTTTTTTTTTTTTAACATTTATTTATTTTTGGGACAGAGAGAGACAGAGCATGAACGGGGGAGGGGCAGAGAGAGAGGGAGACACAGAATGGGAAACAGGCTCCAGGCTCTGAGCCATCAGCCCAGAGCCCGACGCGGGGCTCGAACTCACGGACCGCGAGATCGTGACCTGGCTGAAGTCGGACGCTTAACCGACTGCGCCACCCAGGCGCCCCATTAAGATTTTAATTTAATGATATTGGTAAAGGTTGTTTTTTGTTTGTTTGTTTTTGTTTGTTTTTGTCTTTGTCTTTGTTTTTGTTTTTGTTTTTTTTCATATGATGTAACATGCACAAGTTCCTGGGATTAGGACTCGGGCATATGAGGGGAGGGTATTATTTAATATTCTACACTCAGTTTTTATTAAGAAGGATATAGTAAACCTTTGATGTCCTTGAAATAGTTCTCACCTTGGGAATGTCACCTTGGGCACTTAGTAAAGAACAGTTTCCATGGTCACTTTTGAGACTATAAGGTGTGGAGTAAATCCTACCTAAATAATGAATACTAGTATATAAAACAAAACAAAAACACCTCCTCAAGTGATTCTAAGGCAGATGGATTAGGGAATTGAATATAGTTTGAAAAACAGTAACATGAAGTTTAGGAGTGCCATAATCAAGGTTAAATTTAGGAAGTTTGCTTCTCTGACAGTATAGAAGATGGAGTAAAATAAGACAAATACAGAAGGTATGTCTTAACAGATATTTCAAAGGAAGTATAAAAAAAAAAGAACTTGGAGATTTGGATAATGGGTTATATGGATAGTGAATGGAAAATTTGCCATGTTTGTGAACATTCCCAGTTTTATAGCTTGAAAATGTGAACAGATGACATTGATGATAATGTGTTTGAGTAATAGTGGCTATAAACCAGAGGCTGCCAGTCAAATTATAGTTAGCAGCAATGTTTAATATTTCTTTCGTCCTTTAGAAATTTAAGTGGATCAAATGAAAATAATAAGTGCAAATTAGTTTTCTAGTTTAAAAGTACCATATTTGCTGATTTCAGAAACACTTTTATTTACTGGTAACTAGTAGCACTGACTAAAGATATAACTCACATATGTATCGCTATATATTAAATTCTTTTAAAGAGCGGTTTCATCTAAGTTTCATGCTTTGCTGTAGCTGCGCAGGTAACAGACACATACTTTGTGTGGTAAATTTTTGTTTATTTCTGCAAATAATCACAAGTTTATAGCCTTTTCATGTTTTATTTTCCTTTCCTGTAGCAGAAATCAGTTTGGCGGTGGAAAATCAAGAAATTTGTCGCTTCCATAAACAGGTTTCCCAGTAGGACTTTGTAGATCAGGGTAGCTTATCAGCTCTCTCCTCATCTTGAAATTTGGAGTAATTCTTCTCAAAATCATTCTCCAAACAAAAATATCTTTCGTTTTAAAATTGTACCACTTCAAATACAGTTTCAGCAAACTAAGCAATTACTAACGTATTTCTCATTTCTAATTCCATATAGCTAATGATTTCTGAAAACCTTTGTTATCTTTGCTTATATTTAAATTTGGGGCAGCATTCAAAAGCAGCTAATATTGTGAGTCTATACCATCTGACAGGAAATAGATTAAACTTCATCACCTGCTTTAAGACCTTTTAAAATGAATTATTACAAAGGAATTATATTTACAGAATATTTATTTTAAACATGAGGTAAGGAAAGTGCATGAAGTTACTAATGGTTCTTCATTGTTGGATAGTGTTACTTAAATACTACCTGCCTACAAAAAACTATGTACAGAGGAAGTTTTTACCTTGCTCCCTTGTTGCCAGGTACTAGATTGACTGTATAATCTCTTGTCCAGTCAGAAACACATTTGAGAAAGAAACAAGTGGGAAAAATGTTAAGATAGACAGGATATTGGGAATACCAATGTTTGGCTCCAGACAAAACAAGTCATATGGTTACCCTATAGACTGATTCCAGTTTTTCATAGTTCCATTTCTTTCTTCCAGTCCCTTAGGGTCTGCATTCATATTCATTTTTTGTCAGCTAATCTCGTAAAGTGAAATGGAGCAATTATACTAAAATTTAAATGTGGAATGATTTTTCTCCCCAACAAATAACCCTGGTGCAAGCCTTTTTCCAAACAATGTCTATATTGCTAGAGGCAATTTTCAGATATTAAAAAAAAATGTGTAGACTTTTTTTTATTACTTTGATTCCTTCAGTGCATTTGTATTCAGTTATTTTAACTGTGCCACCCCTAAACTCGGTAGCTTAATATAACATCAATTTATTTAGCTCACTTTCTGCGACATGACAATTTGAGTTGCTCTAAAATGGTGGTTCAGCTGATCTTGGCCGGACTCAACTATGCATCTGTAGTCAGCTACCGAGTCTGCTAAGCGCTGACAGGTCTAAATCGGTTCATTAAGTATGGTTGTCCATGTTCCAAGTTTTCTCTCGTTCTTCAGCAGGCTCTTCGGGGTTTGCCCACATAGCATGCAAGGATGTGAGGGTTGTAAGACAGCTAGTGAGTGCAAGGTTTCATATGCTTATATCTGTCTGTGCATGTACTTGCATACACATAGTTTTCCATAATAAATTTCAGAATTCAGTAGGGAGTGATTCCAATTTTAAATATATGTTTTCTTTTTCTTTTTCATTTGGAAAACCAGGCAAGATTTATTTTATTTTTCCTTCAATTTCTGTTTTCAATTTTTCATTTTATAGGATATTTAAATTTTATTTTCTCTTAGCTGAGCAATTTTTTTCTTTGGGCTTATAGTGAGGATGAGAATGAACCAGACAACAAAATCTGGATTCTAATTTTTTTTAATGTTTATTTATTTTTGAGAGAGAGAGAGAGAGAGACAGAGCATGAGTGGGGGAGGGGCAGAGAGAGAGAGGGGAACACACCATCCAAAATAGGCTCCAGGCTCTGAGCTGTCAGCACAGAGATGGACACAGGGCTTGAACTCACAAACCTTGAGAGCATGACCTCAGCTGAAGTTGGATGCTTAACTGACTGAGCCACCCAGGCACCCCCAAAACATGGACTCCAAAAGAAAGGGAAATATTGACAAAAAATTCTGCTGACCTAAGGTCAGAATAGCAAATACTTACTGAGGTAAATTTCAATGAATATTTCAATGCAACATACATAGGTTGTGTGTTTTTGTTTTGTTGTTAATACCACTTTTTTTTTCAAGAATGTAAATGTTGGTAGTTGAATTGTATATTAAACAAAAATACCTCACTTCATTTTCATCTGTTTCAGCCCTTAAGGCTGCCAGTGACTCAGTGTTTGATGATGTTTGAACCAAAAATTTGGATTTTAAATTCCAACTGTTAAAGCTATTCATAAGGGTTTATGATGCCAGGGATTATGTATTCATGAACATCACCATCATCATTATCATTATTATTGTCATCATTATTAAGTGCTGTTGTTATAGTTTTTATTATTAGGTAACAGATTTCTCATAAAGTTGTCATTTTCAGCAAAAACTTTTCAGAATGCTGAATGCCTTTCAAATACTTTGAAGGAGAGTGTACTAAAGAATATCGTAATATGCTCCAGCAAATCTCAATTCTCCTCTTTGCTCAAAGTTTCTATAAATAAATGTTCAGAAGAATTAGTTCTGTTTTCACATCAGGGAGTGTATGAATTGCACATGGTGTATACATGGACATCATCACTATTATTAATGTTACCTTTAAATTCCAGAACTTTCTCTAATATTCCCTTAGTGATTCTAGTGCTCGTCATTGAAAACTTTATATTAATATTGTATCTGTTACCATTTGGGGAGGTTTTAACATGCTTAGGGTTGACTGTTTCAAAATGCAAGTCTCAACATTTTTTGTTTTCTCTGTTCTAGTGCTTCATCTCTTATTTGCTGTTCATGAAAATAAATGTATTTAAACTTCCTCTTCACTGGGAATTATCCAACTGATTGGATATCATACTCTAAAAATCTACTCCCTTGCCACTGCCTCATGCCCTTTCATACTTCCTATACGGTTATGTGATTGAAATCTTGCATATCTTATATTGTACACGCAATCACAGTTCAGATGCCATCTTTTACATTCCTTTGCTTTTTTATCAGATTCTTCTCTTCATTTCAACACTTCTTATTTTAATACCCTAATTCTCCTGTTCTACTCTATTGCTTTCCTTAGTTTCTTTACATCTACTACCTTCTTGTTGAATCTATACTACTCTACAATGATAATCAAATCAAAGATTAGATTTTGTTGTCTGTTTGTAGTGTGTTTCTCTGTATGTTTTGATATTGTTGATAGGCCTCGTGGGGACTTCTCTGCTTCCTTGGTTTGCAACACAATTCTTTCTAAGGTATTCACAATCTTTTCTCTTCTTCCAACTGCTTCTCCAGACGTTTCTTGTCTTTTTGTTAAACTCCAAATCTACTCGAGACTCCTTTTTTTTTCTTTTTCTTAATTTCTTCTAGGTTTTCTTCAACAGTAAATACCTTCAGTTCACACCAGTTGGCTCACCTCTGTAGGCCAAATATTCCCAAATCTGTTTCTAATGTTGAAATCTATGGAAGTTTACTTTGGCATTTCCATCTTCTCCTTTTACAACTTTATAGAGATGTGACAGCAGAGTTTTAAGTCATAGGTTAGGCATTAAAAGCTCTTCTATCTAGATCTATATAAGTTTTCCTACTTTATGTTCCATACTTCAGTAACTCCATAAGAGTTCTCCCCTCCCCTGCCATAAATGTCTGTTAGTTCTTTCTCCTGCTCTTTGGCCCTGTTTTCTCAAGACCAAGGAACAGGTTCAAATGCCACTCCTTTTTCTGGCCCCATGCGAATTCACATCCATAATAACTTCTTCAATGTCTTCATCTCGAAGAAATCTCTCTCATTTGAATTTTAATTTTGTTTTATCTGTCTCTTGGGGAGACATATTACTGTTTCCATATTAATAGAATATTAATCCATATTAATAGAATAAAATATTTTATGAACATTTATTATTTTATAAACATTTATTTTTGTAACCTATGTTTCAGTATACCACATTGATATAAGTATATAATAGCAGTTTTAAATATAAATGATTTAGCAAATTATCAAGAGAACTATATCTTTGCTTATGCCAGGTGAATGTCACATAAGTATAGGGACAGTGCATTTTCTGTTAAAGAATTCTAGACAAACCTTTGAAGTCCTATTTTTCATTATCTCTACATGTGGCTCGGAAAGGTAACTAAACTCATTTAACAAACAACTTTTGGAATAATGATTATGCATGCAAAACTAGAAAAGTGAAACTATTTTTTCAAATTTCAAACATGTTACCAAAAAGTATACCTCTACTTATAAACATTATCTTATATGTTAACAATAAATGGCTATGCAGATAAAAAACATAATATTTGAAGGTAATTATAAGCATATATCCACACTTTCTTCTTTTTCAATTCTTTGAAACCAAGGAGAACAGTGAAGGGACTGAGTTTGCCTAACAGTATTTTTGTGGTCTATTTTAGAACAACTAGATTGACAATACAAGTTCAAGGAAAAGAGTTTGTTTTTCCTTCCCATTTAGAAGCATTTTGACTATGCTGTCCCAACCTCTAATAGGAAGGTCATGTTTCCTCAGAGTATTTAATATAATAATAACATTTAGCTTATCAATGTTATTCACAAGATAATTTTATAATTGAAAAAACCTTAGTTTTCAAGTGAACCTTAAAAGTACCTCTCATGATATGAGTAGCTCAGTCTACATTTTTGTGTATGTATGCCTACATTGTTTGTTTAATGGCTCAGTGAATACCTGAAGACTTTTGTGGCCTATAATCCTCAAGCAGTCCTTGGATGAAACAATTTTAGAGTTTTAGGTATTTTTCAAATAAAATACCCTATTTATAATAGTAGCAATAAGTGGTCCACCGGACATGGAGTATTCATTTGAGTCAAACCAATGCTTCTTAATCTTTAATTCTATAACTGGAGTGGAAAATTTCCCTCTACATTTAAGTGACAATAATGTAATAGAGTTTATGCAAGTAATTTCATTAGCCGTGAACAATGATTGCTAGATCAGACTAGCCAAGCAATGTAAGTGTCTGCTATCCCTTCCTAACAATCCTGTGAGCCACATTCCTTCCCAAAATGTAAACTCATGGCCTATAAATGTATGCATCCTGATTAGTACTGAGAATAATCAGACTGCATGATGACTTACTGAAATCCATCTCATAATTTAACTGAGTGATAAGAAACAGATTGATCTATTTTGTAACAATTTATTTTCAGATATCAAATATATGAGGTATTTTAAAATGCATGTTAAAATCCGACTTTTAAGAGCATTTTGAATTTCCAAATTTTAATATATCTGTTGAAAATGCACAGAATGCTTAGCAGGAATGTTTTATGTTAGGAAGTCCCTTTACTGAGTTGAATGAATTTCATAGCTTTACATCCAAGTATTTCTCTATTTGGTAAATCATTATGTGAAAGAGTTCTTTTCCTTGAGTTTACATGGAATATCATGAAAACAATTTAATTTGTATTTTATTCCTTTACATTTTTTGATATTGGCAAAACTTTTTAAAAGCTTTACATGGTTGATCATTTTGGCCAAATATACAAATGATTCTTCTTGTGAGTATGGAAAATTAAATGCACTGAAAATGTAGCATGCCAGTATTCATAATATGTAATTAAAACTGTATATGGATTTTTTTTTTTTTTTACTTTTAGTCTTTAGAGAAAAAATCTTAAACTCTATTTGGATGCACTGGAATCCCTTATTTATTTACTTCTATAAAGTTTTTATTTATTTATTTTGAGAAGGAGAGAGAAAGCACACATGCCCACACAAACAGGGGAAGAGCAGAGAGAGAAAAGGAGAGAGAATCCCAAGCAGGCTCCACACTGTCAGCACAGAGCCTGATGCGGGGCTCCATGTCATGAACTGTGAGATCATGACCTGAACTGAGAACAAGAGTCAGATGCTTAACTGACTGAGCCACCCAGGTCCCTCTGGAATTAATTTAGATTCCTATATCTGATAATTGATAATTTCAGTATCCAGAACTATTTATTTATTTATTTATTTATTTATTTATTTATTTAAATATACTAACATTCATTGTGTTGTCATACATAAATAATTTGACCTAATTTATAAGCAACACTGACTTCACTCTGGGACTTGTGAGAGTATAAAGAAAGCAGTAGGAAGATTAATAAATCCTGTCACTATTTTATTAATTTTCTTATAGGTTAAAAAAAAGTGGGATTAATACATACCAAAATATACATACTAAAATATGTCCCATAGCATTAGGTCTCTAGCCATATGAATCTGAGAATTTTTGATTAGACACAAAAGAACAGTTTGTTTATCAATGGACTGGAAACTTTTAATAAACAAATGTGTTTGACAAGACCCAGGAGAGATAGGGTATGGATGAAGTCACTGTGGGAATGGGGGTGGGTGGAGAGCAAGTATAAAATTAACATCTACTTGGGGGGATCTGCAGTACATACAAAAACTAATTGGAAATTTATAAAACCAATAAATACTGTTTTGAACCAAGTGGTTTATTGTTTTCTTCTTATCAAGACCCTCCTCTCAGATTTAAGACTTGTGCCTGTGTCACATATTTGTATATATCTGCCATCTATAATAATGACAAGCCAAAGTGAAGTGTTCAATATATACATTATTAAATGTTTGGGTAAAAAAATATTTAATGATTCAAGAATATATTTGGAAAAATTATTATTCCAATGAAACTTTAGGATCAATGTAGAATGTATCACTCAAAAGTAAAACTGGGGCTAATAATACGAATGTGTATATGAGAGAACTCTCTGTTCCTATATTACTAGACAGGCATGTAATATGCAGTAACCATTTTCTGTTCTGAGATAAGAAAAAAGTAGATAGCTTCTGCAATAGAGTCTCAAAATCTATAGTTTAATATAAAAAACTGAATCTTGTTTAGCCTTCACTGTTAAGATGCTGATGCATTTTTCCTTGAGGACACATTCTACAGGAAACTTTGTTGCTGGCAAAGTTTATACCCTTTGAAATAAGCAAACAGTCCATAAACTCTCTACAAGCAGGCAGCAGTAAACAATCAATCTCTAAACCATTCACTAGGCCAGAAAAACTTCCTAATATACCAAATAATTTCTTCAGAGCTTGCAGTCCACACATGTGCCTAGCAGAAATTCATTTAAAATTCCTAGCTTAGAGAATATGTACTATCTTATTAGACCTCATGAGAATCATTTCAGCAACACTTAGCTTCAGAAATAGGGTAGCAGTGTATGGGAGCAAAGCCTCTTAAAAACAAGTCAATCAAAGTTGCCTCCTTTATTTTAACAGTGACCTTACAAATACCTGATCTTGAAATCTTGTTGAATTTAGTTACTCCAAAGAGTCCATCTCTTTGTGATGACCCTATTTCTTTTCACTGGAAAATAATGAAAAGTAGCAAAATCCAAGATTTATAGGGATAGCTACACATACAAGTAACATTTTAAAAAAATTAAAGTTCAAATAATGTTATTCTGCCTCTCTGGATTTCATAGATGGCTCTGTAAGTGATACCTGCATCCTGGTAATATTTCTGAACTATTTTGAGTAAAAGCACATATTACATTTGGAGATTCATGCTTTCCAATACATGGTGACTTTGAACTTAGTTCACGTTTGCTTGGCTTCAGCAATATATATTATATAAATATATAATTTATTTAATATAATTTATATAATATATATTTATTTAATATAATTTAATATATATTTATTTAATATAAATATATATTATAAAATGTAATATAATTATATTTAATATATATAATTTAATATATAATATATTAAATATATTAAATTATATATATTAAATTATATATAATTTAATATATTGTATATAATATATTATAAAATATAAAATTATAAACTATATATATTTAATATAATTTATATAATATATGCATATATAAATATATATATTACATAATATATATATTTATTTATGTTTTATCTTTTATTTTTTGCAGTTAAATGATGAATCCACATCCTGAAGGTAGATATGGAATGACATATTCTGGCTAGTAAATGTGTAAACAAAAGGGTCTGGGTAATTATTTTCAAAATTTATTTGTCAAATTACTTTTTGATATGTTTTATACTATATAGGAGACCTATAGGAGACCTATTTTATTTTTGCTTTTTGTATGTTGCATTGAAGTACAATAAATAAACAGAAGAGTTCAAATCATATGTTCAGCTCAGTGATATTCCACAAAGTGTATACACTAGAGGAACCAACACCCAGATAAATACAGCCATGTAACCAGCACACCACCCTCTTCTAGCCACTTTGTGTTACAATAAGATTAAGCATTATCCTGACTTCTAACACCTTAGAAAAGTTTTGCCTGTTTTAAAACATAAATAAATTATACTAAATGGACTCATTTGTGTGTTTGGTTTATTTGCCTCAATGTTAGAATCTTACAATTCCCCCTTGTTTTTTGATGTAGTAATAGGTCAACGATTCTCTTTGCTGTATAGTAGCCCATTGTGTGGATATACCATAGTTTGTTTATCCATTATTCTTTTAATGGGCATTTGGGTTTTTACTTGGTAGGGAAAAATCTGTTAGAAGATGGCTGACAGGACTGATAGGAGAATTCCAGTCCCTGCCCAAAGACTCCCCTTCCGGGTTTTTCTTCCCACCCTGCTTGCTGCCCTTGCCAAATTACCACTAATGCGGAATGCAGAAGTAACAGACCATAAATTGTCCCCTTTGCTTATGCTCTGGACTTAGACCTTTGGAGAGTGATCTCCTCTGAGCCTCCTGGTGTAAAATAAACCTCCTGCCTTCCAAGATCTCAGAGTGCTGCTTTGTTCTTCCACCCACTGATCCAGACCAGGTTCCATAACATACTGTTTCAGAGACTGAAAGAAAAACAGTGCTATGAACATTATTCTACAGCTCTTTTAGTGAATACATGAACAGATTTCTTTTGAGTGTATTCTTAGGATCATATATTTACCTATTATACATACATATAGGATATATGTATAGCTTTCTAGACATTGTCAAAAAGTTAACATGTAAAGATTCTGATGTTCCTGTTGCTGTACCTTCTCACCAACTAGTTATTGTCTGTTTATTCTATTTTTATTTTATTTATAAAACTATTTAGTGTGTTGTATAGTGTTGTTGTTTTTTAAATTGTTTTAGTGTTTATTTATTTTTGAGAGACACAGAATCCAAAGCAGCTGGGCTGTCAGCAAAGGGCCTGAGATGGGGCTCGAACCCACTAACTGTGAGATCATGACCTGATCCAAAGTCAGAGGCTTAACCAACTGAGCCACCCAGAAGCCCCTATACCATTGTTTTTTTAAGTTGCAGTCTTCAAATCAGAAAAAAATAAGTTCATTTGCCATTTTAACAAAGTGTAATTTTTTTTTTTAATTTTTTTTCAACGTTTATTTATTTTTGGGACAGAGAGAGACAGAGCATGAACGGGGGAGGAGCAGAGAGAGAGGGAGACACAGAATCGGAAACAGGCCCCAGGCTCTGAGCCATCAGCCCAGAGCCTGATGCGGGCTCGAACTCACGGAGCGCGAGATCGTGATCTGGCTGAAGTCGGACGCTTAACGGACTGCGCCACCCAGGCGCCCCAAGTGTAATTTTTAATATAAAATGCTCAAATGTAATTTTTAATATAAAATGGTCAAATGGAAAAATGCTCATCCTTATAGGAGTGTATAGCAAGACAGCCAAAATAAATCTGAATGAGAAACAACATGTGCTATTTATAAAGGGATAATTAATGAATAAAAAATTAGTTCTAAAATAACCATGTTATGGGATGAAAATACAGCATAGGGTATATAGTCAATAATATTGCAATAATATTGTATTGTGGTGGTGATTGTACTTAAGGGGTGAGCACCGTGTAACCTGTGGTATGGAGTCACTATTTTGCACACCTGAAATTAATATAACATTATATATGTCAGCTAAACTTCAATTAAAAAACGAAATTACAAAAAAAATTCAAAAAATTAGAGTTAGATCCTATTGTTAGAATCCTTTTCTCATCTCTTGTATGTATGACTATTATTTGAAGGAATGTCTTGATTGGTTCTGTTCCCTCTAAGAGGATACCTTTTCCACAAAATGTGCCTCTACAAATATGTGTTGGGTGCGTTGGAAAGGCAGTCTCACAAGTGCAGTCTCTCAACTTCTTCTCCCTGCACAGGAATGAGCCTTGGTCCTGGAACACTTGCTTATCAAGAGAGAAAGAGCCCCAACAGCCTGTGCTGGATTTATCATCCTGTGAGGCAATGTGTCACATGTCACAATATCTGGCCCATCCCACTGTTAAATCTGTCCCCTGAGGCAACAGAAGGGGCTGTCTTCCACTGTAGCCCTGATAGAGATATGTTTAGGCTGAATTCCCTGTATGGGCCTCCCACTGCCAAGAGACCTGCTGGCCATGGGGAACCCACGCCCACTGTTGAAGCAGACCCTGCTTTGTCTCTTCCCTTTGTGAGTAAAGTACTGTCAGATACCAAGAGGCAGTGGGCGGAAGTGTGTGGAATTTTTCCTGATTAGTAACAGGTGCATGGTACTCCACAAGACACTAAGACTAGATGAATTCGTGAGTGCAGAATTTATTGTTGGCTGTTGTCAAAAGCTGAGCCAAGCATTCTTGTACATTAGTATACATCAGAATCACCTGAAGGGCTTGTTAAAAACAGATTCCTAGACTTCCCTTTCAGAGTTTCTATTTCAGGAATTTTGGGTGGGACCTCAAAATTTGCATTTCTATCAAGTTGCCAAGTGATGCTGAGACTATTTGTCTGGAGGCATCACACTGACAATTACTGTTCTAAAAAAATAGACCAGAGTGGTAAGAGGCCTTAAAAAAAAAAAAAAAAAAGTTATGTGAGACTCATTCAAATTTCCATTTGGTTCCTTAATTAGCTGTGTGACCTTGAATTACTTCACATCTGGGATTCATTTCTGCATTTCTATATAATAATTTTATTTTCACATTCAGCAGAATAATGTGTTATTTTCATATAATAGAATTATGTATGGTCTCTCCCACATTCTTGCTCATTCCCAAGGAGCATGCTGAAACTGTTTCAATCTGGTGATTATTATGTATGTGGGGTGTGTGTGTGTGTGTGTGTGTGTGTGTATCACCTCATTATATGGGGACATAAAAATTATTATAAAATTTCTGAAGCCACTGAGCTAGATATAGGCTAGCTAGTGGATGAGTCTTTCATTTCCTTCAATGGAAAAATTACAGCTTTGTGCATATGAATATGTATTTTATTTGCTTCTCCATGAGTTCGTCCTTACATTGTTGATAATTTGATATGGAAATGTTTCATCCAAATGCCAGAAGTTGTAGTATTACTTTAATGACCTTTTTGTTTTAATGCAAATTACATCTTGAGTAACCAGATGTCAAAGCAAAATATTTTCAGGGCGCCTGGCTGGCTCAGTCGATTAAGCATCTGATTTTGGCTCAGGTCATGATCTCATGGTTTTATGGGTTCAAGCCCTGCATCATGCTCTGTGCTGACAGCTCAGAGCCTGGAGCCTGCTTTGGATTCTGTATCTCCTTCTCTCTCTGCCGTTTCCCCGCTTGTACTCTGTCTCTCTCTCTCTCAAAAATAAATAAACATTTAAAAAAAGCGCAAAATATTTTCAACTTTGTTTCCTTGCTTTTCTCCTTCTCTCTCTTCCTCCCTCTGCCATCCTGTTTCTCCCCTCACCCTCACTCTCCCATCGCTCTGCCCCTACCTTTCCCTTATTATGAATTTTACAGGATCCTTTGTCCTTCTACAGACTGGCATTTGTTTATATTTTAACAATCTTGAAGCATATTTACAAGCTTTGAATTTTAAAGATCAATTTTAATTTTATGTATTGTGGTGTAACAAAATTTTTCTTTCTGTGGTATTTTCTTCTCAAATATTTTTCTTGTGATTAGGGCTTTTAATATTAAAGATTTATCTGAGAAGTATTTTCGCCTTAAAAATTATCGTATTTGATAATTATATTTGAGAAGCACTTTGTGGTCCTATGTTTGGTAATATATTTAATAAAAATTTATGACATTTACTTATTAATCAAGGCATATTGAGAACTATTTATCTTTTAGATCAGTATATTAGCTGTTCCTCAAAAAAGTTTGTTTAAAATATCCACTTCTCTTTATAACACAATCCATTTATGCCTCTAAATCTATTGTGAAATTGCTGTATATTTACATTATTGCATGTATTTTCATCCTTAATATGATTAATAGGCCAAACGCAAAACTGAAGAAATATTTCAGATCTACCACTGTAGTTGCACAAGTAGACATTACTTAGTATGTGTCATTTTGTCATTGCTGTGTTTATTTTTACTACATACAAATAATATCTTTTGCTGTGTTATAATTTTTGTTGTATTTATTATTCTTTAAGTTTTTTAAGTTTATTTTTGAGAGAGAGACAGAGACAGGGAGAGCACATGTGCGTTGAAGCAGAGAAGATACAGAGAGAGAGAGGCAGGGAGAGAGTCCCAAGCAGGCTCTGCCCTGTCAGCCCAGAGCCTGAGGTGGGGTTTGAACTCACAAACCATGAGATCATAACCTGAGCCGAAATCCAGAGTCACTTAACTGACTGAGCCACCCAGGCATTCCTGTAGTATTTACATTTGTTATTTTGGATTGTGTTAGAAGTTAATAACTTAATTGAAGTAAGAATACAAACAATTGAAGGCATAGCTCCATTCCAAGCACATATGCAAAAATAAATATTAAGTTTTATTTACTTTATATTTCAATTTTCTATTGAACAATGAATTTGGATTTTCTTTTAAAGTTTCGTTATTTATTGAGAGAGAGAGAGAGAGAGAGAGAGAGAGAGAGAGACAGTATGTGTGCACAAGCAGAGGAGGGACAGAGTGAGAGGGAGAAAGAGAATCCCAAGCAGGTTTAGTGTGCTGTCAGAAAAGAGCCAGATATGCGGTTCCATCTCAAGAACCATGAGATCATGACCTGAGCCAAGATCAAGAGTCAGATGCTTAGGGGCGCCTGGGTGGCGCAGTCGGTTAAGCGTCCGACTTCAGCCAGGTCACGATCTCGCAGTCCATGAGTTCCAGCCCCGCATCGGGCTCTGGGCTGATGGCTCAGAGCCTGGAGCCTGTTTCCGATTCTGTGTCTCCCTCTCCCTCTGCCCCTCCCCTGTTCATGCTCTGTCTCTCTCTGTCCCAAAAATAAATAAACGTTAAAAAAAAAAATTAAAAAAAAAAAAAGTCAGATGCTTAAGCGACTCAACCACCCAGGCACCGCTTGATTTTTATTTTTGATATTTAATTCACAGAAATGGTAAATGTCTATTAAGAGGCTACCTTTCTAGATACTCTCTTCTAAAATTTTTGCAGTATTTAAAATATTTAAAATAAATTATGAAAAGGCATATGAGATATGAGGCAGAATAACAGCAACAATAACAAAACAGAACACTTTTGGTGTTCTTGAAGTGAGACCTCATTTCTGATACCTTATGTGCCTTCCTAAGGAGATAAACCAATACCTGCAATTTTGCTTCCATTACTCAGTTGGATTAAAAAAAGTTCCATATATCTGGTATTTCTAAAGAATATATCATGTAGTGTTTCTTCGCTTTGAGGTTGAAAAATGTGATATCATGTTATCATACTGTATATAATGTTCTGTTATTATTCCTTTCGTTCAACATTGAGTTTCCACAACTCATCCATGTTGTTATTATAGAAGATTATGCATTCATTTTCACTGCCTTAAATATTTCATTGTGTATAAACACAATTATTCACTTATCCATTTCGAGTCAATGAAAATTTGTCTTGTTGGTGTTTTTTTTTGTTGCTAATATGAAATGCACAGGCAAATACATTTTGCACATGCACCTTGGTAAACATAGAACAATTATTCTAAGCCATATACTGAACAGCAAAATGACTGTGTAAGAAGTTTATAAATGTTCACCTAACATAATTCCAAATTATTTTTTAAAGAATTTGTACCAGTTTATGCTCTCATTTTCAATGAGTAAGAATTATCTATTTCTAATTTTTGGCCTATAGTAACATTAGACTTTTTAATTGATTCATATATGGTGTATATAAAGGCTATACCTTAGTAATCTTAATTTGCAAGTCCATCTTTGGTAATAAAACTTAATTTATTTTCTAGCCACAAGAAGGCATGAGGTGATGTAAAACAGGCTTGTTCAGGAAAGATTTATACCACTGAATCATATCTACATTTTAATATTTTTTATTTAATATTTTCATTTATTTTTGAGATAGAGACAGAATGCGAGTGGGTTTGGGGCAGAGAGAGAGGGAGACACAGAATGAGAAGCATGCTCCAGGCTCCAAGCTGTCAGCACAGAGCCGGATGCGGGGCTTGAACTCACAAACTGTGAGATCATGACCTGAGCCGAAGTCAGACGCTCAACCAACTGAGCCACCCAGGCACCCCTGAATCATATCTACATTTTAAAATAACTAGCTTGCTCTGCCCCTGCCACCTTCCCTATTCAAGTAATTATCATGCCAGTGAAAAATGATTCAGGTTTGTATAATTAGACAAAAATTAGCATTCTCTTCCTCATTCATCTGCCATATTTTTACTCCTTTGCATGATCCAACTCAGCCATCTATTCTGAGAAGTTTTAAACTATTCAATATGGTGCATTTCCCTATTAAGTGTATTATGTTCTAGTGTAAATTGTGTGTTTTCTACGATACATCATGTGTGCATCTTAACGACAGATCTATGTTGGGGCACCTGGGTGGCTCAGTCAGTTAAGTGTCTAACTTTGTCTCAGGTCAGCATCTCGCAGTTCGTGAGTTCAGGCTTGTTTCAGATTCTGTGTCTCCCTCTCTCTCTGCCCCTCCCCTTCCCATGCTCGCTCGTGCGCGCTCTCTCTCCCTCTCTCTCTCAAAAATAAACATTAAATAATTAAAAACAAATTAAAAATAAATAAAGTCGAAATAGCATTAAATTACCTGTGTTTACCAAGGTAACTCCCTCACTGCATGCACTTATTAAATTAAAAGATAGTTACTTCTGTGTTCACTCTTTAGTAGATCCCTTTGCAGAGCATTCATCCCTTCAAAAAGTGGCCTTCCTCTATATTATACTCCAGTTGGAGAGATAAAGGGTTGTGTTTAAACAGCTAATTTTACCAGATGTCAGTGAAATACATCCTGAAATTATAAGCCACAGGTTCTGGGTTGGAATGGAAAAAAGTAAGGTATTGGAAAGAGAAAGCAGAAAATGCAGCTGACATTCAAGTTTTTCTTAGGTGGATTTACATGGATTTAAAGTGGGAATATAACTAAGGTCACTCCATACTGATAAAGCAGAAAAATAGAATGGCTTGTTCAGAAATCATAAACCAAACAATGCCTAGACTGTAAGATATATGCATGTAGTGATGTAGCGTTAGGCTGGAAAGTAGAGTGGAATAGCTCATAGAATTACCAAAAATTGACATTTTATCCTGGATTTGTAATTGAATGGCTTACATGTAATTATTCAGAATAATATTATTCTAATACTATGGGAAAATCATTCTAGTACGTTAGGGTGAAAATTTTGAAGAATAATTGTACTAGAGTTGCTCTTTTAATCTCATAATATTTTTGTGTTAAAATTTAGCTTTTTCTCTTTGATTTTATGGTAATATAGATTCTCTTATTATATATAAATTAATCACACAATATTCATATATATTATATTCCCCAGAGTTATTTCTTTATGCAAGAAATGGTATGACAAGGAAATTCTAGTGTTGTAGATAATTTCCTATTTAGTTTGATTTCCCTGGCATAGTTAGTGATGCAAGAAGTAAAATTCGTTCCTGTTGAAATATTGCTATCCCAGGAGGGAAAGCATTCTACCATCTCTTCTTAGAAAAAAAAAATGTTATAGACTTGAAATCTAAAATAAGGATTAAGTAAATGTATGTGTAAACTTACCTGTTTATTTGAAAGAACAAATTAAATCACCAGATGAATTAAATTTTTGTTTTCTATACCCAGTTATATTTATTTTGAATAGATCATTTCCTGACTATACTAAGCATGTGAACATTGCCTTTAGAGGTACAATTAATGAACTAAGGAAATGATTTATATCAAATAACTTAAATATGTTTCCAGGCATCTGTCTATTCACTGGTGGCCAGCTCTCACCTCAAGTCTAAAAGAAAAAAGAGAATGCTGAATATGTTGGCTGTCGATGATGTTGAAGGAGGCATGTAAGAAAAGTTTTATATAGCTCTTCCCATTATAAAACTTTCCAGGACCCAGTTTTTATAAAGTTACACGTATAATATAGTAACAACCATACTCCTAAGTAAATGAAAACAAAAGTCCACAAAAGCACATCTGTATTGATATACACGGCAGATTTATTCATAATTACCAAAAATGCAGAATGCAAATATCCATTGGTGACTCCCTGGGGTACATCGATCCATTGAGTTACTACTCAACAGTAGAAAGATCATACTACTGCAAAATGTAACCATGTGAAAGAATCTCAAAAATGGCAGGAAATTTGAACAAAACATGTAGAAAAGGGTAAAACTGTAATATGATTTTAAAAGGGGGGTGGGGTGACTGGGTGGCATAGTCAGTTAAGCGTCCACTTCTGCTCAGGTTATGATCTTGTGGTTCATGGGTTTGAGCCCCTAGTTGGGATCTGTGCTGACAGCTCGGAGACTGGAGGCTGCTTCAGATTCTGTGTCTCCCTCTCTCTCTGCCCCTCCCTTGCTCACTCTCTGTCTCTCTCTCTCTCAAAAATAAACATTTAAAGAAAACTATAATGCCATTTAATTAAGTTTCTCTATGACAAAACCATAGGAAAAAGACATCCTATCACTGTTTCCCAGGGCCTGGGTTTGGGGAGAGAAAATTACCTATGAAAAACATGAAGAAACTTTTTGGGGTTTCAGAAATATTCTGCATCTTGATTGCAGATGTGGTTATGTCACTGCATGTATTTGTTCAAACTCACTGATTTGTACACTTTAAAAAAAGTGGATTTTACTGAGTTTAAATATCTCAACCTGTCTATATTTAAAGAAAAAAGAAAAGAGATGAAAATAAAAGAGAAAAGAAAACAAAACCACACAAACCAATGAACAAGGAAAGTCATCAATTCAAAAATAAAAATTCTAGGGAATATTTTCCTAGAATATTTAAATATAGCAAGGACAAAACACATAAAACCAACTACACAAATGTAAATTTTTTAGAGTTGGTCTGCAAACTGTAATGAAATGAAGCCAAATTTAAAAAAAAAAAAATTAAGCTTCATTCCATGCATTCAAATAAGAATAGCTTTTGTATGTATCAGATTTGTTAAGGTTTAGTGTCATTAGGTAAATAACCTCCTCTATTGTAGATGAATTTATTTTAAAAGCAATACTTTCAGGGGGCGCCTGGGTGGCTCAGTCGGTTGGGCATCCGACTTCAGCTCAGGTCACGATCTCGCAGTCCGTGAGTTCGAGCCCCGTGTAGGGCTCTGGGCTGATGGCTCAGAGCCTGGAGCCTGCTTCCGATTCTGTGTCTCCCTCTCTCTTGGCCCCTCCCCTGTTCATGCTCTGTCTCTCTCTGTCTCAAAAATAAATAAATGTTAAAAAAATTTTTTTTAAATAAAAAAAAAATAAAAGCAATACTTTCTTTCCCCATTTAAAGTAAAGGCCTTCATGATTTTAGTAAAGTTGCTGAATTATTTCCCAGATAGTATGACCTCACCTGTCAATTTCCAGTGCACTTACAAAGAAAGGAAAGAAAGAAAGAAAGAAAGAAAGAAAGAAAGAAAGAAAGAAAGAAAGAAAGTTATATGGTAGGTAAAGTTTTACCTCTCTGTTCAACGCAAGTCATCCTTTATTAATTTAAGCTGTAACAAAAATTAAGTTCACAAAAAACTTTTCTAAGTTTGAAAACAGGCACAAAAATAATGAGCACATTTTTGATATCCAAGCTCCATATCCAAGGTTTTAGGACAGAGTTAGTGTATTTCATTCATTCATTCATTCATTCATTCATTCATTCAGTAATAGCTCTTCAATAGCTAATCTGTGATCTGTGACCGTGTATAGTAGTCCTCGCTCTAGATATTACACTCACAGTGACAACCAGAACCTCTCGTGGGGGCCATGTCCCAGTACGAGGTGACAGAGAACAAATTAGAATGTACTGTTTAGCACACAAGATTGTTTAGAAGCATAATTTGAATATGTTGTAAATAAGCAGGATAATTGGATGGAAAGGACCTGGGAAGAGAGTTTTCGACGCTGTTTGCAATTCACTCTGAAGAGTTAGGGCTTGGGCTGGGCATTTTCGAAAAAGCACAATGAAGTCATATTTCTTGAAATGTCAGTGCGATGTAGGGAATAGCTGGAGCAAACTCACGTAGGACCTTTTAAGTGATGGTTAAAAGTCTGGATTTGATTCCAAATTCAGTGAGAAGCAAATGAAGGAGTTCAAATATGGTAGAAGTGTGATCTCAATTATGTTTTAAGATATCTACTCTGCTGTGTGTGGATAGTTTGTAATGTCCAGGAGGGAATTGCAACTATCATTTGAGATAAGAGGCCATTTTAGATCATTTTAGATCAGTGTCTCAGTTTGTTCACGTAAGGGGTGTTCACTGCTTGTGCAAAAGTTCTAGCAGTGGAGGTGGAGGGAAGTTTTTAGATAGGGGTGGATCTTAGTTAACTTTACTGTCAACTAAACTGTTGGATATCTTCCTTAAGATTTTGTGGGAGATTTTGTGGGAGAGCAACAGACATAGCTTTCTAAATTTGGGTCATTGATTTTTGCATGTTATTTAAAAACATGGGGCTAATTAAAAGAACTGCTCTGAATGACAGCAGATTGTGACAATGAAAATTAGAAGACTATGAGTTATATAAAACAAGGCTTATTTTTTCCAGGATGTTCAAATGGACCAAGAGTGTTAACTCATATTAGCACCTGTTACAGAGGATTGGGAGGCAGCAGAGAATAATAGTGCCTACAGTTTCCCAGTGAATAGGGAAAACAATCAAATATGTTTGCATATTTAAAAATCAAAAGCTTTTTAAAGTAAATTGTATTTCTTATTGAAATTTTATTTTGGAATATTAGGTTTTTGGTAAGAGCATAAAATTTTTGTGGCTCAATGTTAAAAAAAAACTTCCCCAAGTATACATAATAAAAGGTAAGATAATATTAAAAGTAAGATACTTCCATAATTGTGTTTAGAGATTTGCTGTAAATAAGGTCCTTGCTGTTATGTGCATAATGATTGTACTCTAGTTGATAAAACTTGTTTCCTATGGGAATATAGGTTAGCAAGTCTGTTTCTTGTTGTACGTGCTATACGTGTATACTGAAATTGAACAATTAAAAAATGGATATTGGTTGGAAACAGGTTTCTGTTGGAGTTAAAGTTGACATGTAAACAGGGAAAGGGATCTAGAATGATCTATGTGGTACTGCAATAGACTTGATGGCATTGGTATGAACTCATGTTTAGCTTATTGTAGATACAGATGGTTACATATAGAGCTGTTTATAGATACGTTTATGTAGAGCATTAATACGCACACATGTATGTCATTACTTTGCTAGCTGAAAGGGTTTAGAAGCAAGGACATCCAAGTAGCAACAAGCAAATCTTGAACCTAGATCTTAGGTTTTTTTTTATATTTATTTATTTTGAGAGAGAGAGTGAGTCGGGGGTGAGGGTGAGGGACAGAGAGAGAGAGAGAGAAACTCAGAATCCCAAGCAGGTTCTGCACTGTTGCTGTCAGCACAGAGCCCAAGGCCGGCTCACAAACCGTGAGATCATGACCTGAGCCAAAATCAAGAGTTGAATGCTTAACCAACTGAGCCACTCAGGCATTCCCAGATCTTAGGTTTTAATGCCATTCTCTAATAAAAGAAGCTAAGGCTCCTTGGAGAAATGTCTGATTCTAATACCTGAGGCAGAAAATATTCAAGATGAGCCTGGAACATCTTGCTGTGCCAGAAAGTAGAGAACTTCCCCTACAACCCAAAACCAAACAAACAGAAAACCTACATTAAAGAGGATATGGCAAAGTAAAATAGCCAAATGACATATTCTCTACTGGCCAAAGCGAGAAAAATGTGAGCAACAAAATAAATAATGTAGTATTGGGTTATAACCCACAGTATAAAATGATATTTATGAGTCCATGGTAATATAAACAAATGACTGAATAAATAAAAAAGAATTGGAGAAGTGGCAAATTTCCCATGCAAAAAGAGTCCAGATAATTTATGTAGATACTGTGCTTTAAAGTATGGGAAGCCTAATTCCCCACTCCTTCAGTGTTCGCTGGGCATAGTGACTATCTTCTTTTTTAAAAAAAATTTTTCTTAACATTTATTTATTTTTGAGACAGAGAGAGACAGAGCATGAATGGGGGAGGGGCAGAGAGAGAGGGAGACACAGAATCGGAAGCAGACTCCAGGCTCTGGGCCATCAGCCCAGAGCCTGACGCAGGGCTCGAACTCACGGACCGCAAGATCGTGACTTGAGCTGAAGTCAGACGCTCTACCAACTGAGCCACCCAGGCGCCCCCCTAGTGACTGTCTTCTAGTAAGTACAGATAAAAGAGAAGAGTTACTTTACTGTAGAAAACTCTGACAAACACCACCTAATCCAGGTGATCAAAGTCAACACCAACAATGAAAAATTATGTTGATACCCTGGTATCATCATCATACACCGCATATGATATGATAAAAATGGCACTTTACCTCTGTAGTATTCCCCTCCAAACCTATAAACCCAGTAAGCCATGATACAGCAGCAGCAGCAACAACAACAACAACAAAATAACACACCAGAATAAGTCAGGTTGGTAGGCCCTCTACAAAATACATGACCTCAAGACAATCAAGTCATCTGAGACAAGGAAGTCTGCCATATGTCCCAACAAAGAGAAACCTAAGACCAGATGACTGAATGTAACATGATATCCTAGGCATGACAGAGAAACTGCAAAAGTTGTTAGGCTAAGCTAATGAAATTTGAATAAAGTATGGACTATTATCATCTATTAATCATAATAAATATACTAACAAGATTTTTTTAAGGGGGAAGTTAGACACAGAGTATGTGGAAACTCTCTATATTATCTTTCCAAAGGAAATATAAAACTTTTTTTAAAGAATCTATGAAAAATATCAACAGAAAATTTTTAAAAAATGAAGTCTTATTTTTTTAGGATATTTGCTCCACAGTATAATTGAAAAATGAATTCCTCCTTCTAGCACATCTTCTTCATCTCTGTGCACCAGACTTTTAATTTCTAACATATTTTGACACCTTTAAAAAGATTTTGCTAATCTTCTATATTTGCTTACTGTTCCCTAACAACCCACCTCATATCTAGTGGTTTGAAACAGTAACCGTTTATAATTACTGTGAATCTATGTCCAGCTGTTTGGCTCTTTTGGTCATGCCTAGCTGAGCTCTCTCGTATATCCACTGACAGCTAAATGGCTCTGCTCTGGGAGTCAGCCTGGTATTGGCTGCTTTGATTCTCTCCCATGTTATCTTATTTTTCAGAAGGCTAGTCTAGTCTTGCTTACATGGTTGTATCACCAAGTTCTTGCAGAGAAGGAGGAACCATGCAAGGCCTGGGCTCAAGCTGGCATATCACTTCCATCACATCGCATTGACCAAGTAATCACTAAACTAGTACATAGTTTAGTGGATATGTTTATAGGAGAAGCTGCAAAATCACATTGGGGACATGGATAGAGGTAAAGAAATAATTGTGGCCATCTGACTATCTACTACACCCCCCATTGGAACTCATCCTTTAATGTTTGAATTTCTGGAACCCTTTGTCACTGACCTTCTATTACATTTTCTGCTAGATTTAAAATCAAGGGATACGTATAGTACCTTCATTGTTTTATAGGTCAGTATATTTCTTTATAAATTAGTAGTTGAGTAAATGTTAAGTTTTTAAAATGCAGGATTATGGTGTATTTTTGTAATTTCCTCAAGATACTAAAAATATCAAACACTTTTCACCAATAATAGAACTTCAGCATAAAGCAGCTTCAGTATGATCCTTTCACCATTACATAAAGGAGAAAATCCCTGTCTCTTTGATCTTGGTATATTATTTTCAGTACGGTAATAGTTGTTATTGTACTAAGCCCAAACTCTATTATCTAAATAGGGAAAAATCCCACATATAACTTTAATAATTTGAATTGTAAAATAAATAAGGATCAGACCAATACACTATTTAAGCGTCATTCTCTACCATAATTGAACATCTGAATGATTATTTAGCTTCCCAATTCCATTTCCTGGAATACAATTTATGATTAAATTATATTGGAACCAAGTGGCAGAACCATAAATAGAAAGATAAGGAATTTCACCTTGAACCAGTTCAACCATTTGTCAGCCATAACATACATGTCAATTATTCATGTATCAGTTTACAAATCACTTATGGTAGCAATTTAGAAGTCATGGCTGTGTGAGAAATTAAATTACCAAAAAAATGACAAGAAGGAGGATGTATGTTTTTAAGTATTTTTAAAGATTTTTTTTCTGATTTTTATAAGATTACGATCCCTTTTATCATATTATAGTCCTTTAATGCTCAGACTAGTATTAGCTTGCTAGCTCTGGTCCAAATGATGATTAATTTAATGGATTATTAAACATTAGCAAATTCCAACTGTGTTAACTCTATAATTCTTCTATATCCAGTGGAGAGGTTGTTGGCTAAATATCTGAAAGGCTTATGGTGTCAGTAGAAATGAATGCCTAACCTAGTGTCCTATTTGTACTTACATTGCTAACTGATTATACAAATATCTTTTGCTGACCAAGCAAAGAAATTGTCATTCATATTAAAATGAACTGTTAGAATCTAGAAAAATTGAACTGGCTAATGAATAACATCCTGAATATCTCTTCAATTGTTATGAGTAATTATAATAGAATTTTCTGGCACATGGCAGCTTCTTACAAAATTAGTAATGATTAAGTTGTTTTGTCATATAGGAAGATAAAATGGACACTACTTCTGGTTATCATTAAAAGGTAGAAAAGGTCCTTAGAATTCATTTAAAATATATTCTGTTTCTCATGATGACAAGAAGAAAATAAAAGGAACTTAAGAAGTCTTTATTTAAATTTAAAAGATAAAGGAAAACTTGGTATTTTCATTCCAATGTAATTTGTTTAAAAAATTTGTATAACCATATGTCAGAAGATCTAATGCACAGAATATTTGCAATTTAAAGTTTTATTTTGCACTCAGTTTTCCTTTGTTTTACTTGTCATGTTAAATATCTTGGAATAAATTACATAATGTTGGAGTAAATATTTGCCTTGCCCAAAGTGTTAGAGAGCTGAAGACTAGTAATAGCTAACACAGACTAGTCTTAATTTTCTCTCCTGATGAGTGTATTGATTTTGTGATCATAAAGTATGATAAAGTCAGTTTTGTTTAATAGAAAAGTCGAGCTTTGAAAGAAATTCATATTAAACCCTGGTATACTGCTTACCTGGTTGGATGACCCTGAACTAGCTATTTAATCTCTGATTCTTGGTATAAACAGCAGTAAAATGTGGATACTGAAAACATTATCTTACCTAATGTATTTTGTTAGACCTTAATAAGAAGTTTGCTGTGGAGAACAAAGGAGATGTTATATTTTAAAGTCCCTCCTAAAATTGAAAGCTTTAAATGAATATTAGTTTTCTATATCCATATAATTGATATGTATCTTTGCATGTCCCATATTTTCTGTCGTTTTCATCCAATTATAAAACTTCTGAACTGAGGGCATCTGGTGGGCTCAGTCGGTTCAGTGTGTGACTTCAGCTCATGCCACGATCTCATGGTTTGTGAGTTTGAGCCCTGCAGTCAGGCTCTATGCTGATAGCTCAGAGCCTAGAACCTGCTTCAGATTCTGTGTCTCCCCCTGTCTCTGCCCCTACCCCACTCACAGTCTCTCTCTCTCTCTCTCTCTCTCAAAAATAAAATAAACATTAAAAATTTTGGAAAAAAAAAAAACTTCTGAACTGATAGCTATTGTACATATTTTATCAATATAACTACTTTTATTTCAAAGAAAATGAAATTAACCCCCCTTTCTAAGCTTCCAATAGCTTATTTGTCCCTAAGATCCCACTTAAGAAGTGTCTACATTTAAATCATATGCTAAAGACTATGGTTTGGAACTTTGAAAATTATTTCAGTGTTGCTGCTGATATTCTTACCCTTGATAAAGTCCAAAGTAAAAATAAACACTTAAGTGTCTAAATACTTTTTCAAAGTATATTTTCCCTTTTCCTTACAATGAGATGACATGTAAGTTGAGTATCACTTTAAAAAATTTTTCAAGTTAATTTGACTCATAACAAACTTAATTTATTTAAAAAGTGCTGGCTCCATTTCTTCTCTTCCTTCTTAAATTAATAAATTCAAAATAAAGTTGTTTTATTTGGAATTGATGCTTTTTAAGGCTAGAAAAAAAGTGTCAAGCTTTGTAGAGTGATTGGGCTAAATTTCTGTAATTTTGTAGAAAATAAAGATTTTTTATTGAACTTATTTATTAATTATTTGCTCAAGGAAGGGAAAAATTAGAAGAATGTATTTGTTGTATGTTTTAAATTTACATATTTATCAGAGTTATGACTATTTAAAAAAACTGATAGCTTTGTTTTGTTTTGTTTAAGGATGAATATTGTCCTTAAAGAATATAACTTCTCTTAATAATACTGATACATGAAGACCAGGGACAGACAGACAATTTTCATTCTCTCTCTCTCCCTTTTACCTCTCTTTTTCCCTCCACCCCCCCTCTCTTTCCCTGTTTCTGTTCTATATCTACAGCATCTCCATTCTGAACTAATAGACATTTCTGATGTACTCATCAGTGAGTTAACTTTTTTAATATAATTTTATTGTCAAGTTAGCTAATATACAGTATACACAGTGTGCTCTTGGCTTCAGAGGTAGATTCCCATGATTCATTGCTTCCATACAACACCCAGCGCTCATCCCAAAAAGTACCCTCCTCAATGACAATCACCCATTTTCCCCTCTCCGCCTCCTTATCAATGCTCAGTTTGTTCTCTGTATTTCAGAGTCTCTTATGGTTTGCCTCCCTCTCTGTTTGACACTATTTTTATCCCTTCCCTCCCCCCATGGTCTTCTGCTAAGTTTCTCAAGTTCCACATATAAATGAAAATGTATGATATGTGTCTTTCTCTGACTAATTTATTTCACTTAGCATAGTACCCTCCAGTTCCATCCACATTGTTCCAAATGACAAGATTTCACTCTTTCTCATTGCTAAGCAGTATTCCATTGTATATATAAACAACATCTTCTTTATCCATTTGTTAGTTGATGGAAATTTGGACTCTATAATTTGGCTCTTGTCGAAACTGCTGCTATAAACATTGGGATACATGTGCCCCTATGCATCAGCACTACTGTATCCTTCGGATAAATTCCTACTAGTGCCATTGATGGGTTGTAGGGTAATTCTATTTTTAATTTTTTGAGGACCTTCCACACTTTTCCAGACTGGCTGCACCAATTTGCATTCCCACCAACAGTGCAAGAGAGTTCCATCTCTCCACATAGTTGTCAACATCTGTTGTTTCCTGAGTTATGAATTTTAGCCATTCTGACCAGTGTGAGATTGTATCTCAATGTAATTTTGATTTGTATTTACCTGATGATGAGTGATGTTGTTTCATGTGTCTGTTGGCCATCTAGATGTCTTCTTTGGAAAAGTGACTTTTCATGTCTTCTGCCCATTTCTTTACTGGATAATTTGTTTTCCAGGTGTTGAATTTGGTAAATTCTTTATAGATTTTGTATAGTAACCCTTTATCCAATATGTCATTTGCAAATATCTTCTCTCATTCTGTCCGTTGCCTTTTAGTTTTGTTGATTGTTTCCTTTGCAGTGCAGAAGCTTTTTAACCTAATGAGGTCCCAATAGTTCAGTTTTGCTTTTATTTTCCTTGCCTTTAGACACGTGTTGAGTAAGGAGTTGCTGTGGCTGAGGTCAAAGAGGTTGTTTCCTGTTTTCTCTTCTAGAGTTTTGATGGTTTCCTGTCTCACATTTAGGTCTTTCACCAATTTTGAGTTTATTTTTGTGTATGGTGTAAGAAAGTGGTCCAGTTTCACTTTTCTGCATGTTGCAGTCCAGTTTACCCAATAGCATTTATTGAAGAGATTGTCTTTTTTTCCATCAGATGGTCTTTCCTGCTTTGTCACAGATTAGTTGGCCGTACATTTGGGGGTCCCATCCTGGGTTCTCTATTATATTCCATTGGTCTATGTGTCTGTTTTTGTGCCAGTACCATACTGTCTTGATAATTACAGCTTTGTAGTAGAGGCTAAGGTCTGGGATTGTGATGCCTCTCGCTTTGGTTTTCTTTTCAACATTACTTTGGCTATTTGGGGTCTTTCGTAGTTCCATACAAATTTTAGCATTGTTTGTTCTAGCTCTGAAAAGAATGCCAGTGCAATTTTGATTGGGATTGGATTGAATGTGTAGATTGCTTTAGGTTGTATTGACATTTTAACAGTATTTGTTCTTCCAATCCATGAGCATGGGATGTTTCTCCATTTCTTTGTGTCTGATTCAATTTGTTTCATAAGTTTTCTATAGTTTTCAGCATACAGATCTTTTACACCTTTAGTTAGGTTTATTCCTAGGTATTTTACGGTTCTTGGTGCAATTGTAAATGGGATCAGTTTCTTGATTTGTCTTTCTGTTGCTTCATTATTGTATAGAAATTCAACCAATATCTGTATATTGATTTTGTGTCCTGTGACTTTGCTGAATTCATGTACTAGTTCTAGTAGCTTTTTGATGGAGTCTTTCAGGTTTTCCATGTAGAATATCATGTCATGTGCAAAGAGTGAAAGTTTGACTTCTTCTTTGCAAATTTGGACACACTTTATTTCATTTTGTTGTCTGATTGCTGAGGCTAGGACTTCCAACACTATGTTAAACAACAGTGGTGAGAGTGGACATAACTGTCATGTTCCTGATCTCAGGGGGAAAGCTCTCAGTTTTTCCCCACTGAGGATGTTATTAGCTGTGGACTTTTCATACATGGCATTCATGGTGTTAAGGTATGTTCCTTCTGTCCCCACTTTCTTGAGGGTTTTTATTAAGAAACAATGCTGCATTTTGTCACGTGCTTTTTCTGCATCTATTGACGGGATCATATGGTTCTTATCTTCTCTTTTATTAATGTGATGTATCACATTGATTGATTTCTGAATATTGAATCAGCCCTGCAGCCCAGGAATGAATCCCGCTTAATCATGTTGAATGATTCTTTTAATATACTGTTGAATTCGATTTGCGAGTATCTTGTTGAGAATTTTTGCATCCATGTTCATCAGGGATATTGACCTGTAAGTCTCCTTATTAATGGGGCCTCTGTCTGGTTTGGGAATCAAGGTAATGCTGACTTCATAGAATGAGTCCAGAAGCTTTCCTTCCATTTCTACTTTTTAGATCAGCTTGTGAAGGATAGGTATTAACTCTGCTTCAAATGTCTGGTAGGATTTCCCTGGGAAGCCATCTGGCCCAGGACTATTATTTGTTGGAAGATTTTTGATAACAGATTCAATTTCTTCTCTGGTTATGGATCTGTTCAAATTTTCTGTTTCTTCCTGAGGTTTGGTAGTGTGTGAGGGTCTAGGAATTTGTCCATTTTTTCCAGGCTGTCCAGTTTTTTGGAATATAATTTTTCATAGTGTTCTCTAATAATTGTGGATTTGGTTGTGATCTTTCCTCATTCATTTGTGATTTTATCTACTAGGGTTCTCTTTTCTTTTTGAGAAGTCTGGCTAAGGGTTTATTAATTTTGTTTTTTTCAAAAAAACAGCTCTTAAATTCATTGATCTGTTCTACTGTTTTTGTTTTGTTTTGTTTTGTGTTTGGATTCTATATTGCTTAATTCTCCTCTAATCTTTATTATTTCTCTTCTACTACTGGCTTTTGGGTTTCTTTGCTGTTCTTCTTCTAGTTCCTTTAGTTGTGCTATTAGGTTTTGTATTGGGGATTTTTCTTGAATCATGAGATAAACCTGGATTGCAATGTATTTTCCTCTTCCGACTGCCTTTGCTATATCTCAAAGGGTTTAGACTATTGTGTTTTCATTTTTATTTGCTTCCATATATGTTTTAATTTCTTCTTTAATTGCCTGGTTGGCCCATTCATTATTTCATAGGATGTTCTCTAACCTCCATGCATTTGGAGGATTTCCAAGTTTTTTCTTGTGGTTGATTTCAAGTTTAATAGTGTTGTAATCTAAAAATATGTATGGTAAGATTTCAGTTCTTTTATATTTATTGAGGGCTGTTTGGTGACCTAGTATGTGATCTATCTTGGAGAATGTTCCATGTGCACTTGAGAAGAATGGGTATGCTGTTGCTTTTGGATGAAAAGTTCTGAATATATCTGTCAAGTCCATCTGGTCCAGTGTATCATTCAAGGCCATTGTTTCTTTATTGATTTTATGCCTAGATGATCTGTCCATTGTTGTAAGTGGAGTATTACAGTCCCCTGCAATTAACACATTCTCATCAATACGATTGCTTGTTTGTGATTAACTGATTTATATATTTGGATTTTTCAAGCTGGGGGCATGAACATTTATAATTGATAGCTCTTCTTGATGGAAAGACCCTGTAATTATGATATAATGCCCTTCATCATCTCTTGTTACAGGCGCTAGTTTAAAATCTAGTTTGTCTGATATAAATATGGCTACTCCAGCTTTGTTTTGACTTCTAATAGCATGATAGGTAGTTCTCTATCCCCTCACTTTCAATCTGAAAGTGTCCTCATGTCTAAAATGAGTCTCATAGACAGCATATAAATGTATCTTGTTTTTTAAATCCATTATGGTACTCTATGTCTTTTGAACGGGCATTTAGTCCATTTACATTCAGAGTTATTATTGAAATATATGGATTTAGTGTCATTGTATTATCTGTAGGCTTTATGCTGGTGATGATGTCTCTGCTCCTTTGTAGTCTTTGCAGCATTACACTCACAGAGCACCCCCTTAGGATCTCTTGTAGGGCTGGTTTAGCAGTCATGAACTCCTTCAGTTTTTGTCTGGGAAAGCCTTTATCTCTCCTTCTATCCTGAATGACAGCCTTGCTGGAGAAAGAATTCCTGGTTGTATATTTTTCCTATTCAGCACATTGAATATTTCCTGCTACTCCCTTCTGGCCTGCCAAGTTTCAGTGGACAGGTCTGCTATTACCCTCATGTGTCTACCCTTGTAGCTTAAGGCCTTTTTGTCCCTAGCTGCTTTCAGAATTCTCTCTTTATCTTTGTATTTTGCCAGTTTCACCAGGAAATTCCATGGAGAACACCTATTCTTGTTGATTCTGAAGGGGGTTCTCTGTGCCTCCTGGATTTGGAGGTCTGCTTCCTTCCCCAGATTAGGGAATTCTCAGATATAATTTGTTCACGTAAACTTTCTATCTCTTTCTCTCTCTCTCTTCTTCTGGAACTCCTATCATATGGAAATTATTATGTGTCATTGAATCGCTTAGTTCTCTAATTCTCCCCTCGTGGTCTAGTATTTTTTTTACCTCTTTTATTCCTTGGCTTCACCATTTTCCATAATTTTATCTTCTATTTCACTTATTCTCCCCTCTGCTTCCTCCATCCTTGCTGTCACTGCATCTATTTTGTACCTTATTTATAACATTTCTTAATTAGTCATGACTATTATTTAGTTCCTTGATCTCTGTAGCAATAGATTCTCTGCTGTTTTGTATGCTTTTTTCAAGCCCACCTATTAATCATAAGACTATTATTCTAAATTCTTGATCAGATATATTGTTTATATCTGTTTTGAGGAATTCTCTAGCTGTCATTTCTTCCTGGAATTTCTTTTGAAGAGAATTCTTCCATTTTATGATTTTGGCCAGTTTGCTGTCCTTTTGGTGTTTTAGTAGCTTATTATGTGTCCTGCACCTGTGAGCACTACTATATTAAAAAGGGGTCATATCCTCTTCAGGGCCTAGACCTTCAGGAGGTGGTTTTGGAGTGGGTTGTGTGCTCTCTGTTGTGGCTCTGGTTGCTTTATCTCCCTAGTCATAGTGGTGCTTTGCACCTTCTACCAAGTGTGCTTTGATTTGTTGTTGAACTAATCCTGGAAAAAATTTATAAAGGGGGTGATGGTGGAAGAAGCCTTATTCCATACAAAGAGAGAAATGACATGGTGGGGAAAAAGAAAAAAAAATGACCAGGCAGAGACTCAGAGAAACTATACAGCTTAATCCAGAGATGGAGGGGAAAATAAAGTAGAAGGAGATGAAGAAGAGGTGTAAAAAATTAGATTAAAAATGCCTGCTTAGGGGCGTGTGGGTGGCTCAGTCGGTTGAGTGTCCGACTTCGGCTCAGGTCATGATCTCGTGGTCCGTGAGTTTGAGCCCCGCGTCAGGCTCTGTGCTGACTGCTCAGAGCCTGGAGCCTATTTCAGATTCTGTGTCTCCCTCTCTCTCTGACCCTCCCCCATTCATGCTCTGTCTCTCTCTCTCTCAAAAATAAATAAACATTAAAAAAATTTTCTAAAAATGCCTGCTTTAACAAACTAACAACCAGAATAGAGAAGGGAAGAAATAAGAGGAAGAAAAGGAAGGAAAAATATATATAAAATAAGAATTGACCAAGAATCAAATCAGAAAATGCAAAAATGCTGTACAGATATCTGATGCTGCCTTGGAACCAGTAACTGTGCTGGTTGGTTAGGTCAGTGTCAATCTTGCTCTGGTTTACCAGTCTCTCCTCCCCAGACTGGGTGACCCAAACCACTCTGTTCAGACCATCCTCACAGTACTGCATGAACTTGAGCAGGCCAGTTTGACCCACTTCTCAGTCTCCTGCACCTCCCAGGAGCTCATCTGGGATTCATACCCTGATGTTTTAAAGGATCCCACTCCATGTACCCTGGTTCCAGGGAAGTGCCAGTCAATCCAGCTGACTAAGGGCTTCTGACTGGTGGGTGTCAGCAGGGTCTTTTGTCCTTGGAGTGGCTATATACCTTCTTCCCACAGCATTCAAGGGAGGGACTGCTCTCTTTGACTGAGCCTCTGAGTTCACTACCAAGCCCAGGGCTGGCTTTCCTCCTTTCCAGGTGTGTTCAGGGCGGCAGGCCCCAGTCCACAGAAAGCCCTACAACCTGGATCATGTTAGAAGTTGGTTCTTACTCTGTTCCCCCCACCCCCAAGTCCATGGTTTTTCTCTTGTCCAAACACAATCCTACACTTCCACAGCCTCTCTTTCTCTTCCTTTTCTCTCTCCATAGGAAGGGATTCCTCCTCCCTGTGCCTATGCTGCCCATTTTATCTCTCCCAATTTACAATCACGTACCTATGGCCCACCAAGTTGTTCCCATGGACCCCTGTAGATGTTTCTGTCACTCTGTAGCCTGGATTCCTGGAATTCCAAATATTCTGTCCTCAATACTGCTGTGTTTAAAGGACGAAGAAACTTTGGGTCTCCCTACTTCTCTGCCATGTTGACTCCTCTCCAGTGAGTTAATTTTTCTAATAAAAAATACCAAACTTTTAAGACTATTTAGATTATGTTATAAAAGAGACTATGACAAATAAAATGTATTTTGAGTTATTTTTTTCTATTTGGAAAAATTTAAAGATCAAAGTTTTATTTATGTGAGTATAGTTTCTTTTATTTTTCTACTTTTCATGAGATTGGAAAGTAATATTATTTTTACCTACACTAAGAGAGTATTAGCAGGTGTGACAATTGAAATCTGTTATAAAAAGCACAGGATCAGGATTTACTAGATTGTTTTGATAAAAAGGTTTCCATATTTGCTTTTATTCATCCTTACTTTTGAAAAATTTTCCAGAAGTCAATTTTGTTTTTTCAATTCCACAGTCCTAGAACAATTGAGCAATGGACTGTGAAGTTGTAACTACCTTTCTTCATTTTCCAATACACCAATACACACAAGTTAGACAAGGTTCTTAACATTCTTTCTCCAATAAAATCTAAGTTGAACTACTGTGTGTGAAATGCTACTATTATAAGAGGTCCTGCTCTATGGAGGGCAGACAAGCATGAAACTAGATTTTTTTCAGCTTTCATTTATTACTTACTAAGAAAAAATGTCTAGAGAGGTAAAAAGTTCCCCTGATATGCAAATTTCTAGTTATTGATGAACAATTTAGACTATTTTCTAAATTGAGAATTGAAGGTTTTAATTATAATTAAATTTATTCTAAATATATAACACTTAATTAAATATAAATAAACACACATGTATATACTCTGTGTTCTAATTATTCTTTAATGTAAGTGGCACAAGTGATTCTGTAGCTTAACCTGCAATACTTTTGTAAACAATCAGATTCCAGAGGAGTGCAAAACAATGAATGGTGTCATCAATGTTTTTTTCTGCACAAATACTCTAAAAATGTATAACTTGCCCAAAAGAAGTTTGGGCATTGGCTTCAGCTCCTGATAGGTAACCTATAAGCTCTTGGAATGTCCTACCTAATTAAAGAATCCTTGTTTACCTGGAGGCTTGGGCCATTCCTGATAATCTGCACTAACAACGTGATTTATGGTGGGGAGTCTTTGGCCACATGGTATCAGCTGTACCTCTGGAGGGAATGGAGTATGAGTTCAGCAACAAAAGTAGTTAACCATATCTATGTGACCCATTTCCAATAAAACTCTGGACACTAAGACTCAGGTGCATCTCTCTGTCAGTACTCTATGTGTATTACTACACATCATTGCTGGGAAAAATGGGTGCTGTCTGCACAGTGCCACTGGGAGAGGACAACTGGAAGCTCCAATGTCCTGGTGTCTCCAGGACTCTGCCCTGTGTGCATATTTCCTCTCTGGTGTTAACTTATCCTTTTGTTGTAATCAATCATAACCATGAGTATAATGGCTTTTCTGAGTTCTGTGAGTACTTCTAGTGAATAATTAATCTTGCCTATAGTCTTGGGAATTACAAAACTTGTGGTTGGTATGAGAAGTGAGAATGGTTTGGGGACCTCCAGAACTTCACAAAGGCAATTAAAGTAGGCAAATTAAAATTGTTTAAATAATCAGTATCATTTTCACTGAACTAATTATGTCATTCTTAATTTCTTCAAAATATTCTAAATTTTATTTAGGTATATTTATTAAGGAACTATGCTGTGTAAGGTACTACATATACAAAGTCCTCAAGATGGTACAATCAACTGAAAATCATCCAAATTTCCGTGAAACAGTGTCTGTATTGTGATGATGTCTATGATTCAGGGTCATATCTGTCTTGTCTACTGCTGTATCCCTAATACCTAATACAATACTTGGCACTAAATCCTCATATATTGTTTTAGTCTGTTTGGGCTGCTGTAACAAAAATACCATATACTGGGTGGCTTAAGCAATAAATATTTATTTCTCATAGGTTTAGAGGCTGGAAGTCTAGGATCAAGGAGCTAGTAGATTGAGTTTTTGGTGAGAGTCTGCTTTCTGCCTCACATGGCTGTCAACTCACTGTGTGCTTCTCATGTGGCAGAAGAGGCTAGAGAACGCTGGGAGGTTTTTTTGTTTGTTCTTTTTGTTTGTTTTGTTTTGTTTTGTTTTTTGTCTCTGTTTGTGTCTGTGTTTGTTTTTTTAGTACACTAATTCCATTCATGAGGGCCTTACCTTCATGATCTAATCACCTCCTGAAGGCTCCATCTTCTGACACTATCACATTAAAGATTAGGATCTCATCATATGAATTTAGGGGGACAGGAATATTAAGTCATAATAGATAGATGGAACCAGAACTGAATTTTTGTAAATTAATTTTTCAGACATACGAAGTTCAAAGAATCTATGCTACATCTATCTAATTATGTCCAGATGACAGTTGTATGTATTGGTACTAATATCAACATGGAAATAAAAATTGCAAAACAAGTCGTGAGATACTTGAACACCTACATGTAAAGGATGGATAGATATGGATGAGGCTATCCTGTCAAAGTATACAGATGAAAAAGAATTTGGGTAAATTGCTGGGAATAGGCATTGGTGTCCATTGTTTGTTCCTCTGTTTCTTTGATATTTGAAAGTCAAAATTAAAAAAAAAAGTCTGCTAGGTCATAATATTTATTTGTATGTACCATAGAATTTCAAAGTACTCTATTGAAGTCTCCTGTTCCAGTTTTTATTCAGAAGTAACATCACACCATATCTCTGAAGCTAAGACATCACCTACTTGGGTTGGGGAAAGTGAGGAGAGGCAGAAGAAACATTCTTCATCAATATCTTTCCAAATTCTCTATTTTTTATACCTTGATGAATTGTAGGTCTTAGAAATAATTCACTGTAAGAACAGGCAGAATTAATAACCCAATTGACCCTCTTAGTTAAGAGTGTGGATATTTAAGGCATTTAACTCTTTGATATTACAATCTAGGATGCAAGGCTAACATCAGTTAAAGAGGCAGTAATTCCACACATTTTATGTATGTAATCTCTAGTAAATATGGACTCAGTACACTGTCATGTATTTACATCAATGATCACTTCAGTCAGGCAGGTAAATTCAATACTTAGACATTGTATTGATTACAATCAATAAACATAATGAGAAAAAGACAGATATATAGTATACCAGGTTAGTATACTCTTGAAGTATGATGAAATATTTAGAGGAAGTATTACATACTGATGCTACTGCAACAAAATTCACATGACATAAAATTAACTCTTTAATATGCAACAATTTAGTGGCATTTAGCACATTTGCAGTTTCTTATAATGACACTTCTATCCAGTTCCAAAATATCCACCATTCCAAAGTGAAGCTCCATAACCATTACATGGTTTCTCTCATTTTCCGCTGACCCTCAAGCACAGCACCCATCAATGTGTATTTTATCTCTATTGATTTATATTTTTGTATATTTCATATAAATTGAATCATACACTATATGGCATTTTGTGCCTGGCTTTTATCACTTAGGATAATATTTTGGAGATTCATCCACATTGTAGCATGGATCAGTACTTTGTTTCTTTTTAAGGCTGAATAATATTTAATTGCAAGTATATACCACATTTTGTTTATCCATTCACCCATTGATAGATTTTTTTAGGCTGTTTCTACCTTTTGGCTATTTTGGATAGTAATGCTATTAACATGCATATACATGTACTTGTTTGTGTATCTATTTTAAATTTTTTTGTGGGTGAGCATGTATAGATTTAATGGTGGAATTGTGGAGGTCATTTGGTAATTTTATGTTTGACTATTTGATGAACCATCAAACGGTTTTCCACAGTGACTATGGTTGTACCATTTTGGTTTCCCATCAGCAATGGACCTTTTGATTATAATCATCATAGTGGATATGATATGGTACCTCATTGAGCTTTTGATTGTCATTTCATCTTTTCATGTGCTTCTTGGCTGTTTGTACATCTTACTTGGAAAAAGTCTATTTTAGTTACTTCCTGTTTTTTAATTGGGTTGTGTTTTGTAATTAAGTTGTGAGAGTTATTTATACATTTTGGATAATAAATCCTTATCAGAAACAATCATATATTTCAAATATATTACCTCACATGTAAAGTCAAACTATGTTATGATGAAAGGCCTTAAAATTAGGAAACTTATTAAAATTTGGGCTTGTGTTTATGAAAAATAAATGGGTGGAGTTAGACTTATGAAATAGGTCTCATCCATCCTAAACATCCAGTGAAGTCTTCCTAAACAAGAATTTTATCCAGGAAACTAATTTTTATTATATCCACGTTGGTTACTCCAATATAAGTATTTTTTTTTCCTGTTGATTCAGAATTTCTAATTATTTCCTGTTTAATCTTTGTTTTCTTGCTTCTGTACAAGTAAAAGAGCTTCTTATTTTCTCTGAGAACAGATGAGAAAGGAGTAAAAAGATTTTCATGCTTATGGCAATCTCACCTAACAAAAAACTCCTCCAACCCCACCACAATAAAGAAAGGAGAGCAAATATCTGTTCTTACTTACTTTTCAAATAAGTTTTGTTACAATAATATTAATAATAAGAACAATGGTTTTATATGACACTTAAATTAGAATTATATATTGTACACAAGCTGTCCCTAAAAGCAAGCTTGGGAAAATCTTTAGCAAATAAAACTATATTGTACTATGAAAAATAAACAACAATAAAAGTCATTTTAAAAGACACCACTTTTGTGACTACTCAAAAGACTGAAATATACCATAATTTTTATAAACATATAATTTCTATATTTGTTGATTTCTGTAATTTCCATTCCAAATATAACTATTCTACAATTTTTGTTTCAAAGGGATAAAAGAAAGAGAATACACACCTCACAGTCAGCAGTGTGATATGTCATTTCGGTGTTGTTCAGTTCAAGAGAAAGCTGGAAAACTGGATTCATCCCAGGGCTTGCAGTCCAGAGCATCTTTTTTTTCTCTTCTTTTTTTTTTTTTTTTTTTTTCTTTTAATTTAAAGAATGGCAGACTGCCACATACAGCACCTCATTTGGATGTGTCTGGAATCCTGGAAGCTTGACTATCTTATGTTCCACTACAAATGGACCTTGAGAGGCTGTTGGGAAGTTCTAGTGGGGTAGTGCAGCTAATCCCATACCCTTGACCAAAGAACAATCCTCCTCTATCAGGAAAGATGGTCCTCTTCAACCGAGCCTGCAGTTTCAGGAAGGATGTACAGGGAGTGGTGAGGGAGGAAGGGGACACCAGCCTAGCCAGTCACATCAGCCAAATTGACCCATGGGGTGACAGATGTTGCCAGATTGCCCTCACATCCTTTTTTTTTTTTTTTTTTTTTAAGGTTTTGTATGTCTTGATTTCTAACCAGACAGCAACAACAGTGTGGTTTTGCCTTGAATATTTTAAAAGCAATAACCCAATTGTAGAAAGGAACTTCTAATGATGATGCTTCTATAGTATTCCATGAAGTTTAATACTAAAATATACTATTTGAATTTTAGTGGCAATTAAAATTGTTTTTTTTTTTAATTATTTTATATAGAGAGAGCACATGAGTGGGGAGAGGGGCAGAGGGAGAGAATCTTAAGCAGACTCCATGCTCAGTGTGGACCCTGACGTGGGCTCCATATCATGACCCTGGGATCATGTCCTGAACCCTGGGATCATGACCTGAGCTGAAATCAAGAGTCCAATGCTCAAAAGACTGAGCCACCCAGGCACCCCTCAGAATTCTTATCCATAGAAGTCATGTCTATTAACATGGGAATTAACTTTATTTACCATTATTATTTGAAGTAATGGAGTGTTAATAATTAGAAATAAACATCTGGATGCCTGGGTGGCTCAGTCAGTTAAGTGTTCAACTTCGGCTCAAGTCATGATCTCAAGGTTCCTGAGTTTGAGCGCTGCATTGGGCTCTGTGCTGACAGCGTGGAGCCTGGAACCTGCTTTGGATTCTGTCTCTCCTGCTCTCTCTGGCCCTCCCCCGCTCACACTCTCTTACTCTCTGTCAAAAATAAATAAGCCTCTTTCAATCCCTGTTGATTATTTTGAAATGATTTTTCAAATGCTGATATTTTTAAAACTGTACCATTAAATATTCTGACTATTAATCCTCCCCAAAGCTATTTTGATTACACTGTTTTAATGATATACAAGTAAAGGTCCTGGATTTATTCTAGCACTGGTTCAATTTTCAATTAGTTACTTGCACTAATTAGATATGACACGATTTATTTCTGTGGCTTGTACTTTCACCTGTTTCCCTTCCTTTCATTCTTAACTCTATTTGCAATCTAGCAGAAAAGGCTCACCTGTTTTATCTATTCCTTTTGTTTAAATTTCATTGATTAAGAAATAGGATGTAAATTCGCTGTAGCTAGCACCTCTATATTTCTAGCAAGAAATTCTGCCATTAGTTTTAAAAGATAAAGATAAAACTCACTTCCAAATGAAATCTGTTATCCATTTCAGACAGCTTCCTTATTAATCAACATCTAGACTCTTTATCTATTAAGCTTCTGTTTTATCCTCAAGACCTGTGTCATTTAGTTGTTAGAGGAGAATGTGAAATTTTCTATATGGATTGGTCTGAAAGGTTTATTACTGGTATTAGAGACTTAATTACCCCCTCAACATTCCTTCACTCCACCTGACTTACATAAGGATCAGCAAAAGGGGGAGGGGAGCATATTCACTTTTTCTCAGTATTACCTACTTGTAGGTTATCTTGCTATGCTTCAGAAGCCCTTATTATATTCACCTGATGAGAAACTAGCACAATTATGACAAAAATAGTCAATTATTTCTGTGTGTATAAGGAAAACAAAGCTTCCTTGTTTAAATGGTTCATTGTGATGGGGCTATGATCCTTTAGGAAGTTATATATATCTCAGTTGCCCACCAAGCCTAATGGAAACATTCAGCTGGAGACTAAGCATTTGCACAGCACAATCTAATCTTTGTGTCTTTATTTGAATCCCTCATCCAGGCAAGTATTCCCAGAAGCTACCCTGCAGATTCAGCCAGTGATTCTCAACCAGGTCACCCACCTGTATAAAAACATAGCCACTTTTGCAATGGCTCAACTGCACTGCGTCTCTGTATTAGTAATTAAAACAAAAATGCTTCCTTTAAAACTGCTTCTATAACTGAGGACTAAAGCAGGCTATAGTGGCCTACTTGCAACTTCTTTAGTCCATCTATTCTTCTATAAAGCATAATAAACTTACTGTAATTAAGTATAACTATCCCAAAGGTCTCTTCTGAGGATAATTTTAAAATTAATTAATTAATTAATGAGAGAGAGAGACAGCATGTGAGCAGGGAAGGAGCAGAGAGAGAGAGCGAGAGACACAGAATGATAAGCAGGCTACAGCCTCCGAGCTGTCAGCACACAGCCCGATGTGGGGCTCGAACTCACGAACTGTGAGATCACGACCTGAGCCTGTGAGATCATGACCTGAGCCGAAGTGGGATGCTCAACCCACTGAGTCCCCCAGGCACCCCTCTTCTGAGGATAAGTTTTAAAGATTTTCTGTCTTTAGCAGGATGGGATTTTCTTCCAGTCTTTCTTTTTCTACTTCCTTCCTGAGGAAGGATATTTAGTATTCTATCTTCTGTAGTCGTGGTCAATACCAAGTTTGGAGGAACAAAGCAAAATGTCAGAGGTTGTGTAATCATAACGACAGTGGGTATTATGCCAAGAAGAATCGACACTGTCAGAATTAGCAGAAAAGTATGTTAGCCTACAGACTTTAATTTTCTCACTCTGCAGTTGCATCATGAGACAGCGTCTCTTTAATCCCATCTTGCTTTTCTTCCTTTTAAACTACAAGATCTATAAACAGGAAAACCTGCATCTTCACTTCCACCTCGCACCCATATGACCAGATCCATGTAGCTGAGAATATGATGTAGACAACTGCCTGAAAGCTAGAACAAGAGGCTAAACAGAAGATGAGTCAGAATCATGAGTGGAAAACAAAAACAAAAACAAAAACAGTTGCAATGAGGGTGTATCTAAAGGGAGGAGTTAGAGATGAAAGACGTTTAGAAAACTTGTATTTTTATGATCTCATTGGTTTTGTAAAGCAGGTGCATCTGTGATTTCTCAAAGAATAATCAAGTGCAAATTCACATGGTAATTTACAATCTTCAGCACCTTAGTTGTGATCTCATGAAAACCTTGATAAGTCATCTCATTAAATTCATATTTTAAACTTGCAATTGTGTTTAGTGCAATTATTGTGGAAATCACTCTAGGTAAGTTTTTACTACAGGTCTTAGAATTCTGGATGTTTTATCTTATTTACATCAAGAAACATGGAAACATCAAGAGTACTTACTGTCTCAAAAAGATTTGCTACTTTTTGGGGCCCTTGGATTTGAAATGTACCTTCATTAATGACTGTGCTACCTGAGCAACATCAGAAACTTCTCTACCTGTGTCAACATCTACTAGGTCCCCCTTGCCTGCAGATGGTGGAGAATGATGCCTTAGACCCAGACCTGGAGTTGCCACCCTGTCCCAGCATGAACTGCCTGCTATTACCATGCACCAGGGTTCTGATTCCTTGATCTGTTTGTAGGGCTAGATAGTGAAGACACAATACTTCTTCCTTATCCTGTTCACCCCATCCCTCACCTCCATTTGTCTTCCCTGTTCTTTTCTTTTGGGGGAGGGGCGGCACCACAGGTGAAGCCCTTTGTCCCCCACTGGGCGTGGTCCAGGTGGTGGGTGGAGTGTGCGGTTTCCAAGGAAGGAAAATGTAGCAGTTGGAGCTCTTAAGGTAGGACACGCAGTGTTTAGAGAGAGTAGGAGAAACCAGATGGAGGGGCAGGAAAAGATAGGGTTGGAGGCGCGTTGCGTCAGGGGCGGCTCAGAAAATAGGTATCAGGAACAAGTTACTGCTAGTTCTTCCACTCGCGGCTCTTCCCAGAGGAAGTGGATCTCGCGGGATCTCACGAGTTCCAGGGGAATGCCAGGGGAATCCTGGGAGGAGAATCTGCCGGGAGTCGTGGGTCCCCGAGGCTCCTTCTCTCTGTGTTTTCCATAAAAACGTCTGGCGCACCCCACCTAAGAAGCAAGCCCCAGTTCTGGTGGAGGCCTTGCTACCCTACTCCCCACTCGAGTCACAGTTCAGCGGTTCCTCTTCCAAGGGGCGCAGCGAGGTAAGGTTCGGAGGAAAGGGCTCTGGTCCAAAGGCAGTGCAGGGGTGGTTAAGAAATAAAAGCTATTTAAACCCAGCAATTAGCATATCAATAAATATTTGTGGATTAAATGGGTTAATCAATGAATGTGGCTTTGGCACGACTCCAGTGAAATTTTCTCAGATTAATTCATGATGCAGATATACTTCACGCGTATCAAAACAAATACACCGTTTTTAGAAATAATTAATATAGGATTTTAACACAAAAATTTTGGAGGAATAGTGAGAGAACTAATAGTTACTCTAATTTATTTTAAAACATAAATTTAAATATACTGATGTGACTTATTGTATCTTTTATTTTGTTTTTGAAAAAAAAAAGATTGCTGTCATTCCAGTGTTAGCCCTCAAATGTGAAAAATGCTAACTTGTGCTCAATATTTATCCCCTCTCAAGTGTATGTCTGTTGCATAGAAAAATACTTAATTGAAATAAGAGTCTTTCTAAAACAGGGAAATTTTTAAATGGGGTCTTGTAAAATTTTATATTTCAAACAGATTTGCCTCGTGGTGAGAACCTGCTGTGTATCCTGTTTACAAGGTGCTTGGGGAACTTCTACTCATGGTTAGTAGTGATGTAAGTTCAATGCACATGAATACAAACATTAATATTGAATTTTTTAAAGGTAAAACACAGTGCAAACCAAGAATTATATTGGTCTTATTTTTCTATTTATACATGATTATTTAAGGCGTCATTTGTTTATCTTCTTTCTCCAACTAAGTTACTCTAAAGTGGCAGCTAATTAATCAAAGGATATAATAACATTTGATGAAGTGATCAAGTAAGACCTATGAAGAATATGAGAATCAAGCTAGTCCTTGAAGAGGAGGTTTCATTGTAAATTATTTTGATTTTCAGGCAGAGAACATCAGTGTATGCCACTGTGCAGTTTTGTTTTAAAATCAGCTTTTTTTTTCTGTGTTTTTATTTCATTCATTCATTTGCAGATCCATCATTCAATAAGCATTCATAGGGTACATACTGTGTTCTAGGAACCATGCTAAACCTTTGGGATACAAAATAAAATAATGCACAGTTATCTATAGTTGTCTCCAAACAATTCCATTGTGGTCATGACATATGTGTAACAGATTTAATATATACCTGCGTTATGCATTAAATCCTCACAATCTATAGGAGCTCATTCATAAAGCAGACTATTATTGAGCAGATGCAGTAAACAAATGATGTAAAGCTAAGTGAGGAAGCACTGACAACTCTTGTGACTTACTGAGCCATTTAAAATGAGCAATGAGCCAAAGCAGGAGTCCTACAGAGAAAGAATCAATAATGAATACATTATCATGCATATTTCCCTAAGACAAGGGTAATAATCATGTGGCATTCATTTCTGTTACTAAATAATTTTAAGGAGCCTCTCCCTTCCCCTCCCCTCCCTTCTCCATGGACTCTAACATACCTATTTCTGGTACAAAATAGAGATCTCAACTGCTGTTAACACCGTAACTTTGTTAGACTCACTGCCAGGCCATTTTTCAGAATCCATTGGCTCATTTAAATCTTCAGAGGGAAATGGCAATTGAGCATGAGTTTTACATTAAAGCAATACAGCACTGGCTAAAAGCAATGTGGCTTTCCACCATTTCATCAACTGTGCTATAGCCTGAAAACTTACAAAGAATAAATAAGTAAATTTCTTGTCTCGTCTCCCACCTTACTTTCCAATGCCATTTCAAACACTAACCTTATTTTTGCTATATTATTAAAGGATTATTTTCATATACTTTTAAATTACCTTGTTTAGGGGCACCTGGGTGGCGCAGTCGGTTAAGCGTCCGACTTCAGCCAGGTCACGATCTCGCGGTCCGTGAGTTCGAGCCCCGCGTCAGGCTCTGGGCTGATGGCTCAGAGCCTGGAGCCTGTTTCCGATTCTGTGTCTCCCTCTCTCTCTGTCCCTCGCCCGTTCATGCTCTGTCTCTCTCTGTCCCAAAAATAAATAAACGTTGAAAAAAAAAAATTTAAATTACCTTGTTTAAAAAAATAACAGGTGAAGAACCCTACTATCTACCTAGGTTTCTTATTACTCTCTGTTGTCTTTCTCTAGTATTTTATTAACATATTATTATTCAGTAGGAAAATTACATACATTCAGTAAATGGTGGTGTCATAAAATTCAACTACATTTGCCAGGGGGGAAAAAGTTAAAATAGAAAGAAAACAGTAGTGCAGTTTATTCTGACCATCTTGTACTCACGAGGGTTATCATCTGGATTGAAATGAAAAACGTAACTCGGCTATTCTCTCAACCAGGTAAATTTCCTCATACTTTCCTTAGATTGAGAATCAAATCCAGGCAGGAGTACATATGTATAAGTATATTAAGACTAACAGAATGTTGATAATTGCTGAAGTTGGATTATGGCTACATCGGGCTTTATTGTATTGTTGTCTGCATTATAATATATGCTTGAAATTTTCTGTGATACAAGCTAAAACTTGTAATAAAAATGCAAGTACACTCCATGGTCCTTCAAAGAACAAATGATTATTCCAAAAACATATGGGGAAAACAAAGTATGGTTTCCATTCTACATGCTCTATAAAACAAGTCATCCGTATCATTTACTTGTTCCTTGGAAAAAATATAATTTATTCTACTATTGCAGGAAATAACAGTTGCATTAGTTCATGTGTCACTTTCGCTAGATTGTAGTCCCCAGTTATCTGGGGGTGGGGGGGTGGGGGTAATTGTTTCAGTCAGTTGAAAGGCCTTAAAAACAGACCTGAATTTTCCTCAAAAGAGAAAGTCTGTTTGTGTGTTCCTTCAGCCTTCAATGGCCTGTTGTATGGATTTTGGAATTTCGAAGGCATTGCTTAAAATCATGTAAGCCAAGTCCATAATTTCTAGAATTACAAAAGTGAGAAAGCATTGTAAAGGTTTAGGGATTTTGTAAAATTCTTAAATTTTTGTTCCCAGATTCACACAACCTAGGATGGATTTTAGTGTTTTATTTTTATTTTATTTTTTTTTTTGAGGTTTACTTATTTATTTTGAGAGAGAGAGTGCTGGCAGGGGAGGGGCAGAGAGAGAATCCCAAGCAGGCTCCACACTGCTGGTGTGGAGCCGGACATGGGTCTCGAACCCACAAACTGTGATCATGACCTGAGGCAAAATCAGGAGTCAGACACTCACAGACTGAGCCACCCAGATATCCCTAGATTGCATTTTAGATGGAATTAGGCCAAAGAGTTTGCATGTGGGCCAAAATAAAGCATTTTAAACCATTCAAAGTATACATGGTTTTATATATACAACTTCCATAGTGTAAATGTATGCCGAAATTTGAGAATTATGAGCTACAAAAGGAGAATTAAAGAAAAAAATGTCTATCAACAGAGGTTTGAATTTTCAAACCATTTTGTCTTTAAGACTCTTTTATGAAATCCCCAATAGTGAGTAGGTGATATACAGAGAATTATAAACTTGCACACACCATTCTTTTTTTAGTATTGTCTCTGTTACCTTAATATGTATTAATAGAGTTTGATTTTATGAAGAGTAAGCACAGATGTATCTTACTGGAGCAAAAAGAGATAATTTCTAATATTACCAAAAGAATTTAAAAAAAATATTTAGGACTTGATCTCACAATGTCTCCTGATTTAGCTGATGATAAGAAATGAGATAAGACCTCACTTTACTTTGGTGCTTTAATTTCTGAAGATGGAACCATCACATTGCACTCCTCACTGCCCTGCTTCAAAGAGAAACTTCAGGGGCACCTGGTTGGCTCACTTGGTTAAGCATCTGACTTTGGCTCAGGTCATGATGTTACAGTTTGTGAGTTTGATCCCCACTTTGGGCTTGGTGCTGACATCTCAGAGCCTGGAGCCTTGCAGCCTGCTTCAGATTCTGTGTCTCCCTCTTTTTCTGCTCCTCTCCTCCGCGTCTCATAAATAAACGTTAAAAAATTAAAAAAAAAAGAGAAACTTCACACATCCATCTAGATCTCTCTTCAGCATTGATAGGCATTAAAATAAAACTTAAGAGAATAAACTCCTTTCATCACATACGGCCAAAATCTCTTCTACTAACTTGGCACCTGGTTATTGTAAACTCAGGACATAAATGTCATTATTTCCTGTTGTCCATTGATTTTATTCATTCTAGGCAATTTTCCATCCTTTACTCTTGAGACTGACTTCTCAACTTGCCTCCAGATTCTGGACAAGATGAGGATAAGTCGCATTACCTTTTACACCTCATTAGCTTTAACAAATAAGAGTTGGCACTTACACAAACAGTATCTTACCTGCTGTTTTGTTCCTCACTATATTGCTTTCCTGCTGTTTTTACAGGTGGCATTTAGGCGTGCTGTTCTGAGATATATCATCTCACAGACTAGCAGACACATATCAGAGGACAAAAGTTAACTAGGAAAAAAATTACAATTAAAATATCATAAGTTCATTAATATAGCACAAAATGGAAAATAACTATATAATTAAGACCATCAACAACTGCCAAAATCATTGGAAATAAATCATTACTATCTTCCATTTACCCACATTATTGTTTTACTTTTAAACATTTTAACATGAAAGTAAGTTTATTTTTAATGCCAAGAAGTTCTCTTTCTTTCTTCTTGTTTTTTTTTTTTTTTTTTTGTCTTTATAAGGGTAGAGTATGCTATCATTGGTACTAAAATGGACAATACTTTCTCCACCTTCATATATCTTTTTGATGTAGCTGTTTAGACCTCTGCCACTGCTTAGTGTTAATCTATAATTGTTATCAGTAACTGAAAACAAATTCTAATGTGCCTCCTTTTAGGATTATAGTGAAGTGTGAAAGCAGGCATTTAATTTGGAAAAAAAAAAAAGATGAATTCAGATGCAAAGTTAAATGTAGATTCACCCTTTCTGAAACAAACAATAAAATACATAATCCTTTTTTGATTAACTCGTTCGTTAATTAAAAAAATAACTTTTTCAGTAAGTAATTATTCCTCCCATGTGCCAGGCTATGGGGATATAATACCTTATAAGGCAAGTAGGACCCATTCCACTCGAAGTCACTCCTTGAAATAGTAGGTTGAAGCTGTGAAAGTGGGATTTGTGAAGTTAGAGAAGGAAGTAGTGAAACAAGCTGTGATTTAGGCCCCACAGATTTTATCCTCCTGGTTTTGCTAGTGAGAGAGCCATCATTATCACAGTTAGCTGCAGGATTGGGTTTAGGTCTCACTATGGCTAGCAATCTGGCACAGAAATAGACAAGAGTCTGAATAGAGTCCTGAAAATGAAGTCTGAATGAAGTTTTCCAATGAACATTCCTTTTCACTCTCCCCACTACCCTTCTCTCTCTCCCTCTCTCTCTCCTAAACCCATTCTTCTTGATTCCCTGTCTTTAGCACATACAGAGAATTTTCTGGGGAAATATTGCATGACCAGCTGTATCTTACCCTTGCCAGGGTGTCTCTGGACAGAATCATGGAACCCAAGTTAATTTAACTTTGGTGCCCCAATGTGTGAAATTGTCGTGTATTGTTTGCTGTTGTGAGACATTTAGATTATATGCCTTGCATTCTGCCTGATCTCTCAGCTTTCCTTTTGTACAACATGCCACATGTGATACTACTTACTTGCCTTCATCAGGCTAAAATACCCATTTTTCCTTTATTTTAAATGATTCTCCAACAATGAAATAAGAAACCAAAAAGAATGAGTAAAAAATGCCATAAACTTGTCCTTGTTAAATTGGCCTAAGAAAAAAAAATCAACATGATGGAACATGAGAACAATTAGAGTCAATGGCCATGTTAAATACTTTATTTCCATTATTTCTAGGCAAGTTAAATTCTAATTAAAAAAAGAGAACAAACTATAAACAAAAAAATAAAAACAGTACTGTCACTGCTAGTTAATGGATACCATTCATTGAATTTATTTTATACGTTAGTTAGAAATGAGCTTTTTGTGTTTGAATGGGTAAAACCAAAAACTCCCAAAATGTTACTGCTGCTTTTCTGCCACTTAAGATTAGGTGGTTTCATAGTCAGTGTCAAATTCACACTCATCCGCTACCCTGTTATCTCCAAAAAATCAAGTACATGTTCTCTTTATTTCTGGAAGGAAAGAACATTACATTTTCAGTGTCTGTGAGTTACTTTTTCCAGAGAGCAATAAATTATTGATTGTGTGAGATTCCATAAATAAAGCCAAATATAACCAGGTGATTAATCATTCATTTTTGGTTCACCTTGAGAGAGCAGTACAATGATAACAAAAACAAAACATTGACTGTGTTTCTTGTTCATTATGTGCAAGTTTAGTGGATGCATACTCTATACAGTTCATAAGGATTCTTGCACTGTTAGTTGAGACATTTTGGTGTGGAAAGTCTCCTCAAAAGGGAAAAATTACATCTTGAGAGTATCTACTATGTATTAGTAGGTTATACTTAAGTGGGTTACTGTGCCAAATGTCAATTTTTTCTTCTTTTTTTAAAAATAAAGCTTATATTACTGGTTCTGATCCTGACTGCATTACTTACTTGCTATGCATCCTTATGCAAGTTTTTTGATCCTCCTCTCCAAATGGGGATAAAACAGGAAATTATTTCATAAGATAGTTGTGAGAACACATGCACATATACTTATCACTTAGGATCCAACCAGAGGAGCAGAACCAGTAGGAGCTATAAATATACATATATGTTAATGCATTTGTTACAGGAAATTGGTCTTACTGTTATCCCCACATCTCATGCCAGAGCTCAGAGTCCGTAGTAGTCAGGAAAGGAAGTTGGATGCAAATGGAAAAAATCAAGGGCAGCCTGGAACCCACAAGCATGAGCTGGAGCCCCAGTGGGACTCAAGTCTGGTACAAGAGTATTCTGTATATGCTAGGGCCCTTTGTCACAAAGATAAGCACACCTGGTCGAGGAATGAGAGAAGCGGATGGTTGATCTTGAGAAGGGAGTGCTATTACATGCCCAGCTTCCCCTTTACACTAATGAGGTGAATCTGCTAATCAGCAACAATGTGTATTTCTGCTACAAAATGGCTGCTGCGTCCCTTTTGCTTTCCAGATCTCCAAGAATTCTGTTTGTGGCCTCCCCTAACCAGAAACATATAAGAAAAGTAAATCTAGAAAAAATAATACAGTTCATCTTTGTCAAGTTGACACATTAAAACAGCATATCACACACACATATGTGCACAAATACAACATATATAAATATGTTGAGCTATTTGGGTTTTCTTTGACTAATCCATAGTATCTGTTGTATTTTTTTTAATTTGCTTATTTTCACCTAGGAATTTAGTAAGAATCAGCACTGATTTTGTGAGTAAATGTTGATCGAGAAGAGGGCTTGTCAAAACAAGGTAGTCAGACTTAAAACAATTGTCAGTTGACTGGATCAGAAGGACTAATGGATATATTCAGAACATTTCATCCTAAAGCAGCAGAATATACATTCTTTTCAAGTGCACATGGAATGTTCCCCAGAATAGATCACGTACTGGGACACAAATAAACCCCCAACAAGCACAAAGAGTTCGAGATCATACCATGCATATTTTCAGACCACAGCGCAATGAAACTTGAAATCAACCACAAGAAAATATTTGGAATGATAACAAATACTTGGATACTAAAGAACATCCTACTAAAGAATGAATGGGCTAACCAAGAAGTTAAAGAGGAAATTAAAAGGTACATGGAAGCCAATGAAAGTGATAACACCACAGCCCAAAACCTCTGGGACATGGCAAAGGCAGTCATAAGAGGGAAGTATATAGATAGCAATCCAGGCCTTCCTAAAGAAGGAAGAAAGGTCTCAGATATACAACCTAACCTTATACCTTAAAGAGCTGGAAAAAGAACAACAAATAAAATCCCAAACCAGCAGAAGACAGGAAATAATAATGATTAGAGCAGAAATCAATGTTATCAAAAACAAAACAAAACAAAAAAAACAAAACAAAAAACAGATCATTGAAACCAGGAGCTAGTTCTTTGAAAGAATTAACAAAATTGATAAACCCATAGCAAGTTTGATCAAAAAGAAAAAGGAAAGGATCCAAATAAATAAAATCAAGAAGGAAGAGGAGAGATCACAACCAACACAGCAGAAATACTAACAGTAATAAGAGAATATTATGAGCAATTATATGCCAATAAAATGGGCACCCTGGAAGACATGGACAAATTCCTGGAAACATAAACTACCAAAACTGAAACAGGAAGAAATAGAAAATTTGAACAGACCCATAACCAGAAAGAAACTGAATTAGTAATCAAAAATCTCCCAATAAACAAGAGTCCAGGTCCTGATGGCTTTCCAGGGGAGTTCTACCAAACATTTAAGGAAGAGTTAACACCTATTCTCTTGAAGCTGTTCCAAAAAATAGAAATGGAAGGAAAACTTCCAAACTTTTCTATGAAGTCAGAATTACCTTCATTCCAAAACAAAAGACCCCACTAAAAAGAACTATAGACCACTTTCCCTTATGAACACGGATACAAAAATCCTCAACAAGATATTAGCCAACTAGATCCAATAACACATTAAAAAAATTATTCACCACAACCAACTGGGATTTATACCAAGGATGCGGGGCTGGTTCAATATCTGCAAAACAATCCATGTGATTCATCACATCAATAAAAGAAAGGACAAGAACCATATGATCCTCTCAATAGATGCAGAGAAAACATTTCACAAAATACAGCATCCTTTCTTGATAAAAACCCTTAATAAAATAGGTATAGAAGGATCATTCCTCAAGATCATTAAAGCCATTTATGAAACACCCAACATTAATATCATCCTCAGTGGGGAAAAAATGAGAGCTTTCCCCCTAAGGTCAGGAATAAGACAGGGATGTCCACTCTCACCACTGTTATTCAATATAGTATTGGAAATCTTAGCCTCAGCAATCAGACCACACAAAGAAATAAAAGGCATCTAAACTGGCCAGGAAGAGGTCAAACTTTCATTCTTTGCAGATGACATGATACTCTATATGGAAAACTCAAAAGATTCCACCCAAAAACTGCTAGAACTGATCCATCAATTCAGCCAAGTGGCAGTATATAAAATTGTCCAGAAATTGGTTGCATTCCTATACACTAATAATGAAGCAAAAGAAAGAGAAACCAAGGAATTGATCCCATTTACAGTTGCACCAAAAACCATAAAATACCTAGGAATAAATCTAACCAAATAGTTGGAAAATCTGTATACTGAAAATTATAGAAAGCTTATGAAAAAAATTGAAGAAGACACAAAAGAATGGAAAAAGATTCCATGCTCCTGGATAGGAAGAAAAATATTGTTAAAAAGTCAATACTACCCAAAGCAATCTACATAATTCAAATGTAATCCCTATCAAAATAATGTCATCATTCTTCACAGAGCTAGAACAAACCATCCTAAAATTTGTATGGAATCACAAAAGACCCCGGATAGCCAAAGCAATCTTGAAAAAGAAAACCAAAGCAGGAGGCAGAATAATCTCAGGCTTTAAGATGTATTACAAAGCGTTAATCATCAAGACATCATGGTACTGGCACAAAAACAGACACTCAGATCAATGGAGCAGAATAGAGAACCCAGAAATGGACCCACAAGCGTATGGCCAACTAATCTTCGACAAAGCAGGAAAGAATATCCAATGGAATAAAGACAGTCTCTTCAAGTGGTGCTGGGAAAACTGGACAGTGACATGCAGAAAAATGAACCTGGACCACTTTCTTATACCATACACAAAAATAAACTCAAAATGGAGGACTTAAATTTAAGACAGGAAGCCATCAAAATCCTCAAGGAGAAAGCAGGAAAAAACCTCTTTGATCTTGACCATAGCAACTTCTTACTCAATACTTCTCTGGAGGCAAAGGACACAAAAATGAACTGTTGGGACCCCATCAAAATAAAAAGCTTCTGCCCAGTGAGGGAAATGATCAGCAAAGCTAAAAGGCAACTGATGGAATGGGAGAAGATATTTGCAAATGACCTATCAGATAAAGGGTTAGTACCCAAAATCTATAAAGAACTTATCAAAGTCACCACCCCAAAACCAAATAATCCAGTGAAGAAATGGGGAAAAGACATGAATAGACACTTCTCTGAAGAAGGTCCAGATGGCCAACCGACACCTGAAAAAATGCTCAACATCACTGATCATTAGGGAAATACAAATCAAAACCACAATGAGATACCGCCTCACACCTTTCAGAAATGGCTAACATTAACAAGTCAGGCAAGAACATGTTGATGAGGATGCGGGGAAAGATGATCTCTTTTGCACTGCTGGTGGCAATGCAGCTGGTGCAACTCTGGAAACAGTATGGAGGTTCCTCAAAAAGTTATAAATAGAACTACCCTATGACCCAACAATTGCACTACTATGTCTGCTAGGTATTTCTCCAAGGGATACGGATATGCTGTTTTGAAGGGACACATGCACCCCAGTGTTTATAGCAGCACTATCAACAATCGTAAAAGTTTGGAAAGAGCCCAAATGCCCATTGATGGTTGAATGGTTAAAGAAAGATGTGGTATGTATACACACACACACACACACACATATACACATACATACATACAGTGGAGTATTACTTGGCAATCAAAATGAATGAAATCTTGCCATTTGCAACTACATGGATGGAACTAAAGGGTATTATGGTAAGTGAAAAATTACTCAAAGACAAATAGCATATGACTTCACTCATATGAGGACTTTAAGATAAAAAACAGATGAACATAAGGGAAGGGAAGCAAAAATAATATGAAAACACGGGGGGGACAAAACATAAAAGACTTTTAAATATGGAGAACAAACAGGGTTACTGGAGGGGTTGTGGGAGGGAGGATGGGCTAAATGGGTTAGGAGCATTAAGGAATGTACTCCTGAAATCATTGTTGCACTATATGTTAACTAACTTGGATATAAATTTAAAAAAATACATAGAAATACCCCCCAAAAAATGTTCTCAACACAAAAAAATGGTAGTTATGTAAGTTGATGAAAAGTATAAGGTAAAGCTACACTGGAGTCATTCACAATATATGCCCCTGATGAAATCAATATGTTGTATACCATAAACATACACAATGTTATATGTCAATTATATCACAATAATTTTTTTAAAAAGACAAAAAAAAGTGTCAGTTGACATAAATCTATTATTTTAAATGGATTAATTATTTAAAACATACTTCAAAGTTACCAAAAATTAATTAAAAGTAGAAATTTTTGATCTTTGTAAGTGAGACAGCTTCTGCCTATCTAACACTTAAGATAAAATGTACTCAAGAAATCCCACTTTGACCTCTCTTCCATAAAAAGTTCAGGAGTGTAGCCCCAACTTCTCTGACCACTCATTTTCTAAATCTTCTTTAAAAGGGATAGATTTTATTTTGAAGTATTCATTTTACATATGGATTCTGTATAGAGCCACTTTATTCTTGCTGAGGAGAATATTCCTTTGCTGTAGGGGACAGAGTAAAGTAATCATTAACTGCTAAATTAAGTTTATTTTCAATTGAATAAATATAAATTAAGGTACTCTGACAATGTGTCAAACCATTTAACCATTCATGATTGTTAGTTTAATTCTTCAGTGAATAGTATTAACTTTTGTTCTTTAATAGTAATATAGTGACTAGTCGAATTCTTCTAATTTACTCTTAAATAGTATCTGCTATAGTTTGGTGCATTGTGTCTTGAGATCTTCATGCGTTTGAGGACTCTTTGCAGTCACTAGCCCTGACTGCTTAGAGCAAAATCTCAATGTAGTGTATATGATAGCAACTGAGATACTTTCTTAAAAATATTCACATCTTATAGAATAGGGTTACTATTTATTATAAGGTCTGTTATGGAGTCCAGGATCTGAATTTTTAATAAACCAGAAGTCATTCTTGTATGGGTTTTTAACACTATACTTTGAGAACATTATTTTAGGAAATAGTATGATGTCAAGTTATGGCTGGCTACAGAGTGAGATCTATATATATATATATATATATATAGAGAGAGAGAGAGAGAGAGAGAGAGAGAGAGAGAGACAGAGACAGAGAGAGAGAGAGAGAGAGAGAGAGAGAGATGTGAATGAATGTAAGAGGAGGGAATTCCTAAAGGGTATGTGAGAATGTTTTCTGTCACAAATTTTTGCCTGAGAACATTTGACATCTGCTTGTTTAGTGCATTTTGAGTTCCAGAATCACCTGGTAGTAGACCAAGCTATATTTCTGGGAGTTTATCAAGAATAACAGTGCAGACAATATTTGTGCCTAAAAAAATTTGCTGCTAGCAATTTGTAGAAAATATATTCTCACAAAGGCCAGAACTGCTGAAGTGTTGTATGAGAAATGAGTAATCATCATATTTAGATACTTATGGTCAAAACTGGAAGTTACTCAAATGCTTCAGTTGTGTTTAGTCCTTGAGTGTAGCAACTTACAATATAATAATCTTTGTATGCCTTTCCAAACTTTTTCTTAAGGCCTATTCTTTTTCTTAACTGTGAAGTTTAGATATATCCACTGTCTCTCATATTTAATTGTTAATCCCTATTAATGATTTCAGAAGAAATACTGCATGAAAATACAAAGCAAACTGTTTGAAGATATAAACTTTAGTGATTGTAGAAGAAAACCAAACCAAAACAAGACCAAAAAAAAAAAAAAAAAAAAAAAAAAGCATGTAAGCAATATCCATCAAACTGTACTATCACTTAAAAAATTCACTAGGTGTTTTGTTTAAAGAGCTGATTTTTAGGAGCATATTATGACTCAGAGAATTGAAATAACAGTTTACATTAAATGAGAACCAATGAACACAGATGGGAAGTTTCATTCTTATAATTTCATCTATACCCTTTCTAATGGAGGTTTGTCTTTTGGAACTAGTCACACACTTAAATAGTAAAATATGGATGAAGAGATCATACTATCCATGTTTTGAGGGAAAATTAAAAAAAAATTAAATTTAGCTTATTTTTACTGTCCTAATGCCCCATTATATTTTATTTATATATCCAATATTTTTGAATGTTTATTATTCAATTTGGTTGCTAAGTGTTTTATCTGCATTGCTTAATCTTCACAGCACCCAAAACACTTGCATAAATAAGTAGTTTTACCCATAGCCAAGGTCTATATAAGAAGTGATAAAATGAATTGAAATATGATTGTTAAATATTATATAAGCTTTAAGTGTTTTAAAAATATGTATTTTAACTCTGCTTAAAAGTAAAGCTTTGTATAATCACTTAGTACTTAATACTCCTCAGCAATAAAAGGGAATAACTCTGAGACACACAACAGTGTAGATGAATCTCAGAATCATTATGCCGACTGAAAGAAGACAAAGAAACACAAAAGCATATACTGTAGGATTCCATTTATATAAAACAAAAGTTAACATATGGTGGCAGAGGCAGGTCACTCTTTTTTTTTTGCGGCCAGGGGTGAGGAGGGCATTGTGGACCATAGAGGACTATGAAGAGTGTTAAGAAGGATGGAAAGATATGTTTATTGATGATATATGGCTGCAGGAGCCCCTCAAATTGTATTTTTAAATTAGGTACAGTTTACGGTTTCCTGAATAAAGTTGATATGGAAAAAAATAAGAATGGACAGAAGTTGAAAGAAGATAGTTCTGGGTAAAAGAATTTGCTATAATGGAAAAACATGAACTTTAGAATTCAGTAGAGCCTGGGTTAAAAAAAAAACAGACAAAAAAACAAAAACAAAAAACAAAAAAAAAACAACTTGCCACTAGAACTTAATAGCTTTGAAATGTTAAGGAGTTATATAGCTCTCTGATTTTCAGTTTAATCATCTCTAATGACATAGAAAATAATCTAATAGTGTTATTTTAAAATTTAAATAAGAGCACATGTTACAGTACCTAATGAAGAATCAGTGTACATCATAGGTACTTACAACATTTTTGTAAAACTTGTTTTTTTTTTTTTTTTTACTAGTAGTTGACACAAATTATAAATGATTTCAGACATCAGGTTGCTTAATAATTCATTGTGTTACATAATTTAAATCATTTAAAAATTAAAAGAGCGAATGCACTTTCATTATAAACCCCACTAACATTGTATCTATGTTTAAATTAACTTGCAAATCATTCCTCTCATTTTCTAGTACTCTTATTCTTAATTTTCTCATATTCAACTGCAAACTGCCAAGATCTTACTTGTTTCTAACAGAATGTAATCACCTTAATCACTTCCATGATCCATGTCAGGCTAGCATTATTTGTCTCATGTACTGAAGTCTGCTAAGAGTTAGAATTATAAGATCATTTAAATATAAGAATAGGTTAGATATTGTTAGTAATCTTTTAAGCAACCATTGCATTTCCGTCTGAGTTGCTGTATTCAATAAACATATCTCTGCTCTAAGAATATGATTATCCTATGAACTCCATTTATTCTACCCTATGTAGATTATTAGAAGACACCAGGAGATTTATACTTTTATTCTGTGATTCAGATCTCCTAGGGGGCATTCGTTAATTACTGTTCGAGGCCCAGTTTAAATAACAATGTCTTTTGAAACTTCCCTGGTCTTCTACAAAAGGAGAAAAGCACTGTAATTTAAGTAATAAGGTAAGGATATCTGATCCTTTTCCCTTATTTGGGAAATAGCTTTAGAGAAGCAAAATTTCTTGTCCAAAGAAAAACAACCTTATCATGTCAAAGGTAGGACTGGGTTCCAAGCTCATTATGCTCGGTAAAATTCAGTACGATATTTACTCACTAAGCTGTATTGACGTTTTGTACAACTTCTGAAATAATATACCTATTTGTTTTTCCATTTATTTTTCTTTTTTCCCATTTATTCTTATACTTAGCATATACATAATTTAGAGTCCATTGATGTTATAAATAAAAAACCCTCCAAATAGTGACTTAAATAAGAGACCATTCGTTTCACTCATGCTTCAGTCAGAAGTGAGCCATCTGGGGCTTATTGGCCAATGGCCCTGATCTCCCTCATGTGTGGTTTATTTTTTGGAGTCCAAGTGACTATTCAACGATTATCATAGTCTAAAGAGTTTGAAGCAATGAAGATAAAGTGGCAGGCAAGCAATTTCCTTTAGAGAGACCGTGCAGAAGTTGCATACACCATTTGTCCCTTCCTCCTCCTCCTCCTCCTCCTCCTCTTCTTCTTCTTCTCCTCCTCCTCCTCCTCCTCCTCCTCCTCCTCCTCCTCCTCCTCCTCCTTCTTCTTCTTCTTCTTCATTTTATTTTTAAATAATCTCCAACACTGAATGTAGGGCTCAGATTTATAATCCCGAGATCAAGAGTTGCTGTCTCCGCTGACTGACTCTTGGCTGCATGGTCACAGCTAGATGCATGAGAAAGGGCAAATAAAATTAATAGCTAGGTGATTGATCTTTGATAAAATCAAGAATTATGACAAAGAAATAAAGAATGCAAAGTAACAAAGTAAGTAGCAGTGTCTGTCTCAGAATGCAGTGACCTTCAGTCTTTTTTTTCCCCTGGTAAATCCCAAAAGATTTTTGAAAACAAAAAGTGTTTTTCTCACATTTCTAAGTTAACATAGAGAACACTATCATAAATATACACAAGTGCAGAGATTATAAATTTCAGCATACTACAAATATTGATATTTTTAAGTAATCTTTTTGATATTGTTATCCACTTAAAAATACATGAAAAACTATTCCTTTAACAATCATTTTATATCTTTTATCTCCTTGAATTTATATTTTTATTCTACCTTTAGCATAAAATTGTATTCTAATATGTTTATATTTTCAAGCCTTTTTCTAATCAGCCTTTATAGCTTATTACCAATCTATAATTTCTTATCACCCTTTATAGCATGTTACATATATATCATATATATATCATATGTATAGCATATTACATATATATCGTATATATATATGTATGATATATTACATACATATATGTATGATGATATATTACATATATATGATATATATGTAATATTTGTCATTATTATCATTCACTTTCTGGGCACTAAGCCACAATTTTGAAACATCTCTTATTTCTGCCCTTAATGAATTTTATGTGGTAGGGCAGTTCACAATTGTGATGTTAATTATCTTTTGAAAAATGAATAAGGAAGGCTGCTTAAGGGGAGAAGAGAAAGAAGAAACACTGACTTGTTCTTATGGAAGTTAAGTTCATTAAAGTGTATTTATGTTTTATTCCCTTGGAAAATCTGCATGTAACCCTAATGTACTCTAATTTGAAGATTATTACTTTATAACATATTATTTGTTTACCATTTTTAATGGTCTGTTTTTAAAGTTTTGCACATACACAGCCTTCTGTTCACAAAAGGCTTATTATCATTTGGCATTTTATATATATGTCCAACCAAGATTCCATTAGCACATCAGCCATTATGACAAGGAAATGGCTCTTTATCTTAGTTTTAAGAAACTGAAGGGAGACTACCGAGTAAAATAATGGACAAGAGCATAAAGTTTTCAAGATCCCTTGCTTTTCTCTGGATGGCAGGTTGAATTACTCATTTTCTCTCTTTTTTTCTTTTAACCCAAACATTAAAATGGGAATAGCCAAAAAGTCACTGGGACTGTTGCCTGCAATTCTAACTAAAACACACTTTATACTCCATTTATCAGAGTCATTATATTCTTTATTTTGACTAAAAAAATGTTCAGGAGTCATTTTGAATGGCATTTTTCAAACTCTTCAAGAACTATAAAATTTACACAAGCTAGGACACTGTTGGAGTGTTCAGGGTGAAGAGCTATAAGTATGTAATCTCACTATCGAATAACCAACCTGAGATTCTTTCATGGCCACACTTCAAGGCCAGAAGCTAACCCTTTGACAAATGTGCAAGTGAGATAAGAAAAGGGAGCTGCTCAGTAAGACCAGCTATCTATCAAGGCCACTGGTATCTTATCTCTGCTTTACCTATTGGCTATCTTGTAACATGTGTACTATTAATTAAAAGTAATACATCTTCTCTTGTTTAGTGACAAATATGTTTGCCCACAGGGAATAGAGGGTAAGGGAATAAGTAAACTATAAGAGAAGAACCTAATTTCTTTTTTTTTTTTAATTTTTTATTTTTTTTAACGTTTATTTATTTTTGAGACAGAGAGAGATAGAGCATGAACGGGGGAGGGGCAGAGAGAGAGGAGACACAGAATCAGAAGCAGGCTCCAGTCTCTGAGCCATCAGCCCAGAGCCCGACACGGGGCTCGAACTCATGGACTGCAAGATCGTGACCTGAGCCGAAGTCGGACGCTCAACCAACTGAGCCACCCAGGCGGCCCTAGAAGAGCCTAATTTCTTAACAGAAAGTCCTCTACAGGCCATAAAAGTATATAAAACTTTATTTCCTCCAAAATATTTTAAAATGCTTGAGGAAAGAAACATTTTTGCACCTTTGGTTAGTTTTGTTTGTAAATTTTTACTTGTTCAACAAATACCTACTGACCCAGGCTTTATTAGAAGCTAAGAATATAACAGTAAACAAATCAGATAAAATCTCTGTCCCATATGCTTGCACTTTACTGGGAAATTCACAAAGTGAGTTTATGGAAACAGCAGAGAACTAAATGAGTGAATCCATGGATTCATAGATCTATATCTACTAAAATCCAAGTGTGTTGGTTATAAAGTTGCTTAACTGTAAGGAGAATATGGTTTCACAAGGACAAAAGGGAAGACTGACACTTAAGACTTTTCCAGTCTTATTTTCAACAAATTTACCACTTCTGTAAGCATGTTTTAAGATCCTATGAATTATTTGAAAAATAGTGAATACATATATGTGTGTATATGTACACATATACTACATGAATACACACTTACATACACATATGTATATACACACTGATATACATATAAGGATCTTTGGAAGCATAGTGAAGAATATAGAGTGTTATATAATACTCTAGATAGTATTATGGTGTTCTTATTTTTTATACTTTATCAACATAGTATTTTGGGGAACTCATCCATATTTCTTTTTATGTCATTAGTCCTTTGTTGATAGTTGAATATATAACAATATGTTATCCTTTCTTCCACTTAATGGGCATTTACAGTGATTCAAATTTACATCTAGGAATAAAACGTATATCTTCTTGTGTAAGTCATTTAGGCATTTGATTTCATTTCTCTTGGTGAGCAGAGAAATGTTTTATTATCAAGTCACATATATCAAGTGTTCATGTGGGTTTTTTTGTCCATTCTTATCTCATTCAAAATCAAGAAAATATCTTCCTATATTTTCTTCTAGAAGCTTTATGTTTTTAGCTTTTTCATTTATATGTATGATTCATCCAATTAATGTCTGTGCATAAGCTGAGAGAAAACTTAAGGTATATTTTAATCTAAAGTTCATTTTTTTCTGGCACCACTCTTAAGAAAGAATATCCCCAGTGAACTGATTCAGTTCCTGTCATTATAAAACAATATGTTTCGGGGCGCCTGGGTGGCGCAGTCAGTTGAGCGTCCGACTTCAGCCAGGTCACGATCTCGCGGTCCGTGAGTTCGAGCCCCGCGTCAGGCTCTGGGCTGATGGCTCAGAGCCTGGAGCCTGTTTCCGATTCTGTGTCTCCCTCTCTCTCTGCCCCTCCCCCGTTCATGCTCTGTCTCTCTCTGTCCCAAAAATAAATAAACGTTGAAAAAAAAAAAAATTAAAAAAAAAAAAAACAAAAAAAACCAATATGTTTATATTGTTATAATAGTAACGATAGTTATATTATGTAAGTCTATTTCTGAAATTTCTCATTCCAGTTATCTATTTTCATTATTATTGTAGGTCCATCGTAATTGTTGAAATTAAGTAGTATAAATTCTTCATTTTTCTTTTCTAATATTATGTTGGCTATTACACATCTTTTTATTTTCATATACATTTTAAATCCATTCTCCAAATTTCTATGAAAGTTCTACTGAGATTACATTGGCTTGTAATAAGTTTATCAGTTGATTTGGAGGGAATTGGCATTTCAAAAGTATTGAAACATTCTTAGCCATTACTTTTCAAATACATCTTCTGTAAAATCTCTTTCTCTTATGTTTTGGAGTGTGATATGTTTGACTATTTTATTTGATCCTACAGATCTAAGTTTTTTTTTTTAATTCTCTTTTGCTCTTTGATTTGTTGTTTTCTCTTTTAATATAGGTAATTTTTATGACTTGTCTTTAAGTTCATTAAAACTTTATTCAAATACTTTCTTCAGGACTCCGTTGAGTCTGTGGAATAGATTTTTTGTTATATCACTTTTTTTTTAATTTTTAGGATTTCCACATAGTCTTTCAAAATACGTTTTATACTACTTCTGTAATTATCCATCATATTCGTAGTTTCCACCTTTTCCACTATTTCTTTAACATATTTATCATAATTATTTTAAAGAATGTGTTATCAGCGTATAGACCCACTTTGGGTCTGCTTCTGTGCTGGTGAATCAATTTATTGCCTCTTAGCTCCTAGTCCATTCTCTGTTGAGCTGCTTATAGTGTGGGAGCTAGAATCTGTAATTATTTCTCTTTTTCCCACTGACCTGATGGTGGATAGTATGTTGAACATCCAGTGCTGTTCACCTGCAGTGAATTTCACTGCACTACCCAGTATCTTCCCAGTAAATTCTGCAAGCATTACAATCACCTCCTTAGCTCAGCAGCAGGCCTGTGGGCAAATTGCTGCAGAGTTTCATTGATGCCTTGCCTCTGCAGGCAATTCCCTGCATGCCTGCTTGGCCTACAGTACCATAGTGAACTTTTCTGTTATCCAGGAGCTACAGACATGTACTCCCAGTAAAATCAGAATCTAAGCCATGTGTAGAGGAACCTCTTTCAAACATTTTCTTTCCTAGAGTATTCTGCCTCAGCCTTATTGGTAGTAGCTATTCCCCAATATCTGATGATATTTTTTTATTCTTTATTAACACTCTACTACTTAATCTCTGTTACTAGTTAATAAATATTTATTATAAACTCTCCCTATTCAAATGTACTGTGTGATTTCTGTTTCTTGATAGGGCCTTAACCAATACAGAAATGATAGCAATAATGGTCCCAGGAGACAGACCCACAGAGATGGTATCTGGGGATTGGTTTTGATGTATCATTGGGATTTTTTTTTAATATGAAATTTATTGTCAGATTGGTTTCCATACAACACCCAGTGCTCATCCCAACAGGTGCCCTCCTCAGTACCCATCACCCACCCTCCCATCCCCCCCATCAACCCTCAGTTTGTTCTCAGTTTTTAAGAGTCTTTTAAGGGAGTTTTGGCTCCCTCCCTCTGTAACCTTTTTTTTTTTTTCCCCTTCCCTTCCCCCATGGTCTTCTGTTAAGTTTCTCAGGCTTTAACACACTGCTAAATTCCCTCCTAATTAGCAGTGGAATGCTAATATTTGAGGACATTCAGTGGCATTATAGTTAAACTATGGTCAGTATTTGATTGTGGTGAAGTGCCAATTAAAACAAGTGCTTTGGGAGTCCAGTGACTGTTCCCTTGTCTGTTATAGCTGTAGTGATGACCGTAAGAACTTTGGTGTAAGACAGATTCTACTGTGTGCACTGCAGGACTTATAGAAAGTAAATTGATAAGCTCAGGTCCCTTAACTGTCAGTTCAAGTTACGGAAAGAAAAAATAGAGCATTTTCTTGAGGACCTACAGGTCTGTTGTTGCTGAAAAATCAAAGATAAAATGTAAAGACAGGAATCAAAGACCAAAAATGCACTTATATGGCATGATGAGTTACAATATTAGTTGAATTACGTTTTGTTAGTTAAAGTTAGAGCATAGATTGGGAAACACTGAAACTTGGAATAGAAACATCTGGCAGACATATATGAAACAGGAAATCTTCATCTCCTATGTCACTCTTAGTCGCATCTGTCAGTAGAAGTAGGTTGCCCTCCTGTGTATGAGGGGATTAGGTTTCCTTTGCTTGTAAATTCTATATCCTTAAGAAGAAATGGATGCTAGTTCTACTCAAGACATATCACAGTCACTCCTTGTTACTGTTAGATCCATGACTAGTGTCAAATCTCACAGTGTTCCGGGAGGAAAGATAAACACTTTGACCCAGAAAGAAGTAGCTTAAACACCAGAAGATTTTCAAGAGTTTGCTATTATATCTGTAGAAACCCAGAGGCCATATTAAATGAGCTAAGGAGGAAACAAATACTACTTATGTAAGTGAATTTTCTAGAGATTCTGAATTTAATGCATTACCTTATGCGCTGGAGGTGACTCAACTGGCTTATTATTTGGCTTACTGAAACTTGGACTTAATGTGGCCTACATACAATAAAAATTTATATAATTCTAGTATTGTCTGTGGATATTTAAATTTTTTTAATATTTATTTATTTTTGAGAGAAAGAGACAGAGTGCGAGGGGGAGAGGAACAGAGAGAGAGGGAGACACAGAATCAGAAGCAGGCTCCAGGCTCTGAGCTGTCAGCACAGAGACTGATGTGGGGCTTGAACTCACGAACCGTGAGATCATGACCTGAGCTGAAGTTGGACACTCAACCGACTGAGCCACCCAGGCACCCCTGTCTGTGGATATTTAAATGAAGATCTTTCAAATATTCTGCATTTTCCCCAAATTATTCTTGCTATCAAAATTAGGTTGGTTTAAAAAAAATACCCTAATCACATTCTTTAAATATGTCTGTATTTTGTACTTTGAAATTTGAGTGGATTTAATCATTTGATTTGATTCTGTGCTGGGAGAAAAACAATAGAAATTTTTGGAATAAAGAACATCTTAAAATTTCTTTATAATCATGAAAAAATAAAACTAAACTGTATTTGGGATAGACGCAGGCTGTGCATAAATAAATAAATAGTTGATTTTGGTGCTGAATATCATAACAAGAAACTGTAACAATAACCCCTTGTTCAAATTAAACAGATATTCACTGATTATGTGCGATGTAGTCAGTAGAAAGATGCATGATATCCAGTGTATACAAACTGGATATCCAGTTTGAATCCATAGATTCTGCCCTCAAGGATTACATTGTATTTGGGAAGAGATTGCTAAACAATAAAGTCAAGTCATTGCATTTACATATTATATATGCATTATATACACAATTACATATATATGCAGTACAATTATTATATACTTTTTACATGCACATCACATATCATTACATACATGAGTGTATTTGTGCATACTTTGTTTTTACTATAACCTTTCCCTATATTAATAATGGGACACTTTGTTCTCTGAGGGAGAAAGGGGGGAAATAAAGGGTATAGTAGAATAAAACATAACAAAGCCATAAAAACGTTTTAAATGATTTCTGTACACTTAGAAGCTAAATTGAAAAAAAAAAAAGTACATAATTAACTTGATACCAGAGATGTATCATCACTTACATGACCGTTACTGGAGAAAACAATGAATAAGTTCAACTTCTGTCTGGAGTAATAGAAGACTATTATATTATTTACTGTAGTTAAATTTGTTGGAAGCCACTGTTGATTGAAGAAAAATTGTTGCTAAACTATTTATAAGCTCAAGACCCTAATTTTGACTCCATGTGTAGTTTTCACGTTTATCATGTGGTATTTAAAATGTTAATTTTGTGTTTATTTTTTTCCTTGTCAGTTGTTATATAATAGTGGAGTCTACATTTCAATAAATATTTGCCTACTGTAGTAGCACTCTGCACAGTGACTTGATTTAGACATATTCAGTACATTTCCTTTATTTATGGTATATTTTTATTTGGTAATGAGATGGATACACTATCTTTTGATTTAAAACTGTACAAACTTTTAGTGATTGAAGCTCAATTTTAAGAATGAAATTATTAAGCTAATGATAATATTACTCTTAGACTTCACTGTAAAGTAAAGCAAACTCAAATCCAAATTTTTTTATAGCCTGTTTTCATGCTTCCTCTTTTTGGAATTTTTCTCATTATAGGAGGCCCTTATTTCTTTTTGGGATTTTTAAGTAAAAGGAATGAATATGTTACTATCAACAATCTCTTACATGCAATAAAGATTGTATGTTAGCTTTGTAGAAAAAAGTTTGAAATTATTCTTAAACACAATTGTGTGAACTTTGAAATGTTCTATTTTCTGGAAGAACTCATCAAGACCGGAGGTTTTCTCTAAAGTAATTCAGTGAAGTGACCAAATACCCCTCATTTTAATGGACTGTATCAGCCTCCTAGGAATTTTCATTGGAACATTAACTCGTTCCTTTATAGCACAATTCTCAAATAGCAGTTCTTGTCCTCTTTCAAAAAGTCAGCAATTGTGAAAGCATTTTTTTATTAGAGTTGTTCACAGTTTTGTGGAGACATTATTTTTAGTCGTGTTCATTCTTTTTGATTATTCAGTTTGTTGAGAGAGAATAAAAATAGTTTTTGAGTAATTGGTATACATAATACTCTCATTATCAGATATTTAATAATTTCCCAAATAGTTGCTTTCCCTTAATTGAAAATTTTACAAATATTGATTGAAGATGTGATATGTCTTACAGTGCTAGACGCTAGCGTTGTGTAGATAGATTAAAATAAATCTGGAAATTGAAAAAAAGGTAAAATAGGACCAACGCTATGAATAAAGAAGTATATAATATCTCTGCAGCTGAATCACTATAAAATTTGCAGCTGAGAATTGGGTAAAGCATTACAGGAGTTTAAGGAGATATATCTGAAATACATACTAAAAAATGAGTGAGAATCATGAGTTGTTCAAAGAGAAAAGGAACAATATTCTGGGCCAGGGTCATTGTGGAAAGTATCAAAGAAGACTCAAACAAAACCAGTGAGAAACCCTGGGCATCATTCACTAATAGTGTCATGTGGGAGAAGGGAAATGAAGACACACAACTGAGTAAGGTTTTGTTTATTAAGAGAAGATAGCAGGGGCGCCTGGGTGGCGCAGTCGGTTAAGCGTCCGACTTCAGCCAGGTCACGATCTCGCGGTCCGTGAGTTCGAGCCCCGCGTCGGGCTCTGGGCTGGTGGCTCAGAGCCTGGGGCCTGTTTCTGATTCTGTGTCTCCCTCTCTCTCTGCCCCTCCCCCGTTCATGCTCTGTCTCTCTCTGTCCCAAAAATAAATAAACGTTGAAAAAAAAAAAAATTAAAAAAAAAAAAAAAAAAGAGAAGATAGCAGAATGCTCTTGGTTCTAAGCTACAGAAAATCCCAATTCAAACTTGCTTAAAAACAGTAAATTTATCATGTTACATAAAAGAAATTCAGGTTCAGAAGTAAGAGTATGTCTTCAATCATAAGTGTCATCCTCAAGCAGTTTGGGGCATCACTTACAGGCACAACAACATGCAGAGATAGAAACATAAATAATATGTGTTGTACTCCTTTAAGGAAGATGGCCTGTGGAAATAATCAATAAAAATAATTTTATTTTATTTTATTTAAAAAAAATTTTTTTTTCCAACGTTTATTTATTTTTGGGACAGAGAGAGACAGAGCATGAACGAAGGAGGGGCAGAGAGAGAGGGAGACACAGAATTGGAAACAGGCTCCAGGCTCTGAGCCATCAGCCCAGAGCCTGACGCGGGGCTCGAACTCACGGAGCGCGAGATCGTGACCTGGCTGAAGTTGGACGCTTAACCAACTGCGCCACCCAGGCGCCCCAATAAAAATAATTTTAGAATAGGTATTTAAAAGATAAAATATATAACTAGAAATATATAAAAGTGAACTTTGAGAGTATTTTAAAGTGAAATTAAAATATTCCCACTATATATATACATATATATGCGTATATAGTATTGTATACACATATAATCCATTTATATGGAGAGAATATATAGAATTCACCATGTACAAATCCCTTTATGTGATATGTAAAGCAGTTTAAATGAAAAGACAATCACATTCAGAGATAGAAAAGGCCTTCTCTGCTTTAGTATTTTTCCAAGCAACAGAGAATTCCTGTCAAGGAATTCTTAGCAGGTCTTCCGAAATTGGATCACATGCCATTGGCAAATTTATGATAGAGAAAAGAACGGGGCCATGGTGACTGACAGATTAATCAGATTAATTAAGATTCCTAGAATCCTGGTAGCAGTCATCTTGTCTAGAGGGACATGAATGAAGAGCTAAGGAGGAGTTTTGTTTTTTGTTTTGTGTTGTTTTGTTTGCTTTGCCTTGCTTTGCTTTTGTTTAAGGAGGGAAGATAAGGAGAAGATTGGATAGGTGACCAATTTGTTCTTTACCAAGAGTACAAAGGCAAATATCCACATGTTTAATGAACTAAATGAATCAGTGAGACTCTTTCAGGTATGTAGTATCAAATGAGCATAAAATGTGTGGGCACTATGTTCCAGAATGATGTCCGGAGTCAAGCTTATATGGTTTAAAAAAGATTGAAAAAGTCCCTCTCTGTTCTTTTCTTTGACATTATAGTATGAGTTTGAATTTAACAAATGAAAAGTCAGCAGAGGTTCTGTGTAAGAGACGGTGATGATTTTTTCTTTTGAGAAGATAATGGTAAAAAAGATAATGGATGATAAGACCCCAGAAGTTAGCAACAAGAAAACCATATTTAAAATAATGGAATATACCAGGAAAATATTATATAGGGCTAAGTTAAAAAAAAGCAGTAATGATATTATAGAAGTGTAGAGGTTTTCTACACATGTATCTAGGGTTAATATATATAGGATTTATGAACAATGAAGCAGTGAAAGAGGGAGAGAAAAGCTTTAAGAATGATACCCACATTATATTAGTAGAGGCTTGTTATGTAAAAGCAATAACAGTGCATAAGGTAAGACACTCAGGGAGGAAGAAGGCATTTTTGATACACTATTTTGAAGTTATTGATGAGCTATCGTAGAGGCCACCTTCAGTATGTAAATGGAAATATGCATCTGAAGCACAGGAAACATGAAATCAAGAGCTGTTACCAAAGCAATCATATCTGAAGATGTGGGCTCCAGGCCCAGAATTTGTGATTTAGTAGACCTGGATGAAGGCACTAATTTGCGTTTGTGACAGGTTCAGAGCCGGTGCAGGTTGTGCTGGTCCATGGACTACACGTTGTGAGTCACTGCTGTGGAGAATAAGGGATTAAACTGAACAAAAAAATGTAGCAGTATTACTGTACACTGTTGAGTGCTGATTTGAAATTGTGATCATGAGTTTATAGTGTTATCAACCTACTCTAATATTAAATATTTCTCTAGCAGACTAAGCTCAGCTTACTCACTGAAAGCATTTACCTCTTGGGTACAGTCGGGACTAGGATGTCATAAAAAAGTAGAGGGAAACATGTTCATGAATAGGTGAAGATATTATTAAAATGGTAAGACTTAAAATCTTAACTGAAGATTTTAAAAATTATTCTGTATTAATATAACAGGTAAGCATGCAATATTTATCTCTCTTATCATTTGTAAATTGTCATCTTCAGGAGGTAATGCCTTAAGTCAAAGATAACAGAGCAAACCGCAAGGAGAGTGACTTTCATAAAAGGCAGGTTTTACATTATTTCATACTGGGCTTACATTACCATTTTAGTCACTTCTTTTCAGAAATTGCTTTATAAACTTCTTTCAAGCTTGTTAGGAATTTATAGCTTCTTATTTGTTTTATCAACACATCACATTCTCAAGGGATTTTATAATATTTAAGGCTATTTAAGGCTATTTAATATTTAAGGCTAAATTAATCAAAACACAAATAGTAAAGTGAATACATGTAAATTAAATATTTTTGTAGCAATATTTAAAGAAAAAGTAAAAGAAGATTTTAAATTTTCTTAGCCACAGGATCTCCCAAACTACTTTGGCTGTCTGGAAGTTGAATAAATCATTACAGAAATAACTATACTGAATTTATATGCACTACTCTCTTTTTACCTATTAGCAGAATTTTAAAGTTATTTTCAGCAGAAACATTGGCTTCTTTATCTTTTTAAGAGATAATTCACTAGAGTCTTTTCTTGGAAATAATTTCTTGTAGTTAATTTTTCAAAAAATTAATCTCTAAGCAGAATGGGCCACCAGAATAGGCAAGAATGTGTTGAGTTCTGCCACTTTCATCTATCCTATTCATTGGGTTCCACATAAAATTATTGTATATGAAATAAAATAGATTTAGACACTTTAAAGCAAAGCTGAAAGAACACTGTGAAAGATAAGCTTCCTTGTTACTGAGGAGTGGGGTTTGTCTGAGTTGCTTTACAGAAATACTCATGAAGCTACTAAGTGCACATATAATTAGTATATGCATTGCAGTAGGATTATTATTTTATCTCTCCTCGGTTTCTTCACCTATAATGTGGAAATACTAATATATTAGATGAATTAGTACTTATTTTAGTGTAGTGCCTGGCACATAGTATATTGAGAGTATTGTCTACAATGACAACAAATATTTAGATATAGAAGATTTTTGAATGAGGCTTTTTTTCAACACACTGTTTCATTCGAAAGAAAGATCTTCCAGGTAGTACTTCTTACACTCACACTGTTGTTACTTTCTGGCTGGAAATATTAATATGTGAAATTATATATTTTATGTAATTGCATATAAGTGACAAGGCCATACCTAATTACATGTAGAGGATTATTATTAATTGTTTTTTTTTAATTGTAAACATTTATCACAGTTGCCTGGTACCTGATACTGACTTTAATACATTCTCTAAAAAGAATGAAAAAAGTTTTAAAAAAAGATCAGTAAGAGATGAGCGTATAGTCACTTTAAAAGCATAATTCACTTTGACATGTATGGAGATATTTCATATGCTTTCTATTGACTTTATATTCACTATTGGAAAATCATAGACCTCAGTGTTAAGCATCGAAAGAAGGCCAGAGTATAATTTGGGGATTTTTACTGGCAAGGTGTGATAAAAAAAAGGCTTCTGAAGCCAAACAAGTAAAATTATTCATTAGTACTTTCTGTATCCGTAATACAGTATGTGAAACCACTTACTCACTTTTCTGTAAAGATAACCAAGTTTGGTTCCCACTTACTGGTAAATGATGCCAAATTTTAGGTGGCATTATGTTGTTAAGATCAGGTGAATGAAACTGTTTCCAAAGAGAAATTTTGGAAATATGAGTAATTTATAAACATTGAAGATTCTGAAACACTGGATTTCCTTTGTTCCTTTGCAAATGACTGGATTTCCTTTGCTGAATAATATTCCATGATAAACATACCATCATGTGAAAAATAGAACAAAGGAAATCCAGTCATTTGCAGCAACATTAATGAGTTTGGAGGACATTATACCAAGTGAAATATGACAGAAAAAGACAAATACTGTGTGGTGTCAGTTGTATGTGGAACATCCCCCACCACCCACCTCATAGAAAAGAAGCAAGGTCATAGAAACAAAGTAGAAAGGTGGTTGCTGGGTGTGGGAGATGTGGGAAATGGAGAGAGGCTGTTAAAAGGGTATAAACTTCCTGTTATGAGATAAAGTCTGGGGATATAATGTATAACATAGTGACTATAGTTGATAAATATGTGCTAAGTAATTGAAACTTTCTAAGAAAATAGAACTTACGTGTTCTCACCAAACTGATGGAGGTGTTAATTAACTTAGTAGAGATCCTTTCATAATGCATACATATATCAAATCATCACATTGTACACTAAATATTTTACAATTTTATTTGTCATTTGTAACTCAGTAAAGCTGGTAAAAGAAAAGGACTGTGTATTGTCAACCTACCATCACAGTGGCTGGCAGGCAGGTAATAAGAGCTCAGTGGTTTTATTTAGCAATTAACTCCTTTTAATAAGATAGTATAGGAGTAAGTTTCAAAATGCAGTTTTTTTAAGACTTCTGAAAATGTTATATTAAATGTTAAAAATATGTTTGACATTGATAAGAACCAGAGCAAATATATTTTTAACATTCCAATGGAGATCTTTCTTTTTTCTAAGAAAAGAATAATCTTGCAATGTGAAGGATATAAATTATTTATTGAATTAAAATTTGAAATTAAAAATATAAATAAACATAAGTAGGAAGTTGGAGATTTGAATTACTTGTGTACATAATTAAGCAAGTAAAAGTATTAATCAAAGGTTATGTTTTACTATTGCTTATTTTTATTTTACTTGATTTTTCATTTTTAATATTCATAATGATCCAGTTCAACTCAACTTTTTGTACTTTTTATACATGAGCCCTTGTCCATAAAACTATTTATTCCTATCAAACGGGTTTCTGAGTGTCATTGACTATTCGGTAATCATGGGAAGGAGTCAGCTGATTGATCTGAGTGGCTTAGTGAGTACGCACTTTGGCAGGGAATCAATGTTTTATTTTTAATTGGAAGACAGTATTGTATAGGCACCATCAGAAGAAGGTCTGGAAGGGGACAAATCAAAGGTAAAGCCATGTAGAAATAGACTATGTCAAGACCAAGGACGCAAACCTGTTTCAGGTATGTGGAGCAATTCCAAGTTCAGGGTATACAGATAGCAAGAGGGTCAAAATAACTTTTGTGTGCCATGTAAACAAGGCACCTTATGTTCAAATTTAAAAAGTGTTTGGTTGTAGTTTATTAACAATTTTAAATATTCAGAAGAATCTTGTTATGATAGTCCTATGTAGAAGGATGGAATGATCCCATGTGGATACTACCATTTCTGTAATTCAGTCTGAGTAGCCACATTAACTAGAAACAATCTATTCAGTGTCAATGATCTGTAAAAAGGACATGTAAAGCAAGGAAAAAGGACTTGAACCAGATGGACTGGTTAACAATAGAACATTTTACAAATTGCCAAGAAAATAAAAACAAGAGGTGGGAAACCGCAGCCTTGACCAGAACATTTTCCATAATCTGATAGAAGCAGAGATAACTCTGATGCTGCATTCTAGCAAACAATCATTGTGTTCACTGTGAGAACCAATTGTTCTTAGCCATGTGGAACCAAAATTAATTTCTAAATTATGAACCAACAGATTGCAATGTGCTTCCCTATCATTTAGGAGTAGAAAGAACCAGATAATTGAGTTTATTGTTTCAGTGTTTAGGGAATATGTTTAAGGAATATAAATTTTGTGCATTTTAATGGTATGGCAGGTTTCAATGATGATGACTTTTCAAGAGTAAAGAAAAAACAGGAAGGTGATGTCAGCAATGTCAGCCTAATGGTGGCAAAACACATTCCTCATCTTACCCCTACTCCCACCCAATAACAAAAATTCAGCGTTCGTCTGTTGACAGAAGTGCCTTTGAAGAAATCATATAATGGGCTCTATACACCAAGGGACCCAGAGGAAGTCTCATTCATATGTGCTGTAGGTAATAGGCAGACAGACCTAGGTCCAGGGTGTGGAACTTGCAGTTGCCTGTGAACCAGCTCCAGCCCTTCTCAGCTCTTATCCAGGAGCCACAGGGAAATTGTCTTATATAACTACTCATGGACAAGGGAGTCTTTGGGGGTATGTCCGGGTTTCCAAAGAAAGTTCTAGAATACCATAGTAGCAAAAAAAAAAAAAATCTTATGTATGTATGCATATATGTATTTTCGAGTTTGAATGCCCTGGAGTGGGTAAGAAAAGCAGCTTGATATTACCTTCATTATCCCTTCCTCAAAACAACACAGTTTAGGGCCATGACAGATCTTTATCACCCTATGATTTCCCCATGGGGGAAAGGGAGAGCCTGTAAGTGAGCACCAACTTCTCCAGCTGTGTGTGACACTGCCAAAAGGGCTCATTTCACTCTTACTCCATCAAAAGTATTGAATGATAAGCTACATGACTAGGGGTCCAGAAGAGGCTGAGAGAGCAGTAGATAGGATTCTCAGGGCACGAAATGGATGTGGGTACTACTAGCCTTTTGGACTCCCATCAGGAAGCCTGCCTACTAGCCAGTGGGTATGCTTCATGTGAAGATCCCTTAAACTGGTCCACAGATGTTCCTAGTGCTCTTTGTGCATCACCTACACACACCTGCCTTCTGGTTGCCTCCCTGTGTATACATCAGACTATGGCAGTGAGAATAAGCTTTGGCAATGAGGGTAAGCTTTGACACATGGCCATTGAGAATCTGTAGAAAGCTGGTGTAAATTTGAGAGCCAGGGAGAGACTACACATTTGGGTTTTAGTACCAACTTTTGAAAAATAAGAGATGCTCTCAGCACTTGGCACAATGCTCTGCATGATTCAGAGAAACAAGGTTAAGAATTTTGCCACAAGAAGGAACGAGTAGCATGGAACAGGTGCACCTATAAAAGAAGGTCTGAGTTGGTCTCAGAATCTCTAGTAGGGCTGATTCTGGAGGCAGTAAATAAAGACTCGAGGAGTTGTCTGCTAATTCAGATGTGATGATGTATCACAAAACTTCAAGGAGTATGAAAATCAAGGAAACACGTCATCACCAAAGGATCACAATAATTTTTCAGTAACCAAACCTCAAGGCTTTAAGATCTGCAATTCACCCAGTGAAGAATTCAAAACAGCTCTCAGGGAAACCCAATGAGGCAGAAAAAAAAAGCACAGATAATTCAACAAAATTAGAAAAATAATATACAAACAAAATAAAAAAGTTTAACAAAGAGTAACAAAAACAAAAACAAAAATTATGCAGCTAAAGAATACAATAATGAAAGGAGAAATAGACAGCATTAAAATAATAGTGTGGGACTTCAGTAACCCACTTTCAAGAATGGGTAGACAGAAAATGGAATCCAGACAGAAAATCAATAAGGAAACATTGGAAATGAATTCCACTTTAGACCAAATGGACTTAACAGACATATACTGAAAATTTCATCTATCAGCAGCATAATATACATTCTTCTCAAGTGCACTCAGAACATTCTCCAGGATAGATTATAGGTTAGGTCACAAAACAAGTCTTAGCAAATTTATGAAGATTGAAATCAAATCAAGTATCTTTTCCAAAAATGCTGATAGGAAACTAGAAATAAAATCAGGTAGAAGACTGGGTTTTTAAAAAATATATGGAAATTATACACTCCTGAAGAGCGAGCAGATAGGTCAAAAAAAGAAAACAGAAGAGAAATAAAAAAAAAATAACCTGAAACAAATAAAATTGGAAATACAACATACCAAAACTTATGGGATGCTGCTAAAGCAGTTCTAAGAGAAAAATTTAGCAAGAAATGCCTTATTGAGAAGAAAGATCTCAAATAAACAACCTAATCTTATACCTCAAGGAACCAGGAAAAAGAACAAAATTAGCAGAAGGAAATAACAAAGGTCAGAGAATGAATACATACATAGGCTTAGGAAAAAATTGGGTTTTGTAAAGGTAAACAAAATTGACAAACCTTTAGCTAGACTAAAAAAAAAGAGAAGGCTCAAAGTCAGAAATGAAAGAGGAGACAGTTACAAAGAATCAAAGAGATGACTAAGAGCAACAAAATATACAGATATAACACAAGAGATCATAAGAGATGACTAAGAGCAATTATATGCCAACATATTGGATAACCTAGAACAAATGGACAAATTCATAGAAACATACAACCTACCAAGACTAAATCTTAAAGAAATAGAAAGTCTGAACATACTACCAAAGGAATTGCATCAGTTATAAAAATGATGTCAACAAAGAAAAACCCAGAGCCAGATGGTTCTCTGATGCAATATTCTAGCAAATATTTTAAGAAAAAATAATGCCACTTCTTCTCAAATTCTTGCAAAAAATTGAAGAGGAGGGAATACTCCCAAACTCATTTTACAAGACCATTATTACCTTTTTACCAAAGTTAATAAGGACACAACAAAAAAACACTAACTGCAGACTGATATCCAGATGAATGGAGATGCAAATAAATCTCAGTACAGAATTAACAAACCAAATTAAACAGCACATGATCAAAAGGGTTTTATCCCTAGCATGTAAGAATGGGTCAACATATAAACATCAACAATTGTTATATAACACAGTAATAGAGTGAAAGAGAAATTCATATTGTTACCTTAAAAGATGTAGAATAAGCATTTGACAAAATATAATGCCCTTCCATGATAAAAATGATCAAGAAATTAGGTATACAAGGATCATACCTCAACATAATAAAGGCCATGTATGACAAATCCACAGATAACATCATACTCAGTGTTGAAAGGTTGAAAGCCATTCCCCTAAGATCAGGGACAAACCATGGTGCTTGCTCTCATCATTACTTTTCATCTAGTAGTGGAAGTCCTAGCCAGAGCAGTCAGGTAAGAAAAAGAAAAGGCATCCGTGTCAGAAGTAAGCAAAAATGTCTCTTTTTACATGATGTGAATTTATATACTGAAAATTCTATCAACTCCACCAAAATCTGTTAAAACTAATCAACAAATTCAGTGAAGTTGCCAGATACAAAATCAATATAGAATCAGTTGTGTTTTCATACACTAGCAGTGAACTATCTGAAAAATAAATAAGACAGTTCCATTCACAAAGCATCAGATACAGTAAAATCCTTTGGAATACAATGAATGTGACAGAACTGTCCACTGAAAACTGTAAGACTTTGATGAAAGAAATTGAGGAACACACAAACAAATGGAAAGATACCCCATGTTTATGGATTGGAATAATTTATATTGTTAAAATGCCCACAGTACCCAAAGCCATCAAAAAAATTCTAATGTTATTTTTCACAGAAATAGAAAAAAATAATCCTAACATTTTTGTATAATCACAAAAGTGTCTGAATAGCCAAAACAATCCTCGGAAATAAAACCAAGCTGAGGCATCATACACCTCAAACTATACTACAAAGCTATAATAATCAATACAGTATGGACTAACATAAAAACAGACACATAGGCCAATGGAAGAGTTGAGAGCCCAGAAATAAATCCTCCCATTTACATTCTACTAATATTTGACAAGGAAGCCAAGAATACTCCATGGGGAAAGGATAGCCTCTCTAACAATGGTGTTTCGAAAACTGAATAACCACATAGGGAATAATGAAATTGGGCTCCTATTGTAGGTCACTCACAACAATTAAGTCAGAATGGATTAAAGACTTAAGACTTGAAACCATAAAACACCCAGAAGAAAACACAGGAAAATATCTGCTTGATATTGATCTTGGCAGTGAGTTTTGGATATGACACTCAAAGCATAAGCAACAAAACAAAGATGAATAAATAGGACTACATGAAGCTAAAAAGCTTTTGCCCGGCAAAAGAAACAACTAAATGAAAAGTCAACCTGCACAATGGAAAAACATATACAAATCATATATCTGATAAGGGGTAAACATACAAAATATATTTGAAAAAACTCTTATAATTCAATAGCAAAAATAATACAAACCATCCAATTTTTAAAAAATGAACAGAGGAACTGAATAGACACTTTACCAAGCAAGACATACAAATGACCAACAGGTGTATGAAAAGGTACTCAATATCAGCAATCATCAGGGAAATGCAAATAAAATCCACAATGATCTATCACTTCATTCCTGTTAGGCTTTCTCTTATCAAGAAGACAAGATATAACAGATGCTGTCTAGAATTTGTAAGGGGAACCCTTGTGCCCTGTTGATGGAAATGTAAATTGATATACCTATTATGGGAGAGGGTATGTAGGTTCCTCAAAAAATTAAAAATAAAAGTACCATATGTTCCACCAACCCTATTTTGGGTATGTATGCAAAGAAAATGAAAACAGGACATCAAAGAGGTATCTGCACTCCTCTGTTTATGTCAGCGTTATTCATGGTAGCCAAGATATGGAAGCAACCTAAGTGTCCATAAAAAGATGAGTGGATTAAAAAAAAAGAAACAAAAAAAAACTTTGCAACACACACACATACACACTGGGATATTATTCATCCATGAAAAAGAAGTAAATCCTGACATTTGCAACAACATGGATGAACCCTGAGGGCGTTATGCTAAGTAAAAGAGAGAAAGATAAATACTGCATGACCTCACTTATATGTGGGATCTGAAAACAATAAAATCTTAGGAACAGAGATTAGAGTGGTGGTTACCAGGGGCTGTGAGGTTAGGGAAATGGTGAGACATTGGCCAAATAGTATAAACTTCCAGTTTTATGAAAGTAAGTTCTGGGGATCTGATGTACAATATGGTGATTATAGTTAATAAGACTGTATTATATACTTGAAAGTTGCTAAGAGAGTAAATCATAAATGTTCTCACCACAAAAAAAGAAGTGGTGCTTATGTAATAAAATGGAGGTGTTAGCTAACAATATAGCGGTAATCATTTTGCAGTATGTAAGTGTATCAAATCAACATGCTGCATACTTTAAACAGTGTTATATATCAACTTCATCTTGTTAAACCTATAAAATACATAAATGTGATGCATATCAAAAGAAGAAATACAGGAAAACTGGAAAAATTTGTTAAATTTAACAAATATTATTCTTAATAATAATTGGCCATCATATTTTTAAAATCTGCTATAGATGGGTGAGTTTCCATCTTTCCAACTTATTTTATTTCCCCTATATTGTCAAAACTTAATGGCAAAAGTTTCTAGAGAAGCTTACAAATATTAAGAGAGTTTAGTTTATGATAAATAAAGGTGTATTATGTATTTCTGTGAAGAAGCAGGCTGACCTGAGTGAACGCTTGTTTTAGAATTATATTACTGTCAGAAATAAATGTCATTTAAGAACTTTGGATATTTGAGAAATGTATTTCCATCTTGAAGGGTATATGTAGGTGTGTATATATATATACATATATACACACACACACATACGCACACACATATATATACATACATATATACATACATACATACACACACACCTATATATTCCTTCAAGATGGATATATATATATGTGTGTATATATATATGTATATATATACATACATACATATATATGTATATATGTGTATATATGTATTTATATATGTATATATGTGTGTATATGTATATATATATGTGTGTGTGTGTGTATATATATATATATATATATATCCCCTTCAAGATAGAAATACATACACACACACACACACACACACACACACAACTGTAACCTAATGACATACTTTCTTTTTTTTTTTTTTTTTACTTATCAGATAAAAATGCCAAATGCCAAATTAAACAGGAATAACTGGAAAATGTGAGTTTGGTAAAACTTGATGGAGAGGCAGAAGCAGAAGCATAGTGCAGCATGATGAAACACTTTTTGTCTCTCTCTCTCTCTCTCTCTCTCTCTCTCTTTTTTAAGATTCTTGTGTGCATTAATAAATGGTCAAGATGCCTTGACAGGTAGGCTTCATGCGACAAATATCAAAGAACAGAGAAAAGTGATTGAGACATTTAAACACCTGGAACTATTGTTAACATTCTAAATGTCAGGATTTAATTTGTAATTGTCTGTATTTCGTATTGTTACATGCAGTTGAGATAGGTCTTTGATAACATATTTTGTAAGTGAAATATGCCTTTATACATACATATTTCATTTTTTTAAGATCCAGTGTACAATAGAATTTCCTTAAAAATTTCAAAAATTCCCTGGAACCAATGGTGTTCAATTTCAAAAGACTTTTCAACATGTACCATGTTATTAATAGCATTTGCATATTGGTAATCATACTTATGCACTTGAGGTTATAACTTCTCTGTATAACAGTGTGGCTTGAGGTAAGTACCTTTGTCAGTAAATGTATAGCCATTAGAGATCACATATTTCATAAGGCTAAACTCAAAGATTTATTTAGAATCTAGTTTTCATAGGGGCACCTGGGTGGCTCAGTCGATTAAGTATCCAACTGTTGCTCTCAGCTCAGGTTATGATCTCATGGTTCAGGGGATTGAGCCCTGTGTTGGGCTCCATGCTGATGACTCAGAACCTGCTTGATTTTTTTTCTCTCTCCCTCTCTCCCCCTTCCCTGCTCTCTCTCTCTTTCAAAATAAAGAAATAAATGACATACTTTCTTAATGTAGTGGACCAAAATTAATGAATGGGTTAGGATGTTTTCACAGTATCACATTTATTTTATTATTATCCAAGGCAGGATCACTACAAATTTCTTGATATATTATTGCATGACATACATCATTATAAAATTTAGAACATGTTTATACACACTTTCATATGGCTAGTTTATGTTGATTTAAAATTCAGTACTACAATCAGAAGAAATACTTTCAAAATTAATTACACATGGCAAGGAAGTAGCAACCATTGATTGTTAGACCACTTCCCAGGTAGAATTCTAGAATGCACATTAGAATATACAAGTCTGTACTCCAGAGGAGGGTCTCGCTGGGAATAGAGAAGAGATGAGTTCTGAGAACCAAGCCTTGGGCATGCTGATAGTTATAACACAATAATTATTGTTGTGTTTGCATTTTTATTCTATTTATATTCTATTCACTTTTAATATGAAAATCTGAAGAGTTCACGATACATACTGTACCTAATTGATACTGCATTTTGGAAAACTTTTTTGATGAAATTATTCTTTTCAGTTTTAATTTTAACTTTTTACATCCAAAAGCATGTTATGATGTGTTCATATTAATGGTAAAATTAAAGTAAAATTATAATATTCATTTTGGAATTATTAAAGAGGAAAAAGATGTGTGCATAGTTCATTTGCAGTTTGTCTCATTTAGGCCCTGCAGCATAGACATTTATTAATTTTAAAACCACCTTTATATCTGTTATGTGACTTGTATAATAGGTGACTATATCCATGAAGCTATTGCCAGTTTCCAGCATCCTCAGGGATTTTCATCTCATATAAATGATCAGAAGTTAAATGTTTTTAATTGAACACACGTATTTAGTTTGGGCTCTTTCTATGTGGGATTTCTTTTAAATCTGCCTTTGTATCCTAGTGCAAACAGTGACAACAAATCCAAAAGCAAGTGCAGCCTGGCTGCACTTTCCACCCTCTAGGTGGAAAATAAAGTATTTTGAATCCTGCTTCCTTGGAAGGAATGTGCCCTTATGAAAGAGTTCCTCTAAATTTGTTAATCATTTCTCTTTGTTTTCTTTGTATAATTTAGTTTTGCCTGTTTCTGACCTTTAAATAAATTGAATTACAGTTTTAAAAAAGTTATTTTGGGATGTTTGGACTGTAGTTTTCGAATGCAGAAGAAAAGAAAAACAGCAAGTTAACAATCATTTTTTTAGGACCTCAGCAATAGCATCTTAAATAAAAGCACCTAATTTTACAGAGCCCTTACAGGTACTAATCATTGTTCTGAACTCTTAACAGACATGATTTCCTTTAATCTTTATAAAACCATGTACTATGGATCTTTGGATATAGGCCAGTAACTCAAAGACAGCCTTGTGAAGATATTCAGAGTAATTAAACTTAGGGGCGACTGGGTGGCTCAGTCAGTTAAGCCAAGGACTTCAGCTCAGGTCATGATCTCGTGGCTCCTGAGTTTGAGTCCTGCATCGGGCTCTGTGCTGACAGCCCAGAGCCTGGAGCCTGCTTTGGATTCTGTGTCTCCCAGTCTCTGTGCTTCTCCCTCACTCATGCTCTCTCTCTCTCTCTCAAAAATGAATAAACATTAAAAAAAAATTGGGGCACCTGGGTGGCTCAGTCAGTTAAGCATCCGGCTTCAGCTCAGGTCATGATCTCACTGTTTCTGGGTTTGAGCCCTGTATTGGGCTCTGTGCTGACAGCTTGGAGCCTGGAGCTACTTTAGATTCTGTGTCTCCCTTTCTCTCTGTCCTTCCCCCGCTCACACACTCTCTCTGTCTCTCAAAAAAATGAATAAATGTTAAAAAATTGTTTTTAGGGGCGCCTGGGTGGCGCAGTCGGTTAAGCGTCCGACTTCAGCCAGGTCACGATCTCGCGGTCCGGGAGTTCGAGCCCCGCGTCGGGCTCTGGGCTGATGGCTCAGAGCCTGGAGCCTGTTTCCAATTCTGTGTCTCCCTCTCTCTCTGCCCCTCCCCTGTTCATGCTCTGTCTCTCTCTGTCCCAAAAATAAATAAACGTTGAAAAAAAAAATTAAAAAAAAAAAAAAAAAGAAAAAAAATTGTTTTTAAATAAAAAATTTAAAAAGTAATTAAATGAAAAAAGTAGTACTATTTTTAATTTTTAGCATGGTAATGAATTAAGTTTTGAATTTTTTTTAACATTTATTTATTTTTAAGATAGAGACAGACAGACCATGAACAGGGGAGGATCAGAGAGAAAGGGAGACACAGAATCTGAAACGGGCTCCAGGCTCTGAGCTGTCAGCACAGAACCCGACGCGGGGCTGTAACTCACGGACTGCGAGATCATGACCGGAGCCGAAGTCAGACGCTTAACCGACTGAGCCACCCAGTCGCCCCCCCCTTTTATTATTTTTATTTTTTTAATGTTTATTTATTTTTGAGACAGAGAGACAGAGCATGAACGAGGGAGGGTCAGAGAGAGAGGGAGACACAGAATCTGAAAGTAATGAATTAAGTTTTAAATGGAGCCTAAATATATTTTTTGAGAAGTGTTATTTATTATTTTATTAGAAGTAGGCTATAAAATATATTTTAATTTTAAAAAATGAAATGTAAGTATGAGTAAATACACCTAGGGAATTGTAACAACAACAACCAAAAAAAAAAAAAAAAAAAAAGCATGCAATGGGAGAGATACAGTTATCAGAAATGAGGAAATGACACTATAAAAATTATATGATCTTAAGAAATGGGACTCATATGAAAGAACTGCAGGGTTTTGTCAAATCCACAGACCCCTAGAATTAAACAAGGAAAGTATTAACATATCTAAGGACCAAGTGAATTAGAAATTTAATGAAATCATATAGAAAACTAGGTTAGTGTTACAGATTCCATTTGGGGAATGAAGAATTGGGTAAGTATAACTTGAATATAAGACTTTTGGACTACAGAACCATCTCTGTTGCGTTACTGTCATTAATAATAGAATGAAAAAAATACTATTCAGCTATCCAATCAGAATAGCCTAAGGAATCTTGGCAGCAGCATAGATTTTTAGGCAACCTCAGTTTGTATCCACCAAGCCCAAATTGCTTGAAATGTTGTAATTATTATCTTAAGAGGCTAACATCTTTCCATAGCAGAAAGATATATAAATATAGAAACGTTTAAAAGAGTCACAACTCTCTGTTAATATTGTTGCGTTAACCTTGCATCTTCAGTAATTTTAACTTTGAAAAATTGTAACAGTATATACTCTTTTGTGACTATTCTTTCATTTAATACTCAGGAGTAATGAGTGCCCCGAAGTATTCACAGGAGTTTTATTAATAATGAACAAAGAATATCCCTCGAGATAAATATTAAAGAAAAAGAATTTTTGTAAATCCATTTAGGATACTCAGAGAAATAAGATAGAAAACTAACAGACAACATCTTGGAGTAATCTTACAGGTTTACTTTTTGTGTAGAAACTTACTAATTAATGCATCATACAGATATATTTGAGAGACCTCAACTTTTATCATATGTACAAGTTTAGTTTATAAAACTTACCAGATTAAGTAGCTGAGGATATAATAGAAATATAAAAAAGGAAATTACATATTTTAAATATATAAAGATTGTTGAAAATAGTTGAAAGTATATGAGTTTTATAATCTCCTCAAACATTTGCAAAGGCTACAAAAGGTAATTTTTTACCTTTTAAATTTTATAGCTCTAATTATCCAGAATAAGTTTTGTACATCTAGACTTTAAGATTTGTAACTTCAGTAAATTGGAAATTATTTAAACTGAATAAACCCTAGTAATCATTTCTGTGAGCAAAACTGCCCTCCAGGCCATCAAAACAAACAAAACCAAAAAACTCTTCTTAAATGTAGCAGCAAGCAGTAAGCACAAATTTGGGTTTAAGATGAAAAGAGCTCACATTCTAATGTTCCCTTGGATTTTAAAAAGATTTTGTAGGAGAGCACTTTGACCTGAAATATTGCTTAATGGTCTGTGGGTGCCAGTTCTGTACAGTCTTACCTCTTCTAACTTTTTGCTTTTTTTTTGCCTTTTGTAAATGTGCTTATAAATGAACAGATAAGGATGCTTCCTTATTGGTATGAATTCTGTGCAGTTTAACAATTTTTGAACAACTTACAGCCTGTAATTATCTCTGCCTCATAGTTATATACTGAGATTTCGTTTTCAAATTATACTTTTATCCTTTGCAGTTTATTCCTCTACTTTTCTATTTTTGTATATAATGCAGTAAGTAAACACAGATATGAAGGGGATAATTATTGCTACCTTTTAATTTTTTAAAAAACACATGCTGCACCATAAAAATGGTTAATAATAACATAACCTTAGTTATTCACCTAGTAGCAGCCTGAAAAGAAAGGGTACAGAAAAGGAGAAAGTCTAAAAGATAAAGCTAAGAAGAATATCATTATCAGTTTGTTTCTGTATGTTTTTGCCTACTTCACATCGCCAAGCTTTATAATTTCATAATATTTCATCACAAGTTTGAGATTCTATGTTATCAAGTTCTGTATCTTAGTAATTATAATAAAATAAAATTTAAAAAAAGGAGTAAAAGCTTTTAAATGGAATTGCTTTAACATTCCTAAGGCTCCATGGGCTCCTGTTAGTATATTTTATTCTCAGTATTTATAGTTAAAGCACATTTCTCCCTTTTTATACATTTCTAAATTTTCATTAATTCCTTATAAACAATTAAATCACAGAGTAAGCAAAGCCAATTGAATGGTGGCTGAACAGCCATCACTACTACACAGTATTAAAAATTGAAAATTAGCACAGTTTTAGCTTTACCAGCTAATTTAGTTAGGTATCACCCTAAGGCATCAACACCATTTATCACTATCACTGCAGCTTGGCATGAAGGCACAGTCACCAGTAGCTTTTACAAAGCAAATTAAGAACTGTTAAAATTCTCTTTGCTCAGGGAAGGAAAACATTTAATATTCTTTGTGTATAAATCCTTTGTGGTCAACACCAATGCCATGATTAGCCTTAACCTTTGGACGTTCTAATAAAAAGGTGTGTTGCCATGTGTAATGGCTTATGATTTTCAATTCCTAAAAAAAATATTTAAAAAAATTATGATTTTCAAAGGTTGTTTTTATACTGAAAAATGACTATGTTCAATGTAGCCAGAAAGGCAACTATATTATATTTCTTACTAAGAATTAAAATATAAATTACCTTTGCTTTTTAGTTATTTTTAAAAAATGTTTAATTCTTATAAATCATATTTTGAATACAGATTTAAAAAAAATATTTATTTATTTTGAGAGAGAGAAATAAAATACAAATGGAGGAGGGGACAGAGAGAGATGGAGAGAGAGAATTCCAGGTAGGCTTATCGAAGTCAGTGTAAGCGAAGTCATTGTAAGCCCAACATGGGGCTTGAACCCATGAAGTATGAGTTCATGACCTGAGCTGAATGATATCAAGACTCAGATGCTTAACCAACTGAGCCACCCAGGTGCCCCTGAATGCAGAAAATTTTATTATTTTTTTAATAGTCTATTTTTTAGAGCAGATTTAGGTTCATAATAAAATTAAGGGAAAAGAACAGAGATTTCCCATATGCCCCTCACTTTACTCATGCATAACCTTTCTATTATCAAATTCCCTCATCTGATTGGTACATTTGTTAAAATTGATGAACCTATGTTGACATATCATTTTTACTCAAAAGTCATTTTACATTAGGATTCACTTTAATGTTCTCTTGTATGGATTTGGACAAACATATAAAGACATTTATTCACCATTATAATGTAATACAGTGTAGTTTCACTGCCCTAAAGATCCTCAGTGGTCCACCAGTTCATCCTTAACTATCCCCACATTACAGCAATCCCTGTTTTGTGTTTTTGTTTTTTCAGTCTCTATACCTTGCCTTTTCTAGAATGGAATATAGTTTGAGTCATACAGTATGACTTTTCAGAATGCCTTCTTTCACTTAGTAATATGCCTTTAAGGCTTTCCTGAAGTTTATAGCTTGATAGCTCTTTTTTTTTTTAGGGCTGAATAATACTTTATTTTCTGGATGTACTGGATATAACAGTTTATTTGTCCTTTCACTTACTGAAGGATAGAATACTGTAACATTTTAAGTCTTGAAGTTGGTCAATATTAGTACTCTTTTTTCTTCTTCAGTGTTAACTTTGCTATTCTCTGTCTTTTACTCTAGGTTTTACCTCTTCATATAATCTTTAGAATAAATTTGTTGCTATTTGCAAAGTAGCCTGCTGGAATTTTGATTGTTAATGCACTGAATCTGTAAATCAAATTGGGAAGAATTGATGCCTTGACAATATTGAGTCTTCCTATCTATGGAGAGAGAGTATTTTTTTTTCTTTATCTCTTTGGTATCTTTCATCAGAATTTTGTGGTGTTTTCTAATAAAGAACTGTACATATTTTGTTAAATTTATATCTAAGTATTTCACTTCTAGAATACCAGTATAAATGATATTGTTTTTAATTTCAGATTACATTTGATTATTGTTGGTATATAGGAAATCAGTAGGCTTTTGTATATTAAGCTTGTATCCTGAATCCTTGTTAACATCACTTATTATCAGTTCTAGAAGTTTTTTGTTGTTGTTGATCGTTTCAGATTTTCTACAGTAGATAGACCTCATGCCATGTGTGAACTAATACAGTTTTATTTCTTCCTGATCTATATACCTGTATATTTTTTTCTTGTTTTATTCATTGGCTAGGACTTCAGGATGATGTTGAAAAGCATTGGTAGAGGAGATATTCTTTGTTCTTTATTGTAGTGGGAAAGCCTGTAGCTTTTCACTATTGAGTAAGATGTTATCTTCAGTTTTTTTGTAGATATTCTTTGACAAAATTCCTTTCTATTCCTAGTTTATTAGTTTAACATCATAAATGAGTGTTGGATTTTATCAGATGTTTTTTTCTGCATCTTTTGATATGATCATGTGATTGTTTTTCTTTTTTAGCCTGTTGATATGATGTTTATTACATTATTTTATTTTTGAATATTGAACTAACCTGGAATTGTTGATAGAAATCCTACCATAAATAGTGTAAACATTTTTTATACATTGCTGGATTTTATCTTCTAATATTTTGAGGGTTTTTGCATCTATGTTCATGAGAGGTATCAGTGTGTAGTTGTTTATTAATGTAATGTCTGGTTTTAATATTACAGTATGGGTGGCCTAATAGAATGAGTTAGGAAATATTCCTCTACTTCTGTATTCTGAAACAGATTGTAGAGAATTGGTAGAATTTCTTCTTTAAATGTTTGTAGAATTCACCTTGAACACATTTGGGCCTGATGCTTTCTTTTTTAGAAGGTTGTTAATTGTTGATTCATTTTTTTTTAAATAGATATAGACCTATCATACTGTCTATTCCGGTGTCAGTTTTGGTAAATTGTATTTTTCAAGGAATTGTTCTATTTCAATTAGATTATTAAATTTGTGAGCATAGAGTTTTACATGGTATTCCTTTAATATTCCATGAATGTCCGTGGAATAGGTAGTATTACCCTTGTTTTACCTATGATATTAAAGAATATCAAGGTGTGTTTTATGTCCCAGAATGATGTCTATCTTGGTAAATGTTTCATGTGATCTTGAGGAGAATGTGTATTCTTCTTTTGTTGGATGAAGTAGTTCTAAGTTGTCCATTATATCCAGTTTTTGTTGTTGAATTCATCTGTGTCTTTAATGGTTTTCTGCCCGCTAGATCTGTCCATTTCTGAGAGTGGGGATTGAAGTGCTCAGCTATAATAGTGGGTTTATCAATTTCTCCTTGCAGTTCTGTAAGTTTTGCCTCATGTGTTTTGGCACTCTGTTGTTAGTCATATAGATATTAAACATCACTGTGTCTTCTTGGGGTGCCTGGGTGGCTGAGTCAGTTAAGCGTCTGTCTTCAGCTCAGGTTATGATATCATGATTTGTGAGTTGGAAGCCCGCATTGGGCTCTATGCTGACAGCTCAGAGCCTGGGGCCTGCTTCAGATTCTGTGTCTCCCACTCTCTCTGCCCCTTCCCCGCTTGCACCCTGTCTCTCAAAAATGAATAAATGTCAAAAAATTATAAAAAAAAATCATTGTGTTTTCTTGGTGAATTGACTCCTTTAGCCTTATATAGTAACACTCTATTCCTGATGACTTTCCTTTCTGTATCTGAAATTAATATAGCTACTCCTGCTTTCTTTTAATTAGTGTTATCATGGCTTATCTTTCTCCATCTGCTTACTTTTAGTCCATATGTATCTTATATTTGAAGTGGGTTTCTTATAGATTACCTATAGCTGGAGCTTGTTTTTTGACCACTCTGATAATGTCTTTCCATTGATGCAATTAGATCATTACATTTAGTGTTTATCGATAAAGTTGGAACACTATCTACCATATTTGTTACTGTTTTCTATTTGTTGCTCTTATTTGTTTCTATTTTTGTTTTCTACTCTTTTTCTGCCTTTTCTAGTTTTAATGGAGTATTGTATATAATTCTATTTTCTCTCCTTTCTTACCATATCAGGTTTACTTCGAGGCAGGTGGCAACAGAGTCCCTTAACTTTTATTTGTCTGAGAAAAACTTTATATATCCTTCACTTTAAAAAAACAATTTCTTAGGTACAGATTTGTTGCTTGCTGTTTTTTTTTTTTTTTCTCTCAGCCCTTGACATATTTCACTTCACTTCTCGCTTGCATTTTTTCAAAGGAGAAGTTGAATTAATACTTACTTTTGCTACTCAGTAGGTAAGAATTTTACACCCTCTGGCTTCTTTCAAATTTTTTTTCTTTATCTTTGCTTTTTTATAGATTGAAGTGATAAACTTAGGTGCAGTTTTTTGGCATGTATCCTGCTTGGTGTTTTCTGAGTTTCCTGGATGAGTGGTTTTATATGTCATTAATTTGGGGAAATTGTTACTTATTATTTTAAATATTTTCTCTTTCCTTTTTTTAAATGTTTATTTATTTATTTTGAGGGAAATATATATATATATATATATATATATATATATATATATAGAGAGAGAGAGAGAGAGAGAGAGAGAGAGAGAGAGAGAGAGAACATGCATGTTAGTTGGGGAGGGGCAGAGAAAGAGGGAGAAAGAGAATCCCAAGCGGCTCTTTGCTGACAGCACAGAGCGGGATGCTGGGCTCAGTCCCACAAACTGTTAGATCATGACCTGAGCCTAAACCAAGACTCAGATGCTTAACCAACTTAGCCACCCAGGTGCCTTGTCCATCTTCCCTCCCTCTTTACTTTGTCTTGCTTGCTTGCTTACTTTCCTCTTACCCTTCTGCAAAAAAATGCCATCAAAGACATTTTTCATTTGTTATTTTTTTTTCTCTAGCATTTGTTTTTGGTTCTTTCATAGAATTTCCATCTCACTGCCTATATTGATCATTTGTTCTTATGCTGTCTACTTTATCCATTAAAGCCCTTATCAAATTAATCATAGGTGTTTTAAATTTCCAGGCTAATTCCAACATTCCTGCTGTATCTGAGTCTGATTCTATTGATTATCTCTTTCAAATCTGTTTTTTTTTTTTTCCTTTTTGGTATGTCTTGTAAATATACATTTACAAGAAACTGCTGTAAGTAGGCCTTTAGTAATGTGGTGGTAAGGCATGTAGAGAAGAATGAATAGGTCTGAGTCTTTTAGTGAGACTGTGCCCCTGGACTGTGACATGCATATGATTATCAGTCCTCCCCTACTTCCACACTATGTTGGACAATATGTCTAGAGTGAGTTGAAGTTTAGTATTTCCCTTCTTCCAGATCAGTTAAGTTCTCATAAAACCCAGGCAAATTAGGCTCCTGTTAAATTATTCCTCATGAGGTCAGACCCTGTTAAAAAGAACAGAATGCTCAGATTTATTTCTAAATGGGTCCTTTTCTTCTCCCCCTACCAGAAGTGCAAGGGGATTTTTCCCCAATACTCACTGTGAAAACCTGGTAAAGATTCAGGAGGTAAACTCACAAATAATGGAGTCCCTAGATAACTGGGTCCCCGTAGAGTTTTTAATTCTCAGAGTTGTCCACACTAATCTTTACTGTCTGTTCTGCACAGTTACAGCTAGGCATCACAAAATGTAAAAATGAACAGAAATGTACACTTACACATACATATAAACCAAATCCTATATGTGTATCCTATTTCTCTTATTTTCTTTGTCTTCTGCTTAGAGAATTTAGCCTATTTCTGGCTGACTTTTTTTTTTCTGTTCCATTAACCTCTATTTTTTTCTGTCATCAAATAGTACCTTGTTTTCACTGAGTTTAAATTCCTCAATCGTAGACATTTAGGAACTTATGAATGTACAATAACTGTTACTGCCTAGCAAGAACTTTTTAGGATAATACATAAATAATGATTACTAACAGTGGCATAATAAGGGGAAGAATATCTAATCAATGTATCAGGTAACTTGTCAGTATATATTCTGTGTTAATAACTAAACACCTAATGGCTGTTTAGTAAATGAAGCAGATCACTTGGCATTGTCGACATTGTGATTATCATCAACAAATTTATAAGCTTTTTCTAGTTCTAAGCCAGTGTCTGAATACTATATTAATCCACAAAGTCTATCAGAGCCCTATTCAGTAAGAAAGTCCTTCACTGTACTAATTTTTGTCTTGATGGCTTGAACTCTGGGATGAAGCTATGCAAAAAAACACTGGCTAATGCTTTTGAATTCATGCTGTTCTTCTGTAAAATTTATTGAGTTCAGATGCAAAATATGATTTTATAGGTTAGCTATTTGAGATTGATTTGTTGTTCATTATTTCTATGTGATCCAGTATCTTATTGACATTATTACCTAACGTTCAATAAACAAGACATTTACTCATGGATCCTAAAACTTGTGATGCCTTGAAACACACACTTTACTAACTCCAATAATGAGTCTAATGACTAAAATAGCAAACATTTCTATTATTAGCTTCTAAAATAGAATGATCGTAGCTATATGGAACTTCCCTAAAGTTTCAGGGCACAAGTTAGGCTCTCTAGCACTTCTGTGATAGATAAGACAGATATACAGTTTCTTCTATAGGTATAAGAAGCACTATAAAATGACATATTCCACACATAATAGAATCCTTTCTCCTACTAAATAACTCATTAGCTCATCATTGCTTTATCAGCTTGTTTCTCTAGGAAAACATGCTGCCTTTGTGTGATGAACACAGACAGTCTGAGGAAAAATACAGCTATTACATTATTATTTGAGTATGAGCTCTACAGTAGGTTCTCATTGTCTAGATGCCTTGTTGCTCTCTACCTAAGATGTACTTAAAAATTTAGTTGTGTGTATTAATCCACAGACTTAATAAAAATAACTGTGATCTCAAAAATTCTAAATTTTGATGACTGCCAGTTCTTCAGATACATTTGTGAGGAGGCAAATATATCAAACAAATAATTTGTTAAAGTATTTGTTTAAATCATCTGAATAAAATAAGAATCCAACATTTATATAAATGCCGAGATTCTCAGAAAGCTGTTATACCACTTCATATAAACAGTGCCACATTTTGGTAGAGCTTCATTTAAAATCTCTACCAACTTAAAATAGCTGTTTTTTATATTTTTTTCTATAATGTCATTTTCTGTCTCAGCTAAGAGTAATATCACACACACACACACACACACACACGTGTGTGTGTGTGTTTCATTTATTGTTATTCACTTTCATTATTCAGGATAGTTAATATTCTACAGAGTTGCCACAAACACACAGTTAGTGAATAGGGAATTCTTGCTCCTAGGGAAAATATAGGGTTAGGTTCCTGAGAGACTTGTCACATTTTCATCAACTAGCTTTATTTTATATGCATTTCTGTTTAAAGACACCTTATTTAATATATCTTACATAATGGATTGCATGGTCTTATGCCAGGGGTTTGGAGACCATTTCCATTACATAGGTTCATTTGACAATGTCCTCATGAAACAAACCAGTAATTTCAAAACTCAAAATTTGTGCCACTGTGCACATGTGTGTGAATGACCATGAAAACACTGGCAGTACTGATTTGGGAATTATAAATAAATTTTAGTGAGTAGGCAAATTCACAAATACAGAATCAATGAATAATGAATTTTTTTCATGAATAATAAATTCTTGTTTTAATAATTCCACTATGAATAATTATATTTGTTTTAACTTTAATACCTATTTTTTAACTTCAGTTTATCCTGCTGAACTCCTGAGACTCAAAAATCAATTCATTCCCTCTCCTCTTCAGTGTTTATTCAACTGTGTTCTCCTCAATGAAAACATCCCTTTATACTTTTATCAGTTAGAGTTCAATATGACAAACAGAAGAACCATTGCAGGCTCTTTCAGACTTTGGTTTTCGTATTTGAGGCTGGAAGTTGAAGTCTGCAGAACAGGCAGTTAGGAAGCAAAGATGGACAAAGAAGGAAAGATGGATAAAAAAGAGAACAAAGAGAAACTGAGACTCGTGTAAAAACTGGAACCCTTATATGTTAACTGGAACCCATTTCAGTTTTCATTGCTTCTGACTATGATGAGATTGTTGTCCTACATGAGAAATTGTTGCCCTTCTTTATGGAGGTAAACACATATCTGGCCCAGGATTCATAGAAGCTGAAGGAAGATCTAGGGGGATGTAAATCATTTGCAGGCCTGCTGCTGCTACTTGCCCATTTCCCCACCATACAGGTTTAGCCAGCAGAAAGCAGCAACACGTGTGAGCTCAAAAGTGCCCCATTACCTTGGTATACTTTCTGCACATAAAGATCAATAAACCTGCTGCTTTATTTCTTCCCTCCAAATCTTTGCAACAATGTGTCTTATGGCCTACTCTTACCAAAAGCCTACAGGTAAGGATATTCCAAGAAAAGTAATCAGCTTTGCTCAATTAACTTTTTGTTAATTAGTACTCATACATATCTACCCTTGTCACTTAGTACCTTTTGTCTACCTTTTGTCACTTAGTACCCATATATATCTCTTTAAACACACTAATTTCCAATAAAAACAATCAAGTGATGCTTCTACCTAACATGATATAACTTTTCCACTGGCTTTAATCATAGTAGTTGAGGGTATTGAGAGACCTCCTGGGGAATCATCTATCTTCTAGATATATTATTATGAGTCCTCATTGTGTAGTAGCAACCCACTATTTCCTTGACTGTCAGAGTCATTTACTCAATCAGAACTGTAACCCCTTGCTTTATCTGATTCATTGACATGAGGAGCTAAAAGTGGTTAGGTTGCCATCTCAAATTCTAGTTCAGTAGAATCATTATTTTGTCATTGATATAATCATTCCTACTTTCAGATTTAAGACTTCTCCACCATTAGAACCTAAAGTTATAGGGAATAGGAAATCTTACCTCCCCTCCACTCTCTTCTCCTCCCCTGCCCTTTTCTTTTCCTTTATCCTTTCCTTCCTTTCCTTTCCTTTCCTTTCCTTTCCTTTCCTTTCCTTTCCTTTCCTTTCCTTATGCTTTGTTTCGTTTCGTTTCGTTTCGTTTCGTTTCGTTTCGTTTCATTTTCTTTCCTTTTTTTTTCCTTCCCTAATGGATCACTTGTGGTAATAGTGAAAGGAGGTACTTTTCATTTTTACCCTTTGATTCACAGATCCATAAATCTTGGCTATGGGAGAAACATATATGTGTTACTGATTTAGAGTAAGTATCACATCCTGGAGATAAATGTCCCACATCTGCAAGGTTGTACAACTGAGATATAACCATAAGTAAGAGTTCATAAGGAAATTATTCTGTTTTATCAAGCCAGGTGTTTCTAGATGATAAGGAAAATATACATTCATTGAATTTATGGAACTGGGCTCATTTGCAAACTTCATTGGTTGATCAAAAATGATGTTGTATATAACATCAACCTGGTTAGTTTGGTATTCTGTAAGTCCATGGATAGTGACTTTGGTGGAAGCATTGCAGACAGTGAAGAAAAATCTAGGGCTAGAGTAAATGTCTGCTCTAGTGAGAACAGATTGTTGCTTCTTCCACCAGTTGACCTGACTGCTAATCCTAGGGGATGGTGCCATAATAGGGGCTGAGTGTTGGGTTCTGCTGTGGGCACATTGGTACTCACCAGTGGCTGTAACCAGCTCTCTTCTGGTGAGTGGAAATCCTATATTCTCTTCCCACTATAACATCTACTGCTGCCATGGTCAATTTGTTCATCAGCCAGTTAGGCAATTTTAAGGAGTGCCTGGGAGCAGGATGACTGACTTTCAGAATAATGGTCACCTATTTTCCTCCATAACACCTACAACTATCTGACATACCATATTTATTTGTCTATTGGTATTTATTGGCTCTTTCCCACATTAGAACGTATACTCCATTGAAGGCAGGGTTTATTGACTATTTTGTTCACTGTATTCCCACACATAAAAAAGTATGTGAATCATAGTATATTAACTAAAAAATAATTTAAAATTAAACAACATTTAACTTTATAAATAACTTATGTATGACTGCTATTTTTATTTGTGATTTATTAACAACAACAACAACAACAACAACAACAACAAACACCTGAGTGTCACAGACATGTTACTTACCAGCAGTCATTGATTTATTTCGTCATGGAACTTGGATTCACACCTTGTTTGCCTGATTTACAAACAGTACTTTTAACCAGGATGATATATTACCTCTTGTTTTGAAATACTGGATTTTTTTTCACAAAGTAGAACAGTGTCAGAGGGAGTTTTCTATTTTGAAATTTTAATGTCATATGGGAGAAGTCCTGCAGGAAGTCAAAACTGTGACCACTTTCAGTATCATGTGCTTTATGAAAAATGCAAATACTTTGGATTCATCTGTGGAGTTTTCTAGGGTCTGACAGTATTAAATAGACATTTTTTTAAAAAAATATTTATTTTTAAGAGAGAGAGAGAGAGAGCGAGCATGGGAAGGGCAGAGAGAAATGGAAACACAGAATCTGAAGCAGGAACCAGGCTCTGAGCTGTCAGCACAGAGCCTGACGCTGGGATCGAACTCAAGAACTGCAAGATCATGACCTGAGCCAAAGTCAGATGCTGAAATGACTGAGCTACTCAAGTGGCCCTAAATAGACAAATTTTGAATTTCAAGACCTGCTAAGGCTGTTAGTAGTAAACACCTCAGAGCATCATTTAGGGCTCCTAGAGAGTTATTGTACAGTAAGGGCAAGAAACCACACCTACGCAAGTATTTTATAAAAAATTGCAACCCAGCTCGGTATGATTGAATTAAGATGGGATAGTCCCTCTTCGGAGAAAGATAATATAATATATAGTCTTTGTATATTTCATTAACAGTGTCCTTTATTCAATTAGAAATCTACTGGAATATTAAGAAAATATAGCCAAGAGGAGAAAATCAGATAATAGACATAGGGATGATCGGGTTATTAGTGTCCTCAAATATAAACTCTAAGTTAACTGTGATTAACATGTCTAAGAAAATAGAAGGCAAGAATAATTTTGCCAGAGGACAGTAAATTATGAAAACAATCAATGGGAAATTCTCTTTCTAACCAATACAATAACTGAAATTAGGAAATCAACGTATGGTATTAACTAAATTGGACAGACAAGAAGAGAGGATTTATGGACTAGAAGATAGATTATTAGAAAATATTCAGGCTGAATTGCCTAGATAAAAGCCGGGCAAATGCAGAAGGGAAGAGATGAAAAGGAAATGAGGGCAAAAACAACATCAAAGAGTTAATGGCTCAGAATTTCCTTTTTAATGACAAAAGCACATCAATTTATATATTCAGAAAGCATTAAGGAACCATATCAGGATAAATGCGTGGAAAAGCACATCTACACATATTGTGGAAAAGTGATAAAAAACAAATAAAGAGGAAAAATATCACAGTCAGACAAAAAAAAAAGACAACTTTCAAAGGAGCAACAATAACATGGACAGCAGATCTCTCAGCAGAAACCGTTGGACCCAAAGGAGGAATAAAGCTAGATGCTTCCTGATAAATACTTTATAAAGCTACAGTAACTAACACTATGTAAACATGTAATAGTGAGTAAGTATACCAAGGAAACAGACTAGTTATAAAAGAAAGACCCATACACATATAATATCTTGAATTATGACAAAGGTATTCCTGTGCACTTGGGGAGAATAATCCTTCCAATAAATCACAGTCAGATATCCATATGGAAATTTGAAAGAATAAAAAAATTCCAGAGTAATTTCACATCAAAATGTGAAGCATGAAGCTAATAAAGCTTCTAGAGTAAAATGTGAGAGAATATCCTTATGAATTAGGATAGTAAAAAAATTTCTCTTAAAGACAGAAAATATAGAAAGTTGGCATATTGTACTATATTAATAACTTGGTTTATCAAACGACACTGCTATGAGTGAAAAGCAAGTCTCTGAGTTAGAGAAGATGATTGCAATATATGTACCCCCTGAAAAGGAACTTACATTCATAATTTAAGTCTAGAAGAAAAAAATAGACAAAAAAATTAATAAATCCTTCACACACACACACACACACATACACATGCAAACGTACACGAAAGGATATCTATATCTTTACTTCTATCTTTTTGTGACTTTGTTAGAGAAGTGCAAGTTAAAATTATGATGAAATACCATTGTCCACGCAAAAAGTGGCTGCTTTCTGTGAATGTTGTCCCTCCCATAACCTACCCCAAATTCATATGATGAAACCCTAGCCTTCAAATGTGATCTTAATAGGTAGGGACTTTGGGAGGTGACATGATCTTGGGAATGGAGATCTCATTAAATGGAATTTATACACTTATAAAAGACACCCCATGAAGCTCTCTAGCCAGTTCTACTAGGTAGAGACACTATGAGAAGAGTGCTGTCAGTGAAGTAGGAAAAGGGCCCTCACCATATCATCCTGGTGCCTGGTCTCAGTCTGCCCAGTCTCTAGAATTGTGAGCAGCAACATTTTGTTGTTTTTAGGTTACCTAGTCTGTGGTATTTTGTTCTAGTAGCCCAAATGGAGTAAGACAATAGCTAAAATGAAAAACAAACAAACAAAATTATTGCCTAAGATATAGAGAAACTGATTCTATTATACACTGTTTTAGGAAAGTTAGATTGGTATAATTACATTAGAAAATAGTTGTCACCATCAACCAAAGGTGAATGAGCTGATATCCTATTACCTAGCAATTCAACTTACAGCATATACCTAACAGAAATGCGCATATAGAAATGTTGGTAGTAGCGTTATTCATTATAGTCCTAAAGTTAATATAACCAAAATATCTATCAATGTTAGGATAACAGAAAGATTCATTCAGTGAATTGCCTTTCAACACTGACAATGAACATTGCGTTCTGCACATCACAGCATAGATGGAATCCCAAACATGATTATAAGTGTAAGAAGCCAGATATAAGAGAGTGAGTTTCCTATATCCTGTTTATATACATTTCAAAAAATTAATTGGCACAAGAAACCTATGGTTACTGAGCTCAGGATAGTAGTTACTTTTGATGAAGCATAGTGAGTAATAACAGGTACGAGGGGAGCTTCTGGTGATATTCTATCCTACCAAGTACCGGTTTCATCACTGTTAATTTTGTAAAAAAAAATCACTTATTACTTTTTTGCACTTATTATTTTTGCATAAATTTTACACATTAAATACATCGGCATAAAGTTTCCCTTTTTTATATTTAAAATTTTTAACTAAAAATAAAAATGCCATCCTGCGCCATAAGAAACTCTGATACTCGGCTTAGAGAGGTTTTTTTTTTTTAAGATTATTTATTTTGAGAGAGTGAGAACAAGCGCAGGGGATGGGCAGAGAGAGAGGGAGAGAGAGAGTTCCAAGCAGGCTCTGCACTGTCAGTACGGAGCCCCTACGTGGGGCTCCATCTCATGAAATGTGAGATCATGACCTGAGCTGAAATCGAGAGTTGGATGCCTAACTGACTGAGCCACCCAGGTGCCCTGAGAGGTATTTTTTAATTATATATTAATGAGCATTGTTGACAATAGACCATAACAACAATTTGGGAAAGCAAAGTCTATTTCAATGATTACCGTGAAATAAATATATTAAAGTTAATTTTGCCTGGAACCTTAAAATATTTTAAGAATAAAATTACTCTTTATTTTTCTTAAAATTAAAAAAAAAAGGTGAAATGCTGTTACTTGTAATGCAATGGCTAGGAAAGTTCTTACAGATAGACTCTAAGGGCAAATATAAATTAAAAATGAGAAGCTTGATTCTCCTTGCTGGAAATAAGGGAAGAGATGTCTCCCTTTTCTTTCTCCCTTTTCTTAGAGTACTTACTTAAGATAACTTGTAACTTCTTTTCCTGTGTCCTGGAAATGTATGTAGTTTCTCTTAAAAGCTAAATAAGACTTATTGTGTCTGTGTTGCAACTCAGGAATGCCTTTCTCAAGAGCCTGGGAACCATCTCATTGAAATGTAATCATTTCATGTCATGTCATGTCATGTCATGTCATGTCATGTCATGTCATTTCAGACGGCACCCCCTATCACCAGTTTCCATGGGAGGATGGAAGCCTAACTTCAGCAAGCCACCTGGCTCTAAGACTGCCTCCTGTCATAAATATGTGAGAAGTTTATTTTTACTTTTTTAAGGTAAGCGAATTAAACATGGGTGACTACCTCAGTGAATTTAGGATGAGCTCTGTGTGACAGTGTTGTCAAGTTCTCTTATTATCTTGAGAACATATATGCAATGAGTTCTATCTGGTTACATGGATAAAAGTGTCAGATTTGTCTCTGTCTTGGCAATCTCTTAGCAGATTGCCTGTGATGCACATCACATTCTGGTTTAATTCTAATTCAGTAACAAAATTGGTTTCTTTTATGCCTTTGTGGAGAAGTTTTCTGAGTTGGTAGAAGATTTTGTTTTTAATTATATTTTTCCACCAGTGCACATATATGATATAACTGCATATAGATGTGAATATACATCCAAATATATTAGAAAAAACATATGTATAAGAGTTGTTATACTCCAGCCTTTTTTTTAGCAGCCTGTATATCATACCCATTGTAATATCTTCTTTTCTACTCTATTCATTAAATATTATTTTAAAATTTTTATATTTATGAAATACTTTATTTAAATAAGGAATGAAAACAATTTTGAGTGCAAAAGGGTTCTTTATGAGAAAAATGTCCATACTGAAATTTTATTTGTTAATTTTAATTATGGAATATATGGCTTCAGAGTCATCATTGATGAAGGATTCATTATATAGGGAACAGAAATTTGTCACATAACAAATGAGAGAAAAGAGGTAGAGTATATTTTAATTAATTTTTAAAACAATAAAAAAGATTAATTCAAGAAAATTAAAGTTAATGTTGACATCTGAGAGGACAAAATGAGCCAAGTTGGTTTTAGGAGATACTAATGGTATGTGTTTTACTATTAAATCTATTCATGGCAAGTGACTTGGAGACCCAGACATTCCTGGACATCTTCTCAACATATTCATCTCTGATTACTAAAGAAGTGGAGAATAACTATGATTAATGATAATAAGTCCATTAAGCCTTCTGTCACTGTGCTACAGTAATACAGTTTTTGGCCAAAGCGCATTGTGGAGAAGGTAGATAGCTAAAATAATTTGTGAACAGTGCTAATGACCACAGTACTATTACTAAACTTCATCTTCCTAAAGAAGAAAATACAGCTGAGCCAAAAATTGTTGGACCTCTGATGGTTGGACCTTGAGAGTACAGAAGCCATTGAATGAAGCAGTTTTAAAAGCAGTCTTATTTTCACATATTAAAGTGTACCACCTAAATCTCATGTTAAATTTGAAACTCTCATTAAATTCAAAATGTTAGCCTCCCTCTTTCTCCACAACCCCACCTCCATGAATCCTGGCCAGTGCTCTCATACCTCATTGTTTTCTCGCTGAGAGCAGTAGGAAAGTGAACACATGATCTATTTCACTCAAGTCTTACAAGCTCCAGGACCTTACCCTCATCTATTGATTTTAGCTCCTCCAAGATGGAGCAGTGTGGAGAAATTTCAGCATCAAGATAAGGATCCATTAATTTAGCCTTTTTAAATTTGTATTTCTCTCTTGGTTGAGTCATATACTTTTTTTTTCAAATGCTGGCTCTTTTAAGTAGTATATAGATGATTCTTTCAAAGACAATTAATGGAGATTCCTCTGGACTTTTTAACCACTTTCTAACACATCCATTGTATTCTCCAACTGACCTTTGTCATATTCCTTTAGTTTTGATACAGTGGTGATCTCCCTCCTCCTGCTAATATCACCTTATCCAGAAGATAGTTTTGTTGAGTAACCCAAATTCAGTTGCCTTTCATGGAGCTGGAGTATGGAAATTCAACCCTTTGCCTACTACCTCAGAATGCAAATGGTCTTTTTTCTAATTTCCTTTCCACTTAGGGATATTCAAGTCAGCCTCTGCGTTCAGACTTTATCAGCCAGGTGCCAATCTCTATGATTCTCCCTCAAATATCAGAGGGTTCTTGGTAATTCTCCCAAGAATATCTCTGAGTCCTCTATTCCAGTACCTGTGTGGCCTATACATCTCTGTCATTCATTGAGCATTCAGGTAGACAGTGAGATATTTCTCCTCTTATAAACCATCAAAATCTCTATTACCACTTCTTTTGACTACCCTTTTAGTTGGCTTGAATTATAGGAGATGCAGTCTTCTTCTATCTTCATAATTAAGAGAGAGAGTAAAAAAACATTAGACTGGTTATGGGTTTCGAAATTCTTTTTCAAGAAGCTCCTCCCCTGTTGAATAACCAGTCTTCTCTCATATAGGCTCTTGAGGCTGATGATCACTGGACCAGTTAGCTACCTTTTAATGAGACCTTTGAGTATGTGACTAAGTTTCCTTTTAGAAAGTGGGGACATATACCATTAATCATCTCTGAATTTGAGCTTTTAATTGACATTCTTGGAGATAGGAAGAGTCTAATTTTACATTCCATTCCATTTGAAAGGAACATAGCAAAGACAAGATGTGTCAGTTACACTCAACACGTCCATATCCAGGGAGAAGAAGAGTCCATGAAAATGTCCTATCTTGCAACAGGAAGTAGGATATAGGAGAAGGTGGACTTTGATGCTACTGTGTCGCTTTCTTTTGCCTGTCTATGTGTGTATGTGCGTGAATGTTAGATAATCTCTTAAAATGCCGGTAACGTAAGCATCAAAACTCAATTTATTAATACATATAAATTATTTGCACTCAAACAACATTGATTCAGTTTTCAGGAGCTTCTCTATTTCTGAACAATGCTAGAAGTAAAATGAAAATTTTTCTAACACCACACTTCACATTAAGCTGTTGAGTTCAAGAAGAATGAGATCATTCTCATAAAACAAACACTAATTTTCTTTGCCACTTAAAGTAGTAATGATAAAGAATGTAATAACACTGATGTGGCCTGCCATCATAAAATGATTATCATTTTCAATTTTTTATGTGTCTTCTCATAGGATTGTCAGATCTCAGAAAATGGGCAATAGAGATATTATAAATCAAAATGGAAATTGTTTTCAGTTTTATGTAGAAGATAATCATGAGATTATAAATTCTGACCCCAGCCTTAACCAGTGACAACTCAGCCCTTTTGACCTCAGTTTCTTGGTCTACATATACTTCCTCTATTATGCTGTTTCAGAGAATTCAGACTGCATGTATGTCCATGATTTGAATACCGATGAATGCTATAGCAGTGAGAGATTTGAATATGTGAGACAGAATTTATTTTATCATACTATGTTTCACAAGTAGCTTTTACTTTCTCATGGGGTTATCATATACTTTATATATTTTTATAACCGTAGTGTGCTCTTTATTCCTAACTCACTAACTAAAGTTTCCAAATGTTTTATATACAGTAGACAAAAATGGGAATTTAGCCCAGCCTCTTTATTAAAGTATTTGTTTTCCCTGTCATCTTCAAAAAAATGTCATATATATATATATATATATATATATATATACACACACACACACACACACACACACACACATTCCCCTTTGCTACTAATATATAGTTGATAGATATAGATATATCAGTTGAGACTTCTATTTACTGAGGAGAAAGAATCAGTAGCTCTAATTAGCAATTTACTAAAGGAAAGGAGAGAATTGCTTGAATTTAATCTATGTGTGTGTATATATATATATATATATATATATATATATATATATATATATACATACATACATATATATATGATATTTATATGCTAATAGAATCTCATATAACTATCCAAATTCTTGATATGTATGAAATTCAGTAATAGTAAGTTGGATACATAACTTTAACTTTTTCTGAGGAATTCCTTACTTTTTCTACATTTTCATGTTTTAAAGAGCATGCACTTAAGTGCCTATTAGTATTTCTATTCTCCCCACTTGTTTTAGTACATTCATATTACATCTACTTTGTTAAATTTCATTTCACACTAAGTTTGAGTTTTTTATATAGGAATTTGGCTCATAACTATTATATTTCAATTTGGTTGTAGTAAACCCTAAATGTTAAAAAGAACAGCTGAGTCTTTATTTTATGGTTCCATGCTCCTAATTTGTGCTCTTAGAACTTGTGAGCTGCTTAGATTTCACAGGTCGTTAACAGCATCATGAGAGCCCCTGCCACTGGCTATATCAGAGAGACATTTAATTAGTCAGAGATACTGAGGCTTTACAAGTTTGTATTGCACACGTCTATGACTACTTGGAATAAATCTTTTTTTTCAATATATGAAATTTATTGTCAAATTGGTTTCCATACAACACCCAGTGCTCATCCCAAAAGGTGCCCTCCTCAATACCCATCACCCACCCTCCCCCCCTCTGACCCCCCATCAACCCTCAGTTTGTTCTCAGTTTTTAAGAATCACTTATGCTTTGGTTCTCTCCCTCTCTAACCTCTTTTTTTTTTTTTTTTCCTTCCCCTCCCCCATGGGTTTCTGTTAAGTTTCTCAGGATCCACATAAGACTGAAAACATATGGTATCTGTCTTTCTCTGTATGGCTTATTTCACTTAGCATCACAATCTCCAGTTCTATCCACGTTGCTACAAAGGGCCATATTTCGTTCTTTCTCATTGCCCTGTAGTACTCCATTGTGTATATAAACCACAATTTCTTTATCCATTCATCAGTTGATGGACATTTAGGCTTTTTCCATAATTTGGCTATTGTTGAGAGTGCTGCTATAAACATTGGGGTACAAGTGTCCCTATGCATCAGCACTCCTGTATCCCTTGGGTAAATTCCTAGCAGTGCTATTGCTGGGTCATAGCGTAGGACTATTTTTAATTTTCTCAGGAACCTCCACACTGTTTTCCAGAGTGGCTGCACCAATTTGCATTCCCACCAACAGTGCAAGAGGGTTCCCGTTTCTCCACATCCTCTCCAGCATCTATAGTCTCCTGATTTATTCATTTTGGCCACTCTGACTGGCATGAGGTGATATCTGATTGTGGTTTTGATTTGTATTTCCCTGATGAGGAGCGACGTTGAGCATCTCTTCATGTGCCTGTTAGCCATCTGGATGTCTTCTTTAGAGAAGTGTCTATTCATGTTTTCTGCCCATTTTTTCACCGGGTTATTTGTTTTTCGGGTGTGGAGTTTGGTGAGCTCTTTATAGATTTTGGATACTAGCCCTTTGTCCAATATGTCATTTGCAAATATCTTTTCCCATTCCGTTGGTTGCCTTTTAGTTTTGTTGGCTATTTCCTTTGCTGTGCAGAAGCTTTTTATCTTCATAAGGTCCCAGTAATTCCCTTTTGCTTTTAATTCCCTTGCCTTTGGGGATGTGTCGAGTAAGAAATTGCTACGGCTAAGGTCAGAGAGGTCTTTTCCTGATTTCTCCTCTAGGGTTTTGATGGTTTCCTGTCTCACATTCAGGTCCTTTATCCATTTTGAGTTTATTTTTGTGAATGGTGTGAGAAAGTGGTCTAGTTTCAACCTTCTGCATGTTGCTGTCCAGTTCTCCCAGCACCATTTGTTAAAGAGACTGTCTTTTTTCCATTGGATGTTCTTTCCTGCTTTGTCAAAGATGAGTTGGCCATACGTTTGTGGGTCTAGTTCTGGGGTTTCTATTCTATTCCATTGGTGTATGTGTCTGTTTTTGTGGCAGTACCATGCTGTCTTGATGATGACAGCTTTGTAGTAGAGGCTAAAGTCTGGGATTGTGATGCCTCCTGCTTTGGTCTTCTTCTTCAAAATTCCTTTGGCTATTCGGGGCCTTTTGTGGTTCCATATGAATTTTAGGATTGCTTGTTCTAGCTTCGAGAAGAATGCTAGTGCAATTTTGATTGGGATTGCATTGAATGTGTAGATAGCTTTGGGTAGTATTGACATTTTGACAATATTTATTCTTCCAATCCATGAGCAGGGAATGTCTTTCCATTTCTTTAAATCTTCTTCAATTACCTTCATAAGCTTTCTATAGTTTTCAGCATACAGATCTTTTACATCTTTGGTTAGATTTATTCCTAGGTATTTTATACTTCTTGGTGCAATTGTGAATGGGATCAGTTTCTTTATTTGTCTTTCTGTTGCTTCATTGTTAGTGTATAAGAATGCAACTGATTTCTGTACATTGATTTTGTATCCTGCAACTTTGCTGAATTCATGTATCAGTTCTAACAGACTTTTGGTGGAGTCTATCGGATTTTCATGTATAATATCATGTCATCGCAAAAAGCGAAAGCTTGACTTCATCTTTGCCAATTTTGACGTCTTTGATTTCCTTTTGTTGTCTGCTTGCTGATGCTAGAACTTCCAACACTATGTTAAACAACAGCGGTGAGAGTGGGCATCCCTGTCGTGTTCCTGATCTCAGGGAAAAAGCTCTCAGTTTTTCCCCATTGAGGATGATGTTAGCTGTGGGCTGTCCATAAATGGCTTTTATGATGTTTAAGTATGTTCCTTCTATCCCGACTTTCTCAAGGGTTTTTATTAAGAAAGGGTGCTGAATTTTGTCAAAGGCCTTTTCTGCATCGATTGACAGGATCATATGGTTTTTCTCTTTTTTTTTGTTAATGTGATGTACAACGTTGATTGATTTGCGAATGTTGAACCAGCCCTGCAGCCCAGGAATGAATCCCACTTGATCATGGTGAATAATTCTTTTTATATGCCGTTGAATTCGATTTGCTAGTATCTTATTGAGAATTTTTGCATCCATATTCATCAGGGATATTGGCCTGTAGTTCTCTTTTTTTACTAGGTTTCTGTCTGGTTTAGGAATCAAAGTAATACTGGCTTCATAGAATGAGTCTGGAAGTTTTCCTTCCCTTTCTATTTCTTGGAATAGCTTGAGAAGGATAGGTATTATCTCTGCTTTAAACGTCTGGTAGAACTCCCCTGGGAAGCCATCTGGTCCTGGACTCTTATTTGTTGGGAGATTTTTGTAACCGATTCAATTTCTTCGCTGGTGATGGGTCTGTTCAAGCTTTCTATTTCCTCCTGATTGAGTTTTGGAAGCGTGTGGGTGTTTAGGAATTTGTCCATTTGTTCCAGGTTGTCCAATTTGTTGGCATATAATTTTTCATAGTATTGCCTGATAATTGTTTGTATCTCTGAGGGATTGGTTGTAATCATTCCATTTTCATTCATGATTTTATCTATTTGGGTCATCTCCCTTTTCTTTTTGAGAAGCCTGGCTAGAGGTTTGTCAATTTTGTTTATTTTTTCAAAAAACCAACTCTTGGTTTCGTTGATCTGCTCTACAGTTTTTTTAGATTCTATATTGTTTATTTCTGCTCTGATCTTTATTATTTCTCTTCTTCTGCTGGGTTTAGGCTGCCTTTGCTGTTCTGCTTCTATTTCCTTTAGGTGTGCTGTTAGATTTTGTATTTGGGATTTTTCTTGTTTCTTGAGATAGGCCTGGATTGCAATGTATTTTCCTCTCAGGACTGCCTTCGCTGCATCCCAAAGCGTTTGGATTGTTGTATTTTCATTTTCGTTTGTTTCCATATATTGTTTAATTTCTTCTCTAATTGCCTGGTTGACCCACTCATTCGTTAGTAGGGTGTTCTTTAACCTCCATGCTTTTGGAGGTTTTCCAGACTTTTTCCTGTGGTTGATTTCAAGCTTCATAGCATTGTGGTCTGAAAGTATGCATGGTATGATTTCAATTCTTGTATACTTATGAAGGGCTGTTTTGTGACCCAGTATATGATCTATCTTGGAGAATGTTCCATGTGCACTCGAGAAGAAAGTATATTCTGTTGCTTTGGGATGCAGAGTTCTAAATATATCTGTCAAGTCCATCTGATCCAATGTCTCATTCAGGGCCCTTGTTTCTTTATTGACCGTGTGTCTAGATGATCTATCCATTTCTGTAAGTGGAGTGTTAAAGTCCCCTGCAATTACCACATTCTTCTCAATAAGGTTGCTTATGTTTGTGAGTAATTGTTTTATATATTTGGGGGCTCCCGTATTCGGCGAATAGACATTTATAACTGTTAGCTCTTCCTGATGGATAGACCCTGTAATGAGTATATAATGCCCTTCTTCATCTCTTGTTACAGCCCTTAATTTAAATTCTAGTTTGTCTGATATAAGTATGGCTACTCCAGCTTTCTTTGGCTTCTAGTAGCATGATAAATAGTTCTCCATCCCTTCACTCTCAATCTAAAGGTGTCCTCAGGTCTAAAATGAGTCTCTTGTAGACAGCAAATAGATGGGTCTTGTTTTTTTTATCCATTCTGATACCCTATGTCTTTTGGTTGGCACATTTAGTCCATTTACATTCAGTGTTATTATAGAAAGATACGGGTTTAGAGTCATTGTGATGTCTGTATGTTTTTTGCTTGTAGCGATGTCTCTGGTACTTTGTCTCACAGGATTCTCCTTAGGAAATTTTGTAGGGCTGGTTTAGTGGTGACGAATTCCTTCAGTTTTTGTTTGTTTGGGAAGGCCTTTATCTCTCCTTCTATTCTAAATGACAGACTTGCTGGATAAAGGATTCTCGGCTGCATAGTCTTTTTCTGTTCCTCACATTGAAGATATCGTGCCAATCCTTTCTGGCCTGCCAAGTTTCAAAAGAGAGATCAGTCACGAGTCTTATAGGTCTCCCTTTATATGTGAGGGCATGTTTATCCCTAGCTGCTTTCAGAATTTTCTCTTTATCCTTGTATTTTGCCAGTTTCACTATGATATGTCGTGCAGAAGATCGATTCAAGTTACGTCTGAAGGGAGTTCTCTGTGCCTCTTGGATTTCAATGCCTTTTTCCTTCCCCAGTTCAGGGAAGTTCTCAGCTATTATTTCTTCAAGTACCCCTTCAGCACCTTTCCCTCTCTCTTCCTCCTCTGGGATACCAATTATGCGTATATTATTTCTTTTTAGTGTATCACTTAGTTCTCCAATTTTCCCCTAATACTCCTGGATTTTTTTATTTCTCTTTTTGTCAGCTTCCTCTTTTTCCATAATTCTATCTTCTAGTTCACCTATTCTCTCCTCTGCCTCTTCAATCCGAGCCGTGGTCATTTCCATTTTATTTTGCATGTCGTTTAAAGCGCTTTTCAGCTCCTCATGACTGTTCCTTAGTCCCTTGATCTCTGTAGCAAGAGATTCTCTGCTGTCCTGTATACTGTTTTCAAGCCCAGCAATTAATTTTATGACTATTTTTCTAAATTCACTTTCTGTTATATTATTTAAATCCTTTTTGATCAGCTCATTAGCTGTTGTTATTTCCTGGAGATTCTTTTGAAGGGAATTCTTCCATTTGGTCATTTTGGATAGACCCTGGAGTGGTGCGGTCCTGTAGGGTACTTCCCCTGTGCTGTGGTGTATAACTGGAGTTGGTGTGTGGGCCGCAGTCAGACCTGATGTCTGCCCCAGCCCACCGCTGGGGCCACAGTCAGACTGGTGCCTGCCTTCTCTTCCCCTCTCCTAGGGGCAGGATTCACTGTGGGGTGGCGTGGCCCCTCTGGGCTACTTGCACACTGCCAGGCTTGTGTGCTGGGGATCTGGCATATTAGCTGGGGTAGGTAGGCAAGGTGCACGGGGCAGGAGGGGCAGGCTTAGCTCGCTTGTCCTTAGGTGATCCACTTCAGGAGGGGCCCTGTGGCAGCCGGAGGGAGTCAGACCCGCTGCTGGAGGGTTGGCTCTACAGAAACACAGTGTTGGGTATTTGTGAGGAGCAAGCAAGTTCCCTGGCAGGAACTGGTTCCCTTTGGGATTTTGGCTGGGGGATGGGCGAGGGAGATGGCACTGGGAGCGCCTTTGTTCCCCACCAAACTGAGCTCTGTCATCCTGGGGCTCAGCAACTCTCCCTCCGTTGTCCTCCAGCCTTCCCGCTCTCTGAGCAGAGCTGTTAACTTATGACCTCCCAGATGCTAAGTCCCGCTTGCCGTGGGAACACACTCCATCTGGCCCCTCCGGTTTTGCAAGCCAGACTCGGGGGCTCTGCTTGGCCGGCAGGCTGCCCCTCCGCCCCGGCTCCCTCCATGTAGTCCATGCAGCTCCAGTCCATGCAGCGGGCACTGCCTCTCCGCCCTTCCTACCCTCTTCTGTGGGCCTCTCATCTGCGCTTGGCTCCGGAGACTCTGTTCTGCTAATCCTCTGGCGGTTTTCTGGGTTATTTAGGCAGGTGTAGGTGGAATCTAAGTGATCAGCAGGACGTGTGATGAGCCCAGCGTCCTCCTATGCTGCCATCTTCCCCCCAATCTCCTGGAATACATTTTTATAGGAGGAATTTTTTCTGTAGATGAATGGAACAAATATGGACACAAAATTCATTGTTCAAATAGAGAATATGTCATGGAAATTGATTATTGTTTTCATAGAAATCCAGTGTCATACATCACATTGAGTTTTCTTTATCATTGTGAATTTTATATTTGCTGGTTGGAAGATTATCAATTTTAGCAATCCATTGTTTGCACATTTTGAAATAATCTTATCATTTCCATGTGTACTAGAATCAGGTTAGAGTGTGTTCTCAATCCACACTTTTCAGACTTTTAACAAAACTCTCTGCTCTATGAACAGATTTGCACTCTAGCAGTTATTTTTTACAATGAGACTTGCCCCCTGTCTCACTTGATTTCTCCAGATGCCTAGTTGAAATCAGACCAATCCTAAACTCTTTTCTAGAATTTGGAATTGGGACAGAGCAATTTCACTCAGTGTCTGTAAATGCACTTAAACTGGTAATGTGACAAAACTTGGCTGTAATAACTTATTTGGCTGTGAGCATGCTAAGCCGATCTGTGTACCCAAGGAAAAGAATGAAGCACATATGTGGAGAAATACAGACCAAGGGGACCATGTAGCTCAGAATTAAAAGAGGGCAATCTCATTTTCTCATTTAAGAGCTCCTTATTCCTGTCACTAGTGAGATACAACTGCTTTCTGCTACTGGATTTCCTGTGGATAAGATACTGACAATACATTTTCTCTTCTTCATCCACTCTTTCTTTAAGCTAATTAGAATAAATTTCTAATGTTTTCATTCAAAATAGCTTTGAATACACCTTCATAGCTCAGCAAGGAGTGGTCAGTTTATTAATCAGTGTCATTGTCAGAGAGAACAGAGTACTTATAATAACAAGGTCAGGGGTTACTTAGAAATACAGAATATTAGAGATAAAATGGACTCAGATCATCTAATGAAGTTATCATTTTTCATTTCCTCACACACAAGCAAGAAGGTAAACCACAGACGTACTAAATTCATTTTTTTCTTTCTTTGTGCAATTATTTTTTTCTTTTACTTTGGCTATAGATTAGTATATAATAATTTTCATACAATAAGATAAAATATTTACCTTCTTTGAGTACTAATACAAATCATCTCTTTCATCTTGGCTACATAGTTAATTTACAATTTTTTTATTTATGTTATTTACCTTTTTTGAATAACCACAGTCTTGTTTATAAAAAGTGTTAATACCATTTCACAAATTGAGGGTGGGGCTGTGGTGAAGACAGTGAGTATTGCTTATCAAGGGGTAATGTATAATATGATTACATAGATATGACCAATGGAGTGATGGTGGGCAAGTAGAAATAAGAATTATTGAATCATTGCAGCAATCCAAGGAAGGAAGGCAAAAGATAATAAGAGCTCAGTCTGAATGCAAGTTAGGTCAAATTTGACTGAAATAAATGTGAATATACCACATGTACAAGGAAGGTAATAAATACCAGTCTAGAAAAATCTGTAGAGGTTTGAATATATATGTACATATAAATATATTCAAGGGCACCTGGGTGGCTCAGTCGGTTAAGCATCTGACTTTAGCTCAGGTCATGATCTCGCAGTCTGTGAGTTTGAGACCTGCATCGGGCTCTATGCTGACAGCTCAGAGCCTGGAGCCTGCTTCAGATTCTGTGTCTCCCTCTCTCTCTGCTCCTCCCCTGCTCATGCTCTCTGTTTCTCTGTCTCAAAAATAAACAAAAACATTAAAAAATAAATATATTCATATATTTCTATAAAATTCTATATAAAATATATCTTATGTATGTAATTTGATTTCCCCATATGCTACCTTGAATCTCTGAATTCTGGCACCCTTTGATTCAACAGAGTTCATGTAAGAGTTGCTGTTTTTCTTTTTTTTTTTTTTTTTTTAATTTTTTTTTCAACGTTTATTTATTTTTTGGGACAGAGAGAGACAGAGCATGAACGGGGGAGGGGCAGAGAGAGAGGGAGACACAGAATCGGAAACAGGCTCCAGGCTCTGAGCCATCAGCCCAGAGCCCGACGCGGGGCTCGAACTCACGGACCGCGAAATCGTGACCTGGCTGAAGTCGGACGCTTAACGACTGCACCACCTAGGCGCCCCGTTGCTGTTTTTCTTAAATGAGAATAAAGAAATACAATGAATGTTAACACCACATGAAATAAAAAGGAAAACAAAATTTGAAAGAAGGATGGTAAAAAAGTTGCTATGAATATTTCTTTTTTTGTCTTCCATAAGGGAAAAGGAGGAGAGATAAAAGAGAACAAAATGACCTACACCTGATATTTCTCACCTGCCATTTCAAATCTTTAGTTTGTTACCCCATATCCCAGACAGTTCTCTGTTCACTATGACTGAATTCACATAGGTGCAATCTGATATTCACAGTTCTTGTTGACTGCCTTTGATCCTTTTTGAGATCTTAGTATGGGGTGTCTGAGGAACCATTTCTTTCTCAAGCGTGAGCAGTCCAGTTAGAGAATAAATGCTACCTGTGAAAAGACTACTTTTTACAATTTTTTTTAATGTTTATTTATATTTGAGAGAGGGAGAAAGAGATAGTATGTGAGTAGGGGAGGGGCAAAGAGAGATGGAGACAGAATCTGAAGAAGGCTCCAGGCTCTGAGCTTTTAGCACAGAGCCTGATGGTGGAGCTTGAACTCATGAGCCATGAGATCATGACCTGAACTCCAAAGTCCAAAGCTTAGCTGGCTGAGCCTCCCAGGTGCCCTTAAAAGACTACTCTTGACAAAAGTGGGATTGGAGTAAAAGGGTGAACATTTCTTTTGTTCCCCTGGTAGATAGTTCTGATAGCCATTGCATAAGACTGTTAAACAAGATCCCAGGGGATTGAGCCCCAGTAATAGATAGCAATGGCCAATTTAATAATGTACTCCTTTATTGGCTTTCCTTCCTTCTCTGTATTATTGCCTTTATGCCTTACTTGAGCATATGGGATAACTTCCAAATAAAGTATTTTCAATATGTGGCAATTTCAGGCTCAACTTTCAGGGAAACCCAGAGTGAGAAAGTCAGTACCTAGGAGTAGGCCTAGAAAGCACATAGTCACAGTGGAATTGTGGGACTGGGTCATTTGTCTACTAGATGAAAATCCTGACCTCAATGCTACCTATAATAAATACAATCTTTAGTAAATAGTACCATCACAATTACAAAGAATCTCATCTGGTGGTTTGAGGTAATATATAGATAGAAAATGAAGTGTAGGTTATGAGGTTGCTATAGCACTTGAGCAATGTGAAGAAATACTAATAGTAAGAATTGTTTAATTAGAATACTTTTGTTAATTGCGTAATAAGTTTTGGAAAAGAAAATGGTAAGTTCTGATCAACCAATTATCAACTCAAGGCATGCTGTAAAACCCACAGGGTCTCCATGGAGGCATTTAAGGAGACCAGCAGGGAAAATCAGGGCCAGAGTCTAATTGTCAAGGCAAGAAGACATGAAAAGTGCTGGAATTACAGCTTTGGCATGTAACTTATATTAGACTTAGGATTGTGATATTTAAAAAATGGAACACTAAGGACTGGGATGAGGCAAAGAGCTTTGTGGATGTCTACATTTTCACCACCTACCACTAGAAAGAGAGCATACTGTGCGATGTTTAAAGCTGGGAGGCAGCGGGGCGCCTGGGTGGCGCAGTCGGTTAAGCGTCCGACTTCAGCCAGGTCACGATCTCGCGGTCTGTGAGTTCGAGCCCCGCGTCAGGCTCTGGGCTGATGGCTCAGAGCCTGGAGCCTGTTTCCGATTCTGTGTCTCCCTCTCTCTCTGCCCCTCCCCCGTTGATGCTCTGTCTCTCTCTGTCCCAAAAATAAAAAAAATAAAAATAAAGCTGGGAGGCAGCATATCCCACACTTCGAATACTACTCTGATCCATTAGAGGATTCCGTAGGCTGCAAGTATTGATTTGAACTAAGATTATAAGAGGATTTGGAATAATTCCGGGTTTATGGTACAAGCTTCTGGACATCTCAGCCATACGATCCAGCACATCTGATGAGACTAAAGTAAAAGTGGCAAATAAGAATGTGGTATGGGGTCTCTGATAACGCAGGAGGAAATTCTCAGCCCAGTTTCCTAAGGTTTTGGAGTAGGGCCATCATGGTGCCAAATATTATTTTTCTGTATGAAAAAATATAACATGTTGCTTAGTGCCTCAACAAAGAATACATAACTGTTTATCATGAACTTGTTTATGAAGTCTGTTGAGTCATAAGTTCAGGCAGGCGCAATAGCTAACCATTCCACAGTAGAAATTCATATTAAGGTACAGGAAAGAACAGAATCAGAAGGCACGTGTAAATTACATGAAATTATAAGACTTTCATGACATCTTCTTCTGTGGGACCTCTGTTTCTCATGAATATCAGATCTACTTGTAATGTAAGGTATCTTTCCTAATAGCACCATAAAATTCCCTAAATACCATCTCAGACACATTTACTTTGCTCTAAAAATTTCACTTCTGAGTTCTAGACTAAGGAAAAAATTTCAAATGTGAAAAATTGTCTCAAAGTTATTTGAAATCCTGGAACGTTTAAACATTCACACATATGTGATACGATGATAGATAAGTAATTTAAAACTTCATGATTAAAATGTATTTAAGCATATTTGTAATCAAAGAATTACAAGATTAAAACTGAGTTAAAAATAAGCTCTGCTAAGAAAACTTGGAAACTGCTGAAATATTAATTATACTTGTGTGAGGGTGATATGACTGAGTTGTGTTTTTCATATTTCTGTTTTTTGTTGCTTTCCAAACTGTGTAGATATCGTATTTATGATAAAAAATAACTACTCAAAAATGCAGTTAATAAATTTGTCCCTGGAAAAGGAGAAATAGGCATAATCAAGACAAACTTTTTTATTCTTTTTGTTTTGGGTTTTGTAATTTGCTTGTTTTTTCTTAAATATTTAGAATATGATGACTATTATATTGCTAAGTATTTCATGTAGAAAAGATTTAAGGAAACAGAGACGAAAAGACCTACCAAAGGAACTTGGTAAAGGAGACTCTAGCGTGGAGATAAATAATCTATTTCATTAAGCTAAAAATGAAAATATTTTCCAGATGAACATCCAAGCACAATAGTTATATAACCTGGGGTTAATAGTAGTGTTGACTTTATAGTTAGTTGAGGGAATTATTAATAACTAAGGTTGTTCTGAGAGCAGGTATAAAGAGAGGTTTCTTGACCTCATGAGAGAATGTAAAGAACAGCATTTAGACTTCTGCCACAGTTCATGCAGACAAGTTTGTAAACTGCTAAAGAGGAGGAAAAAGAAGGCTGTGGAGTATTTTATGAAGACTTTAAAGAAGTAAGCAAACATCTTAACTAAAAACTACTAGTTGTTCAAGGCCTACCTGACTGTTAGTGGAAACAGATCTGTGATATTAATTAAGCTGTAGTCCATGAGATGCCAGCCTTTCTTTTCTGGCCTAAATATGAAAAGTTGTTTAATTTACTCCTTTGAGAATCTGTTTTTATAAAGAATTCTGCTGAGTTGCCATCTGAGTTTAGAAGAGAAGCCCTGAACTGCCTGAATTCCAATTGATTTGGTTTGTTTGATAGTCCTGAAAGGCAAAAGCAGTAGGTCATCAGTAATTGAAGATGTGAAAGAAATTATAACATTAATATGAGCACAAAACAAGAGATTTAAGAAATAAGAAGCAAGTTCATACGTCAAGAGAATCAAGAACTAGAGCACCATCAAAGATAGAAAGACCGGGATTTGGGACACCATAAATGACTTAAGGAGATAATACAACAAATTGGTTAAGAGTACAGGCTCTTGTGTGAAATGCCCTGGGTTCAACTCTAACACGTCCTATGGGTACACAGGAAAGCTTCTTAACTCTTTTGAGTCTTGGTCTTCTAATTTACAAAATGATGGTTAAGAATAGTACTTAGCTCAAGAAGCCATTTTAAAGATTAAAAAAAAAAAAACTGTGCCAATACCTGACATAGTTAATAGTCAATAAAGAATAGCTGCTTTTAAAGATTTGTTTGGACAGTACATCCAACTTTGATAAATCCTGCTACCTGAAAACCTCAGACCTGACTATGAATTACTCTTGATGGATAGAGGTACAAGGTTAAAGACTATTAGTTTCCCTCTTAGGTTAGAATCTCAGTAAGTTTGGACACTGATCCCCCAAAACCAAAGTGTGACTTGTATTCAAACATCCTTTGTATATACTTATAATGAATTAAGCTGTGTTTTAGGAAACATTTCTACCAAAAAAAAAAAAAAAAAAAAAAAGCTAATTTGATTGTTTAAATAAAAGAATGTAGTTAAACAAAGGTGAATTTTCAATTATTTTGTTAAATTTCAGTTTCAGTAATAAGGTCATAGGAAAAAGGAGAGTGGGTAGTCAGTATTAATGTTTGGTAAATTATTGGGTAGGTGAATGAATGAATGAATGAATGGTTAAATGAATTGAATGGATAGGGGAAAAAGCAATGCAATGTAAATGCATCCTAACATGTTAGAATAAGAGAAGAGTGGTGATTAATCTCTTGTTACAAATATATGATTTATTAGCTTTTATTAAAAAAGAAAGTACTAACCATAGATACAGCTTGTAATACTTATGAATTAGTCTCAGAAAATTCAAGTTCTAAGTGGAGCAAAGATAAAGCAAATGTACATTGAGTCTTTGCTACTACAGGAGGTTTGCAGAACCTCAAAGGCTTCCTGCCCTCAAAGCAACAAAAGGTTTCCTCCCATAACCCAACATGCCTAACCTGGTGATGAGGTCATGAGCCTCATCTACTGAGCCTCAAAATCTGGAGGAGAAAATCCTTAACAGTGATGTTTTCATTGTCCTTTTGAGTCAATGGCTGCTATAATATACTATGTGAAATGTCACATTGTTGATACCATCTATTTATTTTGTCATCTCTCAAATATTAGTTGACTTATGGTCACACTGGATTAACCCAGATGAGAAGAAAGGGTGTTTTCCCCCCTTTACTTTAAATTTTTTTTTTCAACGTTTATTTATTTTGGGGACAGAGAGAGACAGAGCATGAACGGGGGAGGGGCAGAGAGAGAGGGAGACACAGAATCGGAAACAGGCTCCAGGCTCCGAGCCATCAGCCCAGAGCCTGACGCGGGGCTCGAACTCACGGAGCGCGAGATCGTGACCTGGCTGAAGTAGGACGCTTAACCGACTGCGCCACCCAGGCGCCCCATCCCCCCTTTACTTTAAAGCATAGTATATTGTTTGTAATTGAATGGATAACTTTACAGCAGTTTTGAGCTAGAAGTTCTCATATGGAACTTCTTGGAGCCCCTTTTCAAGGCACCTCTCCATTTTCTACTCTAATTTTCCTGTTGGGGAAGGAAAAGTGTGATGTTTCCTTTTTCTATTAGATTTACATGCTTCCTCTGAAATAAAACTTTAATAAGATATTATATTCAGTGTATGTTCTAACCACTGGCTGGGACAAATTTTATAAGTACCCAACTAATTTGTGCTTTACCAATGTAAAAGCTTAGGCAGTCTCTTCTGGGTCAAATTGATTTTCCTTGTCCTTTTGTTACTAGAACAGCCTTGGAGCCTAGATGAGCTCTTCTCAGATCCTTTGGTCCCTTGCAAAGCCAGACTTTTCTCCCAGAATTATCTGACTCAGCATTAGGGTAAACTCAGATTGGGACTTTTGTTCTTGGCAAAAATGAGGAATAGGGACTGGATATCTCCTTCGATGTAACACAACAAGAAACTTAAAAAAATGAAAATGCAAAACAGAAACAAAAACAAACCAAAAAACAAAAAACAGACAAGGAACTTGAAAAAATATGCAAGTGGACACCATACAATAAATCTAAATGCGGGGTGCCTGGGTGACTAAGTCGGTTAAGTGTCCATCTTCAGCCTGAGTCATGATCTAATGGTTTATGGGTTTCAGTCCCACATCTTGGGCTCTGTGCTGACAGCTCAGGGCCTGGAGCCTGCAAAGGATTCTGTGTCTCCCTCTCTCTCTGCCCCTCTCCCACTCATGCTCTGTCTCTCTCTGTCTGAAAAATAAATGAAAAAAAATCATTTAAAGATTAATAAATAAAGGTAAATGGCCTGTAAGAATTAGGGAACAAAATACATAAACCCTACTATTGTCACAGCTTCCTACCAGGAGAGAGTTTCCAGGATGTAATAAGTATTGGGAAACCTGAAAGAGCCTGGCAGATACCTTGAGTTGAACAGACAGAGCTGAGGATCTGGGGAGACTGAAACTAGAGTTCTTAAGGTAGAGTATCAGGAAGGAGAGAGCTGCATGGAAAGTATTTCCAGAGATCTGCAGAGAGGCTGCTGAGTATTCTTACGGGTATACCAGTACATCTATTTAAGGAAAACTACTTGAGGCTAGAGAAGGAACTACCTGGAAGGATTACAAGTGACAGCAAAGGGATTTTACACCAGGCTTGAAATAAATTATCATCATACAAGCGAAAGTAGAAAATTCTGGAATTCACTAGACATGCAGCATAAGGTTTTAACTTACTAGTGAGACAAAACTAACCCTAGATTGAATGTTATTCTGGCCCTGTCTAACAGAGCTTGAAAGAACCAAATAATCCAACTGTTTAAAAGTAACTTAAATACTTCCCAAACTAAGTTGAGGAGATATGCATAGTAATGAAAACTATCTAGCGCATTAAAACATGTAATTTACAATGTTTGACATCAAATTTAAAAAAAAATCAATTGCCATGGAGACAGGAAACAGCTTATAATGAAGAGTCAATTAAAATTGATTCAAATAACACAAATGATAGAATTAGTTGACTAGGACATTAAAGCGGTTATAACTATTACACATGTGCAAACAGAGGAAATTATTATAAGCAGGGATATGGAAGATATTTAAAATATATATATCAAATTCTCAGGAAAGTGTAGTATCTGATATGATAAATGCCATAGATGACATTAACAGAAAATTTGACATTGCAGAAGAATGGAATAGTGAGAATGAAGATATGAAAATGAAAATTAGGAGTAGAAGTAGTAAGCAGATAAGGAAAGGGCTGTTTCTCAGAATTAAGAGAGGATATATTTTAAGGGGTGTTAGAATAACAGCTACTAAAACCTCAAATAATATGAAGGAAAAGAGGTGGATAGTGGCTATGGCTACAAAGAGATTGTCAAAGACCATGATGTAGCAGTGTTTTGATGAAGAAGTTGAGAATGGGATTGAGATTCATTTAGATTCTAAAGTGAACAGACACTGAGAAAGTATAAACATCAGTTGTAGAACTTGTTCAAAATTTTCTCATGGATATTAAATCTCTCTCTTCATCCCCCTCTCTTTCTTTATATATATATAAATCTCAAAACAGATCGATAGCCTATTGGAGCACTGGATCTTGAATTGTGGGTGTTTCTATAGTATGTTTATATTCCTGATGAGTACAGTCTAGGAGAGAGGGAGATATTGGTGATAGAAAGGGAAAAAGATAAGTGACTGTTATATCTAAGTCTAAAAAGTCAAAATGGAGTAAGATTCCAACTGTGAGTTATAGGTTTGACTTTTGATTGACTCAGGAACATTTATTCTGTTGTACCTAGGGAACAAAGAATACGGGTAGCAATGTAGGTAGTTTGTAAACACTCATGAATGTATATGAAACACTCGTGAATGTACATGAAATTTAGATTAGGTGACAAAATAAGAAGCACAATACTGCATACTTTTAGTGTTATATACAATTAAGACCCCAAGAACTGTGAACAACACTTGAGATCTTTTTCATTGAAAGTGACATCTATTGATTTGCTCACATTTTATTTACATTTACCACGTCTGCTCCAGTATATATCAGGTTGGTACAAACATTGTTTTGTTGATTTTTATCAAGGTGCACAGTGATTACTTAGTATCTTTCTATAGATCTTAGTTTGTGGATCCTCCGTTAAAAAAATAAATAAACACCTGTTTGAAAGCTTATGGCATATCTACATTGTACAGAGCACATGCCTTTACTATATCCAGAAAGGAAAACAAAGCCTTAATGTTTGCACTTTGGGGCACAATTTAACAGAGAGGGTGTAAAAAAAGAAAAAAAGAATGATACTGAAGCTAATTAATACTGTGAGTAAAATGTTGCCTTTGTTTTGTGGAGGATTCAGAGAATGTGTCCTTTGGCCTAGTTAACAGTTTTTAAAAGATAACGATTCTTTGTTATTGTAAAAAAATTAATAGTCATCAAATTTCTGAAAATCCTATATTTTTCCGGTACGTATTTAGTGTTTGTTACTTACCAAATATTTTTGTGTAAAGTGTATTTTTTTTTCGTTTCTCCAAATCTCCTTTGTATAAAAGAACTGGGTTTCTGTTAATAAGTTTAACAAACTTTTATTATTTTATATGCCTTTGAACTGTGTGACTAAGTATTTTAATTCTTGATACTTTCTTTTAATATGTAATTGATACAGTGATGATGAGTATTAATGTTCACACAGTCATATACTTACCATGTCTGGGAATATGTGGTTATAGTTTTATGGAAGAAATACTTCATCAGTGTTACCAGTTTATAATAGCTTAATGTGAAAACAAAAAAATATAAAGCAATAATGAAGAGCCAGGAAAAAACTGCAAAATGGAAGGATCATACTTGAGAATTGATACATAAGTTGTAGTGTATTTATATAAGGAATGCTATACTTCAAGATGAAAGAAATAAATAATGCTACAAACAAAAATATCAATGATTCTCACAAGCAAAATACTAAACAAACATTCAATAACAGAGAAGGGAGTATGTATCATTCCATGTGTGTCAAGTTTAAAAACAAGCAGAATTTTTTTAAGCTTTTATAACTGGTGATTGAAGAATAGAATTTATTTAGCCCAGTTGTGATTTTATAAACACACACACACACACACACACACACACACACACGCACACACAATCTCTTTTCACTTACATATGCATGTATACACATTCATGCACGTGTATATATACATATTAGATTGATTTAAGAGATAACTTTGATATTTGGAGAATATTTTTATTTGATTCAGCAGTGTTTAATGATTAAGCTATAGTGTTGAAAATATAAATCTTTAAAATAATTTTCACTTAAAAAATTTTATGTCTTCAGATATGAAGTCAGATAACTACATTGACCTTGATTTTCCAATTTCTTCAACCTCAGAAATATATTCAAAATAATAAAACATTATTATAGCCTGTTTTATGCAAATTTTAATGTTCACTACTTTATAACCAGAGAAGAAAGTTATCAGGATTTATATTCTTTTACTATAAAAGCTGTAAGAATTATGTACTGAGTGATCAGAAATAAATTTACAAGGAATTAAAAATAAGTAACAAATTTGTTTTATTGAAATACAGTTTTGTGGATTATTGATATTGTTTGATATGTAGCATATCTCCCACACATTGGGAGTGTGTTCATGTGTATATGGTGTGTGAGTGTGTGAGGATATGTGAAAGCACAATGAATAGAATCCAGTATGATGGTTAGTATAACTTTATAGTTATTGTAAAGTTTGATATAAGTTTTTTATTAAAAACTAAGAGAATATATAAACATTTAAAAATAATTTTAAAGTATCAAGAATACAACGTCCTATAACCATTTTGGAGTTGTCTGATGAAACAATATATTTATACAGAGAAAGAAAAGCTAATATTTTTGAGAGAACTTGATAGGTATAAATAAAATTTATTTCTTTTAAGGTAAATATTTTAGGGGCACCTGGGTGGCTCAGTCGGTTAAGCATCTGACTTTGGCTCAGGTCATGATCTCACAGCTTTTGAGTTCAAGCCCCGCATCAGGCACTGTGCTGAGAGCTCGGAGCCTGGAACCTGCTTCAGATTCTGTGTCTCCCTCTCTCTCTGCTTGTGCACTGTCTCTCTCTCTCTGTCACTCAAAAATAAACATTAAAAATTTTTTGAAGGTAAAAATTTTAATAGCATAACCTACATATAGAAAATCTTTATGTATTTTTCCCTGAATTTTCATAAAGGGAAAGCATTGCATAATCAGTACTTAAACTAAAGACAAAGAACAGAATAAGTAAAAACAGAATCTCAGAAATTTCCTTCATGACCCCTCCTGTTCACTGTTCATCTAAGAATAATCACTCACCTGGTTTCTAATAAGAGGGTCTTGCCTATTTGCAAGTTGATACACATGGATTCTTGTCTTTTGTGAGTAGCTTTGTTTGCTTCATATTTCATTTGTGAGAGTCATCCAAGGTTTTATGTGTGGGGAAAATTGATTTAGTCTTATTGATGAATAGTACTTTTTTGATAGAATGTACCACAATAACTGTATGACAAATTGCCAATTCTATGATTGATAAATATGTTGATGTTGGGTAATTTGATTGTTCCCTTTTTTATCTATTAAAAACATATACATTTCTTTTGGTGGGCATTAGTGTACATTTCCATTGGATATATAACTAGGAGTGTAATGGCTAGGTTATAAGGCATCTATATATTTAGCAGTAACATAAACTAGCAAGATAGTTTTCCAAAGAGTTTGTTCCATTTTACATATGAAGAGTGTATGAGTTCCAGATGCTCCATATCCTTACCAGAATTTGGTATTATCTTTTTCATATTATGCATTTCATGGATCAGTAGTAGTATAATATTTTGATTTTAATTAGAATTTCCCTTATGTCTAATAAAGTCAGATACCCTATCCATGGCCCTCTGAGACATTTGGATAGCCACATTTGTGAAGTGCTACTCAAGTTTTGCCTTCAAAAAAATTCTCTGGCGAATTTGTGTGAGCTTATTGTTTGTCTTTTTTGTTTCTGGTTTGTTTTTTTTTCCCTCCTCTCTTAAATATTTGGAAAAATACTTTTTGAAGCCAATTAATCCTGCTTTTGGGGATGTTAGTAACTGAATTTAGTTAAGATACATAAGAGTATTCAGATTTATTTGGCTTTGTATCAGTGCTCTCTATTTCATAACACTAGAAAAGAAAATACTTAGCCCCAACACTGGTTATTGTTGCCATGTATTTAAATTAAAAAAAAAAGACCATAGTCAAAATGTATTTATGTTTTCACTTGGCGCTTTATTTCTGCCTGGATTCTCATGGGTTTATTCATGAATATTTTTCCTTTATCTGTAGTTCTATTGACAACATATCTCTAGTTTTTATTTGATTTTTTAATTTTAATTTCATTCAGATTTTAAAAATATTTAATGTTTTAGAATTGTGGCTATTTGCTTCCAGTTTCTAAGCATGCCAGCATGCTTGACTTTTGGTTTTCATCATTTCTGTTAAAAAGTCAGTTATCAGTCTTGATGTTCTTCCTATGAAGGTAATATCCCTTTTGTTCTCTGCATTTAGGATTTTTCTCTGTCTGTGCCTTCACATCTATCATCATTTTTGGAAATTTCTCAGACATGTTCTGTTTTTTCTTCTTTTGAAGTTCTTTATTTGATACAAAGGTGGTAATTTACATATAGCGAATTCCAAAAAAGTTATATGCACATTTGGGTCAATTTTGAGAAACTTTTTCAACTTTCTAAAGACATCTCAGTCAAAGTATAGAATGTTTTCATCAATTCAAGCAACTTCCTTACGTTCCTTTCCAGTTCAGTCCTCCATCCAAAGTGCAATCACTATTCTTACTGGGCTTATTTCTATATCCATAGAATAATTTTGCTTGTGTGTGTGTATGCTAGCAATATATAGAAATCTATCAGTATGTTAACTTTTTTCCTGGCTTTTTTCATTTAACATGTTGACATATTTACATTATTGTTACATGAGTAGTCCATTCCTTTTATTGAACTATGGTATTCAATTCTATGAATATAACACAATTTGATTTTTTATTCTTTTGCCTACTATTGGAGTTGTTTTTGATTATTGGCTAATATGAGTAATTTTCTACAAAGCTTTTAGAGATATGATTTTATTTCTCTCAGATGAACCCCCATGAATATGACTTTTGGTCGTGAGAATAGTTGGATGTTTGACTACATACTAAGTGAAAGTAGCTATTCCATTTTCTGAAAGACAAACATATAGTGAAGGAGGACAAATCAGCAGTTACTAGGGTTATGGATGGAGAGAGGATGTTGTTGTGACTAGCACAAAGTTTTGCGAGTGATACCATGAACCAATGTGTATCTTAATTGTGAAAGTGGTTAAATGAATGTATTCATGTATTAAAATTCATAAAACTGTACACCAAAATTGCCAATTTTAGAATATGTTATTTTAATAAGTAAAATAAAAAATGAAAATTTAAGGATAGGAATATTAATGTTCATGTATTCTTACTTGAGTGAATATGACTCTGGAAAGCTAAAATGTAAATTTTTAAGGATGTAAAAAAGAAAAGGAAGGGTGGAAGGGATGGAGAAACCAAACTTCACTATGAATATGTTGTTTTATGTTGTAACCTTCTGAACATTTTACATAAAACAAAGTACATAAAATCAAAATGGAAAAAAAATCCCAAAAGGAGAAAGAAAAAAATTGAAGTTAACTATAGTAGTTTTTTATTGCCACCATAATAAATGACCATTAAATTAGTGGCTTAAAACAATTCAGATTTATTATCTTAACAGTTCTGTAGGTTAGAAGTCCAGTATGTGTGTCACTGGACTAAAACCAGGTTGCCCAAGGGGAGAATCTATTTTCTTGCTCATCGAACTTTATGGCAAAATTTAGTTTCTGCTGCTTGCGTGATTGAAGTCCTTGTTTTCTTGATGACTGTAAACTTAGGTTTGTTCATATATTCTACAGACTTCTGCATGCCCTGACTCATGTCCTCCTTCTTCTCTCTTCAAAGATAACAGTAGCAGATCAAGTCCTTGTCATGTGTCATTCCTCTGTCTTCTATTTCATCAATCTGACCCAACTAAAAATGTTCTATTGTTAAGGCACCATATGGTCCATCTGAATGATCCAGAATATTGTCTTCTGCAGCATCTCTTTTGTCATGGAAGGTAACATGGTCACAGACAAGTTTTTATAGAACAGAGCACAGACATCTTTGGAGTCCATTTTTCTATATGCCCATGAAATTTTAATTTAACCTTACACACACACACACACACACACACACACACACACACACACACAAAGTATTACAAGTGATTTTATTTTATTTTTTTATTTATATATGAAATTTATTGTCAAATTGGTTTCCATACAACACCCAGTGCTCATCCCAAAAGGTGCCCTCCTCAATACCCATCACCCACCCTCTCCTCCCTCCCACCCCCCATCAACCATTAGTGTGTTCTCAGTTCTCAACAGTCTCTTATGCTTTGGCTCTCTCCCACTCTAACCTCTTTTTTTTTTTTTTTTCCTTCCCCTCCCCCATGGGTTCGTGTTAAGTTTCTCAGGATCCACATAAGAGTGAAACCATATGGTATCTGTCTTTCTCTGTATGGCTTATTTCACTTAGCATCACACTCTCCAGTTCCATCCACGTTGCTACAAAAGGCCATATTTCATTTTTTCTCATTGCCACGTAGTATTCCATTGTGTATATAAACCACAATTTCTTTATCCATTCATCAGTTGATGGACATTTAGGCTCTTTCCATAATTTGGCTATTGTTGAGAGTGCTGCTATGAACATTGGGGTACAAGTGCCCCTATGCATCAGTACTCCTGTGTCCCTTGGATAAATTCCAGCAGTGCTACTGCTGGGTCATAGGGTAGGTCTATTTTTAATTTTCTGAGGAACCTCCACACTGCTTTCCAGAGCGGCTGCACCAATTTGCATTCCCACCAACAGTGCAGGAGGGTTCCCGTTTCTCCACATCCTCTCCAGCATCTATAGTCTCCTGATTTGTTCATTTTGGCCACTCTGACTGGCGTGAGGTGATACCTGAGTGTGGTTTTGATTTGTATTTCCCTGATAAGGAGCGACGCTGAACATCTTTTCATGTGCCTGTTGGCCATCCGGATGTCTTCTTTAGAGAAGTGTCTATTCATGTTTTCTGCCCATTTCTTCACTGGGTTATTTGCTTTTCGGGTGTGGAGTTTGGTGAGCTCTTTATAGATTTTGGATACTAGCCCTTTGTCCGATATGTCATTTGCAAATATCTTTTCCCATTCCGTTGGTTGCCTTTTAGTTGTGTTGGTTGTTTCCTTTGCTGTGCAGAAGCTTTTTATCTTCATAAGGTCCCAGGAATTCACTTTTGCTTTTAATTCCCTTGCCTTTGGGGATGTGTCGAGTAAGAGATTGCTACGGCTGAGGTCAGAGAGGTCTTTTCCTGCTTTCTCCTCTAAGGTTTTGATGGTTTCCTGTCTCACATTCAGGTCCTTTATCCATTTGGAGTTTATTTTTGTGAATGGTGTGAGAAAGTGGTCTAGTTTCAACCTTCTGCATGTTGCTGTCCAGTTCTCCCAGCACCATTTGTTAAAGAGACTGTCTTTTTTCCATTGGATGTTCTTTCCTGCTTTGTCAAAGATGAGTTGGCCATACGTTTGTGGGTCTAGTTCTGGGGTTTCTATTCTATTCCATTGGTGTATGTGTCTGTTTTTGTGCCAATACCATGCTGTCTTGATGATGACAGCTTTGTATAGAGGCTAAAGTCTGGGATTGTTGATGCCTCCTGCTTTGGTCTTCTTCTTCAAAATTCCTTTGGCTATTCGGGGCCTTTTGTGGTTCTATATGAATTTTAGGATTGCTTGTTCTAGTTTCGAGAAGAATGCTAGTGCAATTTTGCTTGGGATTGCATTGAATGTGTAGATAGCTTTGGGTAGTATTGACATTTTGACAATATTTATTCTTCCAATCCATGAGCAGGGAATGTCTTTCCATTTCTTTAAATCTTCTTCAATTACCTTCATAAGCTTTCTATAGTTTTCAGCATACAGATCCTTTACATCTTTGGTTAGATTTATTCCTAGGTATTTTATGCTTCTTGGTGCAATTGTGAATGGGATCAGTTTCTTTACTTGTCTTTCTGTTGCTTCATTGTTAATGTATAAGAATGCAACTGATTTCTGTACATTGATTTTGTATCCTGCAACTTTGCTGAATTCATGTATCAGTTCTAGCAGACTTTTGGTGGAGTCTATCGGATTTTCCATGTATAATATCATGTCATCTGCAAAAAGCGAAAGCTTGACTCCATCTTTGCCAATTTTGATGCCTTTGGTTTCCTTTTGTTGTCTGATTGCTGATGCTAGAACTTCCAGCACTATGTTAAACAACAGCAGTGAGAGTGGGCATCCCTGTCGTGTTCCTGATCTCAGGGAAAAAGCTCTCAGTTTTTCCCCGTTGAGGATGATGTTATCTGTGGGCTTTTCATAAATGGCTTTTATGATGTTTAAGTATGTTCCTTCTATCCCGACTTTCTCAAGGGCTTTTATTAAGAAAGGGTGCTGGATTTTGTCAAAGGCCTTTTCTGCATCGATTGACAGGATCATATGGTTTCTCTCTTTTTTTTGGTTAATGTGATGTATCACGTTGATTGATTTGCGAATGTTGAACCAGCCCTGCAGCCCAGGAATGAATCCCACTTGATCATGGTGAATAATTCTTTTTATATGCCGTTGAATTCGATTTGCTAGTATCTTATTGAGAATTTTAGCATCCATATTCATCAGGGATATTGGCCTGTATTCTCTTTTTTTACTGGGTCTCTGTCTGGTTTAGGAATCAAAGTAATACTGGCTTCATAGAATGAGTCTGGAAGTTTTCCTTCCCTTTCTATTTCTTGGAATAGCTTGAGAAGGATAGGTATTATCTCTGCTTTAAACGTCTGGTAGAACTCCCCTGGGAAGCCATCTGGTCCTGGACTCTTATTTGTTAGGAGATTTTTGATAACCGATTCAATTTCTTCCCTGGTGATGGGTCTGTTCAAGCTTTCTATTTCCTCCTGATTGAGTTTTGGAAGAGTGTGGGTGTTCAGGAATTTGTCCATTTGTTCCAGGTTGTCCAATTTGTTGGCATATAATTTTTCATAGTATTGCCTGATAATTGTTTGTATCTCTGAGGGATTGGTTGTAATAATTCCATTTTCATTCATGATTTTATCTATTTGGGTCATCTCCCTTTTCTTTTTGAGAAGCCTGGCTAGAGGTTTGTCAATTTTGTTTATTTTTTCAAAAAACCAACTCTTGGTTTCGTTGATCTGCTCTACAGTTTTTTTAGATTCTATATTGTTTATTTCTGCTCTGATCTTTATTATTTCTCTTCTTCTGCTGGGTTTAGGCTGCCTTTGCTGTTCTGCTTTTAGTTCCTTTAGGTGTGCTGTTAGATTTTGTATTTGGGATTTTTCTTGTTTCTTGAGATAGGCCTGGATTGCAATGTATTTTCCTCTCAGGACTGCCTTTGCTGCGTCCCAAAGCGTTTGGATTGTTGTATTTTCATTTTCGTTTGTTTCCATATATTTTTTAATTTCTTCTCTAATTGCCTGGTTGACCCACTCATTCGTTAGTAGGGTGTTCTTTAACCTCCATGCTTTTGGAGGTTTTCCAGACTTTTTTCTGTGGTTGATTTCAAGCTTCATAGCATTGTGGTCTGAAAGTATGCATGGTATGATTTCAATTCTTGTATACTTATGAAGGGCTGTTTTGTGACCCAGTATATGATCTATCTTGGAGAATGTTCCATGTGCACTCGAGAAGAAAGTATATTCTGTTGCTTTGGGATGCAGAGTTCTAAATATATCTGTCAAGTCCATCTGATCCAATGTCTCATTCAGGGCCCTTGTTTCTTTATTGACCGTGTGTCTAGATGATCTATCCATTTCTGTAAGTGGAGTGTTAAAGTCCCCTGCAATTACCACATTCTTCTCAATAAGGTTGCTTATGTTTATGAGTAATTGTTTTATATATTTGGGCGCTCCGGTATTCGGCGCATAGACATTTATAATTGTTAGCTCTTCCTGATGGATAGACCCTGTCACTATTATATAATGTCCTTCTTCATCTCTTGTTACAGCCTTTAATTTAAAGTCTAGTTTGTCTGATATAAGGATGGCTACTCCAGCTTTCTTTTGGCTTCCAGTAGCACGATAAATAATTCTCCATCCCCTCACTCTCAATCTAAAGGTGTCCTCAGGTCTAAAATGAGTCTCTTGTAGACAGCAAATAGATGGGTCTTGATTTTTTTATCCATTCTGATACCCTATGTCTTTTGGTTGGCGCATTTAATCCATTTACATTCAGTGTTATTATAGAAAGATATGGGTTTAGAGTCATTGTGATGTCTGTATGTTTTATGCTTGTAGCGATGTCTCTGGTACTTTGTCTCACAGGGTCCCCCTTAGGATCTCTTGGAGGGCTGGTTTAGTGGTGACAAATTCCTTCAGTTTTTGTTTGTTTGGGAAGACCTTTATCTCTCCTTCTATTCTAAATCACAGACTTGCTGGATAAAGGATTCTCGGCTGCATATTTTTTCTGTCTAGCACACTGAAAATATCGTGCCAATTCTTTCTGGCCCGCCAAGTTTCAAAAGAGAGATCAGTCAGGAGTCTTATTGGTCTCCCTTTATATGTGAGGGCACGTTTACCCCTTGCTGCTTTCAGAATTTTCTCTTTATCCTTGTATTTTGCCAGTTTCACTATGATATGTCGTGCAGAAGATCGATTCAAGTTACGTCTGAAGGGAGTTCTCTGTGCCTCTTGGATTTCAATGCCTTTTTCCTTCCCCAGTTCAGGGAAGTTCTCAGCTATTATTTCTTCAAGTACCCCTTCAGCACCTTTCCCTCTCTCTTCCTCCTCTGGGATACCAATTATGCGTATATTATTTCTTTTTAGTGTATCACTTAGTTCTCTAATTTTCCCCTCATACTCCTGGATTTTTTTATCTCTCTTTTTCTCAGCTTCCTCTTTTTCCATAACTTTATCTTCTAGTTCACCTATTCTCTCCTCTGCCTCTTCAATCCGAGCCGTGGTGGTTTCCATTTTGTTATGCATTTCGTTTAAAGCGTTTTTCAGCTCCTCGTGACTGTTCCTTAGTCCCTTGACCTCTGTAGCAAGAGATTCTCTGCTGTCAGCTATACTGTTTTCAAGCCCAGCGATTAATTTTATGACTATTATTCTAAATTCACTTTCTGTTATATTATTTAAATCCTTTTTGATCAGCTCATTAGCTGTTGTTATTTCCTGGAGATTCTTCTGAGGGGAATTCTTCCGCTTGGTCATTTTGGATAGTCCCTGGCATGGTGAGGACCTGCAGGGCACTTCCCCTGTGCTGTGGTGTATAACTGGAGTTGGTGGGCGGGGCCGCAGTCAGACCTGATGTCTGCCCCCAGCCCACCGCTGGGGCCACAGTCAGACTGGTGTGTGCCTTCTCTTCCCCTCTCCTAGGGGCGGGATTCACTGTGGGGTGGGGTGGCCTGTCTGGGCTACTTGCACACTACCAGGCTTGTGATGCTGGGGATCTGGCGTCTTAGCTGGGGTGGGTAGGCAAGGTGCACAGGGGCAGGAGGGGCAGGCTTAGCTTGCTTCTCCTTAGGTGATCCACTTCAGGAGGGGCCCTGTGGCAGCAGGAGGGAGTCAGATCCGCTGCCGGAGGTTTGGCTCCGCAGAAGCGCAGAGTTGGGTGTTTGTGCGGAAGGAGCAAGTTCCCTGGCAGGAACCGGTTCTCTTTGGGATTTTGGCTGGGGGATGGGCGGGGGAGATGGCGCTGGCGAGCGCCTTTGTTCCCCACCAAACTGAGCTCTGTCGTCAGGGGGCTCAGCAGCTCTCCTTCCCTTTGTCCTCCAGCCTTCCCGCTTTCTGAGCAGAGCTGTTCACTTATGACCTCCCAGCCGCTAAGTCACGCTTGCTGTGGGAACACAGTCCGTCAGGCCCCTCCGCTTTTTGCAAGCCAGACTCGGGGGCTCTGCTTGGCCGGCGAGCCGCCCCTCCGCCCTGGCTCCCTCCCGCCAGTCCGTGGAGCGCGCACCGCCTCGCTGCCCTTCCTACCCTCTTCTGTGGGCCTCTCGTCTGCGCTTGGCTCCGGCGACTCCGTTCTGCTAATCCTCTGGCGATTTTCTGGGTTATTTAGGCAGGTAGGTGTAGGTGGAATCTAAGTGATCAGCAGGACACGCGGTGAGCCCAGTGTCTTCCTACGCCACCATCTTGCAAGTGATTTTATATTAGGATAATGCAATTATGTTAGTGTTGACAATACCCAAAATTGTCAACATAACAAAAAAACCCTGAATGTAAATGAAATAACTGAAATGTAAATTTGTTTTGGAAATGTCACGATGAGCCCATAATGTATTTTCTCTTACCAAAAAAAAAAAAATAATGGACTAATAATTCTCATTTCTACTCAACAAACAGACCTAGAAACAATGACTAAAGCCTTTACGATGAGTACTTTTAGCATCAGGTGTAACCTATAACTAAAAGGAAACAGGGCTTTTTGACGGGGGATGTTTTTTATCCCAAAATTGGAACAAGAGTTTTATAGGGTGAGCCTGTAATACCTTGTCATGCAGAAAACAGTCGAGATTACAAAGACTACTAAGGTCATGTCAGACTGACCTAAACATCAATAAAAGTAATAATTTCAGTGATTTGAAGTATATCAAATATGTCAGAATTCATTAATAGTTCCTCTTTGTAAGATGCTAGGGAAGATAGGAAATGGTGATATTTTCAGTCTTGTAGGCCTAGAGAAAAATAAAGTGGAATGCAGGTCTCCTAAGTTGGCAAGAACTTGAGAATTTAATACCTTACTATTTTGAAAAGTAGCAAATAATAATGATACTCTTTTTTTAACCTCCAGTTCCTACTTGAACAACATCTCATGAAAATCAAATAATTGATGAAGGAAAGTTTAAGTTTCTCTAAAGAAGTGTTCCAAATAAAAGTGAAGGATAAATGATTCTGAACATCATATTTTGCCAACATCTAATAGAATAATGATTTTAGGCAATGCTTATCAAGTCCATCAATATATAAAAAGGAAGATATGTAGATGTTATGTGCCACCTTGTGGAAATACATGACTGTACCAATGAGATGTTCTTGTTAAAATGAACCCTAAGCAATATCAAGATGCAGGTTGATTCCCAAATGGCCAATAAACAGATGATAAATTTCTTAATCTAAAGAGCCGTAGAAAAATTTTAAATAAACCTAAATATGATAGTAGTAGAAACATTCAGTCCTGGGTCAAAGTAAAAAGGCTAATAATCTGATAATATGATTTTTAGGCAAGAATGAGAATTAATTGGACTGCTCAATAAAGTGTTGGTGGGAATAAAAATTGGTGTAACTACTTTGAAAAATGTTTGGAGATCACCACTAAAGCTGAAAACTCACTCTATGACCTAGCACTTTGACTCCTAGGAATATAGCCAACATAAATATGGAAATGTTTGAAATAAAAGATATGTTTTAATTTTTTCAATGTTTATTTATTTTTGAGAGGGAGAGAAAGAGCATGAGCAATGGAGGGGCAGAGAGAAGGAAACACAGATCTCAAGCAGGCTCCAGGCTCTGAGCTGTCAGTACAGAGCCCAATGCAAATTCATGAACCAAGAGATCATGACCTGAGCTGAAGTCAGACACTTAACCGAATGAGTCACCCAGGCACCCCTGAAACAAAAGATATATTAATGTATTTTCTTAGTAGGAATATTTATAATAGTGAAGTCTTGGAAACAGCAAAAGGCCTATCAATATTAGACTAATAGATAAATGGATAAATTATAATATGTGTTTTTCAGTGGAATACTATTTCAAAATGAAACTAAACAAGACCTGTGCACAACAAAATGTATAAATCACATGAACCTGGTTTGGGGTGAAATAAACAGATACAGAAAAGTATCTACTGTGTGATGCCATGAAGATAAATTTAAAATTAAAAACAGGGGGTGCACATCCATGGCATTAGAGGTCAGGAAGGTGGTTACCTTTGGAGATGAGAAGAGCTGTCACTAAGAGAGCTGTGAGGGGGCTTCTAGGGATGGGGAAATGTGTTTCTTGATCAAAATAGTGGTTTCATAGGTGTGTTCAATTTGCAAAAAAAAAAAAAAAGTAAGCAACGTATGCTCTTCAGATGTGAATGCTTTTCTGAATTAATTTTATATTATAATAAAATTTATTTAAAAATTTTATTTTAAAACTCCTTCACATCAGCCCAAGTCTTGTGGAATTCTGAGAGGTTTCAAGACCCTTTGTCTGATTGTAAAAGCTTGGGGATAGGGCCAAATATAAAATAAGTAACAAGACACATACTTAAATTCAATGTTTATTCCTTATTTTGACTCTGATTCAAATAAGAATTGTTTTCATTAAAAGCTAAGAAATTTTTAATTTTGTACAGTAATTGTACTATAGTATACATTAAGAAGTTTTCAGCTTTGTATGTATGATAATTATACTATGGTATACATTAATAAATGAGTTCTTATGTTTTAGAGGTTTATTTATATTGACATATTATGAATAAACTTATATAATGTATGGAATTTGCTTCAGAATAATCCAGTGTATATGTCCACAAGAGGAGGAGAAGGCTATGTGGTTATAGGTAAAAGAAGTTTGGCCATGAGCTGATAATTGTTGAATCTGTGGGTTCATTATACTCATAATAGTACGTTTTAAGATGTAATTGAATATAACTGTAGTTTTCAGTTAAAAGCTTCTTTAATAACCTGTAAAATATTAAGGCATAATAGGAGAATATTACATAAAATTAATGGAAATAGCCTTATAAAGTCTGAATACAATATAAATAATTTCTTTGTTTAAAATAGACCACTTGAAGGTATTAATAAGTTTTTTTCCCCAAATGTACCTGTATTTTCTTCCAGAAAATTGACACTTCAAAATAGCTTATTTTTTGATTATCTACCTTATTTCTAACTTCAAATATTCAAAAATATTGAAGATTTTGGACACTAACAATATACTGTCTCTTAAGGACAAATTAGTTACTCAAGCAGGCTTTTTAGTTTATGTTAACTCCTTTTACATGTATATTCTCCTGGATGTTCTCATATATTAACTGAGAGATATCAGCATTCTGAAGACTAAAACTTTTATGAGGTTTTTAATTTAATGTTACTGAAAGCTCAGTAGTCACTGGTCATGCATTGAAGTAAAATAGAAAGATATCAGTAACCTTTCAATGACAGCTTCATGGAAGGATATGAAGACAGCTGTAGGTTATTTTCTTGCATAAAAGAGCTTCCTCATTTAATATGAATTCATAAAGGATTAGCAGCAAAATTTCAATAAAACATTTAATGTCAAACTTTTTAGAGTAACACCAGTGTTTTATAACTTTTCATTGCATTTTGCCACTGAAGTTCTTGAAGCTTTATTCAGATTTTTGTAAAGTAACCTAAAATCCTTTATGTTAGATTAACACATTTATAATCATTCTATTGTTTTACAAGTGAAGCAAGGCTATAAAACTTGCTCCAAAAGGCAGAAGATTGTCAGAAGACAGTAATGTGACATTTAACAACCATATTTTCTAGTCATCAACTTCTTATTTGATAGAGTCCATAGCACAGTTTTAAATTTCCCATCAGTTCAAATACCACTTAAAAGTTGGAGGGGGGGGGCGCCTGGGTGGCGCAGTCGGTTGAGCGTCCGACTTCAGCCAGGTCACGATCTCGCGGTCCGTGAGTTCGAGCCCCGCGTCAGGCTCTGGGCTGACGGCTCAGAGCCTGGAGCCTGTTTCCGATTCTGTGTCTCCCTCTCTCTCTGCCCCTCCCCCGTTCATGCTCTGTCTCTCTCTGTCCCAAAAATAAATAAAAACGTTGAAAAGAAAAAAAAAAAATTAAAAAAAAAAAAAAAAAAAAAAAAAAAGTTGGAGGGGGAAAAAAAAATACCTGCTGTTGCAAAGAAGTTTATTCTTTTTTCCTTGTGAATAATTCTCTGAAAGATATAAGGTGATAGTTGCACCATTTCATGTTAAAGTTGGCTAATATGAATTAACTGGTTGTCTAACCAGTTAACTTGAGATCCAGTATACTTTCTTTTGCATTTTTTTCCTGAAAAACACCTTGGTTTTCTGTTAACTGAAGTTAAATACGGTGAACATGCATGTTGGTTACATGGATAGATCCTCCTGCTAAAAAAGTAAAATTACCAGTTTTATTATAAACATTCAAGTACTAGTTTAAATACTATATGTCTCTGACAGTGAGACTCAAATATATACCTTTAAAACCATATAATTTCAGTTATCTCATGTTTAATAGTTTGAAAGAGGCCAGAAAATTCAGTAGTATATCTCTGCTTATTAGTAATTTGTAACCCTGGTACCCTAGGATTGTTCTGCCTATCCTAAAAGGAAGAAAGGAGTTGAAAATCATGCAGACAGACTCTAAAAGTAAGTACTAGACCTCAAGTTTGTAGACATTGCTTCTGCTTACATTCCACATAAAAATATAGTCATATATAACTGCAGCAGAGGCTGAAAATTTTAGTCCAGCTGGGTAGCACTGTGGGCAGCTGTATATCTATTATTAAGATAAAGAGAACCAAACTTTTTTGTTGTTGAGAACTCCCCGAAAGTTACTAACTAAAAACAAAGGTTCAGTATATTTGAATAAGAGAAATGATGAAGTAGGAGAAAGCCAAAGAAACAGTTACCTGTTGTTGCCTGGTTTACTGGGGATACCTGGGCCCTCAGGACTTGACCTGACCCATCTAAAAGAGTCTGCAGAAGTCCCTTGGTGCCTCACAAGAATGAATTCAAGGACAGACTAGACATAGCAGATGAGTGGTACAAGCAGAAAGTTTATTTATGTGAATGTACATTCTTAGAAGAAGACCAGACAGACTTGAGGGAACAATTGCCTGAAATTCCTTGTTTCCAAGCTTTTATTGTATTTTGAATAATTAGGAGAGAAGTATTCATTGAGTAGGTGGGATCTTTTTTGGTAATGGCATGCCTTTTCCAGGAATTCAGGTACAACCCCTTTCCTTATTTGGATTAATCAGAATTGTCATGTTGATTTTAGAGGCAGAGATCCTCCAAAACTGCAATGTAAATGATATGATAATGGGGGAAGGATCATTTGAGGATACACATGACCTTAGTCACCTGTTGGCCCCAGAGATTTCCCAACCTCACCAGTTTGCCTCACTCTCCTTTGATAAGTAATAGGTATATTCCGGTTCCATCACTGCTCATTACTATTTAACTGCCTACTCTAACACTATGAGAATACCTTTTTACATACATAGGGCTTTTAGTTCAAGTCCCTGATACTAATAATGAATGGCATTGGTTAAATTACACTTTCCAAAAACAACTCCTAACTATAAAGGATAACTTGTTAACTTTGTCCATAGTAAAATTATAAATCTCCCTTTATCAAAAGACAGAGTAAAAATAAGGCATAGATAACCAACATATATAACCAATACACATAATCAGAAAGGACTAGTGTTCTAGATCATTCAGTATAGATCAATGGATTGATAGATGGACAAAATTTTAATAAGAAAAAAGATGTATTAATCAAACTGAAAATGAATAAAAAACTTGTATCATCTTGGAAGGAAATCTTTTACAATCATTAGTTAGCAAATGGTTTCTCATTACTGGAATCCACTTTGCCTGACACCAGAATGCTTCCTCTTTTCCCTCTATGATTTCCAACGGGCCAATAAACCAATGCAAAGGAGCCAACACTATAAAAAATTAAGTAAATGCAATATAAAACCAAAGTAGGTTGTAATTACATATCAACCAGATTGGCAAAGATTTAAAATTTTGACCACACCTAATGTTGACAAAGATATAAACCAATAAAATGCTTTCTACAATGCTGTTGGGAGTATATTTGAAAAACAGTTTGGGTTTATCTAGAAAAGTTTTGTATTATATATGAGTTACTTATATACCCTAGAGAAATCCTTGCACATTTACATTGAATGATAAATACAAATGTTTATGATGGTATTACACTACATAGTCAAAAATAGGAAGCTTTGCAAAAGTTTTTAATATAGCCTATTTCTATGAAAGACCTTAATAAACATATCAACTGTCCTTATAAATATAATTTTGGCTGGAACAGTACTAAAAATAAAAGAGCAATTGAGAGTTGAAAAAATTAATTTCCTTTATGAGTTAGATGATTTGAAATCACTAAAACATTATCAATTAAAAAGAAGGAAAGTGAAATATACTACTTCTGGATGCAAAATCTATTACATAGTCCTAGTGTAGTCTTGACTTATAGGTACCTACATAATATGAAAAAAAGTCCTAAGTTTTGGTGGACTACAAGTGTAATATATGCTAACGTACTATGATTTCCAGTAAGACCTAAGTAATAAAATTTAAGACTCTTTTAGTACAAGCAAACATTCTCAAATCAAGGAAGATAACAGCCCTGGTTTTCTCTCCACTGGTTAGTCCGTAGTTGGAATAGGCTTCATAGGCTAGAGAAGTAATCTGCTTTCTTGAGGTAGACTAAGTAACACAAATACATGAAGTGACTAAAGTTATTAAAACTTACACGTTCTATATCAAGAAAGCAGATTTTTTTTTTTTTTTTTTTTTTGGTCAGTAAGAGAGATTGAACACTTAGAATATGCTACTGATAAAAGCACAGGTGGGTTTTTTTTTCATTTTGTTTTGTTGCTTGTTTTTTGTTTTTTTTTTAACCCCTGGAAGAAATATTTCAGTGAGTGTGAGATGATCAGCTCTGATGCAGGTTTCAGCACTGGGGAGAAGGTTTGATTGACTTTTGTATGAATTATCTTTGCCTTTAAAATTTTATCATTTGATCTTCCAAGAAACAAAGTTTTATAAAAATCTTCTTTTTAGGTATAATGTCATCTTTTAAAAAATGTATATGATTGTTGTGTTCAAAAGAAATGGTATTTTTAAAAAGAAAAAGAACTTTACTCTCATATATTAATTAGCATTATAGTTCCCATATTAGATAGATGAAAAATTGACGTTTTTAAGCTCTTAAATTCATTCCAAGTTTCTAGATAAAATCTTTACACATGTGTATTCATTTCTTCTCTATACTATGGACTTTTGGAAAACAATTTATTCTGCTTGTATTTAAGTGTAAAGTACAAAACTAGTCATCTAAATTTTGATTTTTAGATTTCACTTGCTATTTTGCCTGTGGGTAAGCCAATTGCTAAGGCTTTATCCCAAGTGATTCAAATTGTATACTAGTGATAATTGTGCCTAAGTGCGCTTAATTTAAGTGGAATCTTTAGATGCTTTCCTTCTATACCAAATATAATTGTGATTTAATGTTAATGAGTTGAAATTTAGGATCATGGCCTTAAGAATGTTGTTGTGGTCATTTCATTTCTACATTTTGAAGTACTAATTTTAATTTATGTGTAAGGGTTATTTTCCTAATGGAGATGTAGACTTTATGTCATTTGTAAATTGAAACAATTGTATGAAAACAAATCGCACAAAGCATGATCACATAGACTTTTTCAACCCTCAACCCTTGTTTCCTGTTTATTCTTAAAATTTATAATAATTTTTAATATAAAATAGCCCAGTGAACACTTACAGTTGCAGGCATGCATGTATCTAAGAAATTTACATGTCTTGCCTCAGTTAAACCTTCTAAAAATCATGGGAAGAATAAATAGATTTTTCTGTTCTAGGACTTTATTGCACCAAGCTTTGTTTGGATTATAGATCCAGGTTGGCTTGTTTGTTTGTTTATTCTGGTAACAAAAACCAATGTGAAGTTTCAGGTTTCGAGTGGAGTTAGACAATGTTATAATGTTATAATACCATAAAAGCTTCTCAATTTACGGCGCATGGAGGGGTGGGTGTAGTAGGATAGAAATAATGCATTTACTATTGTTAAAATGCTTGTAGTTCTGCATGATGCATTCTTTGGGGCTACACTCCCTTGGAGGGCCACATGAATGAAGAAGAAACATTTAGGCTCATCGTAGCTTTATAAATAGGGGAGTCTCCTGCTACTGTAGTGCCTCTAGTATGCTAGGCACAGGTAATGTAAACATGCTCTAAACAGGTTGCCCTTCATTATAGGACAGATTCATACCCTAAAAAGAAGGTGAATAAATTCTGGACTGCAAAGGTGAGTAGAGGGCAAGAAAGCATGAAAATGTAGAGATTTAAGGGCCTGAATAATGTCCAAGAATGCAACTGCAAGTGAATTAATTTACAGTTTGTCAAAATAAGAGTGAAAGGTCAGTTTACAATCCCAATTTTTCTGTAAAATAAAAAGTTGGATGTATTTTAAGAAAATGTTCTAACTTAAGGCAATTTCCTCTCAGAGTTGTTTTTAGTAAATCCTACTGCCTATTAACCAGAGATTTACAGGTACTCTGTGAAGGGGAATTTGTACTGCCACACATTAACAGAAGGTGGAGAGTAAAGCATAGTCAAAGTCCTAACTTCTTGCCTTTATGGTATTGAAAGTCTTTTAAAGCCATTTTAAATTTGCTTCATTTAATTCTCCTGTTAATTTAAAAGAACATAAAACCTAGTAGTTTTATTGTCATACTTTATTTTGCCCTCTGGGGACCTCCATTTTAATTCATTTCATGGTAGTTTTAGGCAGGCAAACCTAGGTTCCTCACACTGCACCTCAATGATCCTACCAATCACTATGTCACTAACTAACATAGGGATACCTTGTCTTCCCTTATTTTACGTGTGCTCTCTCTTCTTTAGATGCACAATGAATACAAAATAAAGTTCTTTTCAAGATGAGATACAAAATGCAGTGTGTAAGAGTTCTTCCTTTTTTAGGCCTATTGTGAATTATCTATAGTGGGAAGGGCTGGATTTGGGGAGAGGACTGATGGAGGAAAGGATAAGTCATATGGTCCTTAATTGCTTCTCTGCGTTCCAAGTGGGATGGAAGCTATATGAGACTTACAGTTAATTTCCAAGGAGAATTTTTTTGCTAATAAATGGGTGGCTGCTGTGGAACCTGGCCATTTGTAAGCAGTATCCTGAGTGCTTCAAGTCATACTGTGAAGACCTGAAACTCTGGAACCCATTCTTTATGCTGGAATCCTGATTGCTGAGAATCAGTCTGGTACAATTGGTTACTTCCTTTTCTAACAATGATTCTTAAAAGTTATTTTTTGAAAGTGCCAATACTTCTTCTTAATCTAGGAAATTTATAGTCCTCCAATAGAAAATATGTATCAGAGGTTTCATAGTATTCACAGTTCTTATAAATTGTGTAATGAGACACTCAGGAAATTTATGGGTATTTTCTTATTGATTACTCACAGTAAAGGTATTATTTTTCCATTTCACAGAATAAGAAAATAGCATGGGAATTTGGGGCTGTCAGAGGTCTTCCTAAGTAATCCCTAGCAACATGTGATCTATCCTACAAATAAACCCAAGACTACACTGTTACCTGCTCCAACAGTGATCTTACAGGGGAGGCTACCCCTGAGTTAAACTGGAACTACCTGTTTCCTCATGCAGTTTCTAATCTTCTGAAATTTTGTCTGCTATACTTTGCACAGACAGCATTTAAATCTGATAAAATATAATGAAATATTTTAGTGAAGTTTACCACAGATAAAAGTTTTGTAATTATGCTGATTGATTTCTGCACTTGGTCCATCCCTACAGTTTACACATAGATAAATGGACTCAGCTACAAATGTAATCAGGTCATAAGCTTATTTAAGGAAAAAACATAATTAATTACCAATGAAAAACAGTAAATGCCTGATAACCCTGCATTTTTTCTTTTACATTGTTTGCCTTATTGAAATTTTAAAAATATTTCACCCTTATTAGCATATTTTGAATTGTTCATTTCTAGGTAACATGCTACAGATTTTTAAAGAAATGTACTTGTAGAAATTTGAAGTTATGGGTTACATTCATTGTTTACAATATAATCAGTACTCAAAATGAATATAATATCCAGTAACAGTCTATGGTACGACTAAATATGGGCAATAAGTGAAAAATCTAAATCTGAAATATTACATGCAACATGACACATATCTTACAAAGTAAAAGAATCATTATTATATATACTCTTTAGGAGATAAATGAATATAAAAGAAGGTAGGGTAATAATGATCATTGAGTTCAGAGTGTTGGTTACTTCAAGGGCAGAAAGAGGAGGGTACAAGATGGGGATAGATGACACAGAGATATTTTTGCAGTCTTAGATTCTGTTTTTGTTGGGTTTCTGTGTTCTTATGTTATAATACATATAAATTGATTATATACAAATTTTTACTTATATAAAATAAATAAAAAGAGCATTTTATACAGACCAATCACTAGTGTATCATGAGGCAATATTTATGATTAACCTATTTGTACCTGGCAGCTTAACTGAAAATAAGTACACAAATGTAGATATGATATTAATTTCTAACTCTGCCATTTGCTACCTAGGTGTTTGTTGCAAGTTACTTAATATTTCTGACCCTAATTTACTTCATCCATAAATATTTGTGTTGATTAATAATACCTATGTCTCCAGGTGTGGATTAAATGATGCAGTTGCTCTACTTCCTGGTTAGAGTGTAGAGGTTATTTTATTGTCATTTTAAAGAATAAGATATAGATATAGATATAGATATAGATATAGATATAGATATAGATAGATAATCTATAGATATATCTACATGCATATATATATACGCATATATATGTATATATAATATATATATATATTCCATTATGTAATATATATATCTATATGCATATATACGTGTATATGCATGTAGATATATATATTACATAATAGAATATTATTTGGCGATCAAGAAGAATGAAATCTTGCCATTTGCAACAACGTGGATGCAACTAGAGTATATTATGCTAAGCAAAATACGTCAGAGAAAGACAAATACATGATTTCAATCATGTGGAATTTAAGAAACAAAACAGATGAACATAAGGGAAGCAAAAATAATATAAAAACAGAGAGGGAGACAAACCATAAGAGACTTAAATACAGAGAACAAACAGAGTTGCTGGCGGGTGCTGGGGGGGGTGGGTGGGCTAAATGGGTGAGGGGCATTAAGGAGGAAATTTGCTGGGTATTATATGCAAGTGATGAATCACTAAATACTATTCCTGAAATCATTATTACACTATATGTTAACTAACTTGGACTTAAATTAAGATAATAATAATAATAATAATAATAATAATAATAATAATAATAATTAATAGAATTTATTTCACTCAATTCTGAGCTGAAATTACCTGAGATATATAAGGCTAACCTTTAAAAGTATTAAAAATTCTCCCATATTTTTACCTACTATATGTCTATGTATTACTTGTATAGTGTGTTCTCTGCATAAATAGATTATAAAGGGAGAATATAAAAGTAATGTATTACATAAAATAATAGATGAAAATCATAATTCAATGAAAGTCTGATTCTGTATGCTAAGAAGTTAAAGTAAATCACTTGCCATTCTTTGTTTTGGTAAACCTTAGTCCTTTAAAATATCTTTTATGCTACCCCTATAACTAATTAGCTCAATTACATTGATTTCAAGGTATGCCTAGTCTGCCTGGGAAGATTTCAATATTCTGGAAATATCCTTTTGATTAAATATTTTTGAAAGTCTCTAAGGGGAATTCATTGACCTTGGTACTTGAGCTTCCTTCAGTGTAGTCCCCAACCTTGAGGGTGGACTATGTAGCTTTGGAGAGAAAACCTATATGTCAAATATATAATATCTAAGTATGATATAATTTATTCCATACCTGGTTCAAGCTTTTTAAAAGTGTTTTATGGAGTATCACATTTAATATTTTTAAAGTCTATTAAATAGTTGCATTATTTTTATTCTTGTATCACAGATGATGTAATTGAAGCACAGAGAGTTTAAATAATTTGCCAAGGTCACAAAGGTTGACAGTAGCTAGGATTTGACTCTAGCTGCTGTCTCCAGTCCTTTGATATTAGACTCTATGCTGTCTGCTTATTTCTGTTTTTCCAATGCTACATACTGTCATGTGATACATGGAAAATGGTAAGTAATTACTTCTCACAGAATTCTAAAATTCCATTAGATGGAGGTGACAATACTATTGGCCAGTTAAGATATGGCTGTACTGAGAAGATTTGATTTGAAGCCAAAGTAAGATGTATATAAGTTGCCAGAGCAGTAACAGTACGATAAAATTACTCATAAGAAACTAGTGCTGAGTGACCAGCTACCATTCATTTACTTATTTATTTATTCATTTAAAAAAGCATTAGTGGATATTTACCATGTGAAAATCAGCATATGGTTCCAGAGCTACCAAACTGATTAATGTAAGACCAGTGGTCCAGTTAAGTTAATATATAGTAGGGAAGAAAGCTATATGAAGCATAAATTATACAAATTACACATCTAAAAAGTAGCAGAGGATATCCAACTTCAAATAGATATGATGGCTTATAAAATAAGATGGTGAGGAAGATATTATTAGTAAGACATTACTAGTATTTAACCAGAGTCTACTTTTTTTCTCCTTCTTGGTTACAGGAATGACAATTTCCCCAGTACCCTTGTAGTTAGATGTGGTAATAAGATTAATTCTGTCTTTTGGACTATAATCAAAAATGATGCCAACACCAAAAGCGAAGCATAGAAGGGCAGGTGTGAACTCTTTATGCTCCTTCTCCCGCAGTCATGGTGATGGAGACTCACAGGGAGATGGTAGAGCCCAGAAGACCAAAGGAGGTGTGATAGAAGCTGGAGGGCAGCTGCCCAAGCAAGTTACCTAAACCTATCAGGATTGTTGCCTGAGAATAAATTGGCTATATTAAATCACTAGGTTTGTCTTTGAGGGTTGTCTTTTACTGCAGCATAGTTTAGTCAAACTAGACTAATGCAAATGATTACCCTTATCTTGAAAAAAATATGCCAGAGGAAAAGTAGAATGTTGTAAAAATATTGTAGGACTGACCAGAAGAATTTATCGGTCCTAGTATTTACTTCACAATAATGGTTTGCGTGTCTTTGGGTAAATCTTTTTGATTTAAGTGGTCATCTCTAAAATTAAAAAAAATAATAAACGTTTACAGGCTCTTTCAGCTCTAATAATTCATGACTGCATAAGATATAATCTTTGAAAATATTGCAATGGTAGCTCTATGCTTTTGAGAGAAGGTACATGACCTTTTCTCTTCAAGATAGTAAAGGACGTAAAAGAAAATGATCTGACTTTGATTGCTTTGTGCTTTGGTAAAGGGAGGTAGGTTAAATGACTTCTAGTATGTAGTGTGTCCCTACTCTTTGGTTCAAATGCAATATTAATATTCAGTTGGTGTACAAATATTCTTTCTTTAAGGTATGGAGACTATTTCCCCTTAAGATAAATTAAATACACTAAATTGCTTGCTATTCAAGGTATTTGGTAATAGCTTACATTCACTTCCTAAATGTATGCATAATAGCTTATCATGATCTTCCATCAAACCTTCTTACAACATGCTTTATAATTTACTTCATAATTTATTAGGACGAATAGCTACATTCATGAAATTTTGTTACATCATGAATAGAATTTTATGGATGATACTATACTAAGAGTCACCAAAATATTTTACATATTTTAATTCCACAAATATCTGCTCAATAATAACTATTATCTATTTCATAGGTGTAATTGAATATATAAATGTCAATTAAAATATTTATCCTTAAATGAATCAGCCAAACTCTCTCCCCTCTTGGGAAAAGAGAAGACTCATATTTTTCTAGTTAAGGAAAAGGCACATTATTCTGTCTTCTATTTTCTCTATTTAAAAAGATACGAGTGCAGTGGTCATTGGGGCACAGAATTGCAGGTTGACATGACTGAGCCCAAGAAAGTGGACACAGAGAAAGAAAAATGCACTTAACTGTGATCTCTTTCCACCTGCTGGCAGCAATCACCACAAAGCCCCCATTCCCATTTACTTTCCTTCTGCATGAAATGTCTCCAGATCACATCTGTAAAGAAATAAATGCACTGAATTTATTAGCTTTCTTTATTGTAAGATGTAACAGAAAATATTGCTAGACATTTCCATATGTAGCCTTGAAACAATTTAGCTCCTTTTCAAAGATACCAAGGTTAGCCAGAAATTTTCCTGTCAAATCTGTAAATGAGTCCCTGCTGTTTGTAATATTTTTTCAAAGGCTTATAACAGAAAAGGAAATACTTTGTTTATTACCTAGAAATGTCAGTAAATATTATTGCCAAATCACGTTTTAAATTTTATATTTGACCATAAATGACAAAGAGTTAAGAACTGCATTGCTGTGTTCTCACTATGAGACCTTCAAAGTTCATATTTGAAGATTTTTTTTATCCAGTTCTTCAAGTTGAAAAAAAATGCTGCAGATGATGAGAAATTCTCCATCTCTGTCTCTTGTCATTGAAATAGGCATCTGTCTTCATTCCTCTGAAGTTGAGTCATTGCACATAGTGATGGTGGTGGTGGTGGGTGTGTATATGCGCACGTTAGAGGTGGGCCTGAACCAATACAGCTAAATGAGTTTTCTGTGTTGCTTTCACACAGGGAAAGGAACTGATACTTTACTCATTTTATATTCCCAAACAGAGGGATAAGCCCTAGAGAAGATAGCAACCCTAATACTGTTCACTCTTCCCATTCTCACAGAGCTAAGTGACAAGCCTTCCATAAAACCAGCTCAATAACAGATTAACACGTCATGCCAGTCTAACCAGTAAATGCTGTTTAAGTTTCAAATGAATTTAAGCCAAAGTGCCTCTTCTCTCCTGACTTAGAAAGCTTACTTAAGACAAACCTCATAAGTAGAATTTGAATAACTGAATGCTGTTGCTCTAAATATTATGGATTTGTCAATATAATAACTTGAGCAACTTACCTAAAACAGTACATTATGTAAATAAATAAAGGCCTGTAGTGAAGGCAAAGGACTTGAATATATTCAGCAAGTTTAAAGATTATTGTTAAGCCTCCACATGGCTAGTTATGTTTGTACACTTTACCATAGTTGCTATGGAAGTTGTAAGGAAAGCTAATGAAGTCACATGTAAGAACTGATGCTTTACAAGTGTTAGCTATTTTATCTTGTTAACATTTTCCTGGTAATATTTAGGTTCAGTTTCTGTATTTGAGGAACATGAAAATGATGATAAATGTTACATCATCATGATAGACTTCAAAATGTTAAAATATTATTCTGTTCACCGTCTTACTAAAATTTAACTTAGATTTAGATCTACCAAATGTAAACAACAAAATTGTTAATGCTTTTATTGTTGTTTATCAAATTGGCAGCATTTTCAATATAACCAAATTGTGTGTTTTGAATTGCAATAAGCCTTCAAGAAAATTGACAGAAATGCTGACTCCTAAATACTTTGCAAATTGATTTATTCATATTCTAATTCCCTCATCTGTGAATTGGTGGTCACTTCTGTATTTGAGAGGAACATCTGTTGCAAGCAGAGAATTAATGAGGGTTGGGGAAAAGGTATGTAGTTGTTGACTCAGTATCTTGGTGTTAAGTATAAATTCAAAGTAAAACTGGGCAGTGTAGTACAAGTATGAAATAGAAGGAGGTCAAAGACTTCATTCACACCATTATAATTTCCAAGTCAGAGAAGTTAAAATATTTTTTCCAGTTAACATAAGTTAGGATATTTTAAAGAGGAAAAACATGTTGCTTCTTTGCCTTGTTTTCCTCCCTTTCCTTGTAAGTGTACTAAATTTTTAATAAAGAGTGACCAAATGGTATCACCGCATGGATCCCTTGTCTTGTCCCCACAACTTGGTAGTAGGAATGATGTATTTGGCCCCTCCAACTAAAAGAACACCTCAAATTAGGCCTGACACTGAAGAACACAAAGAGAAGGCTGCTAGGGCTCCAAAGGGTGATGCATGAAGTACTTTCCGAAGGTACTGTTCAGAGCAGATTGCCAGAAGGTAGTACAATGGAGAAAATCAGGGGATTTTAAAAGTTATGTTTGAAAATATTTAGCTTTGTAGAGTGGAGAATTTCCTTCTCTTAATCTTTTTTTTTTCCTCGTATAACACTTAGAACAGTAGAAACCTCCTGAGAACTAGAGAACATTAACTGATAATATTTGGTATATGTTTTGAAATAGCTTTTGAACCAGTCCTATAGTATGAAATAAGCTTCATATTTAGAAAAAGAGAATACATGATGCATATGTTCAGATTACTGCTATATAATTTGACTTTTAATATGACCTCATTTTCAGAAATAGGGCACTTGGAGGAATGAAAGTTATATATGATATGGATTTTTCTCCTTTTTAAGCAAAAGTTGTTCTAGTGTATACCAAGGGCTAATCACACTTCTCAGTGCTGGGAATATATATTTTTCATGATGACCAAGAATTTCCAGGTAATATAAAGAACCCTCTTTAAAGACATCTATCACCACATTATCCAAAAGACATGTGTATTTAGTTGGGTCCTTGTCTTAGGGTCTTTAGCAGACTGATTGAAGTGTATGTAACTAGAACTAAGATTCTCATTTGTCATTCAAGGTCCTCTTTGAAGATCACTGATTGTTGGCAGAATATATCTTCTTCCCCCAGCCTTTGATTAAAGCTTTACTCTTCTCTGATAATGGAGCCTGCCCTTATCCAGCAATGCAAATCAGCAGATCTGGGTTCCTCTCTGCTATATCCTCTAAGTAGAACAAATACTCTGATATTTAATTCATTCTGTTTCAAAACATCCTCACTCTAAAACTTATTTCCCTTGTATCTCCTAACTTGCCAAGAAGGTGGGAGAAAGATAGCAAAAAAGTCTAAGTCTTTATTTTCTTAGTTGTTCCCCTTAAATTTTACTTTCTTTGATTCATTTCATTACTCCATAGACTCTGTGATTTCTTTCTTTATCCAGTTAACACTCTTTCCTTTTTTTTGTTTTGTTTTACAGTAGTCAACAAATCAGAAAATGTGTCATTTGGCACAATTAATCTGCAGAGTAATAGTAGCTTAAATGAAATCAAAGTTAATTTTTTTTTCCTCTCACAGGGGAAAAAAAAAATGTCTGGAGATTGGTGATTCCACTGAGAGTGTAGATCTCCACACCATAAAGAGCCAGACTCCTTTGACCTTTCTCCTTTGCTATTCCTAGCGCACACCTCATTATCTTAGAGTCATAGGAGTAAACACAGACTCCAAGAGAGATCCTACAGACTTCATAGCAAGTCTTCAGCAACCCCTTTGTGAATGAATGACCACATGAATGAATGAACATAAAGATAAAAAAGCTAGTAGTTTTCTTGAAGTATTTAACCAAAATTAGCATCAATCAGATGGCATTGGAACTGGCAGGTATCTGATTTGAAAATTAAATTAGCCTTAATATATTAATAAATATATTTAAAGTGTAAAGCTGTCATGCTTTGCAGACTAAAAAAGAAAATATTATTCTTTTTTGTTCAATTTGTAGTTATAGTTCCAAGGTAATTATTATTCCCTTAATTTGCATTTTATTGCAAAATTCTGATGAATATATCAGTATCAGATAAAAGTATTCTCATTAGAAGTAGATGAGAGAATGTAAATTATGCATGCCTTATTTTTAGCTATTGTCCTTTGTAGTCCCAATTTATACTTACTGCCATTTTTCATCATACCAATGATATATATGTAAGTAAAATAGTTACAGCTAGTAGACATTGATTTTTAAAATGTTCCTTTATTTTCTAGTTTGAATTTTTTATATTAGCACCTTACATTTTGTAAACCAAAGATAATTTTATTGATAGGCTTTAGTTTAATATAATCATTTTAAGGAAATTAAGGAAAAAAACACCTTCAGATCAGATATCTTTCATGTCAATTTAAATTTATGTATATTTATGCAATTCATGTTGATGTTTTAATTTTTCAAGGTAATATATTAAAACTCCTCCAGTTTCATCTGATATTGCATAATGCTAACAAAATGAAAAAAAATCAGGCCTGAATGTTTTACATTTCAAACTGTAATACCATTTGGAAAATATTTGTAGGAAAGATTTTAAAAATCCTGCATCTTTTCTAGAAATCTTATAAGTTCTATAGGGTACCAATAAATATTAGGGTAAATACTTATTCTGTTGCTCCAAGTATTTCGGTTCACTTAGTGTTTTGTTGCACCACGTATACCTTCAGAATCTGTGCTTAGAATGTTTATATTAGATTTTTATCTTTCTGTCTTCCTAATCTGAGAATCAGAAGTAAAATAATCAGGGAAAAATGGAGATGAGAGAAAAGACATACTGCTTGGTAAAATAATTCTTTTTTCTATGAAAAACTAAGAGTATACATAAGATGCCTATTTTCTATATTGTTTATATGAAAACTTTTCTAGCTTTATAAAGGATTTATGTGATTGGAAACATTTCTTTATTCCAACAGAACAACTCAATGCACTAAAAATGAGACATTGTTTTACTAATAAATGTATTTTCTTTCATTACTCCTCCCCAATACCCTGATAAAGGTATGCAGGAACTCAAAAATTACAAGTACAGTGCATCACTAGCCTATGGGTATAATTTGAGAGAAATTTTGATAACTTGAGGTTTCAAAAAAATTACTAAAACTAAATTCACTGTGTATGTTAAGCAAATTTTTACAAAGCAAAATTCTAAATTTTCAAAGTTATATAGTACACACTAAAAGATAGAGATAACTTTCATTTCAGAATACACTTTTAGGCATATTCCATAAAATAAAACATTGTCCTAAACTTATGGAAAACTAAAATAGATTATAACAAATTAAGTCTCAAGAAGATAACAGTTTTTAAATAGAAAATTTTTGGAAAAAGGCAAGCACTTTAAAGTGCTAAAAAGTAATTGAAATCACCATAGTTACATACTAAGAATGACATGACAAACTCGTGTTTATGTCAAATAAAGCCCTCAAGGGGCTTATTTTCTGCAATCTGCTTTGTATTCTTTAGCTGCCAGAATTTTATTTCAACAGCCAATTGGTTCTAATTGAAAGATGTCCTTAGCTTTCCATTCTAGTCTATGGGTTAATTTAGTTTGTGATGAATCTATACAGAGCTGTTCTATTCATAATGCTTTATATTCAGAACTTTGATTTGTGATTTGAATTAGAATGTGAAATGGTAAAGGCTTCCAAACATATTCAGCACTTGAATGCCATAGGAACAGCTCAGTCAGAAAGTAGCACTTGCACTTGTCATCAAAATGCCAATTATTCGATCCAATAAACAACAAGCAGAGACCAGAAAAATATTCATATGAGAAGCAAGTCTGAGGAAAATCAGTTTACAAAATACAACAATAGAAAATCTGCATTTGACATTTATACAAATTCCTCAGATTAATATATTCTGTAGTTCATACAAATAAGAAGTTTTAAACATTCAAAGATCCTTGGACAACACAACCATTAAAGCCTTTTGAAAGTTTTTATTCTTTTCTTTGGCTTTAAGACTCTTTCTCATCCACCCAGTTATTTTCATTTTGCATCATGTACTCTTTTATATGATTACCTTTTTGAATGCCTTCTGTAATACTCACTTCCTCTTTTCTACTGCCATCTCTTATCATTTACCACATTTATGCATACCATTCTTCATGTATTTCCATACATGTACCACAGCACAAAGCATGCAAAAGTCTGTTAATAAATAATTATAAAGGAAATGAATGTCCCTTTAGCACTTTAGCACTATAAAAGTTTGGTCAGAAGCCATTTTTGTTGTTGTTGTTGTTGTTGTTGTTGTTGTTGGAAGACACCCATAAAACTTTAATAACTTTTATTTTCCAACCAAATATATTCTCAGGTCTCTCTCTTTCTCTCTCTCTCTCTCTGCCTCTAAATGCAGAGATTTTATAATCAATAAAAATATGCAGATTGTTTTTAGTAATAAAGTGTATTTTTGTAGTTCCAGTCCCCTCCAGAGAATTCACTGGAACTTCTGTCTATCTTTAAAGCCGCACTATCCTTCATCCTCAAATATTTCAGGGATTTACCAGGAACTGTCTAATAGGTACAGGAACTGTCTAATGAGTAAGCAGGTTCTCTTAACTACCATTGATGTGGCAATTTCCTTTTCTGCTTACCTCTGAGTGTTTTGATAGTCACAGAAAGTTACCTTCAGTGCTGCTAGTGCCTGTATGTCTCTTTGCTTTCAAAGCCACCGGTTTTGTTTGTCACTTTTGGTATCAATTTGAGCCAGATTTCAACTAAACCACTTAGATCAAAAGTCACTCACTGAAACTGTGACTCCTACCAAAATGTACCAGCTGAAACTGCAGGCATTGCTGTGCCAGATTATCAGAGTTTGTGGCCACTGCTTCTAGAACCAATGTGGACATTAATACCACTAGCTGTCTCTAGCTTTCATTGATTCAGAGTAAATTGTAGTATGCTAACACCAGGCACACTTATTCCTGTTTGATGAAGAAAGAACAAGCCTTAAATTTCACCTTCGTTTTATAGCTTTGTTGCAGTTAGGATTCATATTTGTAATAACTGAGGCCTAACAGGGTGATTTAGCAGATAAAGAATTTACAAGGATATGAGGGCAACTCAGATTTTTTGAGGCTTGGAGAACAAGGCTCAAGACTACATGTCCAAAAAACTTCCAAAGCAACATTAGAAATTGATCTTTGGGAAAAAATATTGCATCTTCTGCTTAATAGAGCTAGATGCTAGAGGTTTCCATTGCCTCCACTTATATAAAAGCAACCAAACTTCGCAGCTATTGTGGCTACAGAGGGAGAGCAAGAGGTAGATAACTCCATCTCTCCTACCATGTCAGTAGTTAATTGGATGTTATTAACTGAGCTGAGGTCATGTGTCTGTCTTTGGTAAAAGGAAGTTCGGAAAGTGATTTCACAGAATTTCTTTTAACTTCTGGGTGTGGAAATGTTTATTTCTCCCTCACCAAGACTCATCAATTTGAACTTTCCCAAACATAAAACAGCATTAAAAAACGGTATGGTCAAAAGAAATAATAAGTAATATGTACAAATATACATAAAATATCTTTTCTTTTGGTCTCTTTGTGTTTCAATGCTTTTCAAGATAGTACATTTCTGAAAAGAGGTATTGAGCAAAGTTCCCTGTCCATAGGAGGAGAGGATAATCTGAGTTATAGGTTCAATATTTTGCTCATAATTACTCATTCCATGTCATGCTAAATCATTCTTTTTAGACCCAGTCACGTGACCCATGTTCTTTTTAATTGTAGTGTGTCCTTTCTCCAGATACTACAGACTTTTTTTTTAAATTCAGTTTTCTGGTATGTTCCTGGCTCATTCGGGTTTTATATATACATGACTAATACAATGAGTGAGCTGAAGTTCATATGTGCCCTGCTGCATATGATATTATGATTTGATGATTACTTAGGTATCCTCCATGACTAAAATATGCATTAAATTGTGGGCAGGGTAACTTATTGACATATAATTTTGTGTTTTTTTTTCTTTATTTATATTCTGTCATTCCTTCTAGGAATGTGGTATAGAAGGAACAAAATTTGTATGTATATATGTGGTGTGTGTGTATAGAAAATTGTTATATGAATTTAAAAATATTTATTTATTTTGAGAGAGAATGATAGCAAGTTGGGGAGGGGCAGAGAGAGAGAGAGACAGAGAATCACAAGCAGGCTCTGTGCTGTCAGTACACAGCCTGACATAGGACTTGAACTCACGAAGAACTGTGAGATTGTGACTGAAGCCAAAACCAAGAGTTGGATGCTCAACCGTTTGAGCCACATAGGCATTCCAGGAATTTTTAATATTAGCTTATTGTAATCAGCTGCTAAGATACAGAAAGCTCAACTGTTTGCACTCTGTTTGCACCCCCCACCAGAGACATTAGTGAGTATATAGAGATAATACTCACAAATTTGATTATTAACAACCAACTCAGTTTATCAGTTATATTCTATGAAATGTAGGAGTTGCTGTGGTGAAACAACTTGACATTTCAGAATTCTTTTCTTCTTTGTGTTGGAAATGAGGAAGCATAGGATGAGAATCTCCAACTTAGGATAAAGAAAAGAGCTTAGTCACTATATTTAATCTTATTGAAGGTCATTTTCTCAGACACACTCCTTAGTTAGCAGGGATCTTTACTTAGCTTACTTGGTTGTAAATATCCCTTGTCTGTCTTAGTCTTGTACTGCAAAGAACAACAATTTTTTAAACACAGTTTTAGAACTAAAAGAGCTTCATGATACTATTTCCTCTTTCTTTGGCATTTCTTGCTTGTCCCAAATTTTAATCAGAGTGGTGTCTTTTCTCAAAACGAGACATATATTCAACAACTGCTAAGCTTTTGCCCATCATCGCAGGTTAAGGGTAGAAATAGTAAGATCAAGTTACAGCAAGACTAAAAATTAGGGATGACTTAAATCTAAAATAGTCTGTCTTACATGTGAAAGGATTCTGATTGAAGAAGGAATTTGAATCCCAAAGTAATGTTACAGAAAACTTAAACACAAATAAATCTTTCAGAGAGTCACTTAAGAGTGCAGGTCAGCAGAAGTTCTATACGTTCTTCCAAGAGACTAGCTTACCACTCCTGAAGAGTGTATTTATATTTACCTACACATCATTTAGGAAGCCCTTGTACTATGAGGTGTGTTGCATGAGAGATAATTCCAGCCTCTGTGTACCTCCTTCAAGGAACATCCAAATGAGTAGTCTTTTTTTTTTTTTTTTTCCTCTGCAGATGCGTAGATTATCTGGGATATCTACATATCTGAATTTTATGATGGGCCTAGAATAAGGGTACAAATTGAAGTCCATAAGCCATAAGTCTAAGTATTTAAAAGTCATAAGCCAAACTAATAAAATTTTAATGTATTTTCTCTCCTATTTTGAAAAAGTATAATTCTACAAAGATCTCTAAATCTAAATTATAATTAGAAATTCTTGTACCATTGTAAGTTCCAGAACATTCATTAGGGAGTGCCTGTATCTCTTCTTTTCTCACTCCTGACTCTATCCTGCTCCTGCTATAGGCATGTCTGTCCACCCAGGCAAGTCCCTATTTCGGCAGGGAATGCTGGGTTCCCAGATACCTGGAACATGTAAGTGGGGACTTCCAAAGTTAGGGGCCCAAGATAGGGGCTTCTCTTCCTGAGTATAAGGACCATGTTACTGAAGATGAGATCACTCTTGGATAGACATGATGAAGATATGATTTAACTGAAGGAAGATCACTATTTGGTTTATACTGTAAAAAAGATGATGAGAGCATAATATCTGTGAAGTTAAAACAAAAAGAACAAGAAGTAAAGTGAGTTTACCACATACCATTCTGTAATAAGATGATTGCCAAATGAGAGATTGTAACAGAAGCACTGAACAGCATATTGATATTAGAGAGAATAACATTAGTTCAGTAGGGAAAACCTGAAAAATTATACTAGAATTTTGAAGAAAGAAAATCAAAAGATGAATGAAAATGTGAGACACATGGGAAACTAAGAGATGCTTGAGAATATTAAATATGTGTAGATATGAAGAAGTATGTAGAGTATCCAAATGGTCAGTATTTTACTTTTTATAGAACATTGGGTAAATAAAGGTAATAATATCATTAATTCTCCCAACAAGCCTTTATTTTAATTATATATAATTATATCTACTTCACAAATCCTCAGTCATGATGCAAGCCACGATGTTAGAAGTACAATGGCAGCACATACTTTAGAAAAAGGTGAGAGTGGTGCCTTCAACAATGTTTTACAGGATATGGCAGGTTATTTTTTTCATGCTATATCTACCATACTTCAGCCTCATCTTCTTGAGACAACTTGGACACCTAGCTTAGTTTTTTATTTTTTATTTTTTATTTTTTGTTAAGTTTGACAGTCATATAAGAGTAGAAAAAAAATCTACCCTGAATATATAAAATCAACCTTTCAGAAACTATTCATTATTTTCTTAGATCCCCCCCCCCCTTTTTTAACCTAATGGACACTACTACTCAAAGCTATTTTAGGATGTGCTCAGGGAATAAAAATATTTCAATATTTTCTAAACCAAATATTATTTAGTTGGCAACTTTAGAGCAGAAAATTTTGTTTTCTAAAGACAAAATAGGATGTTTTTGGCTTTTCTATGCTATTTGTATTTATAACATTTTTACTTTGCACGCACTTCTTTTTGAGAATTAAATGTTTTGTAAATGAAAAAACTTTTATAGGTATGTCAACAAATCAATAAGCAAAATTCACCAGTTGAGACACAAAAAACAAATAGTTATATGTGGTCCCCATGAATAGAAAACAGAACCAAGAAAAAATTACTCATGTCTAAAGTCAGGGAAAATAATTTTTAATTTGAGAACTTGATATTAAAATCATGGAAATAGAAAAAGGAAAATACATATCTAGATATAGATTTAATGATATATAGATTTTGTATTGATGGATAAACTACTGTAGATACACTCAATAATGGAGATGATAAAGTACAATTTCATTTTAACGTAAAATAAATATTAAATTATTCATCTTTTAAATGTAGACTACTTTCTCTGAATCCAGGAATTTTCATGGTCACCATAGTGTATTATATCTTTCTAACATATTAGAAAAGCAAACATTCATATCACCATTATCCTTTAATCTCTGATGCTGTTTTCACATTTTCAAATTAGAATTTTCAATAATGAAAAAGCAATTTTATGTTTTAAAAACTTGAAGAAATGCTATCTTATAGAAAATCGAATACCTAATGTGAAAGAAACCAAGTACAATATCAATGATGTCCCAGTAGTATTTGTATGCAGAGTATTTTTTTTTTTTTTGAGTGACATTCTTAAGAGGGAGCTCTTCGTGATCAACAACAAACAAGAAAAAAAAAATCAAGTGTTAAATTTCTTTTAAAAATGTAAGTTATGTCAATACAATCCTCTTACTTTCTGGGAGAAGAAAAATGTTTTGGCAGATCCTAAAACTAGGTTTTCTGAATATATAATCCATTCCATTTCTAATTCTGCATGCATTGTACTGTCACTTTACAGTCATTTTCCCTTTACAAGATATTAGTTTGTGTGACATCACTCTGCCACAGCAGCAAATTCTGGAAACTTCGTAGAGCTGTTAAAACAGTATCCCAGGGTTCCTGAAGTATATTTGACGTGAGTGAATGTAGCAGTATATGAATTAGGTGGCAGTTTAAATATGTTAACTAACGTTGTTCAATGTTGAATTGTAAGAGCCAGTTCTTAGTAGGATATTATATATCTTTGTATGTGTGTGTATGGGGGAGGGGTCACCATTATTCAGCATGGTTAAAGAGCATAATAGATCTTTATTAAAAATTAGCATTTAATTGTATACACACCCATTACATTTGAAAAAGCACCAAGCAGTGTTGCAAAAAGCAATATACATTTTATTTCCTGAATTTTAGTCTTCAGGAACAATATAGATCATATTTTGAGCTTTTCTTTTTTACTATCTTACTCAGTTTCCACCATAAAATTCAAATATTTCATGTGTTGTGTCAATAACCATGAGTATTAATTAGCTTTAGCAAACCAGATTAATGGGGAACACGGGATGGCAACCAAGCCTAATAGTTCCTAGTACCACAAAATTCCAGCACAGCATTTCCAGCTGCCACCTTGGGATATCAAGATAGGTAGCATCCTTGCCTCACCTTCATAATGAAAATTACTTTTTTAAAATCCCACTGGATCACTGAAGTTGCACAGCAATGAACTGACCAAAAATGTATTGAGAGATGGTACTGTCAGAGAGAGATGTGAGAAGTGCTTGCTTAAGGGTAGACCCAACTACGTAGCAGTATGAAAAGTTGAGCTACAATAATTGATGAATGATCCAAGACCAAGTATGCGTTAGTAGGGCATTATGAAATCTTTATGAGTCTAATAAACTGTGGGAGTCTGTATTATCTTGGAGGTTCTTTCTCCACAGACTCCACTAACCACTCACAGAGAAGTTCTAAAAGAACCTTAAGAAATAAGCATTTCCTGGGGCACGTGAGTGGCTCAGTTGGTTAAGAGTGGACTTTGGCTTAGTTCATGACCTCAAGCTTCTTGAGTCTGAGCCCCGCCTGAGTCAGTCTCTGTGCTTACAGCTCAGAGCCTGGAGCCTGTTGCAGATTCTGTGTCTCTCTTTCTCTCTCTGCCCCTCCCCCACTCGTGCTTTGTCTCTCCTTCTCTCTCAAAAATAAAATAAACATTTAAAAAAATGTTAAAATTTTTCAGGAAGATGGCGGCATAGGAGGACGCTGGGCTCACCGCGTCCTGCTGATCACTTATATTCCACCCACACCTGCCTAAATAACCCAGAAAACCACCAGAAGACTAGCAGAATGGATTCTCTGGAGCCAAGCTTAGAGGAGAGGCCCACGGAAGAGGGTAGGAAGGGCAGAGAGGCGGTGCGAGCTACACAGACTGGCGGGAGGGAGCCGGGGCGGAGGGGTGGCCCGCCGGCAAAGCAGAACCCCCGAGTCTGGCTGGCAAAAGCTGAGGGACCGGACAGAGTGTGTTGGGACAGCGAGCGGTACTTAACATCTGGAAGGTTATAAGCTAACAGCTCTGCTCCGAGAGCAGGAGGGCTAGAGGACAACGGGAGGGAGAGTTGTTGAGCTCTGGACGATAGAGCTCAGCTCAGCATGGCGGGGAACAAAGGTGCTCGCCAGTGCCATCTCCCTCGCCCATCCCCTGGCCAAAACCCCAAAGGGAACCAGTTCCCGTCAGGGAACTTGCTTGCACCATGAAAACGCCAAAGGCTGTGCTTCTGTGGATCCATCCCTCTGGCGGCAGGTCTGACTCACTCCAGGTGCCACAGGGCCCCTCCTGAAGCGGATCACCAAGGGAAAAGTGAGCTGAGCCTGCCCCTCCCGCCCCTGTGCACCTTGCCGATCCACCCCAGCTAATATGCCAGATCCCCATCACCACAAGCCTTGCAGTGTGCAAGTAGCCCAGATGGGCCACGCCACCCCACAGTGAATCCCGCCCCTAGGAGAGGGGAAGAGAAGGCACACACCAGTCTGACTGTGGCCCCAGCGGTGGGCTGGGGGCAGACATCAGGTCTGACTGTGGCTCTGCACACCAATGCAAGTTATTCAAGACAACACAGGGGAAGTGCCCCGCAGTTCCATACCACTCCAGGGACTATCCAAAATGAGCAAACGGAAGAATTCCCCTCAAAAGAATCTCCAGGAAATAACGACAGCTAATGAACTGATCAAAAAGGATTTAAACAATATAACAGAAAGTGAATTTAGAATAATAGTCATAAAATTAATCGCTGGGCTTGAAAACAGTATACAGGACAGCAGAGAATTTCTTGCTACAGAGATCAAGGGACTAAGGAACAGCCAGGAGGAGCTAAAAAATGCTATAAACGACATGCAAAATAAAATGGAGACAACCACAGCTTGGATTGAAGAGGCAGAGGAGAGAATAGGTGAACTAGAAGATAAAATTATGGAAAAAGAGGAAGCTGAGAAAGAGATAAAAAAATCCAGGAGTAAGTATGAGGGGAAAATTAGAGAACTAAGTGATGCACTAAAAAGAAATAATATACTCATAATTGGTATCCCAGAGGAGGAAGAGAGAGGGAAAGGTGCTGAAAGTGTACTTGAAGAAATAATATCTGAGAACTTCCCTGATCTGGGGAAGGAAAAAGGCATTGAAATCCAAGAGGCACAGAGAACTCCCTTCAGACGTAACTTGAATCGATCTTCTGCACGACATATCATAATGAAACTGGCAAAACACAAGGATAAAGAGAAAATTCTGAAAGCAGCAAGGGATAAACGTGCTCTAACATATAAAGGGAGACCTATAAGACTCGTGACTGATCTCTCTTCTGGAACTTGGTAGGCCAGAAAGGAATGGCAGGAGATCTTCAATGTGATGAACAGAAAAAATATGCAGCCGAGAATCCTTTATCCAGCAAGTCTGTCATTTAGAATAGAAGGAGAGAAAAAGGTCTTCCCAAACAAACAAAAACTGAAGGAATTTGTCACCACTAAACCAGCCCTACAAGAGATCCTAAGGGGAATCCTGTGAGACAAAGTACCAGAGACATCACTACAAGCATGAAACCTACGGACATCACAATGACTCTAAACCCATATCTTTCTATAATAACACTGAATGTAAATGGACTAAATGCGCCAACCAAAAGACATAGGGTATCAGAATGGATAAAAAAACAAGACCCATCTATTTGCTGTCTACAAGAGACTCATTTTAGACCTGAGGACACCTTCAGATTGAAAGTGAGGGGATGGAGAACTATTTATCATGCTACTGTAAGTCAGAATAGAGCTGGAGTAGCCATACTTATCTCAGACAAACTAGACTTTAAATTAAAGGCTGTAACAAGAGATGAAGAAGGACATTATATAATAGTTACAGGGTGTATCCATCAGGAAGAGCTAACAATTATAAATGTCTATGTGCCAAATACGGGAGCCCCCAAATATATAAAACAATTACTCATAAACATAAGCAACCTTATTGATAAGAATGTGGTAATTGCAGGGGACTTTTAACACCCCACTTACAGAAATGGATAGATCATCTAGACACACGGTCAATAAAGAAACAAGAGCCCTGAATGAGACATTGGATCAGAAGGACTTGACAGATATATTTAGAACACCCCTGCATCCCAAAGCAACAGAATATACTTTCTTCTCAAGTGCACATGGAACATTCTCCAAGATCACATTCTGGGTCAAAAAACAGCCCTTCATAAGTATACAAGAATTGAAATCATACCATGCATACTTTTCCTGAAAAACTTAACAGGAACCCATGAGGGAGGGGCAGGGGAAAAAAAAAGAGATTAGAGTGGGAGAGAGCCAAAGCATAAGAGACTCTTAAAAACTGAGAAGAAACTGAGGGCTGATAGGGGGTGAGAAGGAGGGGAGGGTGGGTGATGGGCATTAAGGAGGGCACCTGTTGGGATGAGCACTGAATGTTGTATGGAAACCAATTTGACAATAAATTTCATATATTAAAAAAAATCAATAAAAACATAAAAAATGTTAAAAAATAAGCATCTAATGGGCAGGAATAGAAGTCTTATGGAACGTGCAAGAAGTTCTATCTAATCTTATGTTTACTCCCAAACAAGAGTCTTAAACTGTGGACAAAAGGGCAATGAGCAATGCTGTCCTTGGATTATTTGTAAAAATTCATTGCATCTGAGTAAAGAAAAGGGAGGGAAAAAATAAACCTTACTCCTAGAGAAGTGTAAGATAATATATTTGGCCCCCAATTATAGTTGGGAAAGGAATAGGAGAAGCAAAAAGGCCATACTCCTAAGACCTGAGACCCATGCATACCTAAGATTCAGGATTAATCAGAGCAACAGAAAAAGCCCCCTCCCCTCTACCACCGATCACCAAGATAATGTGCTTTTTATAACAAGTAACAGTAGAAAACTGTGAAAAGAACAAGATCAATCAAAGAGATGTAATACAATACAAAATCAAGTCAGATACAAATACAATATAAAGATCAGAAGCAAACACTCATTGCTCTGATAAACCGAATCATACCCTAAAACAAAAGATTCCTGTAACAATGACAACATCAAATATAAACCCAGACCAAACCCTAAGTAGATTCACTTAAACATCTCCATCCACTAAATGCTTAGGAAAGCATTTCCATTTCCCAGAATAAAAAAACAAAAACTAAATTAAACAAAACCAAAAAAACAAACTATCAATTTCTACTATTCTATACAAAATGATTGGATTTCAGCAAATACATTTCAGGGCATATAAAACAGCAACAAAGAATACATTCACAAGAGATTAGGCAACCATCAAAACTAGACTGAGGGAGAACACTGTCAGGGAATTTAGAATAACTATAATTAATATGGCAAGCGTGATTTCTCTTTCTGTGGTTGTATGGGTACGGTATCTTTTGAAATGGCAGCCCCTTCCCCAGTGTTCCTTTCTTCCATCCCCATTTTCATGGATCTATACCAGAGTCTTTGTCGGGAAGATGGAGATTTGACCGTTTAAAAGCTGAAAGTGGTAAAGAATTATTCCAGAATTTTTGAATACTGAAAAGATGAAAAAAAGCATGGAAAATAGGATGGATCTTTATCTCTAGGGCACCATAGACAACCTGAAAGACTGCCCATTGGCCACTGCCCCCCCCCCCCACACACACACAAGTATTAGTATTGGACTATAACTCAAAAACATAAGAAATATTCATGTGTCCATACTGCTATAAACAAATAATAAATTAAAGAACATTTCCTTATAGAAGCATTCCCATTATAATATAAAATCAATAGAGAATTACAAAATCATTATTAAAACACAAGCGTAATTGTTGCCACAGATAATGTCCACCAATAGATGTTAAAATTAGTGGATGAAAGTTTAAGCAGTATCAAACTATTACATAGTTTCAAAGTCTTCCAAAATATTTAATAATTACAAAAGGAAAAAGTAGAAATTTTGCCGTAGAGAAACCTGATAAACACCAGTTTAGTCAAGTGACCAAGATTAACATTACCAATAATAAATCATGTTGGTACTATGTGCCTCCTGATATTATATAGTGAGGGCATATCACCTCTGTGATATTTTCCCCAAAATACATAACGTCATGCTAATAATGTAAAACACCAAACAAACCTACATAGAAAAATTTTGCAAAATAACCGTTCACTACTCTTCGGTCATGAGAGACAAGGAATGACTGAGAAACTGTCATAGTTGGAGGAGACTAAGGAGACCATGACAACTAAATGCAATGTGAGTGGATAATATTTTGAAAATGTTCAGTAATAACTCCAAATATGGAGAGTAGAAGGCTAAGGTTTTGGGTTTTTTTTTTTCTTTTGGTTGTTTTTTTTTTTTTTTTTTTTTTTTTCCACTTGAGGGAAGCCATATAACTTTGAGGTAAAGATATGTGAGACAGGAACAGTAGACAAATAGCGATAGCTCACTCTGATTTAAAAAAAAAATTACAATGCCTCATATAGAATCAGGGGATGAGCTTCATCGAAGGTGAATCACTTCATCAGAATGTGGTTCAATGCCCACCCACCTTTGAACACAACATTCAATAAAGCCTCAGAAAAGAAAACAAAGCTAAGTTCCTTCACAAAGGCTATTTTAGCCCACCTTTAGTCTCCTTAATATATTATAGAAAATACACAACTTTCCTCCAAACTATAGTTTAGCTGTGGAGATAAATAAGTATTGGATAGGTACAAAGACAGCCAAGCATCATATAAAAGCAAATGGTGGTTTGCATTTTGTTGCCTACATTGAACATGAGTGAAAGCAAAGAATACATGATGAAGCAAATATATTGTCACTGAAAAAAAAAAAAAAAAAGGAAAGGAGAGGAGAGGAGGAAAGGAAGGAAGGAAGGAAGGAAGGAAGGAAGGAAGGAAGGAAGGAAGGAAGGAAGGGACCCTAAAGAACCAATATAGAAGAATATACATGATCAAACAAATTGATAGCTAAAAAACAGACACAATTGTAGCCATTTCATGTAGCTAACTGCATTCCATAAGATGGAAACATACCAATCCCATGTTCCATAACTCCAACTTGTCTATTATAGTGAGAGTCAACCTCAGAGGGAGTTCAAAACATGTGTTAGATTCCTCTTCTGAATATTTTGCAATTAAATTGTATTAACATGCAGTCATAGTTCATTTAGCTCAATATAATGAATAATAACATTGTTGCTGTAGAAGTTAATGCCATAACAGAAAAAGCAGTTGTTTTAAACTTTCTGGATGATAGCTATTAAAAATCTGCAAGGCAACATCTAGATGCTTTTGTCTCTCTCTCTGTCTCTCTCTCTCTTTTTTTTTTTTTTTTTTTTTTTTGGTCAATGATTATCTCTGAGGTAATCATGACATTTTATTCCAGTGAGACATTCTATCACGTTGTTAAAAAAAAAAAAAAAAAAAAAAAAAAAAAAAGTAAATCACTGAGATTGAATGGCTTAGTTGGTTGACTCTTGATTTTGGCTCAAGCCATGACCTCAAGGTTCTTGAGTTTGAGCCCTAGGTCTACACTTTCAGTGCGGAGCCTACTTGGGATTCTTTTTCTCCCTCACTGTCTCCTCTCTACTCCTCTCCTCTCCTCTCCTCTCCTCTCCTCTCCTCTCCTCTCCTCTCCTCTCCTCTCCTCTCCTCTTCTCTCTCTCTCTCTCTGTCTCTCTCTCTCTCTCTCAAAATAAGTAAATTAACTTATAAAAAATAAACTCAGTGATAAAACTATTCCAGAAAAGGCAAGATAAATGGCTTAATCCATGTCAGCAAAGTCAACATTAACATAGATTTGTGGAAACTACGTATTATTTATTGCAAAAATTACACTGTAAGAAAGAAAATGTTTGCATTTTATACAACATATTTTTCACTGATAACTAGGATATGTTTGGAAAGGTTTGACAAAATAACTGTTATTAGCCATTTAATAAATTTTTAAATTCTTGAAGCTACCTGCCTTTCCTTATTAATTCTGTCAGCAGATTGCTCTATGGGTCTATATAATGTGAAGCATATTATTCTAATTATCTGCATATTCTGTGCTCTAGGATCTTGACAGAAATTACCAGTTACATTCATGTGTTTAGGTATCAATAGAAAAAATGTATATTTACAAAGACTATAAAATCATATCCTACTTTATTTAATGTATATATAAACTAGTGAATATTACCCAAAATAAGACATCAAATTTGTACCACACATTAAACATTTAAAAGTAACACGCAAACTAATAAAATATGTGACATGTATCAACTGAAATAATGTAACATTATGATTTTTCACATTAAACCATAAATCAATGGAATTCAACAAATTTCTACTCATATTCTTTGAGGAGTTTGACAAATAGATTCTAAAATTAACTTTGAAAATAGATGAATTGGTAATGAAATTTTATAATAACTGCAAAGACTATCTTTCCTACAGAAAGACTTAATTTACCAAATATTTAAGCATATTTCAAAAGCATGGTCATAAAAAAATAGAAACAAACCAAAGTTTCATATAGGAACATTATAATAAATGTGACACCACATAAAATATTATGTGATATTAATGGAAAATTGGCTCAATATATATTAAAAATTATAGTTTGATACCTTTACAATGCAATATACAAAGGTAAAGTCCATGTGGTTAAAGATCTAAAGGTTATAACAATACTGTTAAATTATTAGAAGAAGATATACAGGTATATATTTTTCAATTAGGGGAATTTTTATGTTCAATAACAGAAAGGGATTAATACCTAGAATAAACTAGCATTTGTACAAATCTTCTTAATTTTTATTTGTAAAAATTCTTCTGAATAGAAAAATAGGGGATTCAGATGAATTCAAGAGTATGAATATATACTCAAGTCTCTAGTAACAAAAACGATGTTAATTTAAACCTTGAGAAAACATTTATAAAAACATATATAAAAACATTTATATATATATCATATTTGCACATTTTTGCTTCTCTGTAATGCAGTTATAAATTTTCCTGTGGCATTGTGAGTGCCTCTGGTTTACTAGTGGAAAAATTACTTCCTAGTATGTGTAGAAAAGACAAGTGCATAAATTAATACTTCCATATACTATCACATACCAAGTATCTGAAAATATTTCCATATCTCTCACATTTTATTGTGGGTAGAGAATTCTATTTTTTTTATTGGAAGGCAATGCTTCTTTGCCTTTATGTGTTCTGATATTCTTAGTATTTCTCTTCTAATACTCATTTCTTTGTTGGCTGACTTTCTCCTAATCATTGGAAATTTTTGTAATGCATGGGGTTTTTTTGGTACTTTGAACTTTGAGAAAGATGTATTGAATGTCTTTTTTTTTTTTTTTACTAGAGAGAGTTGGTAGACTCTACCAACCAATGATTTTCTTTATTTCTGTGAATTTTTATTATTTTTTAAAAAATACTCTCTTCCTTTTCCTTTTAAATATTTATTTTTGAGAGACAGAAAGAGAGAAACAGAGTCCCTGAGCAAGGGAGGGACAGAGAGAAAGAGAGACCCAGAATTCAACGCAGGCTCCAGGCTCTGAGCTGTCAGTGCAGAGCCTGACGTGGGGCTCAAACTCACAAACCACAAGGTCATGAACTGAACCAGAGTCAGATGCTTCACTGACTGAGCCGACAAGGTGCCCCTCAATTAATTTCTATTTTAAGTGTTTCACTTCTCACAGACACATTTAGTATTTTCAACTTTGATTCTAGAACATTTCTACATTTCCACTAAGAAAGCCTACTTGTAATAGAATAGCCAATTCTTCTGGAAATAATTCTGGCCTATAATTTCCTCTGTTCCTTTTCACCATCTACATAATCCCATTGCTTTCCAAACTCCCATTTTGAAGTCCTATTGCCAAAAACCCCATTCTTCTGTGTTCTTTGTTGTTTTAGGTCTCTCCTATGTAATGTTCTTACTTTCTTAAACCATACTTAAATCCAATGTTAAAATTGCAATTAGGTGAAAAACAAAGCAAACAAAAAAAAACAAAACAAAACTTAGTCAATGCTTTCGTTGGTAATAGGCTTAAATAATATCTTACATAATAGCATGAGTGGTGTAATAAGTAAGTGGTTAAGTAAGTATCTTAACTAAAAATAAAAACTTAAAAGGTAAAAGATGTAGCTTTTCTTTCAGTAAATCTACCCTAATAACTGTAGAAAAGGTAGTACAAATATATATTTTATATTAGTCCTATAAAACTGATAAACTTTCCAAAAAAGTTTATCAAAAGCCATTTCTTATACATAAAATTGAGAGAATGACTCATAAATAACTACAAATAACCACATAACCATTTTGCCAAAAATCTATATTTGTTATTTTTTATATATATAATTTATTGTCTAATTGGTTTCCATACAACACCCGGTGCTCATCCCAACAGGTGCCCTCCTCAGTGCCCATCGCCCACTTTCCCCTCTCCCCCAACTCCCATCAACCCTCAGTTTGTTCTCAGTACTTAAGAGTCTCTTATGGTTTGCCTCCTTCCCTCTCTGTAACTTTTTCTATCCCCCTTCCCCTCCCCCATGGTCTTCTGTTAAGTTTCTCAGGATCCACATATGAGTGAAACATATGGTATCTCTCTTTCTCTCCTGACTTATTTCACTTATCATACTACTCTCCAGTTTCATCCATGTTGCTACAAATGGCCAGATTTCATTCTTTCTCATTGCCAAGTAGTATTCCATTATATATATAAGCCACATCTTCTTTATCCATTCGTCAGTTGATGGGCATTTAGGCTCTTTCCATAGTTTGTCTATTTTTGAAAGTGCTGCTATAAACATTGGGATACAAGTGCCCCTATGCATCAACACTCCTGTAACACTTGGGTAAATTCTTAGCAATGCTATTGCTCAGTCATAGGGTAGATCTATTTTTAATTTTTTGAGGAACCTCCACACTGTTTTCCAGAGCAGCTGTACCAGTTTGCATTCCCACCAACCGTGCAAGAGGGTTCCCGTTTCTCCACATCCTCACCAGCATCTATCGTCTCATGATTTGTTCATTTTTAGCCACTGTGACCAGCGTGAGGTGGTATCTCAGTGTGGTTTTGTTTTGTATTTCCCTGATGAGGAGTGACATTGAGCATCTTCTCATGTGTCTGTTGGCCATCTGGATGTCTTCTTTAGAGAAGTGTCTATTCATGTCTTCTGCCCATTTCTTCACTGGATTATTTGGTTTTCGGGTGTGGAGTTTGGTAAGTTTGTTATAGATTTTGGATACTAGTCCTTTATCCAATATATCATTTGGAAATATCTTTTCCCATTCCATCAGTTGCCTTCTGGTTTTGTTGATTGTTTCCTTTGCAGTGCAGAAGCTTTTCATCTTCATGAGGTCCCAACAATTCATTTTTGCTTTTAATTCCCTTGACTTTGGAGATGTGTCAAGTAAGAAATTGCTACGGCTGAGGTCAGAGAGGTTTTTTCCTGCTTTCTCCTCTAGGGTTTTGATGGTTTCATGTCTCCCATTCAGGTCCTTCATCCATTTTGAGTTTATTTTTGTGAATGGTGTAAGGAAATGGTCTAGTTTCATTCTTCTGAATGTTGCTGTCCAGTTTTCCCAGCACCATTTGTTAAAGAGACTGTTTTCCATTGGATATTCTTTCCTGCTTTGTCAAAGATTAGTTGGCCATACTTTTATGGGTCCAATTCTGGACTCTCTATTCCATTGGTCTCTGTGTCTGTTTTTGTGCCAATGCTATACTGTCTTGATTATTACAGCTTTGTAGTAGAGGCTAAAGTCTGGGATTCTGATGCTTCCTGCTTTGGTTTTCTTCTTCAATATTACTTTGGCTATTTGAGTTTTTTTTGTGGTTCCATACAAATTTTAGGACTGCTTGTTCTTGCTTCAAGAAGAATGCTGGTGCAATTTTGATTGGGATTGCCTTAAATGTGTACATTGCTTTGGGTAGTATTGACATTTTAACAATATTTATGCTTCCAATCCATGAGCATAGAATGTTTTTCCATTACTTTGTATCTTCAATTTTCTTCTTAAGCTTTCTGTAGTTTTCAGCATACAGATCTTTTACTTCGTTGGTTAGATTTATTCCTAGGTATTTTATGATTCTTGGTGCAATTGTGAAAGGGATCAGTTTGTCTTTCTGTTGCTTCATTATTGGTGTATAAAAATGCAACTGATTTCTGTTCATTAATTTTATACCTGAGACTTTGCTGAATTCATGTATCAGTGCTAGCAGACTTTTGGTGGAGTCTATCGGGTTTTCCATGTATAATATCATGTCATCTGCAAAAAGCGAAAGCTTGACTTCATCTTTGCCAATTTTGATGCCTTTGATTTCCTTTTGTTGTCTGATTGCTGTTGCTAGAACTTCCAACACTATGTTAAACACCAGCGGTGAGAGTGGACATCCCTGTCGTGTTCCTGATCTCAGGGAAAAAGCTCTCAGTTTTTCCCCATTTGAGGATGATGTTAGCTGTGGGCTTTTCATAAATGACTTTTATGATGTTTAAATATGTTCCTTCTTTCCTGACTTTCTCGAGGGTCTTTATTAAGAAAGGATGCTGTATTTTGTCAAATGCTTTTTCTGCATTGATTGACAGGATCATATGGTTCTTATCTTTTCTTTTATTGTGATGTATCACATTGATTGATTTGCGAGTATTGAACCAGCCCTGCAGCCCAGGAATGAATCCCAGTTGATCATAGTGAATAATTCTTCTTATATGCTGTTGAATTAGATTCACTAGTATCTTGTTGAGACTTTTTGCATCCATATTCATCAGGGATATTGGACTGTAGTTCTCTCTTTTTTTGCTGGGTCTCTGTCTGGTTTGGGAATCAAAGTAATGCTAGCTTCATAGAATGAGTCTGGAAGTTTTCCTTGCCTTCTATTCTGCAGGGTCTGTGTTGCTCTGGTGGATATTCAGTTACCCATTGCAAAGGGGTGTGGTTTGGTGTAGTCTGGACCCACCTGCACTATGGGCCCTAGGACTGATCCCTGAGGCCCTGCCTTGGTCGTGGTGGTTGGTGTCCGGGCAGGGGAGGAAATGGCGATCCCCCAGTCTCTTCTCCATGGACCCAGAGGCTGTCGACTCCATTTGAGTTGTCCTCAGTGTGCCTTTGGTGCAGATGGGGCAGTCCTCCTCACTGCTCCAACTCCCCTGACCCTGCCTTGACTAGGATTCAAAGTCTGCTCCTTGAACTCTGACACTGGGGAAGCTCCTCTCAAAGCAGCCAATATGTCATCTCAGCTGGCTTTGTCTGTACCTCAGCACTTCAGGGAGGATGACCTTCTCCTACTGGGGACTGAGAGCCACCACCCTCCCCCTAGCCCCTGGGGTGGCTGTCACAGGCAGGCCTTGTCTTTTTCCACAGCACTCCAGGGAGGGGGCCACGTTCTCCTTTTGGAGACTGGGCCTAGGTCCCAGTCACTGAGCCCGGTGGTGGCAGAAACAGGCAGCTTTTATACTATCAGGCAGCCCTCCAGGGAGGAAACCACTTTCTCCAACTGCAAACTGAGTCCTTGATCTACCACCACACCCAGGCCCCTGGCTCCCCTCCTCCAAGGCCCTTGGCTCCCCTCCTCCCCACATGCGCAAACAGGGAACCGGCCTCAGGCCAAAGAATGCCCCACAGTTAGAGATCAGATCCCTCTCATTCTCAGTCCAAGGTCTTTCTCCTGCCCATAAATGGTCCTGCACTTCCCTAGATGCTCTTTCTCTTACCTTTGTCTCTCTGCGGAAGGGGGTGCCTCCCTTCAGTGCCCACAAGGCCTTTCTTTATCTCCCCTAGTTCAGTTGTCCACCTGTCTTTTTTCCAGATGTCCCCTTTTCTTCCTAGTAGATTCATTCTCTTTTCCTCCCAGGCTCTGGTGTTCAAAGTCCTTTGGCTTCTGCACTTATTTGTTGGAGAGAATGGGAAGTATGGATCCCCCTACTTCTCTACCATGCCGGCCCCTCCCTCTCTGTACCAGTCTGTAAGGGACAAATTTGACAATAGTTCCTTAAGTCAGTTTCAAAAACTGAGGCTTCAAATTATTTAGTATTTTAAGTAAGGTCATGCAACTAATAAGATTTCCAACATTTGAAACCAAGTTCTTTAATTCTGAATCCCAAATAATTTTTTACTACCACACCATACCACCTTTGTGGTGAATGCTGTTAAGTGGTAACAAGCTCTCTAAAATTTCAGAGGAAATAACAGTAGCTTTCCTGTTCCATCAGGACTGTAGAAGCTCCATAATTAGACTTTCCCAGATCACTGACAAACATTTATTTCTAGTTTCAACAAACTAAAAAGAATATTAAGCACCTAAATACTTTAGGAAGAACCAAAAAATATATTCCCCTTAGGGAAAATGTTGGTAAGGCAATGTTTATAGAATTTATAATGCTACAAAAATATGGTAGGAATGATTTAACACTTGCATTTTGGTATGTAAAATTTAGTATAAATTATTTTATCACAAATCAAATAATTTCTGGGGCGCCTGGGTGGCTCAGTCAGTTGGGCATCCGACTTCAGCTCAGGTCACGATCTCGCGGTCCGTCAGTTCGAGCCCCGCGTCCGGCTCTGGGCTGATGGCTCAGAGCCTGGAGCCTGCTTCCGATTCTGTGTCTCCCTCTCTATCTGCCCCTCCCCTGTTCGTGCTCTGTCTCTCTCTGTCTCAAAAATAAATAAAAAACGTTAAAAAAATAAAAAAAAAAACAAAACAAATAATTTCATTTTATTTTTCCATAGTATCCAATATTCATCCTTCTTAATGCTCATCTTATAAACTCTGGCTGTTTCTTTATCACACCAAACTCATTCTGGTTCAAGGCCATTCTGTTTGCTTTTCTCTTTGCCTGGAGTCTTACTCCTGATCTTCATGTTACTGATATGCTATATATTTCTTATGTCTGTTAGAATAGCAGTGCTTTGGAGAACTTTTTTTTTTGATCACTTAATCTAAAATAATGTTCCTCCCCACCCACCCCCAGTCTACCCCTTGCTCTCATTTTCCTTCTTAATACTGCCTTTTGTTGGCATTTTATATGTATTTCCCCCAGTGGCTGTTTGATGTCATTTTCCTCCACTAGAAGGTAAACTCCATGAGAACTGGAGAACTAGAGAACTCTCAGGAAACTAGAGATAGAGTTCATAATGCCCTTTCCCTAATGTTTTCCCTGATCTCTCCATTGGCCAGTGAACTGTGTAGCATTGTTTAGCACCTAGAAGGGCTTCAACCGCTTAATTTCTGAATGAATGAATGAATGAATGAATGATGAAGCAGGTTTTGCCAAACAGTTCTCAATACTAGAGTGCCAAGAATTGTTAACACATCAAACAGTTTTGAATGAAGTCCTTTTACCTTTACGCTTCCATTCCAGTTTATGTCATTACTGCCATATTTTCTTAGTCATCCATTTTTATGATTCCAGTTTTAATCTAATTCAAATTGTGTATTCTTTCAAGCCTCAATATCCACTTTGTGAATGCCTCTTCAATCTTACCTTTGTCAGACTAGGTAAAATACTGTTTACTTCATACATATATGACCAAACTAACCTCACACTGGTAATTATATCGTGCTCTGATCCTTCTTAATTATATAATGGATGCCAGGCTTTCTCTTCTGGCACATGAATCTAGCACTCTTGAATTGCTTAGTCTTTGCTATTCCCACAATTATTCCCTACTACCCTTACTGTTGCTTTAATTATTGGCCTTGCTGTATCTCACCTTTGCGTGTTTTAGTTTCTGTACATAACCCATTTTTTTTCCTCTTTCATTACATCTGTCATTGCTCCAGTATTCAAATCATAATGTTCTTCCACTGATGTTTTCCCTCTTAACTCCATTTTCCAATGTTGTCTCTTGAAACACAGTATTTCACATCTGATAATATCTTGCCAATGTAGGTGGCAGAAGAACATACATTTATTTATTGCTTAGTATTCTATCCTCCCTCTGAATCCTTAGCCATACTCCTTAGAAATATAAATGCATGCAGAGAAATTTAATCCAAATGCTGCTGTTTAAAAGTTATCAATTTGTGGGGCACCTGGGTGGCTCATTCCATTAAGCGTCTGACTTCCACTCAGGTCATGATCTTGCAGTTTGTGAGTTCGAACCCCATGTTGGGTTCTGAGAGCCTGGAACATGCTTTGGATTCTGTGTCTCCCTCTTTCTCTGCCCCTCCCTCGCTCACGCTCTGTCACTCCCTCTCAAAAATAAATAAACATTAAAAAATTTAAAAAATAAAAAATAAAATAATTTGATTCTCCCACATTGCTCTGAATATAGTACCTGACTTTTATTGTCTGAAAGTTGGCAATGAACTATTTGTCCTTAAATGCAGTTTTCAGACATGGTGAAAATGTGGTATTGGAATGGTTATACCCTTCATTGTGTGATAGATAAGTAAAAAATAAGAAAAGCATAGAAAGTAGGACTAAGGAAAAGACTCGTTAAATAGAGAGAAGGATGTATCTATATATTGTAAACATTTAAGTTCTAAACAATTTAAAGGATAACCACAAAAAAGGATAAAAGAAACTAAAAGTTTATGAGATTAATGTTTCTCTCTGAATACTTATCTGGCTGCAACAGATATTCAGTTTATATCTGCATAAAGCCATTCCTGTCAAATTGTGGTCAAACTTGTTCAACACCAGGTATTATTAGGTTAACCTCTAAAGTACTGTGAAATAATTGCATCTCTGTGTAATATGAAATTCTAGTGAGTAGTGTTTGCTTAAACAGTCTAAACAAATTGACTAAAAAGAGACAAAATTGGAATAAAGATGGTAAACAGGCACAATAAAATCTGGAGGGGAAAGTAGATTCCTTGGCTGGTACTAGTTGTTGTTTTTGTTGTGAGATATATAAGTCCAGGTCATAATTAGCAACTTGAAATCAGTTTATTTCTTGGGGACAGTGAATGAATATAATTGAAATCATGAGCTGCGTAACAAAAGTGGACATGGAATGCAATGCTGTCATGATATAACAAACCAACAGTCAGAGTTTTCATCACAATAATAGGTAATTACATATCCTTTTAAAGGTTAGAATTTAATATTCTGTCAGTGGAAAAGGTCTGAAAAAGGAAGGTGACTAAATTTTTAAAATATGTGGCCGGTCCTATAATATTACTTATTCTTTATTTAATAAGGATTATATAACCATGATAATTTAAACCAATGAAATACCGGAACAAATTAAAAGTTACATAGTATTAAAAAAAAAAAAGATCAAGAGTGCTAGGAAGGGATGTTTTCTTTGTGTCTTTTCAGGTGTATAGGCACAAATACTTCAACATTTTCCAAAGAAGATGATTAACTGTTAAAAACTATACTTTCTATTCACTTTTGAAATGGACTTCCACTTTTTAATTTTGAAAATAACAGATATTCAGAAAAAAATAAGGCTTTTGTAATTTGTCGACTGAAATGTAGAGTAATTGTTTTTTGCTCTTTTTTCTCCCCTTACAACCCCACTTCTCCTTCTCCTTGTAGAACAACTACAACATATGGTTAGTTTTTGATGTATTCTGAGTACGGATAACATATTGTACTGTTTTGACCTTTTCAATATTCTGCACTTTAATTGGCTGCCCATTCTATATCTTCCCTACAGGTTAGTGGAACAGCAAGCAAGGGGAAAATGCATTGAGCAGCCAATCAAATCACAGAACATTGAAAAGGTCAAAGCTGTATAGTAGAATCCTGTAATTGACTGAATGTATGAGACATTAAAATTCTACCACATCCTTCTTATGACAAAGACTGTAATGAAACAGAAAATGGCACTGCATAAATCTGTTCATATGACAATCATTGTTCTGAGAATTGAGAACATAATTTTACACATTCCAATTATAATTTAAAAAATTGCATTATTTTGGTATTCCACAGATTTTGTACTGGAGTTAAATTACACATAGTCAGCAGAACTGTTTATCTAACAGTGGATATCCAGTCCAACACAGAATTACGTATCAATCTTAAATTTAAATATGTCTACATTTATCAGAATTGAGAGAGACATCGTTAGCATAAAGAATGCTTTTCTCTTCTGCAGGACTCACTAAACTTACTTGAAGAAGTTAAAGAAACTTTTTAAAGAAGAAACATAAAACTAATGTGAAAGTTTTCCCCATTTTCTCAGAAGCGATCTTCATTGATGATAAAAACCAGACTCAGAATCCCCTACGATAAAGCTATGGAGCCTGAAGCTGGAAATATATTCTGTATTTGGTTCTTAGATTATAATCAAGGAAGACAGTTTTAGTCGGAGCATTGACCTAGAAGCCACATTTTAAGTGTCTCTCTTAGAATTTTTATTCCCTTGACTACACACATCTAGAGGTGATCAACTGGACGAGAGAGAGAGAGAGAGAGAGAAACAACACTCCAGAATTTCAACAAATGACATTGTAATGAATATTGGCATAATTCAGAAGAAACAAATGCAAAGCTTGCAATGAATTGTTAAAGAGCATGAGATTTGTCACCTGTGGCCATGCTAATCATGTATAGTCATTAATAATAACTATTATATGGATGCATTTAAAAGAGGTCAGTGTGTTTATAACTTATTTTCAGCTGCTATATCATTTATTTGTTAGCAGGTTGATTGGAAGAGTGTAGAAGAAAAATGGAAAATTTGTTTAGATATTTTACATTTCCTGAAGATGTCTTCTTATTTGAACCCTAGAGGTTTATGGGTAAGTGCAGAAATTGTTTCCTTTTTTTTCTGGAAAATAGTATAGTTGCTTCCAAGCTTTTGATTTCTCAACCAGAATTATATTAGATATTTCATTTATTTGCATTAAAGATTTTTCATCTCAGTCTCATGTGGAAAATGCATATATGAATTTAGAAAGCTTAGATGCCAACTGTTTTTTTATTTTATTTTATTTTTTTACATTTATTTATTTTTGAGGGACAGAGAGAGACAGAGCACAAGTGGGGCAGGGGCAGAGAGAGAAGGAGACACAGAATCAGAAGCAGGCTCCAGGCTCTGAGCTGTCACAGCACAGAGCCTGACATGGGGTTCGAGCTCACAAGCTGTGATATTATGACCTGAGCTGAAGTCAGACACTCAACCGACTGAGCCACCCAGGTGCCCCAATGCCAACTAATTATTTTAACATTAAACTTTCCAGGCATTAAATATGGTTAGTTTTAGACATAATCAAATCAAGACTTATTTTTCTGATAATATTAATCGTATGTTTGGGGCTTTATTATTTTGTCAATTACAAAGTTACATGTACTGTGAGGTAACTCATTTTATTTCTCTGTAACTGAAATTCACTTGGCTTTTGAGATACTGTTTCCAATGATTTAGGAGTTCTGGGAAAGCCAGTTAATTTTTCTTTGTTTTAGGATTACCAGTCATTGTTTTTAGGATTGCACCCATTTCCTATTATATTCATATACTTTAAAGTGCCAGAATGGCAGTGTTAGTCACTGCCTTTGGGGAAATAGAATCTTATCCAGTATCATCCTCTGTCCTCCTGAGCATCCCTGCAGCATATCTTGTTCAAATAATATTTTGAGTTGAGTTTATCGGCTTTTGTGACAGATATCAGCGAACACCTGTCATGGCCCCTCTTCATGACGTCTGAATACCTTGCTTATTTCTTATCTTAATCCCTTGCTTTTTGTATCCAACATCATGCTTTTAGTCATTTTGAGTAAATGGGTGCTGGGAGAGTCAGGGACATTTTTGGAAAATCTTCTCTAATACAATGACAATCTCTATAGAGCTTTTCTTCTGTTCGTTAATTCAAACATTTTCTTCAAACTCATGACCTATGCACCATATTTTTATGAAATACCAAATAAGTTTATGGCTTTTCTGGTTAAAATCCTAGATATAATATTCAGATAAATTTTTCATTCTCTTAAAATATATAATACTTATATTATATTATATTATACTAGGGTTTTCTCTTTCCTGTGTTCCAGTTTATCAACCAAAATCTTAATGTCAGTCAACAGTTACTCTCTTCTACATTATTGTTCAGCATAAAAACTTCATATTTTATGTTTTCCAGATCTAGTTCTGATTTAAAAAGCCAAGGATAAAAATTACAAATTATTGCTGTGTTTTGGAAGCCTAGCTTTTACAAATGAAGAGCATTTTGATGTTCAGGTTGTCTCTGATAGTTGATAGTTATTTTGAAAACTAAAAGCCACAGCACAATTTACACGGTTTATTCAATAACCACCTTAAGTATTATATATATAAAAGGGAAAAGGTTAATAATGGATAGATTAAAAATGACTTGAATGATACATCAATCGAATTAATGCAAATTTCATCTTGTTAGATTCTGATTCAAATAAAGAAGCTACAAAAATTATTGAGACATTTCAGCAAATTTCAATGTGAACTGAATGTTTTATGATATTAAAATAACTTTTAGATATTATTACTATTATTATTATTATTATTATTATTATTATTATACGGTGGGGTGACTGGGTGGCTCAGTCAGTTAAGAATCTGACTTTGGTTCAGGTCATGATCTCACGGTTTGTGAGTTCGAGCCCCATGTTGGGCTCTGTGCTGACAGCTCAGAACCTGGAGCCTGTTTTGGATTCTGTGTCTCCCTCTCTCTCTTTCTCTCTCCCTCCCCCACTCACGCTCTCTCTCTCTCTCTCTCTCTCTCTCTCTCTCTCTCTCTCTCAAAAATAAATAAACATTAATGAAACAAATATATTTTTATCATATGTCTACCTTAAAGAAAAAGCATCTGTTATTCATAAATATATGTTAAATATTTTCAGGTTAAATGACATTATTCTGAGATTTTTCTGTTAAATAAGGTCTAGAAAAAGATAAAAATAAAAATATGTGTATGGTGGGTAGGGGAATAGGTGAACACGATTGTCCAAAAGATTGCTATTTACTAAAACTTGATAATGGATACATGGGAATTTATTATTTTGTCTTACTCTTTTGATATTAACATTTGTACTATATATATTTTTTAAATTTACTTCTGGTATTGGTAGAGTAACTTATCCTAAATATTTTTATGAGAATGATAAACTTTTACTCTTTTTTGAAAAACTGCTACCTGAAGGCAGTACAGGTTGATGAAAAGCAGGAAGAAACTTAAGATACAGCCTTTGAAAGAAGAGAAAAATGTCATGAGATCTATATTTGATTGACTTTTTTTCCATTGATGGCAGACCCAAGACAGTGAAACACGATGGGAACATAACTCAAGTAGTAAATTCCAGCCTTATGGGGTCAGAGTTTAGGGATCCAGTGTTCCTAAGAGGGAAGCCCCCATCTGAATACAAACTCTCATCTATACTTGGTTGACTACTGATGTGTTCCTATGAGGTTTGTGACTCCAAGAAACCTAAGAGAAAACACTTGTAAGGCAAAACAAACAAACAAACAAATAAGTAAGTAAATAAATGGAAAATTTCAGCAACTGAATACTATATTAGATACAAGTTTAGTATTCAAGTTCTCTTACGTTGGATACATTGGACTTTCTATTAAAATGTCTGATAGGCCTTAGAAATATTAACCATATTTCAGAAATGAGATCTGAACACCAGTTCTAAGGATAATATCAAAACATTTTCCCTAACAAAGAATAAAAACAAGCATTTAGTGAACTAAAGCAATCCATTTATTAGATGACTGCCTGGCTGGAAAATTTTCAACATTCTTCGAGCAACAATGGCCAGTATACAATAAAGAAAGCAATAGAAATGGAAATGAAATAGAAAATGTAATTAATAATAAAGAGATAGAACTATTCATAGAGGTAGAACCATAGATAACCCAGATGTTGGAATTAGTACAATGTCTGTACAAAAATTGATGAATTTGCTGAAGATTTTATGGGATAATTGTATGCTACAGTTAAAGATATGGCAAATATCAGGGAAAATGTAAAAAAGCTCTAACAAAAAGAGATTCTAGAAATAAAAATGCTGTTTCTGAAATAAAGCATTTATTACATGGCACGTAGAACCAAAGGTGCAATGCACAAGGAAAAGTGAACTTTAAAAAGAGAACAGAAATGATGTAAACTAAAATATAAAGAAAAAACAGAATATGAATAAAAGATCATAACCTCAGTGAAATGTAGGACAGTATCAAGCATTCTAATTGTGTCATTCAAGCTCATAGAGAAAGAAAAGAGAATATAAAAAGACGTTTAATGTACTGCTGGTTGAACATTTGTCAATTTTGGCTAAAATATTAACTCATGGACTCAGGAAGGTTTCATGGATTCAGCCTCAATCAGGCTAAATACTAAGGAAGCAATATTTAGAAATTTTGTAGGCAAACTATTGAAAACTAACAGTAAATGTTAAGAATGTTAAGGGCCAAGTAAAAGAAAGATATTATGTGAGAGAAACAATAAAGAATGGTAAAAATTTTTAATTAAAGAAACTATTGAGGCAATGAAGAAACCCAAAAGTCTGGCTAGGATTTGATATCTCACAAAACTCTCCTTTGAAAATAAGGCAAAAACATTTTTAAATGTTTTTAAACTGAGAGAATTATTCTAGTTGAGAGAATTATTCTTCAGCACATACTGACATAGAATTGGTAAAAGAAACCCATCTGGCTGAATAACTGCATTACATGTAATGGATTAAGCTGTTTGATTATGAGGCAGTGGTTGCCAAACTAGATAAAAAAGCAAATTTGATTATATAATATTTATAAGACAAGCACATTTTTTAAATATTGCTAAGGTAAAATTGTATATAACATTGTATGAGTTTCAGTTATACAACATATAAATTTTATCTGTGTGTACACTACAAAGTGATCACCACAATAAGTCTAGTTACCATCCATTATCATATAATTCGCTGCTGTTACCCATTTCATCGCATGACTTATTTATAACTGGAAGTTTGTAGCTCTTGACCCTCTTAACACTTTTCACCACCCTCCAACTCTCTTGCCTTTGGATGACCACTAGTCTGTTTTCTGTGTCTCTGAGGTTGGTTTTGTTTTGTTTGTTCTTTTGCTTTTGTTTTTGTAGACCCACATATGAATGAAACTATATTGTCTTTCTATGTCTGACTTAGCTTAATACCCAGGTCCATCCATGCTCTGAGGAATGACAAGGTTTTCCTTTTGTATGGATGAATAGTGTTCCTGTGTGTGTGTGTGTGTGTGTGTGTGTGTGTGTGTGTGTGTGTGTACATTTTCTTTATCCATTCATCCATCAGTAGACACCTACATTGTTTTCATATTTTGGCTGTTATAAATAATTCCACAGTGAACATAAGGGTGCATATATCTTTTCAAAATAATATTTTTTCTTTCTTTTGATAAACATTCAGAAATGGAGTAGCTGGATTACATGGTAATTCTATTTTTGTATTTTTAATATTTTTGAAGAAACTCCATACTGTTTTCCATAATGGCCACACCAATTTATATTCCCACCCATAGTGCACAGGGGTTCCTTTTTCTTCACATCCTATCCAGCAAATTTTTGTCTTTTGGATAATAGCCATTCTATTTAATAGTTTCAGTGCAATCCTTATCAAGATCCCAGTGGCATTTTTCACAGAAGTAGAACAAATAATATTTTAATTTATATGGAACCACAAAATCCCCTGAATAGCCAGGGCAATCATGAGACATAACAGAGTTGGAGTTATCATGCTTTTTGATTTTAAATTGTACTACAAAGTTATAATTTAAACATTGACTAATCAAATCAACATGGTACTGGCATAAAAACAGACACATAGATAAATGGAACAGAATAGAGACTTAGAAATCAACTCACACATGTATGGTCAATTAATTTATGACAGAGGAGCCAAGAATATACAATGAGGAAGGTACAGTCTCTTCAATAAATGGTGCTGGGAAAATTGGAGAGACACATGAAAAAAAAAATGAATCACACTGTCTTACACCATACACAAAAATTAACACAAAAGAAATTAAAGACTTGAATTTAAGACCTGAAATCATAAAACTTCTAGAAGAGAACGTAGGCAGTATGCTCCTTGACATGGATCTTGATGTTGAATATTTGGTTGTGTTTCCAAAAACAAAAATAAACAAATGAGATTACATCAAACTAAAAAGCTTCTGCACAGCATAGGAAATTAAAAACAAAATGAAAAGGCAACCTCCTGAATGGGAGAAAGTATTTATAAATCATATATCCAACAAGGGGTTAATATCTGAAGTATATAAAGAAGCAACTCAAATGCAAAAAAAAATCCAATGAAAAAAGTGGGCAAAGAATCTGCATAGACATTTTTACAAAGAAAATGACATACAGATGGCAACAGGCACATTAATAGACGTTCAACATCACTAATTATCAGAAAAATGCAAATCAAACCACAATGAGATAGCACATCATGCCTATTAAAATGGCTGTTATCAAAAAGACAAAAAAAGCAAGTGCTGGAGAGGATGTGGATAGGCACTTTAATTATAAAAGCCTGAGTTGAAAATAAAAGGATACAGGTGTGCTTGGGTGACTCAGTTAAGCATCCTCTTGATTTCAGCTCAGGTCATGATCTCAAGGTTCATGAGATCAGGCCCCCCTTTGGGCTCTGCACTGATAGCGGGGAGCCTGCTTGGGATTCACTCTCTCCTGTCTCTATTCCCTTTCCTCCACTCAAATGTGCATTCTCTCTCAAAATAAATAAACACTAAAAAAAGGAAAGGATACAAATATAAAAATGTAAGAAATTTGACTGCATATAAGATAAAACTGCCTTGAATACAAGGTATATAGCTAAAAATTTAGAAAGGAGTTTAGGTCACACATATCCCAGTGACAAAGGGAACAAGAAAATTTAACAAACCCAGAACTGGGTGTCTTGGTGAAAGTCCATGAGATCCTAGACATCCTTACATTAATCAGAATTCAAACCTCACTGTCATTATGGCAAGTAAGTTTCCTATCTGAAGACAGAATAAAAAAATGAGGAGAGGAGTAGATGCTTGAACTGATTCAAGTTACCTGAAATAAATTAAATTATAATTAAGAATACTCTAACTTACTTTAAAAGGCTAATATTTTGCCCTCGCATCAACAGAAATAAGATCTTATAAAGAAGTTTAATTCAGTAACAGAAAAACAAGGTTTCATTTCCTACTTCTGAATTCTAGAATGTAATTTCTATATAGTCCAAATATGTATACTTTTTCAAATATCATTTTTATTTTAAACACATTTCAATTTTCAGAAAATCGCAAAGATAGCACAGGAGTTCCCATATACCCTGTAATCAGATTCCCTTATAATTAAGACCTCATGTAGGTATGAAAGAAAAGTCCATTGCCCAAATGGAAGAGGTAATTGCTTGTAAACCACAATATAAAATCTGAGCTATAAAATCTGTTTGAGAATAAGTCTTACAGAAGGATTAGACCAAGGCCTTCACACCAATTATCAAAAACTCTGAACGGACTGAATATATTTCAGAGGAAAGATCCAACTCATTTTGTGGCACCTTTTAGTTATATAAAATCTTTAAAGATAATATGTGTGTATCATTAAACACACATGATATGTGATATGTGATATGCTGAACTAAAGTTCATTGAGAGAAGGAGAAGAGAGTGTGTGAGAGAGAGAGAACATCTATAGCACATCACCCAGAAACCTTGGATTTTGAACCTGATAGCATGAATGAACATTACAAAGGCAGATTGTGGTCGTTATGGGGCTGTTCAGAAAAAATCCTGACACATGATACGATTATATATCCCTGTTCCCCTTTGAAAGAAAGTGTGGCCACCTGACTAGGTTTGACCTATATAATGCAAATGAAAGTGATGAATAATACTTCCAGGTGGAAGCTTTAAGAGCCAGTATGCAATTCACCATTTTCTCTTTCCCTTCTTCGGTGACTCTGAATTATAGATTGAGATTGAACATCTGTCATCTTGGGTCTCTGAGTGACTATGATCTGAGGTTTACAGAAATTTTAAGTAAAATACCCAAGGCCACACAATCTGTTACAGTACAAAGGTGGGAATGAAACATTTGCCTCTTGTCATAGTAAAAGTCTGTGTTCTTAACCATACTACTACAACAGAAAAAAATACACAAAGCAAAGGAGTAGCAGTTCACAGAGGAGAATAAATACAATTGGTCCAAAATATATAAAAATATTTACTTCAGAAAAAAACAAAATGAATATTTAGGAAAAATAATAGGTCATGGTGTTACCTATTGCTATGTATACATACACAATCACACAAAAAGTGCAATGTTCGAGATAATGCAGTTTACAGCAACTGTCATGCATTGTATATGGTATTATGTAAATATGCTCTTTATGGAGAGTAATTTGACAGTATATGCTTAATGCCTTGATAATGTGCACTCCCACAGATCTCGCAATGACAGGTCAAGGAAATTATCTTTAACAGATAATTTCACTAGCACACAAATCTTAATGTATATGGATGTATAAAATGCTTTGTGACTTCCAATATAGTCGTGTCAAAATTCTATACACAGAATACAATGTTATCTCATGTTTGGAAGATAATTAGAATGACCCCTAATGTTGGGCTGGCTATATATCATATATTCAATATATATTTTCCCTTGTGAGAAATATTCTGACCCTCTCCCAAAGAATATCAGACTAATAAAGTCTTATTCAGTTATGGCATCAAGCTCAAAGGTAAAGGTGCCCTATAGTTTCCTTGCGAGTTTCAGATTTGGCTTTAGGCTCTATACCCAGTAGAATTCTTCCTTTTCTAAATCTTCCTTCAACACATATGAAGGGAGTGTTGGAGCATATACCATTTTTGGTTTATTATGCCAAAAATTGTTTAAGGGTAAGGGTCATTTTAGGTCTTAGGCGGTTTTGCTTTTTATTCCCTACTTGTGATTTCTTTAGTGGCACACATCTATCATGTACTTGGTAGGTTTTCCATCTGTTTAACTTAAATCATTTCCATGAGCATACACACTTTCATATTTTTGAGTCTTGTTTTTGAATTTTTGATAATTTGTGTTTTCTTGACCCTGTGACATTTTGTTTTTGCATTTTCTGTAATTTCTGTTTTACTGACCTTGTGTCATTCCTTCTCTGAAATTAGATTGCTAACTTGAGCCTATAAGACCTTTATTATTATCAAATTTAGTTGTATTTTTTTCTTCTTGTTTGACATAAACATTTAAAAGATTTTACTTAATATCTCACCCATAGTTGGGCCTTTACTCTCAAGAGTATTACTCAGTTTTTAAGAATGAATGAATGGTTTTACTCTTAATTTCACTCTTGTATTGGGCTTTCATGGTTCATTTTTTTTTTCAAATTTTTCTCTTCCTAAATCCGTTTAAAATAATTGAATTTTCTAATATTTCAAGGCTGTGAATTTCTGGAAATCAGGTGAATTCCTTTCTTTTCTGCTGTAAAGTAGATGATTCCTTTCTAAATCAATCTGTTTATTATAATTCCTATTATAACTAACAACCAATATCCATTTTCTACCTTGTTCCAATAGAGATGAACAGTTATGAAGTAAATCATCTGTAATTATATATAGGGCATTTGAGAGGAAGGGTAGACTATTAATAGTAATGCTGGGCAGTAGATACAAACTGGGACTATACTGAACAAACAAATTCACTCTAATTATCTGCTGTACAAATCATGGCAGATGAGTTTTGCAAAATATGCTTCTATTATATAACCAGTATCAACATCTTCCTTGGTTTCAAATACCATTTTTTAACTGTCTGTGAAACAATTCTAAATTTTTGTTATAGCAGCATGTAAATTCTGTACATTACATTCTATATGACAACATGGGCTAGTTTCTGTTGTGGTTTAAAAATAAATGCTAAAATGTATTGTAGTTTAACGCAATGTAATTATATTTGTCTAATATGCTTCTTATCACACTCTGGGTTGGCAGCATATCCCTGCCCACTTTGGAGCCTGTTATGGACTGAATTATGCCTCCCAAAATTAATATGTTGAAGTTCTAAGCCCTTATATAACTCAGAATATAAATGTATTTGAGGATAGGGCCTTCAAAGAGGAAATTAAGATTAAATGAGTTCATATAGGTGGGTCTTAATCCAATAGAACTGGTGTTTTTTTAAGAAGAAGGGACATGAGGAATATGAGTTCACAGATGACCATTTGAAGAGGTAGCCAGAACATGGCCATCTGCAAGGCAAGAAGAGAGGCCTCAGGAGAACCCAAACCTGTGGACACCTTGATCGTAAAGTTCCAGCCTTCAAAAGTGTGAGAGAAATTAATTTCTGTTAAGCCAATCCAATCTCTGTTATTATTTATGGCAGTCCTAGTAAACAGACTCAAGGAACCAGGTGTTGAATGCCCTATCAGAATATGGATGTTCATGGCCACTTGGGCAGAATGAATCATGATAAATTACACACTTACTATAAAAAGGTGTAACCAGGAAATTTTATATCTATATTTTTTTCACATTTCATTGGCAAAACACTTCACATGGCTACACATGATACTTCCTTGTTCCAGTTCTGCATGTAAGTAAGGAACTTGGAAGTCATCACTCTGTCCTAACAAAGAGTACAAAGCTGAGCCTGGGTGGTTCAGTTGGTTAAGCATCTCACTTTGTCTCAGGTCATAATCTCATGGCTCATGAGTTCAGGCCCCATGTTGGGCTCTGTGCTGACAGCTGAGACCTCAGGGTCTGGAGCCTGCTTCAGGTTCTTTCTCCGTCTCTCTGTCTGCCCCTCACCCACTCACACTCTGTCTCTCTCTCTCTCAAAAAAATAAATAAAACATTAAAAAACAACAATGCTGAACAGACTGAAAAATCAACAGCTCTTTTTGGATACATAAAAAAGGGAGGGGCAAACTGCTGCCTTTCTCTAATCTTGGGGATTAGAGAGACAGAGAAGCAAATTCAAGGAGTCCTGGCTCACTAGAGCAGATACATAGAACAGAAACCACCACAAGAAATAGTGCGAGGGTAGGAAAACCTGAACTGTGATTGACAAATTGATGGAGACTCCGTGTGGCCAAGTCTGAGGTTTAAAATCTCCAGGGATACCCAGTCATAGGAGAGGTCTCATAATATTAGAGGATTGCCTCCGGGAACTCAACCAGCTTCCCATAGTAGATATCTGAAAAAAGTCCCCTCCTGCTTTCAGCAGGGGGAAGGGTAAAAGAACGATTTTGAAATATGCCAGAGCATTTTGTTCTCTTTAACAAGGTGTGAACTCAGGGAAAATTAGTGAACTTAAAGCCTAAATTGCTGATGCATTATATAATTGACATGGTGACACTTAACTTCAAGAGGTTAGAGAAATGCAGTCCTGTCATGTGCGCCAACCCCCCCCCCAAAGAACTGAAATATCAGTGAGTAGTTCTAATGAGACTTGTAAAATCACTTGCGGTATTACCTTGGGACTGATAAGGCTATATATTTACATCCATTATGCTCTGTGCAGACCACCCTATAACTTTTATCTTACTGTTTTCTTTATTATAATTATTATCCCCAACTAGGTTATAAACTTTTTAAGTCACAGTATATAGATTTTTTTCCTTTTTAAAGATATATATAATCTCTGATATGAAGTAGAATGCAAGTCATGGTTCAAAGTATGTGCTCAAGGAGGAGAGGGAAGATGGCGGCATAGGAGGACGCTGGGCTCACCGAGCGTCCTGCTGATCACTTAGATTCCACCTACACCTGCCTAAATAACCCAGAAAACCGCCAGAGGATTAGCAGAACGGAGTCGCCGGAGCCAAGCGCAGACAAGAGGCCCACGGAAGAGGGTAGGAAGGGCGGCAAGGCAGTGCGCGCTCCACGGACTGGCGGGAGGGAGCCGGGGCGGAGGGGCGGCTCGCCGGCCAAGCAGAGCCCCCGAGTCTGGCTTGCAAAAAGCGGAGGGGCCTGACGGACTGTGTTCCCACAGCAAGCACGATTTAGCGGCTGGGAGGTCATAAGTTAACAGCTCTGCTCAGAAAGCGGGAAGGCTGGAGGACAAAGGGAAGGAGAGCTGCTGAGCCCCCTGAGACAGAGCTCAGTTTGGTGGGGAACAAAGGCACTCACCAACGCCATCTCCCCCGCCCATCCCCCAGCCAAAATCCCAAAGAGAACCAGTTCCTGCCAGGGAACTTGCTCCCTCTGCGCAAACACCCAACTCTGCGCTTCTGTGGAGCCAAACCTCCAGCAGCGGATCTGACTCCCTCCTGCTGCCACAGGGCCCCTCCTGAAGTGGATCACCTAAGGAGAAGCAAGCTAAGCCTGCCCCTCCTGCCCCTGTGCACCTTGCCTACCCACCCCAGCTAAGACGCCAGATCCCCAGCATCACAAGCCTGGCAGTGTGCAAGTAGCCCAGACAGGCCACCCCACCCCACAGTGAATCCCGCCCCTAGGAGAGGGGAAGAGAAGGCACACACCAGTCTGACTGTGGACAGGGCGGGCGGCTGGGGGCAGACATCAGGTCTGACTGCGGCTCCGCCCACCAACTCCAGTTATACACCACAGCACAGGGGAAGTGCCCTGCAGGTCCTCACCACGCCAGGGACTATCCAAAATGACCAAGCGGAAGAATTCCCCTCAGAAGAATCTCCAGGAAATAACAACAGCTAATGAGCTGATCAAAAAGGATTTAAATAATATAACAGAAAGTGAATTTAGAATAATAGTCATAAAATTAAGCGCTGGGCTTGAAAACAGTATAGCTGACAGCAGAGAATCTCTTGCTACAGAGATCAAGGGACTAAGGAACAGTCACGAGGAGCTGAAAAACACTTTAAATGAAATGCATAACAAAATGGAAACCACCACGGCTCGGATGGAAGAGGCAGAGGAGAGAATAGGTGAACTAGAAGATAAAGTTATGGAAAAAGAGGAAGCTGAGAAAAAGAGAGATAAAAAAATCCAGGAGTATGAGAGGAAAATTAGAGAACTAAGTGATACACTAAAAAGAAATAATATATGCATAATTGGTATCCCAGAGGAGGAAGAGAGACGGAAAGGTGCTGAAGGGGTACTTGAAGAAATAATAGCTGAGAACTTCCCTGAACTGGGGAAGGAAAAAGGCATTGAAATCCAAGAGGCACAGAGAACTCCCTTCAGACGTAACTTGAATCGATCTTCTGCACGACATATCATAGTGAAACTGGCAAAATACAAGGATAAAGAGAAAATTCTGAAAGCAGCTAGGGATAAACATGCCCTCACATATAAAGGGAGACCTATAAGACTCGTGACTGATCTCTCTTTTGAAACTTGGCAGGCCAGAAAGAATTGGCACGAGATTTTCAGTGTGCTAGACAGAAAAAATAAGCAGCCGAGAATCCTTTATCCAGCAAGTCTGTGATTTAGAATAGAAGGAGAGATAAAGGTCTTCCCAAACAAACAAAAACTGAAGGAATTTGTCACCACTAAACCAGCCCTCCAAGAGATCCTAAGGGGGACCCTGTGAGACAAAGTACCAGAGACATCACTACAAGCATAAAACATACAGACATCACAATGACTCTAAACCCATATCTTTCTATAATAACACTGAATGTAAATGGATTAAATGCGCCAACCAAAAGACATAGGGTATCAGAATGGATAAAAAAACAAGACCCATCTATTTGCTGTCTACAAGAGACTCATTTTAGACCTGAGGACACCTTTAGATTGAGAGTGAGGGGATGGAGAACTATTTATCATGCTACTGGAAGCCAAAAGAAAGCTGGAGTAGCCATACTTATATCAGACACACTAGACTTTAAATTAAAGGCTGTAACAAGAGATGAAGAAGGACATTATATAATAGTGACAGGGTCTATCCATCAGGAAGAGCTAACAATTATAAATGTCTATGCGCCGAATACCGGAGCACCCAAATATATAAAACAATTACTCATAAACATAAGCAACCTTATTGAGAAGAATGTGGTAATTGCAGGGGACTTTAACACCCCACTTACAGAAATGGATAGACCATCTAGACACACGGTCAATAAAGAAACAAGGGCCCTGAATGAGACATTGGATGAGATGGACTTGACAGATATATTTAGAACTCTGCATCCCAAAGCAACAGAATATACTTTCTTCTCGAGTGCACATGGAACATTCTCCAAGATAGATCATATACTGGGTCACAAAACAGCCCTTCATAAGTATACAAGAATTGAAATCATACCATGCATACTTTCAGACCACAATGCTATGAAGCTTGAAATCAACCACAGAAAAAAGTCTGGAAAACCTCCAAAAGCATGGAGGTTAAAGAACACCCGACTAACGAATGAGTGGGTCAACCAGGCAATTAGAGAAGAAATTAAAAAATATATGGAAACAAACGAAAATGAAAATACAACAATCCAAACGCTTTGGGACGCAGCGAAGGCAGTCCTGAGAGGAAAATACATTGCAATCCAGGCCTATCTCAAGAAACAAGAAAAATCCCAAATACAAAATCTAACAGCACACCTAAAGGAAATAGAAGCAGAACAGCAAAGGCAGCCTAAACCCAGCAGAAGAAGAGAAATAATAAAGATCAGAGCAGAAATAAACAATATAGAATCTAAAAAAACTGTAGAGCAGATCAACGAAACCAAGAGTTGGTGTTTTGAAAAAATAAACAAAATTGACAAACCTCTAGCCAGGCTTCTCAAAAAGAAAAGGGAGATGACCCAGATAGATAAAATCATGAATGAAAATGGAATTATTACAACCACGCCCTCAGAGAAACAAACAATTATCAGGGAATACTATGAAAAATTATATGCCAACAAATTGGACAACCTGGAACAAATGGACAAATTCCTGAACACCCACACTCTTCCAAAACTCAATCAGGAGGAAATAGAAAGCTTGAACAGACCCATAACCAGTGAAGAAATTGAATCAGTTATCAAAAATCTCCCAACAAATAAGAGTCCAGGACCAGATGGCTTCCCAGGGGAGTTCTACCAGACGTTTAAAGCAGAGATAATACCTATCCTTCTCAAGCTATTCCAAGAAATAGAAAGGGAAGGAAAACTTCCAGACTCATTCTATGAAGCCAGTATTACTTTGATTCCTAAACCAGACAGAGACCCAGTAAAAAAAGAGAACTACAGGCCAATATCCCTGATGAATATGGATGCCAAAATTCTCAATAAGATACTAGCAAATCGAATTCAACGGCATATAAAAAGAATTATTCACCATGATCAAGTGGGATTCATTCCTGGGATGCAGGACTGGTTCAACATTCGCAAATCAATCAACGTGATACATCACATTAACAAAAAAAAAGAGAAGAACCATATGATCCTGTCAATTGATGCAGAAAAGGCCTTTGACAAAATCCAGCACCCTTTCTTAATAAAAACCCTTGAGAAAGTCGGGATAGAAGGAACATACTTAAAGATCATAAAAGCCATTTATGAAAAGCCCACAGCTAACATCATCCTCAACGGGGAAAAACTGAGAGCTTTTTCCCTGAGATCAGGAACACGACAGGGATGCCCACTCTCACCGCTGTTGTTTAACATAGTGCTGGAAGTGCTAGCATCAGCAATCAGACAACAAAAGGAAATCAAAGGCATCAAAATTGGCAAAGATGAAGTCAAGCTTTCGCTTTTTGCAGATGACATGATATTATACATGGAAAACCCGATAGACTCCACCAAAAGTCTGCTAGAACTGATACATGAATTCAGCAAAGTTGCAGGATACAAAATCAATGTACAGAAATCAGCTGCATTCTTATACACTAACAATGAAGCAACAGAAAGACAAGTAAAGAAACTGATCCCATTCACAATTGCACCAAGAAGCATAAAATACCTAGGAATAAATCTAACCAAAGATGTAAAGGATCTGTATGCTGAAAACTGTAGAAAGCTTATGAAGGTAATTGAAGAAGATTTAAAGAAATGGAAAGACATTCCCTGCTCATGGATTGGAAGAATAAATATTGTCAAAATGTCAATACTACCCAAAGCTATCTACACATTCAATGCAATCCCAATCAAAATTGCACCAGCATTCTTCTCGAAACTAGAACAAGCAATCCTAAAATTCATATGGAACCACAAAAGGCCCCGAATAGCCAAAGTAATTTTGAAGAAGAAGACCAAAGCAGGAGGCATCAACAATCCCAGACTTTAGCCTCTACTACAAAGCTGTCATCATCAAGACAGCATGGTATTGGCACAAAAACAGACACATAGACCAATGGAATAGAATAGAAACCCCAGAACTAGACCCACAAACGTATGGCCAACTCATCTTTGACAAAGCAGGAAAGAACATCCAATGGAAAAAAGACAGTCTCTTTAACAAATGGTGCTGGGAGAACTGGACAGCAACATGCAGAAGGTTGAAACTAGACCACTTTCTCACACCATTCACAAAAATAAACTCAAAATGGATAAAGGACCTGAATGTGAGACAGGAAACCATCAAAACCCTAGAGGAGAAAGCAGGAAAAGACCTCTCTGACCTCAGCCGTAGCAATCTCTTACTCGACACATCCCCAAAGGCAAGGGAATTAAAAGCAAAGGTGAATTACTGGGAACTTATGAAGATAAAAAGCTTCTGCACAGCAAAGGAAACAACCAACAAAACTAAAAGGCAACCAACGGAATGGGAAAAGATATTTGCAAATGACATATCGGACAAAGGGCTAGTATCCAAAATCTATAAAGAGCTCACCAAACTCCACACCCGAAAAGCAAATAACCCAGTGAAGAAATGGGCAGAAAACATGAATAGACACTTCTCTAAAGAAGACATCCGGATGGCCAACAGGCACATGAAAAGATGTTCAGCGTGGCTCCTTATCAGGGAAATACAAATCAAAACCACACTCAGGTATCACCTCACGCCAGTCAGAGTGGCCAAAATGAACAAATCAGGAGACTATAGATGCTGGAGAGGATGTGGAGAAACGGGAACCCTCTTGCACTGTTGGTGGGAATGCAAATTGGTGCAGCTGCTCTGGAAAGCAGTGTGGAGGTTCCTCAGAAAATTAAAAATAGACCTACCCTATGACCCAGCAATAGCACTGCTAGGAATTTATCCAAGGGACACAGGAGTACTGATGCATAGGGGCACTTGTACCCCAATGTTCATAGCAGCACTCTCAACAATAGCCAAATTATGGAAAGAGCCTAAATGTCCATCAACTGATGAATGGATAAAGAAATTGTGGTTTATATACACAATGGAATACTACGTGGCAATGAGAAAAAATGAAATATGGCCTTTTGTAGCAACGTGGATGGAACTGGAGAGTGTGATGCTAAGTGAAATAAGCCATACAGAGAAAGACAGATACCATATGGTTTCACTCTTATGTGGATCCTGAGAAACTTAACACGAACCCATGGGGGAGGGGAAGGAAAAAAAAAAAAAAAAAGAGAGAGAGTTTAGAGTGGGAGAGAGCCAAAGCATAAGAGACTGTTGAGAACTGAGAACAAACTAAGGGTTGATGGGGTGTGGGAGGGAGGAGAGGGTGGGTGATGGGTATTGAGGAGGGCACCTTTTGGGATGAGCACTGGGTGTTGTATGGAAACCAATTTGACAATAAATTTCATATATAAATAAAAAAAATAAATAAAAAAAACAAACAAAAAAAAACAAAGTATGTGCTCAAGAATTGCTGTTTAAATAATGGCCTGCCTAATTTTTTTCCCCAACCATTGTAACTATATACCATTTTAGCAAATTATAACATATAGTCACTCTCATTATCTGCCTTCCAAAATATCACAGTTCAAATTAATTAAATTACATTAAATATTTTGCAGTGAATGAACAATATATAGCATGGATTACCATCTTTCTAGTTTCCAACAATAGTTTTCTCATTGCTTTCTGCCTGAATGTTCAACCAATATGACTTATTATATAACTGTTGAAAATGTCAGGCAGGTCTTTATAAATATATAGAAATCTATGTACACTTAACCTCAGTCATACTCCATGTACCTATTTTCATGACCTCTTTTTTTCTAAGTCCCCGGTGACTTAGTTCATTGGGAAGTATAACGGGAGTCTGGTCTCTTTGCATCCTTAAGATGAGCTACCATGAATTATCCTTTTATTGCAAAGTGTGCACAACATTGTTTCTTTTGTTTTATCTGAAGTAATTTCAGTAGGTAACATAAATAGAAATGGGTTGCTGTCCAAATGTGATCAACATGGAGCAGAAAGAGGATGTAACAAGAATATACAATATGTAAACTTAACTGGAAATGAAGCATACCCATATACCTGGAATTGAAGGTGACTATGTGATCAGTTCCTTCATCTCACACCCTAGTAACTCTAGTGAATATTAGAATGAGAGCCCAAGATAATTTTATCTGAATTTTAAAGAATGAAACTCCAGCAGTTATCTACTTTATATTTGTCATCTCTGTCCTACAAAACCTGAACTTTAGAATAAGTTGTTTAAGATAGAGACAAGAGTAGGGGCGTCTGGGTGGCTCAGTCGGTTAAGCATCCGACTTCAGCTCAGGTCATGATCTCGCAGTCCGTGAGTTCGAGCCCCGTGTCAGGCTCTGGGCTGATGGCTCAGAGCCTGGAGTCTGCTTCCGATTCTGTGTCTCCCTCTCTCTCTGCCCCTCCCCTGTTCATGCTCTGTCTCTCTCTGTCTCAAAAATAAATAAGTGTTAAAAAAAAAAGATAGAGACAAGAGTATACTTACTTGTAGATGCATATAACCCTTGTGCTACACGATTTTAAGCATTATGCCTTCCAGGTTTTTCATTTGAGTATATAAGCTGACTGTTTTGGCTCAGCTAATTTATTGAGAGGACAGGATGTTGAATACTAGAATTATTATTTAATTGTACTGACTTTAAGGTCCTCGAAGGAAGATTATGTGTCTTACATTTCCTTTGTATCTACACAATGCTGACTATATCAACATCGCTCAATACGCCCTGGTATGTAAATACATTAATAAATGAAATATTTATCTTTAACATTCTGGAGATGATATAATAATCCCAAGTGAAATATTTTATGTCCTAAAATAGGCCAGGTATTTGGGAACAGGAAGAAACTGATGGAGGCCTGATTTTTTGATGGCAGGGAAAACTGATATCCCTACCTTTGCATCGAGTTCTAGTTGGATAGTAAGTTACATGAATTTCACTTGGTGTCTGCTGCCCCAAATAATTTAAATTGGTCAAAGATGAGTCTTGATTAAAAGGAATATATCCTAAGTTTTCCGATAAAAGAGAAAATGAAGACTTTGTCTTATAAAAATTCTGAAATTAGTCCTCAGTAAAATTTGATATTCCTAAATATTCTAGGGTCCCTCTCCCATACTTATTTTTTTTTCAGATCTCTTGGGTAAATTTTAGTAATTTCAATCATTCCTTGGTCTGAGAAATAGAAATCACAGATTTAAACCACAGTGATTATAAAGGATGGTTATTACCCTTTCTGTACATTGGAAAACCCTATAAGTAAGTTCCTTGTATAATAATGAGGTGGAACAGATCACTTTATGCTCTGAATGAATGTTTTAGTTAAGAAAACAGTTACCTTATCACCGTGTTTAAATTATCTTCTAAAGAGATATTAACTTTCAGTGAAAAATACTTAATACAATTCCAAAAGAAATTTTTCAACAATACACTACATGCATTGGTTTTAAAAACTTCTCAGAATAAGTACTGATTTTCTCAAACTTCTGTGCTAAAGGAGTGGCTAACACAAAAATGCTGTATCATATTGCCAAATATGTGTTTATTTTCTATTTATGGGGATATTTGCTTTTTTTTAAACCAAATTCTTTGGGAAAAGAATGGATAGTTTAGAAATATGCCAACATGTCAGAATAGGCTTAATTTGTATTTTTTCCCCTATAAAGTTATCTTAGACTTTTAAAGTTCAAAATATATTTCTAGTATTTTTATATAATTATAAAAAATGGACATTTACACTAAATTGGAATTTTCCTAAATAGTTATTTTAAAGAATAGTCTTGTCAATTCTTAAGGATAAAAACTGGCATGTTTTGAGGATCTTCTATTCCATTAAAGGGCAATAAATCATGCTTGCTTATGGTGCCATAAAATTTTCCTCAAATGCTGAATCACTTCCAATGTGATATTTCTACTTGAATCGCATTTTTATATTATTTAGTAACATTACAGTATCCTTTTTTAAAAATTATTATTGACTTGCTTCAGGCCACAGAAAGATGAGTCCAACAAGATTTAAAGAAAATATCATTCTGAGTTTTAAAAGCCTACTTCGTTCGACTTTCTGAAAGCTTGTCAAAGATTTACCATTTTGTCTATGCCCTTTTCTCTGTACTAAACAATAATCCTTTCAAGTAGTGCCTGCCCCAGGATAGATAAGCCTGATTAACTTCCATATGAAGTTTTATTAAAGTTTTTTGGGGGGAGGGTTGTTATATGTTTTTATTTTTGTTTTGTTTAGATCCAGGCTCTTCTCCATGATGCTTATATCAGTGCTCTACCCTTCAAGCTATTTCATTTTTTGTTGTTGTTTTCTTGTTGTTAACATAGGATTGCTGTGTTTTGTTTTGGTTTGTTTTTCAGTAACTGTAATAGCCTAAAGAATCTATCTCACATTCCTTATTTCCTACTTGGTGAATTATTTTAAAAATCTTAGTATTCTCATTCTCCTTTATTTAGTTATATGATGCTATTTCTTAATAGAAATGATCAAAATTATCATTGGAAATATATACCTATTAGTCATCTACATGATAAGACTTTCCATTTTCCGGAGAGATGAACTATTCTTGTTATTCTCCTAAATGTTTGGAAGCTGAGAGATGGCTAACTGTTTTGATATGAGATAAAGCAAGAGAGTTTTAGTTCTAGTGCAGTGCTGGTAAAGGCACTCCAAAGAGGGCCATAGGTGGTGAGGAGCAGCTCTGATTGGTAGCGTTTGCCATTTTCAGTGAACACTTGGGATGGGGTATTCATAATAGCCTCAGTGGGCCAGTACCAGCTGGTTCCAGCAAACCACTATTCCCTTCCCACTGACCCCATCTCTCTTTTTAGCTGCCTGACATTTCCCCTATTGGAATCATCTCTCAGTGTGAGGTATTGCTTTCTGAATTCCCTGATTAAAATTTAATGGTTCTTTCAACAAGTGTGTAGCAGCTATCGATGTGTTAGGTACTAATATAGTATCTGTCTATGAAGAGTTCACAAAAGAAAAATATGTAGACACCAATTATATAGGAAAAGAGAAAAACAGAAAAAAGTGCTTACAAAGTATACTGGAGAGCTAAGTAAATTCTCCCATAAGAAGTTTTAATTTACAAGGATTAAAATGCACGGATGTTATGTGTCCAGCTTCACAAGTTTTGGAAAATACATGCATGTGTATACTGATGCTATGAATATACAAAGTTTCTGTCTTTCCAGTTTCTCATGCTCTTCCCAGTCAATCCTGGTCACTCCCCAGAGGAAACCACTCTTCTGATTTCAAACACACGTGATTAGTTTGCCTGTTGTTCTAGAAATTCATGTAAGTATAATAATAAACTCATAAATGCGTACTCTTTTGAGACTGGCTTCTTCCAAACTACTTTTGAAGTTTGTCATATTGTTGGGTGTATTTTGTAGTTAGTTCATTCTCTTCTATTGGTATTGTATAATATTTATTTTTCTTTTATGTAATATGCGTCTCTTGTCAAAGGACATTTGGTTTGTTTCTAGCTTTGGCTATTATGAATACTAGCTTTAATAAACCTTCATATACAAATTCATTTGTAGACATACATTTTTATTAACCCAGATTAATAAACTAGGAGCAGAATTACTGAGTCACAATGTATGTAAATATGTAACATTTTTAGAGACTGCCAGGGTAGTTGTCACAGTTTTTGTACCATTTTGTACTCCCGTTGGTTATTATCCATACTTGCCTACATCTGGTGATACTGGTCTTCTTTAATTGTCCATTCTGGCAGACCTGTAATGATATCTTATTGTAATTCAAATAGCATTTTCTTGATGAATGATAATATTGAATGATTTTTAACATGTGCATTGACTTGTATCAATTTCTATGTTATCTTGAGTAAAGTGTTTCTTAAACTCATTTAACTACTTTTATTTGAGTATTTTCTCATGTGTACTATTGACTTGTAGGAGTTCTATATATATACTACATACATGGCTTCTTTTTGTCAAATATATGTGTTGTGAATATTTTCTATATATAGTTTATTTGTTAATTTTCTTAAAAGTTCTTTAGATGAGAGAAGTGTTTGTAGTTGTTGAAATACAGTTTAGAATTTTTCTTTTGTAGATTTGCTATCTGTTTTCCCTTTTAAAGAACATTGCCATCTCCAATTATGAAGATATTTTGTTTCTTTCTACAAGCTCTTTCACTTTAATATTTATGTTGGGATCAATCTGAAATTATTTTATATATATTAGAAAGTGACATCAGTTTATTATTTTCCACATAGAGTTGTTCTAGCACCATTTGTTGAAAAAACTTCTTTACAACATTGATTTTTTTTTCATTACCTTTGTTAAAATCTCTTGACTGTATGAGTCTATTTCTAGCCTTTCTTTTCTGTTCCCTGTGTCTATTTGCTTATGCTTATGCTTTTAACAGTCTGTTAGTTTCCATAGCTTAGAGTAAACTGAAATCAGGTAGTCTAATTCTTCCAACATTATCCTTCTTTTTTCAATATTGTTTTACAGATAAATATTTCACATATTCCATTTCTTGTGTCAATGTTGCAATATTTTGGGGACATTTTCCATTTTATCCAAGATGCCCTGTTTTTAAATAAATGTGTTCATTATAATCACTTGTTATGTTTGTAATGACCTGAAGGGGCATTCTCTGTTTCATTCCCATTATTGGTAATTTTTTTCTCTTTTTATCTTATTATTTCTATTAGAGGTTCTTAAGTTGCTTTAATCTTGTATAAAGAACTTTCTTTTTCTTCTGTTTGTTCATTTTCTATTTTCTTTTTTTTTTTTAATTTTTTTTCAACGTTTTTATTTATTTATGGGACAGACAGAGACAGAGCATGAACGGCGGAGGGGCAGAGAGAGAGGGAGACACAGAATCGGAAACAGGCTCCAGGCTCCGAGCCATCAGCCCAGAGCCTGACGCGGGGCTCGAACTCACGGACCGCGAGATCGTGACCTGGCTGAAGTCGGACGCTTAACCGACTGCGCCACCCAGGAGCCCTTCTATTTTCTTAATTTACACACTTGTCACTTTATTATTTACTTCCTTTAATTAGTTTGTGTTTAATGTGTGCCGCCCTTTATTTTCAAATTGTCTAAGGTAGAGTTTGCATCATTGATTTTAAATCTTTCTTATTTTCTAATATATTTTTTTCAACTACTACATTATTTGCAATTCATAATTTAACATGTTACATTATACTTTTTATTTTTTTTTTTTTAATTTTTTTTTTCAACATTTATTTATTTTTGGGACAGAGAGAGACAGAGCATGAACGGGGGAGGGGCAGAGAGAGAGGGAGACACAGAATCGGAAACAGGCTCCAGGCTCTGAGCCATCAGCCCAGAGCCTGATGCGGGGCTCGAACTCACGGACCGCGAGATCGTGACCTGGCTGAAGTCGGACGCTCAACCGACTGCGCCACCCAGGCGCCCCTACATTATACTTTTTAAATTCAGGTGTTTTATATTTCTCTCTTAAATTTCTTCTTTAATGCATGAGTTATGTAGAGATATATGTTATTTAATTTGCTGTTATTTGGGGATTTTAAAGATGTAATGCGATTGATTTCTAATTGAAATCATTAGAGAGCTATTTTTTTTAAGATTTGCATCTGTTAAATTTATGAAAATTTGCTATATGGCCAAACAAATGGTCTGTCACAGTTAATGTTCTGTATGCACTTACAAAGAATATTTGTTGTACTGATTTTGTTTTGTCTTTTGGTATATTGCTCTAAAATGTCAATAAGGTTAAATTGGTTTACTTATGCAATTTTTTGACTCTAGTGATTTTTGTCTATGTTTTTTTAGCACCTAGAGCAATTATTGGAACTCCAACTTTATCTGACTTCTTTATTTTAAGGATTTAATTAATTTAGTACGTATTTAGGACTGTGATGTCCTTCTAGTGAAAAGTACTTTTATCATTGGATAATCTAATTTTTATCTCATGTATTATTTTTTCTGAAGTATACTTTGCCTGATATTAACGGAGGCAAATAAGTTTTCTTTTTTCTTACTGTTTGTATGTTGTATTTTGCCCATCACATTTTGCCCATCACATTTGTATAAATGTTTATTTTGTAAATATCTATCTTGGGGCACCTGGGTGGCTCAATCAGTTAAGCGTCTGACTTTGGCTCAGGTCATGATCTTGTGATTCACTAGTTCAAGCCCCACATCAGGCTCTGTGCTGTTAACATCCAGCCTGTTTTGGATTCTGTCTCCCTCTCTCTACTCCTCCCCCACTCACGCTCTGTCTCTCTCTCAAAAATAAATATACATTAAAAAAATTTATAAATATCTACTCTGTCTGATTTTAATATAGTCAAGCCTTCACATTTACTTTATATTTTATATTTAAGACATAAAGTTGGTATTTATATTTTAAAATATAGAATAAGTTCCATACAGTTCATTCTATAAAATTTTCAACTATTATTTCTTCAAATACTTTTTTTTTTCTCCTCCACAATTATTCTCCTGTATCTTCCAGATACATGCATTAGAGTACTTAATGTTGTCCTACGGGTTACTGAAGAGTTATTCTCTTTTTCATTCCTTTTTCTTTTTCCACTCTTTCTTCACATTGCATAATTTCAATGGCTGTATCTTTAAATTCATTGATCTTTTATTCTTCAGTATCCATTTTACTGCTAAGCTCCTCTAATGAAATTTTAGATATTTTATTTTTCAGTTCTAGAATTTTCGTTTGATTCCTTTGATAGTTTCTTCTCTGGTGTTGCCCATTTGTTCACACATTATTTTAATATTTGTTGCTTGAATGCTAATTCTCATATGTAACCTATGTCTAGGTTTTGTCCTATTGATGGGGTTTTGCCTCACTATGGATTTAACTTTTCTGTTTCTTCACATGCGTTATAAATTTGTAATTAAAAACTTCTGATCTCTTGGATCGCTACTTTGTTGAGATTGTAGATTTTATTTTATTTAAAGATTGTAGATTTTTATTCTTGCAGGAAATATATTTACAATTGGATGAGATTTCTCTGCCAAGGTGTATTTGGGGCCTACTTGGATAAGATCCATACTAGCCCTTTCAGGAGGGCTAGAGTTGTTGTAATTCAAGACATGGTCTCCAGTCCGTGTTTTTTCCAGGCCTCTCCAGCTTATAATTTGGCCAGAGACACACAGTACTACATGCAGATTTCTTAAACTTTTTGTCTTTATAGTTCTCTCCTCTCCAGTATCTTAATCTTCAAATTTCACCTGCTTAGCATCCCTGAACTATGATCTCTGTTTCTTCTACCAAGTAAATTGTTTCATAGAGGACATACTTCAATTTCTCAGAGAAATATTTATCAAACTGGTAACAGTGGAGTCCTGGAGATACTTAGGTTTCTTTCAAGTTTGAAATTTATTTTAGCATTTGTACTTTACTTAAGTTTGAAAATTTTGAATAAAATGTTACCTAAAATTAATCAAATTCAAACAGTTTTGAGGTACAGCGGAAGTTGCAGGATGGCTATGAATGAAGCCAAAATTACAGAATTTCATGTTTTTTTTTCTCATCTGTCTTATCAGCATAGGAAAGGAAGAAAATAAAAGTCGTTTGCATGATTTTTATGTTAGCAGGAAGGAGTTTTCAAACATTAAGGAAGTGGGAGAATATAAAATGCACATTAAAAAGTTGGCACTTCCCAAGAGATTCATAAAATCAGATAGGCTTAAGTATCATATTTCTTTTACACAAAGGTAATAGGCACATCTCAAGCATTTCCAAAGGGAGTATTTCAATCCCTAAATTTGATCAAAGTATTCAATTCGTACATTCATCTAACATCTGACTCTCCACTTGAAAATGTATAAAAATTGTGACTTATAAAACTCCCCTTGAATGTATTTATATATCTCAACCATATACAAAGCTAACTACCACCTCCACTCTTTTTAAAACCATGCCAACTGTATCATTTTCTGTAAGTGGAACACTCTAGAGCATAAAAGTGTAAATTAGGATTGTTCCAGAAAAAAAAAGATGTATGTTCACCCCAGCCATGAATGTAATGTTACCATAATCCATTCAATTATTAATGATAGAAACTGTTTTATTTTAATGGTAGAAACTGCTAATACATATTAATTCTGTTTTCTTTTTCTATCCTCACACCTAGTCCACCTGTCTACAAAATACATATAATATATACGTCAGTGTATTTTAATTTTCTATACCACCTTGACAGAGAAGATAAAAATTTCTCATGTTGACTGCTCTAACAGCTTTTCTGTGTCTACTGCTTGTCCCCTCAATTGGACACTCCACAGAGCAACAAAAGTGCCATTAAAATGTACATTAGATCATGTTAATATCTCCATTAAAATCCCTTTAACAGCTCTTCACTGCAGTTTTTTTTTTTTTTTATTAAAGACTTTATATTTTTAGAGCAGTTTTAGGTTCACAGCAAAATTGATAAGAAAGTACTGAAATTTCCATTATGCACTCTGGACCCCCTGCATCAACATCCGCCACTAGCATGGTACAGTTGTTAAAATTGATGAACATACATTGACATATCACAATTACCCAAAGTCTGTAGTTTAAATTAGCATTTACATTTGATGGTGTACACTCTGTGGGTTTGGACATGTAGCTTTCAGTATAGTACCTCACAGTGTATTTTCCCCGTCTTAAGAATCTTCTGTGCTTCTCCCTCCCCCTTTCCCTCTGTCTTAAACCAAACTCCCACAGTCACTAATCATCTTATTGTTTCCATAGTTTTGCCTTTTCCAGAATGTCATATAGTTGGAATAATACAGCGTGTAGATTTTTCACAATGACTTCTTTCACTTAATAATATGCACTTAAGGTTCATGTCTTTTCATGGCTAGATAGCCAATTTACTTTTAGCACTGAATATTTCATTGTCTAGATGTACCACAGACTATTTATCACCTACTGAATACCTTGCTTGTTTCCATGTTTTGGCTGTAATGAGTAAAACCCCTCCAAACATCTGTGTGCAGGCTTTTGTGCAGACATAAGTTTTTCCTTCCTTTGGGTAAATACCAAAAGGATGATATCTGGATCTTATGGTAAGAGTGTGTTTAGTTTTGTAAGAAAACTCCAAAGTGGCTGCATCGTTGTGCATTGCCACCAGCAATGAACAAAGGTCCCGTTGCTCCACGTCCTTGTCCACATTTAATGTCAGCGCTCTAGTTTTTGGCCATTCTCATAATTGTGTTGTGGTACCTCAGTGCTTTTTTCAATTTTCATTGCAATTAAAAAAAAAAAAAAACAGGCATCCTTTTAGTGACTCACCAAGACATGTCATAATTTGGTCCTTACCTAATTTTCAATTTTAATTGTTTATGACTGTCCTTCTCAAAAATTGTGTTCTAGGCCAACTGATGATTAAGTTCATTAACCACTTCAAATTCTTTCCAGGCATAGTGCCAACATGTATGCTTTTCCTTCTACCTGGAGTGTTCTGCTTCCACTCTAACGAACCTCTGATCCATTAGGTATATGCTTTAATATTTCCTTTTCTGAGATATTTTCTCTAATAAACAGCCTATACAAATGAGTGTTTTATACAAATCTATTGCTTTCTCAACTCCATCTCTTAATTTCACCTCATTATTACAAGTACCATAATTACAAACACTTAATTTTATTTTGTCATCTTTTTCCCTGACTAGAATAAAAAATCAGTGATGATAGCGTCCAAATCTATTTTATTTCCGTAATATTCTGATATCATGCAATTTCCGGTCAGTAGTGGGACCTTAAATATTTTTTGACTACTGAGTAAAATGAATTGTTATAAACAACTTTGATTTGTTTCTGTTAACCTCTCATGAAATAAATGGCACTTGTTTGGGGGAGAAATTTTAAAGGTCATTTAGTTAAATAGCTAACTTCACAGAGACTCCCCTTGGCAAATATATACAGATTTTGTTTGAATGCTTCAACCTGAGAAGATTAACAGTTTTGTCTTCCTGAACATATACAGAGACTGAAGAAAAGCAGAAAAGATACCCTCCCTAAGAATAATTTGTTTTAAAAGCTAAATAATAAGGTCCAAAGAAAATCTGGAGTTTGCTATCTTCCAGGGTTTGCCTGCATCTTGTACATTGCTAGTGCTTTCAAATGTCCTGGGCCCTGGAAAATAGCAGGGGTGATTACTACACTATATTTTAGCTAACTTGAATTGAAATAAATAAATTAAAAATAAAAGCATGGGGATGAATAAACAGAAAAGAACGCCCCCCATCCTCCCCACCCCACACACACACACAATGCCAACAAGCAGAAAAGTTTAAATCATGGCCAGCAGGACATGTCAGTTTAGGATACACTTAGTTCCAACTTATTTTCTAGTAATTTTAGGTAAATATTATATATATATACACACACACACACACACACACATAATTTTATACATATATATATATATATATATATATATACATATATATATATATATGGTGTGTGTATAAGTGTGTGTGTGTGAGTGTGTGCTTGTCCACGTGCTCATTTTGTTATTCCAGGACGGAAGTTCTATTTTGAGTTATAGAAAATCTCAACTTTTCCAGACTTGGGACATGCCACCATGAATCCCAACTTCAGTTTCCTAATATTTGAACATTTGTAAATTTGTAAATTTCTTTTTTTTGTTTCTTTCTTTTTTTTTTTTTTTTGGTCTTTTTGTTTTTTGTTTTTTTTTTGCAGATTTCCCTTAGCTCCGCAGTATAATGGTGTGTGGCTACTTCACTTACTGTGTTTATTGATGAAACTGCTATCATATAGTTACAGTTTTCTATAAATGTATAGTGACAGTTTCACATAACATTGACTTTCTTCTTGAACAATTATGTATACCAATAACAATACTCTAAAATCAATGAAACGTTTATTTTAACAGGTGTCCGGATAAGCTTTCCTATCATACCTCCTAAGATGTAAGCTGAATGCAGAATATGATATCATAATATGCAAAACTAGAAATGAATACCCTTAGGCCTTTTTCTATTAATTTTGCAAGAAATAGATGGTAATATTTTTATTTTTTTATTATTCTTTTAATGTTTATTTATTTTTGAGAGAAATAGAGCACAAGCAGGGGAGGGACAGAGAGAGAAAGAGATGGAGACACAGTATCCAAAGCAGTCTCCAGGCTCTGAGCTGTCTGCACAGAGCCCAAGGCAGGGCTGGAACCCATGAACCGTGAGGTCATGACCTGAGCAAAGTTGGACATTTAACCAACTGAGCCACCTAGGAGCCTCAATGATAATCATTTTTGACTCTATAAAAAGTCTTTGTTCTTGAGTTAATATTTACTCTTTTATTTTATTTAAAAAAAAATTTTTTTTAACGTTTATTTATTTTTGAGACAGAGAGAGAGAGAGCATGAACGGGGGAGGGTCAGAGAGAGAGGGAGACACAGAATCTGAAACAGGCTCCAGGCTCTGAGCAGTCAGCACAGAGCCCGATGCAGGGCTCGAACCCACAGACCGCGAGATCGTGACCTGAGCCGAAGTCAGACGCTTAACCAACTGAGCCACCCAGGCGCCCCAGAGTTAATATTTACTCTTGACACTCATATCTTTAAATATTAGTAAGTGATGAATTAGTATGTTTCCATTTTTTAAAATGAGTCGTTCTCTCATACTAAAAATCCTTCTCAAATATTTCTTTGAATGTCTGATTATAAATTTATTGAAATATTCTGGCTCATCTCATTATTTTAGAATAGGATGTCCTTACACAAAGTCTTCACTCTATCATTAATGGAAGTTAAATTTTCCCTTAACTTCTCATAAAAATTGGTAATTAGTAGCCATTTGGACCAGATACTAAAAATACAAATGTTGAGAGTCAACATTTAAAAAGCCCCACAAATTAATAATGTTTATCTATTTTAGTCACTACTGCTAATCTAATGTCAAAGCTCTAATCAATTTAGTAAATATTACAATTAAAAATTTGGAACTATTTTACCTGAGGAAAAGAAAAATGACTTGACTAATGGAATTATCATGGTATGGGAAATTTTTTAATTTGAATGTATATGGACATTTGTGTTTGTGTTTCTTTGCATATCTGTGTTGTGAAGGGAATGACTAGATATCACAAGATTAAAACAGTTCATGGTACACCTGGTGTTTTGTTTTGTTCATTTTATGTTGTGTTTTTTAAAATTTTGAAGTGAGACAGAAATATTGTGCCTCTTGAAGAGCACTGGGTGTTGTACGTAAGTGATGAGTAACTAAATTCTACTCCTCAAATTAATATTACACTGTATGTTAACTAACTAGAATTTAAATAAAAATGTGAAACTAAAAAAATAAATATTATGCCTCTGCTTAGTAAAAGATTTATCTTTTCCATTTAGGGGCATATGGACTTTGGGTGGTGCATATTATGTAAGAAAACAAAACAAAATTTTAAAAAAATCTCTATTTCCACCAACTACTGCACTGCTATTAGCTAGAACAATTATTTTCTAATCAGTTTGAGTGCATCTGGGCTAAATGTTTTATCATATGATTATTTTTTGGAATATTTATGTCATAAGTGTGTTTAATTATGAAATAGTATATGTAGACTTTTGAAGTAATAACAAGAGGGACTTTATGTAAACTATGTTTAAACTTCAAATTTTTCTATAAAATTGTGTCCACATATACATAGTTTGTACCTTAATTTCTCTTAATAATTATCAAAGAACCAGGAACAAAGATGACATGTAAGATTTTAGTTGAAAAATTTTTAGTTGAAAAATTAATCTACCTTTGAAAAGCAATATAAATATATTTCTCGCTTATTTATCTCAGTTTTTGTATTTGTTTTGTGTAAGTATACTGTATGTTATCTAAAAACTGAGTATGTTAATACTGACAAGTTATGTCCTGTTTCACTTGATTGATGATGATCTGTTGTTATAATAAAAAGTTTAAATGAGATATTTCATGATGTCCATCATCCTAAGAACATAGAAAATTGCCATGGATAATTCTCTTGAAAGTTTTGCAGGTTAAGTGCTAATGCCTATAAATAAGAACATCTCTAACAGCAAGGACTGCATTTTTGTTTTGATATGTTTTTTTTTCTTTTTTTTGGTCTGGGAGATGGGGTATTTAAGTGCTCAGAAACAAATAGAGTTGGCCTCGTTTTGCCTTCTTTGAGATATTTCTTTTATTACAAGAAAAGAAGAGAGGAAGAAAGAAATAAAGAAAGAGTAAAATAAATGCTTATTTTGCTATTTATTGATTTCTTTCAGATTACCACATAGATCTGATGAGGAGGAATTGTTTGAAGTTCATTTTCTTCCCAGTGCTCTAGTACTAGAATTTTCTCATGCATTTCATATTAGCAGTTGAGCATGATTGTGAAAGGAAAGCTTGAGCCACTGTTTTCAGTGAGACCTATAATTTTACAGAAAGTGTTAAAAGTATCAACTTTGTCATATGGAAAACTTCCTGGCTTCAGTGCTTGAGATACAATATATCTGATCCATACTAGGTTCATTAGTTTTGTTAAGGAAGCATGCAGCATTCAATAGCATGCACCTTAACACTTTAAAACATGGTAATTTGAGGGGTGCCTAGGTGGCTCATTCAGTTTAGCATCTGATTCTTGGTTTCAGCTCAGGTCATGATCTCATGGTTGCGAATTTAAGCCCTGTGTCAGACAGCCTGCTTGCAATTTTCTCTCCCTCTCTCAGCTTATCCCTCCCTGATGCTCTCTCTCTCACCCTCACTGTCAAAATAATTAAATAAACATTAATAAAAATAAAACATGGTAATTTGAGACTTTAATATGAAGAGTAAACCATAGAAATATAATTTTTAAGAATTAGATGGATGCTTCTTAACCCACCGGGTACTATTTGTAAGTGAAAAGTCACACAAAGAAAAAATCATCTGTTGTAGAAATGAAGATAACGCTTCTAATATATGTCTGAATACCTAAAAGGTTATCTTGGTTTTTGATGAAGAAGTTCTAGAGATGTGTTGTACAAAATTATACCAGTAGTTACAATGTTAACAATGTTATACTGTATTATACACAATATTTTGAATATTGTTAAGAGGGTCAGTAATTATCGTTTCTCTGTTACATAAAATATAAAACAATATTTTAAATATTGTTAAGAGGGTCAGTAATTATCATTTCTCTGTTACATAATAGTGGTTATGTATATAGTACAGATAGATCTATGATGCTTTGGAATAAATAGGACTGCAAGGACTGACACATAAATTAATAAATAAAGTAATAAAGTAATAAAACAATTAAAATTGAAATAAACTTGTGCCACATCTAAGTGGAAGTGCCAACTTCTACAGCAAGGTGGTATTGTCATTGGCATATAGAATTGTTGAGTAAACCTGCCTTTGTGTAAATTTCACTCTTAGCATCAGTGCCTGTGTGAAAGCAATGTTAACAAGATTCTCCAAGAAAGAAAATGGAACACGGATACTATTATATGGAAATTTGATGAACTGCTGTGGTGATTTGGTTGTTGCACTTCAGATATGAGAAATAGGAAAGATGAGAATATAAATTGAAATATAATAGTAAGAGTGATTTGTTTTTGACCTAATAATCTGAGAGAACTAAAGTAATTTTCAGAGTACTTCCTCACGAATCTGCTGTTTTTTTCTTACATTTCTTTAATCTTCTGAAATCAGTCTTTCTTTTCCACTGCTATATTTAAGTCTCCAGTATTTACAGTGACTATACCATGTTACGGTGAAGTATTATGGTAATTAGATGGTTCTGGTCATAAAGAGAGGGAGTGCACAAAGCAAGTAAACAGCTGTGGCATTTCCCTTCTCCTCTCTGAGCATGGGCACTGGACACTGAGTAAGAATCATAGGGAATCTTCTGTCAGCTTCTGCTTTTCACAAAATGAACAAATGCGTGCAAGGAGGAGGAATGAATAAGGTTCACAGTGGCAAGAGTTCAGCTCCACGTTCTGCGTGTTTTACATGTTTTGTCTCCCTCCCTCCCTCTTTCCCTCTTTCCTTCTCTCCTCTTTTGGCTTAGTAATATACTTTTAGAAAAATTTATATTAAACACAAACATGCATGTGGTGCATACATACCTGTGGCATAATAAGCACTGTTTTATGTTTTTCCTCTTCAATGTTATTTGTTGGGAAAATACTCATAAATGTGGGAAAAAAAACCAAAAAATAAAAAAAAAAAAAGGAAATAAGCTAATTTGAACTGGAGTGGGAAAAGAATTAAAAAAAAAAAGCTACAAATAATGTGGATCATTTGGAAGGCTTAAGTGTTGTTTGTGTTTTAGATAAAGAAAAGGAGGAAATTAGACATGTTTTACTTAGATTTTAGAACAACAAAGATTCTTAAGAGGTCTGTTTATTCAAGTTTTAAGGATCTTGGGATCATCCGTTAATGAATTATAGAGGCCTCATTCATTCTGCAGTCAGCCAGAGAGCCATTTAAGTTTTATGGTTTTCTCTCTCAAAAGCTCGCAGGGCACCTTATAATTCAATTATATTATAAGTACCCCTAAGACTTTTAATTACATAAAGCAGATGAGTTTAATTCGTGAATTTCTATGAGATATACTTGAATAAACATGCATTTAAGTTTTGAGTCCTACTTTCCCTTGAACAAAAGAAGACATATAAATGACATTGTCTTAGTTATTAAGTAAAATAAACTTTTTTAATATCCTCCACATTCTCTAAAGTACCCTTCTCCCAACTGACCACACAAAAAATATTTTGGCAATCCCACTAGATACAGTATCATCTAATATGCTAAGAAAGGAAAGAAACTGAGAAGTCCTCAGGAAATTTCCCATTAATTCTATAACTTTCCTCTTCCTTATCCCTTCCTAAAATTCCAGTGTGCCACTGACTGGCCCTACAAAATCCAAGAAAGAATATTGACAAAATAAATAGGGGACAAAGAGTCCAGTGTTATTAGGAAAATTATGTTCCTATGCATTCTGTTCCCCTTTATGTAAAGAACTGAATCCACTATGCAGGTAGAATCCAAATCAAACAATAAGGAAATAAATAAAAGTTTAAATTAGTTTTTTCCTAGTTGCTTGCTTGACAGAGCCCTGAGTCCTGAATGATTCTCTCATACTGAAGTTTAATAAATTTAGGGAAAAGTCTGTTCCATAGACTTCCTTTTCTAGGTATCATAATGAAAGTTACATAATGAAATTAAAACTTATGAGAATTACTGCAGTGAAAACATCTGCTTAGCTCTTTAACACATTATATCACAAAACTATTGGCCAGAGAGCTCTATTCTCCAAGTACTGGCTATCGGCTCATACCAATGTTTTGAAGAATATACCTTGAGAAACTCTTTTTGATGTAAACAAATATGTTTGGGAAAATTGTATGTCAAGCTAAATTTTTTTTCTTAATTCCTATTCTAGAGGAAATTGTGAAGATTATAGTATCAGTAACCTCTAAACATATGGCCAATACCTTTAGGACTTGGCCTGTAGTTTTCTTGTACCAGAGAACATCTTTACTATAAATCATTTGTAAACAATTGTTAATTTAATAATTTTACATCTGAAGTAACATGTTTCTTTTCCTTTGAAACACAGATGTTTGCAGTAATATGTCAAGGACATTTTAGGATTATTGCAATTTAGTTCTTGGCTAACTGCGTTAATTGATTTAGTCATTCAGTACGTATAGTTTAGTCACTGTGGCAGGCATGGAAATGAAATAATACTAAATTCAATAATAATTTGTAATTAACAGTTATTTTTTTAATTTTTAATGTTTATTTATTTTTGACAGAGAGAGAGGCAGAGACTGAGCAGGGGAGGGGCAGAGAGACAGGGAGACACAGAATCTAAAGCAGGCTCCAGGCTCTGAGTTGTCAGCACAGAGCCCGATGTGGGGCTCGAACTCACAGACCGTGAGATCGTGACCTGAGCCAAAGTCGGACGCTCAACGACTGAGCCACCCAGGCGCCCCATGTAATTAACAGTTATTAAGTGCTTTCTGTTTATTTCACATCTGTTATCTCAGTTCATCCTGAATAGTGCCCTATGAGGTGGAACTATTGTAGTTCCTATTTTGCAATACTAAAAAAACCAAAAAAAAAAAAAAATGGCTAATCAATTTGCCCAATATCACATCACTAGTAAAATAAATAGCTGAGATTTCACCTTTGACAGTCTGGTCCCAGATTCAGTGTTCTTAACTGTACTATGCAATAGAATGAGTTATATAGAGATGAATAAGATAGGCTTCTTTTTAGAAGTTTAAAGTTTACTGAAAGAGTCATCCCCACAAACAGATATGGAAAAACAAGGGGACAGTGGCAGTGCAAGTGAAATGAGAGAAATTCAAGGAAAAGTACATACATGAGTCGAAGAAAGAAGTGAGAAGTTCAATGTTAGATATGTCTAGCTACAGTAGCAGGGGTCATCTGGATGGAAAAAATAAATACATAACTGATAATCCTTGCAAGAATTGCAGAAAGAAGTTGGCATGAAATTATAATTAAGTTGACAGGATATAAGCAGCAATCATAGGAATCAAGTAAAGCAAGAAGATGATGTGAATAAGGATAAATCCTGGTTTATATTAGCAATTAAACTCTGATACTAAAAGAGTAGTGGATCTTTTTCTTGCTAATATTCTCAATGAGCAGGAGACGTTAATCCATTAAACTGCTCAATTTATAATATGGCTAAATTAATAGAGAGCAATATAAATAATAAGTATATATTTTAAAATTCCAAAATGAATCTGGCATACATTTTTATTTAGTTCAATTCATTGACAAATGTAACTTGTATAAGAAAGGAGTAGAATTTCTTATCAATGTCTATTTGACATAAATATCAAGACTATTTCTAATTTGATCTTCTTTGTTAAGAATCAGATCAGGCACAATGAAATTGTCATCTGTGAGTGGCCAGGGAGTAATTACCAGAATGAAGAGAATTGCATTCTCAGGGCTCAAAACACTAAAACAGTTTGTGTATAAAATACTTTTATTAAGGTGCAGAGTAGTTTTGTGAACATTGTTAATGTGTGTCACATTTTACCAGAAAAGGCAATGTAAGTTCAAACCTTTTCTAACATTTTCTTTACAAAAATGAACAAAATTTTAAAAATTGGCAAGCATTTAAAGCTAAAAAATATACTTTGGAAGTTAATCTTATTACCACTCGAACTCTGAGTTAAGCTGTTTCTCTACTTTTATTAACTCTATCTACAGACTGACATTTGTACATTTGTGTGTGCTTATGTGTATGTGAGAGGGCAGGCTGTGTATGTGTATGTGGAAATTTTCTCAGTACATAACCTCCTAGATCTAGATATCTGTATAGTTTTACTTTATGTCTTTGAGAAAATGACCTTTCTATTTCCTGAAATATATTACCTATTTAATTCCAGTTCTTCAGCTTTACACTGTGAACTTCCTACATTGAAAAATATTCGTGTATACATTTATTGAAAGCTACGTCTGTTATTAATTGGGAAAAAAGCAACACTTGCAATACACTTTTTTTTTTTATTGTTTCAAAGATAATTCTGTCCTCTGCCACGTACCAATTTAATTATTGCATACTAAATTACCCTGCCTTTCCTGGGTATTGTTTTGTATCCAGTATTTATAGAGTAATACCCAATTGTTGAATTTTAAAATAACATTCTAGGGCCACCTGGGTGGCTCAGTCGGTTGAGTGTCTGACTGTTTTCGGCTCAGGTCGTGATCCCACAGTTCCTGAGATCAAGCCCTGCCTGGCTCTGTATTGACAATGAGGAGCCTGCTTGGAGTTCTCTCTCTCTCGCTCTCTCTTTCTCTCTGCTAAAAAAATAAATAGCATTTTAGCCTTTGTTTTTTTCTGTATTGCTGATGCTAAACATCTAGTTTGCCCTGTTCCCATCTTACTGTCCATTGTGTTACTACTTGAAGCGTCTGTTTACAGAATGCCATGCTTTATTCAGATTTGAACTTTTTTCCAACTTAGCCAAATACAAATTAAAGTTTACTAAATAGTAGTGATGGTGAGAAAAGTAATGTTCCAAAGCATGATTGTATTAACAATAGTAGTTCCTTGGACAGCCATGTGAAAAGAAGAGTGTGGGATGTGTGACTCTAACTTCATGTTGTGGATAAGGAAGTGGGATTCTTCTTAGGTAGTGTCTGGGGCAGCTGTGAGCTTACATGAACCAGAAAAACAGAAAGATACCTTGATGGGAATAAAAAGGAAACAACTACTATCGCAATACAGGTTCAATCTATTTCACCATTTCATCTAATTTACTGAAAATCACTAAAAATTTAGAAAAGAAAACAAGGAGCAGATAATAACAAAAAGTAAATTGTCACTGGGAGGTATTTTTGTTCAATGGAGATATTTTCTTAACACTTCTAGAATGGAAAAAATAAAATACAATTACTTCACATGACAATGGAATATTAATAGAGGATATAGTAAGTAGTTTGTGATTATTAAATTGCTATTGTCTCTTAAGAATCTATTTCACAGTAAATCAAGCTTTGTCAGTTACTGACTCTTTTAAGTTTGTGGGAAACCAAAGAGACAATACTGAATGATTAGATTAAAAACTTCTGTTTTAGAATCAGATAAATCTTTTAGGGAGCTAGTATGTTACCCCGTTCAACTATGTAATTATGTAAGCGGGTAAACTGAGGACCCTAGAGATAAAGGGATAGATCAGTGCTATATGACAGGAGCAGGTTTCATAACTCCTAGATCAGGGAAGGTTTGGGGTTGCTGTGCTTTTGCCTGTTTGCTTTTCTGAGGCCCTGGGCCTACATAACACAACAAATATGTTTTTTTTTTTTTAAACAGTTAAACTGAAGAGTAAATTCCACTGGATTGGGGAATTCATCATTCTGCTAAAGTGATGGAAAAGAAAGATGTCCCTTTCCCCAGCACATGGGAGGTGGATTCTAGAGTATCCAGTATGGTGGGGAAAGGAGGGGCTGTTTTAGCATACAACAGTCTCCACTGAAGACTAAAAACACACAACAAATTTGCTACGTGGATTCAGCACAAATTTTGGTCATGTAAAAACCCTGCTGAACCCTAATTTTTTTTCACACCTGTCAGACATCAGCATGATTTCTGCTTCATAGAATCTATAGATACTGAACAGCTTTCTGAAAAGTGTTTTTTTTTTTAAGATCATGATGTTATAAACCTGTGCAGACTGTATTTCTCAAAAGGTGGGTCTCTTACTGTGCAAAGAAAGGCATCTTGCTGTGTGAGCTTCCTTATAGCAGCATTTCAATTTTGAAGCAATCCGTGTGCTTTGTTGTTGTAGGATTTCCTTATTTCTCACAAATTACCTAATTTAAACCAATCAGTAACACAGAATAATTCACTTGGCCTAGAATAACATATAACTATATATCTTTATGCATGGTAGAAAGTAGTCATGTTTATTTTCAATGAAATTACAGATAATACCTTGTGTGAAAGATTGCTAGAGTCTGAGAAATGTACAGTGACAGACCTTTATTTATTTTTGGAATAAAACTTGTCAAGCTCTAACCATCTTCTATGAACTGAATTAATTTTTTATACTGAAGTATCATTTTTTTCAAAAAGCAGTTGCTTCACATTACAGAAGACTTGTTTATTTACAAAAATGGTTTTGTATGGGGAAAAAAAGAGATTATCCTATCTTTTGTGAGAATATGCGAGATTTCTGTATTTAAAAAACTTTTGTTTAACTTTTTATTTTTTGAGAGACAGAGAGAGACAGAGTGCAAGCAGGGGAGGGTAGAGAGACAGGGAGACACAGAATCTGAAGCAGGCTCCAGACTCTAAGCTGTCTGCACAGGGCCCAATGTGGGGCTTGAACCCACGGACCCATGATCAGGACCTGAGCCGAAGTAGGACGGTTAACCAACTGTGCCACCCCTGTGCCTCTGCATTTTTTTTAACCAGCATCTGCCACAGTTTGGGGGTTTAATATGATTATAGCTATAACACTTTAATCAATACATGCTTTTTAGCAGTAGAAATAGCTCCTCATTTCATTGCATTGGTATGCAATAAGAACATAATCTGCAACTTGGAATTTAAGGTAAAAGTAATACTTTATATATATTTAATATTTAATATATTTAATACAATAAAAATTAAATACTGAGGGAAATGATGACCAACTTACCATAGAGATATGAAGTTGCATGTATACACTGATTAACACTCAAAAATATTCCTGTGATTTTAATAACCAATTAGACTTGAGAGAGAAAACAACAAATTCTATAACTCATCTTGTTAATTATTTGTATTTTTACAGTGTGGTATGTTACAGATCTTTCAAAGCAATCAACTCTATAGAATTATGGTTAGTGGAGGTACCAGTTTAAAGTTCCATTGCTGTGCAAACTCATTGTTTAGAGAATTCAAAAACTAATTCCAGTCCACTTCTGTTGCCAAGAATCTGTTTCTTTTTCAGTCTTTCTCTCGGGATTCCCAGAGGTACCAGGATTCTTAAGGAGGAGTTGGGTAGGAAACAAGTATCTACATGTTCTAGAAGACTTGTTCATTGGATAATTGTCAATGACTATAATTAGGCCTGTCTACAAAGAAGAGGATTCCACACAAGGAAAAGTGCTCTAAGATACCAAAATGACTCAACAGCTTAACCTGACCTGGGTATACTGATACTGTGGAGAGAATGACCCATACAGTAAGTTTCTGCTGCAAGGTATATATGATGGTTGTCGTCCACAGAATGATGCTGCTCTTCTCTGGGTCCTGCACACTGACAGTTTTTAGTTTATGCTGTGGGTAAATAGAAGAAAAGCACATGCCTTGGATAACATCAACTAATAAGCCAACATTGATTCTATAAGTATAGTTTGCTGACCTCCAAGCTTATTTCTTTACTAAAAATTGTAAATTTAAAAATTATTCAAAAAGATAATATAAAAGGTGAACATTTCCTTCTCCACCACAGAAACAGTTGGACTATGACAACTATTAATACCTGAATCAGAATACGTAGCCCATAATAGTACAAAGAATATTAATATTTGTGAAAAAGAAATTTAATCTAATTCACTGTGATCCCTCTTTATTAGCTCTTAACAAAAAAATTTTTTTTTGTTCTACTTGAATAGGTTCTAATTTTATACAAACTTTATTTGCTTAGTTAATTACTTTTGCTTCTGAAGTTATTTCTCTAAAGAAATTACTAGCAGTTTGGAAAGCATGCTGTTCAGAATTGTTTTGACATATGTGGGTAGAAAAAATGATGCTGAAAATATCAAACAAATGCCTTTGGTTTAGAACACTCATCCTTAAACATCTGTTAATACAATTGGTATTGCATCAGAATGCAAACAAATTCCTCACTTTTGAACCTCACTAGGTCTGAAACATATAAAATTTATAACAAGTCATATGAGCCTTGCTTTCAATTCCAAAGACTGTTTGGCCTAGGCTCACCAATAGCCCACTCAAAACAAATGTACCTCACTTCTCAAAATTGCATGCCGGATTTATGATTTCAGAAGCTTGTTGTTTGTCTTATACTTCAATTCAGCATTATAGTCTTGCATTCTGACCACCTCAAATGACAGCTTTTACAAATCATAAGTACTATTATTCCTTACACCTTCCTAAAGAACCGTTATCTCAACTAAGCTCTTTGGAAAAGAACTACAATATGTTTACTGACTTTTAACTCATGACTCTAAGTTGTGTTTTTGTCCTACTTTAGCTGCAGAATAAATGTCCTCTTTTTATTTTTTCACTTCTTACACAGGGTTTTAGAGGATATACTTTCCTTTTGCTGAGAAAAAATACAGAGAAAATTTCCCTCCAAGCTTTTTCTATCTCCTCTAAAGCTACACCAAAACCAGAAGCCTGACCTTTGGATTCTTCCATGACCCCAGCATTCTCAGCAGGTATGTTCAGGGCAGGTGGTATTGTGAAACTGGTAGGCAGGACTGGAATGCCAATATCTCCCCTGCTGTACTCACAAGGCAGCTGCCAGGAGCATGCTATTTAAGAGTGTTGGGTTAGCCTCTGCCAGACCATAAAGTGCTACCAGTTTTGAAAGTTTCTTGAAGCATTTTATTGTATGATTTCGTTATGTTGCCATAAAACAGAAAGTGTATACTAGGATTTAAATAGTAATAATAGATGTTGTCTTTGAGGTTCATTAAGACTATCAACATATTAGGGGCGCCTGGGTTGGTCAGTCATTCAAGCCTCCGACTTCAGCTCAGGTCATGGTCTCTCGGTTTGTGGGTTTGAACCCTGCATAGGGCTCTGTGCTGACAGCTCAGAGCCTGGAGCCTGCTTGAGATTCTGTGTCTCCCTCTCTCTGCTACCCACCCCCAACCCCTTGCTTATGTTCTGTGTCTCTCTTTCTCTGTCTCTCAAAAATAAATAAACATTAAAAAAAACTTTAAAAAAAAAGACCATCACAACATATTAATAGAGTACTACACCCAAAAGGGCCCTTCCCCCAAATTCCCAGTGAATGTACATGACTAGATAATTTAAAGAGACTTTGCTTTACTGGTAATGCCACAAGGCACACAGTGATAATTAAATAAAATGTTCAATAACCTATAATACTATTTTCAATCTCAACATTTATGTATATAATCCACATTTTCCTTTTATAATTGTGAATTTAAGCAGTTCTTTAAAAATAATAAACACTGAGTCATTCAAATCACATGAAATTCAATATCCGTCAAATTCAGTATTATATCATTATAATCTCTGAGACATTCTGGATGGTTTTGCTTTTAAACTTGATATTAGTGCATGAACACATTGATTCAGAGTGTGAATTTATAATGCATAGTTAGAATGTGTCACAGTACTTCTAACTCACTCATCAAGAAGCTAATCAAGCCCTAGCACAGGAAACATAAAGAAAACCACACCAAGGCACATCACAATAAAATTGCTCAACAACAGTAAAATGTAGGAAATTGTAAACGCATCCAGAGGAAAAAGACATGTTATATACAGAAAAAAAACCAGATAAGACTGAAAGCAGATCACTCATTAGAAACAATACAAGCAAAAACATAGTGGAAAATAATTTTAAAGTAGTAAAAGGAAAAAAAAGAAAGAAATCTGTCTGCTTAGAATTCTTTATCCAGAAAAAAAAATGTATTTCAAATATGAAAGTGAAACAAAGATCTTTTTCAGACACAGAGCTAAAAGAATATATCATCCCAGCAGAACTGCACTGCAAGGAATGCTAAAAGAAGTTATTTAAGTAGAAGGGGCATGGTACCAGATGGAAATCTGGTTCAAAATAAAGGAATGACGAACACCAGAAACAGTAACTTTATGGATAAATGCAAAGATTTTTAAAATTACTGGGGCACCTGGGTGGCCCACTCAGTTAAGCCTCCGACTTCAGCTCAGGTCATTATCTCATGGTTCGTGTGTTTGAGCCCCGCATCCGGCTCTATACAGACACTGAGCCTGGAGCCTTGCTTCAGATTCTGTGTCTCCCTCTCTCTCTGACCCTCCCTGGCTTGCACTCTCTTTCTCTCTCAAAAATAAATAAACATTAAAAAAAATAAAATAAATATTTTTAAAATTATCACTTAAATCCTTTAAAATGATAATTAACTGTCTAAAGTGGAAAAATGAAACTGTACCATGGGGGAATCATGTAGAAGGAAAATGTGTGACAGCAATAGCACACAGGTCAGAAAGGAAGAAATCCAAAATATACTGTTATAATGTTCTTTCTTGATATTATATTTTTTGATAAATAAAACTTGAATTTATATTTATTAGTAAATTGTGGTAAGTGAACAATGTACACTATAAACCCTAAATTAACCTGTAAGTGCCAGAACAGTCTTATAATCATGTATTAGTTTCACTTGCCACATAAATTACCACAAACCTAGTGTCTTTAAACAATGACATTTTTTTTGTCAGGCTTGTTTTTGATGAGTTCTCTGTACAGGGTTCCACAGGCTGCATTCAAGGTGTTAATCAGGACTACATTCTCATCTGAGGTCCAAGGTCCTCTTTCAAGATCATGTGGTGGTTATAAGAATAAATTTCTTTGCAACTATGGAACTCATGGCAAACTTGCTTTTTCAAAGCTAGCAGGAGAGTTTTTCTCTGATCTCTAGACTGCCTTTTAAAAGAATCCATTTGATTAGGTCAGGCCTACCCAGGAGTTTGCTTTGATTAATTCGAAGTGAGCTGGTTAATTGAACCTTAATTACAAAGGTAGAGTTTGGGGGATGCCTGGGTGGCTCAATCAGTTAAGATTTTGACTTCAGCACAGGTCTTGATCTCACGGCTTGTGAGTTCAAGCCCCGCACCAGGCTCTGTGCTGACAGCTCAGAGCCTGGACCATGCTTCGGATTCTGTATCTTTCTCTTTGTCCCTCCCCTTGCTCATGCTCTGTCTCTCTCTCTCTCAAAAATAAACATTAAGGGTGCCTGGGTGGCTCAGTCGGTTAAGCATCCGACTTCAGCTCAGGTCATGATCTCACGGTCTGTGAGTTCAAGTCCCGCGTGGGCTCTGTGCTGACCACTCAGAGCCTGGAGCCTGTTTCAGATTCTGTGTCTCCCTCTCTCTCTGACCCTCCCCCATTCATGCTCTGTCTCTCTTGTCTCAAAAATAAATAAACGTAAAAAAAATAAAAAAATAAAAAAAATAAAAAAATAAACATTAAAAAAAGAATTTAAAAAATACAAATGTAGAATTCTTTCACACATGTGAAATAATGTATTGTAATAATAGGGATAGTATAAATTTAAACCCAAGCATATAAGTAATCACATAAGTGTAAATCATCTCACAATGCAAATTGAAAGCAGTGATTATCAGATTGTATATAAAAGCAATGTCAATTATATGCAGCCTACAATAAAAACAATTTATTTTTTTTTGCAGATGTGCAATTTTATTCACTTAGGAAAAACTTTATGCACAGTGAATGCTATTAACTAGTTTTGGTGGCAGGTTTGAAACTGAATATACTTACAAAATATTTAGAGAAGGATTAATTCAAACTGTATATATTAACAAAGCAGCCTCACATCTAGCCATTCATCAGTGAAAAACACTTTAAATATAAATATACAAGCAAAATAAGAATAAAAGCAAAGAAGTATACCATGCTAATGACAAGTGACTGATAGTGGGTATATGAATATCAGGCAAAATAATTTTCATAATAAAGAACATTATCACAATGATTTTTAATGATAAGTGTGTCAATTCATCAGGATAACAGAAAAATAGTAAACATTTTTGCATATAATAAAACATTTACAATATACTAATATATATATAGCAATATCTGAAAAGCCTATAAACAGAAATAGACAAAGTAAATCACAGCCAGGGATTTCAACATGTTTCTCAATAAATGATTGAAAGAATTGACAGAAAATCAGTAAGGTTATGGAAGACTTGAATAAAACAAATACTTTGACTTAACTGATACTTAAGGAACACTATACTCAATAACAACAGAACATATATCTTTCACAAAGCACATAGAACAATTTGCAAAGGAGAACAACATTCTGGGGTATAAAGTAATTCAAGAAGATTCAAGCCATTTGTACATAATGTAACCTGACTGCAGTGTAAATTGGAAATCAATAACAAAAATATCTGGAAAATGCCAAATTATTTGAAAAATAGAAACACTCCAAATAATCCATGTGCCAAAGAAGAAATCAACAGAAAAATTAGGAGAAATAAACTGAAAGAAAGTAAAAACAAAATATTTTGAAAATTGTGGAATCCAGCTAAACCAGTACTTATATTTAAATATATAGCATGAAGGACATATAGTAGAAAGAAATAAATAGTTCAAATAAATGGTTTGTCCTTTAGTGTCCACTTCAAGAAACTAAATAAGGGACAGGTTTTCCAGTTCAGCATGTAGCTGCCCCTCTCTTCTTATGAGTAGAATGCTAAACAAATTGAAAAGTGAACAAATCTTAGGTTCTTAAGAGAAATGAAGTCACAGGGAAACCATGCTCCCCTATATGGAGAAACAGACAAATGGATACAGAGGATCACAACATCCTGGTGGAGAAACATCTGCAGGAACCAAGACACCCCATGACAGTGGGAAACCTGAACTATAATTGACAAATCTCTGGAGGCTCAGTGTGGACAGCTCTGAGAGTTAAAAACTCCAGTCATAGAGGGGCCCTGTGCTTTGTGAATTTTACCTCCAAGAGTTCAGCCATTTTCTCACTATAAATACTGGCATTCCTCAGAGATACTGCAAGTTTGGCTTAAGACCACTCTAATGGAGTTTATATCACAAGTAACAAGTCAGATTAACTTTTTGGTTTCCCAGTTCATATAAAATGCATGTTTACACTGTAGTCTATTAAGTGTGCAATAATTTTGTATCTAAAAAAATGTACTTACCTTAATTTAAAAATATTTTATTGTTAAAAATACTATTATCTGAGCTTTTGGAAAATTGTAATCACTGATCGCAGATCACCATAACCAATATAATAATAAAAACCTTGACATATTGTGGGAATTACCAAATTGTGATACAGAGACATAAAATAAGCAAATACTTTGGAAAAATGGCACTGATGGACTTGACACAGGGTTATGACTAATCTTCAATTTGGAAGAAAAATGCACTCTCTGTGAAACACAATAATGTGAAGTATAATAACACAAGTTATCCCTATGTTGGAGAAAAAAAGCCTCCTGTTTACATCAGGTGGAAGGAAACAGGAGTGATTTTGAAATATGCCAGAGCACCCTGCTCTTCTTAATAAAAAATTCCTCAGGAGAAACTAGTCAGCCAGCTACTAATCTCCTTGGGTTTTTTCAGAGCCTAATTCATTGGAAGAAAAGAAACATCCAACTCCAGACCACTCTAGTGATCCAGTACCACCAAAGGAGGAGTGGGGGTGGAGGAACTCAGAAGTAGTTGTAAAACTCACAGTCCAGAGGCACAGACTAATGAAAAGACTGAAACCAAAATTATAGGGTTATAACATCTGTCTACCCCACTCCCTCCACCACATTACTAAAGGCCTATTTATAGTAGTTTCTTTTAACCAGTACATCATGTCTGGCTACCAAGGCATTTACAAGACATACTAACAGGCAAAACAAACAAACAAAAGTAAAATAGTTTAAAGAGACAGATGGGTATTGAGGAGGGCACCTTTTGGGATGAGCCCTGGGTGTTGTATGGAAACCAATTTGACAATAAATTTCATATTAAAAAAAAAAAAAAAGAAATGTTGACATGGAAGGGATGTTGGAGTTATCAGACTGGGATTTTAAAACAGCTATGATTATTATGGTAAGAGCTCTGATAGATAAAGCAGATGGGGGGGGGAAATAGTCACCTGCAAGAGTGACTACTCTGAAATTATGCTTCAAAAGTGAAGGGATGGAAAGATTTTCTCAGACAAAAATTTAAGGAATTTATTGCCAGTAGACTCGGTTTGCAAGAAATATTAAAAGGAATTTTTAGAGAGAAGCAAATTAATATAAATCAGATGTGAATTGATATAAAGAAAGAGCACTGAGGAAGGAATAAGTAAAAATAAAATTTAATTGACCTAATAGGTAAGAATTTGTTCAAGTTAAAATAGCATCAGTATATTTGATTATGTATACTTATGTATATATGTGTACAAATGATTATATATAAGTTAAATAAATACCAGAAAAAAAAAAAGAGATAGGAGGGAAGAATTAGAATTATTTGGTTATTATAAGGTACTCATACTGCACATGAAGTGGTGTAATGTTTTCTGAAAGATGGCTCGGATTCATTGTAAATGCATATAGCAAACTCTAGAGCAACCACTAAAAAAAAAAAAAAAGTGTATAACCTATATACTAAGAGGGAAGAAAAAATAGAATGATATAAGATATTCAGTGAAAACCAAAAAAATGCAGAAAAATTGTGTGAAACAAAATTTGGAACAAAGAACAAGAGCAACAAATAGAAGACAGTAGATAAATATTACTCCAAATATACAATAATAACTTTGAACTTCAGAGATCTAAATACACCATGTAAAAAGACAGAGATGATCAGAATGAATCAAATAACACCCAACTCTATCTTATCTATAAGAACTCACTTTAAGTATAAATATACACATAGATTTAAAGTAAATGAAGTGAGGAGTACCCAGGCGGCTCATTCGGTTAAACGTCAGACTCTCAATTTCAGCTCAGAGTCCCACATCTGACTCTGTGCAGACAGCATGGAGCCTGCTTGGGATTCTCTTTCTCTTCGTCTCCCACTCTCTCTGCCCCTCCCCTGCTCATGCCTTCTCTCTCTCAAAATAAATAAATTAAAAAAATAAAAATAAATAACAAATAATAAAATAAATGAATGGAGAAGCATGCTAACACTAATAAAAGGGGCAACTATATGAATTTCAATAGAGCAAATTTCAAAACAGAAAATTATCAGAGTTACAGAGGGTTATTACATAATAATAAAGAAGAGTGAGTAAAAATAAATATAAATATAAAATAAAATAAATAAAGAAGAGCTCACAAAAACATAGACCAAGATAGACTTTCTGGCCCATAAACATACATTAAAAAAATATAAAAGAATATAAATCATACAATGTCTGCTCTCAGATCACAATATAATTAAACTAGTAATCAATGATAGAAAGATAACTTGAAACATCCCAAATTATATTGAGATTAGATGACAAACTTCTAAATTATGTAAACATAAAAGAAGAAATCTCATGAGACATTGAAAAATATACTGTCCATGTTCATGGATGGAAGAACAAATATTGTTAAAATGTCAATACTACCCAAAGCAATCTACTTATTCAGTGCAATCCCTATCAAAATAACACCAACATTCTTCAGAACCAGAAGGAACAGTTCTAAAATTTGTATGGAACCAAAAAAGACCCCAAAGAGCAAAGTAATGTTGAAAAAGAAAACCAAATCTGGAGGCATCACAATTCCAGACTTCAAGTATGATTGCAAAGTGATAATCATCAAGACAGTATGGTACTGGCACAAAAACAGACACATAGATCAATGGAACACAATAGAGAACCCAAAAATGGATCACCCAAACATATGGCCAACTAATCTTTAACAAAGCAGGAAAGAATATCCAGTGGAAAAAATACAGTCTCTAGTAAATTGTTTTGGGAAACCTGGACAGCAACATGCAGAAGAATGAACCTGGACCACTTTCTTACACCATATACAAAAATAAACTCAAAATGGATGAGACACCTAAACATAATACAGGAAGCCATCAAAATCCTAGAGGAGAAAACAGAGAACAACCTCTTTGACCGTGGCTGCAGCAACGTTTTACTTGACATGTCTCTGGAGGCAAGGGAAACAAAAGCAAAAACGAACTACAGGGACCTCATCAAAATAAAAAGCTTCTGCACAGAGAAGGAAACAACCAGAAAAACTAAAAGACAACTGATGAAATGGGAGAAGATATTTGCAAATGACATATCTGATAAAGGGTTAATATCCAAATCTATAAGAACTTATCAAACTCAAAACCCAAAACACAAATAATCCAGTGAAGAAATGGGCAGATGACATGAATAGACACTTTTCCATAGAATTTATCCAGATGGCTAACAGACACATGAAAAAATGTTCAACATCACTTATCATCAGGGAAATACATATTAAAACCACACAAATACCACCTCACACCTGTCAGAATGGCTAACATTAACAACTCAGGCAACAACAAATTTTGGTGAGATGCAGAGAAAGAGGATCTCTTTTGCATTGTTGGTGGGAATGCAAGCTGGTGTAGCCCTTCTGGCAAACAGTATGGAGGTTCCTCAAAAGTTAAAAATAGAACTACCCTGCAACCCAGTAATTGCACTACTAGGTATTTATACAAAAGATATAAAAATGCTGATTCAAAGGGGCACATGAACCCCAATGTTTACAGCAACACTATCTACAAAGCCAAAATATGGAAAGAGCCCAAATGTCCTTCAACTGATGAATGGATAAAGAAGATGTGATATGTGTGTATCTGTCTATCTATACCTATATATATGTTGCCATTTGTAACAATGTGGATGGAACTCGAGTGTATTATGCTAAGCAAAATAAATCAGTCGGAGAAAGACAAATATATGACTTCACTCATATGTGGAATTTAAGAAACAAAAACAGATAACATAAGGGAAGGGAAGCACAAATAAGATCAAACAGAGAGAGAGACAAACCATAAGAGACTCTAAAATATGGAGAACAAACAGGGTTGTTGGTAGGATGTTGGGTGGGGGATGGGTTAAATGGGTGATGGGCATTAAGGAGGGCACTTGTTGGGATGAACACTGTTATATGTAAGTGATGAATCACTGGATTCTATTCCTGAAATCATTATTATACTATATGTTAACTAACTTGGATTTAAATTTTTTAAAATTCTGAAAAAATTAAAAAAGGAATCTGTAATTTCTCTCTCTCTCTCTTTCTCTCTCTCTCTACACACACACACACACACACACACACACATACACACACACACACACACACACACACACACACACACACACACACTGAACTACTGAAAATGAAAGCACAACTTGCCAAAATGTGTGGGATGCGCTTGAAAGTAGTGCATAGAGGGAAATTTATAGCATTGTATGCAAATTTAAAGAAGAGAAAGATCTAAAATATCTAAAATTATCTGAGATTTTACCTTAGGACACTAGAAAAAGGAGAGTGAATTATATTCAAAGAAGAAAAGAAATAATAAGAATAAAAGCAGAAATCAATAAAATAGAAACCTGAAAATCAATAGAGAAAATCAACAAAACCAAAAGTTGGCTGTTTGAAAAATATAAAATTGATATTCTTCTGGCCAGGATAAGAGAGAATACAAATCACTAATAACAGAAATAAAAGTTCACTATAGAACTCATGGATGGGAAAAGCAGAATAAAGGAATACTATCAACAACTCTATTCCTGCTATTTGATAACCTAGTTGAAATGGACTAATTCTCTGAAATACACATTCTGCTAAACTCACACAAGAAGAAATGGATGATCTAACTATATTATGTCTATTAAATAAGTATAGTTAATAACTAATGCCCTTCCAAATCAGAAAGCACCAGGCCCAGATAGGATCACTGGTGAATTCTATCAACTGTTTAAGGAAGAATTTATACCAGTTCTCTGCAATCTTTTTCAAAGGATATATATCAAAGGAATACTACCTAAGCCAAGTTACAAGGCCAGCATTAGCCTAACACCAAAATCAGACAAAACATTATAAAACTAGATCAATGTCTCATGAGCATAGGTGAAAAAAATCCTGAACCAACTATTTCCAAATTGAATCCAATAATTTATGAGAAAATTATACACCTGACTAAGAAGGATTTATTCCAGTTATACAAAGCTTATTCAACATTTGAAAATTAATGTAATCCATCATATCAATGGACTAAACAAAGAAAAATCATATCATATCAATAAGTGCATTAAAAATTGATGTACAGATTCAATGCAATCCCAGTTAGAATCCCAGAAAATTGTTTTGTAGACATTGAGCAACTGATTCTAAAGTTGATGTGGAGAGGCAAAGACTCAGAATAGCCAACACAATATTGAGGGAGAAATATAGTCTAATCTTTGAAAAAGTTGCAAAGGCAGTACAATGGAGCAGATAGTCTTTTCAACAAGTAGTGATGGAACAACTGAACATGAATATGCTTAAAAAATTTAGACATGGGCCTTACACACTTTATAAAAAATTAACATGGATTGTAGACTTGGATGCCTGGCTGGCTTGGTCAATGGAGCATACAGCTCTTAATCATGCGGTTGCAGTTTTGAGCCCCATATTGGATGCAGAGATTCCTTAAAAATAAAATCTTTAAAAAATGCATCATAGACCTAAATGTGGAACAAAAAACTATAAAACTCATAGAAATTATATAGAAGAAAATCTAGATGATATTGGGTTAGATAATGACATTAGGACGCCAAAGCCACAACCCATGAAATAAAGAATTAAGCTAGACTTCATTAAAATTAAAAATTCTGCTCCGCAAAAGATATTATCAAGAGAATAAAGGCAAGCTACAGACTGAAAGAAAACATTTGCAAAATATACATCTGATACAGGTTGTTATTCAAAATATACAAAGAAGTCTTAAAATTCAACAGTAAGGAAACAAACAGCTTGATTAAAAAATGGTCCAAAACCTATAGAGACACCTCACCAGGTAAGATATACAGATGTCAAATAAACACATGAAAAGATGTTCCACATCATATGTCTTCAGGGAAATACAAATTCAAACAATAATCAAGTACCACTGCATACGTGTTAGAATGACAAAAATACAGAAAAGTGACAACATTAAGTGCTGGCCACGATATTGAGCAACAGCAATTCTCATTTATTGCTATTGGGAATGCAGAATGGTATAGCTAATTTGAAGACAGTTTGGTGGTTCCTTACAAAACTAAATATACTCTTACAACATAAACCAGCAGTTGTGTTTCTTAGTATTTACCCAAGAGAGTTGAAAACTATGTCCACACAGAAAACTGCACAGAAATATTTGTAGCATCTTTATTCATAATTGCAAAAACTCAGGGCGCCTGGGTGGCTCAGTCGGTCGAGCGTCCGACTTCAACTCAGGTCATGATCTCACAGCTTGTGAGTTCAAGCCCCGCGTCAGGCTCTGTGCTGACAGCTTGGAGCCTGGAGCCTGCTTCAGATTCTGCGTCTCCCTCTCTCCCTGCCCCTAACCCACTCACATTCTATCTCTCTCAAAAATAAATATATATTTTTTTACATAATAATTGCAAAAACTTGTAAGCAACCAAGATGTTCTGTGGTAGGTGAATGGATTACTAGACTCTGGTTCATTCAAACAATAGAATATTATTCAGCAGTAAAAAAATGTGTTATCAAGCCATGCAAAGACATGGAATAAACTTAAATGCATATTACTTAGTGGAAGAAGCCAATCTTGAAAAGACTACAGATTGTGTGATTTGATTCAATGACATTCTGGAAAAGGCAAAATATGGAGAGAGTAAGAAGATCAGTGGTTGCCAAGTGTTAAGGGGGAAATAAAGGGATGAGTAGTGAAACACAGAGGATTTTTAGGGCAGTGAAACTATTCCTTATGATACTATTTGTTGGCTACATGATACACGTTTGTCCAAACCCATAGAATGTACAACACCAAGAATAAAGTCTTATATAAAGTATGGACTTTGATTTTGATGTGTCAATTGTCAGTTCATCACTTGCAAGAGATGTGCCACTCTGGTGGGGGATTTGGTACTTGGGAAGGCTATGCTTATATACATGGAAAATTTCTGTACTTTTCTCTCAATTTTGCTCTGAACCCCAAATTGCTCTAAAATACTTTTTAATTAAGTTAAATTAAAAAAATTAAACTTAAAGTAGAAAAAATTTAAAAAAAGAAGCAAAATCTGTAAAAATGAGAAAATAAGGAAAATTAGTGAATAGAATAGTTGTATCCTTCAGAAGATTATTACCAACATCTAGACATGCTTATCAGGAAAAGAACACAAATACCAAATATCAGAAATGAAGCAGGTGGTACTCAAAATCAAAGTTAGGAAAATGATATGGCAAAAACATAAAAGAGAAAAAGAGATATATGTACAATTCTAGTTCCAAAATATGGAAGTTATTTTTAATAGGTAAAACATGCATATCATAAGTAGCCATATAGAACATTCAGAACAATTGGTAAGGAACTAGATGATTTCAACAACACTAAAAACAAATGTCCTTAAAAAAAAAAGATTTTATTTAAATTCCGGTTAGTTAACATACAATGTAATATTAGTTTCAAATGTACAATATAGTGATTCAACACTTTACAACAACACCCTGTGCTCATTACAAGTGCCCTAATTGACATTTTTAGAACACATCATCCAACAACAATAAAATACATATTTTTAAGGTAAACGTAGAATTTTCAACAAAATAACCATAAGGTAGGCCATAAAGTTAGTCTCAAAAATTTCAAAAAAATTGCTATCCTACGGAGTACATATTCAGTGACCAAACAGAACAAAATTAGTAATTATTAACAAAAAGTAAGATATTCATGTATTTGAAAACTTAAGCCACATACATATAAATATCCCTTAGGTTAAAATATATACCACAAGGGACATTATTTTCAACTGAATAATAATAATACAGTATATTTCTTTTTGTGGGATGTGGTGAAAACAGTGTTAAAAGGAATTTTCTTAGTATAAGTGCTTCTATTAAAAAAAAAAATTGGGAGCTACTGGGTGGCTAAGTTGGTGAAACTTCTGACTGACTCCTGATTTTGGCCCAGTTCATGATCTCATGGTTCATGAGATCCAGCCTCCTGTCAGGCTCTGTGCTATCAGGATTCTTGAGATTCTCTCTCTCTCCTCACCCTTTGTGTCTTTGCCCTGCTCATACGATCACTATCTTTCTGTCAAAATAAATAAACTTAAAAGAAGAAATAAATTAAAAACATTAAAAAATACATTTTCTAAATTTCTAACTTAAAAAGCATAATATAGTAAAAAAATAAAGACAAATTAAGTAGAATTAATAAAACGTTAAACGAATATGCATTATAGGTTGGTTTTAGTAACCTGCAAGTGGAAACAACCCAAATATCCATCAACTAATGAATGGGGAGATAAATTTTTTCTAGATTTATATGGTGGAATCCTACTCAACAGTTTAAAAGAAACACACCAAAATATGCAAAAACAATGATTAGTCTCAAAAACCTTAGTTTATTAAGAGAAATCAGATGCATATTAATATACAATGTATTGTTTCATTTATATTAAATTTTGTAACAAATTTTAAAACTGATTTCTGGTGACTGAAATAATAACATCGACTTCCAAGGGGTATTGGTCACATGAAGGAATTCTCTGGAGCGATGGAAGTGTTCTTCATCTTAGTTAGGTTGTTGATGGGGCACCTGGGTGGCTCAGTGGGTTAAACATCCAACTTCAGCTCAGGTTGTGATCTCACAGTTCATGAGTTTGAGCCCCACATCAGGTTCTGTGCTGATAGCTCAGAGCCTGGAGCCTGCTTCGGATTCTGTGTCTCCCTCTCTTTCTGCTCCTCTCCTGCTCTCAGTCTGTCTCTCTGTCTCTCAAAAATAAATAAACATAAAAAAAAATTTTTAAAAATTAGGTTGATGATGTGTGTATGTATTCAGTAAACCTCACTGAATTAGAGAAATAAAATGTCTGTATGCCATTATTTATAATTTACTTTATTAATGACATAAATTAATGGGGTGATTTACTTCTATAGAGATTTTTACATAATTGGCATGGCACCATGAGTATTTTCAAACTGTTCTATAAAACGTGGTAGTGGAAAAGAACAAATCTTTATTCAGGAAGCAACTGCTTTACTAGTTATATAGATAAGAACAAATCTCTTCCTTCTTATTAATGTCTCTGTAAAGACTAGTAAAATAATGTATATAATATTTGAAATTTATAAATACATTAGAGTTATATATACAGTTATGTTTCAAGTAAACTGCTTTACATTATAGCTACTGTAATTTCTCATGTGTCTCGTTTTTGAAAATGTATTTCTAGAAAGTTTGTGTTACTTATTTCCAAAGGGATACCAAAGTTTATTTGGGCTAATGTACAAGCAGAGATAATATCACCATATATATTTATAATGAGGCTCTCTATATGTGTTACTATCAATCAAAGCTATTGTACCCTTTTATTTGCTTGGTCTGAATTATTTCCTTTGTATTCATAGGTCAACTGAAAACAACAAGAAGAAACAAAGACACCTACAGAATAAATTCTGCCTATTCTGTAAGTTCTCTATCAAATACATTTATTATTTACAAATCCAGGTTTCTATACATATGGAGTCTATAAATGTATTGTGTGTTTGTGCTATTGGTATAATTAGCACATATATATATTATACAATTAGCATATATATATATATATATATATATATATATATATATATATATATGAATGATGTACCTGATATATATGGATATTTAGCCTAAGTAGCAACTGAAATATCTCCTTAAACAATAAATTTAAATCACATATCTTTTTAAAGAAAAAACATGAAAGAATAGTGTTTTGTCATTTCTTTAAAATAGGAGATCTGTGGGGGCGCCTGGGTGGCGCAGTCGGTTAAGCGTCCGACTTCAGCCAGGTCATGATCTCGCGGTCCGTGAGTTCGAGCCACGCGTCAGGCTCTGGGCTGATGGCTCGGAGCCTGGAGCCTGTTTCCGATTCTGTGTCTCCCTCTCTCTCTGCCCCTCCCCCGTTCATGCTCTGTCTCTCTCTGTCCCAAAAATAAATAAAAACGTTGAAAAAAAAATTTTTTTAAATAGGAGATCTGTAAAGAATGGAGTTTGGGGGTGCCTGGGTCGCTCAGTTGGTTAAGTGTCTGACTTCAGCTCAGGTCATGATCTCATGGTTTGTGAGTTTGAGCCCCACATCAGGCTCTCTGCTAACAGCTCAAAGCCTGGGGCCTGCTTCAGATTCTGTGCCTTCCTCTCTCTCTGCCCCTCCCCCACTCGTGCTCTGTCTCTCTCTAAAAAATAAATAAACATTAAAAATAATGAATGGGGCGCCTGGGTGGCGCAGTCGGTTAAGCGTCCGACTTCAGCCAGGTCACGATCTCGCGGTCCTGTGAGTTCGAGCCCCGCGTCGGGCTCTGGGCTGATGGCTCAGAGCCTGGAGCCTGTTTCCGATTCTGTGTCTCCCTCTCTCTCTCTGCCCCTCGCCCGTTCATGCTCTGTCTCTCTCTGTCCGAAAAATAAATAAACGTTGAAAAAAAAATTTAAAAAAAAAAAAAAAATAATGAAAAAAAAAGAATGGAGTTTGGAACTTAGTATTAGGAGATTTTAGGCTCTGTTGGCAAGGTTGTCATTTCCTCATTATGGGTCTACTTTGTACTCTTGCTGTATATAAACCATAATTAAAAGCACTTTCTACACATAAAAAAACATTAATAGAGGAAGTAATAGAATGTTTAGGAAAATCATTTAGTTAATCCATCCTAAATTTTACTTAGAGAAAGATAAATATTTGTCACCAAGAATTTGTATTTACTAGTGTGTTTTACATAAATAATAAGGATAAATCAGGGCCATGGTATACAATATTAAAATTGTTTCAGATTTTCACTTAAAAATGCAGTTGGTAACATGAGGTACACTGAAAATTTCTGCTTGTGATTCTTCAGCTTTAAAAAGGGAATAAATTGATGTGTTTATGAAATACTTCTAAGTCATACAGAAATCTGAAAAAAATATGATACACTAAGTATGGAATTTTTTTATCTGCATTTTTATTTTATTTTTTGTTGGTTTCAATTTTTTTATTTAAATTATATTCATTTAACATATATTATACTATTGGTTCCCAAGTAGGGAATTACTATTTCTCTTAAAAGAAGGATTTTAGTAATTATCCTGCTATTTTTCCTAGGTTTACATGAAATAAAGGAAATATTTGCTAATTGCCCATTAGTTTCATTGCACTTGTTATGGAGCTAAATTACCCAGTTGGACAGGATACAGATAAAGTTTACCACATACTTGCTTCTTCCAATTCATTCTGTGTTACATAAATACAGTTAAAGTGTATAAAGTATAAAATGTTCTGATACTACTGACTAGCCATAATTCACCTCTTGTAAGTAATTGAAATGTGACTAGAATATGGGTTGTAGGATTAAAAATTAGATTGACCAATGCTGTCTCCCTGGAAAATATCTTTATCATCTATAGTTTTTCAGTATCCTGTATTTCTCTGTATCCCCTACTAAAATTGTTACTCAAATATTTTGGGGTATTTTTTATGTAATGCCTATATGCCTTTTAGAATATTTAACTCCCTAAATAGAAGGATTGTGTATACCTTGTTACCAATGTATTTCCAATATGTGACTAGAGTTCTCAGCACTGAATAAGTATCAATATAAAGTATTTCATGATGGGTTATTTTTAGCTGAGTTCTGTTTATGGAATTCTGTCCAATTAGACTGGGAAAGACTGTCTGCTTTCTGCACTATTGCCATCACAGAAGGGATATGGAGGCAGTTAAAAGATGGTGGCATACCAGGTGCCTGAGTGGCTCAGTCGGTTAAGCATCCAACTGCAGCTCAGGTCATGATCTCACAGTCTGTGAGTTTGAGCCCCAGGTCGGGCTCTGTGCTGACAGCTCAGAGCCTGGAGCCTGCTTCCGATTCTGTGTCTCCCTCTCTGTCTGACCCTCCCCTGCTCGTGCTCTGTCTCTCTGTGTCTCAAAAATAAATAAAAACATTAAAAATTTTTTTAAAAAAGATGGCGGTACAGGAAAATCCTGAACCCACTTCCTCCTACAGATATACCAAATCTTTAGGTACATATGCAGCAGTTATCTCTGGAAAAGATCTCAGAACTATTTGAACAGCCTTTCCTCAACAAAGGATGAGTCACATCAAGATGGTTAGGAGAGGCAGAGGCATAGTCTCACAGAAAACCTCACCCCAGGTGCAGCAAGCCATAATCAGGAGGGTCTCACAAATATGGAGCTTCTTCCTAAGGATCCAGGGGTTTATGCCCCACATCAGGCATCCCAGCCTTGGGACTCTTCCAGAAAGTCAAGCCCCCAAACTGTCTGGCTTTGAAAACCAATGGATCTCACTCACAGGGCCATTGGGAACTGAGTTTCTGCTCTTAAAGTATTTGTACTCAGATTTACTTCGGACCTAGCACAAAAGCAGAATTTGAAAGAGATCGTTTGCCAATCTTAAAGCTTCTCCCAGAGGAGCAGGGGCCTGTTGGGACTCTCGCCTGGATGGAGGTACTGGCAGGTGCTATCTTTGTACTCTGCCTCTACCTTCGCAGCAAGTGTGTGCAGCCACAGAATCCTCCTACTGCCTCACTAAAGCTATTCTCCCTCTGCCTCACTAAAGCTAGTGGGCATATGAAGTCTACACAAGGGATGCCCCTTATCACCTCTTGTTGCAAGGGGCAGGGCTTATATGTCTGGGACCCAAGGAAGTGAAACAACCAGAGGCAGTCCTTGTCAGTATACACCCCACAGGGCACTGCACAGACAGCAGACTGAAATATACCACAGTCTTCCTGTGAAAAATGCCTGTTTATTTGTCCTGGAACTTTAGTCTGAAAGATATGCTTTAAGTTTGCCACATATCTAGAGACTTCTGAGGTGCTCTCAGAGAATGTAGGTTGGGGGTGTCATCTTTGGGCTTTCCCTTGGCCTCACTACAGCTCACTAGTACTGACCAGGAAGGAAGTTACACACTCATATAGAGCTCCAATTTTTGCAACTGTCACATAGGGGACTTCTCTAGGACTGCCTGGTTTTGAGGTGAGCCGTGTTTATGATTTGCAGTTCCACAGGAATATATATATATATATATGCATACTTTGAAAACTGTTGACTGAGCATCTGGCTTCCAGTTAATTAAGAATAAATTGAGCTGCTTAAGTAATGAAAGATTTGAGACACATTGGTTGATTCGTGGATGTTGAACCATTCTTGCTCATGTACTGGAAGAATTAATATTGTTAAAATGCCCATAGTACCCAAAGAAACACAGAATCAATGCAGTCCCTCTCAAATTCCAATGGATTTTATATGGAAATAGAACAAATAACCCTAAAATTTATACGGAAACACAAAAGACACTGAATAGCCAAAGAAATCTTGTAGAAGAAGAATAAAACTGGATGTATCAAATTACAAAGCTATAATAATCAAGGCAGTATGGTATTGGCATAAAAATAGACACACAAATAATGGAAAAGAACAGAGAGCCCAGAAATAAGCTTATGTATATATGGTCAGTTATTTGTGATAAAGGAGTCAAGAATATAAAATAAGGAAAGGACATTCTCTAATAAAGGGTGCTGGAAAAATTTGGACAGCCCTATGCAAAAGAATGAAACTAAAACAGTGTCTTACATCATATTAAAAAATTAACTCAAAATGAATTAAAGACTTCAACCTAAGACCTGAAACCATAAAACTTATAGAAGAAAATATAAGCAATTAGCTCCTTGATATTGGTCTTGGCAGTTTTGGGGAGTGAATGAGGTGAAGAGGTTCAAACTTCCAGTTTTAAAGTAAATAGTCATGAGGATGTAATGAACAACATGATGACTAGTGTCAATAATATTTTATTGTGTATTTGAAAGTCACTAAGAATGAATCTCAAGAGTTCTCCTCATGAGAAAAAGATTGTGACTTTTATGCTGATAGATGATGACAGACTTACTTAGTGGTGATCGTTTCATAGTGCATACAAATATGGAATCATTAGAATGTACAACTGAATATAATATATGTCAGTTATACCTCAATTAAAAAAAAAAGTTTTAAGGGGCACCTGGCTGTCTCCATTGGTTAAGCATTTGACTCTTGATCTCAGCTCAGGTATTTACCTCAGTGTTGTGAGTTTGAGCCCCATACTGGGCTCTGTGCTGGGCTTAGAGTCTACTTAAAAAAAAAAAGGTATTAAGAAAAAAAAGAGTATATAATAACTGAGATGATCAATATTATCTTTAAAGTATTTTATAATTTAAAAGCTTGTAAAATTATGGGAAAGACCTATTTTAATGTAGACCTATCTTAAGGAAAGAGCAATTATTAGGTATTTGGAGCAAAATAGACACAGATGTGGCAGCCCAAATTGTGGCTTAATGACCATAGATCCCATACAAATACAAATGTAGTGAATTCATTGCATTTCAAGACAGTTTGGAATGGAAGAGTTCTAATCCTGAGAATTCTATCAGACAGAGAAGGTAGAGGTAGGAAATTCTGAAAATGGGGTGCGAAAGAGAGAAACAAGGACCCATGTAAGTAGCAGTAAAGGAAAGGACTACAGTGGATGGGGTAGGATGGGGATGTGAAATATCCTAATTTGTAAGTCTTAGGTCGCATGGCACTGTGTTTAAAGAGTCGTTGTTGTTTTCCCACAATGCATGTTTACCTTCATTTTTTTTTGTTTAATTACTTATTTTGAAAAAGGGACAGAGAGAGAGAGAGAGAGAGAGAGAGAGAGTGAGAGAGTCTGAAGCATGCTCTGGGCTGTCAGTGTGGGGCCTGATTTGGGGCTTGAACTCATGTACTGTGAGATCATGACCTGAGTGGAAATCAGTCAGACACTCCACTGACTGAGTCACCCAGGCGCCATGCATGTTTGTATCTTTAGACTTTTTTTTTCTTTTGTTTTTTCATCTGTAATCCTTCATGCTGGATAATGGAACATTTATAAAATACTTGGGTTCAACAAGGGGAAGAAAAATCTAATACCTCGATGTTCATTATTCACTGTTGTAGTCAAGCTCATTTAGGGGCCAAGTAAAGTGATAGAGGTGATGAGCAGGTATTATTCCATTTTCCGTGCTGGGTCTTGAAGCCCTTACTCCTTATCTAAGATAATGTCACATAACCCTTACCATGCAGGTGCTACTAAAAGGGGAACAGCTGAGTTTTCCTAAATCTGTTGCCACTATTCCCCATTCACATTTTCCTTTTACTGTATGTAGCTATCTCTGAGTAATATGCCTTCAGTGAAATGAAGTCCCCCTTCCCACTTTGACCTCCTTGTGGATCTGAGGATTATTGGTCTTCTGATAATCATCTGAGGATTGATTGGATCACTTCAATCTCTTTTTTGACTACATTTATTTAGAGTATTTTATAGTTAGGTGCTTCCACAGGTATAATAGCTGGGGTTTCAAAATTGTCCTATATAAGTCTGGAAAACCTTCAAGTTCAGGCTGTCAAATCCCTTGCCCCTCTTATCTTCTTTCTATTGCCAACTCATTTGAATCCCACTCCTATTTAGATTGTATACATTTTATATACTTAAAAAGATCCATGTTTTAGCCTTCTTTCTAGTGCTCATATTCATGTAACACATGATACATTGATCTTACCTCAGTAGTTTCATTTTAGTAATTGAGTTACTTTTTATTTTTCTCGTCAATTTCAAAAATACTTGGGTGTCTATGTGAACTATTATCTGTGTCTCGTCAGTTGCTTGACTGGATATGAAAATAGTCACTGAATCTTGCAGTGTTTGGCTCTGTGTTATTGAGGATTCCTTTAAATGTCATATATTTGTTTTTATTTTCTATTTTATCTTCCATTATGTGGGAGAATCCTGCTCCAGTGTGGTTATGAGTCTCCAATGTTTGGCTCAGTCAGTTTGCTAAACCTAAAGATTCAGAAACTATAGCCTAAATTACTGCCATAGTTACATTAACTATGATTCATAATCACAGAAATTAACTTCACATTAATTTAAAAATCTATGTAAATAATTACTGTTTCTATAATAAAATTATTCATAAGAGAGCTTTTCATGAAAAAGCTTTTTTGTAATCAGTGTATTTTAATAATCTATTGATATTTATTTTCTATTAATAATTTACTACTGTATCTCTATTAAAATCCAAATTACTTATTATTTAAAAAAATTTTTTTAACGTTTTTTATTTATTTTTGAGACAGAGAGAGACAGAGCATGAACGGGGGAGGGGCAGAGAGAGAGGGAGACACAGAATTGGAAACGGGCTTCAGGCTCTGAGAAATCAGCCCAGAGCCCGGCACGGGGCTCGAACTCACGGAGCGCGAGATCGTGATCTGAGCTGAAGTCGGACGCTTAACCGACTGAGCCACCCAGGCACCCCTACTTATTATTTTTTTCATTCAGCAGAGCTAGTAGATACTTGCTTTTATAGTCCATGTTTATTAAAAATCAGGTTTTTCTGGGGCACCTGGGTGGCTCAGTCGGTTAAGCGGCCGACTTCTGCTCAGGTCACGATCTCGCAGTCCGTGAGTTCGAGCCCTGCGTCGGGCTCTGTGCTGACAGCTCAGAGCCTGGAGCCTGTTTCAGATTCTGTGTCTCCCTCTCTCTGCCCCTCCCACATTCATGCTCTGTCTCTCTCTGTCTCAAAAATAAACGTTAAAAAACAAAATTAAAAAAAAAGATATTTAAAAATCAGGTTTTCCTTATTGCTATGTTTAAACCAGATGTGTGCTCCAAAATTCTCACTGCCTCGTTTATGAAGGGCCTCTGCACCTGGGTTTAAATTGCCAAGGAAAGAACTTATGATTGAATAGGATCATTGACCTGGCTGTAGCCAGGTAGTTGGGAGCATCAAGACTATTCACATGCCAGCACCACACACACACACACACACACACACACACACGCGCGCGCGCGCACACACACATATATGTTTGTTTACATATTCATGTGTAATTACATTGTTCATGTGAATTTGAGATGTTTTAGTTTCTGGCTATTGAGGATAAAGAGCATTTTATGTTTTTGTTTCTCTTGGAAGGAATTGCTGTGTTGTGTGTGTCAATTTATAAGAAACTAATAAATTGCTTTCATAGGCTTGTAAAATTGTACATCCACACTAAGAGTCTGTAAGTTCCAATGACTTCATATTTGTCAGCATTTGATAGTATCATTTTAACTATTTATTAATTATAGTATGTTTGTAACTGTTTCAAAATGTAATTAAAAATTGTGTTTAATGTTTATTTTTTGAGAGAGACATAGACAGAATGTGAGTGGGTAAGGGGCAGAGAGAGAGGGAGACACCGAATCCGAAACAGGATCCAGCCTCTGAGCTGTCAGCACAGAGCCCGACGTGGGGCTCGAACTCACGAGCTGTGAGTTCATGACCTCAGCCGAAGGTGGACGCTCAACCAACTGAGTCACCCAGGCGCCCCTCAAAGTGTAATTTTAATCTGCATTCCCTTCATGACTAATGATATGAGTACATTTTCATATGCTTGATAGCTAGCTTATATGGAGTTAACTTCTCTACAATCCTTGGTCAATGTAAAGTCTCTCTCTATTTTTTATATTATCTTATTTTCCCTTCATTCATACTTTCGATTCCATTTTTCCTTTTGTAAATAAAATTTCTATTTGTAAATGTACAATTTTTGTATATCCAAAATGCATGCTTTGATTTATTTATTCCATTCCCTTGTCCTTTGGACTTATTATAATCTGTAGAACAATGTTAAATAGTCGTTTTTAGTGCATATCTTTGTCTTTTTCTCATTATTAGAGGAAAAGCATGCAGTCTTTCACCATTAACAATGATGTTAGCTGTAGTTTTGTGTTTCTTTTTATATATTTTTCCAAAATGCTGTTCATCAGATTGAGGATGTTTTTCTCTCCTTCTAGGGTTATTACTTTTGTTTTTAAAATCATAAGTAGTTGTTGCATTTTTAATTAATATGCTTCTTCTGAATTTTTTAAGATGACCATATTGATTTTATTCTGTATGAATTTTCAGATACTGATGTTACTGCTTATTCCAACAAAGATAAATATAATTAGTCCATAACAAACTACATAAAATGTGCAGGTAATTAAGTGTGCCAAAAACTTACTAAATAATATCTTAAAAATAATCAAAGAGAAAGAAGAGATTATATATGGAGAAAGAAGATATTACATATGGGGATTCACTTGTTAAAACAAGACATGTTTTAACAGTAAGTATATAAAGACAACAGAATGGAGTAAATAGCTTCAAAATACCTACAGAACTTACTGCAGATTTACCCTTTTTTAGACAAGAAAGTATTATTTGTGTTCAAGAGTAGAATGCAGCCTAAAAACTAATATATACGTGCATATACATATATGCATGTATATATGTAGAATATATATACATATATGTATATGTGTGTATATATATATGTATATATGTGTGTATATATATGGATATATATGGATATTAAATATCCACAGCTGTAAAACACTATGATAATTCTCTCTGAGGAATTAAAAAAGCAAATGAGAGTAACTCAACACAGGATAAGAAGAAGCATAGTTAGTTCACAGGACCATTTAAGATTATTCTATTTTTCAGGAGGAGAGGAATGTTAGTAATCATCCGTGAACCCAGTTGAATGAATACACATTTTAAAATTTCAACAACACATTTGATAGAAATAGGGCATATAGAGGAAAAACATGAATAATAATCAATTCAAAATATGCAGAAAAGAATAAATAGAAGCATAGAAAAAATGTTTTAAAAATGTAAAAAAAGAAAGAAGGTAGAAAGGAAATATAAATTAAATTACATTAATAAATCTACATTTAACATTAATTATTTTGACGATTAAAAACATGAGAAATGTATTAAAATTAGCCATATTTTAAGAGAGGGAACATAAAAATAAAGACAAATACAAAGACAATATAAAACAAAGTTATGAAAACGACAGTCAAATATAACAAAGCAATTCAGCATTATTAGGGTGAAGATGAATAAATCAAAGAACAAGAAAAAACAAAAAAAAAATAGGGTTTCTACTATAATGTTAAAGAATAGAATTAACATCAGAAGTTTAAGATATGTTCTAGTTTCTGTTTCTGTTTCTAGTATGCTGCTTTTTTTTTAAGCTTATTTATTTATTTTCAGAGAGAGAGAGAGAGAGAGAGAGTGGGGGAGGGCCAGAGACAGAGAGAGAGAGAGAGAGAGAGAGACAAAGACAATCCCAAGCAGGCTCTGTGCTATCAGTGCCGAGCTGGTTGTGGGGCTCAAACTCATGAACCGTAGGATCATCACCTGAGCCAATATTCATTGTCCGATGCTTAACTGACCGAGCCACCCACGTGTCCCTGTATGCCTCTTTTGAGGCATATATCCAAAGAATCCTACTTATTTTTCCCCCTAAAAATAGATATCTAGATTTTCCTACATGTAAGTTCTCCCACCATGAAAATGAGCATATTCACGTTCCTTTATACGTCAATGGGAGATTCTCTGGTGAAAAATGCCCAGTACTGAATTTCTGGAATGTTAATGTATGCTACTTAATTTCATGAAGTTCCACAATGTTTTTCTTTTTAGAATATAGCCAGTTTACAGTTCTGCCATGAGCCACTGAATTTTCCCAGATCTCTTACATTGGTATTATCTTTTAGTTTTTGCTAAGCATATCATCTTAAAATGTTGCCTCATTATTGTATTAATCTGAATTTCCATTGGTGTGAATATATTAATTTAGTTTTAATTTAATCTGAATTTTCTACTTTAACTTCTTGGCGTATTCATATTCTTTTCTCAATTTCCTATTGTTTTTCTTGTCTCTAGTTGTTTTGCAAAAGTTCCTGCTAAATTCCTGATGGTAATCCCTTGTCAGTTGTAGATGTAAATATCAAAGTCCAAGCTGTCACCCCATCTGTTAACTTTGTTTATGTGCTTCATTGAAGAAAAATCCATGAATCCTAATATTTATATTGCATATATTTAATTTAAAATTTTGAGGATATTTTATCCACTCCAAATTTACAAATTTATAGTCACCATAAAGAGAAAGAATAGATTTCCCTTCACTTCATTCCTCAGTCAGCATCCATGGCTTGATAAAGACAGCATATTTATACCTTTAATTGTTCCATGTATTGTTTTCATACAAAACACTCCCGAAATGCCACAGTCAAGTGTCACCCCAAGCTTAGAAGGCCTTGCTCTATGCTATGAATTTAATGTTTAATCCCAGGGTAAAAATTAACTTGGATAAAATGGGCTGCTGCTAATGGAATATCCAATGGGAGTATTGTTTTGTGGCTTAGTGGAGTTTATCTGTGAATTTAAGGTACACATAAACCAATGCCATAAACATGAAAATAAGAATAACATAAACTTGCTGACTTCAGTTGCCATATATATGCCAATAACATTGAAATTTATATTTCCAGAATTAATCTAGAAAGACAAGGGGGAACTTCTGCATATAAATATGTTCATCACTGAGGCTTTATTTAAATAAATGAGAAAACCTAGAAAAGAATTACAGAATCTCTTGAACCCAATGTTTCCAAGGTCCCTACAAGATTAGGTAATGACTGGAAAGAGAACCCATGTGCAGCCTAACGTGTGGTGTGTGTGTGTGTGTGTGTGTGTGTGTGTGTGTGTGTGTGCACATGGGTGTAAATGAATGTTGCTGCACTTTATAAATTTGAAACATAATATGTGATGAATTGGCTAAAGTGAAAAGGTAACTATATAAAATAAATCATATTTTTTATCAGCCATGAGGATCTACTTGTCTATTATAGGTACTATATCTCTAATACATTTTCTCTATGAATTAGCTGATCCAGGGTTCTTCATGTGGATTTACTTAATGAAGGCTATATGCCATACAAAATCAGGCCTGTATTACCACCCTTAAAAAGGACAGTCTCTTTGTTGTAAGATTTAGCTTCTTGGTCTTTTAGTACATAACTTTCCTTCAGCAAAGATCTAGATTTAACTCCCAAGTTTATTCCGTGAATTCCATTCATTGAAGCAGGAGCTTACAAATTTTCCTGAACCTTGGTTCAGGCCACACATAAGAAAATGAATAAAAATTTGAGCTACATTATACCACCACGGCCTGGATTGTATTCTTTTTTCAGTATAAATAACATACAATATGATATTAGCTTCAGGTTTACAACATATAATTCGACAATTCTATATATTACACAATGCTCACCGGAGTAAGAGTAGTCACCATCTGTCACCATACAGTATTATTGCAATATTATTGATTATATTCCCTGTGCTTTCCTTTTCATCTTTGTGATATATTTATTATATAACTGGAAGATTTTGCACCTCTTAATCCCCTTTATCTATTTTGCCCATCCCTCTACCCACCACTTCCCTGGTAGCCACCAATTTACTCTTTATATTTAAGAGACCATTCTTTGTTTAATTGTTTGTTTTGTTTTTTATATTCTACATATAAATTTAATCCTATGATATTTGTCTTTTTCTTACTGATTTCACTTAGCATGATACCCTCTAGGTCTATCCATGTTGTTGCAAATGGCAAGATCTCATTCTTTTTTAATGGTTGAGTAATATTCCACATTTTATTTATCCATTCACCTATTGATGGACACTTGGGTTGCTTCCATATCTTGTCTATTATAAATAATTCTGCAATAAAACATAAGGGTGCATATATCTTTTCAAATCAAAGTTTTTGTTTGCTTTGTTGAGACATATTTTTTTAAAAAGAACAACAAAAAATGATCCATTTTCTTTTATCTGCTTCTTTTCATATCTTTCATGAGAATGATTGTGTTGTTCTAATTACATCTAGACTCTTAATTGCCTTTGAAAATGTTTTTCTTCACATCTCTTCAACACATTGGGGGATGGGAAGCTTGTCCATAACTTTTTAAGTTAAGATGAGCAATAGTTTGAGAAACTGAATCCTGATCTTGATCTTTTGATTATTTTGTTGTTTAAGCACCAACATGTAAACATGTCCACACACGCACATTAAGTTAGGCAAGAGAAAGTGAAATGATTAAACAGTCAAAAGAAACAAATAGCGTTGTGGTTATGGTGAAAATCTACGAGCAAGGAGAAATGCATTTTGAATTTTGGTGAAATCATAAATGGTTTACAAAAATATAGCAGAAAATTAAATATTGCTAAAATGTAACATTTAAATCTGGTACTGTTAGTATCCCCATTTGTGATCATTCAAATGAGAATAAAACAAAACAAAAAATCCCCTAAAAGTTTTAATTGTTTAACCTAGTAGAAGATTCAGTCCTAAGAGGTGGGAAGTAGAGTAGGAGCAAGGTTTGTTTCTCTAAATGTGAGCTTCAGTTCTTATCCTTTCCATTCTATAGTTGTAATCAGTAAATCGCTGGGCTTGGTGATAATGCATGCATATGGAAAGGACTAATTTATTTTCATGAAGACTATTAATAGGTTGCAAGAGAGAAAAAGTAATTAACTATAACTTCCAGCCTTATAATAACCATAAACTTATTAAAACTCTCCACAGTAATATTTAGAGAATACTGATGCAGTATGTCTTTGAAGATCAAGTTGTACTGGACTTGCATGCAAATATTTAAGAAGTTAATTAAAATATGAATTATTTTTGAACTCTGATTCTGGTTATATAGTAAGAGCACATTCTAATTATTAATGAAGCATCCTAACTTTCTTCTTTTTTCCTAATTAGCATTTATGGTTATGTCTGTTTGAGGCCATCAGAATTCAATGATACTACTAGACACATTGGTATGAATTCAAAGTTGGAGAAAAAGTTTATTTTAGTACTTTCCTCTTTTTTTCCCAGTAATAAAACTAACGAATATACCCTTTACTCTGAGTGCCTTATTTTTATGTTGAAAATGAAATGTGATATTTTTTAAGATTAAATGAAGATGCTTCCATATTTTTACCCATTTTCAGGATATTAAGAAGTAGATGGAGATCAAGCCAACTACCACAAAAGGATAATTAGTGATTCTAGGTTATTTCATTTGATTACCTTACAGCTCATTGTATTAAATCTTTATGTGTTAGTATCTGTATCAATATTGGAATAAAATTAGGCATTTTACAGATAATCCTGAAATGTCAATACAGATGCATGCACATATAAGTTAGAATAGTTTGGTGCTTTGATGTGTATCAGTACAAAACTTCCAGTATGACTACAGGTCCAAAGATACGTATTATACATTCAGCTAGTCCAGCTGTTAGAAATAATCTGTATTGGGGCACCTGGGTGGCTCAGTTGGTTGAGCATCAGACTTCAGCTCAGGTCATGATCTCATGGTTCATGAGTTCATGCCCCACATCAGGCTCACTGCTGTCAGTGCAGAGCCGGCTTTGGATCCTCAGTCCCCTTCTCTCTGCCCCTCTCCTGCTTGCATGCTGTCTCTCTCAAAAATAAATAAACATTTGGAAAAAATAATCTATACTAACAAATATTTGTAGAGAGGTCAATAATGAGCATCTGAAATATTTATATTTTTATTTATTTAATGATTTCATTTACTAATGTTTATTTTTATTATTGTCAAGTGTTAGCCAATTAATTAGCAATAAAATTGTGTTTGCATTTATGTCTAAATATAGGCAGTAGCATAACAGCAAATTCATATCTTTTGTAAATATTTTCATTGCAGACATTTGTACACTTGCACAAATAAAATATTCTCAAAAGAAAACAAAAATTAATGGAATGAGTTGTACATTAATAGTCTTAACCCAGAACAATATCTGTCTTTTACATCTTACCTTGTTATAAACTTTACTACATTCCAAACTGAATTAACACTTGGCAAAAAGTTATCACTAAGAGAGGCCACCAGATATCTACTAAGCAAGAACTACCTGAATTCTCCAACATTGGTGATTGTATTCTGTCAGTTTGATCCACTAACATCATCTGGGAACTCACCATGAGACATTATTATGCTTGATTCTGAAGATTAAAAAATAAATAGAATGTTCCCTGCCCTTGAGACTTTTTTCCTACACAGGGAAAGAAGGAATGAAGGAAGAAAGGAAGAACATCATTTCTAATATGGTCTCAGTTGACGGTATCTTTCTTTGTTGTAAAGGACAGTATTCACATTATTGTCAAACTATAATTGTTAGCCAACCATTTTATTTCACACATAAGAATATTGATGCTGAGAGACAAACTAATTTTTTCAAGTTCATATATGGTTTGCTATTTTTAGGTCCAGAATGAAAAACGTATGTTTTCTATAGATTCCTAAGCATCTCAAGAAAATGTATGATTATAGATCTAGGAAAAGATACCTAGATATGGAAGAACTTGTCCCTTTCTCAGCTGCTTTGACTTTTGAATCTGTAGCTGCTTTGACTTTTGAATCTGTAGCTGGTGTCTTAGCCTTTTCATCTTTTTTCTTGATGCTGCTTAAATATACTATGGCTAAATTCAACTCTGTTGTAGACAACCCTGATTTCTTCCTTTTCTTCCTTATCTTTTGTTAGTATTTTTTTTTTTTAATTTTTTTTCCAATCCATATAAAGTAGTGCTTCTCAAACTTTAATAATCATCTGAATTACTTGGGGTATTAGTGAAATGCAGGTTCTAATTTAGTTAAGTCTGAGAAGACACATGAAATTTTGTGATTTTGATAAATTCTTAAGTGATGTTGATGCTGCTTATCCTAGCCTCATTCTTTAATGATTAGCAAGGCTTTGAAAGGGCAAAATGATATAAATTTGTTATTGCTCTACTTTAAAGGCTGAGTGGTCCTTTCATTCCTTGAGGACATTTGAGATTTGGAATAGTCCACCTTGAGGGAGGCTGCCTCAAAGCAATTAGGTGGATAATGAAGGTTTGTGCTTTGTTGTAAAAAAGATCCATATGGATGTAAGGAACAAAGAACACAAATCAGCTATTGAACTTCCATGATTCCCTTTTCTCAGTGACTATTAGGTTTATTGGCATACATTTAAGATTAAATAGCCAAGAAAAATAACATTTTCTGAGCATCGTTTCTGGTGTTTGGGATTGATTTTAACATGAATAAACTGTAGGATTATGCCTTTGACTAATTTTTCAGCAACATATAGTATTTATTCAGTCAATAAGCATTCATTAAGCCCAACTACATGGGAGTGCATTGCCCTTATTGCTATATAAGCAAAAACAGCTAGTGGTGTCACTATCTCCGGCAAGTTACAACACAAAATAAGCTACTGATTTGACAACGACCTAGGAATTTTATGTTTGTCTCCATATTTGGTAGCAAAATAATTTCATTTACATATTTTCTGAATTATTATAATAATAATGGTGGTTGTATAAATATAAATCTTGCAACATGTCCTCTTCACGCCTCTAAAACAGAAAAATAAAATAAAAATAAGAACAAATAAAACTATAAACATCCGTTCATGCTATTAGGATAAATATAAGAGGCCATCCTCAATTTACCTTTGCTCTAAGTGAAAAAATAAATAGCACATTCCACCAAGCTACTGTCCATGCTCCATCATATGTACTTATGGAAAACAAGAAAAATTTGCGAGAGGGATCAGCATTTTCAGGAAACTCAAATATAATTGTGGACAAAGAATTTCATAAACAGCAAAACTGTTTCTATCAAGGTTACCTGAAAAGATCAAATATGCAAGAGATCAAGGAATTGTGTACTCATTAGCCCTTTCTGAGGAATCTATTAGAAGATGAACTTCATCCAATCAAGAGAGAATAGGGGAAATAACAACAAAAGGACTAACATTAGACATTTTGTATACTTAATTCTAGATTAAAGACTAAAAGGAATGTATGAATGGTGTTGGAATAAAATGCTTTATATGATGTATGTCACGTGTATCTTACAATATAGTGCTACAAATAAGGAAAGGAAATAGGGCAAGAAAAAATTAGCATATATTTATTGATTGTGGTACTAGCATTAGGTATACTGATTAAGGACACCATTAGAGTGCTCATTTCAGCAGTACATATACTAGATTGGAATAATATAGAGATTAGCATGACTCCTGTGCAAAGATGACACACAAATTTGTGATGTGTTCCATAAAAAAAAAGAAAATCTTTGAAAGAGAATAAACCCACACTGGATTATAACATAGACATTACATGATTAAAACACATGGTTCTGATGCATGAAGAGTCATGCTAACCAGAGAAACAAACGTTCAGAATTACACTAAAAATATATGGCAGTTTAATATGAGATGAGGGTAGCATCTCAAATCTTTTGGGAAACGAGGCTTTTTAAATAATATTATTTGGATAATTGGCTGGTCATTTGACAAGGATAAAATCAGATCCAAATCTCACACCATTGCACAAGGCTAAACATTTAGAGTTCAGAGCTCTAAATATAAAAATATAAAACCAAATAAGTTTTCAAAGAACACGTAGGTGAATTCCTCTTTGTCTCACTGTGCAGAAATGCTTTCTAACTACAAGTAAAAATGTAGATGCTTAATAAAAGATGGACAAATTATACTTAATAGACATAAACTGCATGCCTAAAATGCCATAGAAAAGTAATGATACTAAGAGGATGAAATGATACTAACAGAATGAAAAAACAAACAAGCTACAAATTAGAAGGAAATATTTGCAGATAACATATCTGAAAAAGGACTTTTATCCTGAATATATAAAGAAGTCTCAAAATTCAATAGTAAGAAAACAAATGACCCAATTAAAAAAAATCAGAGACTTGAGAAACTTCATCAGATAGGACATATGGAAAGCAATTAGGCATATGAACCAAGTTCAATATTCTGAGCTATTAGGGAAACACAAATTAAAACCATAAGGAGATACTATTCCACACCTAGTGGAATAGTTAAAATGAAAAATGCTAGTAACACCAAGTGTGGGTGAGGATGCAGACTAAATGGGACTTGGCGTAAAGTGATGGTAGGTAAGCAAAATGGTGTAGTTACTTTAGACAGTTGTGGCAGTTTTTATATAGTTAAACTAATTGTATTTCTCAGAAATTCTACTCCTATATATTTGTTCTAGAATAATGAAAACCTATATTTACGCAATCACTTGTACACCAATGTTTATAGCTGCTCTTTCATAATCTCCAAAACCTGGAAATAACACAGATGTTCTTCAGTGGGTGAATGGGTCAGTGTCCCCTGGCACATCCACCCACCAGAATATTAATCAGAAATAACAGTGAATAAACTTGATATGCATAAATAGTTTTGATAGTTTTGATTACACTGAGTGAGAGATGCTAGTTTCAAATTGTTAAAAACTATATGCTTCATTGACACGACATTCTCACAATTACAAAACTATAGTCAGGGAGAACAGATGAGTGGTTGCCAGGGTGAGAGAGGAGAGGATGTGACTGCAAAGGGGTAATACCCAATAGATTCAGGGCTGGTGTTTATTACAGTGGTGTTTATAAAAGTCTGTATATATATATATATATATATATATATATATATATATATCTCAAAATTAAAGAATTGTACACAAAGTATCTTAAGTTTACTGTGTTAATATAAAAAGAAGTAGAAAAAAATACCCAAAAACTTGAAAACATACGGATATTTATAAAGTGGAGGAAATCCCAAGGGATGTGTTAGTCACCTTTTTCAAAAAAGGTGAGGCGGGAAGACTATCTTCAGTATAGCACTCTTTATAGAAAATGAGAACTAAAATATATATATATAACACGGGCGGCTAGGTGGCTGAGTCGGTTAAGCTTCTGACTCCTGCTCAGGTCATGATCTCCCCATTCATGAGTTTGAGCCCCCTGTCAGGTTCTGTGCTGACAGCTCAGAGCCTGGAGGCTGTTTCGGATTCTGTGTCTCCCTCTTTTTCTGTCCCTACCCCACTGGCACTCTGTCTCTCTCTCTCTCTCAAGGATGGATAAACATTAAAAAAATATTTAAAGGGGCGCCTGGGTGGCTTAGTCGGTTAAGCATCTGAAGTCATCTCAGACTGTGATCTCACAGTTTGTGGGTTCGAGCCCCGCGTCAGGCTCTATGCTGACAGCTCAGAGCGTGGAGCCTACTTCGGATTCTGTGTTTCCCTCTTTCTCTGCCTGTCCCATGCTCATGCTCTGTCTCTCGATAATAAAATATAAACGTTAAAATTGTTTTTAAATAAAAAATAATTTAAAAATATATATACCATTTATTTGTATAGGAAGAAACACAGCAAGGATAAACCAGAATCTAAGGAGATAGTTTTCTTTCCATGACAGGATGGGTGAGAATGGCACATCTAATACTAGAATGACAGTGTTTGTACAGTTGACCATTTGGAATCATGTTACTATTTCATGTACCCATAAAGTGCCTAACTAAAGCCAACAAGGATAGTAAAAGTTTTAAATTGCATGTATCATACTGTAAGTGTAGAAAAACACAGTATAAATGAGAAATATTAAGATATGTTCCCTACTGCTTTAGCGAACTCTTTTTTTACCTAAATAACCTTTATAGATGATTGCTTTCATATTTGCAAAGGGGAAAACCTGTAATATGGTAAATACTGCCAATAACAGTCCTTATCTATACCAATCAAATAGCAATCTTAGAACTCTCCACTCAGCCCTTAAAAGTTAATAAGGCACCCTGAAAATTACTAGCTAAGTTTTTGACTACAAGAGGAGAGAATAACTAATACTATAATTTATTTGGTTTAATACAGATTTTATAGCCACGTTTCCCACAATGTCTCAGGTATTATGCTTTGTAAAAGAAGATACTACCTTACTTTTTGCGGTACACTGAAGCATTTACAAAAGGACATAAAAAGAAATAAAATTTGATGTGATGTTAATATTTAAGCTCAGAAAAAACAATTTAAAAACCCCTGATATTTCTTAGATATGACTATTAATGATATTAACTGAATTATTTATACCATTTTTCTATGTAATAGTTATTTTTATTTTTCTATAATCAATTCTATGGATAAAACTTTTTGTCTAGTTCTTGCTCACTTTTATTCCTGTTAAAAGATATCTAGTTAACAAAGCATAATACATTATTCATTGCATTATCCAAATGGAAATTAATGTTAAATTATGGAGATATTTTATTCAAACTTCCAAGGATTAGCCAAGCAATTAATTACGTTAAATATAAAATTTATTACCTCCCATGCCTCCTTCTAAATATCTGCATGTGATTAAATTCTGAGGGATTTTCTCTGTCCTTAAAACCTGGAAAATATGCCAAAAAACAAAACAAAACAAAACAAAACCCTCAGCTATTGTTCTCTTAAATTGTAATAAAAAACAGGTTCAAGGCTCTGAGTTTTAAAAGCTTCTTAGAGAGATAAAGCAATAATTACAGAGATGAGGCAAATATAATTCTGGCATTTAATAGCAATAACGAGAATAAAAATCAAAATTAAAGAGATGTCTAAACCTCAGGACATGTTTAAGGGCTTTTAGTGATTAATTTAAAAATAAATGCTAGCAATTGAAAACAAAAGAAAACAAAATAACAACAACAAAAGCAAACATTACCTAGCATCAAAAAGTTAGGAAAATCTTTGACCAAAGGAATTTTAAGACATCAAAGATTTATGGGAATATTTTTATTCATCTTTCGTATCTAATCTGGAAATACATATCCAACATGGATTACATTTTTTAGACAGAGTCTTTGTGTGAACATTAATGAGTGTTGTCAAGTCTTTAGCTTCTCAGGAGCGCTGTATCCAGCAGGATCTTGGACAAAGCCTCACTTATAGATTAAAATGCCTTAGGTTAGTCCAGCCTTCCCAAGCATTGGCTGTCCTGCAAAATTAATTCTAACATTTTTAACTGAAATTTCATGTATGTTTGCAATTTTAAATGATGTTGTTAATGGAGGACAAGTCTTTTTTACCCCTCCCATTTAATCCTGTGCTTTTTCTGGATTATTGATTTTTCTTCCACACATTCACAGTGCAGTACTTTATTCCTGTTTTAAAATCTAATTGTTACATTTCTGAAATGAGATTTTTCTTTCTGATCTTCTTTTTCATATCTACTTTTAATACTGGCCCTTCTTTGTCACATTTATTTGAAGTTCCTCTGCAATACATATCTTTCCAAAATCTAAAAAAACATTCTGAAGTTTATCTTAAAATGGATTGAACACTTAGTCTCTTCTGAACTCTCTCAGTTTCAAAAGAGAATTAATCAGTTTCAAGTAGAAGATACTAATTACTTTGCTTTTCTAACATGTGCAGATTCCATTTGTATACACAAATATAGGATTCAATTAATTACTGTAATATTTTATTGAGTGCTATCCTGTTTATTATGTTATAATTATAGTTATACGATGGCTAATTCTTCTCCTGTGGTATTCAGAGTTCTATTCTGTATGCTCTTTTAGGGACTCTAAATACTTTCTTGAGTTGACACTACATTTTACACTAAAAGTCCCACCAAGCATCTGATGTAAAGAGATTCAGGTAAAATAAATGAATGGCTTAAAATTATTTAACTTACAGGAATTTTTAAAAGTGATAAAGCCAGGTGTTTATTTAAGGGAGGGTGATCTCCACAGTATGTGGAACTGAGTGAGCTGCACAACATCCAACACTTTCCACATTTACATGTAAATTGTGGATGGTAATCACAGATTCTAGGATTTATGTTAATGAGCACAGAAAGGTTCTACAAATATCAGGAAGATTCAGTTTTATTATTTAATCCCTGATTACTAAACAGGAAGTATTTAATACATTTTAGTTTAGAAAGTGATTGATATGTTTATTTCAGCTTCACGAAGTATCATAACCGAAGAGATTTCTGCTTAATTTTTTAAGAAACCAAGACTTTCACTCTAACTCAATTATAGCTCATTGAAATTTATTTTATATTCCTTCATTTATTCATTTATTCAACAAATATGTAAATAGTGTTAGGCATTAAATCCTTTGTTAAATCTACCTTGATCTGTTTCTGAACACTTTGCAAGAAAGATCCATGGTTTTGCCTGCAAAATGTCAAACTTATACATGATTTACACAAAACAGCATAGTACATTGAGCTTTCTGGTTTCCAAGAAGTGGTAAGATATCATTAGTATGATAAAGTTCTCCTATTTATCGTCAGTTCCTTTGAGTTTGCGTGACTAGGTATGTCTGACAGAATGAGGATAGTTTGGTGAATTCTTATAGTGAATAGAAAGTTCCTATGAGTATCCTTAAGGTATCTGGGAAGATACCTGCCAACATTGTCCTCTGCTAGAATTCCTATCATATAGAGGATGAGAGAGGCATGTTAATGTGACAAACACATCTGGATATATTTATTTTATTAACAAAGATTCATTTACCTTTTCAACAATTTATTCAGTGGACACTGCCCTCAGGAAATTAATAGTTCATGCATTTGTTTCAGACCAAAACTTAACCACACATGGAAGAGACATCTCCTATTTCCATCTATTCAACATTCTTTTTCTTTTTGAGAAATATCTGTATCTATATCTATCTATATCTGTATCTATCTATCTATCTAATCTCCATGTTCTTGGGTCGTCTGCAATTTTTCCTATCTCATCCACATAAGAGATGCACCCACAACTCAACCCTCTTAATCAGGATCATTATGCCTGCCTTGTCACAGGAATTGTTAACTCTGAGATGGAGACATAACCCAAATCTGGACAATCAGCCCCCTCTCCAGGAATGTAATTAAATCATTGAGAAAAAGCATTTTAGTATCTTTTCTGCCTTCACAAGATTTCAGGAAAATGTGAACCAAGAGCTGCTGTTAAGCTACCTTTGACTACATGTGGGAAGAGACCTGCTTGAACATCGAATTATCAGAGGAAAAAAAAAACGCTAAGACACAGAAGCAGGGTTCAGACCCATCATTTATGAAGCTAAATCTAGCCATTTCTGAAGCCACATTGTGTACGCGGATTTTCTGTTGTCTAAAGCAAAAAATTGCCAGGTGAGATTAAACTAGTTTGGGTTAATAACTTCTGTTATCTGCAACAGAATGTTTCACACATTTATGTAAGGTAACGTTTTCTGATTACAACATAAGTCATACCTGTAAAAAAGATCAGACAATGAAGTCCTATATGACGAAAAAAAGGGGGGAACCTCAAAATGATCAGTGGTGTGTACATGTGTGAGTGCATGTAAAAGAAAAGGCAGGGGCTGGGAGAGAGAGATAGAGTTGGTACTCTTTAGTAATAAATTCACTCAGGATAGTTATGATTTTAAATAAAATAACATAATTACAGAATGTGATTGATATATATATATATAAAATCAACATATATAACAACATCTATAACATTATATAATATGATATGATATTACATATGTAGGACATATGGGTCGTCTGTATTTTTTCCTATCTTGTCCACATAAGAGATGCACCCACATCTCAACCCTGCTTAACCAGGATCATTATGTCCGCCTCGTCACAGGAACTGTTAACTCAGACATGGAAAATCAGACTCCTATATACCACTAAGATACAACCACAATTAAACTCAAGAATACCAAAGATTTACTGAAAGAAGGGGCTGTCTTATTTTGGATCTGGAATTCTTTATTAATATAGATTAGTAATGTTAATGCTGTATGTTGAAATTAAAACACCTCCAAAATAAATGCTTTATTTTTGGAAACATACAAGGGAAAATATACATTTCCTCAGGAGAGCCGTTTATTTTATATTGAGAAAAAAGATAAAAGGAATTTCATAAATGTTTGCTTAGAGGTCAATAATTTAAACTTACAACATGACAGAAGGTAATGTGTTTACTAATCATAACACTGCAGGAATATTAATCAAATGTGAAGAAATAAAAAAATTTGGTGACAACCATATGGTACATTGAGAACAAGTTTTCCAACTGTTGCAGGGAGGGGGAAGTGCCTCTAAGAGACAACATAATCAAAAGTGAGAAGAATGTCCTTCTACTGCAAAAAGCAATCTCTAATAACAAAGAGAATCCCATATAATTGCAGGAAAGAATTATAAAATAATTGAGGATAAATGTGCTCTGCAGAGAGATATGGAGAATAACATAGAATTTTAGCAAATGTCACTTAGAAAGCAAATATGGAAAACCATTAAACAAAATGAATAAATGTTAGCAACTGAAAAAAAATTACACAATATTCTTATATGTATAGTAGTAAAAGCACAAAATACTAGAAAGAAAACTAAACCACCTAAATAAGGAATAACTGAAGCCCCCATGTAATTATTTTTTAGTCTTTGAAAAATAAATAAGTCTACCAATTTGTATTTAATAGATAATTTTAAATGCAAGAAAATTTTTGATCATTTTCAATATCAAATGTTGAAAAGAAATGCATTTGATATATATCGCAAGACTAAGAAACTTGCCTCCTTTCCAAGTTACGATTTTATATGAAGTGAAATATAATGAAGATAATGTATTCCTAAGTGGATATATTGTGTACTTTGATTGTATATCTATTTTTTCCACATTAATTTTGCTAATTCTCTGAAAATACCTTGGAATAAGACCTTCATGTTTGTGAAAATTACTGTGTAATAGTGATAGAAAATCCACATAATAGGATGTATACAGAATGGTATCCTGGCATCCAGTGGGTATAGACCAAGGATGCTGGTGAACATCATACAATGCATAGAACACCCCTTAAAATTAAATAAATAAATAAATAAAATTAAAAAAAAAAACCTGTCTGATCCCAAATCCCAAGGCTTAGAAATGTTATTTTAGATGAAGAAACTGAGACATTGAAAACGTATTTGCCTAAGGTCACCAGCAAGTAATAGCAGACTTTTTCCTCTCACCCCTTTTATTTCTCTCTGAAAATTTAGTTCAATAAATAGTCTTTTCAATTATACCTAAAAATTAATACCTTCACTTCTCTTCTGATATATACTCCATAAATTTTTCCATTTTGGTAATAGCAAATATTCGAAGACTCGTTTTACAGGCTTGATTCAAGAACTGCTTAAGCAAAACATGTATTTTTAATGTAATTATGTTTCATGTGTCAGTATTGTCATACTTTATTTTTCCTGATCTGAGAGTACATTATCTTTAAAAATAATTTAAGTTAGGCATATTATTAATTTTTCTTACGTACATACTATTTTATTAATTTATGTTTTGATACCTTCTCAGCTAGTAATGCCTCCTTAATTTAATACCCAAAGTATGTCACATTTTATGTAACTTGTGTTCTTGGATTTTTTTCTCCCACAGTAAACCACTAATTTATTAAGGAAATGAGTTACCTGTCAAACCTATGATTTGTTTAAAGTTTGTTAAATTCTGAAAACATTTCCATATTTATTTTTCATCAGTGATTGTTCATTATTAAGAGTAAATGCCAGTGTGTAGGATTTGGGTGAACATCAGTAGTTGGTGATTGATATTGACTTCATGGGATTTGACTTAGAACTGACTTCTATTTGGATGATTCAACCCTGAGAGACAGAAACAAATTGCTCTTTAGTGTAATACAGTGTAAAATGTTGGCTATACGATGAAGGGGCTCTGTCTACACTTGTCAGATATTCCTACAGAATTTTGGACCTTTATAAAGAAATGTTTAAATTTATATAATTTCAAACAACATATTTGGTCAGATAATAAGCCTATGATTTAGTGGAGGAAAAATCTTACCCTTTTAAAAAAAATGGGGCAGATTGTCTGCAGAGTGCTGCTAGAAAGAACCATTCTAATGCATTAGGTAGAGATAAATATGAATTGTGAGTGTATCGTTGAAAGATCTTGAACTGATAAATCAAAGTTTTATTGCTTATGTTAAATTTCAAAAACGAGCCCTTATTTTTTGTTAGGATTATATAAATAATAGAAGTTTATTATATAATACATTAAAAATAATTACATTTGTTTATATATTTCTATCGAACACATTTATTTACTTGCAAAACCGAAGAGGACACTGAATACATTAGTTTAATACTCATTAATTCATTTACAATTATATAGGAAGATGGTTTTATTCACTCATTATTTAACAAAATATATTTTAATGGTTACATAATACTCAATATAATTCAATTGTATTGATGTACTATGTTTATTTAAACTTTTCTTTGTTAATAGGTATTTATTTCACTTCCAGTTATTTTCTCTTAATATTCAATAAATATTTTTTTTCAAATGTACTTTTCCCTTTTTTAAATTTACAGAGGTTGGAATTGCTGGGTAAATATTTTTAAACTAATACACCATTTTTTTCTCCACCATGAGAATTTAATAAATATTTGCCTTTGATTTGTTAGTTTTTTTTTCATACAGTTAGCTGTCATATTCATCTGAAAATTGTTTTCATATTGAATATAAATTCAAAGTATACTTAATATATAATTTATATTCTCAGAAGCAATATTAAATTAATAATTCTTCATCCGCTGATCCAAATGAGACTTAAATACAAAAGTCTAATTCATATACCATTATCATTATGTTTGATTAATATAGTGTTTTTAAAATCAGGTTTTTATAGCTTATAATAGTTCTCTTACTACCTTTATTTTTCAAAAATTTCTTCAGAGTTGTTACACAGTTTGCATCAAATGACAGATGGTTATCATTTTAAGGTTTTTCCATAAATTGAAATTGGGTTTTAATTGAGTTTGCATTAATCTGTACTTTTATTGAGGGAAATGTTTATCTTTAGAATGTTTTCCAAGATAGGATATTTATTGAATAAATTATTCTTAATGCTTCATGGTAAAGTTTTATATGATCCTTCACATAGGGCTACGTTTCTTACAATTTAATTACTAGATACTATTATCATGAATTGACTTTATGCTAGTCCCCATTCCTAAATGCAACACATTTAATCATCACTATCGCTCCTTGGTGCCTGTATTACTACTATCTCATTTTACTGCTGTGAAAACAGAAAACTGAGCGACTTTTGAAACCATCTAAGGTCATGGAGCTACAATGTGATGGAGACACTATGATATATTTTTGTAATAAAATTACATACCAGAGATGCCTGGGTGGCTCAGTTGGTTAAGTGTGTTCAACTGTTTATCTTGGCTCATTTCATTATTTCATGGTTCAAGGGTTTGAGCCTAGTGTCAGGATCTGTGTTGACTGTGTGGAACCTGCTCGGGATTCTCTCACCCTCTCTCTCTGACCTTCCCCTGCTGGTGTCCTCTCTCTTTCTCTCTCTCTCTCTCTCTCTCTCAAAATAAATGAACTTAAAAAAAGTACGTACCATATAAGTATATGTTGTACATTATCTGTGATACCTATTTATGTATTTGTTATATATATATATATATATATATATATATATATATATATATATATATTCTAATGTTTTACTTATTTGGAAGTTAATATAAGAGATACATACAAATATATAAATATATAGATACACACAGACACTTATATTCACACGCAGGTATGCTTTCAATTGTTTGTTATTGGTGCATAAGAAACCTGTGTTTTTATCTTGTATACCAGTGTTAAAGTTTAAACTGTATCCTCAAAAAAGATACATTGAAGTATTAACTCCCAGAACCTGTGAATGCGACCTTATTTGTAAATAAGATCTTTGCAGATACAATGAAGTTAAGATGAGTCCATGTTAGTTGAGAGACCCTAATCCAAAAACGGGTGCCTTTATAAGAAGAGATAGAGATTGGAGTTGACCAAAAGCCAGGGACACCTGAGGCTATCAGAGCTGCAGAAGGCAAGGAAGGATCCCCCCGTAGAGGTTTCAAAGGAAGCATAACCCTAACCAACCCTTTGTTTTGAACTTCAGCCTCCAGAACCTTTAGACATTACATCTGCCTTGTTTTATGCCACCTAGTTTGTGAGATTTTGTAATAGCAGCCCTAGGAAATCCATGTAGCCATATTATTCTCATATTAGTACTAATGATTTTCATTTGATTTTAGTATATTTAAACAACACTTTTCTGTGAAACAACTGAAATTTATTCTCTAACTTTTAATATATGTGTCTGAGTGTATTAGCTAATACTTCAACCACACATTTTGATCATTACAATGATACTATACCTCCTTAGTCTTCACTATAATGAAATTCATTTAGTGTTGCACAGGTTGCTCATTTGCTTTATTATTTTTAAAACTTGTTAAGAGAGATTAATCCTATTACTGCATCATCTAAATTCTGGTAAGTAATATTTTAAATTTGATCAATGCATTTTTAACATCTGCAATGATAGTAAATTTTTCCTCTTTATATTAGATATGTGTATGTCTACAATATCAACATATTTTTATTGTCCAACTATTATAATGCATAATTTTATTTACTAGATTTTATATATGATTTCCACAACTCTCTCCAATAATAGCCTTTAAAAAAAAGATTTTACTGTTTAACTATTTTAGGCTTACAATAAATTGAGTAGATAATAGAGAGTTACCATATACCCTCAACTTATTTCTCCTATTAGCATATTAGTATAGTGCACTTGTTAAAATTAATGAACCCAGATTGATGTACAATTATTAGAGTCCATATTCCATTCAGATTTCCTTAGTTTTGACCTAACATCATTTTGTTTTTGTTGTTGTTGCTGTTTCTTATTTTTTTAAGTTTGTTTATTTATTTATTTTGAGAGAGAGAGAGGCAGAGAGACAGAGAGAGAGAGAGAATTTCAAGCAGGCTCTGCACTGTCAGCACAGAGCCCCACAGAGGGCTTGAACAGGGAGATCATGACTTGAACCGTGAGATCATGACTTGAACCATAACCAAGAACTAGACGCTTAACTGACTGAGCTACCCAGGCATCCCAGGACATTTATTTGTTTTAAGATTTCATCTAAGATAGCAGGTTGCAGTTAGTTGTTGTGCCTCCTTTAACCCATCTTGGGTGTGATAGTTTCTCAGAGTTTCCTCATTTTTGATGACTGTGACAAATTTGAGGAGTCAAGGTACTTTGTGGAATGCCCCTTTGTGCTTTGTCCATTTTTCTCATGATGAAACTGAGGTTGAGTTTTTGCAAGAAAAACCATAGAGATAAAGTTGCATTCTCATTGTATTTATTGTATCAAGGATCTGTGTTACCTCAAGACTTATCACTGTTAATGAGAACCTTGATCATCCGATGGCAGTAGTGTTAATCACATTTCTACAAGATGAGGGTGCTCTGTTCTTCTGCCTTTCCATCCCTTACACTTTGGAAGGAAGGCAAAATGGGCAATAGGGTTCACTGTGATGTAAAGTTCTATGTATGTGTTTTGAATAATACCTAGTGACAATTATCCATTATTAAAGTGTCAAAAATAGTTTACAACACTACAAAATTACTTGTGCTTTACCAATTCAACTCACCAGTCCTCCCCTGAACCGCTGGCAATCACTGACCTTTGTATAATTTTATAATATAGTTTTGTATATTAAAGAGTGTTATATAACTGAAATCATACATTTTCTAGGCTCTTTGGAGTAGCTTCTTTTGCTTAGCAATATATATTTAGGATTTATGCATGTCTACTTGTGGATAGATAACATTTCATTTTATCACTGAATAATGTTCCTTCACCTGGTACATTTTGAATTACCACTAGCAACACATAAGAGTTCCTGTTGCTTCACATCCTCACCAGAAATTTGTATTGTCAGATTTTTGGATTTTAGCCATTCTAACAGGTGTGTAGTGATTCCTCATTGTTGTATTAATTTGCAATTCCCTAATCACAAATGATATTGAACATTTTTTGTATGTGTATTTGTCATCTGTATATCCTATTTGGCGAGGTGTCCATTCAGCTCTTTTGCCTACGTTAGAATGGAGTTGTGTACCTATTCTTGAGCTTAAGAGGTTTTGTACATTTTGAATGCAAGACCATTATCAGGTATGTTTTCTCCAAGTCTGTGGCTTAGATTTCATGCCTTTTTAAAAAATGTTTATTTATTTATTTATTTATTTTGAGAGAGAGAGAAAGAGAGAGTGCACATGCCTATGTGAGCAGGGGACGGACACAGAGAGAGGGAGATAAAAAATTCCAAGCAGGCTCCATGCTGTCAGCACAGAGCCCAACACAGGGCTCTATTCCCATGAACTTTGAGACCATGACCTGAGCTGAAATCAAGAGTCAGTCACTTAAGGGACTGAGCCACTCAGGCACCCTGCTTTTCATGCTCTTAACAGTGTCTTTTGCAGAGCAGAGATTTTAATTTTCAATAATATCTAAATTATCAATGTTTTCTTTCAGGAATCATGTTTTTGGTTTTCCATCTTAAAACTTTTCACCAAAACCAGGTCATGTAGATTTTCTCCTGCTATCTTCTGTAAGTGTTATTGTTTTATGTTTTTCATTTGGATATATGATCCACTTTTAGTTAATTTTTGTGTAGGTCTGTATCTAGATTCTTTTTTTCTTCTTTCATGTAGATGTCCAATTGTTCCAGCACTATTTGTTGAAATATTATTCTTTGTCCCTTGATTTGCCTTTGTTTCTTTATCAAAAAAAAAAAAGTTTACTGTATTCATATGGGTCTATTTTTTTAACTCTCTATTCTGTTTCATTTATTTGTGTGTCTATTCTTTCATCAGTATCATGCCGCCTTGACTGTTATAGCTTTGTAATGTAAATACTGAATTTGGGTAATGTGAGCTCACTAACTTTGTTCTTCTTCATCAGTAATGTATTGGTTATTTTCAGTCTTTGGTCTTTTCATACAAAGTTCAGAATTTGTTGGTATCTAAAAAAATAACTTCTTAAGGTTATGATCATAATTAAATGAGTCTATAGATTAATTTGGAAAGAATTAATATCTTTACAATATTGAATTTTCTAGTCCCTGAAAACTAAACATCTCTCCATTTATTTGAATCAGCTTTTATTCTAGTCATCATGATTTTGCTGTTTTCTGCATATCGATGTTGTACATATTTCACTACATGTATATTTAAGAATTTCACTTTTTTTGGTAGTGTAAATTGCATTTTTTAAATTCAGATTGAAATTGCTGATTACTCACATATGGGAAAGCAGTCAATTTATGGATATTAAACTTGCATTTTGTGGCCTTGGTATATTTATTAATTAGTTGCAGAAAAATTTTCTAGGTTCTTTGGGATTTTCTATGTAGATAGTTTTATCATCTTTGAACAAAGATAGTTTTACCTTTTCCTTTCCAATCATCTATCTTCCTTCTTAGTGCACTGCCTGGGACTTCTGTGGTGATGTGCAATGGGAGTATGGGGAGGGTGATCCTTATCTTGTTTCTTATCTTTGTAGATCATGTGTTTTCTCTTCTTTATTGTATTGATGTGGTGGTTTACATTAATTGGATTTTAAATATACAACCAACCTTGCAACCAACATTATTTGGAATAATTCCTACTTGGTTATGGTAATTCTGTTTATATATTGTCAGATTCAATTTGCTGAAGTCTTGTTGAACATTTTGCATCTATGTTTTTGATAGATGTTGATCTATACTTTTTGTTTGCTTGTTTGTTTGTTTTTGTAATGGTTTTTATATGGTTTTGCTCAGGGTGATGCAGACCTTAGAGAATGAGTTAGGAAGCATTTCTTCTCCTTCTGCTTTCTAGAAATAGTTGTGTAGAAGAGTACCATTTCTTTTTAAATAGTAGACTTCTCCAGTAGAACCGAAATGCAATACTTTTTTTTTTTTTGGAAGGTTAATTATACTTTCAGTTTCCTCAAAATATACAGCCCAATTCAATTTATTTATTTATTTACTTATTGCATAATTTTTGGTAGTTTGTACCTTTCAATAAAATGGTCCATTTTATATAAGTTGTCAAATTTGTAGGCATATAGTTGTCCATGATACTCTTTTTTACCATTTTTATTAATATATTTAAATCATTACTATTTAAAATGATTATTGATATTGTTGGATTGTATCTATTTGTAATTTGTTTATTGCACTTGTTATCTTTCTTTTTCTTTCTCTATTTACCTGCCTTTTCTGATTTTAATTGAAGGTTTTATAGAATTTTATTTTCTGTCATCTCTTTCGATATTGATTATGCTCTTAAAAATAGAGTGCCCTATAGTTTGTAGTATACATTTATGATTAATTTAAAGTCACCTTCAAACACTAAAGTATTCACATGTACCTTATAAAAGTATCCCAAGTTTTTTTCCTCTCATTTCTGATAATGCTGCTGTCATCCATTTCACCAATCCAATATATTGTTGCTATAATTACTTCTAAAACAGTGAATTTTAGAACAGTTAAGAACACAAAAAATATTTTATTTACTTTCATTTATTCTTTTCTTGATGCTCTTCCTTTAAATATGTAGATTTGAGTTTCTAATCTATATCATTTTTTGTTTTACTGAAAACTTTCTTTAACAATTCTTGCAAGGCAAACTTTCTAGCAATGAATTTCTTCAGTTTTTTTTAAAGAAATTCTTTCTTTGTCCTTTGTTTTTGAAGAATAATTGTGTTCGATGTCATATTTTAGGGTGGCAGAGTTTTACTCTTTCAACATGTTCTACTTTCCTTTGCTTGCGTAGTAAGTGACAAGATGTCCAATATAATTGTTATACTTGTTATATAATAATGCAGTTGTTATACTCTGTAGTAAGATCCCTGCCCTCTAAATTCTTTCAAGATTTTTTACTTTGTATTTGATTTCTGCATTAGATTATGATCTACTTAGATGTCTTTGTTTTTTTTTTTTCTGTTTCTCCTATTGTTTTCATAGCTTCATGGATCAGTGGTATGGAGCCTGTTATTAATTGTAGAAAATCTTTAACTATTATTACTTCAAATATTTCTGCTGCTCCATTCTCTCTGTCTTCTTCTGACATCCCAGTCACCATGTATGTTACATCTCATTTCGTCCCACAGTTCTTAGAATTTGGTCTGGCTTCTCTTACCTTTTTCTTTTTCTTTCTTTCTTTCTTTCTTTCTTTCTTTCTTTCTTTCTTTCTTTTTTCTTGCATTTCAGTTTTTGAAGTTTTCACGGACATATTTCCCTGATCACTAACTTTTTTTAATGTCTATTACTTATTTTTGTGTGTGAGAGAGAGAGACAGAGAGGGAGAGAGAACCAGCTGGTGAGGGGCAGAGAGAGAGAGGGACACAGAATCCCCAGCAACTGTCAGCACAGAGCCCAATGCAGGGCTTGAACTCAGACCTGTGAGATCATGACCTGAGTCTACCTGAGCCACCCATGTGCCCTCATGATCACTTACTTGTGTCTAAGTCATTTTCATTTTACTGATAAGCCCATCAAAGGCATTCTTCATTTTTATAATAGTGTTTTTTATTTGTACCATTTCCGTTTGATTTTTTCTTAGATTGTCTACTTCTCTGTTTATTTTGCCTATCTATTCTAGTGTCTCTTCTTTTCCACTACAGACCCTAACATATTAGTTATAATTATTTAAAATTCCCTGAGTGATAATTCCATACCATTATGATTCTAATGCTTGCTTCATCTCTTTAGACTATAATTTTTCTTGGTTTATGACACATCTTCTAATCTGTTTGTTGAAAGCCAAACATGATTTGTCAGGTAACAGAAACTGAGATAAATCAACCTTTAATAGAAGAGTTTATGTTAATTTTCATAGGAATTGGATAGTGTTTAATGTTGTCTGAGGCTGTAGGGATCGGAAACTTCAAATAGGGTCCTTATTCTGATCCACCGATTGTGTTTAAATTTCACTAACAACTTCCCCTTAAATAGTCTGTGTGCCTTATGGCTCTTTCAGCTGTGATCTTTTGTTATTTTACTGGAAACATGTTGATGTGGTAATAAAGTGTACAAGAGGATGAGCATATAATCACATGACAGAATGTCAGTCTCTTGGTGTGCCTCTGTCTCTGGGCATGACTTTCACAAGTGTTTCTTAGGTTTTTTTCCTCCCCTTAGGTGAGACAGGAAGGCCAGAGTGACTGGACTTATAAAAATCTTATTCTTAGGTGTAATAAAGCTGTATTCTTTTTCCCTGGAGAGTAAGTCTTTTCAATGGAGAATAACTTGGCTGTATTTTAAAGGGGTGATTTTACATTCCCCTTGCCAGATCTATAAGGGAACTTTTCTCTGATCTTCAACATGAGAACATGATAGTGTTTCTAGAAGTGAAACCCATGAAAGTGAGGGCCCCCCTAAGACTGAACTCCCAGAAGTTTTTCACTCTCATACTGGTTCACATTCAACCACTGGCAGGTTGTCAAAATTAACATTTAAGTTTTCCTACCAATTTAGGGCTCCAAAGTTTCTGTTCCATTAAAGTTTATTTCATTTGTGATTCTCTGAAGTTTGTCTCTCTAAATTTGGGGATAGCAGTTTGCTATATACATTTATCAGATATATACAAGAAAGGTGTTGATATTCTTTTTGTTCAGCTTTTTAACTTGTTGTAAGCGCAGGAGTGATGACTTCAAAGCTCTTACATATCAAAGCTGAAACCCACCTCCTCATAATTCCCTTTTAGGTGTTTCGTCTTGTACTTTCTTTTTTTTAAGTTATTTATTTATTTATTTATTTATTTATTTATTTATTTAGAGAGCAGGGCAGGGACAGAGAGAGAAGGAGAGAATCCTAAGCAGGGTCCACACTGTCAGTGTGGAGTCCAACATGGAGCTTGAACTCACGAACCATGAGATCATTACCTGAGTCGAAATCGAGTCAGATGCTTAACTGACTGAGCCACCTAGGCGCCCCTGTTTTGTACTTTCTTGACAAATTTTTTTTCAGGGAAATCTACAATTTTATTTCATGAAAAGATTTTCTCTCTTTGTATAATATTAAATTTATTTTAGTTTGGATTCCACCAGAGGATGACGCTGAGAAAGCATTTGTGTGCAAATAGTTTATCTGGAAAATGACTTCAGAAACTCTGGTAATAGAGAAGGAAATTGGTATGGGAGGGAGAAAAACCAAAAAAAATCCATTTGTGACTGGGATAACCACGTGGTCAATTGGGATTCAACCCCACTGTGAGTAACTGTACAATAAACTTCTGAATTTTCCCACCAAGGGGTGTAATATTTACTTACCAATCTGGGTCCTTTACTGCCTTAGGTTTGCTCCTAGGACCCTAAGACCCCTGATGTTTGACCTGTTCCTTTGACTAATGAAAATGTTTTAACAGCTAGAGAACATCTTCATGCAGAAAGACAACATGGTTATAAAGTTTGTGTGAAATCATTAGGGAGGTATAAAATAAATACTAGAATTCAGTTACAGATACTTTCACTAGCATTTCAAAATTGTCCCTTTACAACTTAGAGTGTATTTAACATGGATTTGAGGGGATCTGAGTATTAAAAAAAGGTTTGACTCTAAATGACTTTTGTTGCCTCAGCTAGTCTTATCACTCTGCCCTATCATAGTAATACTTAATTTAAAAATAATATTTTGACTATTTACTTATGCATGCAGGAAAGTTCCAGAAATGTTCAATCTATATTTTCTTTTATTGTTAACAGTTTCAGTTATGTCACTCACCCTCCAACACCATGTGTTTGGCAGAAACAATAATGAAAGTATCAAAAATCAAAATATAACTGTGTGAGATTGGCACTCATTTTCATTCCTTCATTTATTAAACAAATGTTATTAATAAGCACTTGCAGATAAAATAGGTACTCTTCTTTAAACTGGAGGAAGAAGGGCACCTGAGTGGCTCAGCTGGTTAAGCATGTAACTCTTGATTTCAGCTCAGGTCACCATCTCACTCTTTGTCAGTTCAAGCCTTGCATCAGGCTCTGTGCTGACAGCATGGAGCCTGTTTGGGCTTCTTTGTCTCCTTCTCTCTCTGCCCCTCTCCTGCTCACTATCCTCTCTCTGTCAAAATAAATAAACAAACATTAAAAACAAATAAACTAGAGAAAGAAAATTGAACAATAAAAAGAAAATATTAGCCATTGTGAAGCTTATATTCTAGGGATGCTATGTTTACCCTTTTAGAGTTCTGAAATGTCACCATAATTATTTTAGATATCACTCTTCATTCATTTTGTTCATCATTCCAGGCTTGTGTGTGTGTGTGTGTGTGTGTGTGTGTGTGTGTGTGTGTGTGAACTTGGCTCTATCTTCAACAACGAGACATTTCTATGTATTTTTCCTATGTGAATAAGAATTTCTACATCAATTTTCATTTCAGTTTTTCCTATATTTTCTCTTTTATATCCTGTATTCTAGAAAAATGTTAAACTACATCATCGTGTTTAATATTTTAACTTTTCAAATGCAAGAAAACATCTGTAACTTTTTTTTCTATTTTCCTTAACAATGCGGTGATGGTTACACAACATTATAAGTGTATTTAATGCCCCTGAATTGTACTTATTAGTGGTTAAAATAATACATTTTATCTTATGTATATTTCACTACAATAAAAAGTCAAAAAAAGTTGTCATAATGCACACAACATTCTACAACTTGCATAACCTTAAGGAGCTGTATCTTGTATTTGCTATAAATAGATAGAGAGAAGAAACTCATATCTTTATTCCATTATTGCATATTATGGGTGCAGTATAATTCAGTCAATCATTACCTGTTGATAGATATTCAGACCACTTCATTATTTGCAACCACAGTAAAACATTTGCATGTTTTATTTCTGTGGTTTATATTCTTTAGATATTGACTGCACAGTTCTCATTCAAGTACTGTAAGCCACTAGGTCATACTTGCATATTTTAGACAGACGTGGGGCAGGTATATTAGGTCAAAATATTAGAGTTCTCTATTAGGCATTACCTAAATTAAACTTAAAATCAGTAAGGATGGGGTTAAATCTGTAGAGTAGGCTATTATACTTGAATCTGCAGAAGTAATTTATAGTACTTATAATTATGGCCATAAAATCTAGAATGAACTGAGGCTTATGAAAAACTAAGGACAGTAGCTAATATCGTTTTAAATGGAATAGGATACCTTACAAAGTGGCATGTTCCTTGTCCTTGGAAGTATTCAATCAAAGTTTAACTGGACACCTGTCAGGAGTATTTTAGAAAGATTGTTACATTATATTAGATACTGAAATATCTGTCCTCTAAGATCCCGTTCATTCCTAAGATTCTGAAATCTAACAATTAATATAAAATTGAGAACACCTGTTAGTCATTTCTTACTGTATTAGATTTACACTCCTGTAGACAATGACTTTTTTAACATATGACTATTTTAATTTTACTGTATTGTAGTTATATAAATTTAGCAAGGCCTCATGTCCATAAAGTTTTCAAGACTAACATACTGAATTGTAAATGTATTGGAATAAACTCCATGACTTCTAGGAAAATTTCACAGAACCTACTCATATATATGCAACTCATATATGTGCAATTGTGACATCAGAGTGAAATTATGGGCTGAGACATGAGGCAGTTTCCAGTTTCACATCTTTGGCAGAAAGAATCAATAATCAAACTATATTAAAGAATCAAATATCACAGTAAAACATGAGATTGGCACTCATTCTTTTAATTCATTTTTAAACAAACATTAATGAAGCCTATATAGAAAACAAATACTCTTCTAATTAAATTCTGTGATTTGTAGTCTACCACAATACTTGTGGGATATTGGACAGGAATTTAACCTATCTAAGTCTCAGATCCTTTGTTAAGTGGAAGTAAAAATATCTATTTTATTGAGTTCTTAGAAATAAAAATAGATGCTTTCTGTGACTCACGTAACAGTGTAATAGTATGTATTGTAAGTAGCAGCTGATATTATTTTTGGTACATAAATATGATTTCAAGTGATGATTTCTGCACAATAAAAAAACATCATATTTCAAGTAATCAATTAAAGAACAAATTGAAATATGTAAGAAACACTCTGGAAAGAAAGAGTAACATATTAGGTAAAAAAAAAAAATCCATGGAGAAAGCTATCTACTCTACATTTTTAAGATGATAAATTTACTTAAGAATCTCCTTAGGACCTCACAGTTTATTTGACTCTTATTTTTTTTAAGTAAATCTTTCCTTTACCACATTGTGTGTAAAGTAGACATTTAAAAATATAGTTTGAGAGGACTAGTAACTAGGCTGGCCCAATAACATCACAACAAGAGATATCTAGGGAAATATCCTTTTAAAAAAGAACATCATATCTAGGTATTCTATGGTTTCAGGCAGCCATCACTACTTTTTTAGTGGCTCTGCCTTTTCATTCCTCTGAGATTTTCCTATCATATGTTTTTTGTTTACTTTTGCTTATGCATATTTCACCACCCTCCCTTAAAAAAGCTGCTTTCATTAGCAGAATTAAAATATTTGAGCTTTCTTTAACGTTTTGTCTGCTGAATAACATTTAATAGTAATCTATTGAGAACCTCCAGTGAGAAACATTTTTTTCCTGACAGAAAAAGATCAATTTTACTTGAATATTCAGGTGCTGATTGATTCTGATAAAGATATGGGAAAGTGTCTGATAATACTGACAAGAATCATAGAAATAATTTTAATAATAGTTACCTTTCCTTGACTCATTTTTAACTGCCAGAAACTATATTAAGGAACTTATCTGTATAATTCCAATGAAAATCTCTAACTTCTATGTAATCTGTACTTTATAATGAGAAATATTCTAAGTAGCAAATGTAAATTGTTTGGCCTTGTTTACCCAACCAGTAAGAGCTATAGTTGTGATACGAGCCTAGATTTGTCTGACTAGAAAACTCATGATTTTAAGAAAGTTTCAAGAGTAATTGAAGTATGATAAAGTGATAATCTTAGGGGTTATATGGGATAAAGGGGAAATAAAATAATGTAAAAGCACTCTTTGGATCACACATCTAAAACCTTGTGCTAAACCAGTTTTATTTTATTTTCTGTCAAAGTTGTACTCAGAGATTATTCTGTAGGATTTATTTAGAATTTTACATGAAAATTTACCATCAGGTTCATACTTATGTAGTCTTTGGATTGAAAAATTCTAAGCTGAGTTTGAATTCAGTGACTCAATTGTTTTTATATTTATAATATTTGTATATTAATGTTTTATTAAGATGTAAACTAAAGAGCTTGGATAAACAATACTTTTTTTTTCTATTTTTTTATTTGTATTTCTTAGAGGTCACAAGTGGGAGAGAGGGACAGAGGGAGACAGAGAAAGAGTCTTAAGCAGGTTTCATGCTCAGCATGGAGCCTGATGTGGGGCTCCATCCCATGACCATTGTGTCACGGCCTGATCTGAAATGAAGCATCAGTTGCTCAACTAACTGAGCCACACACGTGACCCAGCAATACCTTATTTTGATATTAGTACATAATTGTTTTTATATTTTTGTAAATTATGAATTATTTTACATACAGTTTTTCATTTACTATAGACCTTTTTTAATGAGTTTTACTCTAATTACCTTTGTGCTTACATAGGAATGGGCCATCTAGTTAGAACTAAAAAAGAACATTCAAATAAATCTGCATATAACCATCAAACTAAGAAGTGGATAATGATCTGAAGAAAGTAAGTAAGAAAAAGTTTCTATGTTCAAATTTTTTCTTTGATTAAAAGTTTTATAAAATGAAAAAAGACTTTTAAAATACTTTTAATTTGTATTCCAAACCCTACCTAAGCTATTGTTAGAGTTCTGTTGCTTTAATTCCACTAGCAACTGGGAAGCTTATTAATGTATTTAATGTCTTTCAATTTTGTAGCCATATTTACATAACAGGAATTCTTTCATCATTCTCTTTCATTTTCATGTAAAAGTCATACTTTTTATAAATACTACATATTCTAGTAGCTCAGTAAACTAATGATGTCCATTCCCACAGGTAACAAAATAAAATTTCCACAAAAACATGCAATTCATTCTAAAACCTCAGAAACATCATTTTGTTGACAGTTTTGATATCTATGTCCAAATATATAATATAGCATTGACTCTTTGCCAGTTTTATTTCCTAAGAGGGCAAAGTGCTTAGAATATAATATATACAGTGGGTATTCGACAAATATTTGTTGAAGACATGAAATTTCTTTTTTATTTCCTCCTTTTATTCATTAATAATACATTTTTGAATTTCCATTTGTAAACCAGACATTTTGTTAATTACTTTGAATACATAAGTTTAAGTGTAAAATGTTGTCATAATATAAATCCTTGTTTAGATATTGTTACCCTATTCATTAGGTAGACTGTGCTGGGATGCTTCCTGGGTCTGAAGAGTTAAAAATGTTTAGTTTATAATGACCTCCTTCACATCCCAATTGTTACTTATCTGTGAAATCACGTGATACGCTTCTGAAGGAAGATAATTATTCAAAGCTATATTTCACAAAAAGTTACACATTCAAAAACAGAGTGTTCTTAAATTGCAAAGTTATAAAACTAAGTTAAAAATTACTCAATTTCCAACTATCTGGACGGGTAAAGCTCATTAGATTTTTGATAGAATTTTATTCATCTACAAGTTATAAGTAAAAGTAACCCGTCTGTCTACAATGCTTCATGTACCAAAGACTTGTAATTTATCGTGTTTCCTGATCCCTCAAGGAAAGAAGAGATTTTAATAAGAAGCTGTGTTAAGTTCAAGCCATTAATGTCATATATTATTTAGCTCCAACTATCATAATGGTGTCTATGAACTTTCTTTGCTCATTATTTTTATGCTTGCTTTAACATAGCAAGCAGCTTGTCCTCTCATCCTGTCAGATCCACAGAGCTATGCACTGTTGGTCTGAGTACTTGACAGAGAGCTGTCAAGAACTCTTAAGACCCTTTTGCTGATTCGTTTGGGTGTCAGGCTCTAAAGGAAGTTCTTCTTAAGAAAAGACAGCCTATCCCTGATTTGGGGGCAAAAGGGAAGATCAGTTATAATATCTTCTGGGCTCAAAATACTCAAATGTAAATGCTGTGCCATTTAGTTAGGACACTTTATATTGTGCTATGCTGGTTCCAGACAGCTGTGTTTAATAGAGATAAAAATAAATACAGCAGTCAGTTCCACACTTCTTTCCCCTGGAAGGTGAACACAATTTTGAAACAGGTAAAATTAAGAATAAAAAGCGTGTTCTTCCAAAGAGATAAAGTGATATCTCAGTCAAGAATTTGACACAAGATAGAGGTGAAAACACTCATGTAAAGTAAGAACATCTTGAATTTGCAGTTGAACTAGCTGTATAATCATGGGCTAATGCCAAGCTCTCTGAAACTTTGCTTCCCTTGTAAGCATGAATCTTAAAACGATAAATAACTTATATGACCATTGTAAAACAAGGTATTAAGAAAAAGGTCTTGTGACCAAGATGGTGCTAATATTTCTTTCAGGTTGACTAAACTTTAGACAGACTTCTTCCAGATTTTATCTAAGCCCTAACCTCCATTTCTTTAGATCATTTACTTTAGAAAACTTGTCATTGTGAATTCTTCCTCTGCCCTTTTCAGATATAAAAAATAATTTTAAAGCCTTTTGCCAGATTTACTATCCAGGATTGTCTTAAGGATCAGAGGCCATTCCCTTGAAATGTAATCATTAAGGAAGACAGGCCCTCGGTCTCTGAGGGAGAGTAGGAGCCTGGCATCAGGGGGTGCCTTGCCCTAAATTTTAAAATGATCTCCTTTCATAAAGATATGAGAAAGTCTACTTTTCCTTTGTGTAGGCAAATTAGTAAATACAAATGGCCTATGTTCCCCCTCTTTCTCACCCTCTTTTCAGTTCTTAAAAACTCTCTAGCTCTTTGTTTCAGGAGAATTGAGTTTAAAAGGTAGCTGTCCTCTGTCCTCTCTCCTCTGTAGCAAGAGCCTCTACCTGTTTAACTTCATCAGTCTCTTGTTGCTTTGACACATGCTAACACTCTCTTTGTGTTTACCATGCATACCACAGCATTCACCTTTGATGATTATCCTTTTTTGCTGAAAAATGACCCAAAGGCTGAGTAAACCATTAATATTGCTTGGTGAATCCTTTCTCAGCATATCTCCCTGAATACAATGTGATTCAGACAGCTCTCATTCTGCACACTGAAACTGAAAATCCTTCTCTTACTGGGACATTTTTCCTAGTAATATTTGTTCATTTTTTAATTATTAAATCCTCTCCTTGCCTAAAATGTTTCCAGAAGCAACAATAAAATATCATTAATTAAAAATGAAAAAAGTGATAAATTTGCATGATAAAATCTTGCAGTAATAGGAAATAGTTTTAAAAAGGGAATAAAACCCTCTAGACTATATACCAGGGAAACTATTTCAAATAGGGTGATTTTTTCATAAAGATATTTTCATGCTTAATCATGAATATAAATTTCTTTTAAATAAATTGGAAATTTGGGAATATGTTGTGAATACTTTGTAATTTTTAGAACAATTTATGTTTCTATAATGAATGAAATGAAAATGTTCTAACATTTAATGTGAACACATATAGGTATTTTAAATAGACATATACACACACCCACACACTCAATTTCAGTCTCTTAAAATTTATTTATCTATTTATAGTTATTTATTTTATTTTATTTTTATTTGCTTATATATATAATTTGTTGTCAAGTTAGCTAACATACAGTGTATATACAGTGTGCTCTTGATTTCGGGTCTAGAGTCCCATGATTCATCACTTACATACAACACCCACTGCTCATCCCAACAAGTGCCCTTCTCAATGCCCATCACCCATTTCCCCCCCTCCCCAACCCTCCATCAACTCTCAGTTCTCTGTATTTAAGAGTCTCTTAGGGTTTATCTCCCTCTCTGTTTGAAACTATTTTTCCTCTTCCCTTCCCCCATGGTCTTCTGTTAAGTTTCTCAAGTTCCACACACGTGAAAACATAAAATATCTGTCCTTCTCTGACTGACTTATTTCACTCAGCATAATACCCTCCAGTTCCATCCACGTTGTTCCAAATGGCAGGATTTCATTCTTTCTCATTGCCAAGTAGTATTCCATTGTGTATATAAACCACATCTTTGTCCATTCATCAGTTGATGGACATTTCAGCTCTTTCCATAATTTGGCTATTGTTGAAAGTGCTGCTATAAACATTGGGGTACATGTGCCCCTATGAATCAGCACTCCTATATTCTTTCAGTAAATTCCTAGTAGTACTATTGCTGGGTCTTAGGGTAGTTTTATTTTTAATTTTTTGAGGAACCGCCACACTTTTCCAGAGTGGCTGCACCAGTTTGCATTCCCACCAACAGTGCAAGAGTGTTCTCATTTCTCCACATTCTTACCAAAATCTATTGTTGCCTGAGTTGCTAATTTTAGCCACTTTGACTGGTTTGAGGTGGTATCTCTGTGGTTTTGATTTGTATTTCCATTTTGATGAGTGATGTTGACCATCTTTTCAAGTGTCTGTTTGCCATCTGGATGTCTTCTTTAGAAAAGTGTCTATTCGTGTCTTCTGCCCATTTCTTCACTGGATTGTTTTTTGGTTGCTGAGTTTGGTAAGTTCTGTATAGATTTGGGATACTAACCCTTTTTCTGATATGTCATTTGCAAGTATCTTCTTCCATTCCACTGGTTGCCTTTTAGTTTTGTTGATTGTTTCCTTTGCAGTCCAGAAGCTTTTTGTCTGGAGAGGTCCCAATATTTCAGTTTTGCTTTTATTTTCCTTGCCTCTGGAAATGTGTTAAGTAAGAAGTTGCTGTGGCTGAGGTCAAAGAGGTTGTTGCCTGCTTTATCCTGTAGGATTTTGATGGTTTCCTGTCTCACATTTAATTCTTCCATCTATTTTGAGTTTATTTTTGTGCATGGTGTAAGAAAGTGATCTGGGTTCATTCTTCTGCATGTAGTCCAGTTCTCCCAGCACTATTTATTGAAGAGACTGTCTTTTTTCCATTGGATGCTCTTTCCTGATTTGTCACAGACTAGTTAGCCATACATTTGTGGGTCCAATTCTGGGTTCTCTATTCTATTACATTGGTCTATGTATCTGTTCTTGTGCCAGTACCATACTGTTTTGATGATTACAGCCTTGTAGTAGAGGCTAAAGTCCGGGACTGTGATGCCTCCCACTTTGGTTTTCTTTTTCAACATAACTTTGGCTATTTTGGGTCTTTTTTGGTCATATATCACACATCTGATATTACTACTGAAATAAGTGTCTCAGTTAAGAATTTAACAGCACTAATGAACATATTGTGTCTCTTCTATTTTCAACTATCCCCCAAACACACGCCTCTTATGGACTCTCACTGCACAGATCGAAAGTGAGGGAATAGAGGAAGATTTGCCATGGGAATGGACATCAAAAGAAAGCCATAATAGCAATATTTATATCAGACAAACTAGTTTTTAAACCAAAGACTGTAACAGGAAATGAATAAGGTCACTATATCATCATAAAGGAGACAATCTAACAAAAAGATCCAGCAATTATAAATATGCATCCAACATGGAGGCACCCAAATATATAAAACAATAACAAATATTAAAATACTTAATGTTAATATAATAATAGTAGGGAACTGTAACAAAACAAATACATCAATGGACAAATAATCTAAATAGAAGATCAACAAGGAAACAATGGCTTTGAATGACACACTAGACCAGATGGACTGAACTGATATATTCAGAACATTCCATCCGAAAGCAGCAGAATACACATTCTTTTCAAGTGCACATGGGACATTCTCCAGAATAGATCACATAGTAGAACACAAATCAGGCCCCAACAAGTACAAAAAGACTGAGATCATACCATGCATATTTTCTGACCACAATTCTATGAACAACCACAAGAAAAATTTTGAAAGATCACAAATACATGGAGTTTAAATAACATGCTACTGAATGAGGAATGGGTCAACCAGGAAATAAAAGAAAAAAACTTTTAAAAAATACATGGAAACAAATGAAAATGAGACAATGATAATCCAAAACCTTTCAGATGCAGCAAAAGTGTGCCTAAGAGAGAAGTATATAGCAATACAGATCTGCCACAAGAAGCAAGAAAAAGTTCAAATAACCTAACCTTACACCTAAATGAGCTAGGAAAAGAACAACAAACAAGGCCTAAAGACAGAAGAAGGAAGGAAATAATAAAGATTAGAGCAGAAATAAATGATGTAGAAACAAGCAACAACAACAACAAAAACAGTAGAACAGATCAAAGAAACCACGAGGTGGTTCTTTGAAAATAATATTAAAATTGATAAACCTCTAGCCAGATCTATCAAACAGAAATGAAAAAGGAAAAAAAAATAAAATCACAAATAAGAGAGGATAAATAACAACAAACACCACAGTACTACAAACAATTATAAGAGAAAACTATGAAAAACTATGTGCCAACAAATTGGGCAACCTGGAAAAAAATGGGTAAATTACCAGGAACTATATATATATATAAACTACTGAAAGTGAAATAGGTAGAAATAGAAAACTTAAACAGACCTAAAACCATCAAAGAAATTGAACCAATAATAAAAAATCACCCAACAAACAAAGGTCCAGGGTCAGATGGCTTCACAGGAGAATTCTACCAAACATTTAACAAAAAGTTAATACCTATTCTTCTCAAACTATTCCAAAAAATGGAAATGGAAGAAAAGTGCCAAATTCATTCTATGAGGCCAGCATTACCCTGATACCAAAAAGCAGAAAAGGACTTCACTAAAAGGAACTATAGGCCAATATCCCTGATGAACTTGGATGCAGAAATTCTCAACAAAATACTACCAAATTGAATCTAAAACTACATTAAAAACATCATTCATCACAAGCAACTAGGATTTATTCTTGTGCTGCAAGGGTGGTTCAATATTCATAAATCAATCAACATGATATAGCACATTAATAAGAGAACAATATTATCCTCTCCATAAATGCAAAAAAAATTGACAAAATACAACATCCATTCATGATAAAAACTGTCAATGAAGTAGGGATAGAGGGAACATACCTCCAACATCATAAAAACCGTATATGAAAAATCCACACTTAATATCATTACTAATAGGAACAAAACTGAGAAATTTTCCTCTATGGTCAGGAAAACAACAAAGCTGTACAGTCTCACCACTTTTATTCAACACAATACTCGAAGACCTAGACACAGCAATCAGTCAACACAAAGAAATAAAAGGCATACAGATTGGCAAGGAAGAAGTGAAACTTTCACTACTTGCAGATGACATTACTCTATGTAGAAAACCTGGAAGACTCCACCAAAAAAAAATTGCTAGAACTGATACATGAATTCAGTAATGTCTCAGGATACAAAATCAGGATACAGAAATCTGTCGCATTTCTATACACCTATATTGAAGCAACAGAAAGATAAATCAAGGAATCAATCCCATTTGCAATTGCACAAGAAATCATAAGATATCTAGGAATAAACTAAGAGGTAGAAGATCTATACTCTCAAAACTATAGATTGCTGATAAAAGAAATTCAAGAGGACACAAATAAATGGAAAGACATTCCATGCTCATGCATTTGGAGAACACATACTGTTAAAATGCCTATATTACCCTAAGTAATCTGTATATTTAATGCAATCTCTACAAAAATACCATCAGCATTTTTCAGACCTAGAAAAACAATCCTAAATTCGTATGAAACTACAGAAGCCCCCTAGTAGACAAAGCCATCTTGTAAAAGAAAAGCAAACTCGGGGCACCATAATTCCAGACTTCAAGTTCTATTACAAATATGTAGTGATCAAGGCAGTATAGTACTGGCACAAAAATAGACACACAGATGAATGGAACAGAATAAAAAACCCAGAAATAAACCCGCAACTATATGATCAATTAATCTTCAACAAAACAGGAAATAATATCCAATGGAAAAAAAAGGCAGTCTCTTCAACAAATGGTAGTGGGAAAACTGGAGTGACATGCAAAAGAAAGAAGCTGGCCCACTTCCTTACACCATACATAAAAATAAACTCAAAATGGATGAAATCCCTAAATGTGAGATAGGAAACCATCAAAATCCTCGAAGAGAATACAGGCAGTAACCTCTTTGACATCAGTCATAGCAACTTCTTACAGGTATGTCTCCTGAGGCAAGGGAAACAAAAGCAAAATAAACTATTGGGATTTCATCAAGAGAAAAAATTTCTAGACATGAAGCAAACAATTAAGAAAACTAAAAGGCAACCTATGGAACAGGAGAAGATATTTCCATAGACCTATCTGAGAAAGTGTTGGTATCCAAAGTTTATAGAGAACTTCTCAAACGCAATAACCAAAAAACAAATAGTCCAGTAAATAAATGGGCAGAAGATATATGTATAGACATTTTTTCAAAGAAAACATACAGATGACCAATGGACACATGAAAAGATGCTCAGTGTCACTCATCATCAGGGAAATGCAAATCAAAACTACAGTGACGTATTACCTCACACCAGTCAGAATGGCTAAAATTAACAACATAGTAAAAAACAGATGTTGAAGATGATGTGAGAAAGGGGAGCCCTCTTGCACTATTGGTGGGAAAACAAACTGATGCAGTAATCTGGAAAACAGTATGGAGGTTGCTCAAAAAGTTAAAAATAGAACTACCCTATGATTCAGCAATTGCACTACTAGGTATTTACCCAGAGAATCCAGAAATTCTAAATCGAAGGGATACATGCACCCTGATTTATAGCAGCATTATCAACAATAGCCAAGTTGTGGAAGGAGCTCAAATGTCCACTGACTGATGAATGGATAAAGAAGAGGTGGTGTGTGGGTGTGTGTATAAATATATACCACTTCTTCTTTATCCATGTATCTATCTATCTATATCCATCTATCTGTCTATCTGTAGATATAGATATAGATAAATATAGATTAGATATAGATATAGATGATATAGACTAGATACAGAATGAAGTCTTGCCTGTGCATTGACATGGATAGAGCTAGAAAGTATTATGCTAAGCAAAATAAGTCAGAGAAAGAGAAATACCATATGATTTCACTCATGTGGAATTTAGGAAACAAAAGAGATGAACATGGGGGGAGAGAAGAGAGGAAAACCAAGAAACAGTCTTAACTGTAGAGAACAAACTGATGGTTACTGGAAGGGAGTGGCAGGGGAATGGGTTAAAGAGCTGATGGTCAAAAAGTAGGGACTTGTGATGAGCAGTGGTGATGATTGTATTTAAGTATGGAATCACTAAATTCTACATCTATAACAAAATTTAAAAAAACTCAGGAAAACTCCTAGTGGCAGAGAATACGATGATTGTGATATGTATAGTTATTTGTTTCTTTGTTTAAATCCAAAGAACAAAGAGAAGGCAGCAAAATTTTGTCAGATTTTTGTTTTGAAAAGATCTTTCGGCTACATATGAAGATCAGAATTATAGGGGCTAAGATGTTAAAAGACCAGTTTTGGATGCTGTCACAGTAGTCCAAATGAGAAGTGATGTTTGTGAGTATGTTAGTAGTAAATACAGGGGGAAAAAAGGATGTGGGTTTGAGAAATATTTAGTAGATAACACTAACCAATGCAGCAGTGCATTGAATATAGGAGTGGCTTACAGGGAGAGGTGAAAGAATGACACCAAATTTGTGTATGTTTGTGGATTATGGTGCTATTTTCTGGAGTAGGAAACACTGCATAAGGGTCACATTTGTTCACTTTCATGAGTTAGAAGATGTACTGAAACATACAAAAATTATTGAGAAGCATGTTACTATTGTCTTGTACTGAGGAGTTCTAATTACTGCATTTTGTTCCATTGAATGTAAATGCTTCATTTTGTTTAGAATTTCTTCATTGCTGGACAGTTAAACTCTGTTCAACTTTTCATTAAAATAGATGATGCTACGATTGGACATCTTGGTGCCATTAGCTTGTTCCTTGTTTTAGATTATTTATTAGAATGAACACACTAGAAATAGAAGTCCTGGGTCAATGAGTACTAAAACTTTTTTGCACTTAGTGAATGTTGCCAACTAATTTTCCAAAATACTGTAATTACTTATACTGCCCCTAGCAAAACATACATATACAAGCTTAATTTCACCCGTGTACTCATGACAAGTTCAATAAACCACACATCCACTCCATCATGAAGTCTCTTTTAAAGAAGAAAATAAACCTCTCCACATCCCACATAAGGCTAGCCTTCTGAGATTTCTAAGTTTTATATTTTTCTCAGATTGATTGAGAGTAATAGTGTCTCTGCTTTCAGAGAAAACTCTTTTGTCAGGATGGCCTCAACACTCTAGCACCTACTAAGCAATTAGACTAAAGCAAACAGACACAAAAATAATACTTTACTCAAAGTCTAGGTCATCATTTTACTTAATTATTAATCTTATTCAAAGCAATATTTCCCCTTTAAAAATGATTATTGATGAAACTAAACATTTAAATAAGGATAATTTATAAAGAATATTGTATATATAATATGTATGTATAAAATTGTATGTATCATATATGTGTGTGCATATAAGATTCTGTGTATTAGAAGAACAGAAAATATGTGTGTGTCTGTAGGTGTATCTATATATGTATATATTTTCTCCTGATGTATCATACTGTACCACTCTCTAAAGGCAAATAGTGTTAATTAACATTTTTTTAACCTTTCAGATGTTATTTATTTATTTGTTTCTTTGTTTGTTTTTGGCTATACAATTTTATTAACACAAAGATATCATACTATGTCTACTATTTGGTGACCTGCTTTCTTTTCTCATTTCAAATAATGTTTGGTAGATGATATTTACATATCATTATATGTGGGACTTCTTTTTTATTTTCAAATGAATGCAAAATTTTCCCTTTGTCTAGATGTCCGTAGTTTTTTTGTGTCAGTTTTTATCACTGGATATTGAGAGTGTTTCCATTTGTTTTTATTTTTTTAAAAAAGTGACACCATGCCCATCTTTTTTTCATAGTCATTTACACACCTGTCTAAATACATTTAAGGATAGACTAATAAAAGTGAAATTGCTGAGTCTATATATATATATATTATTATATTATTATATTATATATATTATATATATATAAATATATAACCAAAATTTTAATGTATATATATATATATATAGACTCATTAAAATTTTGGTTATATATTTATATATAGCATTCTGGTAGGAAAGTTGTATCAACTAAATTCTCATTTTATTTATTTATTTACAACTGATAATCGATTTATTAAAAAGGTTGATTTAAACATCTGTATTGGTGACTTCAGTGTTGACTCCTGGCTCAGTACTGATGGGAACAATCTGCTTAAGGTCTCAGAAGGACTGTGCGAATCAATGCATCGCATATGGATCCTCATTTGAGAAAGATCCCAGGTCTTAGAACCGTCACCACAGGGTTTTCTTGTAGTGATTCTGAGTCACCATGGGCATCAGCCTGTCCTTTCACTTTGAGATGTTTTTCCTTTGTGCCTCTGATCAAGTCAGCACATACTCTTTCGAAAGGCTTTATGTTGCTGCTAGGTAGATTAATTCTCATTTGATGAATCGCCACCTATGGTTCCACGGGTGTCTTCCCGGAGTCTTGAAAAGCTGTGGCTGAGTGGTGGTTTCCTGATTAATTTGTTCTTCGCAGAAAGGGAACGGAGCTGAGTCAGGAACAGGAGCGGGTCATCTAGAACTCTGCTGTAGCTGCAACCGCAAGTTCCTCAGAGAGTTAAATTCTAATATTAAATTGTGAGTATACATGGTGGTATGCTGATGAATGCTTAACGAGTGGGTCTCTGGCTTAAAAAAACAAAAACAAAAACAAGCAAAAAAACCGAAACCACAAAACTATCTTTATTGATAGTGATTGACAAACTCCGCGACAAAAATTCTCCAGCCAACACCAGTTTCATACTAACTACCTGAACAATGTTACTGAAATCAGAGTTGTGCAGAAATGAACAAATCAGCTCTCCTGAGCTGGGAAACCTGTCTGTAGTACGCCACTCATTGTGCTTCCTCACAATCACTTAACTATGGTGCTAGCCAACATTTAAGCGTTTTCCATTTTATAGATTAGCAGAGGTACTTGTTTTTAGTAAGTGAATAGTTTTTCATAAGTTAACTGGGCGTTTTCATGTTAGCTGTATGTCCATGTTCTCTGCTTCGTTTCCATAGGATTGTTCATCTTTCTGTAATTAATTTGAACCACTTATTTCTGTAAAAGGAAAGCATTCCTTTTTTTTGTTAAGTTGCTAATATTTGTCTTAGTTGTCATTTATCTTTTAACTTTCATTATGATTTTTTATTTATGTGCTGCAGAGCTTTTAATTTTTATGAAGTCAGATGTATTATCTTTTCTTTTAGGCATTCAGATTTGTAATAATTAGAAATTAATACATGGATAAATTAATTAATGTATTTGGAGGTCAGTTTTCTTACCTGTCAAGTATAAATTGATGGCTATATTTCTTCCCACCTCAAACAGTATATAATCCTTTAAAACACTTCTACTTTGGTACCTTTAACCTAACCTGGGTTATTTCTCTGAGAATCAAGTCTTACAGAGAAAATTTTCACTCAGCAAAATAATCCACCATTCACTAGTAATTTACTTGAGAACAAACCTTCATTTGTATCTTATTCCAATTTCTTGCCAAATGTGTGGAAATTTCCCAACCAAATGACTAGGTTCTTTCTTAAAGTGAGAGCAGGACCCATCTTGTAGTTTTTTGTGGGGAGTGGGGGGAATGTCTTCCAGTGGGAGATGGTTTATTCCTCGTGGATATTATTTCTCATGTTCAGTAAGAATTTCTACTTATGAAATCTCACTGCATAATCCTTATATAGTATATTCTGTAACTTTCCCCTTAACTTTCCTACACTTTTTTTTAAAGGACAAGTGAAAGACAAGGAGAGATATAAACACAAGCAACTTTCAAATTGTGATTTCTTATCAGTTGTAGATGAGCTGTTTTAAGTAATATAGATATAATACCAATGATTTTTTTTTTTTTTGTTTATCTTCAAATTCATCCTCCATTTTTCTACCATGATATCAGGTTCAAAGGACCTTAGATGCAAGATACTGGACTAGATTACACTACATAAATAAGATACAGCCATACCAGAAAAATAGTGTGAATGTGTGTGTGTGTGTGTGTGTGTGTGTGTGTATGTGTATAATTTAGCTGCAATCTCTTCTTAACTCAGAAACTGGTTGTATTTAATATGCTGCTCATAATTATATATATACATATATATACAAATATACATATATATATACAAATATACACATATATGTATGTGTATATATGCATGTACGTACATATAATATACGTATGTATATATGCATATATACACATATATACATATGTATATATATGCACATACATACATATATACATATGTATATATGCACATTTATACATATGTACATATGCACATATACACATTTATACATATGTACATATGTATATATGTGCATATATATACATATATATAATTAAAAATATAGTTATTTAAAAATATGATTGTTAGGATATCTGACAACTTTATAAGTTTCTATTTAACACATTAAGAATCTAAAAGAAGGGGCGCCTGGGTGGCGCAGTCGGTTAAGCGTCCGACTTCAGCCAGGTCACGATCTCGCGGTCCGTGAGTTCGAGCCCCGCGTCAGGCTCTGGGCTGATGGCTCGGAGCCTGGAGCCTGTTTCCGATTCTGTGTCTCCCTCTCTCTCTGCCCCTTCCCCGTTCATGCTCTGTCTCTCTCTGTCCCAAAAATAAATAAACGTTGAAAAAAAAATTAAAAAAAAAAAAAGAATCTAAAAGAAAAAAATATTAAAAGGAATGGTAAGGAACATAATGGGGATCCAGGTAATTTAAGGAGCAGTGGTTGGAAGAGGTCTTCCCTCTTATCTCTTCTGTTACTATCCTCAGTGTTGCTGCTCGAGGTTATCAAGGACTGCAGTTAAAGAAAATGAATGAAGAGATTTATTAACAATAAGAGATGGAGGAATACAAGTCAAGTCCTTTGCATATTCATTTTATCTCAAAGCTCTGAACTGGTAGCAGGTAGCTGCAGTATACCAGAATAGTGATATATTTCTTTCTTTTTTCTTTTTTCCTCCTCCTGTCTCTCTTCTCTCTCTCTGCTCTTCTTTTAGCACATCAGATCCACATTCTAATTAACTGGCATTATAGCAGGGTAGGAAGGAAGGATGAGACTAGTGTATATGTGATGGGTGTAGAGTGAGAAACTGATTCTGACGGGGCGAGGAATTGTAGTAATTAGGAAAAAGCTGAGCGACAAATCGAGATTCTGCAAAACAGAAGGGGGACAAGAGAAATTGCTCTTCCTCTGTAGTACATGAAAGCAAGTGTTTCCAACTGCTTTTTAAAGTTTTTTTTAACAACAGTTTTAGATGTATAGTACAACTGAAAGGAAGGTACAGAGGTTTCTCATATTCCTCCTGCCCCTACACATGCATATCTTTCCTCATCATCAGCGTCCCCTATGAGAATGATACCTTTGTTACAATTGATGAACGGACACTGACCCATCATAATCCCAAGTCCAAAGTTTACATTAGGGTTCGCACCTGGTATTGTGCATGCTGTAGGTACACACAAATGTACAATGACCTGTGTCCCTCACTAAAGTGTCATACAGTGTATTTTCACTGCCCTGAAAATCCTCCGTGCTCTACCGGTTCATCCTCCCTACCTCAGTCCCTAGAAACCAGTGATCTTATTACTGCTTCCATAGTTTTGCCTTTTTGAGAATGTCATATAATTGGAATCATACAGTTTGTAGCCTTTTTAGGTTGGCTTTTCATTTAGTTATGTACATTTAAGTTTCCTCCACGTCTTTGCATGGCTTGATAGCTCATTTCTTCTTAGTGCTAAGTAAAAATTCATTTTCTGATGCACTGCAGTTTATTTATCCTTTCACATATTGAAGGACATCTTGGTTGCTTCCAGGTTTTGGCAATCATGAATAAAGATGCTGTAAACATCCACATGCAGGCTTTTGTGTGGATATAAGTTTCCAACTACTTTGGGTAAATTCCAAGGGGTGTAATTGCTGGATCATTTAGTAAGAGCATGTTTCGTTTAGTAAGAAGCCACCAAACTGTTCTCTAAAGTGTCATGCTATTTTGCATTCCCACCAGCAATGAATGAGAGCTCTTGTTGCTCCGCATCCTGACCAGCTTTTGGTGTTGTCAGTTTGCTGGATTTGGGCCATTGAATAGCTATGTAGCCAAAGACTTTTACATGTTCCAAAAAATCTGACTAAGACTTCTTAATGGCATTGATAAAACAAGTGTGTACTTTGTACTTTTACTTTAAACCAAACTCGTGGGTTTTTTGTTGTTATTGTTGTTTTGTTTTTTTTGGTCCACAATATCAGTATGTTACTGACTGGAGTAAATTTATAAAAGTTAAAATCTTAAAAGCTTTAAATCCAACTTTTATGGTTTCTTAACAAATTCAGGAATCTCCTCTAAAAAATTCTTTAAAAAATCTTTTTTAGTGTTTTTATTATTTATCTTTGAGAGACAGAAAGAGACAGAGTGTGACCAGGGAAGGCAAGAGAGAGGAGACACAGAATCTGAAGCAGGCTCCAGGATCTGAGCTGTCAGCACAGAGCCCGAGACAGGGCTTGAACTTACGAATCACAACCTGAGCCAAAGTCAGACACTTAACTCACTGGGCCACCCAGGTGCCCCTCCTCTAAAAAAAATCTTAAAAGTCAGTTGTGCAGACACTGATAGCCTAAGTTTATCCATGAGATACCCTCTCTGTAGGGGTCTTTCTCTCAGTAGCAGCAAGGAAGACAATAAAGCAAGTGTTTGAGCATAAAGGCTCTAGATAGATTGTTTTGCTTCTGCTAGCAGGATCTTAGGCAAGCATTGGACATACTTCATATCTCAGACTCATCACTACTGAAATTAACAAAATAATAGAATATTTTAATAGAGTATTTTCTGAACCAGATAATCCATGTTAAGTGATTGGGATATGCTGATACCTACCTAAGTCTTAGTAAATTTCAGTTATCATTGTTAACTATGTATAGAAAATGTAATTTATTGAACTTTCGCTTGAAGTGGAACATTTAAAATGTTTCCACTTGAGACACACCTGGGCAGCTCAGTGGTTAAGCAGCTGTCTGATGATTTTGGTTTAGGTCACAATCTCATGGTTGGTGAGTTGAGACCCACATCAGCCTCTGTGCTGACAGTGTGAGGCTGCTTGGGATTCTGTCTCTCTCATTATCTCTCTGATGCTCCTGTTCTCTCTCTCTCTCTCTCAAAATAAATAAACTTAAAAATAAAAATAAAACATAAAATGTTTCCACTTGACGTCCAACTAATTCCCCTTAAGATTGTCCTGCTTTATTAACAAAGAAAGGAAAGGAGATCTGTGTAGTAGATCATGATTACATCACTACCTTTCTCTTTTATCCCTGTCCCAAATTTAAATAATAAAGTGTCCACCTTATTCATTACTAATAGCTACACCCTTGATTTATATGCATGTATATCAAAGTAGAAGTTGCTTCCAACCTGTTCCCCAGTACTGGATTATCTTGGGGCCATTGGTGAAATGTAATGAATACAGAAGTCAATGCAATAATATCATGCCCAAAGTTAAACCTACAGTGCAAAATCAAGTTCCTCCCACTTCTTGCCTCCTAGTCTGTTGTCTTCCAATCATTTTAACAAATTCCACTTAAAAAATAAGGAAGAACTGGGGCGCCTGAGTGGCTCAGTCAGTTAAGCGTCCAACTTCAGCTCAGGTCATGATCTCACAGTCCGTGAGTTCAAGCCCCGTGTTGGGCTCTGTGCTGACAGCTCAGAGCCTGGAGCCCACTTCAGATTCTGTGTCTCCCTCTCTCTCTGCGCCCCTCCCCTTCCCACACTCTGTATCTCTGTCTCTCTCAAAAATAAAAACATATATTTTTTTAAATAGGGGAACTATTATGAAGAAAAACCATCAGGAATAAAATATCCATGATTTTCAAGATAGTACAATCTCATTTTGTTGATTTTTAGTTTTTCTTATGTTTCTCATAGTTTCTCATTCCATGGTCTCCAATGATAGTTCATACTAGTTGATAAAGCAGCATTTAAAATGTCACACCAGTGGCTCAGAGCACTGCACACAGCTGGTGCCAGGGGCAATGCTAGGAGGTAGAGATTGCCATACAAACAGCCAATCAACATCAATACATAATATTTATGGTGATTGAGATATTGGTCAATCATAAACAGTAAATATGGGGAAAACAGCTTTAATGCTAACTGTGCCAAGTATCTATGGGTGTCTTCATTGTGATATGAAGAACCCAGAAGACAGTGAGGCATTTCCAAGTGCCTTTCATCTCCTCTAGCAGGAACAACAGCTTATCTTAGTTACTGATATAACTGATGACTACATTTGGCAAAAATATAATCATATATCATTATGATCATTTTCTCATTGGCCACATATTACTAACTATATAGTTCTTAGCTCTTCTTGGAAATTCTTCATGTAAACTAACAGAGGAAATATATAGAAAAATCCTTTCAATGTATTTACTTGTCATTAACTGCTAAGTTTTAGTTTAAAATTAGAAATACAAAAATTGCAGCTTTCTGGGTTTTTTTAAATTTTTTTTAACGTTTATTTATTTTTGAGACAGAGAGAGACAGAGCATGAACGGGGGAGGGGCAGAGAGAGAGGGAGACACAGAATCGGAAGCATGCTCCAGGCTCTGAGCCATCAGCCCAGAGCCCAACGCGGGGCTCGAACTCACGTACCGTGAGATCGTGACCTGAGCTAAAGTCGGACACTTAACCGACTGAGCCACCCAGGTGCCCCTGCAGCTTTCTGTTTTTAAAAGTAAGCAGATCCAAACTTTGTCTAGTGAATCAGAAGACCTCTAAGAGTGAACAACTGACGTTTTGTTAAAGTTGTAAAGAATCTGACATGGTAAATAATTGAAATACTTGACTTTTTTCTTAGGAATTATCAGAGTTACATACTTATTAGACTTTTGTACTATATGTATGTACATATATATAGATGAACATATATTCAGTAAAACCTTGGATTGTGAGGACTCGTTCTGTGAGTGTTCCAAATATAAGCAAACATTTCTAATAAATTTTAACTTGATAAATGAGTGATGTCTTGCCATATGAGTAGTATGTGATGCCAACAATCACATGATCACAATTGAGCCAATGGTTCTTGAAATTCACTTTAATATACAAGCGCTTTGGATTACAAGCACATTTCTGCAAAGAATTATGCTCACAAACCAAGGTGTTACTCTATATGTTCTTATCCTTCTTTCTTTGTAGCAGAATTTAAGGGCTCAACTTTGTGACTTTACTTCTCTAAAGGAGACACCTTTCAATCTATCCTTTGAATTTCTTCTTCTTCCAGAAGTTACTGTGGTTTGTAATGATGATTACCCAAACCTTTCCTTGGTTGCCCTCAAAGATAGACATAAAGGATCCATTCATGTTAAGTACTTTGCTGTTTTTTTTTTTTTTTCAGTGGAAAAACTAATGGATGTTCTAATAAACAACAGTAAAAGTACAAACATCATAAATAACAATGTCGAAATAATGAAAGAATACTACCACATAACCTGATCACTTAAGAACAAGTTTAGGTATACTTTCTTATTTTTCTTCTGTAATAGAGGGTTTTAAATTTGAGTTCTGTGCCTACCATAACAACGTTCCCTCAGAACTTTGACATCAAAGAACATAACTGACTGAAGCCAACAGTGCTGGGCTTCATCTACCTAAGATTCCCCTGCCCGCCACAAACACATTTCCTTCCTTCCCTCTCTTTCACCAGGTCAGTGCTACTTGCAGTGGGATAGCTTTCTTGGCACCACCTCCCTCTTGCCCTTTTAATTTGATCACATAGGCATTTTCCCTAATACATCTTTTAGTGTTTTCTTTTGTTTCCATATTGAAGTCTGCTTGTCAGAAGACCTGAATTTACATAAGCCTCATGAGAATTTATTCTCATTCCATCATTCCATCGCGCGCACACACACACACACACACACACACACACACACACTATGCTCATTTAGATAAATGTGTGGAAAGAGTAAAAATGAAAAACCTACTAATATGATGTTTTCATGTAAATAAATAATATTTAACCTGAAATAGTCTCAGAAATAGAGATACTGGTTATACATTTATATTAAATATTCTAGTAAATGTTTGTATTTGTTGAGTTTTTGAGATCATGAATATCTTGGCAAGTTGTATTTTGTTTTTTTTTTTTTTTAAATTTTTTTTTTCAACGTTTATTTATTTTTGGGACAGAGAGAGACAGAGCATGAACGGGGGAGGGGCAGAGAGAGAGGGAGACACAGAATCGGAAACAGGCTCCAGGCTCTGAGCCATCAGCCCAGAGCCTGACGCGGGGCTCGAACTCACGGACCGCAAGATCGTGACCTGGCTGAAGTCGGACGCTTAACCGACTGCGCCACCCAGGCGCCCCGGCAAGTTGTATTTTGAAAAGGTTTATTAACATGTGGTTGATAATTTCATAGCAATCTTTATAAAACCTGAATGCACATAACAAGAGACATAAAACAACTTGTCCTTGTCTTTAGGAAATGTGCACAAAGTTCTTAAGTTAAGAGGAGAAGATTAAAAGTGCCCCTAGAAATTGCAGGTTCCACTATCGTGGGTTCTATCTTTGTTCTGTCACTCCTGCTACCTTAACTAATCCACACTATTTTTTCAAATAAACTTTGGTTTCTTATCTGAGCCATGAACTGTTTGGAAACAGGAAGAGAAGCGAAAGTTGAAAAACCACAGTAAAGTGATATCCTATCAGTAAGGTTTAAAACCACTCTACCTTCTGTTTCAATTACCAGTGACAAGCTAGGCATAAAACATGTCATAGAAAATGTCACTTGCTGGATTAATTTGTCTCACCTCTGTTGGAAAACAACAATCCATATCAAGATTCTTATATTTGTTGCTTAGACAAAATACAAATCCAGTTGTTCTAGTCCAAGCATATTTATAATCCTCAAACAAAAACGTTAATGGACAAGAGGTTATGGCAGTTTCTGTGAAGTTAAGAAAAAAAGAAAAGGAGCAATTGTGTAATGATCCAATCACTTTAGACCATGATAAATAAATCATAATATTTTCTATGAAACTCTAGGCTTCTAAAATGTATAGGAATTCCCCTCAGATTATGGAAAATGCAGCAATGGTGGCTTAGCAAGTAATTGCAAACAGAAGAACTAGAATGAAGAGTTGGAAAAATCCAGAATTTGAGATGTATATCTGGAGGATTAATCCAAACTTCATTGGAGTGGAGTGAAAGTTCATGAAGAGTGTTGTTTTGAAATAATATTGAAAAACTACAGCTAAGTATGGCTGACAGGATATATTGAATGTCACAATAAAGAGTGTTTCCCATTCAGGAGGAGGTATATACTAATGATGCCCAAAGAAGGGGACATTCTCATGGAATTCACTATTGTTGAATGTTTCTGATAGGTCAAGGGGAAAAAGACTGATGAGAGAGATTAGATTCAGTGATTAACAATACCATTTATTATTTACCCACATCAATAATTTTAGCAGGTACTTCACCTTCATTCACTTCATTTAACGATCATAATAACCATATGAGTTGAATACTCTCATATACGTTTTGGTGGTGAAAAACAGCAACTTAGTGAGATCAAGCAACATTTTTAGTCCTTGGTTAAATAGGAGGATCTGGATTCAAATACACATCTTTAGGACTGCAAAGCCCATTTCTTAACCACTGCAGTGTTCCACAGAATTTGTGACTCTTCACATAATTTTCATAAGTTAATTAAGTAGTTAAGAAGTAGGTAAGTGGTCAACAAATAAAGCAACCAGGTAAGAACTTCTTTTGAGAGGGTTTGGGGTTAATAAGGAAAAGCCTGAGAGCTTGAGAGTAACCGGATCAACGGTGTCAGTTGTTGTTCAGAGTGGTATGCATCTCTCAGGTCTCCAGCCTTAGTAGTTTTGGGCACTTTGCCCATTTAAGGTGTGATCCCAAACCCCCTGCCAATGTGCCTTTACTTTATCTTTGTTCCTTAACCAGGGCATTCTCATCTTTTATCAGAAATGGAGGGATGGGGTTTTATATGTTCCTTATTATACAATTTCAGGTAATGCAATTTAGGGCAAGGTGCATTGCTTTTCTTCCTTTTAAAGGGTATCACAGTGAAGTAGGGTTGGAGTGTTTTCTTTTCTTTTTTTTTTTTTTTTTTGGTACATATTGCTTTTGAATAGAATCCTAAGCTCTGTCAAACGCAGATTTTTAGCAACTAAGAAGCAATAAAACTGAAAGGAAACATCTTCTGAAGCAAACTCATGAGAAAGAGGCAGAATTTGAGGAAGAAACTGGAGATTACAGGGGAGAATGTCCAGTGGGGATGTTAAGACAAAGGCCAAAAATGTGGGAACTAAAATCCATAATCTGTCATGGTTTCCTGTGAGTAGTAAAGTGCTTACACTAAGCCAGGTGTTGTAGGCACAGAGTAGGTAAACTGGCAGCACTGATACAGTCGGGTTGCCTCACATCCAGCTCTCCTAAAGCCCAGCAAAGAGAGAACCTCCAACAACCAGTAAAGGAAGATTCAGGAAGGACCGGAGCCATTATTGCTTTCATCGTTGCTCTTGCTTCTCTGCCAAAGAATCCAGAACATAAAGCTATAAAACATATTTTGAAAAACAACCATTTTTTTTCAAACTTAACAGGGTAGAAGAGAGATGCATTAGGTAAGGAAATATGATGTCATTTTAAAAAACTTTATATCTTAAAACAAGAAAACTATTTTTACCGAATAGTCCAGTGCCCTTGCCCTGATAGGAGATCTCCTCCAAGTGATGACTGACAGACCTGGATGTTGTCTGTGGCTTTGCCAATTCAATACATAATAAGAGAGAGCTGGCTGCTGTCTGTGGCTTTGCCACCTTCGATATGTAGCTTCCAAGGTTGCCATACTCCTCTGCCTGAAACTGCAAAAGGGAAAAGCATGAATGATGATGCACAAAAGATTGTTATGGGTATGGCCGAAAAGTGCTTTGTTTTACCCTTACGGTCTTTTGGCTAATATGGCACACATAAGTGCAAAGCAGGCCGGGAAGTATGGCCAAAACAAAGGGAATGAATTTGGTGATAAGCTGTCAGTCTTTACCACAAAGGGTGAGAAATTGTTGTAAGGTTGTAAGTAGTAGTTTCTAATTTTTATTTTAAGCAAAAACTGTTTTTTTGAATTAATAGAAGATATTAATTCAGCTTTTTTTTTGCAAAAGAAAAAAAAACAAATTACAAGTTGTTATGGAGTATATCAAGCCAAACTATTCTGCACATTGAGTTGAAAGTTTGTCTTAGTTCTTGATTTTTTGCATTTCTAAAGTTTATTAAGATTTTGAATGGACATAGGCCAGAGCAGGGAAATAGAAACTAACCTCTCCCTCTGTCACTGCAGCAATCTAGAGAAGGCTAAGGTAGAAGTCAGGTTCAACACGTCACCATTGAGGGAGATAGACTGGCCCCTGCCATCTGACAGCAGGAGAATGGACAATAAGGCAAGAGAGAGCCAGAAAGACTTACCCTGTAAAGTCTCATCCTTTGTGGTATCCAGGAGAATTTATGGCCCTTGTCTGGTGCTAACATTTTCTTTTCTGAGTTGTAATTTCGTCCTGCTATCTCCAAGCTTTCACTAAAGTTTAGTTGAGAGTTACAGCTTGGACTAAGCAGAGTTTTATAGTATTAAGGGAGAAATCTGCTCTTGTGTTTGGAGTGGAGAATTATGGGCAGACTGGTGGCAGGCGGAGAGAACAAGTAACTAGGTGATCTTCAGGAGCTGGATCACAAACCAGAACCCTTTTGCTAGTGACTGGAAGCCTGTGGTCCAGATATACTTAGGGACTAGAACCCAATAAAACCCTAGGTTTCTGTAGTCACACAACATAAATGTTCTTAAAAATGCCTTCTTTGTTTATGATAAAAAGGCTTATTCTTTACTGGTAGAATATCTAGGGTACATCAGAATTAATAAATCATGGAATATAAAAACATGACTCCAAGACTATAATCAGAGTTAATTTTTCCTGTGAGAATAGGCAACATACTTCATGGCTCTGAATTTATTAATTCAAAATAATGTAATAACGCCTAACTCATACTTTTTTCTGGTAATATAAGGTATATGAATATTCTCTTGGAACTCTAAAGTACTATATAAGTATTGGGGATAAGCACTCATGCTGAAAATTCACAAATAGTCATGTATATTAATATTTTACTGTCTAATAAAAGGTTGATTGTCTTGTTGATATTCTTGTATGCATTCACTTAGACAGTTTCTCCATTCCTCCAGCATGGAAATCAATAATAATGTTTCCATTTTGAATGAAAGGATGTGTGGCATGGAAATATTTTTATTTTTTTTTTCTCAATTGGTTCAGATAAGAAAAAGTTTGTTTACCACTGCCATAGGGGAAAGAGTTCATCACTGCTAAATCACCAGGCTAAATAGTGGAGATGTTAATCAGAATTGTACCCGGGCTGTTTTAAAGGTTAAAGTTTGCTCAAAGCCATGAAAATAATTTAAATTAAAAAATGGAACTTACCATTCCATGTTGTTCTGTATACTTTCAAGTCGAAAGCACACAATGTTCATTTAAAAATGTTATTGAGTTATCAAAATGCAATGCAAAAATATGATATTTAGGTAGAAAAGGTCAGATTAAAAAACACAGGAGCCTCAAAAACTTGAAATGTCAAGATTCTGGGGAAAACTACAAAATAATTTTTAAGCTTACTATTTGAGTAAAACTATTTCTTGTGAAGTATAAAGGAAATGCAATATAGCACAGTGATACAGCTTTTTGTAAAAGGTATGATTGATAAGTTCTCTCTAGGGAGTAATATTTGCAGGTCTGGGAGTTTGAGGGCATGTTGAAAGGTATTAGTTTAAATAATAAATGCTACTGCTTTGGTAATGTTGGATTTTTTTTGAGTAATCTGACATCTGTGGAATTTTTACTACAAGGATAACTCTAGGAACGTGTATGAAAATATAGCTAAAACTTCTTAATGTCTTTGTTCTTTTAAAAATTAAATTAATTGTAGAAGGGATTAATTCAGCAATATACAGACGTGTTTTAAGGTGGAACAGAATAAGCAAAATCCAAAACAATAACTTTTCAAAAATCAAATATCCATCTCAGTTGTAGATAACTGTGTTAGCGAATTGGGCCATTGAGTGCCAGTGGTACTAACGGGTACATTTGATTTCTAAAACTTTATATTTTTCAGAAATTGTGAGGTCCTCTATTCCAATTTTGAATAGTGCTTCTCTGGATCTCTTAGAATTTGTAGCCTACTTCTATGAAGATTATAGGGTATTCAGGATTCAGTATTTTGATTTTAGGATATTTAGGGATTTAGAATAGCATCAAAATTCAATGCAAAAGGAAACAGTAAATGAGAACAAAATTGTGACAAGAGGGTTTTTTTGGCTCTTTTATTGGAAGGAGGTCCTTTCCCCGATAAGATTTCAGGGAAGGGGTAAAATTATTGTTGGGAAAAGGAACATAATTTACCCCATGAGAGGGCTTTATCCCTTCCCACTTCTCTGTTATGATATATATAGAACACCAGACCAACCAAAAATGCTGCCTGAAATTTTACAAAACGTCTTTCCTTGTGTTAAGACTCGAAAGGCTTTAGTATTCAGTTTGTCAATTTTGAGTTTAGTACATAATCTGTATCATTTCCCAAACAGCAACTCACATACTGTATGGGAGCTGAAGAAACACTTGACAATCTGAGGGAAAATTAGGGAAAGGAAAATAAAATAGGGAAAACATTCTACCTAAAAGAGATAAAGTTTTTATATTTTTCCTTGCTTCACAGTTTCTTCTAGAGCTATTAGTAAACAAAGTTGCCTTAAACTAACAACTGATATTTCTGGGCTTTAGGAAATTTACTTTCTTTCCTTTTTACTTTAAGGGATACTAAGCAAACCAAAATCCAAAAAGACTTGTTAAAGTGGAAAGATGTCTTCCTGAATGACAGTTCTCCAGACAGAGTTCAAATACAAAGTATAATCTTTGTCTCACCTCTTTTGAGAACATCCCCATGTTTAAAATAGGCTGACTTGGGAGTTGCAGTTACAGAAATGTCATGCTAGGAAACCTTTTGTTAACAGGGATTCAGTTTGTAAGGGCGGTGGACTACAGAGAGGACTTTTTTTTTTTTTTTAATTTTTTTTTTCAACGTTTATTTATTTTTGGGACAGAGAGAGACAGAGCATGAACGGGGGAGGGGCAGAGAGAGACGGAGACACAGAATCGGAAACAGGCTCCAGGCTCTGAGCCATCAGCCCAGAGCCCGACGCGGGGCTCGAACTCACGGACCGCGAGATCGTGACCTGGCTGAAGTCGGACGCTTAACCGACTGCGCCACCCAGGCGCCCCAGAGGGGACTTTTTTTTAAGGGAAAGTAAAAGATGTTTTCCTTTACAGGAGTATATTCTCACCTCCTGAAACAGTGTCATTCCCATCCTTGTTCCCCAAGGCCAGTGTTCTCATTCTCCTGATATACAACCTTCTTTGTTTTTCAAAATCCTTATATTTCCTTCCCCTCCTTTAGGAAGCTCTCCTTGGCTTTCCCTCCGGCTGCCTGGACAGCAGGTCTGTCCTGAGTCTTCTCAGGTTTACCAGTGGACTATGAGCTCCATAGGGTAGCTGTTCTATTTTTACACTATTTATGCTCGGTACCAGAAATTGTAGTTGGCATGCTAAATGTATGAGCAAAATTGGATACATCAAGAAAAACATTAATATGCTTTTGACATTTTCTCCTCACAAATTCTTTTTATTCTTCAAGGCCTAGTTTTAATTTCCTTCATGAGCAATTTCTCTCCTATGGCACTTTTACACATGTCCTTATCATTATACTTTTTCTATTTCATAATGATGTGAGTTGATTGAATTCCCACAGAATTAGACATCCTCATGCCCCCCCCCCCACCATGTGTGCAGTACTAGTACATAGTGGGTATTCCAGATGTGCTCACAGAGAATGAGGATGGGTAGCACAAATGAAAATTGTGCACCCAAGAGTTGTTTTTCATTTGATGCCTTATATACAGTTTGCCTAGAAGTAGGAATTCATAGCTAATAAGTTTAGGAGAATAGTGTAGATGAGAAATTTTGCTTGGGGTGTGTTAAATCTCCTAGTGACGGGGCACCTGGGTGGCTCAGTTGGTTAACATCCAGCTTCGGCTCAGGTCATGATCTCATAGTTTGTGAGTTCGAGCCCTACACCTGACTCTGGGCTGACAGCTTGAAACCTGGAGCCTGCTTCACATTCTGTGTCTCACACTCTCTCTGTCGCTCCTCTGCTTGCACTCTGTCTCTCTCAAAAATAAATGAACATTAAGAAAAAATCTCCTGGTGTGATGGTTGTTACCTAATTCTATTTGTAATTCTGTCATTTTTTGTCTGTGTTGTATCTCTTGAAGTTGTGGTACCAAATTGAAATCATTACACATTTCTGATGAAAAAAAAATCGCAACATCATATGATGATCTCTACTATGAAGTCAAAGTCCAGTCAGGAAAACAGAAACCACACAAAGTGGTTCAAAGAGAGCGAATTGAAGACCAAGAATGAGCTTTCACAGGGGAGTTGAGAGGCCAACAGGAAGTGTTAAGACAGCCTAGGAATTAACAACAAGAAGGAAGCCTCTACCATACTTAGACTGGAGGCAAGAAGGCAGGAGCTGGAGTTACCTGAGCCCCAGGAGCCAGGTTGGATCTGTCCATATAGTGCTTCAGCTACAGGGAAAATGGGGCCCCTGGGGTGGACACAGCCTAATGCACAGAGAGACAGTTTCAACACTCTCCTCTTCCCTTCCTGCCCACGTCAGTCTCCTGCCACTGCCACTCCTGATCAGGTGACACAGAGCCTGCAAGGGTCAGAACCCTGTATCAATGGATACGGCCAGGGAGACTGACGAGTGGATCCAAGGGAAAACAAGCTAGGTTCAAGCACATCCTCCTTATTTCTAGTGAAATATGTAAAGAACATTTTATCATTATTTCTTTTGGTAAGCTTTTGTTTGGCATAACTTTTTCTATTTTATTTCATTTCTTAACATTATTATTATTATTATTATTATTATTATTATTATTATTATTTTAATTTGAGAAGGAGAGAGAGCCAGTGGAAGAGAGGGGCAGAGGGAGAGAGGGAGAGAGAGAGAATCTCAAGCAGGCTTCACCCTCAGTGTGGAGCCCAACACAGGGTTCAATCCCAGGACCCTGGGATCATGATTTGAACGAAAATCAAGATTCTGCCACTCAACTGACTGAGCCATGCAGGTATCCACTCTATCATTTTACTTTTAATTTTTTTATTCTCATTTTAATATGATTTTGGTAAATAATACAACACTGGATTTTTATTTTTTATTCTTTCAATTTTTTTTGTGAGAAAAGCATTTTTATTTTTATAATGTTTGGATTTATGCCATCACTTTTATGTGCTTCCCATGTACTCTGCCTTTCTATGCATTTATTTTCTCTACTCCTGCCTCATTGTACATTGAGGAATTTTAATATTCTATAGTTTTCTTCAGTTACATTGGGAGCTTCATTTATTGATTACCATAGAAAATTTTAAATGTTCAAACTTCAAATGTCAGTTTATCATTTAGTCCTGTCCCCTCTTATTATGTTTAAAATCTAAAGTCACTTATTCTTTAATCCTCCGTCTTGAAATGCAAGGGACTGAATTTCAATTGCGATCCCATTTGATTTATATACTAGTCATTACATATGTGAGTTTTACATTGTATTTAATCCTACATGGCATTATTTCTTTTATTTAGTCAGTATTTGTTTAGGTATACTCACGTACTTACCAATGCCTTTCTGCTCTTCATTGCTTTATAAATCTCAGACCAAGTTTCATTCTTTCTGAAGAATATTCAATACAATATTTTTGATGAAATCTGTGGGTGACAAGCCTGGGGAGTTAAATGTCTACATTTAAATCAATTTCAACACTTACTCATAAATTTTCTTTTTCAGGCACCCCCCCCCCATTTCCTACATAATCCTTTATAGTTGAGCTTAATCTAAAGTAATGATTACTGTCATATTTTGCAAATTGAAGCTTATAAATCATCTTTTTTTTTCGACTTACAGGCTATCGATGATTGGTTTTGTATTAGGCTTTATTTTGTCCCCATACTGGAGATAAATAAGACCATTAAAAAAATAATAATAATTTAGTAGCTCCTACAATTTCAAATCATCAGGGAGGAAGAAGTGGTCCATCTCTATCATTATAGTGAATAGAACATTTCACTTAGACACAGAATCTGCTGGGATTTTTACATGACAGCCCACAGGACAGAATTGGGAGCCCACTCAAATGAGCAGGAAAATATAGTTAATCTTTCTCAGTAATTGCAGTTGTTGCTGTGGCTGTGTCTCAGAATAGGTAATAAGGGATAATTCAGGGATTATGTGTATTTTCATTTTATATACAGTAAAACCTTGGTTTGCATTCTGAAAACATGATTGTAGTCCAAAGCACTTGTGTATCACAGCAAATTTCAAGAACCATTAGCTCAGTTGTGACCATGTGACATACTACTCATATTGGAAGACATCACTCATTCATCAAGTTATAATTTACTAGAAATGTTTGCTCACCTTGTGGAACACTCACAGAACAAGTTAACTCGCAATCCCAGGTTTTACTGTACTTGTAATGAAGACAGTCTACCACTAGCTGAATTATCCTTCATGGTTGTGCCTTTTCTCTCTCCATAGGACACACAACAACAAAGTCTGGTGGGGCAAGGCTACAAGATAATTAGATGTATTAGATCACCTCTAATCTGGCAGTTTTTACCTTGGAGATGCTATCCATCTCTTAAAAACAGTAAATCAAATGCACCCAGTACCCTTTATTCTCTATCACCCCTTGAGTGTTTACAAAATGGAAGGGATATTTTGGTCAAAAGTGTACTTTTCATCTTCAGGTAGTTTGGCTTGTGGTGCACAAAAAAATGCTTACAAAAATATTTTAAAAAATAACATTATACTTTGACTTTGGGAGTTTAAAAACAAAAAGAGTTTACAAGGCAATATATTTGGTTCTTAAAGGAGTGGTGTAGATAATTTCCTTAGGTATAAATTACTCATTATCCACATGTATTTTAAATGATATTAAATTAGTATAGACTTATATGCTATAAATATTATAATAATTTATGGGTCAAAATGTGCGAGGGTAAAATGTATAATAGCTATGTATTTTAAATTTTATGCTATTTTTATATGGCAAATATATATTTTAATAGATATTTTTGTTTTTAATGTATATTTTGTGATTCATCCAGTGCTTCAATAAATTATATGATCAAAAAGATACATCTGGAAGAAAAGAATAAATTAGGGACTACATAGACGACAGCTATGATCTTCCTTTATTGTGTTCTGACATGTGGCAGAAAGGGTTAGACATCTGGTATGTTTAATAAAGAAATGCATGCATTTTCATAACAACAATATGACACTTCTGTCATTCTTTAAACTTCATTTTCCATCAGTGTCAAAGTTAGCTCTAAGGGTATCTGATAATAGAATGGCTTATAATTTACAGCCTCTTCAATTTTTTATCTGTACTTTTCTCTTTTTTAGTACCTAACTACGGTCAGTTTATCAGGCCCTATATCCTGTGCAGTGACTTGAAATGCTGTTAAAAGTTTAAAGATGTGGCTGGTGATACCACATTCAACAACAATAGGAGCCTCAACATCTGTTGGGTCACATTTTTAGTTAGATTGAAAAGTGGAGATTTGCCATGTGGAAATATCCTAAATCAGCTCTGTCAAAACCCATTTGTTATGCTTTTAAATTTAGTTTAGAGGCCACTTACCACCTAGTACCTTTGAGTCACAGCTTCAAGTTCATTGGTATTACAGCTTCAAAAAAATTTAAGTGAAACCTTGCTGTCTGATCTATGGTATATCCTAACATTCTCTGCAAACCCCTAAATAGCTTTATATTTTGCAAAAATAGGTTTATAGACTTTTAAATATAAGCACAAATATTAAGTTTAGGAAAACATAAAAATGTCAAAATATATATAATTTAGCTTTCTTTCTCAATTTATATAACAATAAGAATAATATGTTTTTTCCTGTCCTTATTAGTTTCAAAGTTGAGCAATAGAAAACAGCAGTTTTGCACCTTGTATATCCATTGCATCAAGTAAAAGCAAGTGCCTCACTCATAATTTATACAGGGTAGATTTTTTTCTTTTTAATCCAGTGGGTATGCACTTTTGATGAAATGTGCAGAAAGCCTTGTAAGAATTTTTAAAATACTACTTTATACTTAAAAAATTCCTTTTTACTTCTCCAGGTTATTTTTTAGTAATTCTTTTTCATTGATATATGAATAAGTATCTTTTCTTTAATACTTATCATTTTACATTTATGATAACTGTTCATAATAACTCCTGGTATATTGTTCTCTCAGAAGTTATCTGAGTTTAGCAAAGCAAGATCATCAGAATATTGGGGTTCTGCAAAATGTATATCCTCTATATAGTGTTTCTATCATCATTCATAAGCTGTGGTAGATTCCAAACTAAGTTCCCACCTCTCTGAAAAGTTTATTGCTTTTGGAACATTCAAAATAATTCCAATTCATTTAAATGTTGTTTTTCAGGATATGATGTGATCTATTTGTCTCTCAGGCAAAATCTCACGCACTGTTTTTTCTACATAATGAATGTTCAGACATATGGTAGTCCTGTTAAGTGACTACTGTGTTAAATTTCAGCTTTTTATCTGTCATTTACATATATATTTGTTGGGTTTTTCAATCATATTTGTAATTTTGTCAGAAAAAAATTAATGCAAATGAAGTTTACATAAGACTCTAGGAACAAGGGATGCATAAAAACTTATCTAAATTTTTTGTCAGAGTAAGCTATCATCAGCATGTGAGAAGCAGTGTTTGATATATTTTCTTATTGGTTCTTTTTTACATTTTCCTATTCCACTTTGTTTTCCTCCTTCAATGATTTTTCACTCTGTTCAGATTTACTTCTCAAGATGAAAAGAACATCTTGTAATATTTGTAATGGCTATCAAGTTTGGACTGTTTGAGATGACCAACAATGTCAAGGCAATTTCGTGGAGAATAAGTGTTGTGGCATTGGTTTTTCAACCAGTCAGAAAGTACGTGTAGATCAGGATCACGAAAGCTTCTCAGAGAATAGTTGTCCATCACCTGGAATAGTCATACTTTTATACTCTAAAATGAAGTTCAGGGTACCTGCATGGCTCAGTGGGTTAAGCATCCAATTCTTGGTTTCAGCAGAGGTCATGTTCTTACAGTTCATGGTTTTGATCCCCGCGTAGGGCTCTGTGTTGTTAGCATGGAGCTTGCTTGGGATTCTCTCTCCTCTCTCTGCCCCTTTCCTGCTTGCACTTTCTTTCTCTCTCTCTCAAAATAAATAAATAAATAAACATTTAAAACTGTTTTAAATGTTTATTTTTGAGAGAGAGAGAGAGAGAGAGAGAGAGTGAACAGAGGAGGGGCAGAGAGAGAGACACACAGAATCTGAAGCAGGCTCCAGGCTCTGAGCTGTCAGCACAGAGCCCAATGTGGGGCACGAACCCATTAACTATGAGATCATGACCTGAGCTGAAGTTGAATGCTTAACCAACTAAGCCACCCAGGTACCCCAATAAATAAACATTTAAAATGAAGTTCAGCTTTGTAACATTTTGAAGAACGAGTACGTTAATTTTGGCTAAATTAAATAGCACCACAACCAAACTTCTCCCATATCTCAATGGTTGACAACAACCAAGGTTTATTTCTCCCTCAAGTTATATCCTCATTATATGTCATCTATGGCCCTGCCACATGACTCCATGTCTTTACTTTGACACTTAGACTGGAGGAGGAGTCCTGTTTGGGACATCACCAGTCTTGTGGCAAGGGGAAAACACCTTGTGAAGCTCATGTTGGTTCCGTGACCTTCTCCCCAGAAGTGGCACCCATCATTCCCCCTCAAATTTTCTCACCAAAGCAAACCACAGTTATACCACTGCCACAGAGAATATTCTTTTCCATATGTTTTTCACCATTGTGAAATAATTTTACTTTGGTTCTATATATGAAGTGATCAGCAACTTTCTAATAAAGTTTAATTACCAGTTTCAGCAGAAAAAACAGTAATGTGAGTTCAAACCCAAACGAGGGTTCTAAGCAGGGAAATTTTTGAATATTCAAAAATCAATCAATAAATATCTGATGAATGAATAAATGCATAAATAACAAGCCAGTTACATTTCTTCAGAAAATCACATGTAAAAGTGCAGAAATTCCGGTGGTTGTGCTCTCTGCTCCCTGCCTCCCTCTCTCTTCTCACTCACTCTCATGTTCTTGTCCTATCATGGATATATTCTAAATAGACTTGGATTCCTAAAAAGTATAGGAAAATGAGTGAATATACAAAAATCAGTATTCCCCATAAACCAAGAATATGAATTATATACCTATTATAACAAAGCCAAAGCCTCTGAGATTTATAATCCATTTCCAAGTTATAGTAGTTTTCAGGTATTTAATATTTTGGTGGCTTCTGCAAGTTAAATGAAATCTCTGATTACTCATAAGTTTTTCCTGCCCTCTCATGCTCAGTGAATGTTACTCTTGAGTTTACAATCTGCAGTCATAAATATCCAATGCTCTCTCTTTTCTTTATTTGACTATCAAAGTATTCCATGGCAATCTTGTTTTATAAAGATAAGTATTATATTATGAATTGAATACATACACTAAGTTCATTGAACCTAAGTATTTAGAAACAATTACAGCATATCCTCCTTGTTTATCCCAGGCTCTTTTCCAGGTGTTTACTCCTCAGGTTTCAAACCCCTCAAGGTATCTCCTTGTCTCTCTAGACCTTCCTTTTGTATTATCTCTCCAAGATGAGGTGGCTCTTCATTAGCTAATAATTTTTAGTTTGCCCCACCACTTCTTTTTTTTTTTTTTTCAAAGTTTATTTATTTTTGGGACAGAGAGAGACAGAGCATGAACGGGGGAGGGGCAGAGAGAGAGGGAGACACAGAATCGGAAACAGGCTCCAGGCTCTGAGCCATCCGCCCAGAGCCCGACGCGGGGCTCGAACTCACGGACCGCGAGATCGTGACCTGGCTGAAGTCGGACGCTTAACCGACTGCGCCACCCAGGCGCCCTGCCCCACCACTTCTAATTTCACCTTGTTTTCTTCTTTCAAATTGCTGTGAGAATATTTATGAAATAATTCATACTCATATATTAAAGACTGATAAATTAATAATCTATTATAAGATCTGGTATGTAGATTATGGAGTAGAAAACTTGTACCAGTATCTGGACTTCAAGATTTCATATGGACAAGAGCCTCTGGGTTTAAGACTCAGTGACAGTGCCAGTGATTTGTTACCGAATATTTTAAATTTAATGGCAAAAGTGGAAATGATGAAGAGTCATTCATAAATGTTAATCATAGGTAATCATTAATGAGCATTAAACATATGATGTTCTGAAACATATAAGTAATCCCAAATCTATTGTGTTACATAGGAATTTCTTTTCAGAAACTGAAAATACATCAGAATAATGACACAATCTCACTTTCCTTCTTAAATATGTAAATTTTATTATAAAAATATAATTTATGAAAGAAGTACTTTCTTATTTAATATTATTTTATTATTTAAAGATAAATTTAGGAATAACTAAATATACTAGTAGTATATTATGTTGAGCATGAATTGGCCATAAATTCATCTGTTTGCATTCACATGATTAGAAAATACACAGAGAACCAGGGGACCTAACAAATCCGCTTTCATTGCCTTTATTGAACACAATAAAAGCTACTCATGTTTCAAAGTTTGGCCTATAAGGATGGGACACCTGTGTCTCACTCACTTATTCCAAGTCCTAGGCATGAGAACACCAATACAAAACAAAACAAACACCCTACATAATCAATATAAATGTGTTAATGCATTTTGAAAAATCAAATTTAATGCAAAAACACCCATCCTTGACAAGGTATCAAAATTTTAAACAAAGACAGGATTGGTAGAGTACGTTTGGGGAAGAATTTTTAAACTGGGCTTTATAAGGTGAGCTGCAAGCAGCCTATAGAGTAAATTTTGTGAATATGTACATAAATGTGTACATTTGTACTACATTTTCACATATTTGTCTTGCCAAATAGTGTGTGGGTCCCCTCACATTGACAGGAGACCCCTTCTCCTGAGAAGTTTAAAAATTACTTATCTTCATGCTATTATTTATGGGAGCATTAAATATGAAAGTGAATTCAGGGAAAAAGTATAAAAACAGGATTACAATTGCCCAGCATCTAAAATTTACTAGCAATGTAACTAAGTGTTCGGGAGAGAAAGTGTAGATATGAAACATGAGCTCTAAAGCAAGGTGGTATGGATTTTCATCTTGAACTCACAACTAACTAGCTCTGTGACCTTGGAAAAGTTATTTAATCTTTCTGTGCCTCACCTTCTTCAGTTGTAAAATGAATATAATTTTAGCGCCTATCTTGTAAGATTGCTGTGAGAATTAAATAAGGGAATATATGTAAAGCTCTTAAAGTGCTTGAAATACAATATACATTATTTGAGTGTTTTAGTTGCGATTGCTGTGATTCCTGTTTGAGGAAGGAAGTACTCTATGCAATTTAATGCTTTTCATGAAATTCTATGAAAAATTACTAAGCTCACTTTTTTGAAGAACAAAATATTTTAAAACCTCATAGTGGCTTAGCAACATTACATACAGTTCAAACGTATTTTCATTTACTCTGGTGTCAGTGGATCTAATGATTAACATCGTTTGAAGTACAGAACAGTAATGAAACTACATCCCTTTATAAATATTTTAATTTAGATATCATTAATCAGTCTGGACTTCACCCTGATTATTTCAAATTATAAGTATGTGTTATTTAAGAAATTCATGGTGTATGAATACAATGCACATCTATATTGTTTTTGTTTCTGTTTTAATTTTTATGTTTAGTTTTGAGAGAGAGAGACAGAGTGTGAATGGGGGAGAGGGAGAGAGAGACACACACAGAATCCGAAGCAGGCCCCAGGCTCTGAACTGTCAGCACAGAACCAGATGCGGGGCTTGAACTCACAAACCACGAGATCATGACCTGAGCCGAAGCCAGCCGCTCAACAGACTGAGCCACCCAGGTGCCCCTATATTGTTTTTAACTAAGGAGAACAAAACAATATAATTGAAAAAGTTCAAGTTCTTCCAATAGTTCAGATAGGTACAGGCACAAATATATAATTGTCTCCATTGTGAAATTGCTGGTCTAGCAATTGAAATAAAGTATATGTTGAGAACATTTTCTTTTCACATGGTTAAGAGTGGAAGAGTTGCCTAACAAGGGATGACTACTTACTATTACTGACTAATTTTAATATATTAACCGAAGTGCATTAATGCTAACCTTTGAACTGTGAAATCACTGTCTATTCTCTGTGACCTGAAGTTATCCTGTTTTAAATCCATTAAATAAAATTATGTGACACTAAGCTTAATTAATCACACCTACCCAGCAGCAGAAATCAGGCATACAAACGGAATATTGATCTGTAAGAGGCCTGTTGCCTTATAACTATAATGGAATTAGCCACAGGTATATTTTGCAAGCAATGGTAGGATAATTATCAGTAATAAACCCAGGGCTTGTAGTTAATTAAATTTGTTACAGAAGAGTGTGTCAGTTAAATGTTACCAAGCACTTAAAACCTATTCTGAAAGGACAAATCATAATCTCCTTTATTTGCCTGTCTGTGACAGAATAAGTGGATAAAGACATTTGCAACTAATAAGAGCTTTATTTTAATGACTATCTTAGATTTCTTTCCCATCTCACTATAGCCACGCTGACATCAATAACTGATTAAAAGCTTCAGTGATCTTTGCTGAAGATATTTTTGTTATTTCATATAATTTGTTTTCTAAACTAAACATAAAGGGTGGATTACTTTTTCTTTTTCCTGATCTTTAATTTCCTACATAAACATTTGCACTAACTAAATATCATTTCTCTTACTCAAATTTTATTTTTCCGGGAACTGATATCTATTTGAAAGTGACAAGGATGTTAGAAAAACATTTAATTGCTTAATTTATTTACTCTGTAGAATCTGTACATATGTTGCTTAACTTTTAGTTTCTAAGGCTAACCCACAGTTGCTGCAGTACATTAATATCTACTCTGCCAGTACTAATCATGTTTTAATAACTTTAAAAAAAATAAATGCTGAAAAGGCTATTTAGCAAAATGTTTTTAAAATTAAAATTAAATTTAAAATTAAAATTAAAAGCTATTTTCCCATTAGCACTGCACCACATAAATTGGCTAGGATTTCCTTTGAATGTTTCTTCAGTTTAGCTTTGTGTTTCCTGACCACATTCCAAAATAATATATCTGAATTTTTTAATGATGTGCAATGACTTGTTGATTCACCTTTGTTGCTCTGCAGTTCCCACAGTAGGATGTCTGTCTCTAATGCTTTCAATTTAACAGTTACATATATGGTCAAACTATGTGCCATGTACCTCCTGGAATATGTAATGCCCATGGTTGCTGTGTATAATTGTGCTGAATTATGTTTTGCACAATTCCAGAAGAGGCCACTAGCTATTTTGTGTATTAAATGGTAGTAAGATGTTCATGCACAGCAACCTCCAGTCACTTATTTTTAATTTCTACTTTTTAGCTCTATAATTTGAAATAGTCATTCCTCTTTGTGAATTCTGTACTTGTAAATTCACCTGCCCCTTGATTTTTATTGTGTATATTTCAGGTGTACAACCTGATGATTTGATAAATGTATACACTGTGAAATAATCACCGCAATCAATGTTATTAACATTTTCATCCCCTCACATCATTACTTTTTGTGTATGTCTGAGTTGTGAGATCACTGAAAATTTACCATCTTAGGGAATTTGTGTATACCTTACAATTGTGTTACCTATAGTCACTATGCTATACATTAGATCTATAGAGCTTATTCTTGCCTACCTGAAACCTGGTACCCCTTAACCAGCGTCTCCCCATTTCCCCTCACCCTCAGCCCTGGTAATCACTTTTTTTCTCTTTTTAACATTATTTATAGCCCCAAAATCAATACTCACAGTTCTTTCTTGATCATTTGTGGACATACCCAGAGTAACAAAGCCTTTTGAGTCCTCAAATGCGCGTGTTCCCAGCTGAGGTTGAACAAGTCAATACTCTGCCTTCTTGTTTGAGCTTTCAAACTCAAGTGTCATATTCATGGTCTAGTCAGTGCCATGTTCTGTTTTGTTTTATTTTTGCATTTTTGTATTTTTTGCTAGTGTTTTTGTTGTTTAAGCTGCCCCCTTCCTGCCAACTGTAATGTGCTGAAGTACTGTCTAGTGTTCCCAAGCACATGAATGTCATAATGTACCTTAGAAAGAAAATATGTTGTGTTAGATTAGCTTGGTTCAGTCATGAGTTACAGTGCTGGTGGCCATGAGTTCAGTGGTAATCAACAATATGGTACATTCAGAAAAAACAGAGAAGGAGATAAAGTGAGAATTTTGCTAATCTATATGTCACGCTGCTTGGAGAAGTAACATCTGTAGTTACATGTAACATCTATAGTGCATGACGAAGATGTGAATTTATAAAATGATAACTGATTAGAAAGTGGAACAGACAGCATTGCTCTGAAGCTGAAAGTCAAAGAAATTTATGGCCACTTACCCTGGGTCAGGAAGTCATTAAACCCTTCTCAGCTAGTATTTTATTATGAAGAACTACTTGATACAATTAATTATTTCTATAACAGAATACAAATTAAACAAATTATATAAGTTATTTATATGAATAAATACATATTAAATAAGATGTATTAAAACAGGAACACACATAAAACAAGGTTATGTATTGATCACTTTTGAAATATAGTGACCAGAAGCTCACAGGAGCCTAACGCTGTATTTTCCCCCAAAGACAGTGGTTCAGTATTTGCTAATTTAGAGCTCAGGGTGACTTTATAGAACATAACTAACTATTAGGAATAATGACAATTGAAAGTAATTATAGATTCACAGGAAGTTGCAAAGATAGTACAGAGAAGTCTTTCACTCAGTTTCCTCCCAGTGGTTACATCTTAACATAGCTAGAATACAATATCAAAACCAAGAGGTTGACATTGGTACAATATAAGTGTATATATAGTTCTGTCATTTTTTATCACATGTATAGAGAGGGATGTTGAAAACTTCCGCTTTAATTGTGGATTTATCTAATTCTCATTTAAATTTTATCATTTTTCAATGGTTGTTGTATGTAAGTGATGAATCACTAGATTCTACACCTGAAACTACTATTACACTCTATTTGAAACTAACAGAAATTTAAATGAAAACTTGAAAAAACCAAAATTTTATTATTTTTGCTTCACATATTTTATAATTCTTTTTTTATTTTATTATTATTATTATTATTATTATTATTATTATTTTGTATATATACATTTAAGATTGCCAGGGGCGCCTGGGTGGCTCAGTTGGTTAAACGTCCAGCTTCGACTCAGGTCACGATGTTGTGCTTCGTGAATTCAAGCCCCCTGTCGGGCTCTGTGCTGACATCTCTGAGCCTGGAGCCTGCCTCATATTCTGTGTCTCCCTCTCTGTCTGCCCTTCCCAACTCACACTCTGTCTCTGTCTCTGTCTCTCTCTCTCAAAAATAAATAAACATAAAAATTTAAAGAAAAAGATTGCCATAACTTTTTGGTGGATTAACCCTTTAATAATTATGTAATAGTCCTCCCTCCATGATATTTGTCTTTTCTATGAAGTTTATTTTACATGATGTTAATGTAGCCACTCTTGCTTCTTTTGATTGATGTTTGCATATTGTATCTTTTTCATCATTTTCTTTCAGCCTACAAATCTCATTATATTTCAACTGAGCTTCTGTAGACAGCATATAGTTTAGTCATGATTTTTTTATCCACTCTGCCAACCACTGACTTGTAATTTATATATTTAGATTCTTTATATGTAATGTAACTGTTACATATAAGGCTTACATTTGCCTTTTTTTGTTATTATCTTTCTTTTTAAAAATTCTACTGCTTTCTTTTTTCTTCATTAATGTAGGTTACTTAAACTTTTTTATTTTATTTTTTTAGAATTCCATTTTCATTTATATGTGATATTTTGAATATCTTTTTGTATATCTTTTCAAGTGGCCAGTCAGGATTAACATTATATATGTAAATTATGAAAGTATGCTGATGTCAGCATTCTACCAGATAAATTTACCTTCTCCCACTATTAATATAATTGTCTGAAATATTGTATATACATACATTGAGAAACAAGATAGGATTATAATTTTTGCTTCAATTTTCAAAAATAATTTTTAAAACTACAGACAAGGAAAAGCCTGTTATATTTAGTAATAATTTTATATTTTAGTAATAATAACAGTTTTGTAATAATAAATAATAATATTATTTAGTAATAATAATTTAGTTATTTTCTTCTGATGTTCGTATTTCCCTTCTGCTATCTGTTTAGAGAACTTTGTTGAGCCATTATTTCAGGATAGAGGCATTTGTGAGAAATTCTCGTACTTTTCCTACATCTTTGAATGTTTTGATTTCTTCTTCTTCATCTTTGTAGGATATAGAATTCCAGGTTCATAGTTCTTTACTCTTATCACTTGAAAAATCTTGTGTCACTTCTTAGGACACATTCCTTCTGCTGAGAAATCCGCCATTATTTCAAGTTTTTTCGCCTCTAAGGAATGTATATCTCTGGCTATTTTCAAGATTTTTTTTTTCTTTTGTCTTTAGTTTTCATAAATTTGACTATCTCGGTGTGAATTTCCTTGGGTGTGATTATTATGTTTGGGATGTACTCATCTGCTTAAATTTGTAATTTTAGTTTATCTGCAAGATTTGATATTTTTTCTGTCATTATTTCTACAAATGATTTTTCAACTATGTTCTCTTTCTCTCTCTTATAAAAGGAGGAACTCCAATGGCATGATTGCCAGACTTTTGTTATATGCCCACATGTCCTGGAGACTCTATTCATTTTTTTTTTTCCATTTCATTTTCCTGTCATTGTTCACACTGGGTAATGCCCATTGTTCAATTTTAAAGTTCACTGATTCTTTTTATGTTCTTGCTTTTCTACTGTTGAACCCATTCATTGGTTTTTCTATTGTATTATACATTTCTTAGTTTCTGTTGGGCTCTACTTTGTAACATTTTTTTCTTTGCTGAGACTGCTGAGAATTTGTTTTTTAATTTTTTTCCACTGCCTACATGAATGTTTTTTGAAGCATTTTTATGATTTATACCTTAAAATTATTGTCGGTAATTCCAATATCTCTGCCATTTTGATGCTGGCATCTATTGATTATCCTTTCTCATCTAGGTGGAAATTTTCTTGGTTCTAAGTATGATGAGTTTTGGGTATTTTTTAATTGAAATGTGGACATAAGGTTCAGGATCTTATTTAAATTGTGTATCTTAGCAGGCACCTAATAAAGGAAAGGAAAATCTATCTATCTATCAATGTTTCTATCTGTGTAGCTAGTTAGCTGGGGTAAAACATTTCTTTATGTAGTAATAAACTATGAACATTTTAGCATGTGATTAAATGTTCTTCTGTTACTTTTTAAAAAATACTTTGCATTACTTTATCAAATGAATGTACCAAAAATCATTTATCTAAATGCTGCTATTTAAGAATTTGAGTATGTACATTTCTGTTATAAAAGTAGTGCTTCAGTATACATGTTTGGTTCTGATTCTGGCTAAGATGATAACAATTACAGTTTGCTCTGCCTCTCTCATAGATTCTACACACAAAATATAGAGCATCTAGTTAAGTTTTAATTTCAGACAACATTTTTCTTTTAGTAAAAGAGTGCCCCATACAGTATTTTGGATAAACTTGTATTAGCAAAATAGCTATTTCTTTGAAATTAAAATTTAACTTGGCACCCTGTATTTTGATTTTTTTAGTTATAGCAACCCTGACTATGAAAACCAAAATAGAAAATATGGAGCAACTGTGTGAGGGTACTGATAAATTAAAGGCAGAAGATAAATTGGGAAAGGAAACCAGAACACAAAGTACAAACAAAACAGTGGTGCATTGTCTATCTTCTTTTCTCCCTCGTATCATCCATTCCAGACTCAAGAGACCCTAAAAACTTTCTCACATAACTAAGCTCCCTGGTGTGATTCTTCCAAATTATTATAAGCATCTTAAATTTAAATGACTTCTAGATATGCTATTCTCTGCCTGATGACTCTGAGCACACTTTAATATTTCTAAGAATTCTATCAGAAGCAACAGGGGATACCTCACATCCTCTACCTCTCACTCAAAATGCCTTCCTCTCTTCCAGATGTTACCCTCACCCCCATTCTCGTAGTGGTCACTCTGTCATTCCTTGGAGTGAGCAAATGCCACATAGCTCCTGGGGTACCTAAACAAGATGGATTGGACTGACTTCTTTTCAAGTAAACCCTCAAAAGAAAAAGAAAAAAAAAAAAGACTAGACTCAATTATTTGCACTTAATTAAGACCCATTACCAGAGCTAGCACTAGAACCTGCATGAACCTGAAAATAAAGAACTCCTTAAGGTTTGCACCCTAGTTACCCTACTTGCCTCAGCATAGTACCAGCCCTGCTGGCATGCTAAGGCTTATTCACCAGTCAGAAGGGCCAATAAGGATAACTTTAAACCTATGGCCCCTAATGATATAGGTCCCGACACTTGTAAAACAAACCAATAGCTATCACAATTTCTTCCTTGGGTGTGATATCATTATCTGTTCCTTCAAGATTACACTCTAGGATCCAGGCATAAATTTGTCTCCCTCTCTAAAACAAGATGACATACACATTAGGGGTTTTCATAGATCTTCTGATTCTTAAGGAAAGACTAAGAGAGGACTCTGAGGTGATGCTTAAGAAAGTTCCCAGATGGATAGCTGAATCATATACATCCATCCTGTGGGAAGCTTTCCCTACAAGAGGAATATTCAAGCTGATAAGATGGCATGAAATATGTCCTTTGACTTTAGCTGTATTTAACAATGGCATTACCTCAGCAGTGAAAGTCATTCATGTCACCCTCAACTCTCTGGTCAGTTTTGTTATGAATGTTACAATGTACCTTATTTTCCTTTTTATGGGCCCAAACAGCCTGTGCAATAGCTAATACATTCTACTGTACCTAGATTGATGCATCAGGCCAAGTACAGAGGTCAATACAGAAACCTAAGGAAATTGTAATGGTTTATGGAATTTGTTTACCTGGTTGGTTCTAAGACTCTGAGAACCAGACTGAGGTCAGTCCTGAAGACTGGTCTTAACCTGCTTCTTAGAATCCTCTTGATAGTAGTCTTAATTAAATACTGTATAAGGCCAATTAAATTAACCTCTGTAGTTCACATTAATCAGAGTGACCAACAGAGGGATGTATAATGAGAAAACCTGATAGAAGCTGAGACAAAATTGAAATGAGGGATGACTATCGTTGGAAACCATTATCTGTGGGTCTTTTGTGTTGTTCTGTTTTATGAGCAGAGATATTGTTTCAGAATACCTCTTCAAGACTGCTTGTATACCAAATAGACTTTGAAGACAGACATAGTGTATCTATCCAGAACAGAAGACAGGTTTACTTATTCTGGTATGATAAAATAATATCTCCATCCAGGGAAGTATACTTGTAGCTATTATAAAAATGTGAATTTCCAGCCACTCAGTTCTTCAGCAATAGTGCAAAGCCAAAGTGCATGCTCTGGACTCTTCATGTAGCCTTTACGGGATTTGAGAGGAAAGGGGAACAGATGTGAATGTGAAGTTCATGCTGCTTGCTTTGTAATGAGGTAAAATCTGGGACTTCTTCATCCTTGACATTGTGAAGAATTTAGAATGTGTATTGTAATTTATAAAGCAAACAATGAAAAAAACCAAAAACTGTTCATAGATATGGTTACAAACTCAATGGATAAAATAAAATACTAAAAAATATTTAAATAATCAAAATGAAAGCTGTAATGGGGAAACAGAGCAATAAAGAAAGAGGACAAACAGAAAACAAGTAATGAATGCATGGGCAGATCTAAATCCAGACATATTAATACTTATATGTAAATGATTTATACAAAACAAAAGATGGGGATTGTTGACTCAACAAATAAAAGAAAGCCAACTCTAAGCCTTATATAAGAATCCCATGTTAAATATAATGGAATATAATAGTTTAAATGGAAAGGATAGAAAAATTATACCATGCAAAAGTTAAGGAAAAGAAAGCGGTAGAGGCTATATTTATATCAAGCAATGTAGACTTCATAATATTAGACTTTCCTGAGCATTCATAATAATACAAAGGTTATTTCACTAAGAAGACATAATAAATTTATTATATATAAAGCTAACTATGCAGCCATAAGATACATGCAGTACAAAACTAATAAAACTAAAGGAGAAAAGGGCAAATCCACAGTTCTAACAGTAAACTTCAACACTGTATTCAAAGCAATAGATTAGAAAAGTAGGTAGACAATCAGTAAAGGTATAGATGATGTGAAAAATATGATCTGCTGATTTGAACTCATTGGTATTTATATAACTCTATCATATCAAATAGAATACATAGTATTTTTAAATGCATGATACCCATGAAACAAACCTTAACAAATTATGTTCCCTGACCATAATGAAATTAAGCCAGAAATGAATGCCAGAAAAATATATGGAAAGTATCAGAAAAATGTATGGAAAATCTCACAATTAGTTGAAAAATCAACAAGACATATAAATAATACATTGATAAAAGGAAAATCTTAAGGAAAGTTAGAAATAGTTCAAAGAGAACAAAATAATACATATATCAAAATGTATGAGATACAGCTAAAAAGATCTTGAGGGGAGTTTCATAGTGTTACATGCTTATATGAGAATATAAAGTCTCCTATCAATAATACAAGCTCTACCTTCAGACACTAGAATGAGAAGAGCAAAACAAACTCAAAGCAAACAGGAAAAAAAGAAATAATAAATAGCAGAAATCAGCGAAATGGAAAATTACAAACAATGGAAAAAATCAATAAACCTCTAAACTGGTTCATTGAAAAGATTAATGAAATTGATAAACTCTAGCCAAGTTGAAAAACAATTGTAACAACAAGAAACAAAAGACATAAACTAATAATTACAGGAGTGAAAGAAAAGCATCTATAGAGATCCCACAGATATGAAAAGGGATATTACATGGAGGAATATAAAGTAATAGAATACTATGAGGAACCCATGTGCATAAACTCAACAACTTCCAATGTAATGGACCATGAATTTCTTGAAAGCCAGTAACTATGAAAACTCACTCAAGAAGAACCAGATAACCTGAATGGCACCATATCTATAAATAAATTTATTTCATAATACAATACCTTCTGAAAAAGCAATCTGATGCCCAGCTGGTGTGTGTGTGTGTGTGTGTGTGTGTGTGTGTGTGTATTTAAAGAAACAGAGCATGTGTGAGTGAGCAGGTGAGGGGCAGAGGGGAGAAAGAATCCTAAGCAGGCTCTACACTCAGTGCAGAGCCCAGCATAGGGCTCGATCTCATGACCCTGAGATCATGACCTGCTCCCAAATCAGGAGTCAGACACTCAACTGACTGAGCCACCCAGGTGCCCCTCAAATATGTATTTTTTTTTAATCAATAGCAATTCCATGTAATCACTTTCAGAAAATAAATAAGAAATTATTCCCTAAATTTTTAATAAGGGCAGCATTACCCTGATATCAAAGTCGTCTAAAGTCATTAAAGGAAAGAAAACTAATATTCTTTATGAACATACGAACTAAATCCTTAACAACCTATTAACAAATTCAATACAGCAATACATGAAATAAACTGCCACCAAATAGTGGTTATCTCAAAAATTAAGGCAGTTTCCAATTTCAAAAATCAATAAATGTAACAATCCACTTTTAATAGACCAAATAATAATTTTTAAAAACATTCTGATGCGGAAGTATTTATCAAAATTCAACATCTAAGATAAGACATTTGGCAAACTGGGAAGAGGAATAAATTTCTGAACCTGATGAAGGGCATTAGCAAAAACCTACAGACAGCATCCTAGGGTGAAGGTCTAAATGTTTTTCTGCTTGGACCACAAACAAGGCAAGGATTTATTTACACTCTCATCATTATTATTCAGAATCCAGAGTGCTAACCATTACACGATGGGACCCGCCTTTGATCATTATTATTCAATACAGTTCTTAAAGTCCTGGTCAGTGCAATAAGGGAAAAAAAAATACAGTTTGAAAAGGAAGAAATAAAAATGTTTCTCTTTGCAGATACAATTGTTTAAATTGAAATTTCAAGAAATCTACCAAAGAACTCCTAAAGCATGTTTTGAGTCCTTAAAACTAATGAGTGAATTTAGTAAGGAGTAACTACCAATTACAATCATATTTCTATATGCTACTAATCAATGATTAGTAATACTTCTCTAAAATATTTTCACTTGCTCCAACAAAATGAAGTTTATAGATATGAATCTAACAAATATATGCATGATTTATATACCTATAAGTACAAAATCCTGAAAAAGAAAGAAAGAAAGACCTAAATAATTGGAAAGTAATAATTGGAAATTCATGTATCATGAATTAGAAGTCTCAACATTCTTAAGATGTTAATTTCCCCCAAATTGATATATGCACTAAATGCAATTAGTCAAAAACATCCCAGGAAGGTTTTTAGAGACATTCTAAAATGTATATAAAAAGGGAAAAGTCATAAAGTAGCTAAATCAGTTTTGGAAAAGAAAAAAATGTAGGAGTCACACTCCTGATTCTAAGATTAACAATAAAACTATTGTAGTAACGAAAATGTGGTATTGGCCTAAGGACAGACATAGATCTAAAACAGATTCTGGAAAGAGACTTAAACAAATATGATTTTTTAACAAATGTGTAAAGCAATCTATGAAAACATGAAAGTGTTTTTAAGCAAATGGACACACTTAGAGGTTTATATTTTTCTTTTAAAGTGAATCTTGACCTATACCTCACATCCTACTCAAAAAGACCATATATTGAATTATAAAATGTAAAACTATAAATGTTTAGTGAGAAAAATATGAAAATAGTTGCCTAACCCTGGGTTAGGCAAACAGATTTTAGATATGATACGAAATGCATGATCTATAAATGAATAAAATGGTAATTAGGACTTCATCAAAATTAAAAATGTTTGCTATGCCAAAGACCTCCTTAAGAGAATGTCAAGGCAGACCACAAACTAAGAGGAAATATTTGCAAGTCAGATATCAAACAAGATAATTCTGTCTAGAATATGTAAACAATTCTCAAAACTCACCAATAATAAACATCAATATTTGAAACTCAGACATAATCAATTGAAACTCTATTTCAGTGAGCAAAGTATGTGTAAAGGTACTGCAACAAAGCAGATATACAAGATGGCAAATAAGCACACAACAGTATGTTCAATGTAAGTAGTGAGTGGGGAAATGACAAATGATGACATCAGTGAGATACCACAGCACACCACTTAGATTGGCAACACACACACACACACACACACACACACACACACACACACAGGATTAGAATTACTAACGGGATGCAGAGATCAGCAACATGCATTACTGTTGGTAATACAAATGAAGCAAACTTAGCACTTAGGCAATTTCTTATAAAACTGGGCGTATAGTTGCCATACAACTTAATAATTCTAGTTTTCAAGCAATTTCTAGTTTTTTTTTTTTACCTTAAGGAAATAAAAACATATGCACACATAAAACCTTGTCTACTTATGCATAAGGATGTGGATCCTGAGAAACTTAACAGAAGACCGTGGGGGAGGGGGAGGGGGAAAAAAGTTAACAGAGAGGGAGGGAGGCAAACCATAAGAGACTCTTAAATACTGAGAACAACCTGAGGGTGGATGAGGGTGGGGGCGAGGGGAAAGTGAGGCCTTGAGGAGGGCACCTGTTGGGATGAGCCCTAAGTGTTGTATTTAACAACAATTTGACAATAAATCATATTTAATATAAAAAAAACCTGTCTACCAATGTTCATGTAGCTATATTCATAATAACCAAAGACTGAAATCAGTCAATATGTCCTTAAATGGGACTTATACTCTTACATACTCATATAATAAAATGGTACACATTAATAAAAGGGAACAAACTGTATGTAAACATCACGTGGATTAACCTCAAAAGTATAGTGAGTGTTGGGGTATCTGGGTGGCTCAGTTTAGCATCTAACTCTTGATTTTGCCTCAGGCCTTGATATTGGAACCAGCTTGCATTGGGCTCTGCCCTGAGCATGGAGCCTCCTTGGGAGTCCCTCTCCCTCTCTGTACGTCCCCCACTCACACTCTCTCTGTCAAAATTTAAAAAAAATAAAAAGAAAAAAGAAAAAACTTTTTTTTAGAAAGTATGCTAAGTGATAGAATCAAGTCTCAAATCATTCCATGCTATGTTAATCTATTGGCATTACATCCTGGAAAAAGCAAAATTGTAAGGAAAGAGAACAGATCAGTGATTTCCAGGGATTAGTGGTGGTAGGGGGCAGGTTTTGTTTTTTGGCTTGTTTTGTTTTGTTTAGGGGTGACAGAACCACTCTGAAACCTGTAAGCATCTGGGGTGCTTACACAAATTTAGAGACGAGCTGAAGCTCAGACCTGTGTATCAAAAGAAACAAGTTAATTTTATTGTACGTTAATTTAAATTTAAAAAAAAAAATAGAGAAGAAACTTAAAGAGCAGAAAGTTAAAAAAAAAATACCTCTCATATAAGTGGGTTATTTGTCACGTTTTCTTGAAAGAAATCTTTGTAATGTGTCGACCATATGAAAAGTTGTTGCTCAACACATGCCTCATTCCTTCCATTCTTCCTTCTTTTTTTTTTTTTAATTTATTTATTTTTTTATTTAGATATGAAATTTATTGTCAAATTGGTTTCCATACAACACCCAGTGCTCATCCCAAAAGGTGCCCTCCTCAATACCCATCACCCACCCTCTCCTCCCTCCCACCCCCCATCAACCCTCAGTTTGCTCTCAGTTCTCAACAGTCTCTTATGCTTTGGCTCTCTCCCACTCTAACCTCTTTTTTTTTTTTTTCCTTCCCCTCCCCCATGGTTTCGTGTTAAGTTTCTCAGGATCCACATAAGAGTGAAACCATATGGTATCTGTCTTTCTCTGTATGGCTTATTTCACTTAGCATCACACTCTCCAGTTCCATCCACGTTGCTACAAAAGGCCATATTTCATTTTTTCTCATTGCCACGTAGTATTCCATTGTGTATATAAACCACAATTTCTTTATCCATTCATCAGTTGATGGACATTTAGGCTCTTTCCATAATTTGGCTATTGTTGAGAGTGCTGCTATAAACATTGGGGTACAAGTGCCCCTATGCATCAGTACTCCTGTGTCCCTTGGATAAATTCCTAGCAGTGCTATTGCTGGGTCATAGGGTAGGTCTATTTTTAATTTTCTGAGGAACCTCCACACTGCTTTCCAGAGCGGCTGCACCAGTTTGCATTCCCACCAACAGTGCAAGAGGGTTCCCATTTCTCCACCTCCTCTCCAGCATCTATAGTCTCCTGATTTGTTCATTTTGGCCACTCTGACTGGCGTGAGGTGATACCTGAGTGTGGTTTTGATTTGTATTTCCCTGATAAGGAGCGACGCTGAACATCTTTTCATGTGCCTGTTGGCATTCCGGATGTCTTCTTTAGAGAAGTGTCTATTCATGTTTTCTGCCCATTTCTTCACTGGGTTATTTGCTTTTCGGGTGTGGAGTTTGGTGAGCTCTTTATAGATTTTGGATACTAGCCCTTTGTCCGATATGTCATTTGCAAATATCTTTTCCCATTCCGTTGGTTGCCTTTTAGTTTTGTTGGTTGTTTCCTTTGCTGTGCAGAAGCTTTTTATCTTCATAAGGTCCCAGCAATTCACTTTTGCTTTTAATTCCCTTGCCTTTGGGGATGTGTCGAGTAAGAGATTGCTACGGCTGAGGTCAGAAAGGTCTTTTCCTGCTTTCTCCTCTAAGGTTTTGATGGTTTCCTGTCTCACATTCAGGTCCTTTATCCATTTTGAGTTTATTTTTGTGAATGGTGTGAGAAAGTGGTCTAGTTTCAACCTTCTGCATGTTGCTGTCCAGTTCTCCCAGCACCATTTGTTAAAGAGACTGTCTTTTTTCCATTGGATGTTCTTTCCTGCTTTGTCAAAGATGAGTTAGCCATACGTTTGTGGGTCTAGTTCTGGGGTTTCTATTCTATTCCATTGGTCTATGTGTCTGTTTTTGTGCCAATACCATGCTGTCTTGATGATGACAGCTTTGTAGTAGAGGCTAAAGTCTGGGAATGTGATGCCTCCTGCTTTGCTCTTCTTCTTCAAAATTACTTTGGCTATTCGGGGCCTTTTGTGGTTCCATATGAATTTTAGGATTGCTTGTTCTAGTTTCGAGAAGAATGCTGGTGCAATTCTGATTGGGATTGCATTGAATGTGTAGATAGCTTTGGGTAGTATTGACATTTTGACAATATTTATTCTTCCAATCCATGAGCAGGGAATGTCTTTCCATTTCTTTAAATCTTCTTCAATTACCTTCATAAGCTTTCTATAGTTTTCAGCATACAGATCCTTTACATCTTTGGTTAGATTTATTCCTAGGTATTTTATGCTTCTTGGTGCAATTGTGAATGGGATCAGTTTCTTTGTCTTTCTGTTGCTTCATTGTTAGTGTATAAGAATGCAACTGATTTCTGTACATTGATTTTGTATCCTGCAACTTTGCTGAATTCATGTATCAGTTCTAACAGACTTTTGGTGGAGTCTATCGGATTTTCCATGTATAATATCATGTCATCTGCAAAAAGCGAAAGCTTGACTTCATCTTTGCCAATTTTGATGCCTTTGATTTCCTTTTTATGTCTGATTGCTGATGCTAGAACTTCCAGCACTATGTTAAACAACAGTGGTGAGAGTGGGCATCCCTGTCGTGTTCCTGATCTCAGGGAAAAAGCTCTCAGTTTTTCCCCGTTGAGGATGATGTTAGCTGTGGGCTTTTCATAAATGGCTTTTATGATCTTTAAGTATGTTCCTTCTATCCCGACTTTCACAAGGGTTTTTATTAAGAAAGGGTGCTGGATTTTGTCAAAGGCCTTTTCTGCATCGATTGACAGGATCATATGGTTCTTCTCTTTTTTTTTTGTTAATGTGATGTATCACGTTGATTGATTTGCGAATGTTGAACCAGCCCTGCATCCCAGGAATGAATCCCACTTGATCATGGTGAATAATTCTTTTTATATGCCATTGAATTCGATTTGCTAGTATCTTATTGAGAATTTTTGCATCCATATTCATCAGGGATATTGGCCTGTAGTTCTCTTTTTTTACTGGGTCTCTGTCTGGTTTAGGAATCAAAGTAATACTGGCTTCATAGAATGAGTCTGGAAGTTTTCCTTCCCTTTCTATTTCTTGGAATAGCTTGAGAAGGATAGGTATTATCTCTGCTTTAAACGTCTGGTAGAACTCCCCTGGGAAGCCATCTGGTCCTGGACTCTTATTTGTTGGGAGATTTTTGATAACCGATTCAATTTCTTCGCTGGTGATGGGTCTGTTCAAGCTTTCTATTTCCTCCTGATTGAGTTTTGGAATAGTGTGGGTGTTCAGGAATTTGTCCATTTCTTCCAGGTTGTCCAATTTGTTGGCATATAATTTTTCATAGTATTGCCTGATAATTGTTTGTATCTCTGAGGGATTGGTTGTAATCATTCCATTTTCATTCATGATTTTATCTATTTGGGTCATCTCCCTTTTCTTTTTGAGAAGCCTGGCTAGAGGTTTGTCAATTTGGTTTGTTTTTTCAAAACACCAACTCTTGGTTTCGTTGATCTGCTCTACAGTTTTTTTAGATCCTATATTGTTTATTTGTGCTCTGATCTTTATTATTTCTCTTCTTCTGCTAGGTTTAGGCTGCCTTTGCTGTTCTGCTTCTATTTCCTTGAGGTGTGCTGTTAGATTTTGTATTTGGGATTTTTCTTGTTTCTTGAGATAGGCCTGGATTGCAATGTATTTTCCTCTCAGGACTGCCTTTGCTGCGTCCCAAAGCGTTTGGATTGTTGTATTTTCATTTTCGTTTGTTTCCATATATTTTTTAATTTCTTCTCTAATTGCCTGGTTGACCCACTCATTCGTTAGTAGGGTGTTCTTTAACCTCCATGCTTTTGGAGGTTTTCCAGACTTTTTTCTGTGGTTGATTTCAAGCTTCATAGCATTGTGGTCTGAAAGTATGCATGGTATGATTTCAATTCTTGTAAACTTATGAAGGGCTGTTTTGTGACCCAGTATATGATCTATCTTGGAGAATGTTCCATGTGCACTCGAGAAGAAAGTATATTCTGTTGCTTTGGGATGCAGAGTTCTAAATATATCTGTCAAGTCCATCTGATCCAATGTCTCATTCAGGGCCCTTGTTTCTTTATTGACCGTGTGTCTAGATGATCTATCCATTTCTGTAAGTGGGGTGTTAAAGTCCCCTGCAATTACCACATTCTTCTCAATAAGGTTGCTTATGTTTATGAGTAATTGTTTTATATATTTGGGCACTCCGGTATTCGGCGCATAGACATTTATAATTGTTAGCTCTTCCTGATGGATAGACCCTGTCACTATTATATAATGTCCTTCTTCATCTCTTGTTACAGCCTTTAATTTAAAGTCTAGTTTGTCTGATATAAGTATGGCTACTCCAGCTTTCTTTTGGCTTCCAGTAGCATGATAAATAGTTCTCCATCCCCTCACTCTCAATCTAAAGGTGTCCTCAGGTCTAAAATGAGTCTCTTGTAGACAGCAAATAGATGGGTCTTGTTTTTTTATCCATTCTGATACCCTATGTCTTTTGGTTGGCGCATTTAGTCCATTTACATTCAGTGTTATTATAGAAAGATATGGGTTTAGAGTCATTGTGATGTCTGTAGGTTTTATGCTTGTAGTGATGTCTCTGGTACTTTGTCTCACAGGGTCCCCCTTAGGATCTCTTGTAGGGCTGGTTTAGTGGTGACAAATTCCTTCAGTTTTTGTTTGTTTGGGAAGACCTTTATCTCTCCTTCTATTCTAAATGACAGACTTGCTGGATAAAGGATTCTTGGCTGCATATTTTTTCTGTCTAGCACACTGAAAATCTCGTGCCAATTCTTTCTGGCCTGCCAAGTTTCAAAAGAGAGATCAGTCACGAGTCTTATAGGTCTCCCTTTATATGTGAGGGCACGTTTACCCCTTGATGCTTTCAGAATTGTCTCTTTATCCTTGTATTTTGCCAGTTTCACTATGATATGTCGTGCAGAAGATCGATTCAAGTTACGTCTGAAGGGAGTTCTCTGTGCCTCTTGGATTTCAATGCCTTTTTCCTTCCCCAGTTCAGGGAAGTTCTCAGCTATTATTTCTTCAAGTACCCCTTCAGCACCTTTCCCTCTCTCTTCCTCCTCTGGGATACCAATTATGCCTATATTATTTCTTTTTAGTGTATCACTTAGTTCTCTAATTTTCCCCTCATACTCCTGGATTTTTTTATCCCTCTTTTTCTCAGCTTCCTCTTTTTCCATAACTTTATCTTCTAGTTCACCTATTCTCTCCTCTGCCTCTTCAATCCGAGCCGTGGTGGTTTCCATTTTGTTATGCATTTCATTTAAAGCGTTTTTCAGCTCCTCGTGTTTGTTCCTTAGTCCCTTGATCTCTGTAGCAAGAGATTCTCTGCTGTCAGCTATACTGTTTTCAAGCGCAGCGCTTAATTTTATGACTATTATTCTAAATTCACTTTCTGTTATATTATTTAAATCCTTTTTGATCAGCTCATTAGCTGTTGTTATTTCCTGGAGATTCTTCTGAGGCGAATTCTTCCGCTTGGTCATTTTGGATAGTCCCTGGCGTGGTGAGGACCTGCAGGGCACTTCCCCTGTGCTGTGGTGTATAACTGGAGTTGGTGGGTGGAGCCGCAGTCAGACCTGATGTCTGCCCCCAGCCGCCCGCCCTGTCCACAGTCAGACTGGTGTGTGCCTTCTCTTCCCCTCTCCTAGGGGCGGATTCACTTGGGGTGGAGTGGCCTGTCTGGGCTACTTGCACACTGCCAGGCTTGTGATGCTGGGGATCTGGAGTCTTAGCTGGGGTGGGTAGGCAAGGTGCACAGGGGCAGGAGGGGCAGGCTTAGCTTGCTTCTCCTTAGGTGATCCACTTCAGGAGGGGCCCTGTGGCAGCAGGAGGGAGTCAGATCCGCTGCCGGAGGTTTGGCTCCGCAGAAGCGCAGAGTTGGGTGTTTGTGCGGAGGGAGCAAGTTCCCTGGCAGGAACTGGTTCTCCTTGGGATTTTGGCTGGGTGATGGGCGGGGGAGATGGCGCTGGCGAGCGCCTTTGTTCCCCACCAAACTGAGCTCTGTCGTCCGGGGGCTCAGCAGCTCTCCTTCCCTTTGTCCTCCAGCCTTCCCGCTTTCTGAGCAGAGCTGTTAACTTATGACCTCCCAGACGCTAAGTTGCGCTTGCTGTCGGAACACAGTCCGTCAGGCCCCTCTGCTTTTTGCAAGCCAGACTCGGGGGCTCTGCTTGGCCGGCGAGCCGCCCCTCCGCCCCGGCTCCCTCCCGCCAGTCCGTGGAGCGCGCACCGCCTCGCCGCCCTTCCTACCCTCTTCCGTGGGCCTCTCGTCTGCGCTTGGCTCCGGTGACTCCGTTCTGCTAATCCTCTGGTGGTTTTCTGGGTTATTTAGGCAGGTGTAGGTGGAACCTAAGTGATCAGCAGGACGCGCGGTGAGCCCAGCGTCCTCCTACGCTGCCATCTTCCCTCTCTCCCCATTCTTCCTTCTTTCTATTGTCCCTTCCTTTCTTCAATGCTTTCTTTATTCTTTTTGTTTTCTTTCAGTTTCAACTAACACGGTTAACACTGTCTTTATACTAACAGCTCTAGTGGTCCTGGGAAAGATTTAAAAAGTAGAAGACAGGGGCGCCTGCTGGGCACAGTCCATTAAGTGTCCGACTTCGCTCAGGTCAGGATCTTGCAGTTCGTGGATCTGAGCCCTGTGTCGGGCTCTGTGCTGACAGCTAAGAGCCTGGAACCTGCTTCAGATTTTGTCTCCTTCTTTCTGCCCCTCCCTTGCTTGTACTCTCTGTCTCTCAGTCTCTCAAAAATAGATAAACGTTTAAAATTAATTAAAAAATAGAAGACAAATACATGGATTAAAATGTTGTTGGAGAAGCAAGACAAACATTAGCATCAATATTAGTAAAGTTAATAAAATAATATGTACATAGAAGCTTTAAAGTTAATATAAAAATCTTTTATTCTTAAAGTAAGAGAATGTAGTTGGAAAGTATATATAAAATAAAGATATATTGCCTCCACTATTCTTTTTCTTTACCAAAAAAAAAAAAAAAAAAATGCTGCAATTAAATAAATATGTATGAAGTGCCTATGTGAAAGTATCCAAATCACTAGATGGTAGTAAATCAGTCAGACAAGTTCTTGCTCTTTGGGCCAATAGATTCTCGTGAGAGAGAAGATAGAAAATAAAATAACAAATATAAATAGCAAAATTAATTTTAAATAATTATTTGTTTTAAACAAAACAACCTAAGATAATATAATAAGGAGTTATGGGGAAGGTATAAATGAAGTGTAATGTAAATAAGGTGGCCAGGAAGTCCTATCTGTCAAGAAAGAGACAGCATGTAGGGACAGGGAAAGAACATTTCAGTCAGAGAGAACAGAAGAACAAGGGATAAGCGTGAAGAATTCAAAATATTAGCTAATAGAAAATACTATAAAAAAATTAATGGGAAAGTTGTTTCAAGGAATTTGCTTCAGGAAAAATAAACAAGCAGTTTATTAGAAAACAAAAATAACATATGAAATGTATCTAACTAAATGGGTGAGATCTGGCAGTGTTTTTATTTCTAATTATAAAATCAGTAATCCTGCAAGAAAGAAAAGAAAGATTTGTTTGGATGTTGATGGTATGTTTTGTTAACTAGGCAGCAACATTCTCCTCATCTATTTTTTCTATAATACTTATCCCTGGCTACGGAAGAGTTGGGAAATTGTCTAGGATTCCTCTGTCTTCTTTGGCCTTTTCTAAGAAAACCTTGATCACTTTTAATGTGACAGTAGTTGTAATCATTTATTTTCTTATCTGCAGGAAATATTTCTTGTTCATCTTTCCCACTATTTAAAATTGTACATTTAACATCATAGGAAAAACAAACATCCATGGCTCAGATTGCACAGACCTATAAAATTACTTTTTAATGACTTGGCACTGGTGAAATTGAATGATTGAGCATTTAAAAAGCTACACTGTTTGATATTTTCTTTAATAGAATTTCATTTTAGGACTAATGATGTGATTTTTATCATCTATATTGATCCTAACAGGTGTTGGTAAGAAAATTAAGGCAAGACTGTACACACTACATTGAGCCCAACCTGGTTCATTTTTCTGGCTTTCATTTTTTTTAAGCCTTTTCCATTTTTATGTTTCATCTGTCGTTTTTTCACTTAGACTTGGAGACATCTGGAAAACTGCTTTGTAGACAGAGCAACTGGATTTTAATTTGCAGGAACACAGGAGGAGAGGAGGGGAGGACAATAGTAGGGCTGTTAGCTAAGTCCTGGAACTTTCATCATGGTACTTATCAAGGCTGATATTCCTGATACATTGGAAAGAGTAAAGAATCTTTTAACTTTTTTCAGATACTCTTTTAGTCAAACTGAACCGGCTAGAAATAAATTCTATAAAGAAAGGAGTAAATTATATACAGGAAATTACAAAGAATTACATAGTCACAATCATATAATCATGGGTGTATGGTTCATTCTCCAAACCACATTTTCATATTATTACAAAAAAATTCGGATTGCAAAGAGTTTTATATGTCATTAATAAGAAAAGAAAAATATAAAGGTTAAGTTGATGAGAAAATGTTGCTCCGAATACCGTATTTTCTCATCATTTTTTCTCATCTATCAAGTTTTGCATATATAAATGTATAACTCTAAACTTGCATACAAGTATCCATTTCAGTCACTTAAGGACAAAATAAATAAAACAACCAACAAGCAAACTGTTCCCTAAAACAAGATAATATATACCCTCCTAAATGCCATTAGTTGTTGTTGTTATTATTAGAATCTTTATTATCTGGTAATAACAAATAAGTGATAATTATTTAATATGATAAAAATCCTAAAATATTGTGGAATATGGTTAAATAATGTAGATTTAAATACAAAAGTATACTTTTGGGAAAAATTAGAATTACTGAAAATAATATTTCAGTATATGGTCTGAATATTTCTTGCTTATTCCTTTTATTGTCACTTTCTTTTACTTTAAAATGTTTTATTTAAGTAACCTATTGAATAGTTTATTTAATAATTGCCTAACATTAGCCCAACCTGCTACAATGGTAGCTTTCAAAAGTTTAATAATTTCTGCGCTGTTAAATTTTTTTCAGTGAATTCTGAATTCCAGTGACTTCTAAGCAAACTAATAAACTATACCACAAAAAATGGCATAACACTAGTGAATAATTATTTTCTCAATGGCATACCAGTGGGAAAAATCCACATATTTGCATGGAATATTTTGAAAAGAATAAGAAGTGAGAAAATGCACTGGCTGCAGATCCTCTTATTCATTTTTTAATAACTCCCCTGCCATGTGAAATCTTTAAAAAAATGACTAAAATTTCAAAAGCTACATTAATTGCATGTATTATAATACTACATTGCTGTACTTTGTAACAGTCTGTTCATGTTTTGAAACTGCTTTAATTTTTACTTTATTAAGTGAAAAGATCGTTAATTTTGAAATGTAATTTATCTCATATTGTTTATTAAAAATTATTCTTTTTTTTACAAAAATTTTTTAATGTTTATTTATGAGACAGAGAGAGAGAGCACAAGTTGCGGAGGGGCAGAGAGAGAGAGGGAGACACAGAATCCGAAGCAGGCTCTAGGCTCTGAGCTGTCAGCACAGAGTCCAACACGGGGCTCGAACTCACAAACCGTGAGATCACAACCTGAGCCAAAGTCGGTCGCTCAACCGACTGAGCCACTCAGGCCCCCCTAAAAATTATTCTTTAAAATAAGATTTTCTCCATACTGCAAACAAAACAAGAGAAGAATTCTTGTTGCACTTACATGGGAAGTCCAAATCCTTAGCAACTTTAGGGCTTAGCAACTCTAGTAGTTAGCAAAATGTACAAGATTCATACTGCCATGGAGCATATGATTTAGTGTCTCAGGTTATGTTAAAAAAGGTATAATTACAGAAGTGTCATGACAAACTATGATAAAGTAAATATAGAAAAAATGGGGAAGGCTTTGGGAAAATGTAGATGAACGTAATGTAGACTGGGAAGATGTTGCATAAGACCTTTTTGAGAAAGTGATATTTATAGTTCAATATGGACATTGAGCAGGATGTAACCTTTATCAGAGTTGAAGCAAGAAGGCAGAGGGGGTGAACACCCCAAGCAGAGACTACAGCATTTAGAAGAGCCCTGCGTCATGAAAGTGCTTGAAGCATTGGAGGTCAGAAAGCAGACCAGACGCCTGGAAATATTCGAGTGAGGGAGACAGGTGGACAAGATAAAACCACAGAGGCGGGCAGGGGCCAGGACCACATTTACAGACCACATTAAGGTTAGTGAATTGACAAAGATTAGTTATGATTTCTTTATATTTGAGTAGTAAAGAGGGAAGTCCTCAGATTTCAATTAATATATCAGAATAGAATAGAAACTTAGATGGTTGGAAGTATCATTAATGAGAGAAGAATTCACTCCAGTGTGGGGAAAAGCAAGAATTTATTTTTGAATATATTATATTATATTATATTATATTATATTATATTATATTATTAGATGTTTCTAAGAAGGGGGTGTTTAGAGACAGGATAAACTGATTTGGAACTCAGATGACTCCGAATTAGATATATTACACTTACCATTTATAAATATTTGAAGCCTTGGAAATGAGTGAAAAGGCCTAGGGCAAGAGTGTTGGGTAACTGGAATCTTAATATTTAGAGGTAGAATGGAGATGAAAACCCTTCAAAGGAAATTGAAAAATAGCAGTTAGAGGGATGGGAGAAAATCTACAAAGGGTATGATACAATTAACCTTAAAGGAAATAAATATTTCTTGAACTTGTTCTCTCTTTTTTTCTCTTTTTTATTCAGCAGCCATAGCAATCATTTAATTTTACTGTCTATTAGGAATTGTACTCATTAGAAGACTCTAGAGTCCTGGCAGGAGTATCTAGGCCTCAGAGGCAGACAGCAGGAGCATTGGCAAAAAACAGGGCCCTCTGCCAAACAGGGCAAGCCCCCCACCTCCTCACCTGCTTCTCAGACTATTGCACCTAGTTTCAACAGCTACCAGGCAAATGCACTCACTTCATCTAAGCAGTTGAACAGAATACGAAGCCAGCATATGTTATGGGGAGCTGAGGCAGGCAAAATTTCCCTTGATCTTCACTAGAGCAGTTTTTTGTTGTTGTTGTTTTGCTTTGTTTTTTTTTTGTTTTGTTTTGTTTTGCTTTGTTTTGTTTTGTTTTCATCATTGGATCAAAAGCTTGCACCAGAAAGCTAGGCGAATTCTTCCTCCAATGCATCCACTTTTTCATAATTCCCTTACCTCCACCATTGTCCAAATATCATTTTGTGAAACAAATTATGAAAATAGACTGTGAACTGGTCACCATCCCCTCCCCACTTCTACCCCATTCTTCTCTGATCCATTCTCACATAGGACCCAGAGTTCTATCAGATATAAATTAGAATATATAACTCCCCGACTAACTGTTAATGTCTTATGTTCACGCTATTTATCTGTGGCCTGTAAGTCTTATCATGACAGGCTCCTGTCTTTCTCTCAAGCACATCTCATGCCACGTTTCCTCTTTCTTCACGTACAGCATCACACTAGTCCTCAGTGAGTTGTAGAACATACCGAGCTCTTCCCATCTGGGAGCCCTGAATTAGATTTCCCACCACTCTTTGTGGGTAGATTCTTTCTTACCTTTACTTCCCTTCAAAATGTCACTTTCTCTGAAAGGCCTTTACAGATTACCCATTGATTTCTAAAGCAGTATCATATTTATTTCTTTCACTTAATGCTTTACCTATTTATTGCCAGTCTCACTTACTAAAATGTAAGTTCTATAAAGAATAAGGAACCAATCTATCTTTTTCATAATATATCCTCAGCAGATAGAAGAATCATAGGAAGGAGTACATGCTTAAAGTTATTTGTCCTATGAATGAATGAATAAATGAATGAATGAAATAAACTAAGGATTAAATATTTTATTTGATTCACTGGTATATATAATACACAATTATGAATCTGGCACACGTAATGATTAAAGTAATGCCATGAAAAGTGTCATGATTTGTCATTAAACCTACAGAAAAATCATAGGCAACTTTTTAAAACTCAGTGATTTATGTCCTCCAATGTTAGGTAGTTTTTACGTGAATAAAACATGTTTTGACTAATGAATACTTGCTCATCAAAAACGATCAACATATTTAGAATAGTTTGTCTTTTTATGATCTGTTTTTTTCTTCCTGGCCAATCAATTCTACCAAAATATTCAAACAAGTTTCTATTAGTAAAAACAAATGCAATTTGAGTTTTGAGTTATTTAATAAGTATTTTTAAATATGCTATAGCCAATTTGGATTCTAATTCAAGTTCTAATGTTAACTATCAACATAACATTTTCCCAGATATGTAGACTCTGTATAAAATGAATGACTTTGCACATTGTAGGTATTCAGTGATTGGTCTGGAATTATTTTTACATGCTTATATAAAGATAGGTAAATTCAATATTTTAAAGAAAATGGTTGATATAACCCAATAGACTGGAGTTCATTTCCTAACTTCATTTATTATGTATGAAACATTGGAAAGTTATTTAACATAATTATAGCTTAGTTTCCACTTGTGTAATAATATCCACTTAACAAGGTAGTCATGATGATTAAATAAACTATTACATATTAATACTTAAACTGGGGGCAGAGGGATATGTATGTTAGTGTGTATTGTTATTGTTATCATCATTCAAAAGCAAATCAAGTGAAATTGCAATGGAAATCCTCCAGAAGCAATATTTGATGGCAAATAAATGCTTTTTTGTGTGTGCTTAGTGTTGGTTCAATATAACTGCGTTTAAAACAAAAGCACAAAGAGAAATTAAAGCTGACACTCTTTAATATTTATGTATTAAAAATGCAAGAGAATAAGAAAACTTTGTAACAGAAAAAACATTTTCACATGTTAAAAAAGTTATGTATATTGATGTGATAATAGCATTATCTCTAATAATTCCATTAAGGTTATCACATCTGGAAAGTTTACTTTTATTCTCTCATAACCACAGATTAATACTTCCTTGATTAATGTGTTCATTCCAATTAGATTTAAAATCTCTACATTTTCCTTATAGCTTCACGAGGGTATAGATTTATTTGAAGCAAAACTGTGTTTAGAGGTGCTTGGCTAGCTCAAGTTGGTGGAGCATGAGACTCTTGATCTGAGTTGTAAGTTCAGGCCCCATGTTGGGTGTAGAGATTACTTAGACTCTTAAATATGGAGAACAGAGGGTTACTTGGAGGGGTTGTGGGAGGGCGTATTAAGAGGCATTATGGGTAAGAGGCATTGAGGAATCTACTCCTGAAATCATTGTTGGACTATATGCTAACTAATTTGGATGTAAATTAAAAAAAATAAAATTAAAAATAATAATAAAAATAAAAATAAATAAAATGAAATCTTAAAAATATATTTTAGATACTGTCTTTCAAAAGTTTTAACCCAAATTACCTATAAAATAATCTATTTTTGTTTACCTGAAATGTATCATTTATGATTTTTTATAAAATGTTTTTTTATATTTCAGAGAACACTCTATATAAATAACACAAAGCCATTATCTAAAAATTATGGGGGCGCCTGGGTGGCGCAGTCGGTTAAGCGTCCGACTTCAGCCAGGTCACGATCTCGCGGTCCGCGAGTTCGAGCCCCGTGTCGGGCTCTGGCCTGATGGCTCAGAGCCTGGAGCCTGTTTCTGATTCTGTGTCTCCGTCTCTCTCTGCCCCTCCCCCGTTCATGCTCTGTCTCTCTCTGTCCCAAAAATAAATAAACGTTGAAAAAAAAAATTAAAAAAAAATAAATAAAAAATAAAAATTATGTGCCAGTGCACCTGGGTGGCTCAGTCGGTTAAGCGTTGAACTCAGTTTTGACTCAGGTCATGATGTCACCATTAGTGAATTTGAGACCCATATTGGGCTCTGCACTGTCAGAGCATAGCCTGATATAGCCTGTGTGCTCACGCTGTCTCTCAAAATAAAGAAATAAACTTAAAAATCTATACATATATGTGTGCATATGCATATGTATATATATGTTTAAAAAAAGCATCTGACTCTTGGTTTCAGCTCCAGTCATGATCTCAGGGTTCATGAGTTTGGCTCTATGCCAACAGTGCATAGCCTGCTTGGGATTCTCTCTCTCTCTGTGCTCCTCCCCTGCTTTCTGTCTCTCTATCTCCCTCTCAAAAATAAATAAATAAATATTTTTAAAAATAATAATAATAAAATAAAAATTGGGTGCAGTCATGAATTCTATTAATAATTTGCAGGCATATCTGTATATAATTATCATATCAGTGAGTTAGTTAATTCTGCCTTATAAAAATGAATTTTAGCAACATATCCTGAGCTTTGCAATACTCTCTGCACTTACATAGAACAAAATATCTTAGAACAGAAATTAACTAATTTTAGAATGCTTAAATAATATATGGAACATAGCTATATGATTTGAATGCCAAATACTACAAAAGAAATGTCTTCATGTAGTCATTAAGGCATATAAAATATGCATTTACAACTTTTTAAATATTTATTTTGAATGTAATATATGTCTTCTAGAATTCTGCTGCCATTTTATAAAGCATTGAATTGAAAGAAAAAAATTAAGTTGTTATGGAGAATTCACTTGATATTCTTGAATAACAAAGGTAATCTTGGGCCGATTTTCAAAGTAAAATTTAAATCTTGTTTTAATTATGTTAATTTTGCTCAGGTATAGTATACAACTATTGTAAAAGATAAATTGTGATTCTAGTATTGGCTTTGTTTTCTCAGGAGTTTTGAATATGTCTTTATGATGCAAACAGTAATCAAAGTAGGAACACTTATTGTTCACTACAGGAAGGAAACAAAATCAATTGCTGTGCAATTCTGAGCACTTTCCATTAAAGAAATTGCCAGTTACATCAAATGGAGGTCATATTACATATAGCTACACTCAGCAATCTCTTTTTATAAAGCTACCCTATCATATTACATATTGTGAGGAACAAACTGGCAAAGAAAGTTATTGGTTAACAGATGCTTTGGGGTTGGGGGAGGCGGGTTTGTTGTTATCAACAAAGGCTTTAAACAGACTGATTGTATTAGTGTAAGTTTGTTTGAATCTATTTTATGTATGTGTATGAATATTCAGTGATATATGACTTCCCCTAGGGGTGTTGCTGTGGTCATAGTAAGGTGTAGTTTCACTCAGTATATCGAACAAAATTGGTAAAAGTAACTTTCCTTTATTGATAAATAGGTGAAATTATTCTCTACTTTGTATGTTTTCATTTCCTAAAAACATTGTTTGCAATGATTTTTTGTTGTTGTTGGAAAGAAGTATCTGAAGCTACTTGAGCTGTATCAAATATGAAGTGACTAACATTTAACTCATTCAAATAAGATATTAATATGCCTTCATTACAAAAATATTTAATTAATTTGTTAATTGAATTTAATCTAAGTCAAAAACTAAAAAATCCATACTTTATTATTCATTCCATATGTGTATGTATATATATGTACATATATAAAATATACATATATGTATATGTAATATATACATTATATATATATATATATATATATAGTTTTTTTTTTTTCATTTCAGCTAAGCCATAAGTTACTCTTTAAAAAGTATGCTTAGAGGGGCATCTGGGTGGCTCACTTGGTAGAGCATATGACTCTTGGTTTCAGCTCAGGTCATGATCCCAGGGTCTTGGGATTGAGCCTCATGTCGCTCAGTGTGGAGCCTGCTTGAGATTTTTTTCTCTCTCTCTCTCTCTTTGTCCCTCTGCCCCCTCTCCCTTTTTCACTCTCTCTCTCTCTAAAATAAAAAAAAACAACAACTAAAGTTTAAAAAAAAAGTTTACTTAGAAACTAGATTCATTCTGTGATTTTTTGATGGGTTCACTTTATAATAGAAATGTGTACTTATAAAATTGAATTTTAATTAAATTTGTTCTAATCAATGTTGGTCATAGATTCATTACATGTATCACATATCATGTAATGGATACTCATTAAATAATTTTCATAAACATAAATGGTTAGCATATATGTTTTGTTGTAATTTCTTTATATTTCTTTATAAAATTATTAATGCAAATTCTTATATAAACTACTCTAGTTTTTTGCCATAATATTTATTACATTATGAGGTACTATATCATTTACTTAGTCATTATTTTTATTGCTTATTATCCATCCCTTCTCCACTAGAAGGAAATTTCATGAAGGCAGAGATTTTTATGTGCATTGTTCACTGCCATATCCTAAGCATCTAAAACAGAGCATAGAATTAATAGATACACAATAAATATTGGTTAAATGAATACTTAAATGAAATAAGATAAGTGGCTTTATAGATAAGACACTCCAAGACACTAGGCAAAGCTGAGTACAGAGAAATCAAGAGGAGAAATTCTGTGTACTAACTGGGAAGACTCTAGTACTTACCTCTTAACGCTTGGTTCCTATAAGGATGACAGCAGTCTGACACCCGTCAGAAAGAAATTGGAAAACTTTTTTATGAGTAGATTAAACATTCAAGAGAAAAAAAAATTATAGATAATGACAGTTGTGAACCATCCCTTGAAGTGAATGGATCAACCTATGGTTAATACTTACAATTCCCTCAGGAGTTAAAATGTATGAAGCAGGTATACATACTGGTTGGATAAGATGGATACAATTTTATGAGTATTATGCTGAGTTAAAATAATATTTCATAAGGATACATATAATTTCTATACATTTTCCTCACATAAAGCAGTAATACATATTTGAAGAGACTATGTATTGTATGATTCTCACTGTATGACATTCTGGAGAAGGCAAGACTATGGAAATAGTATAAAGATTTAGATAACAATGTGCCTATGTAGGCTTATTGATTGTAACACATGTTCTACTGTGGTGTGGATGTCTACCGCAGAGGAGGTTGTGCATGTGTGGGGAGGAGATATATGGAAACTCTTTGCTTTCTGAACAAGTTTGCTTGGCAACCTAAAATTTATCCCAAAAATAGACTCCTAAAAAACATACAATGTAGGTAATTTTTTGTTATTTCCAAAACTTTATTAAAAATATATTGAAAGTCACCTGTGTAATAAAAATAAATCCGTACCCCCAAAGTTATAACTTTACGTCTTCAACTCCTTTGATATTTCTTCCCAAACCCGCAATAACTCAGCCTTCGAACTCATTCCCTCCCTCCCTCCCTCCATCCTTTGCCCTCTTTTTGTTTTTCCTTCTTCCGTTTTAACCTCTCACCTCTTACTTTTCCTGCCTTTAGCTTCTTCGTGTTGTAAATAGAGGCAGATTCAGAATACGTGAAGTGCTGAAGGCATATGATATCAATTTCCGGGGGGAATAAGTCAGTAGAGAGCACAGTGTCTCAGCAATCACAAAGCCAAGCTTCAAGCAGGATTGGATTTTAATTTAGGAAACAATAAAAAAACAAAGATCTGGCTCTGGTGATCACCAATCTGGTGATTCATGTTCTTTCTTTTTCCAGCTACTCCTATAGCCACTATAGCCTGCTACTTCTCTCCATTTGATTTGTATTTAAACTAGCTGCAGTAGGGGCCCTGGGTGGCTCAGTGGGTTCAGCTCAGATCATGATCTCACGGCTCTGAGTTCAAGCCCCAAGCCCTGCATTGGGCTCTGTGCTGACAGGTCAGAGCCTGGAGCCTGCTTCAGATTCTCTGTCTCCCTCTCTCTCTGCCCCTCCCCCATTTGCACTTTGTCTCTCTCTCAAAAATATATGAACGTTTAGGGGCGCCTGGGTGGCGCAGTCGGTTAAGCGTCCGACTTCAGCCAGGTCACGATCTCGCGGTCCGTGAGTTCGAGCCCCGCGTCAGGCTCTGGGCTGATGGTTCGGAGCCTGGAGCCTGTTTCCGTTTCTGTGTCTCCCTCTCTCTCTGCCCCTCCCCCGTTCATGCTCTGTCTCTCTCTGTCCCAAAAATAAATAAAAACGTTGAAAAAAAAAATATATGAACGTTTAAAAAAAATTTAAACCAGCTGTAATAAAGCCCATTTGTATTTATTAATTACTGAAAATAAAGCATGCCATTGGGCAGATTCATCAGTCATGAGTTCTTGTACCAGCGTACTTAATGTGTAAAACCTCCACCAAATGGCATGTTTTCTTGGCCTGCTAATTATACAAATACTCTTTAATAACTCTGATTCTACCTAGATCTAGATTCTATGAAACTCATGTAGACTAGTTTACTTCCCCTTTTCAACTGTCTTCTAAATGACTTTGATATGTACACCTGAGACATTTTCTAGTTTTAAGCTAGGAGAGGACACTATTTAATACCTGGGGCACTTTGAGAATATGTGGCAATGGTGCGGAAGGGAATATATAGAAAGCGCCATGAAATTATTTAAGTATTCGGAATTCTATCTAAAAAATAGAAATAGAAAAAATTGCTCTGATTAAAATTGTGAACTGACATATATATTCCCTTTTAAATTGTCCTTATCAAGTAGCTATTAATCATTTTCTATTTGCAGATTGGTTTTCAGTCACTTAGTTTACTGACATGTGTGTGTGTGCAATGTTTGTATTTGTATATGTGTGTATAAAATAACACTGAAGCCTAAGTATTGAACTTGATTACTTTCATTGGAAAACCCTGAAAAGGAGTGATGACTTCTTTGTGTCATGTACCGCACACCATAGTGCACACGTAGTACTCACAAATTAAAAAATAATAGTAATAAAAAATTTATGTAATAAAAATGGTCACAGAGGGGAGACTGGGTAGCAGGATAATAGAGCCCAGTAATAATAATTGATGTAATCTAGTCTCTGGATGAACATGTAATTTTCCATCTCTTTTGCCCTCAGGAGCCTCTTAAAGTTATTCAGGTGAAGTGTGACTCACAGAACTCCAAGGATATGTAAATGCAAAGATTTATAGTCGGAGTTTGATGTAAGTAATGGGTCAGTGCACATCTGGGAGAAAAGCATAAACGACATGAGGCTGAGGTGCATTATTTTTCATTTAATATCATTATTTGCACATTTATTAAATCTGTGTTGGGTGGCTCCATCACACTGAGGAGAAGAGTCTCCAGGGTCTCAGGGAAACATCTGTCCCAGAGAGGGGACGTCCAGATGGTCTACTTTGGGGAGAGTGATAAGGAGATAGAAAAGTTCAAAAACTGACAAGGTTGTCCAGACCTTGCTCTGTACATTTGCATAACATCCCTGGATGAGAATTCTTCCACTACTCAGTGCTCTTTTCTCCCAAGCTGAGTTTAATTTTAGATATCTACACACACACTATATATGTGCACATATTCAGGATCCCATCTGAATTCAAATCAGGGTGCGCAATGCAAGATGGTTAAATACCAGCCTAAATACTTTTTGGCCAAACTGGGAAAGGAAGGAGGGAAGGAAGGAAGGGAGGGAGACAGGCCATTGTTATAATAGAGATTTAAAAATAGATGTGGATGAAATAACAAGACGGATTGATTTTACTTAAGTTGGTTTGGGAGCTGGGAAGCGAAGCTGAGGAGAATCACAGCTTTCCTGGGTAATTATAAGAATCTGAGAAGCAGAAGAGAGGAAGGGCATACTTAATAGAAGCCTTGAATAAAGACATGTAAGTAAGGATGTGTGCTGTGTAAACTGCAAATGAATCAGGGGGATTAGAATACTGGCTATATGTAGAGGAACAATTGCAAACAAATCTGAAAAAATAGTTCCAAGTAAAATTATGAAAAGCCCCAAATGCCAGGCTCGAGTTTATAATGAATGGAGTGTCCTTGAGAAAACTTATGTAGAAGATCATTGCAATCATATATGAATTTGAAAATGTATTTCTGACAATATGTAAAAGACAAATGGGAAGCAGAAGAGACAGAGATTAAAGTTGCACAAGCCAACGAGGCCTAAGTATGCTCTGGAAGTGAAGATGGAGGTGAAAGGGTGGAAATGACAGGACTGAACAGGATTGGGTTGGAAGGGGATGGAGGATAAAGAGCAGAGGTGAATTCCATTTGTTAGCAACGGTGTGTGAGACCACTCACTAAAATGGATAACATAGATTTAGAAGTGGACGGAGGAAAATAAGGAGTTCATTTATTAGACTTTATCAAATTGCACCACTGTAGTACTCAGAAGAACTCAGATAATAGGGAATCTTGGAAAAATAAAGAACAGAAGTCATGTCATTGAACCCTTAGAGAAAAGGGGACTGATGATTAGGTCATAAAGAAGATAGATGGCGTACTTGATTCACTACGCTAATGCTCCTTCCTAGTGGTGATTCACCTTATCTGGGTTACTCCTTTTTTTCCTCCTGTGGCTCTTATTTTCATTATATCTTCTTAAATAACATCTGTGCCCGTTATACTTTAAGAATAAAGAACAAAGAAAACATAATTTGGAAATGGTGGCAATCAAAGGAGAGTCCAAGTCAAAAGGATTCTGAACAGAAAACATAAGTGTCCGTGTCTCTCCACTCATACTCAGCCTAGGAGACTTAGCTCCTTTGTGTAGAGCAAAGTCAGAACAACTCAAGCTGATGGATATGTATTGACTTATTCATTTAACAAATAAATAAATATAGGTCTGCTCTGAAGTTGCTCAAAGTACCATGTATTGTGTATATTAAAGATGTATAAATGTAGTCCAAGCTTACATCAAGTAAATCTTACATTTCAAATTGTCATACATAGAACAATGGCCCCCAAAGGTGTTTATATCCGAATCCCAGAACCAATGAATATGTCATGTTAGATGACAAGAGGGGATTAAATTTGAAGATGGGATTAAATTTGCTAAACATCAGACCTTGAGATGAGAGGATTATCCTGGGCTATGTGGGTAGGCCTAATAACATCTCAAGGTCCTTATAAGTGAAAGTGGGAGGCAGGAGAGTCAGTGTCCCTTTGACACAGTGTTAGAAAGACTCAACTAGTCATTGTTGGCTTGTAAGATGGTATGAACCCACAAGTCAAACAATGTAGGCAACTTCTAGAAGCTGATAATATTCCAGTCCAGTGTCTCCAAAAAGGAATATAGCCTTAAAAATCCCCTGATGTTAGCCCATTTTGAACTCTGGACATCCAGAACTAAGATAATAAATCCATGTTTTTTTAAGCCACTAACTTTGTGGTTATTTGTTAAAGAAGAAATAGGAAACTATTTTGTAAGAAATTCTATTTCATTGGTAGATTTTTGTTTTTGTTTTGTTTAATTATTTGATTGGATAACTGAAAAATAGTAGATTAGCAATGCTTTTAATCTTTTTGAGGGTATCAAATGTTTAAATAAAATTTCTGCATCACAAATGGTAAGCTGTTTCTGTAAATTACATTTTTGAGTGGGGAAGCCTTTCACTTTCCCTTCGATCATCTCACATACCCTCAACTTCATGGACATGGAGGAATCATTTAATATCTGAATTCTAGATAGAATTTTAAGGCAGATACTATGCAACATGGTATCCCCTAGAACTAAAGCAGTTTTCAGTGCTCCAAAAAAATGGTCAATGGTGTATTAAATATATGTCTACTGTTAGAAGGTTGATGAACAATAAATGATTAACCCTATTAGCATCTCAAATGGCCCCAAATAGCTTCATCTTCTAGATTTCATAAGCTGGGCAGTCCTCTTCCCTTGTCTGAAAGCTAGACCTAGTAACTTCTAATGTACAGAGTATGACAGAAGTGATAGATATCCATTCTCTTGCTATATACCTTTTTAGTCTTATCAGCTGTCCTCTGGAGAGATTCATGGGGCAAGTGAACCTGTCCAACAGCCAGTGAGAACCTAAGGCCTCGAGTTTTCCTGGAAGTAGATGCTGTCCCAGTCAGCCTTGAGATGACTGCAGTCCCAGCCAGAACCTTGGACTCATGGGATATCCTGCACCAGAAGATCAAGTTCACCTATGTCTGAATCCCTGATCCACGGAAATTGGAAGGTCATATTCACCTTTTTTTTAATGTGGTATTTACAGACAATTTGTGATGCAGTAATAAATTAATAATGTATTAACTGAAATACATGAAGAGTAAATGCTATATCACTTAGAAATTCAGGTGGGATTTGGAACCCCAATATTTTGATTCTGTCTTATATTAAAAAGTTTTGGCTCTGTAGGGTAGAATTGGAACCAAACTATCATTGTCTAATATTTTATATTAAAGAGTCTAAATATATTATTTGCTTTATTTTATTTCCAAGTTCTATTTTCCAGTCTTTATGGATTCTGAGTAAGATTTGAGCCCATTAGGAAATGGCAGAGAAGGGAAGAAATGAAGGATGTGGAGGTACAAATTATTAGACTAAATTGTGTGGGGAATGTCCCAAGAATAGTTTTAATCCTATCATACCTTGATAAATTCAGAGCCAAACTGAATATATTTGGGTGTAGTTATTTGAATAAGCAATTTAGAGATAATTTTGTACTGGTTAGCATGACCCAGCCACTGAAATGTTTTGATCCCCAGCATTACTTAACTTCATCTTCTTAAGAAAAAAAAGTAATAGGTTTGTAATAATAATGATACTCTGCTTTTTCTGAGTTCTTTGAAGCCAAAAGTGCCAATGAACAATAGCCCCTCTTCAAATATAGAAACTTTGGGAGAGTGGTGCCACTTTGAGGAGTAAGGATATTCAGCACAAGGTGTGAGATCTGGTCAGAAAGGGGGTCTGCAGAATAGTGGAAGTGGGATAAAGATAAGTGAATTTTCCCATGGGTCACATGTGGACCCCAGCAGAAAGTCCAAGTATGTCATTTTGAGAAGAACCATAAGACAAGATGATTTCTCTTCCCAGGTTACTTAATTTCAGCATAAGGATCTAGAGATGTACCATTAGATTAAAAAAGTACCAAAAAAATAAATTAATAAATGAAGTGAGCCAATCTAAAGGAAGCATTATCTGTCAAAGAAGAGGATTCTTTAACAATTGAAATGAAACTTTGTTGGGGAATCTGTATTATCTGCAACTGACCAAAACAACCCTTTGAAATATCAATATAATCAAGAATTTGGTACAAATATATTACCATTGAATTTGTTAGTATTATTTTTTTTTTCAACGTTTATTTATTTTGGGGACAGAGAGAGACAGAGCATGAACGGGGGAGGGGCAGAGAGAGAGGGAGACACAGAATCAGAAACAGGCTCCAGGCTCTGAGCCATCAGCCCAGAGCCTGATGTGGGGCTCGAACTCACGGACCGCGAGATCGTGACCTGGCTGAAGTCGGACGCTTAACCGACTGCGCCACCCAGGCGCCCCTGTTAGTATTATTTGAGAGTACTTTCTTGTTAAATCTTAACGTTTTAGTCATTCCCAATTTTATTTTGTCAATTTTAATGCCTTAACTCTTTTAGCTGATATAGATATGGTTAAGGTCAAAGAGATTATTTTTAATAGCATAATGTAAAGTTTATTGAACCTCAGGTTTATTTTGTGTAAGAGTTCATAACCGAAGTGGAAAATTCATAAATTGATTATTTCCTGTAAATAAATGTTTACAGGAATAGGCCATCTGCAGACCAAAATAAATAAATAAATAAATAAATAAATAAATAAATAAATAAATAAATAAATAAAGCTTCAAACTACAAAGGGTCAATATCTGACCTTTTCTATACTAACATGGCTTTGAAGAATCAATATTTTTCATTTTCTTTACCTAAAAGGAAAGTACTACGAAGCACCATGTTAGTACCCAGAGACATGCTGTCTGGATATATTACTGTGGTTGTATTCCTAAAGTACACTTTCATTGGATATATTACTGTGGTTGTATTCCTAAAGTACACTTTCATATTAATAATTTAAAAAGCATTCTCAATATTTTTTTAGAAATACTTCTCTTTTAAGCAAGAAAAATAAAATCATGAAAATAATTAGATTTTTAGATAAAATAAGAACTCTGCCACAGCTGTAGAATATGAAACATTTGTTTAACAATTATAACAAGGAAATGTATGGGAATAGTGTACTCAGTTGCTACTGAATGATTGATGGACATTGCTTGAAAATACACTATTAGATATTCAGGAACAATTAGATTTAACCCACAAATTGAATCATCTTTGGAAAGAAACTGCTCCCAGTTTTAGGGAAACTTATCTGTCTGTCTTATCAAATGTCGTTCTTCTCACAGAGTCATCTCTCCAAAGTAAACAGGAATGGAATGCTATGTGGACATTTTTCCTATTATGTAAGTCAATTCACTAGCATTGGAGAACCACTTGACACAATGTGATGATTAATTTAGAGTACAAAATGGTGTAGACACTATGATCCCATTTGTTAAATATTTGTATATAAATTTATATGTGTGTATTTTGGATAGGTGTGCACAAAATATTTACTCTTTGTATCTGGTTTGCAACGCAGAATTTTATTTTACATTTTATGATTTTTGTTATAGTCTAAATTTTATACAATGAGTATATGTGCACACACATATACATAATTTTATTATAAAAGCCAATATGTTTTCAAGAATAACAAAATAGATAGCTTTCAGAAAGAGGCAGATTTTAAGCCAATTATAATTATCATGATAATCAAATGAATAATATTATAATTTGTATTTTGATCATATTTTTCCAGTATGTAATATTTAGTAATGTGAACATTTTCTGGATTTGGCAGAAGTCACAGATACATGATCTCTTCTATATTCTGCCTACAGTCTAGGTACTAATCAGATGATTAGCATTTCAATGGTATAGCAAAAGCAAGTTGATTAGATTTATCTCATATATATGAAACTAAGAAAACTAGGGAGATGCAATTTAACAACAAATACTACTTAAATGTGTGTAGTGATGTAGTTAACACAGATTCATTGTCTTTATTTACCACACTAAGCCATGAAATGTCCCAGAAAAAACAAAATTAATTCTTTTTAAATAACATTTTTGAATATTTTTGATACCTCCTAAATTATACATTCTTTATGAGTGTCTTGCTAAATTTTTAACATCTGGGAAATACTGATCATTTTACTTATTAACCATTATCTTGTTTTGTCTTAGGTAGCATTTGAGCACATATTGAACAGTGTAATTTATCAATTTTTAATATGTCCCCAAATGGTTTCAAAACAATAAATTATCCTGGCACAAACCAAATGGTTCCCTTATATCTCACTTTTCATCAGACTCTAAACTTCAGCAGCTCCTTTTCTTTCCCTTTCCCATTCTCGCAGTAGTGATGATAATAAAGGGAGAAGGAGACGAGAAAGGAAAAAAGGCAGAAGAGGAGGAGGAAAAATATGGAGAAGGAGGTGGAGGAGGAGAAATGGGAAGGAAAAGAGGAAGAAAAAGGAGGAAAAAGAATGAAGAGAAAAAGAGAAAGAAAAAGAAAAAAATATTTAATGAAATATGCCTGGCGTGATATCAGGCTATTTATAGAAAATATGTTGTTCAGTCCACATAATAGCCATGTGCAGATTGCATTCATTTTTGCATTTACCCATGAGAAAATCAACATTCACAGAGAAGCTAAGTAACTTGGTAAAGCTCACACATAATAGCTAAAACTGCAATCAGAGCCTAGGTTTTCTGACTCCCAAATACTTATCACTTTATTGCCTTGAATTTTGCCTTCTCTCCCCTCCACCCCTCCCTTACTTTCTGAACACCAACTTTCACTAATGTGAGCTACCCTCTGGGAATAACACAGTCACAGGCTCACCCTCTATAAAATGACTCTTTCCTTCTATTCTGAATTTCCATTTTACATAGATGCTGGAAATATTTTGTTGTTTAAACTATAAAATATTTGTGCATTTTTGGACATATTTTAAGCAAAATAAAATATTAAAAAATATTCACTTCCAAATTCATTTTTACGTTTTTCATGTTTACAAATAAACCTGACAATGTTTAACAGAGAATTTAATCTCCAATTAATGATGCAAGATAAAACGGTCAATTGAGGTAATTAATTCCCTGTGTAATTTATGTGAAAATTATTTTACTCTTCTGGGGGTCAAGTTTAAGGGAAACTTGATTAAATTCATTACCCATTCACTTAATTCTCTGAATTTTATATTTTAATGTGTAGTTTTTTTAAATTTTAGACAATTATGAAAAAGAAAAATGTTGAATATAAAATCAATGCAAAATGAAGTCATACAGGTAATTTAGCTGAAATGTTTTTGGTTTGAATTATCTCATTAATATTCATTTGAAGAATGAATGTCTATATCAGACACTCAAACTGTGATAAATTTTTAATTTTGTATTTTATATTTTAAATGTTTAAGAGAAAATAGGCACATATATAGCTTGAGTTAATGTAATTAAATGTTAAATTTATTGTCTATAAAAGTTATTGATTTTTCACTGCATATATTAAAGTATTTCATTTTCTGACACTAACCATACCCTTTTATGGTATTTAACCAAGCTAATCCAAGAAACTAGAAGTAAAATGATTAAGTAAGTGGTATGCCATCAGCTTAATTATATTTCAAGTCATCAAGTTCCTTTGAAGGATAGAAACATCTATACTTTATAATAACAATATCTTACTTACATAGGGAATTCTACACTGAATTCTGACCTATAATTATATTGATAATGTAACTATTACAGTTGTTGGCATATCCTTCTCCTATGTGTTAGATTCATTTATTAACTTCGATATATCATATGTTATCTGACCTGCTTTTTATAAAATTTAATCTCCATAATTATTTATTAAATAAAACTAAAATTTATATTAAAATTCAATCAAGGCATTTTAGTTATTAACAATAAAATAAAACTTGAAACAAACCTTATTTTAGCATGCTAGAATTTTAATTTTAGTTTACAAAAAGTATAGAAAATAAATAATTATTTGCTTTCCAAATATGCCAGACTTGTTACTTAGACCTGATGCTATATTGCATAAAATAAATGGAAACCTTGAACCAAATCTATAATTAGCTCACGTCATGAAGTACTACATAATTATTTAACCATCATGAAACTATACTTTGATTGCTTTTTTATTTTTTTTTAATTTTTTTTTCAACGTTTTTATTTATTTTGGGGACAGAGAGAGACAGAGCATAAACGGGGGAGGGGCAGAAAGAGAGAGGGAGACACAGAATCGGAAACAGGCTCCAGGCTCCGAGCCATCAGCCCCAGAGCCTGACGCGGGGCTCGAACTCATGGACCGCGAGATCGTGACCTGGCTGAAGTCGGACGCTTAACCGACTGCACCACCCAGGCGCCCCGATTGCTTTTTTATTAAATCAATGTTCAGAATTTTGAAAATCAATGTGTTTGAAGTACATATCAATAATCAAAATCAAAGACAGTAATTCAGGGAAGAAAAACATTTGATCAAAGACTCAATTTTCTTTTTTATAAGCATTAGGTGCAAAAATTACAAACTAAAGCATTTCTTAAATTATATAAATGATCTTTTTCACCTAGGTTCTCTGATACTTTTTATTGTTTTTTGGTTTTTGTTTTGTTGTGGTTTGGGCTACAAAATAATTACCTTCACAAATTTAACACAAATGACATAAAATATATACATATGTGTTCCTATGACATAAAATATATACATATGTGTTCCTATTTCTATATATATAAGTACTCAAACATGCTTATTGTTTGTGCAGATTTAGTAAGAACACAGTTTCATCTGATAAAAAATGCCACTTAGTTTTGGATAACATCATATCATTAACAAATTATTAAGAAAAGTCAATGATTTCACAATTTAATATTGCCAAAAATAGAAAAATCTCTAATAAATCAATGAATTTAAGTCTGAGACAGGCAACAACCAAGTTATTTTGGTTGTTTGAATTGGCTGCTGAAAACAGAGAGCCTTCTTTAGACACTACCAGACAAATAAAAGCTTCTGTAATGCCATTAAAGCCTCACTCGGGAAGAGCTGAGCAGTGGGAGTGTTAGAATCACAGCAGGAAATTCAAAGCAGTCCAATTTATCCTGGTGCTTTAAAAATGGCATTGATCTTATGTAGTAGATGTGTTTCTTGGTTATTCTGGGCTCCTCCACTGTCAAAAGCTTCCCAATCTTAAATGAAAACTTTACCTTTCACATCAGAAGCCTTACTGTGATTGACCTTACCTACCTTTCCAGCACCTTCACTGGCACCAGAGTTTCTGGCCTTCCCTACTTTTGCTGCTTCTACTCCTCCTATGTGTTTTGAATTTCTTGCTCAAGGCTTTCAGAGTCTTCAGCGTTGTCTTTTTGTTATGCATTGAAGCTATCATGCCTATTTTCCCTGGTACTTCTAGAGATTCCTTAAGCATAGACTGCTACATCTAGCATTTGGAAGTGAAGGATGAAGCAAGGCAGTGAGATCTAAGATTCACTGGTACACAGTTTCAAGTTGGTAAGGTTCATCTCAGAGAAACTGCAAAGAGGATATATGTGTCTGGTGTTTTCCTTCTACTATGAAGAATGTTATCTAACCTCTGCTGTCCACTCCTCTTCCTGCCTCTTTCTCTCTAGAGCAACCTGACAGATTCACACTCTTCTCTTAACTCTCTGCTTGACTCAAATGTTATAAAACCACAGGTGCATCATAAGTGTTATTTTGGCCTTTTGTATTTATTTGTATTAGCATGTATATCACTCTTTAACAATTGCTAGTATATATTTCTGCCACCACCACATGATTTTGAGCTCTTAAAACAGGAAGTTTTCTCACTGGCACAAGTAATTATTAAAACACTATGAAATGAATGAACGGTCAAGTGAACAAATAGGGGTAGAAATTTGTTTTGAAAATAAAAATCTATAAAAGTGATTGTGTCATTACCTTCTTCATTCCTTCATGTGTTTGTTGTACATGATCAGTACATTTTATCCCTATAGAAGATTTATTTTAGTCAACAGTTATACTCATATGCTTTTATTATTGAGTCTTAAACAGATATTTTGAGTCTCTATTTTAGCAGAAATCACATAGTCCTGTTAAATGGAATGTACATATATATATGTATATTCCATAATCATTAATTTACCACCCAACACAACTTTGCAGTTGGACCAGATTTAATTTTTAAAAATAAGAAATCAAAGAGTTAATATTTATTACTGCATTTATGAGGTACAACCCCATGTCCAGTGAAAAGAAATGCAACCTCATTTTAAACCACTTCAAATTTGCTAAGGTCCTAAAGCAGCTCATGGTTCTACATCTCTTTTGTTTTACATAGATACATGGAGCATGACAGTAAGCTAGACATCTGCAAAGATCAAAACAACTAAATATGTAACAAGACCACTTTGTTATTTGTATCAAATTATTAAGTTGATTATTTAGCCTTTTAATGTCAATATCATCAGCTGTTAAAATGGACATTAACAAATCTACATTCTATGATTAATGTATCAAAGATGATTACATATATAAAGGCTAAAGTAAAGTAAAAAGCAAAATATAAATTATTTTTATTTCACATCCAATTCTCACAGCAGTTATTTAGCTATTATTCATATTGTATGTTTTTCAGGTTTTACTTTCATTATTTACTGTGGCAGATTTTATTGTTGCTCCCCACTCTTATACCCACTTTCTTTGTAGAGACATTATACCTGGTGATTTATTACTCTGTGACAAGTAGTACCTTCTTTGTCATCCTACCCGATAGCAGTCTTGGGCATGTGACTTGCCTTGGCCACTTGAGCAAAAGTGGCAGTGTGCCCTTCTCTAGCAGAAGCTTTAAGAGCCAATATGTTCATTTGTTGCCTTCTTGTTCTTTCCTCTTTGTCATAGGAACAGCGTATCCTATTGGGAGCTGTTCCTGCAGTCTAGATCTTAGAATAAAGAAAACACAAGGAGCAGTAGTGCAACCCTTACATTTAACACGAGCAAGAAATAAGCCCTTTTGCTCTAAATCGTGGTGACACTATAATTTATCATCCAGACTAGGAATCGTTTGAGAATGAATGGTGTGCTATTGATGATTATACCAAGACTACAGATATACTCATGGGCAATCCCGGGTGAACAGGAGGAATCTGTATCTTACCTACATGAATAGAATTTAAGGAGTTAAAAGTTCGACAGGGCATATTACAAACATAATTAAGTATCATTCCCTATCTTCCTTACCATCCCATCCATTCCCTTATCATCTTTTGGTTCTCCCAACAGTATTTGTTAATATTATGTTAATACTGTAAATACTTTTCTGCCTTGTGTATATATATAAATGCAATTAATACGTACATATATATTGTTGATTTTCATTTCTTGCATATTCTTCTCCCTCTGAAGTTCACTCTCATTTTTAACTTTTTGCAGACTTTTCTATGAAAACAGCACTAATTCAACTCCCAACTTTCATTCAGTTAAATCCCCCCTCAGTATTCCAGTGCATCAAGAATTTGTTGATTTAATTTTCTTGAAGAACTTGAAAACTCTTGAAGAACTCCCAGAGGCTTCTGACTTTCCCTAGACCAAACTACGCCTGCTCTAAGTCTGGTATGCATTTGTCATCAATCATTTATCCCTTCACCAGTGTCGCATATATTCCTCAGTTTCTTTCTTTCCAGGAGTGAAATCCTGTTTAATGTAGGCTTGTATTTTTTTTTTTTTTGGGGGGGGGGGCATGGTCTAGGTTTACTCTCTTGTTTTCATTGAAGCATATCAAATAACTTCCAGGAAAAGATAATGGGAGATAATTTTTGACATTTTACATTTATAAAAATATCTTCATTCTGTCTTTAATCATTTGTTAGGTATCATTTTCTGTAAAAATGTTTTCAAAGTATTTTTTCACCGTGTTTGCTAGAAGTGTTATATTGATAACTTTAAAGCCATTATTTTTCCTTATATTTTGTATGTGGACCATCTCTTTCTTCCCTTCAGATGTTTGCAGAATCTTTGTCCCCAGGAATATAAAATTGCACAGGGCTGTGTGTCTGCGGATGTGTTTTCACTCACTCTACTGGCCTGTTGTTGTCCCTTTTAAATATTTATTTGATTTTTTTTCTCTCATCCACTTTTTCTCTTTTCTTTGGCTCAGTAAGTCCAAGTATAAGGCTTGCTCTGAAAGCTGGCTTGGAGAATGAGGCTTGGATCCACAGTCAGACTCTGATGATTAATTGTCAACTATGCCTACACCAAAGAACTGCTATTCCCTAATAGGGGAGCCAGAACAGAGAGAGAGTATCTATTCACCTCATTGTTGGAAGAAGACAATCTGTGCCATGGCCAGTAGTTAGGTTTAGGCAACTTATGGAACAAATATCAAACTCCCAACGCTAGCCCAGAGGATGTTTGACTCTGTCCATTAAGATGAGCTATTACTCCATCTCTTTAGATGATTTATTAATGAAGAAGAGATCAGTATTATTTAATCCAATAATTTTCTCTTATGGGGAGAAATATGATGGACCACATCCTTTAAAAGAGGGTTATTATAAAAACCCATTCCATACAACTGATTTGAAGTTTGAAAAACAACACCAAAACAAAGAAATGTTTGTTAGGGATAGAAGATAAAAAAATAATTTGATGAATAGGAAATAATTTCCTATAAAATAGGGATAGAAGATTAAAAAAATCATTTGAGGAATAGGAAATAATAATTAAACCAAAAATCTAGAGTAAAATGGATGCTGAATTTAATAGCTAAGTTAACTACAAGGGGATATTTTTATAATATCATTCTCTGGTTTAAATAAAATATACTTTATATTAGGGAAGATATAAGGAGAAACATATTTCCTGGTAGTCTAAGAGAATTTATCATTTGGCTTTTATATAATGGGCATTGACCCTCCTAATATAGTTCTTTGTCAGGTTGGAAAGGATATTAAGTGCATTTTTATGTGGTTTATCCTTATATAGGACCTTTATACAAGTTCCTTTGATGACAATTCCAACTGATCTCTTGCCATTGTAAAATGGTTCATGGAATGAATAGCTTATTGAATTTATACAGAGACCATTTAAACCTTCACATGCTCACATACACATCTTATGAATTAAAAAAAGATGTGTTTATTTTTATTATGTGGATAGATAAATCAAAGGTAAAAATTTCCATCCCATTCTTCTATTCTTTCGGTCCTAGTCACTATGTAAGAATCTATAATTCCCCAGATGTTGTTCTCAATGTACTTAGCAAGTATTTAGTTTACCCTCCAATTGTGCCAAACATTTTCCTAGGTAATAAAGATATAGCAGTAGAAAACAAATAAACCTAGATGTCATGAGGCTTATATGCTATGGTTAGTTAGATAACAGGGAAATAAATTTTAAGTATTTGTGTATCTATGTGGAAGAAAATTAAAGCAGAGTAAAGGTAATAATTATGCAGTAGGAGTGAGTTAATATGGGATTACTATTTACATTATTTGGTCAGAGTTTCTTTTCACAAATACAGTTATGAAAACAATATAGAATGGAGCTATATGGATAAAAGAGAGAAGAATATTTAAGTCAGATTAGACAGTAAGTGTAATACCCCCCCCCCCAAGTGGGGCATTGCTTGTCACAGTCAAAGATCAACAAGAAAGATGATGCCCCTGAAGCTCAGAGAGGATATGAGTGGTGGCGATGAGGTGAGAAGTCAAAGGGCTCAACCACTTGAGATCATAAAATCCTCTTTTGAGACTCTGCCTTTTACTGCTCGTGATGTGAGAAGTATACTGAAGATCTTTGAGAAGAGTCATAAAATGATCTGTTTTAACAACTTTATGGAATCACTCAGAATGATATGTTGAGAATAGAGTGTAGAAGGGGCAAGCACTGAGGCAGGGAGATCAATTAGGTAGATACTGCAATAATCCAAATTCAGAATGATGGTAGCTAAGATCATGGTGGCAACTGTTAAAGAGTGAGAAATGGACGTGTGTGTGTGTGTGTGTGTGTGTGTGTGTGTGTGTATGAAATGTGATGTGGCAGGATATGTTCATTGACTGGATGTGAGGTATGTGAGAAACAGGTATCTCCAAGTTTGTGATGTAATTAGTTGCAACAATAGAATGATATTTGCTGCTTTAGAAAATACTGTGGGACGGTTGCGGGGGTGGGGGGGGTGGGGGGAGGAAATTAAGATTCTGAATTAACATCTAAGATGCCTTTTAAATGTCCAGATGGAAATGTGAGGGAAACAGTGTGATATATGTGTCCTGAATGCAGGCGAAAAGTGAATGGGCTTTCAGAAATCAACTTTATGAAGAATTCCAAAAGATAACCACAAAAAGAATACAAGATGCCCTGGAGTGTCAAAACTGACAGTGTCTCCACTGTGGTTGTGCAGGTGAGTTATTAGTAGTCATGTCAAAGCATAGCAGATAACAAGGCCAAAAAAGAGGAAAATAAGTGACAAAGCAGGACTACTAGGTTCAGTAGGGACATAGAAAGATGAGGGCCAAGATCTTGTCACTTGGCAAGTGGGAAGGGACTAATCGGAAATGTGACCTTTCCAAAGACTTCCATTCTAGATGATTGGTATTTGGTCTAACAGCCCTTTGACACAATTTATAATTTAAAAAATGTAAAATAACCCCAAATATTACAGACTATGTGATAGACAAGATAAATTTAGTATAACCCAGGAACGCAAGCGTTTTATGATATGTAAAGAAGTATCTGTGTCTCCAAGCCATCACAGAATAATCAGGCTTGATTTGGAACAGGTGTAAGAACCTGTAGGCAGTTACTGGAAATGTTAAGGAAGAGTGATATTAAATACTGGACTTTTTGAGTAGCTTATCTGCTCAGAGCAGTTGAGCTTTGCCTAGTTAATATCACTATATGAATAATCATGATGATAGGACATAATGAGTTACCATTTAAATAGGAAATCACTGTTTAGTCATGATGGCATAAACCTATAGATCATATGTTATTTGGGCCATGGAATCAGCAGGAATGTTTCCCCTAAAGACCAGGTTAAAAGTAAAATTTCTTCTTCAGGCCATATAAGATTTTGGAATTGAGGAGGTCAGCACAGAAGCTTCTACAAGCATTCTCTTATTACAAAAGAATTTTCTCTGAAAGGTTGCCTGGCCAGAGGAAGAAAGAAGTTTTCGGCTATTGGGAATCTCTGAAACACAATAAATATACAAATATTAATTGTATTCAATACTACTATTGTTCTGGTTGCTGTTCTATAATAATGGAAAAGACTTTCATTGGTTTAAAGGACTTATGGGAAAATTTAGATAGTTGATATAATTTTTGATGGAAGTGCTATACGGACACATGATATAAGAAATCTGGTTTGACCATTCCAAGAACTCTGGAGAGCTTAGTGGGAGAGTAAAACTTTTCTTTCCTTCTTCAGGATGAGCTTGTTCTACATTCAATCATATATTCAGTCATTCACATATTCAAAAGATGTTTATTACACAGCAGCTAAGTGGCAATTACTAAGTTAAACAAATAGATTTTTAGAGATCCTGAGGTTGAAACATATTAGAATGTAATTCCCCCAGGGGACTCTGGACAGTGAACAAAGGAGAGTTAGTAATCTTGTGCAGAAACATGTATGACATAATTCTACCAGAGAAGATGCTTTAGTTCCTTCACAAGACTCATGGGCTTTGGACAACATAAGCAACAGTCAGCTTCATCCAAATACCACCACCCCCAACCTCTAGCCTTGATAATAAACAATGTCAATCAGATGATATTCAGATGAACACAAATGTTTGTTTAACATTGCTAATAAAATAGCAAATATAAGAAATTTTATTTTACTACTTTTCCAGGTCCTTTCCTTGGGAATAATATTTACATCCCAAATTTTATTTTCCCCTATGCTATAAATTCCCTTTACCTTCTTACTACATAGTAAACTCAGTATCTTAAAGTGCCCATCTTAGTGGTACATCCCTTGGCTCTCCCTTTCAGAATTTTACTCTTGCATTATTACTTGTTTCTCCCTGAAAAACATGTTTTCTTCCTCAGAATGACTGCTTCAAATATTAGATCATGTAACTAAATTAAATCATTGTAAATGAAGTAATTTACTAATCTAGCTGATCACTAAGTCAGATGGAAACTTTAAAACGAATAAAATTATTATATATTCACAGCACCAATCCCAGAAGCTGTTAGTATGAACTTCTGGAGGAGGGGCTTAGGAAATTATAACTAAAAAAGACATTCCCTAATGCAGCCTGTTCAATGAATTGATTTTAGTAAGCATGCACTTTACCACTGATGCCAAAGCAAGAGTGCCAGAGTGAAGCCGAAGGGGTTATGCTAAAGTGACTGGCTGGTTCAAACTAATTATGGGGAGCTAATTTCTCCAAATAAGTGAGGCATAATTCTCCCTCATGCTTCTGTTATTCCTTATGACTTCCTGCCAAGAATTTCTTTCTGATGCTTCTCATTTTTCTCTGTACTTCAGTTTCCAGTTCAAGCCTAACCCTTCCATGAAGTCTTTGAGAACTATACAGGCCATGGGAAATATGGCTGGCTTAATTTCTATTTGAGTTTTTTTTTTTTTTTTTACCTCCATGAACCCTTAGAAGAATTAATATACGAGTTGAAGAAATAGAGAAGAGATCATTAAACCTCTATAGACAAGAAAGAAGTAGTAATTATGGTGCAAAAGGAAGCAGAGGAGTGAGAGAGAGTGTGTGTGTGTAAAATAGAGCAGAAGAGTGTGAAACAGAATGTTAAATGTGTCAAAGAGAGCAGAGGAGGAATAAGAAAAGAATTTGTGAACAGCAGAATGAGAGAGGGTCAGGGGGCTTAGATCTCCACGAAAATGTTGTTGAGGATAAGGATGAAGAATACTCAATTTAAGTTTTTGGTTACATTTTCATGTTTTCCCTCTGTCTTCTCAAATATTGGTAAAGTTTCCTATGTACATGCACACATGTTTCCAGACATTCCTTTGAAGAAATCAAGGAGAATAGAGGACCGTGTTTTACTTCTGGGGCCACAGACTTGAGGAATAGTTATTATGGACATGCTGACAGACTCCCTTTTCTGTGGTAGGATACCTATCAATTATTAAACCTTAGTTTACTACCAGTATAGGCACTTGGCTCATTAATGAAATATAAACCCCTATAATCTGCTTACAAGATCTCTCCATGCAACATTGAAAATGTTGGAATAATTGTGAACACATGTGTATGGAGGGAGGGGGGAGGGGGGTTAGGGATTTCCCAGAATGCATGGGACTCTGTTGGCACCACACTTTCCATGATACAATGAATTATACCACCAGTTTCTGGAAATTTTCCAAGCCCTGGATGAGGACAGCTTATTGGGGCAAAATCCACGACTGGAAGCAGTTTAAAATTACTCATATTTTTGCCATGGTTATAGGGAAGCAAGATTTTCTACACAAAATGCATCCTTGTGCTACCAAGAACTCAATAATACATGGATTTTTTTTTTTTTTTTTTTTTTGACTACTGAAAATGTGCCACTGCAGAGTCAGGAGTGTTTATGGGGGATGAGTCCTAGATGTTTGGAAGCCAACATGCCCATAATTTAGTTATGGTGATTGAGAATCTGAAATTTCCAGATAAAATGCAACTGCATTATTTCATGGATTTTTTTTTTTTTTGAGATTTTAACATACCAAATTTTGGACAACTTATAATTGTTGTCATCTGGGAGAAGGTAGTTGTTATTACCTGCCCCACCTATCAAAAATTTTAGAATGGTGTCAGCTGTTTGGATAATAATCCTGGAGAATGTAGTGCAGCATTCTTTTAGGAAATGACAAATCATTAATGCTGATAATCAGAGGATAATTATGTGAGGGAAAAGTAAGCACACTGATGATCCCAATTCAAAAAGTTGTACTCTGAATATAAAGAAGTCATAGTTTTAGAATCAATCAATTATTTTTCTCACATTTTCTTTCTTATGCATGAAAGTGATATATAAGAGACATTTCAATAAGAATAAAAAAAAACTCTAGGTGACATAAAAAATTGGGTCCACGTTAAATTGGCAGAGATTTGTCCTTCCCTTACTTTTAGTGATACATGTAACAGTGGTGCACGTATTATGGATGCTATTTTAGCTACAACAGACTTCACAATTCTGAAAATTTGGTCCTGGAGAAGTTAAAGAAGTTAAAGGCATTAAAGCCCAAATGGAAATTAAAGCTTATCCAGAGATACTGAGGACAGAATGGGAAAGATTAATAACACCAACTTCAAAGAAAGCAGGAACTCATGCTTCAGGGCCTAAAGCTGTCAGGGCAATAATCTAATTTCCTAACATCTGTGTTGAGCAAGGCCCACATGCATTGCCCAGGGATTTAGCCTGATTTCCCATCAGGTATAATCCCTTACGCTGTATATTATGGCAGTAACAGTTATTTATCCCCCAATTACCGTAGGGCTACTGGAAACTCTCTCTGATGCATAGAAATTTTGTCTGGCACAGTGAACCCAGCTGTATAGAGGATTGCACTAGGGTTGAGATTTAGTGTGAAGAGCCAACAACCTATGGGGAAAGATGAGTAACATTCCCCTATGTACCTGAGTATAATTCACCACCAAGATAGAGAGAACTATGAGTCAGAGGGGAAAGATGCAGAAAGGAACATTCTAGAGTGAACCAGTTCTTCCTCTTCCATTTACCTCAGCATCTATTCCAAATTTAGGACATCTAAAGCTAGGCAGTCATTTAGAGAGCCCTTCACATGACTGGAAAGCAAACACCTAGGGGAAAGAGATAATATTGTATAGCATAAAGTAATACATAGTATAGAGCCACATAGAACATAGAACATAGAACACATAACAGGCATCCCCTCTGTAGGGTAGAAAATATTTAGCTCTTACTTAATTCCATTGTTCCTTGGCCACATGGGAAAAATATCTTCATTGTTCAACAAACACTATTTGATACATTGCATCAACAATACTTAGAAAACTGAGGAGAATGTCTCTCTTGTTTTTCTTGTTTTTCATTTTTTTTAAAGGATTTTATTTGTAAGTAATATCTGTACCAAACATGGGGCTCAAACAACATTGAGATCAAGGGTCACATGCTATACCAACTAAGCCAGCCAGCCACCCCTGAGGAGAAGATCTTTCAATGACACAATGTTCCAGCTACATAATAAATGTATCTTGTCATGACAATGTTATATTTGGGGAGCAAACAGACAGCTTTTTTAGAGTCCACAAAATTTTACTATTGGAAAACAGAGTTGGTTGAAAATATACTAAACTTTAATAATGATTATATGATTTTAATAATTATAAAATAATTATAGTAACTATAAAAATGATTCTTTCATTCACTAGCATTATAGTTCCATTTTGGAAAGAAGTTTTTTCAAGGATATATTAGGAAAATACTCTAAAGTACATGTGAGACTCTAAGAAGACAGGTTGGAAGCAGATAGATAATCAATAGCTTTAAATTAAAACAAACACTAAAACAAAATAAAACCTGGTGATGGAGATAAGCAGAGAGAAAAAGGGGAATGAGGAACACAATAGATAAAAGAAACAAGGGATGCCTGGCTGGCTAGGTTAGTAGGGTGTGTGACTCTTGATCTTAGGCTTGTGAATTCAAGCCCATGTTGGCTCTGGAAATTACTTAAAAATAAAATCTTAAAATACATAAATAAATAAAGGAACAGGGGCACCTAGGTGGCTCAGTTGGTTGGGCAGCCAATCTTGATTTGGGCTTGGTCATGGCCTCACGGTTCCTGAGTTTGAGCCCCATCCCGTGTTGGACTCTGGGCTCACAGTGTTGAGCCTGCTTAGGATTCTGTCTCCCTCTCTCTCTGCCCCTTCCCTGTTTGCGCTCTCTCTCTCTCTCTCTCTCTCTCTCTCTCTCTCAAAATAAATAAAAAAATAAAACTTAAAAAAAAAAAGAATACAGTGGTATCAAAAAATTGTGAATAGTGGCTAATGAACTTTGAAATAATTTTCAATATTTAAAATGTATGGCTTGGTGTTTTTGTGGAAACACCCATAACTGATTTTTCTAGACCTATAATGAGATCAATTATATAAGCTCGTTTTATTTTTTTTATTTGCTTGCTTGTTATTTTAGTGATGGTATAAAAATCAAATAAAGTAGGCCATATATCACATCTAGGACAGTGTGACCCAAAACAGGAGCAAACTACTGGGAAGGGAGGTAAAATGATCCATAAGCTATAGAAGCCAGAAGTCAACAAGAAGGAAGTTGCCCTTATGGGAAGGAAGCATGCAGATCTCAAATGTAATTTGAAGAGGGCACTTCAGTTGATATCTATCTTATCCTGAAATAGTAATAATATTACCAAATATGAGTTAGAGGAAATCATAGATTCTACATCAAGTGTATAATTTGCTAGATTTCAGGTGACTTAAGCTTTTCTTTTTTTTTTTTTAATCTTTAAAGCAATTGCATTTTTTTTAATACTGAATTTTTTGGTTTTAGTTGAAACAATGTATATTTTTAGGATTTTACGGTAAAACTTTACACTCATACTTTACACAAATTACAAAGTTCTGCTTCAACTCTTTATTTTTTTTTTAATTCAGCCCATGTACAGTACAAGTATATGCAAAACTTCTTTACATTGTACACTTTTTTAAATCAATGGAGATACAAAATTCTGGCTTGTAATTTTAGACAAAGACAAGAAGCTTCAAACTAGACGCAAAGGGTTAAAATTAATTCTCAGATACAAGTCTGTACTTTCTTTTGTATTTCTCTGAGATGTGATTTTGAAATTCCTAAGGGATTTAATTTTTTCTGCAGATACATTTTTTAATAAAAGGAATTCTGAGAAATTCTCTGAATACAATCCAGCAGAATTGACATGTAACTATGTATGTATTTATACAATAAATACAAATAAATGCCCAGTTTATTTAATAGTGCTTCTTACATTATGAAACTATTTTTGAGGTTTGAAGCAATAATTATTTTTTTGTAATTTTCCCTATTCCAAATTTAATTCTATTTATTATGAGGTTTAACATAATTTGGGAAATTTATTCTTGTAACATTTTCCCAGAACATTAACTATTATCTGTTGAAAATCTTTGACCTTCTGAGGAATTCACCATCTTAGTGTCTAATAGAAGTATCACAAACTTCAAGTCTTCTTATTTTAAGATTTTAAAACTTTAAAAATAGAGATCATAGTTCTATCTACAGAAACCTAGACAATTTTCAATAGCGAAAATTATTCTATTTTACACATTCTTTTCATCAGTCATCTCAAGTTTGACAGAGAGACAAAACAAATGAAAATAAAATTTTATGAAATTATAGTAAAATTATTCTAATGTCTCATCACAAAAAGGAATCATTGAAAGTCATTTAAAAGCAATTCAGTCACACCTACTGTTTTTCTAATGGAGGATATGCTTTAGTGTTGATAATAATAAAAAGTTTAAGTGATCAAACAATTTTAAAACATGTTTTTCTCTTCTTCTGAGGTTCATACATTTCTCTTTCCCCTTTTTTTTTTTTTTTAAATTTTTTTTTTTCAACGTTTATTTATTTTTGGGACAGAGAGAGACAGAGCATGAACAGGGGAGGGGCAGAGAGAGAGGGAGACACAGAATCGGAAACAGGCTCCAGGCTCCGAGCCATCAGCCCAGAGCCTGACGCGGGGCTCGAACTCACGGACCGCGAGATCGTGACCTGGCTGAAGTCGGACGCTTAACCGACTGCGCCACCCAGGCGCCCCCATTTCTCTTTCCCCTTATTAATGAGTTAAATTACGTATCTTTATTCACTTTCTCTTTTTTGGCAACATAGAATAAGCCCATCTTTTCCAAGTGAAACCGAAATCTCAAGACTGACAATCCATTCTGCACCAGTTAGTAGCAGGATTCTAAAATTTATCAAGTTGAAAGATATTCCTTTAAGGTCAATGTTTAGAAACAGTTTATGAATACATATGAGTGTGAGGAAGTGTGGAGCTTCTAGCACAGTTCTGGAACTAGGCACAGAGATTCTTCCTTAGTTGTTTGGTTTAGGTCTATAATTAAAGTCTGGCCCTTTAATGTTTGTTTGTTTGTTTGTTTGTTTGTTTATTATCTAGCAGTAGAGCAAAATCATATCGAAGACATTTGCCAGAATTAAACAGATCAAATTTTGCAGTTCATGAAAGGGTAAATATTTTGAGGTAATAAAAGACTCCACTCATCAAAAGGTACCTTTTGAAATATCTATAGAATTATAAAAAGAGACACCTGAAGACTTGGCCTCAGAGAACTTGACTTCAAGTTCTCACTCCACCATTTACAAGTTTGTGATACTTGTGATATTCGGCATTGACTTCTTTTGACACGGGAAGATGACCAACCATCCAAGTACCTGCAGGATCTAAGGATATTCAAAAAGGTGCAGATTTGGTGTGTGCTTAGAGGATACTGTGGCCTGAGAGCAAATATAGGGGGAACATCCCAGCTTTCTGGCCTGAATGGTCATAGAGCTCTGTGAATCTGAAAAAGGACTGAAACTTCTAAGGCCCATAATTTCTGAGTTTGGCTCAGAGCTCAATCCTCTACAATTCTTTAACCTCTTCAGGGAAAAAAATAAGTAATTTTCTGACCAGTCTTGCTCATATGTAGAATAATATAAGATTGTTTATATAATGGGGGGAAAAAGAAAAGAAAATGGAAATCATTTTATTCAATGAAAGATTAACAAACACTTGAGAGAAGAATGTATAATGTTCACAGAAACATGTAATCATAAAGATAAGAGAGATAATACAACAACTTCCATAAAAGAATTGAAAGTATAAGAAAAGAACTCTAAGTAAGAAATTTAATAATTATGAGATGATAGAAATGTAAATAAATGTAAATGCATCTGATCTAATTCTGTCTGGGTTCGGTTGTCCTTAGCATAGTAAGGAATATTTTCTTTTACCTCATAATTCTTTTACCTCATAATAGGCTCCCTATTCTCAGAGCTGCTTAATGAAGTTCCTCATGTTTTAATAATAGTTAAGAGCTTGGAATAGCCCAAATACCACCTTGATCATCAAAAATTATTAAGTGCTCATGACTGTAGTCAAATGGCTGGAACCCAGGAACATTTCACATAGTTCAGAGTACAAAGCAGAATAAACCCATAAATAGGGAAATTTGTGTTGTAATACATATCCAAAGTGTCTCATCTGCAATTCCAGTATCCAAAGAATTCTAATCACCAAAAGGTTTTTTCATATAGTGACAAAATAAGACCTACTTTATATATGAATATTTATTGATGTTTTTGTTTAAGTTAAATATTCATATTTTATATTCGTATATATATATGTATACATATGAAGTATTAACATGTCTGATTAGGTGGTGCCATCCCGAACTCCATTAGATGTTACATAATACAAGATACATGCAAAATGTTACCTTTTTTTTTTTTTAATTTTTTTTTTTTTCAACGTTTATTTATTTTTGGGACAGAGAGAGACAGAGCATGAACGGGGGAGGGGCAGAGAGAGAGGGAGACACAGAATCGGAAACAGGCTCCAGGCTCTGAGCCATCAGCCCAGAGCCCGACGCGGGGCTCGAACTCACGGACCGCGAGATCGTGACCTGGCTGAAGTCGGACGCTTAACCGACTGCGCCACCCAGGCGCCCCAGCAAAATGTTACCTTTAAAAAATTCAGACAAAATCCCAATTCTAGAATACATCTGGCCCCTGGGATTTGAATAAGGAATTGTATACCTGATTATATCTCATACATACTTATTTCTCTAGTTCTTCTTTTTTTAAGTCATCTGATTCATATTAGGGAATATATTCCTTAATATGTGCTTATTTCAATTTCAAGTAAATGAATCAAATTAAATCATAAATGAAATATCTCAATGAATATTTATGCATATAACAAATTTTTAATTTTATCTTTTGGTTTCCTCCTGCCAGTTGAAGAGAAGCTCCTCTAGGTTAGTTTCTAATAATTTGATTTTTTTTTTATCTCCAAAATCATGTGCCCAAGTGAAAAATTACAATGTAACCATTATCTAATTCTAAATAATTTTAATCCCAAGTGATATTTTAAAAGTCTTTTCTGCTAATTGTTTTAACTAAAATAAGAAAATATTATATATATTTGCATATGCTTATTTAAATATCTTAGGAATGTGCTTTGTACACAACATAGAAGTCTATAAACATAAAGCTGTGGAGACTATTATTACGGTATTGAGTTTATATAAAAGCAACAAACTTGCACTCCTTTGTTTTGCATTCCACAAAACAATATTTTACGAGAAATTTTGAAAGGAATCAGGTACCCTTATATGACAACTAAGAATGCTCTCATCTCAAAGGAATTTTTTAAAATCAGAATACAACCAGAAAACTAGAGTGAAGTAATGTGAACCATTCAAGTTTAGAGACCATCTTTTAGGAAGAGCATTACTTTATTCTTTCCAGAAATATGAAGCTGTATTGATTATGTTATCGTTAGTAACAAGAAAATTGTCAACTTCATACTAAATTGGCCTGTTTTGTATGTTTGGCTGATGAATTAAAGTATAAAACCTGAGTTATCACTTCTATTTCAAGTTGGCACCTCAGTCCCATGTTTATGAATTACAAATTTGAATTCAGTGTCACAGTTACAGTGGACATAGCAAAACAAGTGGAAAATGAGCGTTGACTTAATTTTCTCAAAAATACCAGGTCAGAAAAATTGACACAGATGTGGCTGTGCTGCTGCATATTTTTAGTATTCTCTTTATTGTCTCCTGTTCAATGAGACATCTGCTTCATTTTCCAAACTAGTAAAAAGTCTTCAAGCCCTAATAGACTCCACACTGAGTTTTATGGATCGTATTAGTTGAGTTCTTCTTTCCCTTTATTCATCTGAGGAACATCTTTATCATAAATCAGTGTCTAACTAGGCAATTCGGCAGGATGATTGTTGAAATTCTTGTTTATAAATCTCTCAGACTTTTATTTGAAGTGATTCTTTTCTTTCTAAATTTAAAACTACTTGTACAAGAAAACATCCGTTTGTCGGAATAATAGAATATTAAAAACAGCAAACTCTTTAAAACTGAAGAATCATTTATAATTGTCATAGTTCAATCAATTGGCATGCATAGGAGCACTTATATGTGTGTTTCATATCTTAAGTGCATGTGAAAATAGGGACATCTACATGAAAATATAAACTGTATAACTTTATGAATGCTAACTTTCTACAATGACTGTTGTGGAATTATGGAGTTTGACTTATCATATTATACTAGATTATAATAACTTAAGTAACTTATGGGTTGATATTACTTTGGAAAACACATAATAACCACAAAGCTTTGAAAGGTTATACCAACAAAATGAAAAAGGATGAAGAATAAACAGCCATTACAAGATTGTATCTCTCTCTATGTGTACAGATATATATAGAGAGAGAGATGTGTGTGTTTATACATACATATTACCTATTTAACAAGCAATAAAACAGAACAATAAAAAGTATTCAAACTTACAATAAAGCTTTCCTGAAATGTCCAAAGACCTTATTCTATCATTAAAAGGTCACATCCTTGAATATATTTTTTTAAATGGAGACTTAGTCATATCTAGTGAATATAAGGAAATTTTTCTGGATAAATAAGATAACCTTTACAAGTGTCTGCATAGGTCTCTTACAAAGGAAAAAGAAAATTAAACTCACTTCATCCGCCCTCTCAGTGTGAGAAATAAGTAGATTTATTTAAAGAATGGGGTAAACATCATTTCCCATGAAACATTCTCTATTTCAAAGAAGCCAGGAAGTTTTGGAGGGATTGACCTCTCCCCTAGTTACCGGTGGCATTGATACCAATTCCTTGCCTTTATGATTAGGTCAGTGGTGGGCATATACATTGAATTGGCTGATAACCAATCCTATAGCTGATATTCTCCTGGGCACCGTGATTGTTTTGACCTTGTGAACTATGTTGATAAATCAGAGAGATGTTCAAGATTTTTATATAGTGGCTGAGATAATAAACAATAAACAGGTTTGCTTTGGACAGTGTAATGTAAATATGTAAAATATGAAAGTTGTAGAATAAGGTGATAACAAAATTAAAACTAAAGCATCGCCAAGAACACCACAGTTTATTTGAAAAAAGTATACAAAACAATAAAAACTTTTAAAAATCATGTCAAACATAAGGCAAAGTAAGTTTCCCCTCCCCATATTTTAGATTATTGGATCTCATGTACTATTGAGAGTACTATTGAGTACTAATTGTACTGTTTGCACTATTAGAGTCAGAGAATAGACAGAGGGACTTCTATATTTATCAATCATTGGATTAATTTTCATACCAAACATGTATTGCTTAATAATAATTTTAAGTAAAAATTTAATTAGTGCACATTTTTATTTAAGAGGCAATATTCTTTCTTGAATTTACATCTTTATTCCTCAACATCAGGAGAAACTTTCACAGATATCTTTTAAGAGGCCAGACTCTGTAGGAAGCCCACTGATGTTTAAACAACACATAGGATCTGGTAATGCTGTACCTCTAGTTTAATCTTTCTGTGCCTTAACTTACTCGAAAATGGACAAAAATGGTACCTGCTATGGTCTGAGTGTTTGTGTCCCCTCAATATTCATATGTTAAAGTCCTAAGTATAAAAGGTGATGGTATTAATAGGTAGAGCCTTTGAGAGGTGATTAAAGCATGAGAGTGGAGCTCTCCTGAATAGGTAAGTACTCATATAAAAGAGGCTCTCAAGAGATCCTTAAACCCTTCACCATGTGAGAACCAACTAGAAGTCTGTGACCTGGAACAGGGCCCTTACTTGACATGCTGGCACCCTAATTTCAGACTTGCAGCTGGCAGAACTGTGAGCAATAAATGTCTGCTCTTTGTAAGCCGCCCAATCTGTGGTGTGTGACTATAGCAGACTCAACGGACTAAGACACTGTCCATCCCAATATGACCATGTGATGGTTAAATAAATATGGTGATATATCTATCACCCTTAAAAGATCCTTGACCCATAGGAATCATTCAATACATATTATTGACATAATTATTTATGTTATTACAATTCATTTTATTATTTATTATTCATTAGCAGTAGTATCTCCATAATGCTCCCTAAAATGTCTCATAATAATGATCACTCTTTGTATCAACATATTCATCAGGATTTGAAGGTCTTTGTCTCTAAGATTACTAGACACTTAAAATATTTTTTAAAAACATACACTGATACTTTTTCTAATAATCAAATATTTTTTTTATTTTTGTCAGCACAGCTCTGTATAGGTTTCATGTAACCTATTCAGTGCTATTATTAAGTATTGGCTTTGCCTGTTCTTGAAGAAAGTATACATGGCATTCACATCTGTGCTCTTATTCATGTAGAATTAAATCACAAATGTGTTAGTATAGAAAACCACAATTTGAAAATACTAGATAGTGGATGGATAAATTTTTTCAATTTTTTTTCTCAAATTTTGGTAGAGGGCAATTAACTTAGAAACATTTTTTTCTGTCTAAACAGTGCAGAATTTATTACCCCAGTGTTTTGAAAACATGTTATAGTTCAGATATAAAAGAAAAGCCATAAGATCTTCTCTGCTTTCAAGCCTGGCTCACTAACATTGGAATGTGGTAGTTTGGGACTCAGATAACCATGGTTACTATGTGTTTCAAACTGACTTGACATGTAAGTGCATAGTTCTTGTTTAGAAAACCTACACCGGCATACAAACTAAAAAGAAAACAAAAACCAAAAAACTTAAGATTAAGCATACATGCTTGGTAAAAATATTAATAGATATTTTCTACATTTATATCTATACTTTTATAATAAACAAATATGTAAAATCTGTAATATCTCTTCCTTTTCATATGTACATGAAAGAGAAAAATGTAGACAGAAAAATAGAGAAATAAGATTTGAAAAAATCAAATGGTTCAATAGTCATAATTTATGCCACACAAAGTTTTGAAACAAACTTTATTATAATGCTAATTTGCTATATTTTACAATACCATTTTAGCTATAATGCAAGAGTGGGCTTATGAAAATTGAATTATCTGAACTTTTTGGATTTGGGCAGCCAGAGTTTCCGATCTCAGCATTTCCTAGGTGACCTCTCGGTTTAATATTTGTAAAACACAGGTATATAAATGTATGTATAAAACACAATATGTGGTTAAAATGTGAAGTCACTATCCCAGGGTCTAAATCCAAGTTTTGGTATGTGATTTCCTAGTTGCACCACTTCAGTCATGTTGCTTAACCTTTGTAGCCTCATTTTCTAAATCTGTAAAATGAGGCTATTAGAAGTACTTACAGGGTTTGCTTTTCTGGGAATTAACTGAACACGTAAGTAACATACCTAAAAGTGCCTTGCATTTTAGGGCCTCCTGGGTGGCTCAGTCAGTTAAGTGTCTGACTCTTCATTTCGGCTCAGGTCATGTTCTCACACGGTTCTTGGATACCAGCTTCACGTTGGACTCTGTGCTAACAGCGTGGAGCCTGCTTGGGACTCTCTTTCCATCTCTCTCTGCCCCTCCCCTGCTCATGTTCTCTCTCTGTGTCTCAAAATACATAAACTTTTAAAAAGTGCCTTATAAAGTAAGCACTCAGTAACGGCTATTGTTGTTATAAAAACTGATACAGAGATAGATAAATAAATAAATAAATTAATTAATTAATTAATTAATAAATATTCAAAGGATTTACTTTTTATATTGTGACATAGGTTGTCTTGTTTAGGACAGTGGAGTAATGGATAAAGGGATGGGGCAAGGAAGCTAGAGGCAGACAGAAAGAAAAAAAAGAAAATTAAAAAAAACTGCCTACCAGGGTTGCACATAAAATATAAGACACCCAGTTAAGTTGGAATTTCAGATAAACAAGGAATAATATTTTAGTATAATTATGCAACATCTAATATTTGGGACATAAGAATACCAAAACTGTATTTTTGTTTTTCTGAAATCCTATATTTACTTTTTTAAATTGTGCTAAATCTGACAACCCTGTGCCAGCCAGGGAAAAATCGAACAACATGTATAAGATAATCCAATGTATATCAAATAATATATCTACATATATACATTTTGTGTACCAGTATAAGATCCTGAAAAAAATCTTTATTTAATAATCTGTAGGGATTTACCTTGTATTTGATCACAAAAATGGTTTATTGTGATTATAATATTCTATTATAGTCAAATCAAACATAAAACTATATTATGTGTATGTACACTTATGCATCTTTCTTACAACATAGTAGGTTTAAAGAAAGAGAAATATTCTCTGAGGTACAAAATCCATTCGTAAAATGAATCTCAGAATTGAAGTTGCATTAGTTTACAGAGTGGGATTGGGAAGAATTGTATTAAGTTTGAGATTCCCTGGAGCTTGTCATTCAGATCCAGTAATAAGGTATTTAATGAGTGCTGGGTCAAAACATGCACTTAGCTATGGGAATTTGGTAGTGTAAGCATAGTTGATTTAATGTGTTGCCCACATTCCTCTTTACATTTACAATGTAAACTTCCTCTTTACATTTAAAAAAGTAGAGACTAATGCAATAATACAATTTCGGTTCCTTTTTAAACTCAAGATGTAGCAAGGAGAATTAATTCACTTAATTAGCATCTGGTAAACACTCAAGAATTTCACCTACTTACCATTTATTCATTTGTGTGTGTGTGTGTGTGTGTGTGTGTGTGTGTGTAGAAAGGTGCAGACGTCCCATCTGTGATAGAGGTTATTTAGGAATACAATGTTTTGTTTTGTTTTGTTTTCTATTTTATCTGCATTATTTTTCAAATGGAATTAAGATATAAATGCTTCTTAAAGACAATAATGTGATATATTAAGGATACACATGCTTATTAAGGATGATATTATTAGAATGTAAAAGCTTATTAAATTGTTTGCACCTAACTTTTTAATAAATAGAACTATTTTTTTCCCTAGGGGTATTGTGAAAAAGAAATACTGAGACACCTCCCCCCATAAACTGAGAAAGTTTGAGAAACTTTGCTATAAATTCTTACAGAATACTATTTGGTCCATAAAATAAATATTTACCATTATTCAAATTGACCCAGAGTTATAATCTGAAGTCTTTCAAGACCAACTTTAAATAAAGCCCTGGTGAACCACCTACAACTTTTATATGAGTAATTCAGAAATTGTCCTGAGATTAGAAGTTCATTAAATTTTTATTTGTTTAAAGCTTTATCTTTTTTTTAAGTTTATTTATTTATTTTGAGAGAGACAGAGACAGCGCGAGTGGGAGAGGAACAGACCTTCTGGACTCTCAGGAGACAGAGAATCCCAAGCAGCTCCCCACTGTCATTACAGAGCCCAGCGAGGGGGCTTGAACCTACAAAACTGGGAGATCATGACCTGAGCCAAACCAAGAGTTGGATGCTTAACCAGCTGAGCCACCTGGGCTACCCATTACATTTTTATCTTTGAAGAATACAGGACTTAGAGTTTTCTGGAAGCTTTTCGTTTACTAAATTCTTACTCTATAATTCATTGTAATTTCTGCTCTTTTCTCAGACTTCCCTTCTCTTTAATATAAAAAGTTAATACAAATCAAATCAGTGGAGGTAAAAAAAATCTAATTTACTTACATAATATTTGACTGCTGCCATTAATAATTCCACTGGATCTACTGTAAGTTTAGAACAGTAAGATAATTATTCTAATTGCATGAGCAACTTTAATTGTTAGTGTCTCTTCTTAGAGCAATTATATGGAAAAGCTAGATCAGACAATCAAAACAATTAAAATGGCTGATGTAATTGTTAAAAAATAGAAATTAGTCTTCCAAACTTTAAGCAAGGATTAATTTATGTTTCAAGATATTTTTAAAAAGAGTCTTCTATATGAAAATGCACAGGGACAAAAAAATGTAAAAAAGGCCTGCTTTTTTCTGTCTCATCATGAAAGATATAAACTATCCTAGTTTTCATACACAAAGATGAAGCTAGTGACCCATAATAAATAAAGCACAAGGTTTGAATTATTTTTCTAAAGTAGTCATCATTTTGCAGATGCAATCTCACACTTTAATTTAGTCCTCATTGCAGTTAATGATACACAACAGTGGTGACTTATTGAGGTGAGAAGTCAATCTGTGGTCACTTAAATGGAACTGAGCTAACTATACGATCTGTAAGTATAACCTCATTAGTATCCTGCCTTGATAAATTAACCAAATGCAGAAAATATGTAATTATCAGCATCATCAATATGTTAACGAAAACAGTATTTACTGAATATTTCTGAGATAGTACACATCTACCAAAATGAATTAATAAATAAAATAAATAAATAAATAAATAAATAAATAAATAAATAAATAAATAACATTTGCAAATCACTCCTACAATCACTTTGCCTATGGGATGCCCTCTAGCTGCTTTACGTTAATGTTTCTTAGTCTAGCATAATTTGGACATATGTGATGGGAAATTAGGCTCTATTTAATAAAAAAGTTATGTACTCAGTAAGTCCAATGACTTTACCATAGGTCTCCTGTCTTTTCTGATTTGAATCTCTCAGCCTATCCACTGTTATCTTGGTTTTAATAAACAGACTCATTCAAGTTTCAGAATAGATGAAAAATAGAGTAAAAATACAGAGAAGTGTTATTTTAAGGTCAGCAAGATCTCATAGAATCTAAGAAACAAACGATAACAGTGCTTGCTCTTCCAGAGGAACAAAGTCAGGAATACCAGGTGAATGTCCTTGCCCATCCGACTCAGGAATCCATCTCTACCCCTCTTTTCTAGCACCTCTGCTTTCTTCAGTGACTGTCTTCTCTTCTCAGTTTCCTCAAGCTCCTCTCACAAATTTAGATTACAGCTGTTTTTTTGTTTATTTGTTTGTTTGATTTTTAAATTGGAGTGTGAGGTAATTCCATTCTCTTCACGTTAAAGTTTTAGCTGAACTAATGGATGCCCTGGGGCTTAGCTTTCCCTAGTCCCATAAGGTCCGTTAGGGTCATCATGTGGTCATTGGGCTGCAGGTAGAAGTTCCCCCAGCACTAAGCTATGGACTGGCATAAATTTCTGCTGATTCAGCGCTTAGAAATGTTTCATTCAAGCTAGGATATTCTGTTTCACTGAAGGATATCTGCAGATATTCTGCCTTGTGTAGCCAAAAAATAATTGGTATCTATCTGCTCTTCAGACAAAATTTAGTCCACAAAAATTGCAGATATGTGTCTTGTAGACTTTACAGGCCTAACTGCAGTTTTAGCATCAAGTTGAAATTCAGGTAGTGTATTTCTAGGTAAAATGAGGTGAATGAATATTTTTGAATGTTTTTCTAATGATGCAAATTTTATTGAAATCTACTTGCATAATTTAAACTCAGGTTTGGAAACCATTTGAATAATTAATTGCACATTTTTATCAGCATTACCAGCATAGAGCCAGCTCCAACAAACATGGAAATGTTGCTCTTAGAACTATCTTTCTAAACTATTACTTTATTGTCTTGGGTTTCTTTTAAGTAGAATATTAGCATTAGAAACATATTTTCAATTATTTTTAGACTCATCACATAAGCAGAAGTCAAATTATGAATATAAAGTAGCATAAAATGGTATCTAGAAATCTTTAGATAACTTAGTTTGTGAGTACCCAGTGAATCAATAAGACTTTAAAATAATTAAGTTTCAGTTGTAAGTAAACAATAATAGAAAACAGAAGTGTATTCGTATGCAGAAGATGAGTAAAGATAAGCAAATAGCTGTAGTTGTTAAACTAATCTGTGTGTTTACAGAGACACTTTTTAAAGGGAATTTTGACAGCATGTATTCTGTATAAGAAGCCACTAATGGTAGAGAACAATTTCAGAAAACATATTTTGCACAGAATAGGTTTCAAGAGATGTTTATAAGCCGATAAATGATCTCAGACTCAGAGGTATTGATGATAATGAAATCAAGTGTAAAATGTGAGCAGGGATTTCTTGTGTTCTCAATCATTTTTCCTAAGTTAATAATTAAATAGAAAGCATATTCCTTTCTATTACATTAGTGAATGCATTTTACTCTTATTGTACCCCAAAGATGTTAGAATTGGCTGTGTAGGTATGCACAAACTAAAACAACTACGTTTGGTTAACAATCACCCGGATACATAAAACTGTAATTTATGATGAAATTGTTTCTCACAGTTCTGAGATGGAGCAACTCTCTGTATTATCAAACATCCAGGAGTTTAAAGGTTTGGCTACTGAGTTCCATAGTGACAATCTCTTCGTTCAAAATGTATGTCTTATCAGTAGAGAATTTTAGATAAAGTAATTGAGGGTTCTATGTACATAATATTCATATCTGAATTTAGGGAACATGCTAATTTCTCCTTCATCTTTTTTTAGTTGTATTATCCTAGCTTTTTAAAATTAGTTTAGGGGCGCCTGGGTGGCTCAGTCGGTTGGGTGTCCGACTTCAGCTCAGGTCACGATCTCGCGGTTCGTGAGTTCGAGCCCCGCGTCGGGCTCTGGGCTGATGGCTCAGAGCCTGGAGCCTGCTTCCGTTTCTGTGTCTCCCTCTCTCTCTGCCCCTCCCCCGTTCATGCTCTGTGTCTGTCTCAAAAATAAATAAACGTGAAAAAAAAATTTTTAAAAAAAATTAAAAAAAATAATAAAATTAGTTTAACAATTGGTTCATTACTTTTTCATTTAATTTCAGTAAATAATCCTCACATGATACCTCTCTAATGGATGCAAAGAGAAAGACAGTGGTTGAAGAAATTAAAAAGTATATGTAAGTAGATTTCAACATTTTTGGAATCTGAAAGAATATATGGGAATTCTGTGTACTACTCTTACAACTTTTCTGTGATTCTGAACTTACATCAAAATAAAAAGTTAGAGGTAAAAAGTCCCTTTATTTAAAGAGATAGGCAACCACCCCTTCCCTTCCCATACACCTGTACTTCACCACCACCACCACCATGAAAGCTTCAGCCTGTGCTTCGTCCCTTGGATTTTCAGTTTTCCGTCTCGTGCAGAAAACCGATGGATTTTCCTTAGTCCCCTGACAGGTCAGCTGTACTATGTGAGTGTGTTTTCAGTATTTTCAGGAAATTTTCCTGTGGCTTTATAGCTAAAGGATTTCCAGCTTATATGATTTCCTTTAATACAAAAGTGGAGAGTGTCTCACATTTTTTAACGTATGTGTTATCCCCTCAAAATAACTCCATAGATCATTACTATATTTACTTTAGTGATTCCCTTTTTCTTCTTGACTATGTTACCTCTGGGTAAGTTCTTCTGTTTCAAATGTTTGTTTTGTATATGAAACGTTTTTGTTTTTTGTTTTTTGTTTTTTCTTTTCAATTAGGGTCTACATTGAATGGTGCTGGCAACTGGAGAGTTACCTGGGTCACAGACATTAAACAGTATTTTTCTCTGTCATATTTCTAGTCAATACCTAGTACATAGGATATACTAGGTAAAGCATAAATAAAAGAAAATTAAAAGAATGAATGCATAAAATTAATGGACTTAATATATTAATATAAAGATTTTTTGTGTCTTGTTTAGTATATAAAGTTGGGAATGTAAGATTGTTGAGCTATGAAATTCACAATGAGGAGTCAGTCATGGTAAATTATCAAAAAATGAAGAAAATCATTGGACAAGTGTTTTCCAGTTAAAAGATTTAGATACAAGAACAAGAAGGTAGAGGAGCTCATGAAGACAAATAGGGAAAATTGCAGTTGAGAGTAGTCTTTCTTCAGAATTTTTTTGATTGTCACTTTTGTTGAAACCTAGTTAATTTGAGATATTTGTGTGGCACTTACCTCAATGCATGAATAAAGCAAGGGTTCAAAAAACATTTTCATCATTATATTTACTAGCTACCTCCAGCTATTGCTCTGGATTCCACGGTACCTCTTCGTACCTCTAAAATGAACCTCTTTTAGTCAGTTTGTTTCTCTTCCTTTCAATCAGTAATGTCTCCAACAAGATAGAATTCTCTTTTTCTCAGAAGGAGACTGATTTCATAAATCAATGATGGCTTTGGAATTTAAGTTCACAGGTCTTTGTGCAGGCACCTGTCCTCCCCAAATTGATAGATAATCAAGATCTTCAATGACAAGCAGAATGAAAATTACCAAAATATTACTCTTCCTGAAAATCCTCTCATTAAAATATATATGTATATTCATTTGCTTCTTCCTTAACTTTGTAGCCACGTATTGCTTATTGCCTTTAATTATTTCCACTCTTTATTGTCCCCACACTGTGTTATCAGCAACGTGAAGACCAGAGTATTATTCAAATTTGAATCTATAACATGTAGCATAATCCTTGGTATATTATAAGACATGAAATGTAAATTGGGAAATGAATGAAGTTATCTGGTGATGTGGAATTGAAATGAGCCACATTTATACATACATACCTATTCTTTATAATACAAAATATTTCTTTGTAATACATACTGCCAGGTGCTAGAGATAATGTTCTGATCAACACACTCTTCTGTGGGTAACATTTTAGTAAGGGCACAGAGATTATATATCTAATGGCAGCATTTATTATTTAGTTACAATTACAAAAAAAAAAGTGCTGTGACTGAGAACTAAGAGTGCAGTGTAAAAGTAAACAAAGATATATAGTCTAGGTGGTCACTGCTTCTTTGAAGAACTATCTCAGATATTTCATATATAACTAGGAATTCAGTAGCCAATGCATGGAGAAGGAAACTTGTGGACATAAGGAATAGCATTTGCTGGAGCTCTGGGGCAGCAGGCATTCCAATATGTCCTGGAACTGAAGGATGACTGGTGTGGTAGAGATCAGATAAAGAGTGACACAAAGGAAACATGGGTCAGTTACATTAGAATTTTGTGGAACAGACTTAAATACATGGGCTGGTTATAAAAAGATTTAGGAGATAAAACCAAATGGCTGCAGTGAATAAATTGGAAGGAAGCAAAGGTAGATACTGTGAGAGCAGTTCAGAAGTCAATGTGATAGTCCAGGCAAGAAAAAATGATAATTTGATCTCAAGTTATCCCAAAGAGATGGAGGGAAACGGATGCCTTTCAGAAATATTTAGAGATAAAATCAGCTATTTTATCTCTAAAATAGAGATAAAATATTTAGAGAAATTGGTTTTTAGGGTCATAAAAAACAAACAAACCAAAAATAGGTGGGGGGAGGGAAAGGAACTAGATCTGTCCAAAAGAAAAGACTTCATAAATACACTAGAGCTATTGTATTTACATGGTCAAACTAACAATAATTTCCAATTGATTTAAAAGATACCTAATTGCCAATCTTACTCCCCATCTTTATAAGACTGACTCCTGCATCTTTATTGGAATGAAAAAGAATGTGGAAGGCAAAAATTCATTTGAGATTCTTTATAAACTTTGAGTACCATGGGGCTGAGTTTTTTCAAACTCTTTTGGATAAAATCTTTATGTGACATTTATTATTTATGTTCCTGGTTCATCAGACATAAATCAACCATGTTTCCTTGTCCTGTGTTTACAGAAAGACTACCAGTTCTCAGCCTTCTTCCACTTGGACAGAGCCATGCCACTGAGGTCTAGTGTGAGTAGAAATTGCATACCTCTCGTAAAACACACTAAGTAAGCCTCCATATACTCTCTTCATATGTGTGTCAACCAGCTGAATGCAGAGGATACCTGAGAGGCACACCGGGATGAGAGAACCACAGAAGTGAACTATTATGCTATTTGACTCCCTTGAGTATGATTTTTCTGTGGAGCCTCCAAACTCACATGATATTGTTATAAACAAAATTCTATTAATTTGAACCACTGAGATTTGGGGGGTGTTTGTTACAGAAGTTGACTAACATAATATACAATGCTTTTTTTGTTATTTATTTAACAAGAAATATATATGCATATGTGCCAAGGAATTCTCTGAAGCACTTCATAAATAGTAAATCATTTAGTCCTTACAACAACCCCATAAAATAAGTAATATTATTATTCGCGTTATACAAAAGAGGAAACAAAACATAAGTTTATACAGCTAACAAATAACAGAGCCAATATTTACCCCCCCCACACACACACTCTACTGTTAACTATAATACCTATATTTAATTGAGTATTCTTTTAAAACTGTTTATTTGAGAAACTACGGTTTGGTTTTTCCAAAAGTTTTAAACTCAAACTGGTTTTTCCACACCCCTGACGAGGTTAAGACTGTTATATCAAGGCTAATTTTATGGAGAAACCAAAAAGTACATTTGGCCTAAATTTCACATTCAAAAAAGAACCTTTAATGTAATGTTGTTACATTTAAGTCATTGTATTTTGTGTGTTTTATGGTTGAGCTAGTCAAATGTAAAATATTAACATTTTTTTGTGACTATGGTTACACTTCGTTTTCTTTCAAATTACCCGGGAGCCTAAATAATTGGAAGTGGCCCAGGCAGGCTCTTAGTGTCTAAGGGCCCTGTTTTGCACACTCACTGGTAAGTATTAAAAATATATATAGTTGTATACCCTATGGAGCTCTGAATGAAGTCAACACATCTCACTGATTATCTAAAAGCTTATAGAACTTTGAGTTATAGGAACATTCCATGGTACTACCAGGTAAGCCTCCCATGAAGCTGTAATAGGCAGGGAGAGGCTGAAGAAGCTAATCTCTTGTCTTGAAATGAATTTCAAAAACCTTTGATGTTTACCTAATTTGGTTAAAAAATACATGGTTTAATCTCCATATCTCATACGAAGTTGCTAGACCACATCTAATTAGAAGTTGTGTTATTGACAAAGGAGATACTTGACTAGGGCACCTGTGCCATGGGATCTGCAACTTTAACTTGGCTCTATTGAAAATAAAAGAAAGATCTATGGTTAATGAAATGTCAAAAATGTAACATCTCTAATGGTTTGGCTCATCCCTTCAGAGTGCACCAGAGAGTAGGCACTGCTATTAAACTAAAGTCCCTACACAAGCTGAGAATTTTGACTTGGGAAGAATATTTGGTTTTCTTTCTCTATCTTTCTGTGGGTCATTTTTTTCATCCTTTCGTAAACTAAAATAATTTCTTCCTTTAAGGAATAATTGTATTCATGAGACTTGAGATTAGAGTGACACAGTTCTTATGTTGTGCTGTCATTTTATCCATCTACATAAATAACATGCATATGCGATTTCTGTCAGATAGCTGATATGGTCCTCAGTGGCACTAGTTTAATTGCATATGCTTGTGTTTATTTTTGCCTGTCATAATTTATTAACTTTAATTATCCAAATTCTTCTTCCATATACAAAACTATTTCTGGTTCAGTTTAAACTCCATTTATAATTTTATTGGTTTTCTATAGAGATCTAATCAGGGAAAATAATTAATGTTTTCTTAAAAATGTCTTGAGTGGTATAGGGGAGAAAAAAAATCTTTCCTCTACCCATGTTAGGTCTCAGCTGGGGCTCTGTAACAAAAGACTAACAAACGAAAATCATACAAATTTATTTAATATAGATTTTACAGGACACAGGAGTCTTCATTAAGGAAGTGAAAGTTCAAAGAAGTGGCAAAACCTAAGTGCTTATATACTAAGCTGAACAAAGAGAAGCAATTGTGGAAAATTAACCAAAATATATGGCGACACTAAAGAAAGATAAAAGTCGTTTTTTTAACAATATCTGTACAGAATTTTCTCAGCCTGGGCTCCCCATCTCTTAGGACATTCTTCTTCTCTGTTAAAGAGAGGACATCTTTCATGTGGAAGTTTCCTCTCCTGCCTTCAGGAAGGAAAGAGGAGGCCCAGTGTTTTGTACTTGCTGTTTTGCAAGTGCCTTTAGATCAAAATAACCTTCATACCAAAGTGGCATATTTTGGAGTGACATATACTAACACCCTTCAGCAGCATGATAAAACAGACCAATATATGAGGTTCAGTGATCAAGATTTGAGTTCTAAATTTGTTTCACTAATATTGAATATTGAGTATTGAAAATTTCCTTAAAATGTTTGAGCCTTAGTTTCCCCATATGTTAAAGGTAAGAATCACTAGTGAAACTACCATTATAATGTAAATGAAGTAACAATTTATGTGAAAGCACATAAAAACACTAAAGTTCAAGGTAAATGTTAGGTTTTTTTTTTTTTTAAGTTTATTTATAAATTAATAAATAATGAGGGACGCCTGGGTGGCTCAGTCAGGTAAGCATCTGACATTGGCTCAGGTCATGATCTCACGGTTCTGGAGTTCCAGCCACGCATCCGGCTCTGTGCTGACAGTGCAGAGCCTGGAGCCTACTTCAGATGCTGGGTCTCCCTCTCTCTCTGCCTCTCCCCCGCTCACACTCTCTCTCTCAAAAATGAATAAACATTGAAAAGAAATAAAAAAATAACTATTGAATGTGTATAATAATACAGTAGAGATTTTCAGTGTCTTCTCTAAAATGTCATTGATTTGTTTATGCCAATCTAAGGAAAACATTACAAGGCAAGGATAAATGAAAGATAAGGAAATATACATGGCACTGTTTAATTTTTTATGTTAGAAATTTCAAATTAGAAGAGAACACTATTTCTTTGAACATTCGATTCATTATATGCAGTATTCATTTAAAAATCTAAATCACTGAAAAAGACAACTTTTATTAGGTGTTAATATCTGACTCAAAAAACTCTTGTTTTATAACAGGTTGATTTGTTATGATTTATTTCTTAATGACAGAGAAAAATTTTTGCTGAATTTCCTTGGTATTCATTTGTATTTGTTATTTTCTGAAAGAGTTTTAGCACAAGGCTCCACACTAATTATCTAGAGTAATGCAGATGGAACATACCTCAAATTAGCAGAAAACTCAGTGTGGAAAGTGTTGCCACACTATTTTTCTTTTGAAAAAAATCTTTTCAGTAGGCACACACTCTGGTATCTGTTGATGACCAAGGTTTTTTGAAAGAGAAAATAACTTCATGAAATGAATAGGAGAAAAGAGACCATAATGGTATAAATTATTACGATACTTAAAAATTTGAAATTAGCCAAATTGTGAAATAAGGGTATAAGGACCTAGTACTTCTACATCCTCCTATCCCACTGAGTAATCCAATAGCTGTTTAAAGATTTGTTATTTCTATGATTTTCTTTTGACACATTTTAAATGTCATTAGTGCTATATTTTAAAAATCACCCTTCATCATTTTTATTTATTATGGCTTTCATAGTTTTGAATGTGATTTACTAAGTTCTTTCCAAAAGAATGTGTCTGAATTTCCCAATGAAAAATGAATATAATATTATAAACCTTATTTTACCAAAAGTTATAACCTTGCTATAAAATTGTTGAAATATATAATATTTTCAGGTAGGCTAAATCGATCCTGAAAATATACACTGCCATCTTCAGTGTATTTAACACCAACCATAGGGGTACCTGGGTGGCTCAGTCGGTTAGGCGTCTGAATTTGGCTCAGGTCATGATCTCACATTCCAGGAGTTCGAGCCCCACGTTGGGCTCCATGCTGACAGCTCATAGCCTGGAACCTGCTTTGGATTCTATGTCTCCTTCTCTCTCTGCCCTCCCCTGCTCACGCTCTGCCTCTCTCATTCTTAAAAATAAATAAATATTAAAAAATAAAAAAAAAAAAACAACCATTGTTGATAGTGCTGCTATAAACATGGGGGTTTATGTGTCCCTTTGAAACAACATACCTGTATCCCGTGGATAAATGCCTAGTAGTGTAATTGCTGGGTCGTAGGGTAGTTCTCTTTTTAGTTTTTTGAGGAACCTCCATACTGTTTTCCAGAGTGGCTGCACCAGCTTGCATTGTCACCAACAATGCAAAAAAGATCCTCTTTCTTCACATCCTTGCCAACATCTGTTGTTGCCTGAGTTGTTAATGTTAGCCATTCTGACAGGTGTGAGGTGGTATCTCATTGTGGTTTTGATTTGTATTTCCCGGATGATGAGTGATGTTGAGCATTTTTTCATCTGTCAGTTGGCCATCTGTATGTCTTCCTCAGAGAAGTGTCTATTCATGTCTTTTGCCCATTTCTTCACTGGATTATTTGTGTTTTCTGTGTCCATCGGTGGGTGAATGGATAAAGAAAATGTGGTGTATATATACAATGGAGTATTACTCGGCAATCAAAAAGAATGAAATCTTGCCATTTGCACCTATGTGGATGGAACTAGAGGGTATTATGCTAAGTGAAATTAGTCAGTCAGATAAAGACAAAAATCATATGACTTCACTCAAATGGGGACTTTAAGAGACAAAACATGAACATTAGGGAGGGGAAACAAAAATAATATAAAAATAGGGAGGGGGACAAAACAGAAGAGACTCATAAATATGGAGAACAAACTGAGGGTTGTTGGAAGGGTTGTGGGAGGGGGAGATGGGCTAAATGGGTAAGGGGCATTAAGGAATCTACTCCTGAAATCATTGTTTCACTATATGCTAACTAATTTGGATGTAAATATAAAAATAAACAAACAAACCACCCATACAGAATCAGTCTGAAATGATTATTTTTTTAATGATCAAATATGTTTATTTTCTGACTCTTCTATGAATACATTTGGAATTACATACTCAAGTATTATGTTTTTTTCTTCACAGAATCATGGATCATGTTTAACTTTTGTGTCAGTTACATGTAACAATAACTGTGGAGTCAAGTAATAATTGGGAAATTTCTCCAGCAGCTCATAAAATTATATTTGTGTCTTACTTGCAAGCATTGAGGGGTGACAGGTTGAGAAGGTTAAGATCTTTCTGGAGTGGCATCAGAGGTTGTTTAAATTGCAATTACAGTTTATAGTGCAGCTGTTAAAATCCACCAAACAAAATTTTCAAAATGACCTTTTCCATTTATCTAAGGAATTTTGCCAAATGTTTAATTTGTAGACATCTCACTCGGGCCCTTTTCCAAATATACATCTTTGAATGAATTATCTCATCTTTAGCCTTCACACATAAAATTGAATGTCTATGTAGGTGACCTATAATATCAGTGGAGTTCACTCTGCTTCATATTGGTGATGCTTTCAGACATGTAACTTCCATTTAAATAAGGTAAAATAGTTACTAACTCTCCTGAAAAAAAGAGAACATCTTGGAGAATTAATTTTTTAATGTCAATTGAAGTTCCCATACAAGTATTATAAATTTAATTTCTGAAATCTGTGTGTAAGATTGGAAAAAAATGTGGAAATGTCAACATCAGTGCACTTATCTGACCCATGCAAATATCAAGTGATAGATGAAGAGAATACATTAAGGTGTCTTTAATAATTCCTACTTACCCATATCTATATTAATTGTATTTTCAACCTCTAAGAAGGAAACATTACGTATTTAATTTTCTCATTGAATCAGATAGTTAAAATTAGCCAAACGGGAAAATACTATTTGAAAATGGATTTGGCTGTGGCTTGTCTTGATATCAAAATGGGCTAGTTTTAAATTATAGCAAGTAAACTGGACAAGGGTAAGCAATGGGGTTAATTTAATTAGCCTCTTCTCTTTTAGATCAGGAAAAGGTGATAAATACCTGAAAGACCTCTGATGCTTCTCATAGGTAAAGTGGCCTTGTCTGTGTTACCCTAAATGTTCAGGATAATGAGGACTCTATTTTCTCACTAGCTACACTGCCAGAATATTTGAAGGCTAAAAGCTTAAGTGTAGAATCTAAAATTAAATAGACCATGATGTACAAATGAGCATGTGTATTTTGTAGTAGTAAAAATAAAGTCTTAGAGGGTCTCAGTTTGAATCTGGGATCTATTACCTAAGAGCTATGAGACCTTAGATGAATTACTTAACATTTCTAAGCTTAGATTTCTTCATCTAGAAAGTGGGAATAATAATTGTACCTGCCTGTCAAAGTTTTATGTAGAATAATAGCAAATAGCCAAGAACAAACTTTCAGCACAGAGATTAGCAATTTATCAGCACTTGGTAAATGATAGTTGTTGTGACAGTTAAACTAAATTAATATTCAAACAAAATTAATATAACAGCCAACATTCTCCCAAAGCACAAGAATATACACACAGGCACACACACACACACACACACACACACACACACAGACTAGTTTGACTCCCAAAAGAAGCATATATGTCCAGTATCCATATGAGTAGTCAAAGTAACCCAATATATATTTAGGTTATTATAATTGTATTAGTCTCAAGGCCAATTGTCTGAATTAAGGAATGGAAGTTGCTGTCCTTGGAAAAGAGGGAGAGACACATGTGAGAAGTAAATGTGGGGTGAAAAGAAATAAAGCATCATAATACAAATCTTACTAGGCCGCAGTCACTATCCTTGAATTTTGTATGTATTATCTTAGTTAATAATCAAACCCAGAATTTAATTACCATTATGATTTCCTTTTACAAATGAAGAAATTAGGCAAGCCAATTATTCTACCTTTAGTGAATATTTAGCTAACGTGGAAGATGGAATTTGACCCCAGGTCTGCCTGCCTCTAACCTGACTCATACTTTTTACAGCCCTGTAATATAGCCTCTTGTAAACAGAATTTAAGCCATGTATCGGGATATACTGTGATTGCAGAAATGATAACATACATCATTAGACTGAGAAAGGAGACTCATCTAAGCAACTGAGAAGAAGGTGAGGAAAACCATATCCCTGTAGTTAAGGCCTGCTTGGGCTTTGCAGAGCCTGAACTAAATTTGCATCCCAGCTCTAACATTTCCTCTTGTGTAAAATTGTTCTGGGACTTTCACCTCTCTAAATCTTGGGTACCTTTTGTTTAAAATGTAAACAAAAAGGCAGCTTTTAGTACCAAACTAATAATAATAATAATAATAATAATAATAATTGCTTCAAAACATTTACCACAGATTCTAATGAATAGTTATGTGGATATATCATTGTTATTATTGTTACATTGGTTAAATAGCAAGGGTACTATGACCTAAAAGATTAGTTACACATTGTTAAAGATGAAGAACAAAATACCTTTGTGATCATAGAAGGAATTTACATAGACAAATGAAGTCTTGGGTACAAAATTAGCAGCCAAAAGGGCCTGAGTCCTGGAGTCAGATAGATCAGAATTTCAATTCTAACCTGCCACTTGCAAGTCCTATGATCTTGTCCAAATTAATTAGTCTATTTAAGCTTCATTTTTTTACATCTATAAATGATATTAGTAATAGCAGTGTGGAATAATCTGTTACCAGATTGATTTAGATTATAATGTTATAATTGATAACAATCTAGTCTAAATGTCCTTCATATATGTCTAAATTTAATTCCTTTAGTTTATAAAAACTGATTTCACTCCTTATTAGGTTACAAAAACCCAGGTAGTATTAATTGCTAATTATAAGTATGTTTCTTTGAAACCACTCAGTATATGTTAGCTGTTCCAATAGCTGTAAAATGAGAAAGTTGTACTTCTACTAACCTGTTACATGGAAGTTTAAAAATATAATCTTGCTATGAAAGTTGTTTTCATGCCAAATAGCTAATAATTTTATTGTTATTTTTTGGTCAATTTTTGTAAATTCAAAGAAGATGAAATCTTCCTTACTTGACTTTTAAAAATCCCAGACTGCAATATCTTTTACAGAAGGAAAAATATGGAGTGCAACTTCAAATACTAGTAAGATTTTAGAGCTATATATAGAGGAAAAAGTACCAAAATTATTATACACCAAAGCACTCTGGTAATAATCCTTCTAGGTCTAGTCAAGACATTGTTTGGCACTGGAGTACAGAAGGTGATTTATTATAGATATCAATTTTACTTTCTGATATGGCCTTTATTGAAATTTTCCCTAGTATTTCTCCCTTTATGGAAATGCTCCTTCCTCTCAGGAAAGCTATGAAGAAATTGCTGACTGTTTGTCATGTAAAATACTTATATTATTTCATTCTGTTGTCTATGAAAATGTTCTTTATACATCCTAAAATTTAACCCTGAATTTTTACAGCACAGAGAAGCCTTGGAAATGAAATAGAAATGAAAATATAGTATTTTCAGTTATATTGGGGAAAAAAATAAAGATCCAAGCCAAAACCACAAAGGTCTTTTATAGCCACACACAAACAGAGGGGAAAAGAGAAAGAATGTATTCAATCCCCAAACTGAAGACAAGGATAAGGAAGTATTACGACTTTCAACTCTCATTTGCGGTGCTTCTACCTCAAAGCATCATCACATATCATAAGTTCATGTTCTGCAACAGTAATGATGCAGTTTCAAATATAATGATAGAGGAAAGTGAGCCATATGAAAAAGCAGCAGGAAATTGTTGTGCCGAAATCTAACTTCTTTTAGGAAAAGGATTTAATGGGAATCTCACTGTGCATAAAAACAAGTTATTTAGACATAGGTAAATTGACATTTCAGTCATTTCAACTCTTTGTGGCTTGGGCACGGATATTATCTCACGTGTGAATTGAGTCCTCACAGCTTCTTGCCTAATTATATATCGGGATATATGATTAAAATGAGTCCATGTACTAAATCATACAAACAGTGACCCAAAAGTACTTAGACTAGTTTCCACCTATTTTGGCAGCTTCAGATAACAACTTTAATTTTTTTTTTTTTTTTTGCAGAGTGGAAAAGAATGAAATAAAAGAAACAACTGTCATCCAATATGTAACCTCAAATATGAGAAAATTAATATTTATAATGAATAAAGAACAAATATATTTGTGTGAGTATGACTTGACAAAACATACCACAAACATATAATATAATTAAATATGCATGTAATAGTGAAAGAAATTAAAACAAAACAATCTTAGAATATAAACCTTATTTTACAAATGTATTAAAAATTATGTAGTATGTAATGTTGATGAGAATGTGATGAAGCTAGCACATTTAAACATAGGAGGTGATGTTGTAAATTTTTGCAGCTATCTTGGAAAATATTCTGGCAATATGTGTGAAAGAAAATCATGATACTCATATTTTTGATATTAGAATTTATCTGGAACAGTTTGAGAAAAAAAGGACCTAAAGTTTTTATAGAGCCATGTCTATAATACTGAAGCTATCTCTAACAATACATTTCTAAAAACCTGACCAAAAAAGTGAAACCATGACTCCAGTAATGTTATGGTGGTTTAAATTTTGAAATGCTAGTTTAATAAAAGTATCGTGTAAGCCTTTCAAATAGTATCCATTAAGAATATGTAGAAAGTTATAATAATAACTAACATTATAAAAAATTTACTATTTATAAAGTGATTTCATTTATTGCATCTGACCCTGAGGCAAGTAGTCAAAGAGAATAGTCAAAGGGAGCATAATGTAGAAGATAAGAGTGTGGGTCCTAGAAATATACAGGTATTATTCCAACCCCAGCTTATAAACCATGTAACTTTTGGCATATTTTTCATCCTCTCTCTGGTTCTTGGTTTGTTATCTGTAGGAATGAGAATAATAATTAGACGTACTCCTATGGAATTCTTCAGAAGATTTAGATAAGGCATTCAGTTATAGAAAACTTATTATTCCATTGTTCAGATAATAAAACTGGCCACCAGAAAAACATGTATTGTCTAATATGATTTATTTACTAAGTTTTAGCATCAGAATTTGATTTCAGGTAACCAGATAACACATCTGTCAAAAATATGATATGCTATTTTTGTCTGTGCATAGTATGTATTTTGCTGCCTCAGCAAGAGAATATAATCTCCTAAAAAAAGCAAAGAAAAGAAAAGAAAGAAAACTTGAGTCATATACATGTTTTATTTCTTCCATCCCCTATTAGTGTGCAATGAACGTAATATGAGTAAATAACCTTAAAGGAATGATGTTCCTTAAATGAGTAATTCCCTTGGCACAGGTCTAACAAGATGACCGAGATCATTTAAAGTGCCCCAGTTTGAACTTCCTCAACTTACTTCACTTCGGTACAAAAGTTTTTGTATTCTTTGGCCCTCCATCGTTATTTCTTGGAAAGATACATCTGCCACCAGTTTCCTGGTGATTCATTGCATTGCCTCCAAACTAAAAGCATTATCATTCTTTCAGTCATCTGGTCTAATGACATGGCTTATGATACAATAAAAATGGGAGATACAATATTTCAGCTACATGAAATTTACATGAAATTTAGGTGCATGCAGGAAAAAAAAAACTGTGATTAGCAATCAAGGGATTGCTAATTTAAGGTTACAGGCTAATATGTCAACTTCTAATGTTATTATTATTTGGTGCTATAAAAATTTGAGAGAAAAAGAAGAATAGGAAGAGAAAAACAATGCTGGTAAGGAAATTATCCCCCTGCCCCAACTGCCTATATATTTTGTTGTACTGTAAAACATATATTTTTGCATAATAAAAATCATAGGGCTGGATATATGATTTATTTTAACCATACGCTTGCCTGTGTCCTATACGTTTTGTCCAGTTTACTCTTTTCTACATAATTTTCAAAATTAGTGGATGTTTTATGCATAAAAGTTTATGGAATGTTTTAAATTCGTGGGTTCTTTTTGTCACTTTTCTGGAATTGTGGCAATACATTATAGAAGTAATCATTGTAGGATAATTACAAGTGATTCACTTTAGTGTCAGTGAGAGAAAGGTTATATCTATTTTAGGTAGACCCCAATAATTTATTTCACAACCATAACAATAAAATTGAAGTGAATTTGTGATAATCCATTTAAATTGTTAAGAATAACAGTATTTGTAAATTGCCTTATCTGCATTTGGTTCATTGTGTGTGGGAAGATATCATCACTAATGGAAGAGTTTGCTTTGGACATAATATATGACTTTTCCTAGAAAAAAAGATCATGAAGAAAAAGAAACAATTTATATGGAACCTATGTAAGTAGTAGAAAAGAATAATTCTCAAACTTAAAAATTTATTTTAGTCACACTATGGCCTAATGATGCCCAATTTTTGTACACGCATTGCAATTTTTCTTCCACAATCTGTGTAATATTAAGTACACAATCCCTGAGAAAATTGCCCTTTACAGAGCTCCACCACAAAATACAGGAGGAAAACAAAAAAATGTTCAACTGTACTTCAATTTCATAACACATGGGTATATACAGTCTTAGGTTCTTGTCTAAGGTCAAACACAATAACTGTATTTATCAGTTGAATACCGTATTCTATGTAGAACATGTTGTCAAATGGATCTTTGAATCCTTCTTCATCCTACTAACTCTAATAAGTGTGTAATATCCTTTTCAGATCATTAATTATTCATGAATATATTATTAATTTATAAACATGATTTCCCTTTGGTAAATTTAGTTTCTCTTTGACATATTCTATTCTAGAGCTTAGTGGCAGTAAATATCTTTTTTACTAATGTTATATAATTGTATCTTACCTGTCATTCTGATGCCTCTTCTCAAAGACTCTGTTTTCACTGTCACTGTTGGCTGAACAATGAGCCACAGCACAACCCCACAGGTTGGCCATACTAAAATGTACTAAGAGTGTATAAGAGGTTGGGCCAATCTGATTATCTCAGCTAAAACTTTGAAAAAAAGACTCAGGAACAGTCACTAGGAGATAGATAGATAGACACATACATACATACATACATATGTACATACATACATGATAAGTAGATATGAATAGTCCCATGATCTAGCATCTGCAAGCTGAAGACCAGAAAAGCTAGTGGTATAATTCAGTTTATGCCTGAAAATCTAAGAATTATGGGAGATGATGGTATAAATTCTAGTCCAAAAGCAGAAGACCAATGTCCCAACTCAAATAAGCAAGAAAGAAAATAGTTCTCCTTTCGTCTGCTTTTTGTTATATTGAGACCATCAAGAGATTGGATGATGCCACTCTCAGACACTCGCAGAAATAATGTTTAATCTGGAGACTGTGGCTCAGTCAAGCTGACACACAAAATGAACAATGATACAGAGAGAAACAATGGGCACAGAGAAACAGAAGAGAGAACAAATATTTTGTGTCCCTATATTGGATTACTACATTTCATATGATTTGTTTAATAAAATTAATTACATATCTGCCTGAAAAATGCATTTAAGTCTTTTATCTTCATGACTCCAAGCAAAAACATCACCATAGAATAGAGAGTTTTCTGATGACATTTTAATGGTGATCTAAGTTAGTATACAATTTGGCTAAGCACATCTGGAGAGATCTTATTGTTAGCCCTCAACAAACCATTCTAATATGAAGTACTTTGTCATGGTTCATTTGGTTTTGTTGTATACACTCACACAGAGGGTGTGAATTCACTAGTAGAGATCCTTTGAAAGAGATCCTACACAAACTTTGCAAGGAGAATAGTGTCTCAGCATTTAGACCCCCAACTTTTCAATAGGCCTACATAATTATTTTTAGGCCTAAGGAAAAAGTCAATTTCTGGTTCGTATGTGGCTGATATGAAGGAAAGTCCCAAGTAAAAGAAAATCCAGCTTCCAATAAATCATACATATGGCCAGAAAGAACAGTGCATTTACTACCAGCATAATAGTCTATACGTCTCCAATTAATGGCCCAATGAACTGGAAAAATGCACAACTTCTCCATGAAGCCAGATAAAAACATCTACTTCACAGGGCTGTTGTTGAATATTAAATGTGGTGATATAAATAAAATGATTTTCAAATTACAAATAAGTTCAAAGAAGTATCATTTCTTGTATATTTTCATGAGCAATTTCTTGTTCATGACCAGGTAGACATACTTCATTTGTGCAGTTGCTAATATAAACTCCATTACCCACTTTACTTTGGTTTATACCATAATACTGCATGTACCTAATTCAGTTTATCTCTCCAAGGAATGGAAAAGTGCATTCTGCTTGCTTCCTGTCAAAAAAGGTAGAGTTTATTCTTGCTACTGAGAGTTTACTGGGCTTGTAGTGGAGTACTAAGGTGGTTCTGGGCCCCATAAATATAGACTATTTGAATTTTATAATCTCTATATTATTGAATAAGTAGCTAAAAATATCATTAACACTAATTATCTAACTTAATCTCTATAATTGAAATTATTAACTAGAGATTATTGTTTAGAAATTATTGCAATATATATTTTAATAGACTTCAGTTCATTACTGAAAATAGCATATTTGTAAATGTATGAGTTTGCTTATATAAACATATGACCTGTAGACTTAGAAATTTTGGAACACAAAATGTTAATGCCACATAGACTTATATAAAATTATGTATATACACATAGACTCCTATGTTTACATATACATAAAATATATAATCAATATATAACATTGAAATAAATATATGGTTTATTGATCAAATACCCAGGGATAATATGGAAATATTGCCTAAGTGAAATTAATTTCACCTCATTAATGAAATAGCAAATGAATTTAAACACTAAATGTAATGCCCAAGGAAAACCGTGCGTAGAGAGACATACAGGAACTATGAAGTTTTTTAGCCATTTGAACAATTTCGACATTGTTTTAAGGAAGCTAAAAGATTACTTTTTGATAAATTTGCTTCTTTATGTTCACTGTAACATGGAAGCAAATATGTTAAGAACAGTAGTGGAGTAATTCCAAGGGTCTTCAGGAATATCTGGATTGCCACTCAATGTAGATACCTTGTCTTAAAAAAATTTTTTTAAATAGAAAAACTCCTGAAGTCTATAAATCATAAACAAAAGCTGTTGTGCAGAAATAATACAAATTATGGATAGAAGTAGCAGAAATTGAACTAATTTCATAGAATAAGTTTTGAAGTAATGTAATTTTGCTACTTCTATATTCCATCAATAAACAATACAGTGTAGTACATTAAATTATACTGGTATAGTTCCTCTGTTATATTTTCAGTTTATTTAAAAATAGACAAATGACAGAAGTAAAATCATCAAAGCATCCTTTTTTTCCCCCGTAGGTTTCAGTCACATATACTGTTCCTTTGCTTTTAGTTGATTCCTATCATAGAGTTGTTCTACACATAGGATTTCCTCATCGTAGCCTAGGTGAAACCTAGCCTTGATGAAACATTTATAGTTCACCAGTGCTTTTTGTCCAGGCGGTGTTTTCTTTAAGACTTTTGAAATACTGCCAATTGTTAAATCATTTTTATAGCAAATGCAGACTGAACATATACTACAAGTTTCTGAAAATCCCATAAAAAATTAAAGTCAATTAGTGACCCCAGTAATTGTGCACTGACCTTTAGAGTACAATAAACCTGTATTTGGCTTGCTCATAAAAAATGGAATAATACTTTCTAAAGACCCATGCCCAGTAGCAGTAACAATGAAATACCTGTGGTAGTTATGAGAGAAAACAAAAATAGGAATTAGGAAAAGATTCAATTTTTCCTGAAAGAAAATGCTAACGATGGGCCACACCTTGACAATAAGGTCATGTGTTGAAGGAGGGAAATATGTTAGAGTAGTAAGAAAACCTTTCATTTAAGTGCTATGCAATTCAGGTTCACGTAGAGTTGGAAGGAAAATAAATCTTCCAATCTTAGATGTGCCAAACACAGAAATTAATGGTAGTCTCAAAATATTATGTGTGTTGGTTTCCTATTGCTACTATAATAATTACTGCAAACTTAGTGTCTTAAAACAACACCAATTTATTATCTTCCCATTCAGGAGGTCATAAGTCTACCAGGTGTTGGTAGGACTGTATTCTTTCTGGAAGCTCCAGGAGGAAATCAATTTCCTTGTTTTTCTAGCTTCTGGAAATGCCCACATTCCTAAGCTTGTGGCCCCTTCCTCCATCTTCAAGGCCAACAGTATAGCATCTTCTCTTATCTCCAACCTCTGCTTCCATCTTCAAATCTTCTTGTCTGACTCTGTTTTTCCAACCTCCCTCTTAGTTTTTTTAAACCTCATTTATTTATTTTGTGAGAGAGAGGGAGAGAGAAAATGAGTGGAGGAGGGGCAGAGAGAAAGGGAAAGAGAGAAAATACCAAGCAGGCTCTGCGCTCCCCACTTAGCCCAACCCCGTGGCTCAGTCTCATGTTGGTGAGATGATGACCTGAGCCAAAATCAAGAGTCAGACCCTGAACCAACTGAGTCACCCAAACTCCCTTTTCTAAGAACCCATAATTATGTTGGCCCCACCTGATTGGATAATCTAGGATAATCTTATTGTCATAAGATCCTTAATTGAATCACATTAATAAAATTATGTAAAGTAACATATTCACAGGTTCCAGGGATTAGGACATAAGCGTTTTTGGAGAGGCCGTTATTCAGCCCATGAATATATATACATACATTCAATTAAGAGAATTACCTTTCCTTACTTTCCAGCAGACTAAAGCCCTTGGAAATCTAGGTTCTATAATGGGCTACAAGTCAGCCTGTTTAATTTGTTTCATTTAATCAAAGAACTCTGAACAAAAACCCTTTGCTTCTATTTAAAATTGTGCTATGTTCAGATCAAGAACATGCAGTTTATTTACTACTAAAGGAAAACAGTCTCAACTTTCAAACTCAATTTTCTTCAAGTCTATATTATGCAAATACAAGCTGAGGGTTTCTTGCACATTTGGATTCTGCTGCCTTTAGTAGTTTTCTCTTCCTGTCCCTTAACTATTGTGTACAAAATTCAACTCCCTCGTCCAATTTTCACAAGAATCCCACTCAAGTGTTTCTAAACTTGAGTTGTAATTGACAGGACCCAACACCCACCTCAAGGCCTAAGGTATCCAATTTCTCTCAAAGTCTTTTATTTTTATTCTCATGTACCTACCCATGCCTTCCCAGGAGCAACACAAACCTCTCCCCTGCCCTGTGCATAGCAGTTTACAGGATATTTTTCCATCAAATCTAACAGAGGTTATCAAAAGTTGTTGTTTTTTTATTACAAAGTTAGCCATGTTCACTAAACTTTTTTCCATGACATTTCACATAATATGTTCAGTTTATTTAGTAAGAAAAAAGGCAGATGAAAACAGAAAATACTGCCTGTTTCTTCAGTTTGTAGACTTTGAATGTAACACTAAACATAGTAAATGCTAGCAGGGGTGTTAATATTTGTGATCCAGGGTGTCTCAGAGAAAATTCAAGGCTCTGGTAATTATTCTGAGTTATTGGGAGATGGATTTTGAAATTACCTGTTTTTAGAGAGCTCCACAAGTAGGAACTTTCAGCCATGAACTATATTGGCAGAAATATAGAACATCATTTAATATTTTCTGCACTGTTAAATATTTAATGGTTTCAATCACAACAAAGAAATTAGAGAACTTTTTAAAGTTTTTTAGTAATAACAGCTAAGAATCTTCTTTAGCCTAAATTCTGGTAATTTAACCAAAATTACTGAAATAATCAACCAAAATACTGTTTTTTGGACTTTCAAAAAGTATATTACAGTCATTTTATATGATGTATATTAACTTTTTGTTACAAATGCCTTTGAGAATGAGAGTATCTCTAAATATAAGAAATGTCTTTATTTTTTTCCTTTCATTTAATTTTTTTATCCAATATCTGAATTATAGTATATTGGCAAAACTAATATTAAACAGTTTGTTTCACTGGTCTAGAAATAAGTGATGAAACACTTCCATAACGTTGAAGTATTTGAGTTATGGATTTGCTGTGGCAGGCATGATGATTGGCTATACAAAGATTGGGTGTCCCTGGGCCTCCTTCGTTATAACATTGTAAAATGCTAACACATTAACCTTTCGCTACTTTTTGTAACTAGGATAGCCAAGGATCCAGTTTTAAAAGGAAAAAGTATAACCATAAATTGCTTGGTGGGGCTCCCAGAAATCACTTGAAAAGTGGATGGAATCAGGCGACCACCTCTCACCCCCTGCCATTTACCTTCCCCACTTTTTTTTTTTTTTTTTTTTTTGCCTGGATTGGAGATCACATCTCTGGAAGTGGAATGGCCAGCTTTACACCGTAAAAATTAAAGTCACATGCCAAAGATAGCAGAATAAGAAAAGGAAAAGACCTAGATCCTAAGAAGTGAATCTACTGTATTAAAACTGAATTTTCTACATCTGTCTTCTTTTCGTGAGAGAAATTAACCCAATACTGCTTAAAGTTGGTACTTTGAGTTTTATTTTGCTTTCATTAGAGTGAATAATTTGGGTTTTAATTTATTCTTTTGTGGCCTTCTTCCCAAATTATATATGTGTGTATATGTGTTCAGACACATGCATGTTTATATTAGTTTATGTTCTTGTGAGAGAAGAATAAAAAGGTTTTTGCATTTATAATTTCTGTGATAACTTGCTAAAAAGAAAGTCACAAGCCAAGTTACATGTAAAGTCATAAAAAGAAATACATCACTCAACTTGAAGTTACCTGTAAAGACAGCATCCCTGAATGTTTTCCTCATGCTCACTTCTGTGGGCTCTGAGCTACTTCATCTGAAATCCTAGTGCTAAAATGAAATCTAAAACACTGCCCTGGACAAAGGTAATTGTTTTAAAAGCATGGCCTACATTTTCTTTTTTTTTTTTTTTTTTTTTTTTTTTTTTTTTTTTTTTTTTTTTTTGTTTTGTTTTTTTAAGTTTATTTATTTATTTATTTATTTATTTTTTTTTTTTTTTTTTTTATGAAATTTATTGTCAAATTGGTTTCCATACAACACCCAGTGCTCATCCCAAAAGGTGCCCTCCTCAGTACCCATCACCCACCCTCTCCTCCCTCCCACCCCCCATCAACCCTTAGTTTGTTCTCAGTTCTCAACAGTCTCTTATGCTTTGGCTCTCTCCCACTCTAACCTCTTTTTTTTTTTTTTTTGTTCCCCTCCCCCATGGGTTTCTCTTAAGTTTCTCAGGATCCACATAAGAGTGAAACCATATGGTATCTGTCTTTCTCTGTATGGCTTATTTCACTTAGCATCACACTCTCCAGTTCCATCCACGTTGCTACAAAAGGCCATATTTCATTTTTTCTCATTGCCACGTAGTACTCCATTGTGTATATAAACCACAATTTCTTTATCCATTCATCAGTTGATGGACATTTAGGCTCTTTCCATAATTTGGCTATTGTTGAGAGTGCTGCTATGAACATTGGGGTACAAGTGCCCCTATGCATCAGTACTCCTGTGTCCCTTGGATAAATTCCTAGGCCTACATTTTCTACTTGAGTTCAGAACCCACAGATGGAAGTATGAACTGAGTTCAACAAAATTTAGTAAATGATTTTTTTTTTCATTTCATCTGCACTTGTGTATAGGACTAAACTTAGAGTCTCACAGTCATTTACATTTATTCAGACCATTTAGTAAGAAATGTCAAGAAAGTACACTTTATGATTCAGCTGCAGCAATTACTAAGGCAATTGGCTTTTGCATCTTTAGGTAGCATTCTGCATTTGAACCCACAGAGTATCCTGCAATAGAGTCTTATATTACAGGTATTTTAAGATCCTCAAGAGTTACTATTTCTTGAAGAACTTATTCCTTGTAAACTCAAAAGGGACACTTTACCACATCAAATTTTACTAGTTCCAGTGCTACTATTTCACTATGGGTGGAGGGGAGGGTATTCTTCTACTGGAGAACTGGGATCTAGCTGTAGAAGCAACTTCTTTAAACGTTACACCCTCACAGTCCAATCTTGTGAAAATTGCCTTCCACCTTCCACAGGAATTCACACATTTTACCATGGCTATATTTCACAGAGTCTGTGCTCTCCTTTTCCGGTGATTCAATAAAAACAGTTTTCAGTGCTTCAGAGAAATATTGAACTCTTCTTCCCTCAAATTTCTCCATCCAATTTGAAGTTTTACAAAAGAGGGTGTCTTCAATAACATTCTCTTTGATATGACCTATTCTTCATAGCCGTTCTGATGCTAAGACAGGCTTGTCAAGCAATGTCTACCCACTCATATCATTTGTGACAACAGAGAAGTCCACACTAAAATAAATTAAAGTATGATAGCCCCAGTAATTTGAAAACTTTCTCCTAACAGGCTTTTTTAGGTTTAGACTTTGGCATTTTATAATAATATAGTGTTCTTTCGGGTATGTTGTCAATTTTTGCTGCTCTCCTGGTTTCATCTTATCTGCAAATTAAATTATTGACAGGCTTTGTATAAAGTTCTTTGAAATATTTCATATTTTGAAATTGTTGGCAGTGATTATGCTGAGGCTACAGAAAGCAAATGCAAAGATGTTGGAATTCAGAGACCCTTATTTATCATTCAAGAAGTCAAAATCCATGTTTGCTTCTAGTTTGTTGTGTTTTGGAGGTAAATAACTGTGCACGTTGGTAGTTTTTAAATCACTTAATGGTTCCAAACATGCCTTTTTATTCTCTCAGAAGTAAAGCCAAACTAGATTATGCTCTTATGATTTCTGAGTGATCACATTCTTGAGACTTAGAATAATAGAGTCTATGATGCTGAATTAAAATTACATAAACTAAATGTAGGCTAAACTAAAAATCGTCATTTAGGCATATATTTTTGAAATTTTTGATACATAGATACACACACATATACACATGTACACATACATGTACATGTATGTGTACATGTGTATATGTGTGTGTATCTACAAATACACAACCACAATCATACAGATTAAATTTATTTTACCTGAAATGATATGCAAGTGGTGAGTTAGAAGACAATGCTGCGTATCTTGCAGCAGCCTCTGATCCACAGACCAAGGCATCCATCTGTCCATCTCCCCAACCCATCTTGACTTTTTAAAAATGTTTATTTATTTTGAGAGAGAGAGATAGAGTGTGCACTGAAGAGAGGGTCACAGGGAGAGGGAGAGAGAATCTTAAGCAGGCTTCATACTCAGCGTGGAGCCTAATGTGGGACTTGATCCCATGACCATGAGATCATGACCTGAGCAGAAATCAAGAATCAGAAACTTAATTGACTGAGCCACCCAGGTGACCCAACCCATCTTGACTTCAATGAAATTGTATTGACTGCTTAAAATATATACTGGAAATATATATCCTCTAGTAATTTTAAACCACCATCTGACACATACTGGTGTGAAAAAACATCACATACTATAAGGGCCTTTAATATAGTGGCTTCAAACAGATTCTAGAAAGAAGCCACCTGAGTTTGAGATGCAGGTTTCTTGTTTACTGATTGTATGACATTGGAGAAGATACTTCAGTTGACCTATCTCAGTGTCCTCATATGTAGACAAGAAACATAATATACTTCTCCTTTAAGTAATCCAGAGGCTGTGCCCATTACTTTCACCCACAACCTGTTAGCCAGAGTTCAATCACATGGGCCCAGCTTAGCACAAGCATTGTCTAGGAAACGTAATTTTATCCTAAGTCATGGGCCCCTATCTAAAAATTAGGGGTCACTGATACTAGGTTATTACCATCAGTCTATTCTCAATATAATATCAGAGAACGATTCTTTTAAACATTAGATCTTGCCTGTCATCTGTTCAAAACTTTGTAATAGTTCCAGGTAGAAACCAAAACTCATCAGAAATCATTCTATATGATATCAAGACTTTCTCTTTGAGCTGACAAAATTTTGAAACTGGGTCTTTGAGAGAAAAAAAGTATGTGTATACATACATATATTAAGTTATTAAAAAGCTTTCTACTATGAGGGACATGTAAAACAATTTCTTTATCAAGAATTCTGCATACTTATAACTCTAAATTGAATTGTCATTTCTTCCAAAGTCTACTATTTAACAATTCTTTCATCAAGGGTAGTGTCTCAAAGTCATGAATAAATGTTTAATTACTATCTGGTACAACAGAATAGTCACTTACATCATTGACAAGTATAATTCTGATATTAATCCTGGTTGATATTTTTGTTTATGTTCCAGAGTAAGACAAAAGTGAAACAAAGAAGACACATTCTATGTTTGAACTTCTCTCACTAGTCAGTGGCAAGAGTGACTTCTTTGGTAACTTAGGTGATAGTTTTTGAATACTAGAAGAAAATGTTCTAAATGTTTTGTGCTATTCACAACATAACAACTGCAGACACAGCATCATTTAAAGTTTTGTCTTCATTACTGTATTTTCCTTATCATATTTTTTTTAAAAAAAAGGACAATAATACTCTGGTTTCTCTTCAGATCGCATAAATCTTTCGCCTTTTACTAAAAAAGGGACAATAATCAATCAATAAGCCAATCACTGATTTATAGTATTTGACAATTTCTGTGTTGTAGACCCTACCAGCTAGGACCAATTTCATGACTCCAACATGTCTGAACATATCTGGAAGAGATATTCAGTAACCCACCCTTACATACTATTTTCACCCCACTGATACAATAGATGTAAATAACTCCAAGAGTGTATACAGTAGTAAAATGTAGCTAAATATTTATGAAATCATGAGTTTTAAATATTTCATTTTCTTTTAATATAATTTATTAAGTATAAGAATGTATCCTTGAAATTTTAAACTAGGAATGCAGAAGCGACCACAAATTTCTGTGTCATCCCATTCTCATCTTGCACTTGAGCTTGGTCATTCTTTATATAAAGAAAAGCGTTTCTAAAGAGTTCTATGTTTCTGAAGAGTGCCCCTCAAGCATGATATAGCATCCATATTACAGTCATTTCAGTAACATGTCCATGCCAGGTGAAGTTGTCTTTCAATATTTAACGTCTGTTAGATTTGATGAGTAGTTTGATGATCATTTTACACTACCCAGCATCAAATAAATATAGTGTAGAGAATGTAAGCAAACCTGAGTGGCTCAACATTTCAAATCTATTTCTCAAAACAAGATCATTTTTAGAGATCAAAATCACAGATGAACATGTATTCATTTTTAAAGGATGGTATTTCTCATGTTAGATTTATTGGCCTATAAGTCTCATAAGTCAGAATGAGGCACTCTTCTTTTGTTTTCAGCCTCAAGCAGAGTCTCACATTTTTCACTCTTCTGCTTCATAAACTCCAGCAGATTGGATTATAAATACTAACCTAGTGGGATCTGCTGGCAAATTCTGAAGTCTCTACTCACTTTTGGATTTCTGACTCTTTATTTCCAAGAACTTTAAACCCACTCCTGTCCTTTCATACCACAGGCTATGGGCAAAGTACTCGCAGTCACTAACCACTCATGCTTTCTTTCTCTGTCTTTTCCTCAGTGGGGCAGATCAAATACAGAGATTATGCAAATGTCATGATTAATCATAAAACACAAGAACTAGATAGAAATATAGGTACTTCCATTGCAAAAAGATTCTGAACTTGGAAAAGACCCAGTCAGTGTAATTTTGCAGGAGATTCTTTTGGTGGTAGAATTTGTTTTAATTTAACAGGAATTGGAGAATGGACAGGAACTGGACCTTAGCAAATCAGTGAGATCAGAGCCAGTATGCTAGAAGGAATGAAGAGTTTTGACATTTATTCTCTCTGTTTGGTATTAAGAAACCATGAGAAAGTCATAATTGCCCTCTATATCAATTGTTTTGTTTTTAAAAAGTTTAGAACTAGGTGTTCTAGATAATTTCTTCCACTCTGTAATTTTATTAAAATATTTTTAGGTTAATATGAAAATGTGTACGAGTATGATTAGAAATAACTGGAAGTCTCTTGCCTTCCAGAAGAGTGCAGAAACTCAGTCTGGCCTTGTTGTTAAATAAGGAAATCTAATGCGAAGTTGTGCTATGGTGACATTTTTATAACCAGAGAAATCCCTTAGAAAATTTTGACCAAGTAAAATTTGTTTTTGTAATGTTCCTTATGTTCTTTTCAATGGCTTCCTTCCCAGATGACATTATACTTTTGTTGAATTCAGCTAATAATTAGTCATGCTAATGTTGTAGCCAGAAACTGACTTCTTTGAGTAACTTACATATATGTAGCTTATAATTCTTAATAAGGTAAGAGCTATTAACTTTGTTAATATAGAATGATCACCATTTGCAGATAAGAAATCCCAAGATCAGAAACATTAGCAGAATACACATGCTTAAACAGCTTCTGAAGGCCAAAACTGGAAATGAACTCTACGTTTTGTAACAACTGTAGTTGGTATTTCTCTTTCTTCTGTAGCATGCTGCCTCTACATTCAAAGTGCCTTTGATGACTTTGATGCAGAGCAGGATGGATCCATGAACTGTATTACGGATTCTGGGTCTATACAGTGCTAAGTGGGAAGTGAGCTTCAGTGAGTTTTATGATGAAGGTTTGGGAAAACACAATATGATAATTACAATTGCTCTAAGAAATCATCAATGCAGGTATGTATCTTCCCATGCCACCATTTAAAATTAAATTAATCCGGGCGCCTGGGTGGCTCAGTCGGTTAAGCGTCCGACTTCAGCTCAGGTCACGATCTCACGTTCCGTGAGTTCAAGCCCTGCGTCGGGCTCTCGGCTGATGGCTCAGAGCCTGGAGCCTGCTTCCGGTTCTGTCTCCCTGTCTCTCTGCCCCTCCCCCGTTCATGCTCTGTCTCTCTCTGTCTCAAAATAAATATACGTTAAACAAAAAAAAAAAATTAAAAAAAAATAAAATTAAATTAATCATTAATATGGACAGAAAAAAAATCCAGAATAAGACAATTTATACATTTTATTATTTTGCTATCAGTGTATTTGATTAATTTAATTTTTTAAATCAAACATTCATCAACTATTAACTGTATAGCAGGGATTAGGTTATCTGGGCTAGGGTGGAGAAATAGATAAGGTCACTGTCACCATGAGGCTATCAGTCTTGTGGGGAAACAGATATTAATGAAATAATCACACTTTTAAATGTAAAATTATAAATGGGTGGTAAAATTATACTAAACCCAAAGTAGTATGCATTTAAATAAAAATCAATTCAGAAAGCTCATGCTGCTTGCCCATATATGTACCTGTAATGCACCGTTGAACTTCTTAATCAGGTAGTGATATATAATTACAATTCTTAAACAAAACATAGACTAACAACTGAACCTTCTGCTTAATACAGACTATGAAAGATGATCATACACCAGAGTGTCTAATGATTCTAAGTAAACCATACCTTCTACAAGAACTGTATTATGATATGGGAAAATTCTAAAACTTAGCTTGAGATTTTTTGTAGTTTTGATTGTGACTTAGATTTTCTTTTCACCTTGGCCTGAAAATAATGCAGCAAATGAAACCAAAGACATGTATCAATCCATGACCCAAAACAAAGATGTAACAATTATCTAGGAAAATAAATTGAGACATAGTGGTTAGGCTTTTTAATAACTATTTTAGTCAGATCTTGAAATATCTTTAATAGCTTCACTTAGGCATGGCCAGAAATGGTCTTTGGATTAATGATGTTCCTGATGTTCCTTGATGTTTCTTACTCCTTGAATTAATGAGATGGAACAAAGTGCTGGAGTCAGCAACAGAAGTAAATACTGTATATCAATTCAGCAGGAAAATCAACAAGTTTTCCTATAAGAAAGGAATGCTAGGACGTTATTGTAGCTGTTTTGTGTTTTGTTATGTTAATGTTTTTTCCAGAGGCTTAGAAAATAGGATAACCATATTTTAGCTTATATTTTAGCAATCACAATATAGTTTATTTAATTCATCTGTATTACTTTGTTTATTCTAATAGTTTTTGTTTTATCATTTGGGGACCTCATTTTTATGACATATGCACAATTAAAAATATTGGAAAAACAACTTTGAAAGAGACACTTGTCATCAAATTTGTATTGAATTAGATGGTAGACATTCAGTGGTATCTTTTTTTGTTTTAACATTTTTTATTTATTTTTGAGACAGAGACAGAGCATGAACGGGGGAGGGGCTGAGAGAGAGGGAGACACAGAATCAGAAGCAGGCTCCAGGCTCTGAGCCATCAGCCCAGAGCCCGACGCGGGGCTCGAACTCACGGACCGCGAGATCGTGACCTGAGCTGAAGTCGGACGCTCAACCGACTGAGCCACCAGGCGCCCCATAGTGGTATCTTGTTTAATGAAATCGTTTGCTCTCTTTGAAATCACATTTGGTGAACTCATACTTGATAAGGACATACATTTTGTAATGTTAAGGCCATATTGAATATTTTAAGTGGAATAAATCATCCTTGGTTATATATTATTTCTGTAATAAATTTTAATTAGGAAAAAAACCAGGAGCACCATGAAACAAACCTATTTTCATAGCATTTTATTCATGATAGATGTTTTAAAAAGTTGGCCACATTTGATAGAAAATGCTTTTGTTCTCCTAACATTATATTTAAAAATAAGTTCTCCTATCTGATATATAAAAATAAGTAAGGGTGACTGGATGGCTCAGTCAGTGAAGCATCTGACTTCAGCTCAGGTCATAATCTTGCAGTCCATGAGTTCGAGCCCTAAGTCCAGCTGTGCACTGACAGCTCCGAGCCTAAAGACTGTTTCAGAATCTGTGTCTCCCTCTCTCTCTGCCCCTCCCCTGCTCATGGTCTGTCTGTCTGTCTCTCTCTCTCAGAATAATAAATAAACATTTTAAAAATGTTTAAAAAATAGGTAAATAACCATGCTTTCTTCAACATCAATCATAAGGATATTTCAGAAATAATGGTAGTTTTGAAAGACATAATTCACAACTGTAAGGTGTACTTCAGTGTAAAGTGGGATTAATTTAATTTAATTCCAACATGTGTTTACCTATAACATATACTCTGAGAAGAATATTATATTGCTACTCTAGTTCTATTAACATTGTTTAAGGAATTATGTACTAGAGAACTGTGCACATAGCAAAAACTGGCCTTCTGGTCGGGAAATTGTTTCTGTGTTCATCCTAGGCATGCAGACTACAGTGTCCAGCCCCCTTTGTAGATAGAATCATGTGATTAAGTGCTTGCCAATGAAATGTGACGTATACCACATTTGAAATTACTATGGGAGATGTTCATATAATCCTCCAAACCTTCTCTCTCCTTTTGTCTACAAGAGAGATACAGGAGATTCAGAAGCCAGAGGACTCCTGGGTTCTAGGGTAAGAGAGAGAAGATGCCTAGGTTTCTGAATGACCCCCTGGAGCAGAACAACCATCCATCTCCCACCCTTTTAATTCACATTTGACTCTGCAACAGACATAAAGTAAAGCTTTATTCTGATAAACCATTGAGATTTTGAGATTGTTACTGCAGGTAAAGTTGATCATGCTAAGAAATACAGTGGAAACTATAAGTACATTCTGCGCAGGTCACATGTGATGGGAAAATTAAGTCCGTAGGAGTCAGGCTCACATTTCTCTTACCAACCGCTACTATGTGGCAATTGCTGCTAACTGAATTCCATATATATTTTCCTATTTTCCCCTAGTAATATACATTTTTTTGTTAAATGTTGTCTAGATGCATCGTAAAATATTACATTCCCCAGCGTTCCTTTTCATTGGCTATAGCAATGAGTCTAAGTGTTTGCCAATTGATTTTGAACATCAAACACCTGTGTACCTTTTAGCTGTTCTTAAAAACCTTTCCTACAAAATCCAGTTAGAGCTACACATTTTTCTCTAAGGATAGATTCACTTGTATCTCAGTGATTTAATTTGTAGTATTTTCATTTTATCATTCAGCTCAAAACACTTTCTGATCACCATTGTGACTTTATTTTTCACCTGCTATTTTAAATTATATTTCTTTATTCCTAAACATATGATAAATTTATTTCTAGGTAATGGCGATGAATTTAGAAAATATACTCTATATAAATTCAGCCTTTTAAATTTTGCTGAAATATACTAGCATATGGTCATTTCTGTACAAAGCCCATATGTGCTTTAAAATTTTTTTTTTTTAACGTTTACTTATTTTTTTGGGACAGAGAGAGACAGAGCATGAACGGGGGAGGGGCAGAGAGAGAGGGAGACACAGAATCAGAAACAGGCTCCAGGCTCTGAGCCATCAGCCCAGAGCCCGACGTGGGGCTCGAACTCACGGACCGCGAGATCATGACCTGGCTGAAGTCGGACGCTTAACCAACTGCGCCACCCAGGCGCCCCATATGTGCTTTAAAAGAATGTTCGTTTTGCTGTTTGGCTTTGAATTCTATATATGTAAATTGATGTATATTATAATACACACAAATTAATATATATTAGCATACAGGGTGCCTAGCTGACTCAGTCAGAAGAGCACACAACTCTTGATCTCGAGGGTGTGAGTCAAGCCCCACGCTGGGTATAGAGATTACTGATTAAAAAGAAAATGAACTTTAAAAAAAGGGGTGAGGGGCTACCTAGGTGGCTCAGTGGGTTAAGTGTCCAACTCTTGATTTCGGCTCAGGTCATGATATCAGGGTTTGTGAGATCAAGCCCCACATTGGTCTTTATGCTGGTAGCACAGAGTCTGCTTGGGATTCTCTCTCTCTCTCTCTCTCTCTCTCTCTCTGCCCCTGTCCTGTTCCTGCATGCCCAAGTGCACACCCCTTACTCTCTCAAAATAAATAAATAAACATTTAAAAATATACATATATTGGGACCCTGAGTAGCTCAGTCAGTTAAGTGTCTGACTTCCGCTCAGGTCATGATCTCATGGTCCGTGAGTTTGAGCCCTGCTGACAGCTCTGTGCTGACAGCTCAGATTGGAGCCTGCTTAGGATTCTGTGTCTCCCTCTCTCTCTCTGCCCTTTCCCCACTCATTCTCTCTCTCTCTCTCTCTCTCTCTGTCACTCTTTCTCTCTCTCTCCCTCTGTGAAAAATAAACATTAAAAAAATATTTAAAAATATACATATATTAACATATAATGATGTATGTAGATTAAGTAATTAATTCTGCTGTTGAAAGTTTATACATTGTTTTCAAATACATATCTACATGTTTTATTGATAGCTAAAGTTCTCCAGTACAGTCTTGAGTTTGTCTATTTTTCCTTTCAGATCTTCCAATTTCACTTTATATATTTCGATACCATATTTTATTTTTTTTAAATTTTTTTTTTTAACGTTTATTTATTTTTTTGGGACAGAGAGAGACAGAGCATGAACGGGGGAGGGGCAGAGAGAGAGGGAGACACAGAATCAGAAACAGGCTCCAGGCTCTGAGCCATCAGCCCAGAGCCCGACGCGGGGCTCGAACTCACGGACCGCGAGATCGTGACCTGGCTGAAGTCGGACGCTCAACCGACTGCGCCACCCAGGCGCCCCACGATACCATATTTTAAAATGTACATGTTTTTAATTGTGTTGTATTTTTCTGGGTTTCATTATTTATCAAAATAAAGGGTTACACTTTCTTTTTTTTAAGTTTTTTTTTTTTTGGTTTTTTTTTTTTTTTTTGAGAAAGAGAGAGAGAGAGAATGACTGGGGTAGGGGCAGAGAGACAGGTAGACAGAATTCCAAGCAGGCTCCATGCTGTACACGCAGAGCCTCATGTGGGGCGTGAGCTCACAAACTGTGAGTTTGTGACCTGATCAAGATTTGGAAACTCAACCAACTGAGTCACCCAGGCATCCCTATAATGGTTACACTTTCATCTGTGATATATTTTTACTAACTTTTTGAATTCTATTTTGATAATCATATAACTTCATCAGTTTCCTTTGGTATTTCTGCATATTCTATTTTCCAACCTCCCATTTTCTGTAATCTTATATTTTGTTTCTTACAAATAATACAGTGTTTGACTTCAGTTTTTCATACAGTCTAACAATCTTTGTATTTTCACTGGAATCTTCACTCCAATTATATTTAATTTAATTATCAAATATTTGACTTAAAACTACCATATGATTGGGTGCTTATGCATAGCTCTTGGGTATGTTGATCAATGTGTGTGTGTATGTGTGTGTGTGTGTGTGTGTTTTAAACAAATTTGTGAAGTTCTAGTTACAGACTACATTGTGTTCCACCAAAATTCTTAAGTAGAACAAGACTGGAGTATTTATAAGAGGAGACCCCAGGGATGCATGAGCACAGTAAAAAGGACACGTGAGGATATGGAATGAAAATGATAATCTGCAAGCCAAGGAGACTTCAAAAGAATCAAACCTACTGGAACCTTGGTCACAGACTTCTACTCTACAGAACTGTGTGAAGTTTTTGTTGTTTAATCCACCTGATCTGTGGTATTTTGTTATGGCAGTCCCAGCAGACATAGTTCCACCCATTATCTCTTCAATTAATACGCTTGCCACCTTATCACTCCCTCTCTTTCTCCTTTTCAGGTCTTCCAGTTATACACATAGTGGATTTTCTCACAGTTTCCTCTATGTCTATATTACGATGTGTTCTCTGCTTTCTATTTTTTTATTCTTTCAATATTCATTCAGTATAGTTTCTACTAACTTATAGTCTTTTTTTTTTTTTAATTCAGCTTTATCTCATCTTCTCTTATATACATTTGTTTGGTTCTACTTTTTCATTACCCCTATAATTTTCACCTGATCATTTTTATTTTAATATTTTGAGTTTAATTAAATCATTAATATATCTTTTATGTTCTTGAATGTAGTAAATATTAATAATATCAACATCTGTGATTGATAGTGCTGATACGTGTAGTCTCTTTGCACCATTGCAACTGTTCATTATTTCTATTGATTTTATATATTTTATCTTTTAAAGATGGCATGATTGTTTATATAGAAAATCCCAAAGAATCATCAACAACAACAACAGAAAGCTCCTGGAAATAATAAGCAAGTATGGCAAAGTCACAGGGTATATCAACATACAAGGGTCAGTTGGTTTTCTATATATTAGCAATGTTCAATTGGAATATGAAATTTAAAATTAACACCATTTATAATAGCGGTGAAGTTGACATACTTAGTTATATTTCTAACAAAATACGTATAGAGTCTGTATGTGTAAGCTATAAAACTTTGATAAAAGAAATCCAAGATCTAATAAATTGAGAGATATTCATGTTAATGGAGAGAAGACTCAATATTGTTAATGTGTCAATTCTTTCTAGACTGATATATAAATTATTGCAACTTCGGTCAAAATACCAGTAGCTATTTTCTACATATGGATAATACTACCAGATTTTATGATGTAATATAAAGCTACAGTAATATTGGCAGCATGGTGTTGGGAAAATAATAGACACATAGGTCAATGAAACAGAAAATAGAACCTAGAAAAAGAAAAAGAAAACAACATATAGTAATTAATAATAAAGTAGTTAATTTATCACAAAGGAGCAAAATGAATTAATTGGAAAATTATATATTTTTTAAATCGCTTTGGACAAATCAGATGACCATATGCAAATAAAATAAAGCAAAAGTAGATACTTGGGTTTAATGTAGGATTTTTAGATATAACACCAAAAGTCTAATCTGTGAAAGAAAAAAAAAGATAAATTGGACTTTATTGAAATAAAAACTTCTGCTCCATGAAAGACATTGTTAAGAGAATTAATATATTAGCCAGATGTGGGGGATAAGCTTAGGAATCCCAAGGGCTTACACCAATGGGTTAACAAGGCATAAAGAAATACAAAGTCATAAAAGGCTCACACCCGAGTTTGGGTAAATCAGATTGGCACCCCAAGAATAGGCAGGCATAAAGGTGCCAGGAATAGGAAGGTGCCAAGGCACCTCAAAATAAAGAGGGGGTGCAGAGCCCCCAAAACAGAGAGGGAAAGACAAAGGCCTGAAATAGAAACGACACAAAGGTGCCCAATACATAGGTATATGAAATAAACAAGATTAGATATTCAGGGTGGAAGCACCCCCAGTTTAGTACTGTAGCAGAAAAGCTGCTTTCACAGGAGGATAGGGTCAGGTTAGGTAAATTGGTGGATTGGACTATTGACCACTGCACTGAAGGCAAAGCAGCTCAGAGTCAGATGGTTAACAAAAGAGAAGGTGCCTTGTTAACCCTGAGGTTATTCCCATTTGTCTCATCCCCTAGGCTAGCTAAGATAAACAGAGGTGCTGCCTCATGTCCACTGTAAACAACCTTCCTTCTGACAGCAGGCACCCAGATTTTGTTTTGTATTAACCCCAACCCCTAACTGTGAATATCTTCAAGACTCCCTTTCCCTCACATCCACAAGTTAATGATCACAGATTCATTGTCCCTTTGTACATGTCTGTCGCCATGTTTGTAATCTTTCTGGTCCTATTAAAAACGTGGCAAGGACCTTATTCGAGGCTCTTGTTTTTTCCCAGACATTAGCCATCTCTTGCTTTAATCCTGCATCCACTCTTTTGCTGTCCAAAAGAGAACTTTAGACTTAGAGTCTACGACAGCCAGAGACTGAAGAAAATAGTCACAAAACACATATATGGTACAGGCCTTATATCCAATATTTGCAAAGAACTCTTCCAGCTGGACAGTAAGAAAAATATCCCAATTTAAAAATAACCTGAACAAACATCAAAGAAGATATGTAGTTGGCAAGTGAGTGTATGAAAAATGATGCTCAACAATATTTGTAATTAGGGATCATCAAATTAAAACAAAAATTGTATTTTACTTTACATCTATTAGAATGGTTAAAATGCAAAAACCTGACAATGCCTATTGCTAGTGAATATGTAGAATGACAAGAACCCTCATTCTTTCCTGGTGTAAATAAAAATGGTACACTTCAAAAGACAAATTAGCAGTGTCTCACAAAGCTAAAGAGTTTACCGTATGCACCAACAATCACACTGTTAGGCATTTATCCAACTGATTTGAAAACATGTTCACACAGAAACCTGTTCATGAATGTTTTACCACCTTTCTTCATATTCACCAAAAGCTGGAAGCAATCAAGATGTCCTTCAATAAGCAAATAGATTATTAAAAAATATGGTACACCATACAATTATATTGTATTATATGATAAAAAGGAATGAGGTATTGAGCCATGAAAATGATGGAAGCATTTTAAGTGTATATTCCTAAGTGAAAGAAGCCAGTGTTAAAATGCTGTATAATGTGTCATTGCAGTTACATTCTGGAAAATGAAAATCTATAGTGACTGTAAAAAAAATCAATTGTTGCCTTTTTAAGGGAAAAGGGTTAAACAGATGGAGAGCAGACAAATTTTTAAGGGGGTGAAACTATTCAGTATGGTATGGTAATATTGGGTACCTTACACATAGAACTTTTTATCACAGAAATGAACCTTACTGTTTGCCAAATTAAAAAAAAAAAAAAATCGTTGAGGTGATCCAAGGATGGAATGCAGAATGTGACAAAATAATATAACTATATTGCAAAGGTAAAACACCCACTGAACAGTAGAGGAAGAAAATGCTGACTTCCATAACTTTGGAAATGGAGAGAGTACATAACACTAAAGAGAATAGAAACTGTGCCTGAGCACTGTATTGGAGCTGAAACAGGTACTTCCCATGAGGGTACAAGCTTAGAATTCTGATATCCCTATAAACACACACTGGAAGTAAGTAAATGAAGAACTGTGAGAGTCAGATTTCTCACTGTCAGAGGGAATGGCCACAAAATAAGCAAGGGAGGAATCAAGAATGATTCATATGGCCATATGGTAGGTAACAAATTAGAGTTGAAGACATCAGTATGAGCTAATGGTTAGCATAATATAGATACAGATTGGTACATGTAGAAATATGTACAGAAATATGTTTTGAAGTACATATATTTATACACACATATGTATATTAGTGGATACACATATATTCCCTTGCTCTGACAGCTGAGAGAACCTAGAAGTATTAACACCCCAGTATCAATTAGCATTCATAGCCCCCCAAACTTGATTTCTACTACCATCCTACAATAAAAAGAACCTGAACTTTTTGGGATAAATGGCTGATTGTAGGACTAGGGCAAAAAATATAAAGGATGAACTTTGAGTGTTTTGCAGTGTCAGAAAGAAAGGAATCAATGGAAAAACAAAACAAAACTATGTTGTTGGAGGTATGTCAAAGGGATATAGGATCCAAATGACAGAGCTCCCAAGAGCTAAAGCTCGAATAATTTGGATAACAAAATTAATTACTATTGAACTATGGCCTAATATATGAAATAAATATCTATGAGTACATACCAATATTTATTTGCGATTTGAATACATAAATAATGAAGGAGAAGAGATAAATCTCTATGTAGAAGAATTTCAAATAATATACATCACTACCATGCCCTCAAGAAAGAGGGCATAGCTCCCTACTCCTTTAGTAAAGCCCGCATGTAGTAACTTCCTTCCCAAGAGCACAGTATGGAAGCAAGGAAAAATGACCAACTTTACAATGGAGAAATATAACAAGTACTACCTTGTCCTGGGGATCAAGTCAGTGTAACAGTAATGACATGTTAACAGGTATCCTTGATATGATGTGATGAGAATGGTACTTTATATCTCTATTCTTTTTCTCAAAAAACCATCAACTCAGTCTAAGCATGACAAAAACACCAGAAAAAATCCTAATTGAAGCACATTCTACACAATATCTGAGCAGTACTCCTCAAAATTGTCAAGGTCACCAAAACCAAGCAAAGTCTGAGAAACTGTCATAGCTAAAAGTAGCCTAGAGAGACATGAAAACAAAATGTAATGGGGTATCTTAGATAGGACCCTGTACAGAGAAAGGACAATATGTAAAACCTAAGAAAATATGAATAAATTATGAACTTTAGTTATTAATACTATATCAGTTAGGAATAATTAATTGTAACTTAAGTACCATACTAATATAAGACATTAATAATAAGGTAAACTGGGTGCAGAGTACTTAGGAATGCTTTATCCTACATTTTCAATTTTTCTGTAAATCTACAACTGTTCTAAAAAAGTTTTTTTAAAAAACTCACAATTTAGAAAGTCTAATTATTATTTTTATATGAACTGAAGTTTTTTTTTGTTTTTTTTTTAATTTTTTTTTTCAACGTTTATTTATTTTTGGGACAGAGAGAGACAGAGCATGAACGGGGGAGGGGCAGAGAGAGAGGGAGACACAGAATCGGAAACAGGCTCCAGGCTCTGAGCCGTCAGCCCAGAGCCCGACGCGGGGCTCAAACTCACGGACCGCGAGATCGTGACCTGGCTGAAGTCGGACGCTTAACCGACTGCGCCACCCAGGCGCCCCTGAACTGAAGTTTTGACAGTGAAGTGACTTGTCCACAATCATACAATTAGGAAATGGCAGAAATTATATTAGACCTAAAGCCTGTCTAGCTCTGAAATCTGATCTGTTTAACCACCATAACATTAATTCTCTGTCATAACTGAGCATCAGAACAATTTTGGGAATATTTCTTAGGCGTTCAATAATTTCCCGGGCATAAGCCAATTGAGTGGAAAATTCCAGGGATTATGCCTTGACTCAAGATAATTAAAAACAAAACAAGCTAGCCCCTACTCTAAAACAAAACAAAACAAAACAAAACAATACAAAATAAAACAAAACAAAAAACCCAAAGATTCCGATGTTCATCAAAGGCTAAAAATTTGAAGCTGAGGTTAGAGTTAGGTAGTTGGAACACATATGTGTAGACAGAGGTTCAAATAAAGGCAATAGCATGTCTAAAAATGATAGCATGTCATTAAAAGAGGGAGTATAGCATTTCAGGAAGCCAGGGGTGTTTTAGGGTGCTTGAGCATGGGTGGCATTTAGAATCGTGATGAAAAATGAAAGTGTGGAAGTCAGCAGAAGTGAAATAGTATGCTCAGGTGAATACGTTAGTGTAGACAAAAAGATACGGAGTCTTTGAGAGATTTCTAACAAAGTAGTCATATGATCCAATATACATTTCAGAAAGAGCCTTGGTGAGGGCAGTGAAGAAAATACAGAGGAAAAGCTCCTTGACAATTACCTCTTGGCGGTAATCTTTGGGATGGGACACCAAAATCACAAGCAACTAGAGCAAAAAGCCAACAATTGGGACTATATTAAACTAAAACATCTTCTGTACAGCCATGAAATAAATATCCCCATGGAAATGTTTGCAAACCATCTATCTGGTAAGAGGTTAATATCCAAAATACGTAAGGAACTCCTACAAATGAATAGCACAAAGAAACAAATTATCTGATTTAAAAATGGGCAAAGTACCTGAATAGACATTTTTTTCAAACAAGACATACAAATGGTCAACAGGTTACATGAAAAGGTGCTCAACTTCACTAGTCATCAGGAGAATGCAAATCAAAACCACAATGTGATATCACTTCATACCTGTTAGAATGGCTATTATTAAAAAGACAAGAGAAAACAAGTGTGGGAGAGGATATGGAGAAAAGGAAACCCTTGTGCACTGTTGGTGAAAATGTAAATTGGTACAGTCACTATGGAAAACCGTATGGAGTGTGCTCAAGAAATTAAAAGTAAAACTACATACTATGATATGGCACTCTTACTTCTGGTTAAGTATCTGAAGGAAACAAAATCTCTATCTCAAAAAGATATCTGCACCCCCATACTCATTGCAGCATTATTTAAGATAGCCAAATTATGGGAAAAAACTAAGTGTCCATCAACAGATGAATGAATGAAGAAAATGTGTGTGTGTGCATATATGTATATACGTATATATGAATATTATTCATCCATGTAAAAATAATTCTGCCATTTGTAACAATGTGGATAGATCTTGAGGGCATTATTCTAAGTGAAATACATCAAGCAGAGAAAGATAAATACTGTATGATCTCCCTTTCTGTGTGGAATCTAAAAGAAACTGAACTCATAGAAACAGTAAATCGGTAGTTTGGAGGGTGGGTAAGGAGTGAGGGAAATCAGTAAAGTTGGTCAGAGTACAAACTTCCAATTATAAGATGAGTTAAGTTCTGGGGGTGTAATGTACAGATGGTAACTATATTTAGCAGTACTGTATTATATACTTGAAAGTTGCTAAGAGAATAGATGTTAAAAATTCTCACCAATACATATAAACGTATAGACACACACACACACACACACACAAAGTATGTGAGGCGATGGGTTGATGAATGTCTAACTGCCCTTATTGTGGTAATCAGGTGCCTAGATGGCTCAGTCGGGTAAGTGTCTGACTCTTGGTTTTCAACTCAGGTAATGATCTCATGGTTCCTGGATTTCGAGCCCCACATCGGGGCTCTGAGCTGACAGTGCAGAGCTTGCTTGGGATTTTGTCTCTTCTCTCTCTCTCTGCCCCTACCCTACTCATGCTCTCTCTCTGTCTCTGTCTCTCTGTCCAAGTAAAGAAAATTAAAAAAATGTTTTAAAAGATGTTTAAAGTCCTCACTTCCCCCTTCACACACAAAGTAACAGTGTGAGGTTATGGATTAATGGATGTCTAACTATTCTTATTATGGTAATCATTCTGCAATATATATGTATATCAAATCATTATGCTGTACATCTTAAACTTACACAATGTTATTTGTCAATTGTATCTCAATAAAGCTGGGGGAAAAAAGAGCCTTTAGTGATTGAGATATTGGTTAACAGGTGTTCATAGTAATCTTGTTAAGAGTTGATGAAGTATGAAGAGTAGGGAAAAATAGGCAGGTATGAATTTGAGGAGATGTAATACTATTTTATTCTTAAGTGAATATTAGAGATTTAAAAAGGTAGTTTAGGGGCGCCTGGGTGGCGCAGTCGGTTAAGCGTCCGGCTTCAGCCAGGTCACGATCTCGCGGTCTGTGAGTTCGAGCCCCGCGTCAGGCTCTGGGCTGATGGCTCAGAGCCTGGAGCCTGTTTCCGATTCTATGTCTCCCTCTCTCTCTACCCCTCCCCCATTCATGCTCTGTCTCTCTCTGTCCCAAAAATAAATAAACGTTGAAAAAAAAAAAAATTAAAAAAAAAAAAAAAATAAAAAGGTAGTTTATTATTGGATGATTCCCAAGGCTTAAACTGGGAATTCAGATCAGGGAACAAGAAAGAGGTCCAAATGTGAGGATAAAATTATGAATTTAGGTTTTGTATGCTGTTTTTTGAAATCCCTAAAGATTTCCCAAAAGTAGATGCCCATCAGGTCAGTGGGCATTGTTTGTCAGGAAGTTCTCTGCTTAGTAATAGAGATGTCAAACTTGCCACAGTTCAGTTTCAGACAATATAATCCAATGTTGCTAATTTTTGTAGAAATAGATTTATTACACAGTATTTTAGATTGTATACCCAACTGATAAATTGCCTAATGGAGCAGACTTGGGGCTGAACTTCTAGGGACAAGTAGCTCAGCCATAATCAGGAAACTACTGAAAGAGGAAGCCACTTTTACCAAAACTATTAACAAAACTACACTTTCTATGCCAGGGTTAAAGAGCTGCCGTTTTGATTACCAACTACAAAGCCATGCTCGTATAACTGCTACTGTGGCACAAAACAAATGCTTATTACCTAGCTTGCCTCCTATGTTACTGTGGGTGGCAGGATGACCTCCCATATGTCTATACCCTACTCCTTGGAACCTGTGGGTATGCTACCTACCCTGACATAAGGGGTTGTGTTTAAAATCGACATGGGGATGGAGGTGGGGGTGGGGCGAGTGGGTGGCTCAGTGGGTTGAGCTTCCAACTCGATTCTGGCTCTGGTCATGATCTCGCAGTTCATGGTTTAGAGCCCTGAGTCAGGCTCTGCACTGACAGTGAGGAGACTGCTTGGGATTCTCTCTCTTTCTCTGTTTCTCTTCCCCCACCTCAAAATAAATAAATAAACATTAAAAATAAAAAAGAGAGATTGAGATGGGTAGCTGCTATGGGTTATCCAGGTGGGCTCAACTGTAGGAGAAGGTCATCAAGAGGACATGACCGCTGATTGACCCAGGGGCTGTGCTTGGGCAATCAGAGGCTTCTGGCCCCTCCTCTGTCTTTGGAATTTACATTCTGCCCACCATTCCCACACTGGGAGATGATTCAAGAATTTAGCCTTGGAAAAGTTAAGTTGTTATTGAATCTATCTGGACATTATATGTGCTGAACCTAGTATAAGCCTTATATAAACCTCTAAGATTCTGGCAGATGGGTGATAAGATTTATTTTGTCTTTTGACTGCCCAAGACAAACCTCAGATGTAAGTCCCCTTGCTTATTAAAACTGCCACTCCCAGTCTGGATTGTCCTGACTCTTTCTTCAGTTTCTCCTTGCTCTCTGTTATGGGAACCAGTTTTGGATTTCACCCCAGAACTCCAAGTTTGTGAACCGCCAATCTAATCACATAGGATCTTTACAAGTGGAGACACATTTTCAGCTGCAGTTATCAGTGATTAAGCTTGAGAAGATTCAAATCACCTTGTTGGTTTTAAGGATGGAGGAAGGCAGCTATAAACACTGAGTAACATGACCGTTTCGAGAAGCTTTTTCTAGAGAAAACAGTTTCTCCACTGGAAACTTCGGGAGACATAGCCCTGCTGACACCTTGATTTTTCCCAGTGAGTCCTGTGTTCGACTTTCAACCTGGAGAATTCTATGGTAAAAAAAAAAAAAAAAAAAAAAAATTGGGGGGAGGGGGGTTGTGTGGATTTGAAAATGCTTTCATTTTTTTTTAATTTTAATTGTGTTAAAATAAATATAAAACTTACCATTTTAGCTATTTTTTCTAGAAGTTTTTATGTTTTAGCATCTTAGCTATTTTTAAGTGTACTGTTCATTAGTGTTAACTATATTCACAGTATAATGTTTTGCAACCAATCTCCAGAACTCGTTTCATCTTACAAACTGAAACTCCATACCCATTAAACAACAACTCCCCATTCTCTCTCTCCCACAAACCCCCACAACAGTCATTCTACTTCTATGAATTTGACTAATTTAGATACCACAGGTAAGTCAAATCCTGTAGTATTGGTCTGTTGGTGACTGGCTCATTTCATTTAGCATTATGTGTTCAAGATATATCCTTATTATAGCATATATCAGAATGTTTCTTTTGTTTCGACAAAATAATTTATTGTGCGCATATAGTATATCTTGTTGATTTGTTCATCAATGGATACTTGTGTGGCTTCTACTTATGGCTATTATGAATAATACTGCTATGAAATGTGTGTACAAATTAGCATTGGTTTAAGCTACTAACTTTGTAGAATTCTGTTTGCTAATATTTTATGGAGGGTTTTTAGATCTATGTTCATCAAGGTTATTGGCCTGTAATTTTCTTATATAGTCCTTGTCTGGTTTCTGGTATCAGGGTAATAATGCTGACTCTGTAAAATGGGTTTGGAGATGTTTCACTCCTATTTTTTTTTTTTTTGGAAGAATTTGAGAAATATTCGTATTAATTTGTCTTCCACTAGTGTAATTTGCCATTGAATAGCTTTCTGGTCCTGAGCTTAGGTTTGTTGGGAAATTTTTGATTACGGATGTAATCTCCTTAGTAGTAATAGATCTGTTCAGATTTTCAGTTATTTCATGATCTAGTTGTAGTAGATGGTATGTTTCTAGAAATTTATCCATTCTTTCTAAGTCTAAGCCATATTCATATATTCAACTGCAAAATAATTTGATAAGCATAGCTTTTAGCCTTTTAATATATATATATATAGTCCAGGAAGCTTATTAAAATAGTTTGGATGCTAATGTGCCACCCCAAAATAGGATCACAAAAGTTGTTGCTGTAAATGTGGTCTGTAACACCATGGATGTGCCTTAAGAGTAAACAGGAATTTCATTTGTTGCTCTTCGTGGATCCAAGAGAGAAAGCAATATTGCCAGTCGAGTAGTAGACAAGGACTCCATTCATGTGACTGAAGACAACTGTCAGAACAAAATAAAAAATAAGATGGGAGAATATGATGTGGAAGTCGAAAGCATGATTTTGATGAAGGTTCAAATAGCCTAAAGTGTCCCCTGGCTTAGAGGAGCAGAGAAAGTTATGATTAGGAAGATAGAGGGACACTGGTGATGTTGGTCAGAGCAGTTCGTGGAATTAGTATAAACAAAAGAAATTACAGTGCGGTAGGGAGTGACTGAGGGATAGAAATTGTGGGGTTTTTTTTTCATAAATAATAGCATAGATTTTTAATTGTATATTTTTTCCTCATCAACATTTCTCTATCTCCTGGATAATTTCAAAACAAGATACACACTCGGCATACTAAAGGAAAATCCTAGGTAATCAGAAGTAAAATAGCAACAAAAGCTGTGCAACACCCTGAGGAGAAATGTTAGTCTCCACATTTTCAAAAGGGCGGTATCTGGTAAAGGATAAGAAATCAATCCTAAACACTACTGGGAGAATCTTCCAGGTAATAATCCACTTGAAAAAGTTTGTTTTGTTTGCCCCTAAGGTAAGGAAGGTCTCAAACGCCACTCTGACCCTCAGGTGTAGAAAGGATTTTTATAGGATTCTCTTTCAGGGAGTTTGCTGCAGGCATTTCCCAGAGTGCAGAAAGAACTTGAATTCATCACTGCAGTATTGTAGCAGAGAATAGAAAGAAAAATTATCTAAAGTGAAATAAATACAATTGTTGGCACTGTGTAGACAAGCAAAGTCCATGAATTTGAAGAATGGTCTTTTGGCCGTATCAGACAATAAGCTGACACGTATTTTGGTAATTCGTATTTCAGACTGCAGTGTATTCCTTGGGTACTATAAACAGGACTTTAATTTGTTAATCTTCATGGATTAAAGAAAGCAATATGGTAAGGTGAGCAGAGGAGAAGCACCACGTTCATGTGACTAAAGAGAATTGCTAGAATTAAAAATAAATCTTTTTTGTGTATATATCTGTTCAATGAATCCTATGTTCTATTCATGTATATAGATAGCTGCAAGAGAATAACCGTATGTGACAAATATTCCCACAGCCCAAATTGAGGTGGTAGATCATTCAGGGCATGAAAAGGAGGGGCCTAGAATCCTTTTTGTGCCACCTGGTCCCAAATGCCTGAGGTTGTAAAAGCATTGTATTAGAGAAGAGAATTTCAGGGCTCCTGGGTGGCTCAGTCTGTTGAGTGTCCAAATTTGGCTCAGGTCATGATCTCACACGTCCTGAATTCATGTCCACCACCCCCCCCCCCCCACCTCAGTCTCTGTGTCTCCCTCTTTACCTGCCCCTCCCCTGACATGTCAACCTCTCTTGACATCATGGAAGAAGGGTGGCAGTTTCTCATCTGTTACCTCTGTCCTAATGAGAATAGACAGTACCAGACTTAAATTCTCTTCTCACTTATGTTTGAATGATTTCAGAATTTTGATTACCATACTGGACAGGAAATAAATACAGAACTGAAACTTGTTTTTAGCTAAAATAACCTGGGGGGCTCTTAGGAGTGAGCAAATGAGATTTGGGGCTCCACTCTTTGAACGTATTTTATGTACACGAGGCTTTTTTTTTTCCTTTGCTAAGAACCTGTGTATATGCAGAGAAAAAGCCCTTGACCTGCTCTGTTCTCTCAGACTTTTATAAATCTGTTAGCGTTACATTCTCCAGCTGCTTGCTTTTTTGATTGACTTCTTATTGTGAACATCTTCCCTTTCCATTGTTTGTATCTTTGCTAATTGAAGGAGGGTCCTCATTAACACAGCTCTTTAAACATACGTGTATGTAATTCTAGGAGATGTTCTTGCTGAGTCATTGTCTGAGCTTATCAGTCCCCCTCTCTGCAGGTGGAGCACCCACATGCCTCTAATCCTAAACCCCACTTTAGGAAAACTAACCTGATGAGCAACAAAAACTACACATCAGACCAATAAATGATTTATACTTCCTCATTTGACATGGCGGTTTGTCTTTCTTTACTATAGAACTAAAAGGAAGGGCTGCCCTTGACAATATTGCTTCATGTTTTTTTTATTGGATTTTATTTTCTGACTGAAAAGAAAAATAAAAGACTGCTGATTGTGACATTGTAAGTCATATGAAGATGACATTTGCTTCAATAGAAGAAATTTGTTTTTTAAGCATTTTGTAACATACAGTATTAAACTGTCAAGATCCCGTCACCTAATAGTATATTTTGTTCACTTCACCATTTACGTCTGTATTGGGAATGCACATTCAACAGTATTGCCAGGTAGGGCACACACACAAAAATGATGGTGTCACTTTGGAAACGGAAGTGTCCATTAAATTTGCTGTGGAATTTGTTATATTATGTGCAGGAAGCCATAATTACTGTCGTAGTCTTACATTTGGAATACTGATTCAGTATTTAGGTAGCTTAAATGCACATTTATAGTTTTTAAGTGTTAAGGAAGGCACTATCTACTGTAACATGCAAATGTGGAAAGTTGATTTCAGTTTGTGTTGGGCAGTATTTACCCATTCTCAAATTTGTGCAATGGAGCTGGAACCTGTACCCTTTTGTATATTGATGAGGGTCTTTAATTCACTAATGTCATGCCAAACCATCTCTAAAGAACAAGTCTGATACTTACTGCATAATGAAGGTTTGGAATTAGTTCCACTCCTACCACCTCTTGTCAGGAGTTTCTTCTCTCGGATTGTTACCTGCTTTACTGTCCTTATTTTCACTAGAGGAAGGGGAGTCCACATTAAGAAAAAAGTGAGGAGACCAACCGGGGAGAGAATGGAAGAATTTTTTTGACATTTACTACTGATGCTTTGGGGGTGATAGTGGGGTTCACGGGTCTGGAACTGACAACCAAGAAAGAATTCTTGAAGACTTCTTTGGTTCAAAAAGGTGATTTTCTTAAAGAATGGGAAAGGGACCCAAGGGCAGGAAGAGCTGCCTAGAGGCTAACTATTGTCAGGCTAAGATTGTTTTCCCCCTAGCAAAGCATTAGCATTAACACAGTAGGGAGTTCCTGGAGAAAGGTTTTACTCTGCCTTTTATTATTATTATTATTTTAATTTTATTGTCAAATTGGTTTCCATACAACACCCAGTGCTCATCTCAACAATTGGCCTCCTCAGTGTGCATGACCCACTTTCCCCTCTCCCCCATCCCCCATCAACCCTCAGTTTGTTCTCAGTCCTTAAGAGTCACTCATGGTTTGCCTCCCTCCCTCTCTGTAACTTTTCTCCTCCTTCCCCTCCCCCATGGTCTTTTGTTAAGTTTCTCAATATCTACCTAAGAGTGAAAACATATGGTATCCAACTTTCTCTGTATGACTTATTTCACTTAGCATAACACTCTCCAGTTCCATCCACATTGCTACAAAAGGCCATATTTCATTCTTTCTCATTGCCAAGTAGTATTCCATTGTATATATAAACCTGATGCGTAGGGGCACATGTACCCCAATGTTTAGAGGAAATTTAGTTCTATGTGCCATTTCCTTCTACCTTTGTTTCCCACATCACTAAGGAGGCAAAATGTTAGGGCTCCAGGTAACAGAGTCTATAGGTTCCTGGAGATTAGGCTATCGATAAGAATGCCTTTTTCTTGTGATGAACTAAGATAGTTGGAATAGATGGAGACTCAAGCCTGGAGTGCCCAAGGAATATCAAACATATCCCACCTGGGGGTGTGGTCTGGGGATGTTAGGGGCCTGTCAGCTTGCCTTATGTTCCCTCATCAACTACCACTTAAAGCCCAATACTGTTACCAAAAGTGAACTATATTACTGTTGACGATGCTACTTGATTTTTTTTACAAGAATGTACATTTCACACACCCACATCCCAAAGAAGTTCTTTTCTAACATCAATGCCATGAAGTCTGTGATTACACCCGACTCCAAAGTAAACCCTCAGCTTTATCTAGTGCAGCAACCTTTCCTAAAATAAGAATACGTTGTTCTCTCTTGAATGTTTGATGTGCTAGAGGTCCATGTTTTGGAAGAAACAGTGTATCCGAACACTTGAAACATTTGCACAAAAACCAGGTGCTGACCCTGGAAGAGGCAGGGGAACTGAGAAGGCTGCAGACTCAAGTCCTCTCCTCTTTTCCCTGCAAAAGTCTCTTGAGCTTCATAATACGCCAAATTTTCGGCTTGCGTTTGGATTGTTTTTCTCATTCTGCTCTCTTTGTCCAAATTTCTGTTTTTCTTCCCTGCCCTTCCCTCTTGAGTCTTAAATTCCCCCTACTGAAGTTTACGTACAGCTCTTATTTCTCCTACTAGTCTTCAGTCTCCTCAAGTTCAAGGCCTACATCTTAGCTCTTTGTCTCCCACATGTTTAGCAAACAATAACTGTATAAGAAACATTCATACTTTCTGGATGTCAATATAATAGTTTTGGAGTTACCTGCATTATAATTTTACTGGAAGTGATTTTAGCCTCCGAATCCTCACTAAACTTACATCTTGGGGTGCCTCGGTGGCCGAGTCAGTTAAGATCCCCACCCTTAGTTTGGGCTCAGGTCATGATCTCCTGGTTCATAGGTTCGAGCCCCGTGTCTGGCTCTGTGCTGACAGCACGGAGCCTGCTTGGGATTCTCTCTCTCTCTCTGTCTCTCTCTCTGCCCCTCCCCAACTCACACTGTCTCTGTGTCTCTGAAAATAAATGAACTGAACATAACTATTGGTGAAAGCACCATGACTATGGTTGATCTAAGAGTGAGGGGAGCTGGGATTGGAGACCAGCATGATTATTTCTGCTCTTTATTTGAAAGCCCTAAAAGGGGCCCTGCAGAACTCTAAATCTGCTGGGACTTGAGTCTGAGAATCATTGTTACAAGGTAGTAACTTGCCTATATAGTAAGCGTTAATGTGTTGTGAGAGTACAGGGAAACAAAAGACTGTAGATGCCATGTGAGGAATAATAAGATGGAGGAGAAAATATTTCCAGAAAGAGACCTAAATAGAGGATCAGTGGGTTTTGGTCCAAATTCTAGAACAAAGATTTATGCTGTATCATCTATACAAACTCTTGAGGAATAGCACATAACTTGAGAAATCCAAATAATTGGGAAATGCATTTTTATTTGAAAAATGCTCTTTTATGAACAAAATGTATGAAAATTTTGTGCTGCATTGTGTTATAAAAACTAGAACACAGGGGCACTAGGTGGCTCAGTCGGTTAAGCCTCTGACCTCGGCTCAGGTCGTGATCTCATTCATGGTTCATGAGTTTGAGTCCCACATTGGGCTCTCTGCCGTCCATGCAGAGCCTGTTTAAGGCCTCTGCTTTGGATCCTCTCTCTCTGCCCCTCCACTGCTCATGTGAGCTTTCTTTCTTAAAAATAAATAAATATTAAAATCGAACATACCTAGGCCTTAGTTTCTTTGAGAAAACGGTACGTATTCGGCAGTGTTCTCATAAGCATTATCAATAAAGTGCAAACTAGCTGATGGACCATCCAGTACTGTTAAAAGATAAATTGAGGCTTAGTAAAAACTTTAATTTACTTGAGCAAAAATTGATTCAAATTGGGCAGCATCCAATCTAGCAGATAGAAATGAGCTCTGAGGAGCTGTACAAAATGACTTTTATAGACCAAAAAGAGGGGAAAAAAAGAAAGTTGTACCAGGCCAAAAAGAAGGTTGCTTACTGCAAGTTACATTCCTTTAGAAGATGGCAAGAGTCTGTTAAGTAGATTATCTATCCAGTGCTCGTCAGGCAGTTTCTGACTGACTAGTTTAAAATTCCAGATCTGAGGGGGAAAAAAAAAAAAAAAATGTCTGGGAAAGCCAAAACTATAATTAGGTAAATCTCTGTTTGGTGAGCATAATCAACTCTATTTTAGGCCTGTTGTGCTGTTTTTGACAGTATATAATCTGTATGTGAATGTTTTTGCTTGATTTTGGGAAGAAGGGAAGGTTTGAAAATACCTTAATGTTAGCAGCTATAACTTAGAAGATCAAGATTAACTTAAAAAGTACAAATCGGGGACACCTAGATGGCTCAGTCAGTTGAGTGTGCGACTCCTGATTTGGGTGCACATCATGATTCCAGGGTCATGGTACCAAGTCCCATGTCAGGCTCCAGCCTCCCCTTTCTCCTGCTCCCAGGAGCACATACACTCTGTCTAAAATAGAACAAATAAAAATAAAAAGTACAAATGAAGCTTCAGCTTCATAAGTGACTTAAGTTTTAAGCAAACATACAAAATATGCTAAAATATGTTTACACAATCTTGTAATCCTGTATATGGATATATATGTAAATATATCTCACATTCTATGATATCCAATGGTTATGCAGGTGTCCTGGTGATTCATTTTAATCAACTAGAAAACATGTGAAAAGCACACCCAAAAATCAGGACTAATACATGCACTACGATATAGCTGTCCATATTTATTTTCTCACACTGACACACTTGGCCTTCATTAAACTTGATAGAAACTATATATTATTCACATGGTTTGTTTGTCTTTGCCAGAGTAGTCAGTCTGTTATTAGTGGTCAGCCTCTCTCCTTCTCCGACGGCTTGCTTCTCAGAATGATCTCTCTTTAGCATGTTTCTAATTAACTCTTCATGCAAGTCTGAGAAAATAAAAGTGCTTTCTTACAGGCTTATCTTTGCTTTTCAAACAGAAGCACATTGTGCTACTATGGACACTCTATTGTTTTCAATTAGTCATCCAATTTCCAACTTCCCTGAAATGGTGGCATGTGACTCAGCACTTCTTTTGTTGTGTATATTTGAACATTTCCAGGATAAAATGAAAATGTTCAAATATAAAAAAGTGAATTGTACGATCAACTGATACTCTACTAAACACCTAGTTTTAACATACCATTGTTTGCTAATCTTTTAGTCCCACTTTTTTTTTTTTTTACTTCAGTATTCTAAAGTAAGTTTGGACATAAAATTTCTACCTTAAATACTCACAGTGTAGTATCTATTAAAAAAAAAATATTTCGTTAATCACAGTACACTATCGCATTTAACCAATTTATTCAATGTTTATTGATACCTAGTCTGTGTCCAAATATACGTGATTGCCTGAAAATTACTATGGTTTGACCAAATCAGGATCCACATCAGGTCCACATATTAGATTTGGTTGAAAAGTCCCTTAGGTTTCTTTTACTCTGTAATGTTCTCATGTCTCATTATTTTTCATACTATTTGTTTGTTGAAGACTTGCTCATTTGCCCTGCAGTCTTTCCACATTCTGGATTTGGCCGATGATCTCCTTATGGAGTCAAAACATGTCTCGTTAGTCCCTGCATTACCTGTAAATGGGCATATTGATCTTAGCAAAAATATATCTTAGGTAGCAGTGTATTGTATTGTTGATTATTGTAACTTTCTGTGGCAGAGGTAGAGTCCGTCCATAAGGAATGTGGTAGAGGCCTTCTCAGAACAAAGCAAGACAATGTGGCCCCATCAAGTCCTACACACATATGCCTAGCTCTGACGCCACTCTGTAACCCTTGGACTGTGTCCAATCAGACAATGTGTCACCATATAAAGGAGACAAAGAAATAGAAATGGCATAAAATGCTACACACTGCTGAGCCCATGCTGGCACAAATAAAGCCACTTTCTCAAATAAAGGCCTCGGTGTTGTCCCATACCTTTGTGTGAGAATCCTGCTACAGTACCAGGAGGTACATGATAGATGATTGTCTCAGAAGTGTTCAAACGAATTATTGGGTCCATGGGTTGTCATTGTAAACTACCACAGTAATTCCTGTGAATTGCGTATGTATGTTTTTTTTGTCCTCTCATTTCCTCTACATTTATTAACTGTTTTATTTACTTATTTTTTTACTAGTGAAGAATAACTTTTCCATATCAACTATGCTTGGTAACTCGAAAGTAATTATTTCCTGGGCAAACAATATGCAGTTTGGGTATTTTCATAAGTTTTGAAGCTTCAGAGAATTTTAAAATTTTATTAGAGCTTTGTAAAACATTTAAATAATTGACCATGTAAAAATTTATTTAAAAACTAAACTCCAGGAAGTCTTGTTTGTTATGCCCATGTTTTGTTTTTCTTCCTTCACCTATTCTCATTAGTTGTAGGTTTATTCTTGATTTCTTAGAAACATGTGTGCATGTATGTATATATATATATTTCTCTGCCTCTTTTTATATAGTGGTACTCTACAAAGGCCTTCCTTCCATATTCCTTTAAAAGATAGATACTACTCTATTGTGTAGCAATAACATAGGTCTAGGTGTTTTGTTCTATGAATAATTCAAAAATGAATAGCTGTGTGCATAAGACATTTCATTTTTTTTGCCATCATATGTTTGAGTAGATTTCTAGGTGTTGAACTTCTACATAATTGAGCCACATATTGCAACCACAGTAGTAATTGTATCATTTTTCATTTCCACCAACCATGTGAGAGTTTATTTCTCTTTGCCATAGTCTTACAAGCATGCTATGTTATCAAACAGTTGAATGTTCTGGGTTTGATAGATGAGTAGTGGCGTATCAATGCAGTTTTAATTTGTATTCGCATTATAGGTATGAACTGGATTGAACATCTTCTCTTACTCTGGGGGATACTTGAATTTCTTCTATAAACTGTTTGTGTTATGCCCACTTTTTATTGGGTTGTTGGTCTCCTCAATATTAGAAACATTTTGTGTGTTAGGATTATAAAATATTTATAATGTAAGTTGTAAATATATCTTTTTGTAATTTTTCATCCCACTTAAATGAATGCTTTTTTTTTTTTTTTGGTTTATGTAGCTAAATCTATCAAGCTTTTTCTTGGTGGTTTTGGAACCTTAGGTCATAGAAAAGTTTTCTCTACCCCTTGGCTAGAAACTATCTGATATTTATATAATTTATACTATTGGATGATAGGATTTAATATAGTTTTAATTTTTCCATCTAGGCATATAACTGTTTCAGTACTCTTGATTAAAATGAACTTCCTCACCCCACCTTTATCATAAATTCCTTACTCATTTCAATCCATTTTTAATTTTTTAAAAACATACCATTTATCCCTCAATTTTTCAATATAAACACATTTAATTTACAGCCTTCTATTTTAATACATCTTTCATCTCTCTTCCACTGATCATTTTCAGGTTTTTCAAAGCTATTCTTGTATGTATTCTTCCAAATGAATTTTAAAATTGACTTGTCTAGCTTTCAGAAAAAAACAATTTGTATTGTGATTGAATCATTTTTCATTTAACACAATATGACAATTGACAATCTATGAAGTTTTAATTTCTTGGAAATGCCTTCCTTTCCCTTGACTACACTATTGTTCCTTACAGCAATATTGCATTGTTTTTTTTTCCATTATTTTTTTTTACTTGTTCTCTGCATTATTCCTGTTAAGTTTATATTTAGTTGATTTTTTTTTTTTCTGTATGCAGAATGTTATATCCTTTCATGGCTTATTTTCTACATATACAAATAACTTGTATTTTAAAGAAGCCAAATTATCTCTAATTACAAACAATTCCTGTGTGATCGTAAACTTCTGCAACGTTACAGATAACCTTAGCCCTTGGTTCTTATAATTTTAATACACTGGTGTACATGTTAATGCATATGTTAGGGTAGAAAATTTTAAAGCCTATGAAAAGAGGCTGAACAAATTCCTTATGTCTTTAATAAAGTTCTAAATTTGATGTAATATATTAAACTGGATTACTTCCTTGAATTTACCTTTTGAGTACATTTCCATTTCCTTTTTTAACAAAGAACTCAAAATATTCCATAGTTTGACAATTTTCACCAACTAGATAAGCGATATTTTCTGGTAACAGAGATACTGTCTAAACAACTTGGACCACAAATCAGGTAACACAAACTTAAAATTGAACAAAAGCTATTTTCTTGAACTTATTTCTTCTCCAGGACTGACAATCAGTATAAAAATTAGAGTAAATTCCTGGGTCAGGGCAATCATTGTTTTTGGTTTATCTTTTTATATGGTTTTTATCTCCCAACACATGTAGAAATTACCACTGATAGAGATAATATCTATATAGACAACATGTTTTTAAAGTTAGTTTTCACTTTTACCTCATGCTCTCTTTTGCCCCCATTCATTCAAAATTACTGCCTATATTTATGCAGACAGCTTCCAAGAGTCTCATTTGTTCTCACAGGAATATTACATGTGGATAATTCCTAATACCACGTGCATTTGTAAACAGACCTGAGTATTCGCTTGAGCTTATAATGCCAGCTGACACAAGTTCTGTGTGGCCTGTCCCTAGTCATGTTCACAATTAAATTCCATGGCTAAAATTGAACTCTGTGCTATACTAGAGACTTAAAATAAGGGAAGGGAGTAAGTACCCATGTTACAGTTGCAAATGAATCAAGTGCTTCAATTCTTGTCTTCCAAAAAAGTCATTATATCGGTTTAATGAGGAAAATATGTACACAGACAATACATTTTTGAAATGTGAAAAACACATGAAAAAATACAGCTGCAAAAATGCAGTACTATAAATGAGGCCATGCTAACATGAAATAAATCTTTACCTTTTCAGTTTCAAAGATGGTTCCTTGTAGATTTAAAAGATGCCAAAGTGGAATTCTGACTATGACAGATGTCCACATCTAGTACCTGATGTACACAGTAAGATATGCTTTAATTGTAAATGGAAACTGGACACAGATGGTTTAGAACAGGAAGAAATGGATTTGTATGGAGATGCAGTAGGAAATTGTACTGTCTTCCCCTAGGCTCCTACTCTGCCCTGGTGGTCCCCACTTGGGGAGCTGCGCTTAATTCTAAGTCATGGAGGTCATTGGATTCTAGTAAATCATCCCATCAGTATCCTATAGGTAGAAAAGAGTCGACAATGTAGCTGAAAGGTGCCTCTGCTCATTTATTCCACAAGAGCCACTGCTTGATAAATTAAGCTAATCCTCTACAGAAATGTTCCAATCACCTCTGTAATTACTTACTATATAGAAACAGAATTGATGTGGCCTTAATTACTCTACTATAAGATAGGAAGTCTGCAACACATTGTTATCTACATAAAGTGGAAAGACACTGTATTCATGAAATCTAAGATTATATTTAGTGTGAAATGGTTTTGAAGGTCAAAAGTAAACGTGCAAATTAGAAGTCATTGATAAAACATACTCTCATATTTCCCTTCGCATATAATGGCATAAATAAATTAGATAGAAAAGCCATATCTTCTTGGTTAGAATTTGAAATCTGTTAAATTTGACTAGGCTGAAATTCCTAGTCCTACGAAATATTTTAAATTATGTTATCATCATTAGCATTTGTCCCTTACACAGTCCACATAATTCAGTCTATCACAGAAAATGGAGAAGCTCTAAATTAAGGCCAGTAGATTAATAATTCTGACTTAGAGCAGAGGCAATTTGAGCCTGGCTAATTTTTCATATCTGCTCAATTAACCTCATAGTGCTGGAGAACAAAAGGGAGCATGACGAGTGTCATTTAAATTAAACAAATGCCATTTATCTGCCAAGGTACTGACTTCCATCAGCTACTCCAAGCCAGGACCACAGTATCATATGGAGTGGACAAGCAGTGAGCCACTGGGATTTAATTCTCCAGCATTTCAGAAATCCTGCGTAGCCTAATATGTGAAGCTTGCCATTTAATGAGCTCTTCAAGATCGAGAAAAGCAGAAGTAGATTACCCAGTAGCATTTGTAAAAATACCTAGTTTATATTCTATTGTGACCCCTGTCACTGGGGAGAAGCACCTTCTTCTGGAAGTGATGTCAAAGCTTTCTAATTAAGCATAATATCCCTCATTTTACATTCAAGTCATTTATCTTCAGAGATTGGAAAACTGATATCATTAAACTAACTTTCTGAATATCTTTCTACTTAGCAGCTATAGTCTCCAATGATGCTTTACCAATATAGCATTTCAGTTCCAAACAAGATAAACATTTGGAAAAGAAATTAACTGAATATCTTTATAATTGTCTAGAAAAGGGAATTACTGCTATTTAGCATTTTTACTCCTTAAATGCATAAAATGGTGTTACACATTTTCAAATTGTTATCTATGCTTTTTAAATCTGTTTCAATAATTTAAAATTTACCAAATCAATTTCAGAATAAACATTACTTCAATAATCACTTTGTAGAAACCCAACTGTATTTGAAATTTTAGCATGAAATAACAAAAGGCACTTTGGAGACTGAGACATTTTTTTCTGTGTTCAGCAATAAGATATTTTCTTCAAATAAGCTCTATTAAACTTAGAAGACCACGTAGCCAGCCTGTATGGTACCAGAGTGAGAGCTAGATGTACATAGTGAACATGTCTAATGAGCTGGTGGGAAAATTAATGCAAGGGTCCATACAGAGGTGGGACCTAGGAGCTTCTTGAGTTTGGTTTAAGCTAGTGAGGCAAGTTTTGAAAGAGAGTTGATGATGTGTGTCTCAACATTGCTCCCAAATAGGTCCAATTGAATGGCGTCTCACCCAGTGATAAGGTCCAGTAAACGACAAGATCTCTCTCTAAAATTTCTGTGAATACTGAACAACAAGAAGTGTTAAATTTGAGGGTATCTGTTATTTTGCTATTGAGGGACACCGCATGATTAATCATGGAACTTCAGCTTGTTTCCATTTCAGTGTCTGAGCCCTGAGTTCTACTAGGGTCAGTACCACCAACCATGATCTCCTTCTATGAGAGGAAAAAAAAAAAAAAATAGAAGGGTGCCTGGGTAGCTCAGTCAGTTAAGCATCCAGCTTCAGCGCAGGTCATGATCTCACAGTTCATGAGTTCAAGCTTCGCATTGGGCTCTGTGCTGTTAGCACAGAGCCTGCTTTGGATCCTTTATCCCCCTCTATCTCTGCCCCTTCTGCTCTCACACACTGTCTCTCAAAAATAATAAAAATAAATAAATTTAAAAAAGAGAAAAGAAATAAAAACTTTAGAAGACTTTGGGAACAGAACTGCCACTTTGGATATCAACAGTGTTTAAAGATTACCAGATTAAGGAGGCATGGATAGGTCTATATGTGAAAGTAGAGACTGAGTTTTCGCAGATCTCAGAGAATCACTTAAAGGTAATTCCAAGAACCATTTGTGAAGAACTGACATGGAGCTAGAGTTCTTACCAGGTATTTAGGAACAGGGCTGAGGAACTTGAAGACTGGTGCTCAGTTTTATTCCCAAACTAGGGTGGACTGGGAAATAGCTAGTTTATGAAATTAAGTTCATAAATTTCATACCTGTTTCAGAGGGTAGTACATAAAAACTGTTTCAGAGGGTTTTACCTGTTTCAGAGGGTAGCACATAAAAACTAAAAATTATTTTGTAAGACTGCCTACTATCTTATTAAAATTGCAGGTCCTGCATTTCAATGCCTACAAGTAATACTTCACTAAAAACCTGAACAACACTGTGTATGGGAACAATACTCAAATATATTGTCTTCAGATTTCTACTAATACATATTATTCTCAAATTCACACTCCTTTCATATTGGCAATAAATGGTGAAACCTTTGAAATTAACATGTAGTTTATCCACAGTTACTAAGAATCATAATCACTTTTTGCTCTGTATGTAATTTGCTATGTTAACAGAAGGCAAAATTACCCATTTTGAATTATATATTTAATTGAGAGTGTATTTAAATATTTACATGTATGCATAAAAACGGGTCTTCATTCTAGTTCAGAGCATCATTTGCAAATGAAACTCACTACATACATATTACCTTGAAAGGGTGGCATATGATTCTATATTATATATTTTTGTCTATAGGTTATTTTATGAGGAAGGCAGATAGTAAAGCTAAATTCCAGGGAAGTAAAATAATTCAAATTTGATAGGATGGGTCATTGGGAATTGAAGCGGGAAAACATAAGAATTGCCTGGGGAAGGCTGCCTATCTTGGCTGATTACCAGACAAAAAGAAGACCGTAGGCTGCAAAGAGAAATTTTGAAGAAAGAACAAGTGGAGTGTTGGGGTTATGCATTGCATAAAAATAGTAAATTCTTACACAGGATGACTAATTTTTGTCACTGATAAGAGAGATGGGAAATTTGGACAGGTGGCATATGTGACCTCCTTGTTATGGGTGGTATTCTACATAAAAATTTTAAACCTATCATAACTTGTATATTTCTGTTTATCAATAATGATTAATACTTTGTATTATGCAACTCTAGTCTTGATTTTTTGCAACATCTTGTGTTCAGACACTTCTTCATTCCCAGAAACCTAGAATTAATAAATTTTCTTGGGGGGTGTGTGTGGAATAACTAGGTTTATGAAATAGTCATCTCCTATGTAACCAGAAATAGAATAAAAAATAGAGTGTTGTGTTGTAAGCTGAGCTGAAACTATAAAACTGTCAGCCTTTAGGTTGTGTGGAAACAGGTGCAGAGACCAAGCATGAAAATTTCCTTAGACTGTATAAAAATTGCTTTATGTGGGGCGCCCTGGGTGGTGCAGTCGGTTAAGCGTCCGACTTCAGCCAGGTCACGATCTCGCGCTCCGTGAGTTCGAGCCCCGCGTCAGGCTCTGGGCTGATGGCTTGGAGCCTGGAGCCTGTTTCCGATTCTGTGTCTCCCTCTCTCTCTGCCCCTCCCCCATTCATGCTCTGTCTCTCTCTGTCCCAAAAATAAATAAAAAACATTGAAAAAAAATTTAAAAAAAATTGCTTTATGCAATGTGAGGATTTGATGTCAAGTTGATACTTGAAACAAAGAAGATAGGACTCGAGGATTCAGGAAAAAAAGACTGAAGAAATCTTCTGCAAAGCTTTGCTCAGGGCGAGATTTCTATGAGGCTACTGTCGATGAAGGCAAGAAAAAAAATTCATGACCAGAAACAGCCCACTTAGATGAGTGAGGAAAATTCACAGCATCCTTACACTGAAAGGAGCACCAATCCATCAATAGAAGATTTGGTTAGGAAATGGGGTACAAAGAGAATGAGTGAGAAATGATAAATGTGGTCAAAAAGACAAATTTCCTGTTGTAAAATAAGTCCTGGGGATATAATGTATACTATTGTGACTGTAGGTAATACTGTATTGCATATTTGGAAGTTTCTGAGTTGACAAGGGACACCTGGGTAGCTTAGTTTAGCGTAAGAGCCTGCTTGAGATTCTTGTTCTCACCATCCCCTCTCTGCCCCTCCCCTGCTCGTGCACTCTCTCTCTCAAAATAAACTAAAAAAAAAATAAAGTTCATAAGAAAATAAAAATCATAATGGCTGTTATTGAGACTTACTGTCGTAAACTCATTTGATATAAATACATAAAATGATTGTTGTATACCAGTAACAAATATGTAACTAGATTTCAAGAAGGATAAATGAGAAAAGGCACACATCAGGGTAAGAAGCAGGGGAAATGTAGAGAAGGAAAGATGGAACGGAAAGAATACTAACATCAACTGAATTTGAAAGAATACTAACATCAACTCAAATTCATATGAAGAAATAAAAATTTTATAAAAAGATATCTACAAAGATAAGTGTAAAGATCAGATTTGGGGTGCCTGGGTGGCTCAGTCCATTACGCATCCAACTGTGGCTTAGGTCATGATCTCACGGTGCGTGAGTTTGAGCCCCACATTGGACTCTCCACTGTCTGTGCAAGCCCACTTTGGATCCTGTCTCCCTCTCTTATGCACCTCCCCTGTTTATTCTCTTCCTCTCTCTCTCTCTGTTTAAATAATGTATTTTTGGTTTGCAATTCTTTTTCCCCCATATGATTTAAAGGACAAATGCATCAAACAGTAACCATAAATTTGTACTGATGGGCATATCATGTATAAAGATGTAATTTGTGACAATAACAATAAAATGGGGTGGAGGAAACAGGAGCAAAGTTTTTGTATCCTATTGAAAGTAAAATGGTATTAATCTGACCTACATTGTTATAAATTAAGATATTAACTATTCCCAAGTACACCATTAAGAATAAACTAGTAAAACAAATAAAAAAGGCATGCAAACAGATACACTTGAAAATTTGTATCTAACACAAAGGAAGGTAGTAATGGAGGAAACGAGCAACAAAAATATAGCAAATGACAGAAGTAACTACTTCTTTACCAGTAGTGAAATTAAAAACAAATGTACTGACCCCTCCAACTTAAAGGCAGCTCTGTTGTTAGGGGCAATGTATATAACGAAAAACACAACTGAAGGGAGAAATAGTTGAACAAGAGTTGGAGTTTGCAACACGGCACCTTCAGTGATGGATAGAACAACACAAAAGATAAACAAGAGAATAGAAGACTTGAACAACACTATAAACCAAGTAGACCTAACAGACATGTATAGAATGTTCCATACAACTATAGCTGTGAAACTAAAAAGAAAGACGTCAGGAAAAATTCGAAAAAAAGTGAACCAGAAGTTGGTTCTTTTTTTTTTTTTTTTTAATTTTTTTTTTCAACGTTTTTTATTTTATTTTTGGGACAGAGAGAGACAGAGCATGAACGGGGGAGGGGCAGAGAGAGAGGGAGACACAGAATCGGAAACAGGCTCCAGGCTCTGAGCCATCAGCCCAGAGCCTGACGTGGGGCTCGAACTCACAGACTGCGAGATCGTGACCTGGCTGAAGTCGGACGCTTAACCGACTGCGCCACCCAGGCGCCCCCAGAAGTTGGTTCTTTGAAAATATCAATAAAATGACCAATCCTAACCCAGTTTGAACCTGGAAGGGAAAAAGGGGAAAAATTAACTAAAACCAAGAAAGAATGTGAGGGCACTATAACTGACATAGAAGTAAAAAGATAAGATTACTATGAGCAATTGTGCCAAAATAAATTGGATAACCTAGATGAAATGGACAAATTCCTAGAAACAGGAAATTTGAATGCACCCACAGCAGTAAAGAGAATAAATTAGTAATCAAAAAATTCCAAAGAAGAAAAACACTGGACCACATTGCTGCTGCTTTCACAAATTCTACCAAATGTTTAAAAAAATAATTAATAGAATCCTCAAATTTTCCCCCAAAATAGCAGGAAACATTTTCTACCTCAGTCTCTGAAGACACTATCAGCCTAATATTAAAACCAAGGCCAAGACCTAACAAGAAAACTGGACACTAATATTTCTTAAGGATACATGAAACAAGAAACTCAATAAAATAATAGCAACCTTGGGGTGCCTGGGTGGCTCGGTTGGGCGTCCGACTTCAGCTCAGGTCATGATCTCACAGTCCGTGAGTTCGAGCCCCGTGTTGGGCTCTGTGCTGACAGCTCAGAGCCTGGAGCCTGTTTGAGATTCTGTGTCTCCCCCTTTCTCTGCCCCTCCCCTGTTCATGCTCTGTCTCTCTGTCTCAAAAATAAATAAACGTTAAAAAAAATTAAAAAAAAAATAATATCAACCTAAATTCAAAGGAATATTAAAAGGATTATACACTATGACCAAGTGGAATTTACCCCAACAATGCGAGAATGGTTCCACATATGAAAATACAGTTTCTAGAATGAAGGGGAAGCAAATCATTTCAACTGACAGAGAAAGGCTTTTGGCTTTACACACACACACACACACACACACACACACACACACACACACACAAAATAACCAAAAATAGAATTCTGTTTTTCTTGGATCTCCAGAGAGAGAAAAACAGAGCAAATGGTGTCAGTAAATTCACATTTACTATGAGACTAGAATGATAGCAAATGGGGCACTAGGTTTCCAAAGAAGGTGAGTGCTAAAAATTCAGACTGTCAACCTTAAAAGTAGCAAAGTTAGACATTGGAGAGGAAAGGTAGAAGTTCATTTAACACAGATAGATGAAGTTTAAACAGCGGATATTATTTATATAATATAATTTCTTGGGGTCCAATGTTATGCTGATAACAAAAGTAATGAAATACAAGTATATTTAAAGCTATAAGGGTAAACTCTGGAAAATACAATCAAAGTGGGAAAGGGAGTTAGGAAGTGAAGTGGGGGGGAATGCACTATGTTCACTATATATAGAAGGAGTCAGATACAGTCTAAAAACATACTGAACACTATATAATAGTATAGCTATAAAGATAGCTTCAAGATTACATGCTCCCTTTCCTCCATGGGCTATTACAAAGTTGTTAAAAAGTTTTAGGTACTTCTCTCTGTATATGTATTGAAAGACTTTCTAGCTATTGCACAAACTTTTTTACTATGAAGGGACAGGTAATATTTTAGTTTTGGGGGGCTATAAAGTCTCTAGCGACAAAATTCGACTCTTGTGTTGTATGAAAGCAAAAATAAATAATACAACAATAAATGAGTGACTCTATTTGAACAAGAGATAGAATAGATTTTACTTGTGAAATGCAGTTTGCCAACGTCCGTTATAGATAAGATGATTAAAGGGGGAAAAACCTAGTTAGGCAATAGTGTATATAAATAGTGATGCCATTGCATTAAAAATGTGTGGGGCACCTGGGTGGCTCAATTGGTTGAGCGTGTGACTTTGGCTCAGGTTATGATCTCATGGTTCAGGAATTTGAGCCCCATGTGGGGCTTGGTGCTGACAGCTTGGAGCCTGGAACCTACTTTGAATTCTGTGTCTCCCATTCTCTCCCCCTCTCCCCACTCTCACCCTTCTACCTCCATCTCTCACTTCTCCCCCTCTCCCTCCCTTTCCTCTCCCCATCTCCCTTTTTCTCAAAAAAAATTTTTTTAAGTTAAAATTATATATATATATATATATGTATATATGTAAGCATTAAATAATTATAAAAATAAACATGAAGATAACAGAGATTGCTTCTAGCAAAGAGAATCCAGTAGCTGGGGGAAAGAGTGAAGAGAGTCATGTATTTCACTGTTACCAATGTATACCTTTTGAATTTTTTAATTTGCATGTATTATCTATTCTCGATAGCAAATAAAATATTCTTAAATAAAACAGAAAAATATAAAATAGGAAATAGGAGTAATATAGGGTATTACAAAAAAGTAGGGGGCATCTGGGTGGCTCAGTTGGTTAAGCATCTAACTCTTGGTTTAAGCTCAGGTCATAATCTCATTGCTTTGTGGGTTCAAGCCCTACATTGGGCTCTGTGCTAGCAGGGCATAGCCTGCTTGGGATTCTCTCTCTCTCTCCCTCTCTCTCTGCCCACCCCCAACTTGTGTTGTCTCTGTCTCTCTCAAAGTAAATAAATAAACTTAAAGATTAAAAATAGATTTAGGGAAATTGATAAAATAAATTTCTACCAGGAAGATTTGATTTGCAAGAGGTAATAAAGGGCCTCAAAACTTCAAAATGTTTACATCCTTTAAAAATCTTACGTACATGAACATTCTGGGTAATTTATAGAGGTACATTGATGAAGATCATAAGGTCTATTAGGCATAAAATTTCTTGAGAACTTCACTATGGAATCATTATCCATATTCCATTATTTATCCATAGAATCAGTCTTATCATCTGTTTTATGCCACTATGCCAAATGATACTGTGAAGAATCTCAAATTCAATGTTAGATTATCTTATGTTAAAGTTGTATTTTTTTAACACAATAAAGTGTATCACTTAGAAGCATTCATATAATCAATCAGCAACCAATGTCAAAAATTAGAAGTTTTGCCATATTCTTTCCAACCTAATGAATGCATTATATCACATTTTATTTCATCTTCACAAATACTGGAAGATGGTCAAACATTTTAAAGTTGCATGTTCTCAACAACAGAGAGCTGGTTACTGAAGTCATACAGCCAGTTATTGCTATAATTTTTTGAGATTATTTATTCCATTGAGGGAAGCTGTAATTACAAGCCTGTAAGCTTGGCAGTTGGAGATAGACCCTGAATAATAATGATCAACATAAATTCCTCTGTCTTACCATTGAGTCTCCTAATCAATGTTTTAAGAACTCTGGCTTAGGCTGAACAGAGGAAAAATGAATCTTCTACACTGAAGTTGTAAAACCCTCCAATTCCTCAGTGAGGAAGGCCAGTCAGCTCTTTATTCTTCACCCTATTTGTACCTAGAGTGTGCTGAACCTTGATTCAGCCCAATCAACTATGGCCATCCTTCAGTGCTTTCTACCTCCCCCCCTTTATGGTATGATTTGCATTTTAGGAATAAGAATTCTAAAAGTATTTTCAGCTATAGTGCTGAAATTGGAAGTCCTTCCAGTTCCTCATTAATCCAAACTCTTGTATCCCACATCACTCATTTTTAAATAAGTAACTCCAGTTAGAAATTGGACAATCTTATTACAATATTAGGTGGGCTATATACTAATCTTAGCTTATCAACCTTCTTTATCTCTTTTCTGGGTACTAATAAAATATTTTGGAAGAAATGACTGCACATAAACATGGATCAAATACTGTAGCTTTTCGTTCTCAAATTACAAAGCACACAAAACAAGAAGTTGATCATTTTGTACTTTCACAGTCACCTTCAAGTTATTTTAATTAAAAAGCAGAGAACATCTATTAGCCTATTATAATTAACATGAAACCTCTTTGAAATGCTTTGTTGGAACACAACTTAGCAATAGTGCTTATTTCCTTTGACACAGCATTTCATCAGGCTTATAATATGTACCTAACCTAATTTGAATAGTATATTTTTCAAGATCAATTATATATAATTTTACTTTCTAAAACAGAAGTTATATTATAAAACACTATTTAACATTTTTTCTTGTAGTAATGATATTCTATATTAAGTACAATGTTCTAGTCAGTATTTTTAGAATTTCACGTTTTGTTCTAGAACTTCCAAAGAATCTTCTTAAAACCATTAAGTAAATCATTAACATTACATTGAAAGCATTATTTCTTAAATTTTTTTTTCAACGTTTTTTATTTATTTTTGGGACAGAGAGAGACAGAGCATGAACGGGGGAGGGGCAGAGAGAGAGGGAGACACAGAATCGGAAACAGGCTCCAGGCTCCGAGCCATCAGCCCAGAGCCTGACGCGGGGCTCGAACTCACGGACCGCGAGATCGTGACCTGGCTGAAGTCGGACGCTTAACCGACTGCGCCACCCAGGCGCCCCTGAAAGCATTATTTCTAAGGAAACTGTTCAGATTTGACACATCACAGGAGGTTTCCATTAACAAGCTACCCTTCCAAAGACAACATTTGTGAGCTCTCTCTTACTGTCCTGGACTTTGGATGGCATCTATCATGCATGTGTCTTCTTCCATAGATTGCCAATTTGAGTGCAGGAACTAACATTTTATTAATTGTGATAGTGGCTAGTACAAAGAATAAGTTTAATTTTTTAACTGGTAGTATTGAATTTAGTTTTTTTTTTTTTATTTCAACAAATTATAGATGGTTCTAGTTTTTCCTCTTGATTTTATCAAAGTTGAAAAAAGAGGTGCTTATTAAGACATTTGATATATATTAAGATTTATTCCTATGTACAAGGTAATCTACCCTTCATATGTGTATATGTGTATTTATATACCCATATCTCTCCCTAGTATATGTAAAAATAAAGACCTATTTTCAAAGGCTACTATAATGCATATTCAGTCTGCAGAATTAACCAGAGTGGCAAAAACTTCTTTATCATTTAAGTATATACTACATTTTGGTATATGTGTTTATGGTATAGACACACATCTATAACAATCACCATTATTCAAGAGCATTTTTTCCCATGCCAAATATTTCCTGTGATTTAAATGGATGTGGACGTGTATAGTTTTCCCAAATGATCTAGAAGTTCTTTTGTATTCCAGGTTATGTAAACTGATGTCTGATATTCTGGATACCACTATTTAGACAATTATCTTTTCATTTTTCTTTTAAAAATTGTATACTGTAATCATGTTTTAACCATTTCATGAATTTAAAACCTGCTTAGTTACAGAAAAATTAGAGTCGGACCTCTGGTAGGTTATTCACTCTCTTGATGAGCAAATTAAGAATGAAACTGCCACAAAAAAAAAAAAAAAATTGATTCCCTAGACAATTGACTCTCTGTGCTAATGGAAGACATTATCTTTGTAATTTATCTGAGCTAATGGAATAGTCTCATAAACAATATAAAATATTAGCCATAATACCAACATCCTTTATGTTTGGAATTACAAGGTATTTATGTTTACATTTGAATATGGGCTCTTCTAATATTCTGGGAATCTGTGCTACTTCAAACAAAATTAATGAGATTAGTCACTTAATCTGAAATTACTTCTCATTATTAGTTCTCTGTTCTAACTAACCTCCATTATTTGGTATTCTTCAAACATGCATTGAGCTCTCACGTTCTAATTCTGACCTTGCATTTCCGATTTCCTGGAATACTGTGTTCTCTTCTTAACCTCGCATTGTGGAAAAATTTTCAGGGTTGAATTCCCTCCCAGAATCTTCTAACTAGATATGAATTTAACCCTCTCTGAACTCATAAAGTACTTGAGGCAGGATTGTCTGTTAAAATATAATGAAAGTTACAAATATAATTTTAAATTTTGTAGAAGCCACATTACAAAATAAACAAGTAAAGTTGGTTTCATACATTTTAACCCAACATATGCAAAATATTTTAACATGTAATAATTTTATTGACGGATTGTTTTGTGCTAAAACTTCGAAATCCCATGTACATACAGCATGTAACAGGTGCTACTGTGTTGGACAACATAGCCTTAGAACTGGTCATGCAAAACCTATTTTCTATAGAGATTTTTTTCCAGTGTATTTGAAAATTTATTGAGGCATAATTTACGCACAATTAAATGCACAAGTTGTGATTATACACTTCAGTGACTTTTAAAAAACTTATATACCCAGATAACAACCACCTTGTATTTGTTTCTTCTTGCTGCTGCAACAAATTGCCATATTGGTAGCTTAACAGAAGACAAACTGATTAACTCCCAGTTCTGGAGTTCAGAAACCTGAAATGAGTCTTATTATATCAATAAAGATGTAGCAAGGCTTGTTTCTTCTGAAGGTTCTAGGGATGAATCCATTTTCTGAACTTTTCTAGGTTCTAGAGACCATCTGCATTCCTTGTTATCTGGGCCCTTTTTCTGTCTTCAAAGCATATTACTCCAACCTCTGTTTCTGTTATCACCTCTACTTTCATGATTTTGACATTACCTTCCATTTCTGCCATGTGAGGTAACATAATCACAGGTTCCGGGCAACAAGATGTGGACATCCTTGGAAGGCTATTATTCTACCATATACCACACACATCATAGAGAATTTCTCTGTCATCACTCCTAATCCCCACCCCAAATCTCTGTTATGTCTGTCATCTTAAATTTCCCTATTCTGTAGTCTCCTATAAATGGAATCTTCCATATGCTTTTGTGTCTAGCTTCTTATACTCAAAATAACAATTTTGAAGTTTATCTGTAACTTTGTATTTTACTTTTTATGCTAGAATTGCTAGTTCTTGATTGGTTGTTTTTTGTTTGTTTTTAAGTCTCTATTTCTCTGTTGAGAATTCCTGTCTGTTAATTCCTTAATACCAGATCTTTCTTTAAGTTACTAAATATATTAATTATTAAACTCGTGTATTTCTAGTGAGTAGTAGGGATCCCTTCCTGTTAATTGGCTTTTTTTTTCTTTATAGAGCACATTTTCTTCTTTGCATGTCTTTTTTTTTTTTTTTCAATGTTTATTTTTGAGAGAGAGAGTGTGAGTGGAGGAGGGGCAGAGAGAGAGGGAGACACAGAATCTGAAACAGGCTCCATGCTCTGAGCTGTCACCACAGAGCCCGATGCAGGGCTTGAACCCACAGACCAGGAGCTCATGACCTGAGCCAAAGTTGGAGGCTTAAGTGACTAAGCCACCCAGGCACTCCTCAGTTCTGTACTTCTAATCCAATGCCTAAAAATGGTTACATAATATATTTCATCCAGCTTTGTAATTGTTGGTAGTAGAAAGGCAACCCCCCCTCCCCTGAAATGACTTTATCATAGTGAGAAGTGGAAACTCTCTCCATGAAGAAATGTGAAAATACCTAAAACCCTTCCTTCTGAGTTTCCTTCTAAAGGGAAATAATAGTATTTGGCAGTAATATGAAAACTGTAAAGCTATACTATAAATTATACTTCGATGACACATTGAATATGTGATAAATGAATGAATTAAGATTAATGTGTAGGGTATTTAATTTTCTGTTCTGCTCTTTGTCTACTTTCTGATCTTTGTTATGTCACATGCTGGCATTGATCACATCTCAGGCTAATAGAAAGTATGTAAATATATTTACTATTAAATTGTGTTTCAGACTTGCTTTCATTGGAAAGATAATTTTTTAAAACTCTTCTCATCTGATTCTGGTGTGTAAAGAAAAATATTTTGTGCTAATGAGTAGTTCCTAAAACTTGTTGTATGGGGCAAATACTTGGTTATTTAAAATATTGTTGTCTTTTTCTCCAACAATACTACTTAAAAATACTCTTAAAGATGTAGCCTTATTTGAAATTTTTATGTTAGAAAACGGAGACTCACTTTTAGAACTATATTTATAAAACATCATTTACATATTCATAGTGTTTCTAGAGAGTAGATTTTCTATTTTCTACATTCTGTTCAAATGTATCATATAAAACTAAGTTCGACTTATGCATCCTATATTTGAAAATATAACCACATGGAGTACCTAGACTCTCAAAAGCTTTCATATTGCTGCCTTTTTAGAAAGCAGCTGTACTATAAATGATATATATCAAAATACATAACACATTTTACAGGTATTGTCCCTATATGTTGTTGGTGATTTCCTTTCTAAAAATTTTCCATCGGTCCCATTTGTTTCATTTCTTAAAAGAGATTTATTGTTGCAACCTACCATCTAATGTGAAATTGCAGAATTCTGGCTCATTGCCCCTCAGAACAAATCACCACATTGTATCTTTTATTCAGTACACAGTTTGGCATCTGCACTGTTCCACAAACCAAATATACTTAAACTGAATAAGTCCCAGGATTCTTTAAAAACTGATGTCAAACCTGTCAGTATTTCACAGAAAATTCCTAGGAATCATTTTAATTTAAGGACATTGCTTGAAAAAAAAAATAATAAGTAAGTTAAGGGAGACCCAAGTTGAAGCTGGATATTTAACTCTTTTGAGCAATTCACTAGTAGAGCCATTTTATATTACAGTGGTTATATTAGAAATAACGCTAACCATGAACTCTGAAACTTGATTTTACAAGTCAGGCTAAATTTTTTTTGGAGCTCTTTGGTATTTGCAGGTCATTGCTTTCTCAAATACAATACACAGCACCATTCAGTGGGGCTTTCAAATAAGTGCATGGCTGTGTTATCTCCGTCAAAGTAGGAAAGGCTCTCTTCCTTAAAATGATCTCTTTTGAAATCTATAAAGGAGCCTGACACGCCAACATTTGAGATTAATTCCTTGGATATTAAAAGATTTCATCAAAATTTTCGTTATGTCTACTAGTTTTTAAAATCAATTAACCAAATTTTTTTTAAGCATCAACCTCATACCAGAGTGTACTAAGACAAAGCAATGGGAGAAAGGTGTGGACTGCTATGTTATGTGAAATGGTGACAGAAGTCTCAGATGAGGTGACTTGTAACCAAAGGCCTGAAAGATACTGTGGACTGAGCCAAATGAATAACTCAGGTGAGAGAATTTCAAGCCACAGGAAATAGACCTTGAGATGGAGTTTTTTACACTCTGGGTCTAGAATTCTTTCTTGTCCAGCAAGAAAGCAGGACACAGGATTAAAATGAGAAAGATGCCTAATGTCCAAGAGAAGGCAAGAGCCCCAAATAAACATCCTTGCTCAATTTTTGTTAGGATCAGAAGGCTTACAAACATGGTGGTGGATGTGAACAAAGAGACAATAAATCTGTGATCATTAACTCATGGGCCTGTGGGAAAGGGGGTTTTGAAGATGTATGGTGTTAGGGGTTTAGGTCAATATAAAACAAAATCCTGGCAGTGGGAAGATGGTTGTTAAAGGCAGACATGAGGCACATGAGGCACCATATCTGTTTATCTTAGCTAGCCTAGGGGATAAGACAGAGCATACAACCTCAGAAAAGGCACCTTTGTTTTGCTAATTAGCTCCACTCTGGGCAACATCACCCCACAGAGGCCTATAGCCCTATTTACCTGTTTACTTAATTTGGTCCTTCCTTCCTGTGAAAGCAGCTTTCTGCTATGGTACTAAATTGGGGGGTAAATACCTGAATGCCTAATCTTACCTCATATACCTTTGCATTAGGGTCTTTGCCCAGGCCTCTCTATAATTATTTACCTAATCTTGCTTACCCAAACTTGGGTGTGATCATACTATGGCTTTGTAATTCTTTATGCCTTGTTAACCGATCAATGAAGGCTCAGGGAATTCCTAAGCTTATTCTCCACAATGAAGTATATTTGAGAAATAATGGGCCAATGTAGCCAGAATGGATTGAGTGAGCAGAGGAAGAAATGAGACAAGAGAGGCTGTGGAGAGCACGCAAAGACTTACACATTTTGGAAGAATTCTCAACTCCTATCCCCATTTTCCTCATTACCTAAATCTAACCGATTCCATCAAATGAGATGTCAATTCTGAGACCATGTTTGAGAACCAGCATTTGACAGGATTCCCCTTTTGCATGTCCACATTCACAGTTCTAATTTGTTCACTCTCTCACGTAGCAATTCAAAATAGTGCCTAAGTCTATATTTCTCAAAAGTGTGTGAACATTTGCCTCCTACCCAAACCACTGTCACAGACTTGAAGTCAGGGTCCTGAGCAGCCATTTCTTAAACACTTGATTTAGCTGAATCTTACAATCATAAATATTTAGAAATTACTTTTGTAAATGTTCTACTTCTTGTTTCCTAGAACTTGTCTTTTTTTGTGTGTTCCTGCCAGACTTATCATCCCCTCTCCACAAAAAACCCTCACATCTTAGATTTCTGATATGAACTTCTTGTATATAAGACCATATTTCATTCATCTTTGATTTGCAATTATAGAAAAATTCATGAATGAGCTACACTATCATGAAATGTTTACTAAATGAATGAATGAGTTCAGTAGGTTAAGTAGGCAGAAATGTGGGATGCTAAAATGTATACACAATTTTCAGGAGGTCAAAGCTTTTTAAATTAATAATGACTGGGACATTTGTATTGTTAATTTTAATTTTTAAAATTGGGTTTTTTTAAAGAAAATGTTAAATCTCTATGCACAGTATAGTTAGATATTTGATCAGTTTATTATACTGTTTTGATCTCCAACTTAATGTTACTCACTTTCATAAAAAGATCTTTGCTCTATATTGATGGTTTCTACCTATTACGTTAAATTCAGGCATAGTTTTGTAATCCTTCACCATCTGAGAATGGTTTCATATGTTTGGTTTATTTCCAAAGTATTTGGTTTAATGACAAATTGAGTAATGGAAAGGGGGAAGTGGAGGAGAAATAGAATGAGATAAAAGGAAGCCTAGAGGAAAGGCTACACAAAGAAGAACCTATCTAGAACATGGCCCTTTGTTTGAAAATAAGATGAGGACAGGTGAATATGTAGGCAGTATGAATGAATATGAATTGATACTACAAGGGACATTGTGGAGAGGGAAGAGATAAGCAGTAAATTAAGGACATGTTTATTAATGTTAAGAGAGATTAGTGGGTTTTTTTTACTTTTGTTTTCTTTGTAGGCATGCATGATCTAAATGTATTTGCATAGAAAGAACAGGAAAAAAGATGTTGGAGTGGGAAGTTAAAGATAGACTTGTAAAAAGGGAAACTTAAAGATACCAGGCTTTGGAGGGATGAGGTGTGTGTATGTGCATGAGCATGTGTGTCAAAGTAGGAACCAGGGAAGAGAACCATTTTAGAACACAGAATGAGGGAATCACCTTGAATAGGAGATTTGAGAAACAACACTAAGAAACCTTTTTATTTATTTGACAACAGTTACTTTTGCTATGAAAAACTGATGAAATAGAATCATCTTGGTTCCATTCCATTATGATTACTCCAACATTTGCCTATAATTCACCCATACATGAATGTAATCAACGTGCTTAACTATGGATCAATCCATATTTTATTGGAGCTATTTTATCATCCTTAAATTTTAAAATCATTTCATATAGTCAGCTTTCCAAAATTAACCACCAAAAATGATCTGAGAGAGATTAGGTCTACAATGTAGTGACAGGGGACTTGGTACTAATAAACTGGGGGCATGTTCCTTTATTATTAGGAAGATAGAGTATCTAATTTTAAGACCTATTATAAAACTACAAAACTCAACAGAGTGTGAAATTGCTTTAAGAAGGAACAATAAGACCAAGGTAACAAAACAGGCGGTGCAGAAACAAACTGACATGTAATCAGTTGATTTTCAACAAAGGTGCCAATGTAATTCAAAGATTACGGAAAATTACATTTCATTTTCACACCTGGATATTCCTAAAGAAATAAATGAACCTTAAGCCCTACCTCACACCATATACTTTGAGATGAATCATAGATACAAATGTGAAGAATACAGCTCTAAAGTTTCTAAAAGAAACAGATAGCATAACTTTACAACCTTCAAGGTAGGAAAGATACCTTAGAGGATGCTTAAAAGAAAAAAATGATTACCTTTTAAATTTTTTATGTTCATAAAAAACACCATTGAGGAAAATGCAAATGCAAACTACAAATGGAAGAAAACAACCATGGTACATATATCTGACATTGTAATAATTATATCAGGATATATAAAGAACTCTTACAAATCCTTAATAAAAAAGCTCAACAAACCCCCACAAAGGGCAAAAGATGTAAACACACTTCAAAAACCTACAAATGATCAATAAACACATGAAAAGTTCTCAGAATTATTAGTCGTCAAGAAAATGGAAGTTAAAACTATAAAATGCTCTGTGTGGGGCGCCTGGGTGGTGCAGTCAGTTAAGCTCCGACTTCAGCCAGGTCATGATCTCGCGGTCCGTGAGTTCGAGCCCCGCGTCAGGCTCTGGGCTGATGGCTCAGAGCCTGGAGCCTGTTTCCGATTCTGTGTCTCCCTCTCTCTCTGCCCCTCCCCTGTTCATGCTCTGTCTCTCTCTGTCCCAAAAAAAATAAATAAACGTTGAAAAAAAAATTAAAAAAATAAATAAAATGCTGTGTGAATTTTTTTTTAATAAATATAAACATGGGGTGCCTGGGTGGCGCAGTCGGTTAAGCGTCCGACTTCAGCCAGGTCACGATCTCTCGTGTCCCTGAGTTCGAGCCCTGCGTCAGGCTCTGGGCTGATGGCTCAGAGCCTGGAGCCTGTTTCCGATTCTGTCTCCCTCTCTCTCTGCCCCTCCCCCGTTCATGCTCTGTCTCTCTCTGTCCCAAAAATAAATAAAAAAACGTTGAAAAAAATTAAAAAAAATAATAATAAAATAAAAAAAATAAATAAATATAAACATACCTGTGACTCACCAATTATAATCTTATTACTTACCTGAGAAATGGGGAAAATTCACAAAGAAGTTCATAACAGCTTTATTAGTAATGTTCAAAAGTAGGAAACAACTCAAATATCTAGTAACAGGAGAATGATCAACTAATTTTATTATATAATTTATTACTTCTTAGCAATAAAAAAGAATAAACTAATACAACAGCATGAAGGATATTAAAAGCATTGTGTTGGGGCGCCTGGGTGGCGCAGTCGGTTAAGTGTCCGACTTCAGCCAGGTCACGATCTCGCGGTCCGTGAGTTCGAGCCCCGCGTCAGGCTCTGGGCTGATGGCTCGGAGCCTGGAGCCTGTTTCCGATTCTGTGTCTCCCTCTCTCTCTGCCCCTCCCCCGTTCATGCTCTGTCTCTCTCTGTCCCAAAAATAAATAAACATTGAAAAAAAATTAAAAAAAAAAAAAAAAAAAAAGCATTGTGTTGACAAAAACTAGAAACAAAAATTATATAATATGTGATTTATATTTATGAAGCTCTAGAAGAAGTGGAACTAATGTATGTTGTAAGAAAACAGTAATGGTTTATGGAGCAAAGGTTGTGAGGATTAACTGAAAAAGAGCTGGAAAGAACCTTCTGGGGTTATGGAAATAAGCTACCCTTAAGTGGGAAATTGAGACATAAGCTTTTGAAAATTCCATGTGAGTGTGCTGGAATGAAAATTAGATCAAAGGAGATTTGATCTATTTTTCTGTTGGTATGATGCATTACTATAACCTTTGAGATTAAAACACTATCTAATCTTGCTGTGAAAACTGTATCACTTCATATAGGGTTGTGATGGATTATTGCATAAGAAAGCCATTATTTTTCTAAATGGAGGTACTTGAGAACAAAAACATGTGTTTGAGCATAATTATGATAATAAATGAACTAATTATTATATGAAACTCTTCATATGCATCTATGTATACACATATGTATACATATATATTTTTAATCTTTGTATAAAAAGATACACGCATATAAAACTATGTTAAATCAAGGAACTTCTTTGTGTCTGAGGTGTGATGATGATATGGGAGTATAAGCAAAAATGCATCAGGAATGTTAGTTAATATAGTGAAGTAAGATTGATGACACCAAATTGAAGATATACATATAATTTACTCATTTATGAAAACCTGTGCAAACATATACTTAAGAGCTTCATGGAGAGGGTCGACCATTGATCCAAATAAGAACTTAGCAGGTAAATTAAAAAGTGAGATGTATCGAGGAGTGGAATATTCCTTTTATCTGAAAATACTTTCTTGCTTTTTTATTTACCCATATGGCTTCTTAAAATGAACTTTGTTGAATTGTATACCCATTCTTTAGGCCCTTTTACCCCTGAATTAAGAAATTTGTTTATCATTCAAACTGGCCCATCTCTATATGCTTTAAATAATCATTTAAAAGAAGTTTTATCTAGTAATTTTACAGTATTGAACTACTGTGAAAGGATAGTTTAAAAAACAAACCTCTCTTGGGGCGCCTGGGTGGCGCAGTCGGTTAGGCGTCCGACTTCAGCCAGCCAGGTCACGATCTCGCGGTCCGTGAGTTCGAGCCCCCTGTCGGACTCTGGGCTGATGGCTCAGAGCCTGGAGCCTGTTTCCGATTCTGTGTCTCCCTCTCTCTCTGCCCCTCCCCCGTTCATGCTCTGTCTCTCTCTGTCCCAAAAATAAATAAACATTGAAAAAAAAAATTAAAAAAAAAAAAAAAAAAAAAACAACAACAAACCTCTCTTTAAGACCATCCACGGAGGTTAATTTTCAGACTCCAAAATTAAACCGCTTCCTCTCAGCTTTCCATTAGCAAGCAATATATAATGCTTTGTAGCAATTACCTTTCATATGAAAGAAAAAAAAATGTCCCTTTAGTGAATAAAGTAAATATACACTTCATATCAAATGCTATATTGACAGCAGTACAAAGTTTATCAGCAAAAAGGAGAAAGTTTTGTTCCCAATATGCAGCAGATCCTATGCTTCACTGTTTAAATCCCAAGATTTAGTAGCATGAAAAGTATAAAACTCCATGTAAATGAGGATGGAATGGAAACTCTCCTAATGCTTTAAACCCAAAATTAAGCATGGTCCTCCCTCTTGTAGAGTCTCTCTTTTGGTAAACTAATTCCCTACGTGTAATAAATCTCACTTTCTTAGGAAGTTTGATACTATGTCTCTTCAATGGTTCTCTACTCTCTATTTTGCCCTATTGGAATGATGCTACTTGTTTTAGACCCCCTTCTTATTTACAGCTCATTAATGGGAGGGTCTGTGTCTGTTTTTGTTACTTTGGTTTTTTAGTCCTCACATAGCTGCCACTTAATACATGTTTAATAAACCTTGAAAACAAGATAGGCAACAAAAATAAAACTCCCTACATTCCCAGCACCACAAACACATACACTATTAGGAGCTAATAGAAATGGCTGCCTAAAAATTATGAGCAAAACTTAGACTTGAGAGAGGAATTACCTAATGGTTTATAGTCTGTGGAGATTAGCTAGTTTTAGTTTTATGGAGATTAGCTAGTGGACTTTTGGCATTTGATAGATATGCAGACACACGAACATACATAGTACTTGGTGTAGTCTGTGTAAATGAATATTTATAAGGAAAGCCTTAAAGATTTATTCCACTTCTTCATAGATGTGACTGGATTTCTCTACTGTATGCATTGCTTGGGTTTGTCTGAATATTACTCAATTACTCAAATGTTTTGTTTTTGTCTGCCTTGGGTCCTTCAAACCTTAACTTAGATTAAGATTATAAAAAAGTCTATTTTTAAAGCTGTGCAAAGAAAATACTACATCAAAACTGTTAATATATACCTCAAACAGAATACATGCATATCTTCATTTGTCTTTCACCTCATTTATGTCAGCCTATATCTTACCGGCAAAAATTGCTTTCCAGCTCTAGACAATGTAATTTGACTGTGATGCTGTCTGGCACTTAAGTATTACAGTGTTGCTTTGGTTAAAGTAAAAGATTTGCAAAACCAGTCCAAAAACTTTATTATCGGGGCAGAACATCAATGAATTTCTTGAACATTCATCACAAACAGAATGTGTAAGAGCTGGAGAATGAATCATCCTAGATTACCTATCTAGTAGTTGAGAGGCCTACCACAAAACAGCAACAGCAGAGATTAACTTGCTGGAGTTGCCAGGAAATTTACAGAGGCTGTTCTGTGGAGAAATAGAAACCCCATTTGCAAGATCTTTACCTGTGAAAGGTATCTTAAATCATAGGAAGTCTGGACATAAAAATTCTCTGAAGGTGCCCCATAGGTCAAGGCAATCTTGATAATCTTTCCAACAATCTCCCTTTTCATTGGATGTTTTTAATCTTGGAAAATGTATGTGTGTTCAAATGCAGAATAGTTTGATGTAGGAAAAAAATGTTAAACTGATGTTACCCATGAGAGATTTTCATAGTCTTGGAAAGAGCCAGATAGGGGCCCTAAATTGCATGTTTTTGCCTGCAGAAGTGAGCCATGCTCAGAGATATATGTGCCTTCTCTTTCTAGTCACCAATTTTCTGAAGTCACTACTGGCAAATTGGTCTTTCTAGACACTTTAATATCTCAGTCATGGCCGATAAGTTTATACAGTAGAACTCTCAACTGGTTAAAATATCAGCCTTTCTCTATGCTGACCATCGTTCTACTTTCCACTCAGTGACTTCCTTCATGGCCATACTGTATTGACCTTGGAAGAATTGAAAGCAGCTAGCTACTCTTCAGGAGAAGGTTTTGGAATTTTGGTCTCCATGTAAGCAGAATAGACACCAAAACATAACCTTCCTGTTCTACCCGGTCCCAAAGACAGGCCTTTGCATCCAACACTCTCATTTGAGACTTTAAGTTATACTGAGGCACTGGGGACTCAGACAAATTAATACTGGGTCTAATCTTAAAATCCATAATTTATTAAAATTGAAAAGCAATCTATGTCTGGCAAACTGTAATTAGGAAACCAATAATTCTCATACTTACCACGTGTACTATCTTTTAAGATCTGGAATAGGGTATCCAACTCAACATTGTATAGATTAATACAAAGCATAGACTTCTACATGATGTGTTAGATATATATTATATATACATATATCTTCATTAGCATGAAAAGTAATCTTGGGAGAGCACTATTTATAAGAAAAATATGTAAAAGATATAATTCCATTTGTTTGTCTAGATCCCCAAATATAGGTGCCGGAACAGCCCCAAATCAATCACTGTGTTGGTTATGATGAAGAGGACACCACAGTCTGTTGGATTCTGGTACTGTGGCTACCAGAAGAAATTTAAGAAGACCTGTTTCTTTCAGTTGTGTGTGTCCTTCTCTTATATTCCCTATGGTGCTTCTAGACACCTGGCTTATTCTGGGATTTACATTATTCACTTTCCTTTGTCATCAAACTAGGACGAGTTTTCTATTCAAAATGAAAAATGCAACACATCTATCTGGATTCTCAGCCATTGTAGCTTGTTTTTATTTCCCTAACGGATGTCCATACTTCTATATGGTTAGAATTACATTTTTTTTTTTTTTGGTCAGAAGCTTATACAGTATCATTCCATTTCTCCACTTGAGTGACTATACTTTTGCCATATGATTTGTATTTTAAATATTTAGAACATTAAACTTGACATTAATTAGTCATGATAATTTAAATAATTCACTTTTTCTATTCTCCTGAAGAATGTGTTTTTCCTGTATATTTGGAAAGGCAGAGTTCTAACTACTCACTAATGAGACTTCAACCAAGTTGACCACATATCACTGGGTTGTGTCTAGGAGTGTGGGGCTTGTCAAGCACCTCTACCTCTCTTGTGGGTATAAACTTCAGAAGGTACCTGAGCAAAGGAATTAAAGACTAAGTATTATTATAAAACTGAGAAAATTTCCAAGGTAATATAAAATTCCTGACCCCACTTTGACTTGAAGATTGAGTTTTTCTATAATAGTTTAAGTATTACTGCTATATCATAAAAAATATGTTCATATTTAAAAATTAAGAGCTAATAATGAAACTAACGGACATAATATAGCTTTCTTTGTTCAGTTACTAATGCGAGATATTAAAGTTAATTTGTTCCTTGGGGTGCCTGGGTGGCTCAGTTGGTTAAGTGTCTGATTATTAATTTCAGCTCAGGACATCATCTCATGGTTTGTAGGATCCAGCAACAAGCAGCGTTGGGGCAGAGAATCTCAAGGCTGGCTTTTCTTTCTTTCTTTCTTTTTTTTTTTTTTTTGGTTTTTGTTTTGTTTAGATTTGGATAAGATTTATTGATCAGATTGTTTTAGAAAACCAACAAAAACACTGACAAGGTACATAAATACAGATTGGACATTTTAGGGTAAATTCACTATTTTTCCTACTTGCTCGTAGGAGACCAAATAAGGTAGAAAAGCTGTCTTGATCATATGGCATGCACACCAGACTGCAAAAGGACCACACTATTTAACAGGACTGTGGCAAATAGCTTTACAGTAAGGCAAGCATCGTGTGTGGCCTAAGCACACCCTGTACAAAGAGCTAAGCCCAGGCCTGCTCTCAGAGACTGCGTGAAAAGTTCCCCTTTCTTGCCTAGGTTCTTCCAGTCAAATCCTCATTGGCAGGTGCCTTTACAAGGAAATGCCTGGTGCTGTCCCTGCTCAGACTCTGTGTACAAGGAAATTGCTTCAGAGAAAGTCAGTGTGTTTCTGATACTTCCTTCAGCCTCAAGGCTGAAGGCAGATGCTTAACCACCTGAGCCACCCAGGTGTCCCATTACGTAAACAAACCCTTTAAAAAGTTCATTTATGCGAAGAACCAAACTCTAGATGTGGTTGTACAATAAACAATACTAGCAGCAGTAATCAGATCATAGGTTAACTTGGTGATCCCAAGCGTGTGCTTATTTATAATTCAAGTTTCTGAATCCCAACTTCAAGGATGTTTTTGTAATTTAAGACACAAGAGTCCTCCCACAACAAACAACATATCAAATAATCCAGTGAAGAAAAGTGGAACTCTCCTTTTAAACTAACAAATACATTCATGTGCAGACTTCTCTCCAAATCCATTATAATTTCTGAGAACTGTTTAAAAAAAGAAAAAGCATGTGCAAATGTTTGGTCAGTCAGGACAAGTATTTGGACTGCTCTGGAGATTTGAGGTCAGTAGTTACTTCTGTATCTATCCTGATGCCAATATGAATGATTTCTCTAAGGTCTCCATGGCTATTACTGTCCCTCTTGTTCTCCAAACTGTGGTTAATCTAACACTGTATAAACCTCATGTGATGTGGATTGGTGTATTGAGTTAGTAACACAAGTTGAACTCCAGTTGTATGTGAGTTGGGCTGGATGCATTGGAGGTAAAGATAAATATTTAACAGAACACTGATAGTTAAGTATGATTTATATTAAAAAGAATTGAAGTGCTTTTGTTAAAGAATGTATCTGTAAATTGTAATCTATACTTATTTTTACATATAAGAATATAATAGAATGTGGTAAATACATAACATTTGAAAGAAAATCTAAAGTACTGTAACCAACTTTTCACACTATAATGTGGTAGAACAAAGTTAAAACTTTTTTTAAGTCATGAATCTATATCTATGTTAAAATGTCACCATCATTCTCAAGTAGAAAACAAAGATTAATAATAATAGCGAGATCATATAAACCAAGATCACAGCTCACTTCATTTTTGAGGTTTGACAAAGACAGTTTATATTTTAGTAGCGTGACACTTCTTATTATGGTTATAAGAGTTAAGAAATTAAAAGTTTCCTAGTAAATGGCTACTTTCATCACTTGGCCCTCTGCACTACTGTGTTCACGTTACCTTTATTTCTTTTTTCAAATTTATTTATTTATTTTGAGAAAGAGCACATATGAGCAGGGTAGGGGCAGAGAGTGAGAGTGAGAGATGGAAAGGGAGACAGAGAATCCCAACTAGGCTCCACACTGTCAGTGGAGAGCCCAATGTGGGGCTCGAACTCAGGAGCTGTGAGATCATGACCTGCGCCAAAATCAAGAGTTGGACGCTTAACCAACTGAGCCACCCAGGTGAGGCACCCCCACATTACTTTTATCTGATATTAAACTACAGATTTTCATTTTGTTTTTTTGTTTTTTTTTTTTAAAGAGTTGAGAGTGGTTTGAAACCTATTCCACTCCTTTTTTTCAGAAATGTAGTCAATACTTTTTGTTGTTGTTGTACCTAGTACTTGGATTTTTGGTTAAATAGACTTTGTTTTTTAGAACACTTTTAGGTTCACCACAAACTGAGCAGAAGGTACAAAGATTTCCCATTTAGTCCCCGGCCCACATGTGCATAGCTTCCCCCATTATCATTATCACCCACCAGAGTGATATTTTTGTTAACAATTAATGAACCTGTACTGACATGTCATAATCCCCAAACTCCACATTTATTCCTAGGGTTCACTCTTTGGTGGTGTTTATTCTTACTTTGGACAAATACGTAATGACATGTATCCACTATTATTGCATCGTAGAGAATAGTTTTATTGCTCTAAAATTTTCTTTGCTTCTCTATTTCTTTCTCCAAACCCAAAACTGATTTTTTTAATGTTGTCATAGTTGTGCCTTTCTCAGGATATGATATAGTTGGAATAATATAGTCAAGAGACTTTTTGGATTGGCATTTAAGGTTCCTGCATGTCTTTTCGTGGCTTGATAGGTCATTTTTCCTTAGCACTGAGTCACATTCCATTTTTTCTACCACAGTCTAGGTATCCATTCACCTACTAAAGGACATCTTTGTTGCTTTTAATTTTGGGCCATGATGAATAAAACCATTAGAAGCATGTCCACGTGTAGATTTTTGCATGAATATAAATTTAACTCCTTTGAATGATTATGAAGGAGCATGGTTACTGACCAAACTGTATGTTAACAGTATGTTTAGTTTTATAAGAAACTGCCAAAATGACTTCCAAAGTGGCTGTATCATTTTTCATTTCCACCAGCAATGAATGAGGATTACTATTGCTTGACATTGTCACTAGCATTTGGTATTATCAGTGTGCCCAATTATAGCCATTATCCTAGGCTTCTCATAGTATCTCTTTGTTTTAATTGTCATGTCCCTGATGACCTAGGATATTGAACATCTTTTCATATGCTTATTTGCCACCCCGTGTATCTGCTTTTTTGGTGAGGAGTCATTTAAAGTCTTTGGCCCATTTTTTAATCAGGTTGTTTGTTGAATTTTAAACTATTTGTAATTTTGGGTAATAACCTTTTACCATACAAGTCTGTTAACAATACATTCTCCCAGTCTGTGGCTTGTCTATTCATGGTTTTGACAGTGTCTTTGGCAGAGAACTTGAATTTTAACAAAGTTCAGCATATCCATTCTTGCTTTCATGGCTTTGGTGTCATATCTAAAAAGACATTACCAACACAAGATCAACTAGGTTTCCCCCTAGATTGCTTCTAGAAGGTTTATAGATTTACTTTTTTACATCTAGGTCTGTGATCTCTTTTGAGTTAATTTTTGTTTTGAGTGTAGTGTCTGTGTCTAGATTCATTTTTCTTCATGTGAATGACCAGTTATTTCAGCCCCATTTGTTAAAATGATTATCTTTGTTCCATTGTGTTGCCTTTTCTTCTTTGCCAAATAACAGTTGACTATGTGGGTCTATTACTGGGCTCTCTATTCTCTTATATTGATGCATTTGTCTATTCTTTCACCAGTTCTACAATTCCAGATGAATAATAACATTATAGTAAGCCTTGAACTCAGGTGCATTTCTCCTACTCTGGTCTTTTCCTTCAATATTGTGGTGGCTCTTCTCCGTCTTGCCTCTCCATACAAACTTTAGAAACATTTTGTTGATAGGCATAAAATAACTTTCCGGAATTTTGATTGGAATTGAATTTAATCTGTAGATAATGGGTGGTGTGAATGTAAGTTAGGTCTCAAATTTCAAATCCCACTTACTCATTGCTGGTATTAAGGAAGAAAATTCACTTTTGCATGTTGACCTCTTTCCCACAATCTTGGTACAATCACTTATTCCATGAGGGTTTTTTTTTGGGGGGGGGTCTTACTTTGTCAATACTTACATGCCTATTCTGAATATAGTCATGTCATCTGTAAATAAAGACAGTTAATTTTTTCAAAACTGTCTATCTCCCCCCACTGCAATCTTGTTGTATTAATGAGGATTTCCAGTACTATCAGTGCTATGTTGGGAAGCAATTATGAGAGGAGACATTCTTGCCTGTTCCTGACCTTAGTGGAAAAGCTTCCACCTTTATCAAGTACGATGTTAGTTGTAGGTTTTTGTGCATAGTCTTAACCAAGTTGAAAAGTCATGCCCTCATTTCTAATTTACAGACAGTGTTTATCATGAATGGATATTGAATTTTGTCAAATGCTTTTTATGGTACTTGTAATATGACTATGTGATTTCTTCTTTAGCCTGTTGATAGGACTTTTATTGATTTTTTTTTAATGTTGAATCAGCTTTGTATACATGGACAAATCACTTTTGATCATGGTGTGTAATTTTTTTTTTTAATTTTGTGTTCAATTTGCTAAGATTTTACTGACTTTTTCATCTATGCTCATGAGAGATACTGGTATGTATTTGCCACTCATTCAACTGGTTTTGGTATTAGGGTAATACTGGCCTCATAGCATGAGTTAGAAAGTGTTATCTCTACTTCTGTCTTATGACAGTGATTATAGAGTATGGGTCAAATTTCTTACTTTAATGTGAGAATACACCAATAAACCCATCTGGGCCAGATACTTTCTAATTTGGAAAGTTATTAATTTTTTATTCAATTTCTTTAGTGGATACAGGACTATTCAGATTACTTCTTCCTGTATAAATAATTTTGTCTTTAAGGGAATAGGTCCATTCATGTAGGTATCAGATTTGTGGGCTGGAGTTGATTATGGTATTTATTTTCTATCCTGTTAGTATCCATGATCTATAGTCATATCCTGTCTCTCATTTCTGATATTAGCAATTAGTGTCATTTATTTTTTTTCTTAGCTTGGCTAAAGGCTCATTGATTTTATTGATACTTTCAAAGAATTAGTTTTAGGTTTTGTTGACTTTTCTATATTGATTAACTGTTTTCAGTTTCATTGATTTCTACTCTAATTCTTTCTTCTTCTCTTTTTTTCTAGTTTCCTGAGGTAGAATGATTTGGATGATTAATTTGAGGTATCTTTGCTAATATAGTAAAACGTTGGGTTGTGAGTAACTTGTTCTCCGAGTGTTCTGGAATACAGGCAAACGTGTCTAACAAATTTTAACTTGATGAATGAGTGATGTCTTAAAATATGAGTAATATGTGATGCCCAACGTCACATGATCACAACTGAGCCAGCGGTTCTTGAAATTCACTTAGATATACATGTGTTTTGGATTACAAGTATGTTTTTAGAACAAATTATGCTCTCAAATCAAGGTTTTACTGTATATGCATTTAATGCTATGAATCTCCCTCTAATCACTGCTTTCACTGCATACCTCAAATTTTGATTTGTCTTTTCATTTTTTCTTTGCAGTATTTTTCTTCTTCCTTCACCTATGTGTTAAGTAGAAGTTATTTAATCTCCAAGAATTCTGGGATTTTCCAGCTGTCTTTTTGTATTGATTCTCAGTTTAATTCCATGGTGGTTTGAGAGCAGATGTTCTAGGATTTCTATTCTTTTAAATTGTTAAGATATGTTTTATGGCCCAAGATGTGGTCTGTTTTGGTGAATGTTCCATGTGAGCTTGAATGTATATTTCTGTTGTTGGAAGATGGAGTGTATAGATGTTCATTATATCCAATTGACAGTACTCAGTAATGTGATTGCCGTATTCTAGGGTAGTTCTATTTTTAATTTTTTGAGAGATGTCCATACTGTTTTCCAGAGTGACTGTACCAGTTTGCATTCCAACAAATAGTGTTCAAGGGTTCCTTTTTCTCTACATCCTCACTAACACTTGTTTCTTGTATTTTTGATTTTAACCATTCTGACAGATATGAGGTGATATAACACTATTGTTTTGATATGCATTTCCCTCTGATGAGTGATGTTGAGTATCTTTTTATGTGTCTGTTCACAATCTGTATGGCTTCTTTGGAGAAATGTCTGTTAATGACTTCTGTCCATTTTAATTAGATTTTTGGGGGGTTTTGGTGTGTTGAGTAGTACACTTTTTTTTACGTATTTTGAGTACTAACCCTTTATCAGATACGTAATTTGCAAATAACTTCTCTCATTCACTATGTTACCTGTTCATTTTTTGGGTGGCTTCCTTGGCTTTGCAAAGGCTTTTTATTTTGATTTAGCCCCACTAATTTACCTTTGCTGTTGTTTCCCTTGCCTCAGGAAACCTATCCATAAATATGTTGCTAAGGTTGACATCCAAGAGATTTCTACTTACATTTTCTTGAGAAATTTTATGGTTTGAGGTATCACCTTGAAATCCTTAACCCATTTTGAGTTTATTTTGGAGTAAGGTATAAGAAAGTGGTCCGGTTTCATACTTTTACATGTAGCTATTGACTTTTCCCAATACCCTTTATTGAAAATTACTGCTTTTTCCCCATTGTGTATTCTTGCCTCCTTTGTCATAGATTAATTGACCAGATAAGTGTGGGTTTATTTTTGGGCTATTTGTTCCATTGATCTATGTGTTCATTTTTGTGCCCAGGACTGTACTGTTTTGATACTCTCCCTTTACTTTTAATAAGTATGTGTCTTTCTAATTGAAATGGATTTCTTGTATACAACATATATTTGGGTCTTTTTTGATCTACTCTGACAATCTTTTAATTTGTTCATGTAGATCACTTTTTTTTTTTTTTTAATCTTTAACGTTTTTATTTATTTTTGAGACAGAGAGAGACAGAGCATGAAGGGGGAGGGGCAGAGAGAGAGGGAGACACAGAATCAGAAGCAGGTTCCAGGCTCTGAGCCATCAGCCCAGAGCCCGACGCGGGGCTCGAACTCACGGACCGCGAGTTTGTGACCTGGGCTGAAGTCGGACGTCTAACTGACGCAGCCACCCAGGCGCCCCCATGTAAATCACTTTTCAGTAGTTATTGATATAGTTGGATCACAATCTACCATATTTGTTACTTTTATATTTGCTGCCCATATTTCTTGATCCTGTTTTTCTATTTCACTTTTTTTCTGTCATTTATGGATTTAATGGAGCATTTTAGGATCTCATTCTTTCCTTTCTTAGTGTATCAATTTTATTTCTTCTTTATTGTTTTCATTGTCACTGGTGCCGCTCTGGAATTCGCTATATACATTTAAAACTAATTCAAGTACACTGCCAAATAACACTCTACTGCTTCTTGTGTAGTATATATGCCTTATAAAAACAATCCTAATTATTTTTCCTGTCCCTTGTGTCATTGTTGCAATTCACATAACTTAGAATAAGGATACAAGAATATATATGCATACATAAGTATAACGTAATTGAATACATCATTGCTATTATTTGGAAACTTTAACTATTGGGTGAATTAAGAATAGGAAAGTCATTATTTTATCTTCAATTATTCATTCTTCAGTGCTCTTCTTTTCTTTACATACTTTGGAGTTTGTAACCTATATTAGTTTTGTGTCTCTAAAGAACATCTTTTAACATTTCTTGCAAGGCAGGCATATTAGTAACAAATTCCTTCAATTTTTGTATGTCTGAAAAAGTCTTCATGTCTTCTTCACTTGTGAAGAATAATTTCAGAGGGTATAGAACCTCTAGGTTGGTGGGTTTTTTCTCTCAGCCCTAAGTACTTGACTCCACTTGGTTTTTGCATATTATCTGAGAAGTTGGTTGTAATTATCTTTGTCCCTGTGTAGGAAAGAATTTTTATCTTTGATTTTATGTAGTTTTAAAATTACATGAATAATACAGTTTTTTTCACTTTTATGCTGGATGTTTTCTGAGCTTCCTGGGTCTGTGGTTTGGTGTCTGACATTAATTTGGGAAAATTCTCATTATCATTGCAAACATTTTCTTTTTCTTCTTTTTCTGGTATTCCCATTACACATTTGTTATACTTTTTTGCAGTTGCCTCATAGGTTTTGGATATTTTTTTTTTTCAGTTTTCAAGGATTCTGTTGATAAATCCTCTCAGATTCTTCCCTCAGCTATGTCCAGTGTACTAATTAGCCCTTCAAAGGTGTTCATTTCTATTGTAGTATTTTTGATCTCTAGAATTTCTTTTTGATTTTCTTAGGATTTCCAGCTCTCCATTTACATTGCCAATCTGTTGTTGCATGCTGTCAGATTTGTCCTTTAGAGCCCTTAGATTATTAATCACAGTTGTTTTAAATTCCTACTCTGATAAATCAATATCCCTGCCATATCTGGTTCTAATGCTTGCTCTATTTTTTTTTTTTTCTTTTTGGTATGCTTTGTAAATTTTTTCGTGTTAGCCAGACATGATGTACTAGGTAAAAAGAACTGCTATAAACAGGCTTTGTCGTGAAGTGTGGGGCAAAGGGGAAAGCATTCTATAGTCCTTGGTTTAGGATTCAGTCTTTTAGTGAGCTTATGCCTCTAGACTGTGAACTTGACAAGTGTTTCTCAGTCCAGTCACCACTTAAGCAGGACAGGATGTCTAGAGTGGACTGCAATGGAGCATTTCCCTTCTCCTGGTTTAGGCTTTGATAAAATCCCAGCAGGTTAGGTGAAGGAAGACCTTGTTAAGAACAGAGTACTCTAGTATTGTTCAAAATGGTTGCTTTTCTTCTCCCCTGCTGGAAGCATAAACTGATTTCTCTCTCATATTCACTGTAAGTTTTTCCACAAAAATGGGGAAGCCTCCCTGTGACTGGATCTCCCTGGAGGTTTTAGTCTTAAAGTTGGCCATAAGGAGTCTCCAGAACTAGTCTGTTAACAGTGTAGATTTTCTTACCTTGCACTGGTTCCCAAGGAGGCTTCTGCTCATGTATTTCTGTTCTGATAATTGTAATGCTCTGTATTTGCCTGTCTCTCCACTTGGGGGGTAGTACTGTTTTCTGTGACCTTACTATTCTTAAAGAATCTAAGTAGAGTTGTTGAATTTTTTCTGTTTAACTTTTTACTTCATGTCAGAATGGAATAGCAACTTTGAAGCTTCTTACATGCCAGAATGGAAACCAAAAACTTTTTAGTATGATGAAGACAACTGCAGTGATAAACTAGGCTTTAAAAGGAATTACTTGAAATTCTTCTACGTGTCTATAGTTAAGATAGTAGAAAGCTTAAGAAATCTGATGATGCATTTTATTTTTAGAAATAGTTCTTTGAACTTGAATACTGAATTTCACAAAATAATGAATTTTTAGCTATATGAGAATATTTTGGTATGCCAGAAAACATCACTGATAATATGCTTTACTCTTAATTCAAATATCAATATATGAAATCTTAATTAAAATATTTTGCATATTGTTAATTGCCTTTTAAAGAGTACATAATAATATTGATCCAAAGTTACTTTAACATCAGTGAACAGTTAAATACTTGGGACTTGTAATTTGAGTTTAGAGAAATAGTAATTTTAAGGAGTCTGGTTTGATAGGACTTTTGATAGTAATAATAGAAATCTATAGAATGATACCAACTTCTTTCCATCTTTCTCTGTATACTTCAAAAAGGGAAAATGTTCTACATATTAACTGTATTAAATTGTCCTATTAAACTAAATTATGTATCTATTTTGCATAGTTCTTTCTGATGTTTTCATACTGTAAGTTCAACTTCCTCATTTATTTTTTTGAGTGGCTTCAGGTTTTATCTAGCTTTTAATAACACTACGTTTTGACATAACTGTCACTAATCAATATCTCTTAAGGGGATATTGGTGTATTCCCAGAATTTTTAATTCTTCCATTTCTTCAAAGTTATCTCTATTTTAATCTTTTGCTATTCTTTTTAAATAATTTTTTTAAACATTTATTTTTGAGAGAGAGAGACAGAGCATGAGCAGGGGAGTGTCAGAGAGAGAGAGAAGGAGACACAGAATCTGAAGCAGGCTGCAGGCTCTGAGCAAGCTGTCAGCACAGAGCCTGATGTGGGGCTCGAACCCACAAGCTATAAGATCATGACCTGAGCCGAAGTCAGATGCTCAACCGACTAAGCCACCCAGGCACCCCAATCTTTTGCTATTCTTAGCTCCTCAGTACATAAATGTATTCTTCCTTGTTACTTCTGTCATGCTGAAGTAAGGTATACATGCGCAGGAAGCAATGAGCCTTGTTACTGCATTCTATACATGCACTATGTGAACTAAAATAGTCAATCCACCCAATTCACATGTTTATGAACAACCATATCTAGCTGATTCTTCTGCACATGTAACTTTATTAAACATGCTTCCTAATTAACATCAAATGACTAAAATCACACAGTAAAATGAGTTTCCTAAACCTACTGCATCATAACACACCCTGATTTGTGGTATCAGTAGTTAATTTTTTTTCTCTATTTAATTCCTGATTAACCTAAATGAGATTAAGCAAGGATAGTTACGTTATTCTTCTAGAGACTGGCTCTCCATGAGCCTGTCCTTCTTACTACTCACATATCCTAGATATTTGCTTCTTTTAACATTGATAACTTAGCTATTGGGCTTAATGCCATTTCTCAAAGTATGGTTTTTGAAATTTGAGTCATTAATCTAAAAATTACTGCTTTCTTGTAAAAAAAAAAAACTTGGAAATATTGGCTTCTCACTTGACAATGATTGGAGAGTGCTGGTCCTCTTTGTATACTTAAATCTAAGCTCTCTGGGACTCCTGGACTCTTGGCTAGAAGCATTCACTTGGCCACATTTGGGATTTTGGTGCCACCTGGAATAATGTAGACCCCGTTTGAATTACTTGAAGGACTAGCTATTGTGGTTAATAGAAAGACACTTAGGGCCTCAAATGATTTACCCTTTTCTCAGAGAAAATAGGTGATGAGCATTACCATTTAATTATGTATTATATATTGGGAAGGTTACATTTATACAGCTTTATTTATATAAACCTACAGTTTCTATCTTTAATATCTGTCAAATGCTTCTATAATTAGTTCCTTCAAATTTTATCACTTGCTCTTTAAATCTTTCTAAATATAAATGTATCTAGAGCAGTGATACTCCAGTGGTTGTGGAGTAGAGGTTCTCAAACTTGAGAATTTACTTCTGTGACATACTGTCAGATTATGCAGATAATACTCTTTCTGGGGGCCCATTTTGAAAACTGCACCTTTGGAAGAAAATGCAGGGCATTTTTCTTTTTTGTGTGTGGAAAAAAGTCTCCACCAACATGTAATTAAATAATAGTTCTATCTAAGACTTCTTTTTTGAACTTTTCCATAAACTACAAATATTCATAGGCTCATCCATTAAAAACCATCTTAGGCAAAACAAATAAGAAAATATGTAGATAAGAAAACATGAAATGGAGAGATTAGAAGATTTGCATAACCAGTTATGAAGGTGAAATTAAAATTAAGGTTTCTGAACTCTCAGTTCATTGGCCTTTTCTCCCATAACTTTTTCTTCATTTTATGTAAAGTGTATAATATCTATAATACGTGATATGCCAGAGTCACAGAATGCAGTTTACTGGAGGGCATTTTTAGTCTATCTATCTCATGCTTTCTTTGAATGATAAAATTTGAAATACTAAAATATTTGTATATAGATTTACACTGGAAATGGCATGGGGGTGGTGGGGAAGAAAGCATTGCACAGGGAATCAGGAAACTATTGCCAAATGGCCATAAATCTTGAGCAATTAAATACCTTTTCGTAGACAGTTTGGCTTTTAGACCCTGCCCTGGGCTGCTAGTATCAGAGAATGTTAACTGCTTCAAAGAAGCCCAGAAAAGTCTTGACATCTCTTGCCCTGTGTCTTTAACACATGGCAATAATATTCAAATGAGGTAAAGATGTGCAGGTAGTGCCACAGCCAAAGTGGGAGATGGACACTGCTTCAGAGTATGGGGACGATTTGAATGGGAGAAGTGTACAGATAAAAACAAATTAAATTGTCACATTCCTCCTTTCAGAGAAGATGAATGCAGTAGCCTTTTCATAAAGAAGTATCATTTTCTGGCAGTGCTAAGTATCCATTTTTTCTTGTTTCCTTTATCTAGAGATAAGACAAATTAATGCATATTCTCATGGTAGCACATGATGGCTAAGGAATGTTTGGTATATTATGCAATTACATTCTTAGTCTATATTTATATACAACCTGCATGAAGAAACTTGAAAAAGTCGATATTAAAAAAAATCTAAAATATTAATGACAAAGCATATGACAATGTAATGAGCTTTATTGGCATTTTGGTCCCAAATCCAGAAGCATATTTTATGTGTGTGCGTGTGCCATATATACCACTTAGCTTAAATTTGATTATACAGGTCATAGCCTTGGTTGTTACTGGATTGCTACCAAAAATGTCATCATTTTGACATCATCAAAAGATCAGCATTTTGACATCATCAAAATGCTGACATTTTTGGTAAGAATTCATTCAATATAGTATATTTTGAATCAACCACAAAATGAAACATATTGGTGAATGGAACATATATCTAACTTGACCCTACAGATACTCTCAGACACATGACTGTCAGCTAATTTGTATTAAAGCAATTTGATTAAGTTTATCAAGATGCATAAGAAAAACTACTGAAATGACAATTTTTAAGAGAAAATCGTGGTTTCTATAAACTAAATGAGGGTCATTAGAGGTCATTCGCTTTATAAATAGTCATTTCTATAGCAATCCCATTCCCTGGCCTCTGTTCTTGAGTTCTGCCAAGAAAGAATTCAGAGCCACACTCTGAAGCAAGCAAGGGTTTACGAGTAGTTTAAATGAAAATATACTCTCAAGATGGGAAAGGGGGGTAGACCCAGAGGTGACAGCTGCAGCACGGATTCAGGGTTGTTCTTTTATGTTTGAATAGGTTATGGGTCATAGTTGGGGCGGTTCCTGACTGGGTTGCAGCCAATCATCTAAGGGACTCCTCCTACCTATTGGGAGAGGGGGAATTTTAGGGCCCTGTGTGGTCCTTGCGGAAACAGCCATGGCAGTCTTCGTCCACCAGGGGGTTAAAACTATAATGAAAATGCATTATAATGAAGCTATAGGTTACAGGAGGAAAGTGGTCATAGGAGAGAATGAGAGCATATCCCCTGGGGTCTGTCCCAGCTACTTGAACTTGGTTTGCACCCTTTTATCAGTGGACAGCTCTTGTCCCCTGCTCACATCTAACTGCCTACTTTATCAGTTGGGTATAACCTTCTACTTGGTACTAATGTCAGTAAAAAACTTACCAAAGAAAACTAACAATTGTACTTAAAATGATTGTTGAAATAATTATAAAATATTTACAGGAAATTGAGATTTTCAAGAATACATGACAAAATTGATATTCTAATATAATGAAAATACAGCAAGGAAATAAATACTTCTGTGACAGTGGAAGCTCATACAATGAATGCTGAGATTAATTACAGCACATACCATTATTTTTGCCTCCATAAAAAAACACAAAACTATTGTTGCTTTCTCTAGTCAAAGCACTGCTCTCAATACTTGACTTCTGACACTTAGGATCAACAAATGTGTGGGTTTTCCATGCTAATAAATTCCCCTATTCTCCAGACACCAGCTGGGTCAATTCAATTCTTAAATTGTCAATCTGATAGATCCCACAGGTTAGGGGCTCAGTCCCACAAGACAGCTCGACTGCTTCAGACACCAGGTTGTCACCTGTTCCTCTGATGGACTGGCTACGATTTCCCGTGACCCCATCTTGGGTTGAATTAATATGCTAGAATGGCCCACAGAACTCAGGAAACCAGTTTACTTACCAGATTGCCATTTGTTTTAAAAGGATACAATTCAGGAATGCCAGTTGCATAGAGCACAGTATAAGGAAAGGGCTCAGGCTCAACGCTTTCATGACTTCTCTAGGTGGATTATTCCACTGCTACTTTAACAAATTCTCCAACCCAGAAACTCTTTGAACCCAGTCCTTTTTGGCTTTTATGGAGGCTTCATTAATCACAAAAAGTCAATGATTTGATCATTCTCCAGCCCCTCTCCTTGCCCTGGTGTTTTTAGAGGGCAGTGCTAAAAGTTCCAACCCTGAAATTATACGGATAGTTCTCCTGGTAACCACCTTCCATCCTCAGGGGGTTTCTAGAAATCACTTCATTAACATCAACCCAGATATGGTTGAATGGCACTTATTATGAATAATAAAAGACACCTGTATAGGTCTTACCACTCAGGAAATTCCAAGGGTTTTAGGAGGTCTCTACAAGAAAAGGGATGAAGACGAAATATATATATATTAGCAATCACAATGTATAGATATATCAAGGTATATTTCTAACTGAAGACATATTTTAACAAAGTTGTCTACAGAGTGCATTTAAAATCTTTCTTTATGATATCCCAGCATTAAAATTAGAACTTCTGGAGTGACTAGGTGGCTCAGTCAGTTGAGAGTCTGACACTTGATTTGGCTCAAGTCGTGATCTCATGGTCTTGGGATGGACCCTGTGTCAGGCTCCATGCTGAACATGGAGCCTGCCTGAGAGACTCTGAGAGACTCACTCTCTCTCTCTCTCTCTCCTCCCCCACCTCCCTCTGCCCCTCTCCCCTGCTCATGTTGTCTTCCTCTCTCTCTCTCTCTCTCAGTAAAAAATAAAAATAAAAAAAAAAATAAAATTAGAACTTAAGAAGTAGGATATAATTTTTAAGTCACATGAAAATTATATACAAAATTAAAATGTTTTTTTTTTTAAACAAATTACTCATATAGAAGTCCATTACAGTGTTTGTACCTTGTAGTGTTTGGCAGTCTTGTGTGTCTGAGCCCTTAACATTCACTGTAAAATGAATGGCTTTTTCCAAATTGAGATATGAGTATGCTAATCTTAGATACTTCACCTGGCAGTTCCCAGCAAACTTTTTTACACTGAAATTAATATTAAAAATATGTATAAATCATTATATTGTACACCTGAAACTAACTGTATATATTTTTTATATATGTATATATTTTTAATTTTTTTTTCAACGTACGAAATTTATTGTCAAATTGGTTTCCATACAACACCCAGTGATCATCCCAAAAGGTGTCCTCCTCAGTACACATCACCCACCCTCCCCTCCCTCCCTCCCACCCCCCATCAACCCTCAGTTTGTTCTCAGTTTTTAAGAGTCTCTTAGGCTTTGGCTTTCACCCACTCTAACCTCTTTTTTTTTTTTTTCCCTCCCCTCCCCCATGGGTTTCTGTTAAGTTTCTCAGGATCCACATAAGAGTGAAACCATATGGTATCTGCCTAAATGTCCATCACCTGATGAATGGATAAAGAAATTGTGGTTTATATACACAATGGAGTACTACATGGCAATGAGAAAGAACGAAATATGGCCCTTTGTAGCAACGTGGATGGAAATGGAGAGTGTGATGCTAAGTGAAATAAGCCATACAGTGAAACTAACTGTATATTAACTATATTGGAATTAAAATAAAAAATATATATATAAGAATTAGAATCACTCAAGAAAGTTTAATATGGCATTACTCTCAACAAAGCACAAGTTACATGAACATCCTAATTATAATAAGAGATTTTATTTCTGAAATTAAATCAAAGCACCTGCGTTTAATAGAAATACAAAAATATGGGGCGCCTGGGTGGCGCAGTCGGTTAAGCGTCCGACTTCAGCCAGGTCACAATCTCGCGGTCCGTGAGTTCGAGCCCCGCGTCGGGCTCTGGGCTGATGGCTCAGAGCCTGGAGCCTGTTTCCGATTCTGTGTCTCCCTCTCTCTCTGCCCCTCCCCCGTTCATGCTCTGTCTCTGTCTGTCCCAAAAATAAATAAACGTTGAAAAAAAAATTTTTTTATAAAAAGAAATACAAAAATATGAATTGTCCTTATTACTCATTCAGACACTGCCGGAATACCCAGACATGTGCAGTAATCATTGAATTTAATTTTTAGAATATTTTACCAAGTTTAAACATGTTAAAACGTGGGTGTTTTAAATATTATTTTGATACTTGCAGATATCCAGGAAGGAAGATGAAACATGGTTTACTTAAAATCTGTGGCTTCATTTATAACTGTTAAGATTGAGGTTTATACCCTATCCTTGATTTAGGTTCTTGTGCTAGGACCTGCAAATGCTAATGGTAAACCTGTCCTTACATCTCAATGTCTTCAATTGGAGTGGAGTTTGAGCTCCTCTAACTGCATCATATATAAGTTGTTTTGTTTTTGTTTTTGTTTTAAGTAATCTCTACACCCAAGGTGGGGCTTGAACTCATGATCCTGAGATCAGGAGTCCCACGCTCCACCCCCAGGGACCCCAATATATTTTGTTGTCTTTAAAAAGAGAAAAGAATTACCACTGGCCTTTCCTGTAGAGACCACCTGACTGGCCTAGTAGAGTTTTGATGAGCACCAACTAGTAATAATGTAATGATTAAGCCTCTTAGTCTTGCATGTCACTCAGGTTCTGCAAAACAGCTTTTAGTACAACTGTCATCTTCCCTGACAGCCATGCAGTTAATTGAAAAAAAAATATGATTGCAGCTAATACTTTATCTTCTTAGATAATGGTAAATACTCTGATTTTCTTTCTTGGTGTTGAATCTTTATCTGCATTGGAGTTATCTTAGATTATTTCTTTAAATTTGTTAAGTATTTTCCAAACATTTGGATTTCCGTTATTTCAGGTTCAATAAATATATGCTTCAGATTTCTGCCTCATACTATGCCTGCTGATAATGACTATATAGAACAGAATATGATTTCACTTATATTTTTTACTTCAAAAGGCAATAACAAATACAAATTTTTGTAGCTCAGGAATGAATTAAGCATTTAAATAGAGTGTTTTCTATCAGAGACTGAGTCATTCTCCAGCTTCCAAGTCTGGAAACAAGCAAATAATCAATGAAATTTCCTTCTTTGTTCAAAGTTAGCATTTTCTCCTGGGATATATTTGCATAGTTTTACTATCAAGTGAATTGCAGGGATAAGGCATTTTCTTTGAGAATGTCAGTAGAGAACTAAGTAACTTCTCATTGTGGAACAGGTTCAGGACTCTTGACACAAATGGAAGTTTCTGGTTTGCTGCCAAGAACAGCCTCCCGAATTAATAACACCTACTGAATGACCCAGTAGTTGGAGATGTTTCCATTTTTATGATTTCTATTTTTAATAGCATAAAGAGGCTATAAGTTTTTATTTTTTTCCTTTGAGATTATCACACTGTTCTGATGATTGAAATCACTTGCACTTCAGCCTTAACTCTTGTAAATATTCTCTGGAGACAGAGGAAGGCACTTGTCCATGTCTTATTTCTCAATTATGAAGCACAGAAAATATTCCTTCATGGACACTGCAATAACAGAATGGCCGCAGACATAATAAATCAGGAAACAGTCCCTACTAGTGTTGGTAAAATTCATGCATAAGAGAAAAATCAGAGACTTATTTTTTTCTTAGGGAATCTGAACTTTTCATCAATCAGTTTTGAAAAGGAGATAATCTGTATTGGTACTAAAACACTGATAGATGTATCACTTAGGAAAATAAAGCTTAAATTAAGAATTATGTTCACTTAAAAATCCTATTAAGAAAGAGAAGAAATATCAAAAAAGATAAATTCACATCTCACTTTATTTAATTACAATAAACGATATCACAAGTACAGCCAGACTCTCCACATAAGAAAAATAACCTAAAATCTGAAATTCTACTTTGCAGACTACCTAGGACAAAAGTTCTGGAGTAGAATATAGTCATCTTTTAATGAGTTCTTTCCATGAACTCATATAAAGTCTTATTTATTACCTTATTATTGCCTGTTTGGCCTGAAGCAACCTTTACAAGAACAATTTCAGCTGATTTTTTTTTTTCTATCCTACTCCAAGAAGGTCTCTTTTTTAGTTATTCAAATGACAAGACCAGTAAGGTTTTGGGCCTGAATAAAATTAGGCCTAGCCTAAAATGAATTATAAGCTACTGTTAGAACTGACACCATAACTCAGGAATCTTTATTCAAGTTACCAGTTTCTTTGCTGACATACCCTTCAATATTGTAATGTTAAGTTCAGCTTGCTGTTCTCATAATCAGCATTTTGTCCTCATAGCCATTGTCAAGATCATGTTTATTTTTCATTTGTTTTTTGACTGTCCCCTCCAATGAAATGTAAACTCCGAATGCTATTCATACCAACATCATGACACTTGGCATGATGCCAGGCAGTGATGTATTAAATAAAGGAGTGAACAAGTTTGTTAAATAATAAGGCATAGCATTTTCCTTAATTTGCACCATTTCATTAAACTAACGTTTACATCTATGTTTGGCTTTGAGAGAATGAGTCCCTATTTACTTTTGACACTATTCCTAGATCTTACATGTTTGTTTGTTTGTTTTTTGTTTTTTTTTTTTTTGGTCTCAAAATTTATAGATAGGTTGTTTGGCCATTTTATTTATTGTTTAAAATTTTTATTAATGTCTATTAATAAATTAATGTTATGTTTATTTATTTTTGAGAGAGACACAGAGACAGAGCATGAATGAGGGAGGGGCAGAGAGAGAGGGAGAACCAGAATCCGAAGCAGGCTCTAGGCTCTGAGCTGTCAGCACAGAGCCTGGTCCAGGACTCAAACACGTGAACTGCGAGATCATGACCCGAGAGGACGTTGCATGCTCAACCAACTGAGACACCTATGCGCCCCTGTTTGACTATTTTATAAAGGGAAGTTTGCACTGTGTGATCATGAGGCTGCATGGGGAGTATAATGTTTTCCCTATTTACTGACAGTACCTCCTTTGGTATTGGTGAAAGCACATGAACTGTTAGAAATGTTCACATTTCTTATAGTTTGGAAGAACAAGAACTTGGAAGTTTTTCATTACAGAATGAAGCTTTTATGTTCCACACAGATGAAGCATAAATGACATGAATTAACGACGAGAGTACATCCCCAAGTACTGGAAGAATCTTTCAGAAGAGAAGATACTTGCTCTGGCTCCTGTGATACACTGATATCCTCAGTTCATCCAGTCCATTTGATAATCTCAACTTTATCCTTGGATCAGGCTAGACCACTAAAGAGCTTTGGATTCTGCCGTTTTGGTCTTTCATCTAAATGCTTTTATCGAATTGATTCTGGATTTATCCTACCAACTGACAATTAAGGGCATGAGAAATAATAAATACTATAAACTTGTACTTATTTCTATTTTTGAGATGCTGTTGACAACATGCTGCAGTGTATAATACAATGCTTTTTTTAAGAAGACTCTCAGGAGAAATTTTTCTCAGCAATTAAAAAAAAACATTTTAAATGTTTATTCATTTTTGAGAGAGCGAGAGACAGAGCATGAGCAGGGTAGGGGCAGAGAGAGAGGGAGACAAAGAATCCAAAGCAGGCTCCAAGCTCTGAGATGGCCATATACAGCCCAATGCATGGCTCGAACTCAGGAGCAGTGAGATTGTGACCTGAGACAAGGTCAGCACTGAACCAACTCAGCCACGCGGATGCCCCTCTCAGCTATTTCAGAAAATGCTCATTCTTTTTTTTTTTTTTTTAATTTTTTTTTTTCAATGTTTATTTATTTTTGGGACAGAGAGAGACAGAGCATGAACGGGGGAGGGGCAGAGAGAGAGGGAGACACAGAATCGGAAACAGGCTCCAGGCTCTGAGCCATCAGCCCAGAGCCCGACGCGGGGCTCGAACTCACGGACCGCGAGATCGTGACCTGGCTGAAGTCGGACGCTTAACCGACCGCGCCACCCAGGCGCCCCGAAAATGCTCATTCTTAATTACTATTTGCTTTTTTTTTCCCCCCCTCTTTGGGCATAAAATCTGGCAGGTGACTGCTTTTTCCTCTTACAAGTGAGGAGGCTCTTTAGCTCATGAATATTAGGGATCATTCATTTGTCTGCCTTTCTTTCTCTACCATGCATTCAGGAAGCTCAGAATCAAATTTGGCCCTTGTTGCTAATTGTTTGCTAGCTTGGCCTAGACTCTATCATCTTCATGCTTTATCCCTGATTTCCTCAACTATTCATTTCATTGCTTTTTGCCATCTTTATTTTCCTAAGCCATCTTAAATTCTTTGCTGCCAGCGAGATCTGTATAAATGTACTCAAGACATTGTTTCTTAACAATGTTTAATGTTTTCCACTATGAGACCAAGTCCAAATAATATTTTAGCCTGTAAGACCCTGAACAGATTGGTCACCTCAGTCTACTTCATCTTCTCCTTTCATCCCAGGACCCTCTTTTCCAAAACAATCCATTTAGAACTTCTCCAGAAAACCATGCTGTTTCATGCTTCTGTGCCTTGATTCATTTCTCTGTGATATCTTAGATACTATGACAATTTTTTTCATCTTAACTCCCATCCTCCCATCAAGTAGCACTGACACCTCTTTTGTTCTACTGTATGCTCTATAAATCTCTATCTTAAAATTAATGCAGATACTTTGGTATATTTCTTTCACCAAATCTGTCACTAGAAAATATAAACTCTTTGAGGGCAGAAGTTTGTGTTTTAAAATGAAGACACTGCATATTTCCTGGCATATTAGGCATATTTTATATGTTTGCCATAGGAATGGTAGATGAGGAAGTACTATATGAATGTATTATTGATTACTACAGATCCAGTTGTAAGCATTACATTTCTACTAAAATGGGGCCAGAGAGTAGGTACATGATTGACCCTTTGCTGTGTTCATTCTTTTGATATATGGACTTTACTATATGAAAATTTTAAAAAAATATAAAAAACAATGGAATACTGGGGTCATATAATGATAGAATGAATTTATCTGCTTAATTTGCCAATTTAAAACATGAAATAAAGTACAGACACTATATTTATGAATATGTAAGTGTAGGAGTATTCAACTTTTATAAATAGGCCAAAATTTATGTGAACGTAGACAGAATCCACCTATTGCCAAGGGTGTTTTGATTTCTTAGGAGCTCACCACCATAATACTTATTTTTTCTTTAATTTGCAATAATAATTAGGAGTGATGCTTTAGCTCCTATGTTACTGAATAAAACTTTAGGATCATGAAACTCACATTAAAAATTTTGGATAAATCAGTGTTTCAGTAGAAAGAAATGGTACATGTAAAATAGATGTGAAGTTTTCCTTTTGTAGACAGTCCATCTTTATTCAGTGATTCTGATTTCCCAAAGTTTTCTAGTACTTATGTTTACAGGTAAAAGTAGATAAGATCATCAATGTGAACTTATCAGTAAGTTTTTATTTTAAAAGCATTCCAGAAAGGCTGTGGAATGAAATTTAGGACTACTATATGCCCCAAAACAAATAACTTGTATTATTTCACTTTATACTTTGGTTCCATTAAATGTGCTTTTTAAATTTTTTTTTTCAACGTTTTTATTTATTTTTGGGACAGAGAGAGACAGAGCATGAACGGGGGAGGGGCAGAGAGAGAGGGAGACACAGAATCGGAAACAGGCTCCAGGCTCCGAGCCATCAGCCCAGAGCCTGACGCGGGGCTCGAACTCACGGACCGCGAGATCGTGACCTGGCTGAAGTCCGACGCTTAACCGACTGCCCAGGCGCCCCAAATGTGCTTTTTAAAAAACATTCATACAACACCCAGTGCTCATCCCAAAAGGTGCCCTCCTCAATACCCATCACCCACCCTCTCCTCCCGAAACCAGTTTGACAATAAATTTCATATATAAATAAAAAAAATAAAAATAAAAAAATAAAATAAAAAACATTCAATATGGGTAGCCTTTCAGACTCCAATGTAACTAACCCTTAGTAGATGGCTCTTAAGCTCTTTAATCATGGGTTATGAGATTATATAATCTTATATATTCCATATTGAAGGGATCTGAAAACTCCTTTTTTTAGTCTAACCCTTTTCACTGATGTTGATTTAACTAAGGCCCATATAATTGAAGCAACTGGCCAAATCTTTCACAGAACTTAAGGTTTTGGGGTGGGGGGGGGGAGTAAACTCCCAGCTATGGATAAAAGCTTGAATTCTGTTCATATAGTAGTATTTTAATCAAACTGTAATACATACATAAATCACAGATAAGATGAATGTGTAATTAGGACCATAGAGCTAAGAGTGCTGTTCTCACTGATGGAGAATTTATGTTTTATAGAATTGACAGTATTGACATTAATTCATGAAAGGTATATGTAGTGGTTGCCTTAGTTTTGTCAGGATTAATGTTGCTTAGGCTTTCTTCTTGTCCTTTGAAAATTGTGAATTCCAGGAAATGTGATTGAAAATGTCAGTAACTATTAAGAATACACATATTGAAATACTAGCTTGGGTAATAGATTAAGTAATTATAAGAAGTATAATTAAGGAAGTTAATAGACTAGAGGATTAAGTCCTATATAAGGTGTTTGAAACTGGAAAGGAATTATATACACTAACTCCCCAGAATTAATGATTATCTTATATTTCCAAGTATATTTTATTTATATATGATTCCTTAGATCTATTAGGCTATTACAGTTATGTTACAGAAGGTAACAAATGTTAAATTCACATAGTTTTAAAGTTTGTGTTAAGAATACCATTTTTTAGAAAGAAGAAAAATTTTGTCTATAGATATATGTAGAAAATCCTAAAGATTTGAGAAAAAAGCATTAAAATTAACAAATTCAATAAAGTTAGAAAATATAAAACCACGAAAAAATCAGTTGCATTTCTACACACTAAAAATGAACAATCTAAAACAAAAATTAGGAAAACCCATCTATAAGAGAACTTTGAATATATTCTACCACTTCATTTTGTCCTGTAACGTTTCTTTTGAAATATCAACTAATAGCCTTAAGGGGTTTCCCTTGTATGTAACTGCTTTCACCATGTTAGTTACCATGTGTCTTGGTGTGATCTTCTTTAGTTTCATTTTGCTTGGGCATCTTTGTGCCTCCTGGATCTGAATGTTTCCTTTCTCAGATTTATGAAGTTTTCACATATTATTTTTTCAAATAAATACCGTCCACCCCCCACCCCCCACCCCCCACCTCCGCTTTCTTTTCTCCCTCTGGGATTGCTATAATGTAAATATTATGCTTGATGGTGTTCCTGAGTATCCTAAGTCTGTTCTCACTTTGCCTTTTTTTTTTTTTTTTCCTCTCATCTGTTTGGCTTGATTGCTTTCTATTACTCTGTCCTCAGGGTTGCTCATTTATTTTTCTGTTTTGTCTAGTATATTATTTCTTCCGTCTAATATATCGTTATTTATTGTGTTCTTCATCTGCGGTTCTTTTTTACCTTATTGTTAAGGATCTCACTGATATTCTCCACTCTTGTCTGAAGTCCAGTGAGTATCTTACTGATTATTACTTTAAATTCTTTTTTTTTTAATTTTTTTTTCAACGTTTATTTATTTTTGGGACAGAGAGAGACAGAGCATGAACGGGGGAGGGGCAGAGAGAGAGGGAGACACAGAATCGGAAACAGGCTCCAGGCTCTGAGCCATCAGCCCAGAGCCTGACGCGGGGCTTGAACTCATGGACCGCGAGATCGTGACCTGGCTGAAGTCGGACGCTTAACCGACTGCGCCACCCAGGCGCCCCTTACTTTAAATTCTTAATGAGGCATATTACTTACTTCCATTTCTCTTAGGTCTTTTTATGTGATTTTTGTCCTGTCCTGTCATTTGTGGCATGTTCCTCTGTCTTGTCATTTTGCCTAACTCTCTGTGTCTGTTTCTGTATGTTAGGAAACACAGCTACATCTCTTGCTGCTTGAAAGTAATGGCCTTATGAAGAAAAGGGCCTCTAGTGTCATGCTGTGAAGAGCCCTCTTTTCACCTGGACCTGGGACTCAGGGATAGCTCGTATGTGCCCTGTTGTTGTGGCTGAACCACTTTTTCCCTCAGTCCAGTTTTCTGTAATGGCTCTCTTTGTTATGGGCAATATTTGGTCCCTTTGGTGTTAGTGGGCCAGTCTAGGGATGCCTTGGGATTGAGTTGAGTCAGACAAGGTGTTTGCCAGAGATGCAGTAGCACCAAACAGCAGGGCACTTTTCCTTTGTTGTCCCTTGAGAAGCTCTCATTGGTGGCAGGGGAGGGTATGGGGACTGCCATCAGACCAGTTGTTGGCCTCCAGCCCACTGCTGCGTCTTCGTCTGACTGGCTTATCGATGTAGTTATATTTTCCTCTCTCTGGGGCAAGAGCCATTTTGGAATGGTACTGGCCATCGTAGGAGCTATGTGAACACTGCCAGGCCTGTGGAACCACCCTGTATGACTTGTGATCAAGAGCATATTGGAGAGGTTTGATATGCCAAAGCACAGCAGAGGAGTGCAGTGGTGCTAACAAGCTTTGCACACCCAGATTCCTCTGTGGAAGGGAACTTATAGGACCCAGACTGATGGGCTGTCCAAGGAATGGATTAGTGGAAGCACAGAGTGGGGCACAGTTAGCTGTAGTGCTAACAAGGTAGGTAGTGAGTCCTGTAGATGGCCCTCTGTTTATGCTGGGGGATGGAAGAGGTAAATGACACCTGCTAGTTCCTTTATTTCTGGAGGAGTTCCTCAGAAATTTCTGCTCCTCTGAGACAGGCTCTGAGATTAGTAAATAACTACCTCTTGTATGTCCCTGATGCTTTTCTTTTTTTTTTTTTTTCTAATTTGTATATTTTGAGAGAGAGAGAGAATGTAGTGTACATGTGGGGGAGAGACAGAGAAGGGAGAAAGAGAGAATCCCAAGCAGGCTATGCACTGCCGGCAGTTAGAGGGCTGAGACTCATGAACCATGAGATCATGACCTGATCTGAAATCAAGAATCTGATGCTTAACCAACCAAGCCTCTCAGGTGCTCCCAGGTGCCTTTCTAAGTGCTGCTTCCAGGTTTTGTTTCCAAGGGCTCTTTGTTCTGTTGTCTCTTTAAGGGTGGGGATGCAGTTTCCTCTTGCCCTCCTGGCTCTCCCAGAGCCCAGCCTTCTGATTTTTTTAAAATTCCATGTTTTAAGTCCTGCTGGCTATAAGAAGTCACAAAATCCAGCCCCTCTGATTTTCAAATCCAAATGTTATGGGGATTCGTCTTCCCCACATGGGCTTCTTTAATGTATGGGTCTGTTTCTCTCCCCTCTCCATACCCACCATTTCTGTCCCTTCCACAGATAGTCTTGTGAGTCCATTTAGTTCCTGACCATAGGTCCACCCTTCCTACCCTCTTTGATGTGGCCTCTTCTCTACATTTAGTTGTGGATTTTATGATGTCACTGGGGTCATTTACTGGGTTATTTACACTCACATGAGTGTTATCTTGTGGTATCCATCGGATAAAATGAGCCTAGAATCCCCCTACTCTCTCATCTTTGCCAGAAGTCTTGGAAGAAGAAAATGTTTATAAATTTCTTCTTGAAATTTATTTCAAACTTGAAATTTTATATATTTGCAGTTTCTCCAGAGATACAAATAAATTTGTTATTAGTAAGTTTTTTTTTTAATTTTTGAATAATTCTTTATAGTAATTTTCTTCTTGAGAAGGATTTTATTTTATAAACAGGAATTCTGAAAAAAATATAGACCACAATGGACCTCCTATCTTTCTAATGCTTTTGGCAAAGCTCATTTAACATCACTTAGAACCTCCTCCTCACACATACTGTCAGGCATTTAAAAAATTGTAATTCCACTTGCAAATAGATTTGCTGCAAAATATGTGCTGTAAAACATGTTTTAATAAAAGTAAAATTTCTGATGGTCCATAATGGAGGTCATTGATCCTGAGACAATCTTTCATATTTTTAATCTTCCAATGACAGTCCTCAACTAGATGACTTGATTAATGCTAATAATTATCAATAAATTGAATTGTGTCACATTAATCCAGTTTTCATGTATCCTTGTCCATTTACTTTCTGTGGAACAAAAATTTTAAAAGGAAGTTACATTTTTGCTAATCCTCTATTTCTTTTAAAGTGGATGTTCAGGACTCTGCTCCTTAGAAAGCAGTGTAGAGAAAGGAAGTGGTCTTACAAGAAGACGACAAATTTGGACACCTGAATAAAGGTTGCAAAAGAGCTCTCATTTCCCAGTGCTTTTCTTTCCCATATTCTCAAAATGCCAATTTGAGGAATGCAAACTTTGTTTCTTGGTTAATCAGTCATTCCCCCAAGAAATATTTAAAGCTATCCTTTACCTTAATTATCAAGTCATTAGAGAGAACTTAAAATTCCCAAGCCTTCAGATAATAAGCTACAGGCCACTTAAAGGTACTATAGAGAGTAGAAGTTGGCCATTTGAATATTTAGTCACAGATGGTAAATGGGATTTCCACTCTCTACTGCATCTCAGATACAGAGATTAAATCTCTTTCACATTTGTCTCCACATCTTTTAGAACATTTTTTGTTCTAGAAAGTTTATTTTGTTCTGCAGTATTTTAAGTTGGAACTTCTGAAGAGATTGATACTTTCTCATTTTCTGGGGAGGAAAAGTGATAGATTGCCTTTGTAAATGAAGACTCATGCTGTTATTGTCTACAGTTCGTAGTAGTCATGTTAGATTAAACAGCATTCTATTGTGGGCTTCTTATTAATTATGATGCTTCCTGCTACCATGCTGATTTTTTTTTTTTTTTCTGATGGCTTCACTGTGGAGAAGCACAGCTTCTTTCAAAGAAGCCCATCACAATGCAAGCAGCTCATTAACTTCAGCCTTCCTCCCAGATTCCTGTGACAAGCTGAAGAACCTTCCCTAACTAACTTTAGAGAGAGATAATAAAGTTTTATTTCCCTTTCACAGTGTTTAAAGGGCAGTTTATCGTGTTCTTTTCTTCAAGACAGAATTTTGAACAGAAGCATAGGGACTCAGAACTTTATTTTTTAATGTTCTGGATGTCACTAAATTAGAAGTTGCTATAAATGACACCTCCTTACATTTGGTAGGTGCCTTATTTTATTAAAAAATAAAGTGGGCATATCTGTGTGTGCAGTTTCAGAGAATAATGAACTTAAAAGAAATTTCTGTGATCATCTTTTCAGATTGAAGTTTTATGGCTATTTTTTTGCTTTGTTTTTTATTTGCTAGCAAGCAGAAGAGTACTTATCTAATACGGAATCTTTCAAATATGAATACTCCTTAGGGCTCTTAAATTTTAAAATTTCCCCATTGTGTATTCTTTGGTACATTTCTCCACACATTTTATAACACTGTAAATTCTTTGGAAAAGGTACATGTCCGCATACTTGGATGACTTGAGTGAAAATGCCTGATTCGGTCCAAATAGGCTATGTTATTCTATAATGACATAAGATCTGAGTAGGTAAATACCATAACAAATGCGTTCCTCTCATGCTACCAGTCCAATGTGGTTTGGCATTATACTCACGGATGAAGGTTCATGGAAATTCCATTTCCTTACATGTGTTCATGATGGCTGGAACAGGAAAAGAAAAGACATTGGATTAAAAACTAGATTTCAAGATTCCTCAGAAAAGTGGCATATGCCACTGCTCACCGTCAGCCAAAGTGAGTCCCATGACCATGCCTAACTTCAAGATGATAGGAAGGTACAGTCCAACCAGAGGGAGAAGGAATAGAACATTTATGAACAGCCCCAGTGATCAACAGCACTCTATTGTAAATTAGTTTCTTATACCAGATTCTAGCTGACAGCTCTCTGCAATAAGGGCTAGAAATTGGTATGTGAGGGGTAAAGGAAAAATAGGCTTTTAGAGTATAAAAGACAAAGCTAACAGGCACAGAAGAAACATAAGGCTAGGTACCTATCCAAGTGACAGGAGGGTTTCTGCAGAAGCAATATGCCAGCTCACTAGCCTTTGGTGTTCTTCACTAAAAATAGTAATTCTCAATTTCAGTAAGTAATTTTCTGAATAATAAAATAGAATGCACTATATCAGTAAAGTGCACACAATTAATACATAATAAATGACATTTACAAGGCTTTTTAAACCATAGCTAGCTTGCTTGCTTGCTTTTTCTTTCAACCATAGCTTTCTTGAGAGAAAACACTAAATTGTTGATAAAATGGTTGGGATCTAATGACCCACAGTATAAGATTTACAGTTCCCTAGGAATAAGGGCTGTGTCTTACATCTCCCTGTGTCTCTAGTTGCTAAGTTACAGCTGACTATATTTGTTGTAGAGCATAAAAAGCAGAGTGTGGGAACTAAATGGCCCAAGTCTGAGTCCTTGCTTGACCACTTACTTGCTTAGTAACTATGTGCAAGTAGCTATTGCTTTTGCCTCCTTAGCATTCAATTTTCCTTTGGCTAACAGTGTGATAACCCCCGTTCCCTACCTCCTGGATGACTCTAAACATTTATTCAGTCCATGTGGTTCCATTGGGGTTCCATCTCCTAGCTTCTGGGATAATATGTTTCTCAACAACCTGTCCCTGTGGTCACACTGATTGTTTCAGAAGGATGTACATGTTCAATATTTTCCACTGGAATGTTTTTTTTAATGCTTAGGAAAGGAAAACTGTATTGTATTTATCTGATGGCTGCTGAAAGGATGTGATGCAAATCTAAAGTGGTCACCTTCCATATTTCCTAAAAAAGGGGAACTTCTGTCTGAGGAGACAATGAGGAAAAATTCTAAATGGAATTGGGAGGTGAGGAAAAAGAATATGAATAACAGACCAAAGTGATTGAGTGCAATGTGATTTGACTTTGGCCTTTAAATTATAGGACATGATCCTTGTCCATTTCACTAAGCTATTTGAAACTGGGATTTTTGAAACACTAAGCATCCTGACAAACCTTCCTGAGTCCATTTTTATGCATATAAAATGAAGTATTGCTGTAGTAATAAGTGGATTTCCTTGAAGTAACTACAAATCCTTAAAACTTGTATATGCAGTATGTTTGTGGAAGATTATAAGCATAGTTTGTAGAAATGTTGGGTTTTAGATACTGTCGTACGCGTTAGCAGAAATAGACATTTAAGTTGGATATCCATGTCTGGAGCACAGGAAATAGGTACAGGAGGGAGATACAGAATTGGGAGTCATGAATAAAGAATTGGTAATCATAGCCTTGGTGATAAATAAAAGTGCCTCATCAGAATGTAAGAGTTCTAAAAGGAGTAGAAGGGAATACTCTATACTTTAGGTTTGATAGAGAATAAAGAGCAGTGGGCCTGGGGCAAAGGTATGTTTTTTCTGAGGTTGGCAAGGGAGTGCACTGGCCAGTTCATATAGGGCTTGCATGTGAAGCAAGTTGCTAAGGAACATATCATTTATCACTTGGGCCGATGAATGGGAGTTGAAGAAAGGTTTCCAGCAAGAGACAGAATAGCATTTCTACTTGTATTAAGATCATTCTTGTGGAAGAAGAGAAGATAGATTATAAGTCAAAATGAATGATGTTAGAGATACTAATCGATTATTCTGATTATTTAAGCAAAAGACAACGAGGACCTAAATTAAGGCAATGGCAGTAAGAACTAAGATGAGGATATGGTTGGAAGGGGACTTGGGAGAGAGAATCTTACATTATTAAAGGTATTTGAGGGCTGGGAGAGAAATGCTTTCAGTATAAGAGTTTTTGCTAGAGTGAGAGAATAGTGACAATTAAGAGAGGCAATGCAAAATGAAAAATAAATTTGGAGCACATTTCAGTTTTTCTCAGGATGATGTTAAGATCTAAAGCCTAGAGAAGAATTTGGAGTTGACTGGTCCACAAATACGTGTTAAAACCTGTGACATAGGTTTTTGTTTTTGTTTTTGTTTGTTTGAAATCTAAAAATGATATAAGACGACAAAAGGCTGAACTCTGAGGCTGGAGCCCTAAAAAGGCTAGGGATCTGGGAAGACTTAAGAATCAAAGAACCTGCGAGTAGTAGTAGAAATAGATGATTGTGGATGCCCCCCCAAAAAGAAGGGAATATTAAGTCTGAGATAGTGGCTGGTAGACCACCATATATACTGAAAAAGATAAAAACTGGGGGAAAATGAGAGGAATAAGTGTCAAGTAATAAGATAATTCAGGTCTTCTTTAGCATAAAACTATCATTCTCAAGTACAATTTATTCACGGTTTACACAAGTTTCAGTTAATTCTGCCTGGCAATAAGAAAGCACTGCACTTTTCCTCTTGAAATCCCCTTCTATTATTTTTGCCCACCAGACATTAAACGTCCCATTATCTGGGATCTTCTAGTCCTCTGTGCACACCTTCTTCCCCATACTTCTCTCCATTTTAGTTATTGACTATATTATTTTACTTAGCTAAAAACCATAAGGTCTTTGAGGATAAGGTTTCTCTTTCTTTTCTTTTCTTTTCTTTTCTTTTCTTTTCTTTTCTTTTCTTTTCTTTCTTTCTTCTTTCTTAATGTTTATTTTTCAGAGAGAGAATGGGGGAGGGACAGAGAGAGAGAGAGAGAGGAAGACACAGAATCTGAAGCAGGCTCCAGGATCCAAGCTGTAAGCACTGAGCCCACTGCTAGGCTCAAATCCATGAACCTTGAGATCATGACCTGAGGGGAAGTCATATGCTTAACAGACAGAGCCACCCAGGTACCCTTCTTTTCTATCTTTACTCATAGCACTGGCCCTCTGGCCTGGCTCAAAAGAATGTTTATTGAATGTGTCTCCCTAATATCTACCATTCCCTTTTCTAAATGGTGTCTCTCTTAATGTATCAGTTGGAAAACTTAATTTTCCTGTTCCTCCTACATGTTTGCCCTCTAATGTTTTCCATGTCTTAAGTTGGCCCATCGCTAATAATAGCTATTAGTCTTCGTGTAGTAGACCACTGAATATGTTAGCACCCCCTCTTCCAATGAACCCTGAAGGAAATTGGATGGAACATAGTAAAAGCATTTTATCATGTCAACTTTCATAAGACCAATGATAGGACTGCAATTCAAATATAAAACCCAAAACTAATATATAGACAAGAACTACAATATAGTAAGAAGTAGGCAGTTAGCTTAAACTTTGCCTATGACCACATTAGAGTAGAATAGTTAAGATGAGGACTTTGCACAAGAAGAATAGACCTTCCTTGCAGATTCTCCCTTAGGTCTTCATGTCTTTGCACCTTTTTCTTTAAATCTCTCTGTTCGTTAGAACACACACTCTTTGGGAAAATAGCTACCTGATGGACAGGAAAATATCTTCGGTTTTTCCTGAATCCTCATTCCAGGCAGTTTGGACAATGAGAGCTCCCTCTACTCCTCTTGTATATTCTCATGAGATTTCAGGCTGTAAGCAAGCATTAAATAGAATCTCAGATTCTAGTCCAATTTTTCTAACAACAAGAGGTATAAGTCATTGGGGGCATTTGGGTGGCTCATTTGGTTTAGCGTCTAACTTTGGTTCAGGTCATGATCTCATGGCTCAGGAGTTCAAGCCCCACATGGAGTTCACTGCTATCCACACAGAGCCCACTTCAGCTCTTCTGCCCCCCTCTCTCTCTGCCCCTCCCCCACGTGTGCGCTCTCTCTCAAAAATAAATAAATCTCTTAAAAAGTCCTAAGTCACTCATTTCTTCATCTGGTAAGTAATTCATTATCTTTAAAATACATTATTTTCCTCTGAGACATCACAATCTAAATGCATTTTTTGAGAAAGAACTTTTTGAGCATTAACAAAACTCTGGACATACCATAATGGAACAAGGAATATGAATGGCTTCTTGTCAGCTCTACTTGGGACTTCAGTAACATTTAATGCCTATTCTATTTATTGGCTAATTCCTCATCAAAATTGATTCCCATTGTTTTGAGTCAGCCCTTAATTCAGATTTTGGTTCATATCTTACTGTGATCTGGAGGGAGATTGCCAAATCTGCCCACGAGAATGAATGAATGAATGGATCTTGTTTATATCAGATACATTTTATCACATTAAGTTCATAAATAATACCTGCATCCACTGTTCTTTTTAATGGTTTCATATGATATTGGCACAACTATAACTCACTTACTGTAAGTGCTCTGTCTAGAATAAAATCAGCTTGGTTCCTTATACACAATGATTTAATGTAAGGGGGCACTTACTACACATGCAAGCACACTTGCCTGCTGAGATTAAGTATTTAAAAAGATGAGGCAGCTGTAATTATTTGCATGCTAATTTACCATGAAATCTTTTTCCAGCCCTAAGGACACAAAAGCTTTATGTTTAATGTTTTAGTCCATTGTAACAGATAATTTAAAAAATCATTAGGACCGAAAAGCATTTTTTTTTTTTTTGCTTTAGTAACTTCTCCATATTTATCACTACCATCATTGCACCATTTCTTAACTATGGGCTAGAAACCTAGGTTTTATCCTTTGCTATTTTTTTTCCCTTTCCACCCATGCCCATCATTATGTACAGTTTATTTTACTTTATTAATGTCTCTAGAATTGGTAACTACATTTATCATCACTGGTTCTACCTAAGTCCATGTTCTTACCAATCACACATGAATTATTATGCCATACCGTTTACTGAACTCCTGGTCTCTGATCATACCTTTCAAGGCATTTTTCAAAAAACATGATGTTACTCTCATATAAATTTAATTGCTTACTATTGCCTTATGAAATAAAATCCAAAGTCTTTCATTATCTGTTCCTTTCAAACTCTCAAGTCTCATTTTACAGCAATCTTTTACTCGCCAACTTTGATCTTTTTCTCTAGCCGTACTAAACTATTCGTAGTTGTCACCTTCTTGTGTCTTTACAAATACTATTACTCTGGTTGACTCAGGCTACTCCATCCTGTATACTATAGCAGGGCAAAGGTAAATTCCAGTTCCATTTGCAGATACAGACATTAGAAAAAAATAAGGTTTTCAAGAATACTTATGCATGAATTCGTGAGCTAAACAATGAATACTTAAAGTACATTTTATTTTTTATTTAATTTTCCAATTTCAATTGTAGTTGATGTATGATATTATATCATTTCGAGGTGTACAATATAGTGATTTGACAATTTTATATATTATGCACTGCTTATCCCAAGTGTAGAACCATCTGTCACACTACAATGTTATTACAGTATTGTTAACTACACTCCTTATGTTGTACTTCTCATCCCCATGACTTATATTATAACTGGAAATTTGTATCTGTTACTCCCCTTCACTCACCTGACCCCCCCCTCCCCTCTGGCAACCATCAGTTTATCTCTATATTTATGAATCTTTTTCTCTGTTTGCTTCCTTTTTTTAATATTCCACATACAGGTTAATCATATGGTATTTATATTTTTCTGACTTATTTAACTTAGCCTAATACCCTCTAGGTCCATCCATGTCCCAAATGGAAAGATTTCATTCTTTTTTTATGGCTGAGTAATAGTTCACTGCGTGCATGTATATATACACAAATCCCATACATTTTTTATATAGTCATCCACTGATGGACAGTTAGGTTGCTTCTATACCCTTTTATTTCTCTGAGCTTTGGTCATTAACAGTTTATACATTAAATTTCACAAAAAATATTGGAGATGGTAGATTAAACTTCTGCCTGATTTCCAGCTACATCAATGTGATAATAGAAAGAAGGGATTATATTAGTATAGTTATCATAGCTCCTTGGCCCTCTGTGTATTTCTCCAGCCAGGAATTTAAAGCCTGATCAAGCCATTTTTTTGTGTAGGCTTTCCAGTACAGCCAGATGTGCTGGCGCATCCCAACACTTGCAGTTCTTACTCCTGCTCCAGTGATCTCTCGCAACAGCCACTTGGTTCACCAATGTTTGGTATTCATTAGGCACATAAGAGGCTTTAAAAAAATCATAAGCCATCTTATGCTATAGACTTCCAGTATACCATTTATCCTTAAAAATAAACAAAAAAGAAAACAGAAAAACACAACACTATCTGTTGCTAGAAAACATGTCTAGCCCCAAGCCCTGCAGGTTTTAGTAATGAATATAGGAATAACTTTATGCATTTTAAAGGAAAGGCAGATGTGTTGTAGACTTGGGTATTTACAATCTTATTAGAAGGAATAGAAAAATGACTTCTAGTCTAAGTGTCACAATATTTATGATAAACTTTTTTTAAGGTACCTAGGTATTTTAAGACCAAGGATTCTTTACTTGAGTTGTACATTTTAACATTTCCAAAATTATGACACAACACTTCTGAAAGGTTGTTAATAAATTGATGGTATGTTACAGCTGTGGAAATGTAGCACTTATTATCTAGCCATCACTTAATTTCCATTCTGTTCTCTGCAAGACTATCTTCACTGGCATTCATCTTGGTTTTTTCAAGTAGCCACTTTGGTTGGTTAACTTCTCCATCCCAGCCATAGCCCTAATTCCCTTAATCTTGAAATGCCCTGTTTCTTCAGGTTTTTACCTTTCATCCCCTTATTAGACTATTCCACATTTATATTAATGTAGAAATGAAAGAATAATTCTTTACATATCCACCACATGTAGGGAAAGTTTTATTGCCAATGAAGCATGAAGTTAAATTTTAATAATGAAATATCAGAAGACCTTTGTTTACCTCTGAAGTCCTACTCCATGAAAGGTTTATTTCTATAAGTACATGCAAAAAGACTGTAAATATCATATTAGGGTTTAGAATTTTCAATTGTATTACAAATTTCTGAAAAAGATACTGTTGGTATTATATTAATGGCTATTTCCAAATAATAAAAGGCAATGGCAATAAAAGGTTTCAAAGCTCTGTTAAAGAGGATTAGCCAGAGGATATGACTGGGGCAAATATATAGAGAGGAAGTATTATAATTAAACACTGTTTTGATCATATTGTTCTTTATTTAGAAGCTTTGAGTAGATTCCATTATTTTTGGTGTTGTGCAAGTGCTACCATGAGATGATCATAAAACTCCTCTACCTTTAACATTTCTCTTTAATAAAAGTGGCAGTAGAAATATGCAAGTCCGAGGATTGTTACAATGATTAAGAGCAATAAAGCAGTTGTAGAAGTTGATATTGTGTCCTCTAGTAAGCTCAAGAATACAGAATACCTGTATTCCTTTAGCTTGTATTTCTAATACCCACCCCTAAATGTGGGGAAGAGGACAAATAATTCCTGCTGATATGAGCAAGATACTTATTATTGGTGAATTCTAAAAATGGTGTATATATTTGTTTGAATAATCTAATTTCTCTCTGATGTACTTTTTGTTTGTGCTTGCACAGCATGAATTTAAATTCCACAAACAAGAAGAAGAGATAAAAGGACAGAGATAATAGTGCCTTAAAATTTGCTTCTTGACATTGTTCACTTAATAAACAGGGTGAAGTCGGTAACCTTCAAAAGACTGACAAAGGGACATCTCCTTTCTATGCAAATTTACATCATGAAAGAATGATTGGAATAGCTTTCCTACTGTGCAACAAATTTGTTAAGTGGAACAGATTGAAAGTATCATGGCATTTCCCACAGACATAGGGCATGTAAATCAGCTTGCAAATTGAATGGGATCACAAAGAATCATTTGAAAATGACTCTAAGATTGAAGGTTTCAGGACAGAGTATAAAGTGGTAGGTAGAAAGTAGGTGTCGGCTGTGACTCAAGTAAATGATACACAGACCCTGAGGAAGGATCTGTGCCCAGTAGGTCAGGTGCATTTGGTATGCAAGAGTCTGTCTTGAAGGTAACATATTAAATTATTTCATATTCAGTGTTGATTTGGGGAATTATGGAAAGAAATATTTGTAAAGTATATTGAACCAGCACTCTGAAACTACTAATCATGTTCAGTGAATTTAATTTAAGGATGGAGAGAAAAGGTGGGAATTAATTCCTAATTTCATCACCAAGTAAAATAAATGAAATGAATGCTTAGTCTCTAGGTTTACCATTCTGCTAAAGCCAGATCCACAAGGTATTAGAGTCAGTGTGGCCGCATGGCAAAGGGACCATGATACTTAACTAGAGTTGAGGGTTCATCTTCTGACTTAATTCAGAAGAGGGAAAAAATGAGAGTCTGCCTCAAGGGAAGTTGTATCTCTAATTTAATAGGTGATAAAGGAGAGAAGAGCCAGAGGTACTAGATTAAACAGTAGGATAGTTGGTTACTATGTGTATATAATTCACAAAATCCTTTAATTTAATGGATTGTGGAGGTCATTGATTCCAACACTCTTTAAGCGCATGACTCCCCTCAAAAAAATCACCAGTAAGTGGTAATTTGATCCTGCTTGACTAACTCTGCTAATAAAAACCCACGAAATTTACGGGGAAACCTGTTCAATAATTAGAGCTTTGTAATTATTCAGAATCACTTCTTTATATATGATTAGCCACTTCAGTATACCTTTTACTCCATTGTCTGTCTGTCTGTCTTTGTCTCTGTCTCTCTCTCTCTCTCTCTCTCTCACACACACACACACACACACACACACACACACACACACGACTTTTATCTATAGGCAAAAGATAGACTTTCAAAAGGCACAGTTATTATGTTCGTTGTGAGCCTCTTTTAAACAGGACGAGCACTCTCAGAATTAGTGAAATGACACTTTGCCCTAACAATGGCAGCAACGGTATCCTAAAATATGTTCAGCAATCGGTGCTTTGCTTGGCTTGCTACATATAATTCCTACAATCTCATTTTTACCAGGGAATGAAAATGAAGCACAAACAGGCAGCAACCTGCCTCAGTTCACACAATGGAATTTGGGGGCCAAGATTAAATTGAGGCCTTCCATCTGCAGAGTCAGTGCTCTTCACTAGTTACTTGTGCTAACAAAAACAACAAAAATTCTTTTTATCTATGTTAATACTTTTTGTTTTAAAAGAAACTAACTCAAAATTCAAAAAAGGAAACAGAAAACATGAAAAATAAGAGGTAAAAATAAATGATTAAGAAGTTATAACTTTTTACATAATCAGTAGAATTATGTTGTTCGTCAGTAGATCAGTATTTTATTAATGAATGGCTCAAAATTTAGTTGAAGTTAAAAAAAAAAAACAGAATGAAATTTGGGAAACTATCAATCTAGGCAAGGGGTAAAGAAGTGATTAAATCTCTACCTTTTAGTATATAATAAAGTGATTCTGAAGCTACTGAATTTACCTTCAAGGAAAAGCATATACACAACCATCAAAATACTCACTTTATGTAGAAAACTACCAAAACTGAAAATAAAATTGCATGAATTTTACAAGTAAGATAAGATTGATTAAGCTTTTGACTTTAAGGTTCTGCAGCTTTCTTGAGGGGTTTCCTCGTCTGAGCCACCAAATGGAAGGATTTCTCAACTCTGCATTCATTACATACTGTGTAATGAGTCCAGTGGCCTATTGCCAACTGCCACTGTTGAGAATAAGGGTATCCTTAGTAGATGTTCTTGTAGATCTTCTTGCCATGTATAGATAATTTAGAATTTACAAATAAAGATTTAATAGTGGTATAAAACCTAGATACCAAAACTAACAGCAATTTTAATCAGACAAGAAATGTTACTTTTCTACTTTTTAATGTACTTTTCCCTTCTGAAAATCTTGTCAATAATTTTATAATTATCTCCCTATAAACTGATGGTCTCTAGCTTCATAACATATGTAACATAGTTCATATCATTAACCACAGACCTACGTTAAAGCCCAAAAAAATTGGTTTTAAAAATAAGAATAGAGTATATGCCAGATTTTTTCCCCTGATGAATATTGGTATCTATTATTCTGTCTTTTCACACTCAATCACAAATGATTTTAAATAACAGTTCTTCTGGGAACTGAATCTCTCTCAAATCATAAAATGTTTTTGGAAGCTGCATTAATATTTTCATGTGATCACATCACTGATTAAAAGGGAGTTATCAGCTTATTCTACAAAGTGCCCACCTGATCATTCTACCATCCATAAAAAGGATTCTTTAAAGATCTTTTATTATCCTCCTTATCCCTCTCTACCCTAATTCTATCAGTAACATCACCATTTTAAAGCATCATCCATGGGTTGGAACATCAGAACCATCTTTGCCTCTTCTCTTCTGCTTGTCATATCCCACCACGGTGTCTGTCCCTCTGTGTGTTCACTTAGCCATACTAAATTATGCTATCACTATAGCTCTGACAAATGTCCTTCCTTACTATTTCCATTGGGACTAACCCACTCCAATTCATTTTCAGACTATTCTAATGGCTGTCTTATGTTCTTCCTCACCAACCAGTCGACTCCCTATTTAAAGACCTCCAAGGGACACCTGGGTGGCTCAGTCGATTAAGCGGTCGCCTTATACCCAGGTCATGATCTCATGGTTTGTGAGTTCGGACCCCGTGCTAGGCTTTCTGCTGACAGCTCAGAGCCTGGAGCTTGGTTTGTATTCTGTGTGTGTCTCTCTCTCTCTGCTCCTCCCCTGCTCGCATTCTGTCTCTCTATGTCTCTCAAAAATAAGTAAGCATTAAAAACCTCCAAGAAACCGTCTTTTTGCCTTCTATTATTGACAGGGATAGTACTGATAATGAAACCTTTAAACTTTGGAAAAAGAAATGTTTCCTAATGTATCTATAGTTTTCTGAATGCTAATAATTTGTCTGCTACACTTTTTCTTTCATCTTCTATCTCTCTGGTTTGTTATTTAAATACATACTATATTTTTTTAGCAATTTGTTTATAATTATCCCTTAATTGTATTTCCCTTATATTTCCCTAAAACTGGTTTGCTGGACAAGTAAATGCATGCAATCACCATAGGTTTACATACGGTTCAGTTTCCTGATATTTTTTTTTTTGTTTCTTCATCTTAAAATGAGAACAGTAATAGTACTGATCTCAAAATGTTATTGTAAGAATTAAATGAGTTAATACATGTAAACCATTAAAAATAGTGCATGGCATGTGAAAAGGGCTTAATAAATGTTAGCTATAGCTCTTACTTTATTTGCTTTTCCACTAACTTACTATAAATTTGATCTGGTCAGTAATCTTCCCAATTCATTGTAAACAAAGCCAGCAATACATGTGTTGAATCCACACATGGATTTAAGGCTGGAGTAGATTACTAGTGGTAGGATGTCTATCAACCACAAGCTAAGGATTCCAGTATCCTACATACATGTCTAACCCAAAACATAATTTGATTAGAATCTTTGGTCAACTGAATGAACTGGAGATGTAACTTACCCCAGAGCTGTGTCTGGATAGCATAAAAGAAGTAAAAGGACTTAAAAGATTGTCTGCATTAGAATAAGAGAAGGATTTTGGATCTGGGAATATTTCCTTTTCTTTTTTTTTCCTTTTTTGGCAAAACATGCTAGTTACCCGTGGAAAGATGGGAAATAAAGGGATGATTAACATTTTTTAAGAACTGCTTATCACTTCCAGACACGGTTGAGCAATACTCACTGGATTTACTGCCTGAAACAACTAAAACATGAACAAATTGTGTGACACAATGGTTTTCTAGAGAATCAACATCAGGCAACAAAGATAGTGACCCTTGAGAGACAATAATACGGATGAATCCTAGAATTGGTCCAGCAGTGTTATGTCCAGCTTCCTGCTTGAAAAATTTCCCAGGGTCTGGTGTAAGTGGAGAGACCTGTATGGAATCCACAGCCTGGTGGGCTCCACAAGTTGAGACTGAGCTAAGGATTCAGAAAATGGAAGAGATTTCATGGGAAAGTCAGAGTACCAGAGAAAGAGCTTTGCTTTGGAGATCTACAAAGAGTCTCCATCTAGTGTTAGCTTAGTCCTAATCAGAGCATGTGTATGAGGAAACTACCCAAGGCATGAGATGCACTCCCAAAGGTGTATAGGTAACCATGCCAGGCACTCTCACAGACTTGAAAACTTTGTTTCACAGGCATTGGGGAGAATACACAGAAGGGTTTTGCCTCAGTAGTGGGGAACAATTAGCTCTAGATTGGGCTAATGTAACACATTTTACATTAATGTGTCCCATGTAACACATTTTAAAAGCAAATTCTGAAAGGATCGAACTGCCTCCAAATAACTTTCCCAGAATGTAGCTCCTGAATATTTATAGAAATACAGAATTATCTAGGACACAGCAAGGTAAAATTTACAGTATCTAAAACTAATGAAAACGTACCAGCCATGTAAAAAGCAGAAAACAAAACTCATAATGAGAAAAATGAATCCATCTCAACACACCCAGATGACACAAATGTTAAAATTATCAGACAAGAACATTAAAACAACTATATAATAGAAATGTATAAACATTTAAGTAAAGCCATAGAGGATATGCAAACAAGACCCAAATAGAACTTCTAGAAATGGTAATTAGAATGTGGAGGATAAAAAATGAACTGAAGGAATTGGTAGCAGATTAAACACTACAGAAGAAGAAAGTCAAGAACTTGAATACATAATGAGGAATAAGACCAATATATCTGCTTGTTACCACCAGTGTTCAACATTGTACTGGAACTGAAGTAGGAAAAAGAAATTAAGGCAATCCAGATTAGAAAGAGAGAAGTATAACTGCCTTTATTAATAGACATAAGAGTCTGTAGAAAAGGTGATGAGATATATACTCAGATTAGTGATTAATACCCGTTTGGGATTATTCATTCCTAGTAGACAGTGTATTTATAATATGGAACACATGAAATATTTAAGTTCAAATTTGACAAAAGCTATAAATTACCTTCACAGTGAAACTACAAAATATTGCTGAGAAAATTAAAGAATACATTAATAAATGGAAAGATATACCATTTTCATGGGGTGAAGCACTCCATTGTTAAGATGTCAATTCTCCCTAAATCATCTATAGATTCAACACAGTGACAATCTCCAGAAGACTCTGATATAGAACTTCACAGCTGATTGTAAACTTCATATGGGAATGTAAATGACCTGTAGTAGCCCAAACAACTTTGAAAATATCACTATGAAATATTAACACCAGGTGATCATATTATAAAGTTACAATGATCAAGATGGTGTGACATTAATGCAAAAATAAATAGGTGAATGGAACATAGTAGTCCAGAAGTCAATCCATACAAATACAGCAAACTAATTTTTCACAATACAAAGATAATTAATGTTGAAAAGCAGATTTTGTTTTCAAAAAATGATGTTGGAAAAATAGACATATGCAAAAAGAAAAAAAAGAAAAACCTTACACCATACCTCTATCTGTGTGTAAAAATGGACTCAAAATGGATCAGAGACCTTCATGTAAAAGCTAACAGTATAAAGATTCCAGAAGGAAATGTCAAAAAAAAAAAAAAAAAAGGCTTTGAGATCTTTGCCTGAAAATTTCATAGAAAAAACATCAAATGTGCAAATTAGGAAAGAATAAACTCACACATTTTGATGAACAAAACTTCTTTTTGAAAGACCCTATTAAGAGAATGAAAAGATGAGCCAAATACTGGGAGAAAAGTCTCTGCTCTAAACACTCTAAAAACACCCTAAGAAACAAATAACCCAAGTAAAAATAAATGAAGGAAAAATAATTGAATGACCACGTTACCAAAGAAGATACACAGATGAAAATCATATGAAAAGATGCTTTATGTCATTAGTCATTAGGGAACCACAAATTGGAACCACAATGAGTTTTTACTACATAAACATGGTTAAAATTAAAAAGATTTACCACACCAAGTGTTGATGAGAATACAGGAAAACTGGAATACTCAGATACTGTTGAGGAAAATGTAAAATAGCGTAACACCTTTGGAAAATATTTTAGCTCTTTGTTGAAACGTTAAGCATATACCCCCTGTGTGATCCACCCATTCCACTTTTGAGTATTTATCAAGAAATGGAAGCATATAGGGGCGCCTGGGTGGCTCAGTCGGTTAAGTGTCCGACTTCAGCTCAGGTCATGATCTCACGGTCCGTGAGTTCGAGCCCCGCATTGGGCTCTGGGCTGATGGCTCAGAGCCTGGAGCCTGTTTCAGATTCTGTGTCTCCCTCTCTCTGCCCCTCCCCCATTCATGCTCTGTCTCTCTCTGTCTCAAAAATAAATAAACGTTAAAAAAAAAAAAAAAAAAGGAAGCATATAGGGGTGTCTGGTTGGCTCTATCAGTTAAGCATCTGACTCTTGGTTTCAGCTCAGGTTGTGATCTCATGGTTTTGTGAGTTCAAGCTCTGCATTGGATTCTGTGCTGGCAGCACACAGGCTACTTGGGATTCTCTGTCTACCTTGCTCTCTGCCCCTCCCCCACTCGTGCTATCTCTGTCTCCAAATAAATAAGCTTAAAATTTTTTTAAATAAATGAAAGCATACATCCATACAAAGGTGTGTACATAAATACAGAATTTCCTAAGATATACTTATTGTAATAGACAAAAAGCTAGTAGCAACACAAATGTCCATGAACCAGTGAATACATGAACAAATTTCATCTGTAGAGTTCATCTATACAGTGGGATGTTACTTACAACAAAAACTAATAAAACATTAATACAACAACTTGGATAAGTCTCAGAATTATTGTGCAGAGTGAGTGAAGACAAACAGCAAAATTGTACATACAGTGTAATTATGTCTGCATAAACTTTCACAAATGTAGACTTTTGAGTAGTGATAGCAGCGAATCAGTGTTCACCTGGGATGGGGTTGTAGAAGGTGGGGAGAGAGAGCATGGGGAATTACAAAGGGAATTTTTTGAGTAAACTTTTGAGGATATGATCAGTATCTTGGTGGTGGTGATCTCACAGGTATGTATGTATGTCAAGTTTTGCCAACTTATACACTATAAATATATGTAGTTTATAATTTATCAATGATATCTCAATAAATATGTAAAAATTTGGAACAAGAAAATCATGAAAATCATATGTTGTTATAATACAGTAAATGGTTGGAGGAAAGTTTTTTTGGAGGAAAGGACGTAGGCATTTAGAGGAGAAAAAGATACCTGAACTTTATTTATTTAAAATTTTTAAGAGAATTGGTGCCTCAAACCAACTCCAGACTGAAAATTGATTGATTGATTTGAGAGAGCACGCAAGCAGGTGAGGGGGACAGAGGGAGGGAGCGAATCTTAAGCTTTTAGCATGGAGTCTGACATGGGGTTCGATCTGACTACCCCACAATCATGACCTGAGCCTAAATTATGAGTCAGATGCTCAACCAACTGAGCCACCTAGGTGCCCCTGAATTACTATTTTCTAATTAAAGGTAGGAAATGTGTTGTAAATGCCACATACGTGTTATCAATTTCAATGCCCTTTATTGTCTTACTCAGTAAACAAAATGGTGTCATCTGAGGCAGTTAAAAAAAGACTTCAATTACCCAAAAGTGTTATTTTGGATGAAATTTTAAATGCATTTTTTGTACCTCTGAGTGTTAGCTTATCAAGCAGTATGTATTGTTATATTTTAGTTTTTTCTTAGAACAGAGGCTCTGAGATGTGTGGCAGGTGGGACAGTGTAATGCAGACCTTGGTGTTTGGACCAAGGAAAGGAAGTAAAGGAACTCATAGTGCAGGGCTTGGCAGCTACAAAGCAGTCAAAGGAAGACGATAACTGGGGACTAGAATAATGCAAGGGACAGTGTGGATGTGGGGGACAAGGTTAGCAGAGGGAGAAAAGCTGAAACTATGCAAAAGGTCTGGCAATAACTTTGAATTCACATCTTCTTTTGTCCTGGATCACTCTGACAGGAGCTAATATACTTCATATTTTCAGAAATGGCTCCTGGAAATGAGCTATATAAGCAATGGAACTGTGCTTGTATAATCCGTCTAAAGACAGAATACCCTTTAGAGTGAAAAGCTGTAGAAATTTTATTCTGTAAATGTCATAGTCTATTTTTATCACTGGGCTATGACCTAGTGTTTAGATTTATGCTGTTGGGTCTGTCATAACTCCTTGTAAATGTATCGAGTCTCGACATAAAAGGGAAGATTCTAAGATGATAATGTTTGAACCTCCTAGAGGTTTATTCACCTCAACAGTGTCCGGTCATTGCCTTTAACTAGCAGAGAGACCTACCTTAAGTTTATGTTTTAGTAAAATTTGTTACTGGCCATTTCTTAAAATAGCACATGTTAAGCTGAAAAGTAGGAAATTGATACTCTGTTAAAATAGAGAAATGAGGGTCAGTATCAGGTAGAAAGTTTAGAATGCTCATGCTGTTGTAACATGGTCACAGATAACCTCTTTATGATAGGTACCCCACTGCAGGTTCTCTTGTAAGCCACATTTGTGGGCCCATCAAGGTCCTGTGGGTCTTAGTCTATGAAATATACTCTTATGAATCTCTTCCAACCTCTCTCATGCTCGATGAAGTGCTTTCCCAGCTTCTTCTTATAGAAGTTCCCTTACCCTAAAATGTTATGCTTTTGAGTGGGGTAATTTTGAGATGACCTCAAGCCTGGCTTTCTTTCAGACTATCCACTTAGCCCAATGGAAAATCCCTTAGTGGGAGTCCAGGTTGCTCCACTTCTGCAGTTTCTCTTCTCCTTGACTTGAAGGACTATTCCATGTAGCCTCAGACTTCCGCAATTTTCCAAGCAAAGAAAGAACCCCCCCCCCAAAAAAAAAACAAAAAAAATTTTAGTCTTTACATTAATGTATATTCCCCCAACCTGCAGGCTTTCAATTCTTCCATTGTGCTCCATGCCAGTGGGAGCCCTAGAATATGCTTTTGCCTGTCAGCAGTATGGAGAGCACGAAGCGCACAGCCTTCTGGCTGGTGCTGGCAGCTGGTTGGTTCTTTTGGATGCTTCTTCTCTCTGCTACTTTATGAAAATTTGTTCTCCCAAAACACACTACTAGCTACCCCGTCTACACTGCACCTAGAAATCCCCTGTTTTAGTGAACTGCTTATTTGTGGTCTTTCTATAGACTGGTTTGTGTACTGAGGATAAGGATAAGAGGATTAGTGGTATCTTCATAAACCTAGGAAAGTGACCATCCATTGGAGGTGTCTTTAGGATAATGGTCCTACAATAATAAAAACTATTTTCCTTACCTTTGGTCCTTTAAAGAAATCAGGAGAAACAGCAAACCCCCCCTTTCAACATTCTGCGCCAAGTGCTTTTCACTCTTGAGTTTTTTCTCCATTTTTATTTTTTTTCACAAACATGAGACAATGTTTAGAAATCCATTGTTTACTCATTTAGAGTATTCATTTAAAAAAAGAAATAGGAAATTTTTGATCTAGCCTCATTTTTCATGCAAGTCAACAGAGGAAACACGAGAAAAGCACTAAGCACAGCCACCACAAATAATACGATTTTAATCTCTATCCATGAATAGTAGCTGACCTTGACAGAATGAAGGTGATGTTGGATACTGGGAGCACTGTATGTGTAATAGAATGCTGTAGTAGATTGAAAACATGGCTGCTTAAATAGCTTCTCACGGAGTGGTAGAAGTAACATTGTGAGTTTTAAAACCTAGGCTTTAAGAGGCTAGGAAGGTAAGGAAGACAGTCAGTCCTACAGGAAGCTGACAGGCCACATGGAGTAGACAGGTGTGGCCAGCCAGCCAGCAGTGTTAACTGCCAGACATGTTCATGTGCATGAACCCAGGAGAAACTAAAAGACAAACTGCCCAAGCAACCCATAAAATTGTGAGAAACACTAAACCATAGTCGCTCTAATAAGTAGTAAAGTGGTTTGTTACACAGCAATATATAACCTAAAAACGAGAAACAAATCCCAGATTAGTCTCTTTATGCCAGTTTACAAGTTTACATTTCATTATTTGGTAGAAAATACATTGTTCTGCATAAGACTGACTGGGGAGTGAGTGTTCGTGGGTAAGTGATAATTTCTAGAGGTCAAATTTCTCATCTTTTTCATTTTTTTCTAAAGCAGATTGATTGAGATATAATTTACATACCACAGAATTAACTCATTTTAGGTGTACAATAAGTTCAGGAAATTGACAGAATTGTGCAGCCTTCAGCACAATTAAATTTTAGAACATTTCCATTTCCTTATGGATGACATAAGGATCCCTTTTGCCTAGAGGGTTAACTCTCTGTTCCTGCTCTTGTCCCCTAGCAATCACTAATCTACTTCCTGTTTCTATAGATTGGCCTTTTGTGGACATTTCCTATCAATAGAATCATACAGTATATGGTCCTTTGTCGCTGGTTTCTTTCACTTAGAAAATGTTTTCAACGTTCATCATGTTGTGTGTATCAATAGTCTGTCCTTTTTCATTACTGAATAATAATCTATTGCATAGAGAGACCACGTTTTATTTATCTATTACAAGTTGATAGATATTTAGGTGGTTTCCTCTCTTTGGTCTTCCTTATTTTTTTTTAAAGTTTGTTTATCTCTACACCCAACGTGGGACTCGAACCCAAGACCCCGAGACCAGGAGTCACATGCTCTTCTGACTGAGCCAGCCAGGCACTCCTGGTATTTCTCATGTTTATTTTATTTTTTTGTATTTATTTACTTATATTCAAGTTAGTTAATATACAGTCTAGTATTGGTTTCACAAGTAGAAAACCATGATTCATCACTTCCATGTAATACCCAGTTCTCATCCCAATAAGTGCCCTCCTTAATGCTCATCACCCTTTAGCCCATCTCTCCCACCTACGTCCACTCCAGCAACCCTGTTAGTTCTCTGTATTTAAGAGTCTCTTATGGTTTGCCTCCCTCTATTCTTATTTTATTTTTCCTCCCCTCCCCCTGTGTTCATCTGTTTTGTTTCTTAAATTCCACATATGAGTGAAATAATATGATATTTGTCTTTCTCTGACTTATTTTGCTTCGTGTAATACACCCTAGTTCCATCCACATTATGGCAAATGGCAAAATTTTATTCTTTTAGATCACCAAGTAGTATTCCATTTTGTGTGTGTGTGTGTGTGTGTGTGTGTCTATATATATATATATATATATATATATATATATATATATATCACAAATTTATCCATTCATCAGTGGATGGATACTTGGGCTCTTTCCACATTTTGACTATTGTTGATAGCCCTGCTATAAACATATGGTGCATGTGCCCCTTCAAATCAGCATTTTTGTATTTTTTGGATAAATACCTAGTGGTATAACTGCTGGGCTGTAGGGTAGTTTTATTTTTAACTCCTTGAGGAAACTCCGGGCTGTTTTCCAGAGTGGCTGTACCAGTTTGCAGTCCCACGAGCAGTGCAAAAATGTTCCCCTTTCTCAGCATCCTCACCAACATCTGATGTTTCCTGAGTTGTTCATTTTAGCCATTCTGACAGGCGTGAGGTGGTATCTCATTGTGGTTTTAATTGTAGTTCCCTGATGATGAGTGATATTAAACTTGTTTTCATGTGTCTGCTAGCCATCTGGATGTCTTCTTTGGAAAAGTGTCTGTTCATTTCTGTTGCCCATTTTTTCACTGGATTCTTTGTTTTTTGGATTTTGATTTTGATAAGTTCTTCATAGATTTTGAATATTAACCCTTTATCTAAAATGTCATGTGGAAATATCTTCTCTCATTCTTTTTTTGGTACCATATGAACATTTCAATAGATGTAGAAAAAACATTTGACAAAACACAGCATTCCTTCTTGATAAAACTAGGGATATAAGGAATATACATCAACATCATAAAAGCCATATGACAAGCCCACAGCTAATATCATCCTCAATGGGTAAAAATTGAGAGCTCTTGCCTTAAGATCAGGAATACTACAGGAATGTCCACTGTTACCACCGTTGTTCAACATAGTACTGGAAGTCCTTGCCTCAGCAGTCAGACAACAAAAGAAATGAAAGGCATATAGTTTGGCAAAGAAGAAGTCGAACTTTCACTCTTCACAGATGACATGTTATCATACATGGAAAACTGAAAGATTCCACCAAAAAAAAAGATTGTTAGAACTCACCTGTGAATTCAGGAAAGTCACAGGATACAAAGTTATCATACAAAAACCTATTGTATTTCTATAAACCAACAATGAAACAGCCAAAATAAAAATCAAGGAATCAATTGCATTTACACCTAACCAATGAGGTAAACGATCTATTCATTGAAAACTATAGAAAGCTTATGAAAGAAATTGAAGAAGACACAATGAAATGGAAAAACATTCCATGCTCATGGATTAGAACAACAAAATTGTTAAAATGTCCATACAATCTAAAGCAATCTACACATTGACTGCAATCCCTATAAAAATAGCACCAGTATTCTTCACAGAGCTAGAGCAAACAGTCCTAAAATATGAATGGAACCAGAGAAGACTCCAAATAGACAAAGAAGTCCTGAAACGGAACACTAAAGCTAGAGATATCATAATTCCAGACTTGAAGCTGTATTACAAAGCTGTAATCATCAAGATAGTATGGTACTGGCACAAAAAGAAACACATAAATCATTGGAACAGAATAGAGATCCCTGAAATGCATGCACAAATAAATGTATGGCCAACTTATCTTCGACAAAGCAGGAAAGAATATCCAATGGAAAAAAGACGGTCTCTTCAGCAAATGGCGCTGGGAAGACAGGACAGCAACGTGCAGATAAACGAACCCGGACCGCTTTGCTTACCCCATACACAAAAATAAATTCAAAATTAATGAAAGATCTAAATGTGAGGCAGGAAACCATCAAAATCCTAGAAGAGAAAACAGGGAACAACCTCTTTGACCTCAGCCGCAGCAACTTCTTGCTTGACACGTCTCCGAAGGCAAGGGAAATAAAAGCAAAAATGAACTACTCGACCTCATCAAGATCAAAAGTTTCTGCACAGCAAAGGAAACAATCAACAAAAATAAAGTCAATCTCCTCTCTTTCTAATTCAGTATGTAATATATACACTAGGCTCTTTCTGATACTTTCTTTCCCAGCAATGACTGAATCGATCTCCCAGAAAAGGGAAAAGAAAGAGCAACTAGTACTACTGTTTATCTAGACAGGTATTCTCCAAGAGTCCAAACCTTCACAGCCCTGTTAATCATGGATCTTGTTAACAGTCCTCGATGAGGGAAGGCTGATAATGTACCTCAGAACACTACTTCAAGACAATAGCGAATCAGGACCAGACTGTATGGATTTAAGGTTGGTGGTGATTGAGGAGAGCATACTTCGGGTTTTTAAGCCAAACATCATAATCATTGACCCTGGTGCTATAACAAGATCAGAGACTGTTTTCTGTGATTCTCAATTCTGAGGTGACATTCCTCAGAGGACAGAACGAGTGACTCTCCTAATATTTGTTAATGATCTATGTGCTCCATTTGATCATCCTTTTCTGTACTTACAAATTTGACTGCCCAATACTCCTCCTGTCTAGGAGGTTAACTGTCTAGTGAGGAGACACACAATGAAATAAAAAATGATAATATTGTGCAAGTGTTACACTAGAGGGGGACAGGATGCTATGTGAGCACAGAAAATGGGTTAATAATCCTGAGACAGTAAAGCTTCCAGAAAATGTGGTTTGTAGGATGACTCTTACAGGACGACTATGACCTTGGTAAGCGGAGAAAGGAGATGGATAGCATCTATCCTCCAGCTTTTCAGTCCATGATTGTGGGAGAGATTAATCAGGTTCAGTGTATTTGACATAAAAATAAAGTCAGATGTGTGGATTCTATTACAGTTTTTACTGTCAAACTGTGTGTTCGAATAGCATAGATTTCTCATCTTAAATCCTATTAAAATGTCTTGGCCTAAAACTCAGTAAATCCTGTGGCCTTTAGATAACATCAAAAACTATTAAAATGCTAAATCTGAACATTTAATGTATAATAGAGTATTTGATGTATTTTTATGCTTTTCATTGGACAAGATCAAATATCTCTATCTTTGTATTAAGAAGGATTGTTCAAGGTAGCTAGGCAGGCTCTAGGTGTAAACTGTAAGTTGAGTTTTAAGTAATACGTACTTGTTTTGTGAGTTTCAAAATAGCTAAACCAATATCAATTTTGCTAATTGCTCTAATATATTTGCACAGATGTTTTAACTCCAGTAGAAGAAAAAAAATAGACATTTTGAATGATGTAAAAGTTTGTATCCACAGAAATTGTTTAGTTATAGAAACTCAGTATTTATAACTTGAAGCATTTCTGGACATATGCTATTGATTTACACTTTAAATGTATTGAACTTTGCCAAAAGAGATTGTTGGATTTTAATTAAAATTGCCCATTATAAAATACTCGGGAAATTCCTACACTTCCTTCTCTTTCCTAGGAATCAATGAGTTGGAAATTACATGAGCAGCACTGGTACTTGTATTCAGATTCTCAGCCTTATATTGTCATGCTCCATTAACAACTTCAGAGAGCTTACTGAATTTTCTAAAATTAAATTTTCAGAACATTTTTTGTATTAGTCAACCTGTCCCTCAAGCAGATCATTCACATTATTCATGCAAGTAAAAAATTGATCCTTGCTAGAGACTATAAGCACACCAACTTTTGCATACTTTGAACTGAAACTATTTTTCAGTTAAAGAAATTATTGTTTCTCTTCTTCCAATTATAGGACTTATAAGCTGGGTTATCTCTCTTTTCTCCCATTTGCATTTTCTCCTTTATTTTTTCTATATTTCATCCTTCTCTCTCTTTTTTTTTTTTTTTTCAACGTTTATTTATTTTTGGGACAGAGAGAGACAGAGCATGAACAGGGGAGGGGCAAAGAGAGAGGGAGACACAGAATCGGAAACAGGCTCCAGGCTCCGGGCCATCAGCCCAGAGCCTGACGCGGGGCTCGAACTCACGGACCGTGAGATCGTGACCTGGCTGAAGTCGGACGCTTAACCGACTGCTCCACCCAGGCGCCCCAATCCTTCTCTCTCTTAATACACACTCATATGCATGCACACAATTAGGTTCAAAATTTTAAAATCTTTTAGTCTTTTATCTTCTAAAACCTATGTAATATTTTTAAGACATTTAATATAAATAGAATGTATACACACTTAGAAAATCATATTATAGGACACAAATTTGACCTGGAATTCAATATACTAATTTACTTTTATATGCTAAAGCATTCTCTGTTAAATATCCACAATATCTTAACATTTTACATAAAATGTAATAGTACTGATGTTGAAATTCTAAAATGAAAAGGTGAAATACTCTGAGGAACTGAGAATTTGAAGTCATATTAATCCTAATACATAGAATACATATGTATTATTTGTATATAACCATATATCGCCACATGCCTATTACATATATAATATATAACTTGTTAAATACATATTTATGACCATAACATATAGTCATGTCTACTACATATGTAATAACTACATGTAACCACATATATAATGATGGGAGGAAATGAAATAAAGGAGACTATAGGAAAATAAAGAAAATGCTAAAAATTACTAGCAGTGCATAGTTGATTAGACTGGATGTATTTCAAGGCTCTTCCTGATAAGTTTCGACTCAAGTGAATGTAGTCCTCTTTCTCCACACCGCCTCCCTAGATAACTGTCTGATTTTGCATTTAAAAAACAAAGTAAAACTTGGGGTGCCTGGGTTGCTCGTCAGTTAAGCACCTGACTTCAGCTCAGGTCATGATCTTGCAGTCCGTGGGTTTGAGCCCCGCGTTGGGCTCTGTGCTGGCAGCTCAGAGGCTGGAGCTTGCTTCTGCTTCTGTGTTTCCCTCTCTCTGCCCCTCCTCTGCTTGCTGTCTCTCTCTCTCCCAAATAATAAACACGAAAAAAAAGTTAAAAAAAAAACAAACAACAAAGTAAAACAAAAAAGACAATAAGCAAAAGCAGATGGGAAATTCCCTGACATACTGCCTTTTGTATGTAAAGTGAGATGGCTGTAGCCTATTTAGAATAGGGTCATAGGAGACATCTCCTCAGGTCTCTCTTGTATCTTCCATTTCTCACCTTTGATACTTTTGGTCAAACCAGGCCTGTCCTTTCTTCTCTCTCTTACTTTTCCCTTCTGGGAATTAATCTTTCTTCTCTACAGTCCAAAGCCCAATTTTACTTACTTTGAACTTTCATTTTGTGAAGATTCTAAATCATGATTCACGTATTTCTAGGTTATTTTACACATAGCTTTATCACCAGTGACCCAACTGGTACGGTTGCTGGAAGACGTTAAAAAGAAAAGTCAAATAAGAAATTGTGTTTTTATTAAAATTGAAACTATTTTTGTAAAGCTTTCCTTGATCCAGGGTCTCATTTGTTTTCTTTATCTTACTTAATTTGCAAATGTATTGGGCATAACACATTTCATATTCTAAAAGACAAATTTTGTTGTAGTAGACAAATAGTGAAATAAGATATTTCCCAATTCTAAGACCATTTACTTGTGATAAGGTGAGGTAGAAGGAAAGCAGCAATTTTCATCCTCCAAACACATTTTATTTACATTTTGGAACTGACCATGAGGTTCCTAAATTTCAGATGAAAATAAATTTCTCCTTATGTTCTCGGTAGGCACTTGTTTTAGAGAGGAAATATGTTTTAAGATATGAACATTTACTATTATAATATCTTGGGGTGGATGATGTATTCTGTTATTTATGAGCATGAAGTAGAAAACTGGTTGAAGAAAGGAAAAGGAAAGTTTCAGATGTTTTTCTCCCCTATATATATTTCAGACATAAATTCACTATATAACAAATGAATACCATGCTATTCCTCCAGTGTAAACATCTAAAATTTCCAAAGAACCCATGTAACAAGGAAACCTGAGAGTTGTACACTTAACTATATGTGGCCTAAATACTCTAATACCAACTTGAACCCAGGAGAGGAGTATACTTGCAAATTACCTTAATGATAATAGCCCTTACTGTTGTCTGCAGCTTAAATACAAAATAAGCCTAAAATCTTTCGGTAATGGAAGCTCTAGTGCCCCAAACAAAAAGCACTCAACGGAGCATCACTGTCTAAACACATGCTCTCAGCACAACTCTGTCAAGCATCAGGAATAATTGCCTCTGATTCCCATTTATCATCCTTAGAAATGTAGTTGGCTACACATTGCACTCATTACAGCCACGTGCTATAGTTTAAATAATAGGTAAGGAGACTACAAGGGACTTACTTTTCACAAATCATAATGATTACACACTTCCTGTGGATACCTGATCCAGTAATTAACCATCAAAATTTCAGATCAATGCCTGCTGCCTGGATTATTTCAATACCCACTCTTGGCATGTTACTGTCAGGAAGAAAAACAAACCTCAGCAAACCACAATGGAAACAAGTTTTCAGGTGTTTTGAGTTGACATTTGATGCTTCCCTATAGCTTCAGAGAAAGGAAATTAAGGCAGAGTGTGATATTATTTTTTGAAGAAAAATCAGAAGAGGAAAAAGATTGATAGAAAAGGAGATGGAAGGAGGAAGGATGAAAAGAAGTAAAAATAAGAGGAAAAAATAAGAGGATAAAAATAAGAGGAAAAAAGCCCATTATTATAATTCTGTATTACAAATATTGGGAAGATAGGTCTTCTACCCTTTTAAAAATAGTCTTTCATTATTCAAAGATTTCTCTCCTTGATTGCCTTTGATCAGCCATTGGTCATTAAATCAAAATGTAATTTTGATACTTTGCAGTCTTTACACTTTGTACAAGTCAGTGAGTGTGGTTTACTACCTGCAGAACACAGAATGATTTCAAACCTATGTTTTCAACTGGCTGTTAAGTTACACTGAAGGTCTGACCAAAGGAAAAGAAGCCTAAAGGGTATTCATCATTAAACAGGGAAGTTATTTAATAGTTGCAGAGAATCAACCAGTTGGCCTACACTCACAACAATGCAGAGTAAAAATAATTAATCTATGCGTATTGTATTTTTAAAATTTTGAAGATGTAAATTGACGTCAATTACATTTTTTTATTCCTTCTTCACCCCCTCTCCTTTAATATTACAAAAATCAATGCCACTTGGCTCTCCTTGCCTTTCTATGATTTTACATCCTTATATTAGTATACAATTAGGAAGAATATGTTATCAGAGGTATTTCAATTTGCAAACTTTTTAAAATTATATGATGACAGGAGTTGCGTTGTTCAAGGATTCCAAAACTTAACCAGGATAGAAGGATGCATTTTAGGTAGTCACATGTCTTTCCTATGATTCCTGAATTACTATCACAAAGGCAATCACATTCTAAGGAAAGATCACACACTAATCAACTGTAATTAGCTATAATCATGAGATTATCCTCCATATCAAGAATTGTCCCACAAGCAGCAGAAAAATCATCGCTGACCCAGCATCCGTGAAGTTACGCTAGTGTCCCATTAGGAGATGGGAAGGAGAGCCACAAAAGTAACGAGGCAGGCATCTGTTAGAACAGGGCAATTGCCAAAATGCAAAACATAAAAAGGATGGGAAAGAGCGATACATAGTTCTTCCTTATCAAATTTGCAGGATATACCTCCCTAAGATCTTTTGTGCATACTTTGTTCCCTTGTGCCCCCAAATAACAGAAACAATAGCTTGTTGGCAAAATAAATGACACCTTCAGTATAATACAAACCTATTTGGGAAGAAAAAATGACAAGGGAATAGTATTTGCCTCATATGCTTGAGGGATGTCCATATCAAAAATTCAGAAACCAATATAATCTGTACATTGTTCCGTTTTTATCAGTGAATCAAGAGAGTCTGTTGCTGCATTTTCTCTTTACTGACAAAACCTGTTTATAAAGGGCTATTAAGCACTAGAATGCTCTTAGAGCAGATAGCCTGATTACGTCCATTACATTTTCTCCCTGCTTGGGAACTGCAGGAATCATACTCAGCTCTAGAAGATTTAGAAGTTACAAAGTACTCAGGCTGTAAGTTCTATAGAATACCATGGATTATCACCATCATTATCTAAATATTCTAGTCCTTGTGACATACTGTGAAAATCTCAGAAAATAAATGAAACAGACCTTTTATTGAGAACCAAAAACTACTAAAGTATATCATAATATTTTAAACTAGGTAAATAAAGTAAATTTGACAAGTTTAATAGCATAATCTCAATAAATCTGAAAATAGGTAGATAATACATAATGTACTGTATAAAATGCCAGCACCCTTTAGGTTGGATGCTGAGTAAATAGATAAATATCTGTCAGTTTTTAAAGGAATTTATGTCAATTATATTGATAAATTGATATTGTAGTGTTGCTTAAGGCATAATTGTCCATGCCACAGAAAATAGTATTTTTCTGAAATACTTAGGTTATGTATTTTCTGACATTCAAAATAGGCCTTCAATCAGGAATTTATGAGAATTGATCACTTTAGAATTGTTGCACAGAAAAAAAAATATTTCCCCAAGTATTGATATCTAATTCAATCATAAATTAACAAAACTGAATTACTACAATTAAATTTAACATGCATTTTATTCTACAATTAGTTGCCATTTTTTATTACATTTGAATGCAACTCACTGTAAGAATTATTTTAAAGTTAAATTTTAAATTAGAAGAATATGCATTCCCAATCTCTGAGTTTTATTATTTACTTCTTAAGGGAACCTTCTATCATGTATATCGAGGCCAAAACTTTGCCAAAAGGTGATTTTTTTTATTAGCTTAGATTTAAATAACTTATTGAAGAGTTTAAAGACAAATCTCATTAGACATTAAAACTATTCACTGTGACTTTTTCTTGTCATAACATATTATTTTTGTGATTCTTGATTATTTAACATGGATTCCCTATGTACTTTCGAAACAGCCACTAGGGTTGTAAATAATGGTCAAAAAAGAACACACTGAATGTAAGAGAATCCAATTTCATATTTTTGTCCCAGACGGTTGTAGCAAGACCATATTTAGATTAAGGCAATTTCTTTTTCTACTCTGATGCACACAACCTTTTAAAATGCCTGCTACAGAGATATGGGCTTCAATATGAATTGCAAATGATGTTTTAAGGCTTTAAACTATTGCTTATATGTCTTAAACCACTGCAGAGTTTCACAGTAGTGAAACTTTTTCTTTTCTAATATTCTTTACATTTACGTTTATGTATTTTCACACCTAATATTCATATCTGTACATGTGCACATTTTCATTACCATTTAAGGAAATAAACATGATGTGCATGGAGACAAATTACAAAGCATTCTTCAGAGTAACGTGGGTGCCCAACAGGATCCACTAACTCTGAAATCACCCCTATCAGGTCTCTTCCAAACATCATCGCCAGATAGTAATAGCAACTGAGAGACATTGAGCCTAGTAACATCTGCCTGGTTGGAAGTAACAGACAAGTTTATATGCTTTGATTAGGATTCAAGAATGAATGTGTTTTATCCTAGGCAGAACAGGGGAATATAAAATTTGAATAGCTAAAAGGAAGACTTTCCCTCCTCCCAAGAACAAAACATGGAAGACAGGCCTTTGTTTTTGTTTGAAATTAATAAATTAAAAAAAAATTCCAATATAATTAACATAAAGTGTTAGTTTCGGGTGTAAAATAGTGATCCAACAATTCTATACATGGAAGACATTTTTAAAAGCCACACAGGAAAGTTTAAAGATATATTTAATATATGTGAATGCTCTTTAATAGTAACATCACAGCATCAAGTGATACTTTGCATTTCTAGCCATTATAACTATTAATACTTAGATGAAGTAAGTCATTCCATCAATTAAAAATATTTGTAAGCGCTAATTTCTATATATTGATCTGAGAATATAGAAACCTATATAGTGATGCTAAAACTAAAGTGCACAGGTCTTAATAAAAATATTGTGACAAGTCATTTCATTTCAATTACATTTGCCAGTTATGGAGAATTTTATTTTAAAATGAGTAATCTGACCATTTAATACGTTGTGGTGAAAAAGCTGGCAGAGTACAAAAATCAGTCGTGCTGAAATTAGGAAAAATACTTTTTATAATACAAAAGGCTATGCTCAAGGGCACCCAAGTGTCTCAGTCAGTTAACCGTCCAATTTCAGCTTAGGTTATGATCTCCTGGTTCATGGGTTCGAGCTCCGAGCCAGGCTCTGTGCTAACAGCTCAGAGTCTGGAGAATGCTTCGGATTTTGTGTCTTCCTCTCTCTCTGCCCCTTCCCCTCCCCGCCCCCTCAGAAATAAACATTAATTTTTTTTTTTTTTAAAAACACTGTGCTCACCACTGATAGGAGTACAGTGCCTTGTACAGATGAGGGAGCTGATACAAGTGTTATGTAACTGTTTTTTGGTTTAATAAATGGCAGCATGAATATCTGAATTCAGATGACCTATGCTGGAGCACATTCTCTTCACCTCTATACCAAGCTTATCCTGAGAAATGTCACATTAAAGCTTACAGGGGGAAAACGGGGCATGGTGGGGAGGAGGCATACAAGTAAGACCATAGAAGGTAGTGGAGTGTTGGGGGACTTTGGGTGGCTCAGTCGGTTGGGCGTCCTGCTTCGGCTCAGGTCCTGATCTCACTGTCCACGCGCTGGAGCCTCGTGTTGGGCTCTGTGCTATCAATTCCGAGCCCGGAGCCTGCTTCAGATTCTGTGTCTCCCTCTCCCACTCAAGCTCTCTCTCTATCAAAAAATGAATAAACATTAAAAAATTTTTAAAAAGTAGAGGAGTATCAACCTATCTTGGAAAGGAGATAAATAATTAAGTGATGAAACACAGATATTGTATGGAAAGTGTTCTGATTGTTGGGGTTGATGAAAGCATGCTGTCAATCCTCTCATTCTCTGGTAAAAATGGAAAAAGCAAAGGTGAAGATTACAGGGCCCCTGATTCACAGTTATGTACCATCAGAAAAGATTTGAAGCAGACATTGTAAGGAATATAGTTGGGAGAAAACAAGAATTAAAGAACCGCTGAGAGGTAGTAAGGATGTATTTGGGTCTGGTTAGTATTACATAATAGTGAAAGTGCGGTAAGGAAATATATGACATACGTGACTAAAGAGCTGCGGGTGATCCATTACTGAAAAGGAGACATTTAATACATTAAAAATGTTCTAAAAATTATAGAAATGAGTGGTTTTAGTAGTTAACAGTAGATTTTATCATGTGGTAATGGAGGGTGTAAATTTAAATCCAAGGATCTGAGTCTTTCAAAGAATGATAGTCATTTTTAGTCAGAGAATTCTGATGTTAAAGTATACAATTCACCATTGATGTCATTTTGGTACACAAGTCAATACTATAACAGATGGTAAGGAAGAAAGAGTAAAGAGAGACCAAGCACTACCTACAGTCTCTGTTGAGAGAGACTGTTCAGTGACGTAGAGGGATGCTGTGGAAATTAGGGGGAAGAGAGATGCCCATGCAGAGACATCTGTAATAGACATGCTCTAACATTTAGAATCTGACTCCATGGTGGAATCTTATACTTGAAAACAGTGAATCCTTTGAGTAACTAAGAAAACAGAATAGCAATCTGAAATTGGTGAACAGGGACCAGGTTCATTAGCCTTTTCTTTGGTAAAGTCACAGGCTATCAGAGAAAAAAGACTTACTTGGGGCAGTCTCTATAGGAAACTGCTATTTTGGAAAATATTGTGGATTTCAGACAAAGAAATGCAATGAAGTAGACAACTGGGGAAAACATTTCTGGAAAAGAAATTTTCTTCTAGAATAGGAAATGAAGTGGAGAGAATTTGCTCGTTTACAACAAGAACCTGGTTTGCAGCCAAGTGAAGGGGTGGAGAGAGTCATAGCGAAGAAGTGACCATTCAGGGAAAAGGACAAAAGGCAAGTGTAGCCAATAGTGAACCAGTAAAACTAGAAATTGGGACTTGGCTACAGGATAGATAAGGGAAACATAGCCGTGCCAAAATGTGTTCATGAAAAAAAGTTAAAGGATCAGTGATTCCCATTTAACACAAGTATTTTGGTGCCAAAGCAGAGACCCTGAAGACTAGCAGTTTGGAAGACAAGGACATAATAGGTTACCTCAAGGTATGTAAGCAGGGAGCAGAAGGTTGGCTGACTGTATAGGAACAGTACAGTGAGCTATAGAACTTGACCCTCCTATATTTGCAAAGCCCCAAATGAGGAACCAGTCTCTCTTTTAGAGAGAATTTGTGAATTTTTGAAATTCTCATCTTTCACGTTCATTAGTGTATAGTCAGTGGCATGTATCTTCTCATATGTGATATCAGTAAATCTGAATCCATGATAAAACGTTTGCTACACAAACCCATTGTTACCTTTCACCTCCCACAGTATATAATCCTTGAAAGTGGCTTCATACAACTACAAAATAAGTTTTATTTTGAGCAACATGATTTCCACATTTTTTTTGCCTCTGTAAAACATCAAAGGAGGAATTTTTCATCATTGGTTCAGTTTTTCCATGTGGGTTATTTCTATGTTTGCCCCCCAGGCTCTTTAAAGATTTTCTTCCTGTGTCTCAGCTAATCTTTTGAAATTCTGTGATTTCTGTCACCTAACCCAGGTCTTCATGACAGCAAACAAATGTTTCAGCATGAGTAATTGGTTCCTAGAGGGATGGGAGGCAGCCTCGGATGTCCAAACAGAATCATTAAAGCAATTCTTTGTATTGGGAAACATGGAAGGGAATGTTTCTGAACCAAATATTTTTATAACCTCTCAATAGTCAAAAATAGTCTATAACTTTACCATAATAAAAAAAGGTAAATTGTGTGCAGCATTGTGAGCTCTCTGGGAAGGTCCACACCTAACTCTCCTTTCAACATGGCCACTAGAACTTTTCTGGAGACACCTACGCTTCTCTCTCCCACTCTGCATCTTTCTTTCTGATCCCCGCACTAAGCCCTGTCTTAGAGACTGAATTAACATTTAAAATTTAGTCGGTAAGAACAAACATCATGAATTCTCCCTTATTTTGACAGGATTGAAATTGCTCTGGTGATTCATTAATCAACTTTTCAAATATGGAGTGGGATAGTGAATATACTAATTGAAAGTCAAGAAATAGAGCTTAATTGTTTAATGTCAAAAGCTCAGGGACAGATTGCAGGTAATTGCTAGGAAACCTATTCACATGTGTTTTAAAATATAAGCACTTGATCTGGGTTAAACTAAAGACAGTTTTTAATTATTTGGAAAGGGCTTCTCGGGCACACTCTTCCATTTGAATTAAATAAGTAACTTAAATAAAACCATGTGCCTGATTGTGAATAAAATTTTAATTGAACTCTGCTACACAACTACAAAAGTGAAAACAAATTACATGTATGCAAAAAAGAAAAGAAATTTTCCTGTTAAAACACACATTAAAAAGTTCTCAAAAGAAAACAGGGCCTGTTACCTGTTTTGAGGGCATAATTCATTTTTAGTATAATACTTCAGAGCAACTATTTATTGTTATATTGGTAGCTTATATAAAAATGATAATGTCTCTTGACTTTGAAACTAGGCAGAGGAATTTTAAAGTTTAGTCTCAACTTAAGGAAACCCTAATTTTTATTAAAATACATTAGAATGGTCTACATATATCAAGGGGATTTTACCTAGTTTGATTTTTTTTTCCCTTCAGTCATAAGTCTAGGAAATGAAAGGCCTGGAAAACTTTGAGGTCTGAATAGTAGTTTTAAAATACAAAATTGTAAATGGCTCCATTGAGTTACTTGTATTGAGAATAGCTTCCATAAAGTTCTGATGTTATTTCTGAAAATCGAGTTTCACATTTCCACCTTTCTTATGTGCCCTTCCACCAAGATGTGTTGCCAGCACATTGACTTTAACACACATCCCCCGTGATCTTTGAACACAGCTCCTCATCCCAACATGGCCCTCTTTTTTCCTTTTTCTACCATTATTTCTGTTGACTGTACCATCTCTCAGAAATCAAGACTGAAACCCTGGCATCATCTGTGTATGTGTGCATGCATGTGTGTATGTGTGTTACTAGACTTTATTCCTCCCCCCTAACCTAGACTATTTTTTAAAGCAGTTTTAGGCTCATGGCAATATTGACCAGAAGACAGAGAGATTTTTCATATACTTTCTGCCTTTACAAGTATGTGCACAGCCTCACTCATTATCAACATCTTCCACCAGAGTGGTATATTTGTTATAATCAATGAACTTACATTGATACAATATTGTTATATAATGTCTGTAGTTTATATTAGGTTCATTCTTTGTGTTGTTAATAATCATTATAGTGTCATACAGAGTAGTTCCACTGCCCTGGAAATCTTATATTCCATTTATACATCCTCTATTCCCCCAGCCCCCTGGCAACTATTATCTTTTTGTTTGTTTGTTTGTTTTTACTGTCTCCACAGTGTTTCCTTACAATCTTACAATATGTAGCCTCTACAAATTGGCTTTTTCCACTTAGTAATTTGTATCTTCAGTTTTCTCCATATCTTTTTATAGCTTGATAGCTGATTCTTTTAGCAGTGAGTAATACTCCATTTTCTACATGTACAACAGTTTTTCCATTCACCTACTGAAGGGCATCTTGATTGTTCCCATGTTTTCACAATCCTTTATAAATCTGCTATAAACGTGTGCAGGCTTTTGTATGGTCATAAGTTTTCATCCTTTTTAGTTATATTTCAAGAAGACCAATTGATAGATCATAGGCATTGTTGGCATAATTTAGTTTGTTGCTTAATGTTCAGTGAAAAGACAAGATGTAGATGATTTTTTGTATATATGTAAATGTACATTAGAAATATAAACTATTCAAGAGTTGGATACTGACATATGAACTGTATATATCAGAACTCATGATAATTGCAATGAGGAGGGTGATGAATAATACAACTTTCAGTTTTATGTTTATTTCAAGAAGATTAAAAATGACACCAAAATTTTAGTCAGTCTGATAGGAATATACACCTTTAATATATTTTGTATCGTTGTGTTTTTTAAAATCATCTCCCCCCAACTGAGAAGGTGATGTAAGTAAGACAAGTGTCTAAGACTAAAGAGAACAGAAAAGAGAATAGGAAAGTTGGAAAATATAATTAATTAATCGAGGACAGAGTTAGTATACAAGGTATACAAGAGACTCTGTATAGTTCAAACCATACAGTTGCCATCTGTCTTCTCTACAATGTTTGGCGTTAGCATGTTTTCACCATTCCCACCTCCCCTCTCCTGTTTTCCAACTTCGTTGTCTTTGTTGTCCGGGCAGTGGCACAAAACTTCCCAATGGATCACCCTTACTATAAACTCTTTCAATTGAATGCAAGTTTGGCATGGTGCTAGATTATATTATTTCATGTCTTTTATAAGCCCTGATTATATTTTTTTTTTTAATTTTTTTAACATTTATTTATTTTTGAGACAGAGAGAGACAGAGCATGAATGGGGGGAGGGCCAGAGAGAGAGGGAGACACAGAATCTGAAGCAGGCTCCAGGCTCTGAGCTGTCAGCACAGAGCCTGATGCGGGGCTCGAACTCACGGACCGTGAGATCGTGACCTGAGCGAAGCCGGACGCTCAATCGACTGAGCCACCCAGGCGCCCCTATAAGCCCTGATTATAAAAGAAATGAATATTTTAATTTTAAATGCTATTCAAGGCATATTGTGACTTGATACATGCCTTTCTTGACAAAAATACTACCATTGCTACCCAGATCTCTTTTCTGTATTTTTCCTCCCTTCTTATCTACCATCTTCAGTGATAAATGCCTTGCTCTATGTCTCTATATTATACTAATCTATCCACTATTTACAATTTTTAAGTTCTATTCAAATGCCATTTCATCTGTAGAATCTTTCCCAATTTTAAATAGTAGAAGGCTAATCTAATTTTATATAAATTGTCTAATTTTGTTGCTTATTAGTTTCTGCTTCAAAATATAATTAACATCTATAACATTTATTTTAGCATGTGAGATCTTAGAGGATGGTGTTTGTACTTATTTGTCACCTGAAATGCATAGTGAAATATGTTGCACTCACTAAATCAAAAAATACTAATTAATTACCTGTAACTTTCAGGAAATGTTTCAGGATTCAGCCAAATGTCATGCTTCTTATAATGCCTTTTCTCATGATAATCCAGGTGGCAAAGTGAGTTCTGGTAACCACCAAAGCCCATTCGCTGCCTTTCATACAGTGGAAGGCTTGGTACCTTTTTTGCTCATCGATATCAATAAAACTTTTTCTTCTCAGTCACTAAAAAATGTATCAGTAGTGAAGTTGAAAGAAAAAGGGAAATTGTCAACCCTTTTCTCTCAAGAGGCTCTTGGAACACCATTCTCAGTTGCCCGTAGTGTCCCTACAGACCCCTGGACTCTTCATTCCATGAGGCATGGTATGGTACAATTTTACCAAGCCAAAAAAAGGCTACCTAGTTGGGTGTGGTTTTAGAAGAGATGCATTGTTTTCTATTAATTATGCTCATTCTTTAATCTCCTCCAGTCTCCTTTGTAATAAAAATATATTCAAGATAGCCTTTGGAAATGAGACTTTAGCTTATGAACTGAAAACAGAATGAGACTGCCTACCAGTTGTTTATTATCCTTTTCACATATATTTATAAGTTTTTGTTTTGTTTTGTTTTGTTCTTGAGTAACTAACCTTAAGGGCTCTGGTTTACTCTCTGAGAGACAAAGCAACACTTAACTCACTTCTTTTTCGAAACAGTGTTAGTGATGTCTCCACTATAAAAATCAAAACCATAGTTGTGATTTTTATAAGGCACTATTTTGTATACTACCAGGTTGTATCTCACTACGACACCATGAATTAGGTAGGGCAGTAATGACATAGACAAATGAGAAAGATCACTAAAAGACAGTTGAACTGACTTACCTGCGTTCATTTGTTATAGCAGGGTTTAGAGAAAATACAGCCTCACACCTAAATGACAATGCTAACATCCACTCAGTGTTTTACTCTATTTTCTTTTTGAATAGAATATAAACTCCCGAAGAATAGAGATCATTTTTATCTTCCCCAAATACTATGTACATAAGATGATGTATTAATTTATTATATTAAGTGTAGTATAAATTGTATTATGGATGTATATTTCTCCCACGTTATCTCCATTTGACTAAGTAAAGTAAATGCCGCTTTAGCAGCTCACATAGAAATCTAGTGTTGGGGCGCCTGGGTGGCGCAGTCGGTTAAGCGTCCGACTTCAGCCAGGTCACGATCTCACGGTCCGGGAGTTCGAGCCCCGCGTCAGGCTCTGGGCTGATGGCTCGGAGCCTGGAGCCTGTTTCCGATTCTGTGTCTCCCTCTCTCTCTGCCCCTCCCCCGTTCATGCTCTGTCTCTCTCTGTCCCAGAAATAAATAAACGTTGAAAAAAAAAAAATTGAAAAAAAAAAAATTAAAAAAAAAAAAAATCTAGTGTCTATCTTCCTGACACTTTGTAAAAGTATCACAGAAAGGAATGTGTAAAAAATGTTAATGTAATAAATTGATTTGCATATCATGTTGCAGCCTACCTTTTTATTTGTTCACTTAATTTATTATTTTCACAGGTTTTTAATTATAGCAATATATTAACAAAGAAAGTATGTCAGGTTACCTATTAGACTACAGTTTCAGATTTACATTTCTTTGACAAGTATTTTAGCATGCATTTTATTTAATAGATGAGTTTTCTTTTTTATTCTTTTGGGAGGAGGCAGTTACAATTAGTTTTTTTTTTAATTTTTTAATTTTCTTATGTTTAAGTGTTTATTATTTTTAAAAAATAATTGTCACATTAGCTAACATACACCGTATACAGTGTAGTCCAGGCTTCAGGAGTAGATTCCTGATTCATCATTTAAATACACTACCCAGTGCTCATCCCCACAAGTGCCCTCCTCAGTGCCCATCTCCCATTTTTCCCCCATCAACCCTCAGTTTGTTCTCTGTGTTTAAGAGTCTTTTATGATTTGCCTCCCTCTCTCTTTGCAACTTATTTTTCCTTCCCTTCCCCTGTGGTCCTCTGTTAAGTTTCTCAAATTCTACATATGAGTGAAAGCATATGATATCTGTCTTTTTCTGACTGTTGTATTTCACTTAGCGTAATACTCTCTACTTTCATCCATGTTGTTCCAAATGGCAGGATTTCATTCTTTGTCATTGCTAAGTAGTATTCCATTGTATATATAGAACACATCTTTGGACATTTGGGCTCTTTCCATAAGTTGGCTCTTGTTGACGGCGCTGCTATAAACATTGGGGTACATGTGCCCCTATGAATGAGAACTCCTGTATCCTTTAGATAAATTCATAGTAGAGGTATTGCTGGGTCATAGGGTAATTCTATTTTTAATTTTTTCAGGAAACCCAACACTGTTTTCCAGAGTGGCTGCACCAGTTTACTATTTCCTAGTAAGATGGCACAATGTTTTAGGCAAGAATTGAAAGTCTGAAATACTCAATGCAATACAAGTTAGTTAATATTTGTAAATAATTAGGGTGGTAAAAATAATTTTTTTTAATTATTAAAAGATTTGAAAACATATGTACGTATTTATAAATTAGAAATTTAGAGGTAAGATATTTGAAATATCTTAGGAATATTAGTGAACTATATGAAGAAATTATCCAGCATACACATCCAAAATGAATGTCAGAAAATAGACGGTTTTTGAAACTTGAAAAAGTGAGTTCTAATAAATGAGGGAAAAAAGGCATTTTAGAAGTAATGGCTAAGTATTTTCTCTTGAGAGGCAATATGCACTCAAAATCAACAAACAGTTATTGCAAAAAATCAATAAAAAATAAATGCATATCATTTTAAAACTAAACACCAAAGATGAAGAAAAGGGACTAGAGGCAGAAAATAAATTACCTAGTAAGAATTAGCTGTTTAATTCACAGTAACAAAAACAGAATTGTAAAGGCAGTGGAATAATTTTTCCAAAATACTAAGAGAAAATGTCCATTTAAAAAATGTTTTCAAAAATCTTAAAAATTCTAGGAGTAATATAAAGGAGTAGGAAAGCAGTAGAGAAGGAAATTCTTTCTTTTAATTTTTTTACCATTTATTTTTGAGAGACAAAGACAGTGTGTGAGTGGGTGAGGGGCAGAGAGCGAAAGAGGAAGATACAGAATTCAAAGCAGGCTCCAGGCTCTGAGCTGTCAGTCTAGAACCCAACATGGGGCTTGAACCCACGAACCATGAAATCATGACTTGGGTAGAAGTTGGACACTTAAGCAACTGACCACCCAGGCACCCCTAAAAGGAAGTCCTGACTACAAGAAAAATTTGGCAAGTAAAGAAATTTTCAGCTTGGTAAATCTCAACCTATATTGACTACAAAATGTGACATAAGAATGACTAATAACTTAAAAAGGGAAGAAAACATAGAACTGAGATATTTGTTTAAACTACTGTGTGAGCCAGGAGAAGAAGAATGATCAAAGACCACTTTCTATAGTCCTTGAATTATTTAAAAAGAGTAATATTATATAAGGAAGTATTTTGGTCAATCATACTTCAAAAAAAAAAGTATTTAAAAAAGTATCCTTGAGAATACCAAATAAAGCATGAAATTATGATTAAAAATCACACTTGAGGTTATATACATAATAGAATAACTGGTATCAAACTAAGCTTCCCAGGGGCACCTAGGTGGCTCAGTTGGTTAAGCTTCTCATGGTTCCTGAGTTTCAGCCCAGTGTGGGCCTCTGCCCTGACACGTCATAGACTGCTCTTCAGACTCTGAGTCTCCCTCTCTCTGTCTCTCAAAAATAAATAATTATTAAAAAAAAAAAAAAAAAAAAAAAAAAACCTTCCAATAGAAGGCAGTTATACAAGGTGAGTACTGGGTAAAAGGCTGATTCATAAAATACATGTTGTATTAGATTTGTACATATAAAATATGTTTAGAGATGAATGTTTACCTAATATATTATTTATCTCTATACTTTATAAGCCATATATACCATACATACATACATAGAAATGTTTAAAATTGCTAGGAAATATCTATGACAACCAGACTTGAGAGGCTAAGAAAAGGGACAATAGCACATTGATATGAGCCTTGAATTCTCCTTAAGTTTGTCCCTTTGCTGGCATTTGCCTATTGGAGCTAATGACTTAAAATCCAAATGAAAGGATCATGCTACTATCACCAGTCTGAGGTGACCAAAAGAAAAAAGTCTTCAGAGTTATCAAGCATGCAGTATTTGAGCAATTAAAAACCCTGAGAGAAAAAAAAAATTAAAAATGAGACTTTATATGGTTTCTATTCAAGACATTTGTTGACTTCTGAACCAAATGTTAACGTTTTAAAAAGTAGTAAACTTGAAAAATCTCCAAATATGTAATGGCCATAATAGAAATCATGGTAAAATTAGAAAATTCTTAAAGTTGCATGATAAAGCTTTATGTATAAAACTTTATGAGATTCAGCAAGAATCACACTTTAGAAAAAACAGTAGGTGTTTTTTAGGAAAAATGGAAATAATAGACTTTAGAGGAGAGATGATGAAATTGCAAATGAAGTGAGATAGAATTAACAAACAAGAAAACTGGTTCTTTGCAGAGACTAATTATAGCAGCGATGAGAATGAACCTCACAAGCGTCCAACTAGAGGAACTGGAACTCTTCTCACGGCAGACTTAAGCTCAAGGAACCCCCCAAAGGCTTTGCCATATCTTTTTTTTAAAGACTGGATAGCAGTTTAGGAAACTTTGCTGCTCCTCTTTTCTTGTGTTCAGACTTGCACTGTGGTCTGACAGCTTTCTCAGATTTTCACATCCCCCTCCCTATTTTCTCTTACGTAGGCATTTCCTTTAATAAAACTCTTGCACATTTATTTCCATCTTCTTATCTGCTTCTGGGAGAAGCTAGACTAATACATAAAAAATAACAATTCAGACATTAATAATGAGAGAAAAAAACTACAAATATTTTTGGAATTAAAATACAACTGTAGGGGCGCCTGGGTGGCGCAGTCGGTTAAGCGTCCGACTTCAGCCAGGTCACGATCTCGCGGTCCGTGAGTTCGAGCCCCGCGTCAGGCTCTGGGCTGATGGCTCAGAGCCTGGAGCCTGTTTCCGATTCTGTGTCTCCCTCTCTCTCTGCCCCTCCCCCGTTCATGCTCTGTCTGTCTCTGTCCCAAAAATAAATAAACGTTGAAAAAAAAATTAAAAAAATAAATAAATAAAATACAACTGTAGATCTAGCACACTTCTAAAAAGACTAATTGTGAACAGAGTAATACATAAAATTGAAATTCTGGAGAGAAATCGCAACATCCCAGGGAAATATAACTTACTAAAAATGGCTCAAGGGTGGGGGAAAGCCTAATCAGCTATAAAAGGTTAAGAAATTAAAAATTTTTCTTAAAGTGTAATTATTTATTTTTGAGATAGAGCACAAGCAGGGGAGGGGCAGAGAGAGAGAGACACAGACACACACACAAAGAATCCAGAGCAGGCTCTAGGCTCTGAGCTGTCAGCACAGAACCCAATGCAGGACTTGAACTCATGAACAGAGAGATCATGACCTGAGCTGAAGTTGGATGCTGAACCAACTGAGCCACTCCAGTGCCCCAAGAAATTAAATAATTTTTGCTGAAATAAAGATAAAATCCAAACAATTTTATTGAGAATCCTGTCAAACACTAAAGAACAAGATAATCCCAATATTATAAAAAAATATTCTCAAGATTTGGGAGTAGGAAGCCTGGGCATAAAAAGAACTGCCACATACATTTAAAGGATCAATATTTTCTTGAAGATAATTCTTTTGTTAATTTCAGCCGAAAATCTAATTTAAGTTAATTTTTGTGAAGAGTATAGATTCTATGTCTAAATTTATTTTTTTTACTCATGTATATTTGGTTGGTCTAGCACTATATGTTGAAAAGATTGTTAATTTATTCATTGCATTATCTTTGCCCCTCAGTTGATTATACTTACATGGGTCTGTTCCACTCATTTATTTGTCTATTCTTATGCCAGGATCACACTGCATTGATGACTGTCAGTTTATAGTAATTATTAAAGTCTGGTAGTGTCACTTTTCTGACTTTATTCTTCTCAGTATTGGGGTTGCTATTCCGGATCTTTAGCAAAACTATGAAACTCCTGAAAAATAAGATAAGAGAACATTTAGACAACCTCGGGTATGGCAATGACTTTTTGAGATACATAAAGGCATGATCTATGAAAGAAATAATATGCTGGACTTCATTAAATTAAAAACTTATAAGGGCACCTGTGTGGCTCACTTGGTTAGGCATCCGACTCTTGATCCCAGGGTCGTGAGTTCAAGCCCTGCATTGGGCTCCAAGCTGGGTGTGGAGCCTACTTAAAAAACAGTAACTTCTACTCTGTGAAAGACAGTATCAAGAGAATGAAAAGAGAAGCCACAGCCTGGGAAGTAGTATTTACAAAAGATACCTATCCAATAAAACACGATTAATCAAAATCTACAAAGAGCTATTAAAGTTCAGCAATAAAAAGAACAACCTGATGTAAAAGCAGGCATAAGACCCGAAATGCTATCTCACCAAAAAAGATGTATAGATGGTAAATAGGCCTATGAAAAGATGTTCATCGTATGTCATCAAGCAAATATGAACTAAAACCACAAGGTACCGATACACACTTAAAAATGGCTACAATCTAGAATTCTGCCAACACCAAATGCCAGTGAGGATGGAGAGCAACAGGAGCTCACACTCAACGCTGAAGAGAACTGCAGAACTCTCGACACATAATAATGTGCTGTAAATCTTTGCAGTGAAAAATGGCTTCTATCATGGCTTCTAGCAGCACAAGGGTGTGTCCCTCAGATGACCTGAGCCCTCCATTACGTAGGTTCCTGAAAAGGCTGGGCACTGTCAGGAGAATTTGCTGCTCCTTCTAGTCAACACATGAACATAAGTCCCTGACCTCAGTTTCTTAGAGTCTTCCTACAAGTGGCTTACTTTTTTTTTCCTGACCCTTCCACTATGTTCATCTGTTTTGTTTCTTAAATTCCACATATGAGTGAAATCCTATGATACTCATCTTTCTCTGACTGACTTCAGAAAAATAAGATAAAAAAAGAGAACTCAAACCATAAGAGACTCTTAAATACAGACAACAAACTGACAGTTGTTGGAAGGGAGGTGGGTGGGGGGATGGGCATTAAGGAGGACACTTGTTGGGATGAGAACTGAATGTTATATGTAAGCGATAAATCAGTGGGTTCTATTTCTGAAACTCCTACTACACTGTAGGTTAACTAACTTGAATTTAAAGAAATAGTTTTTTTTAAAAATGGCTTAGAACTGAGGATATGTATCCCTTAAAAGTCAGAAGAGTCTTTAAGGATCCGAGATCCATTCCTTTGAAATGTAATCATTAGGAACTATAGGGCCTCTTTATCCCAATAACTGTGGGAGGATAGAATCCTAAACCTGATAACTGACAATTTAACAAATGCAACCTGCCTAATCTCATTTACACTTTGTAATTTTTCATTTCTCTGACCCTGCTGCACTCCTGCGCACCATCCCCATTCCATTCTCCCTTTAAAACTCCCAATCACTTTTGCACAAATGGGAATGAGGTTCATCTCTTTCCCCTACTGTCAGTACTTAACGAATAAAATCTATTTTCACCACTTTATCTAATGTTTAGCTGTGTTTGTCTTAGGTAATAGTGTAAATGCAAAATGGTACAGCCACCTTGGCAGACAGGGCGGCAGTTTCTTACAACACCAGACTAACTTTTACCATGTGATCTAACAGTCATGCTACTTGGTATTTACCAAAGTAAGTTAAGAACTTCATACAAAAGCCTGCGCTTAATCGCAGTGTGCACTTAGAAGTGTTCTCAAAAGGCAACAGTTTATTTAATCCAGAACAAATAATTTTAAAAAGTTACCGGATTAAAAATGTAGTTAGACAAATACAAACTATTATTATTTTAAGTTTTCTAAAGTAAGCTATAGTATGGTTATATACACGAGAATATAAAGGAAATGGAAATGTACTAAACATAGGGACTCCCTTCCCTCCCTCTCTCCATGCAATTTAACCCAAGCATTTTTAAAATAATTCTACCATTGATATTTCCCTAAACAGCGTGCTGCTTAAAGTAAAGGCAATGTAATTTTCATTTAATATAAGTGTCTCTTAACACTACATAATGCACTTAAAAATATGTTTTACTTGAGTTGAGGCACAATAAATGTATATTATAGCATCTTACTCAGCTACTGGCAAGAATAGATTGAAAGAGTTGTGGAAAAGCCCTACTATTAGAGTTAAGCCTTCAACAAGGCTTTTAGTAAATGCTTAGCTTCAAGCCCAGATACATGTTCAAAACTTTCAGCTTGTATTTGGCCAATCAGTGTTATCTTCCATTTAAAGTGTTAGGTTGTATAAAGTATTTGTTTATAGCAGTTACCAGTCTGGCAGACTAAATGCTCCCCCAATATATTTAAATTTAATATTTTGTTTTTCTAATGGGATTGTTATTTACCTTTTTCTTACGATATTTTCCAAATTAGATGATAATCATTTATAGACCTAGCACAAAGATAGCAAAGGTACTTAAAAAGAAAATGTAAAAATGTAGACAGAGAGTGTTCTTCCCAGTTTGATCCATTGAGTCATTTACATTCTCTCACCCCATGGTCTTTGAAGTTCACAAAATATATTTTTTAAAGTTACATTGTAGATAATGAAGAAACAATAGCTGTTTACATAAAATTACCTTTAAACAACTGAGCCATCTGGCAGATCTCCTCCCCCCCCCCCTTTTTTTTAATGTATCTGGCAGATTTTGTACCTATGGATTTAGCTTCCCTCTGCCAAATCATCTTGTCTTAAGGACCACAGGATTGTTAAAAGCACCAAATTTACTGGACCATAAGACACAAACAAAATTAAGGACATGTATGCAGTCAGAGAAACAAAGATACCTTCCCTTTGTTCTCCTTCGGCAAATGTGCCCCAAAACGAAAGTTGCAGCATCTTCCTACATACTGACCCACACAGCCCTGCACCTAGAAGGCAGCCAGCCACGCTGCATTCAGAACTGTTGACGATATGCTGCCAAGAGTACAGAAGGCCTTGGCAGTGAAGAGCAACATTTTGAGTGTTTGTACTATGTCCATTGCAGTGACAGCTGCTGAGACAGATTTCAAAGTCTTTTACATTGCCCGTTACCCACGTATTTCTCTCCTTGGCACCTCTTTCAAGAATAGCAAGTGCCAGCTGTTCTTCTGGCCACCAAGACAGTGCATAAAATAGCTTCCCACCCCCAAAATAAATAATAAGAAATAAATAACAGTGACAGGAAGTAAAATCTAAGCTGAGATGGCAACAACCCACCAAAAAAAGTTTCTGTTTGTACCTCCAACTAGCACATCGGTGCTTCTGGCTCACACTTGATCCAAAACATCATGCCGCTCCTAATCTTTCCTGAAAATACAAACAAAACTGAAAAAAAAAATTCTAATAGCCTGACTGTGTTATCTGAGGGCTTGGAGGGATTTCAGTATGTTTCTTAGGGTGCCAGAAAATATCAATATCCTATAAATCTCAGTAGAAATGTGCTGGTTCCTATCCAAACCCTGTTGGTTTCATGAAACAGTTTTTAAAATACTTTGCAATTATATAATAATTAAAATCCAGTTAATGAGGGAAAAACAGCTTTTTAAAAAAATGAGAGCATGTGGGAAAGACCTAGATAAAGATGCCGTGTATATATAGGTTTTCTCTTACTCAACATAAACATGGCACTGATAAAAATAGAGAATAGCATCATGTTTAGTTAAACCTTAAAATACTTATCTATTATTATAAGTTCTCCATAAATATTTAATAAGCTTTCTGGTTCTCCTTTTATAAATATTATTTTTCATACTTTTTTTATCTTTTTGTTTTAAAATAGACTCATAAATACATTAGCATAACATTGAAAAGAGTCTATTTTTACTGAACTCCTACAGTCTGTCAGTAAAAAAAAAGAAAAAAAATTAAGTTAAACTTCCCTGTTGGTTTTAAGTTTTACATTGGAAGTGCATACTCTTTTAATGATTTTGATAAAATCCCATTAAACACATTGCAATATTTATTGAAATTAAAATGTGAATTGATAAACATTTTGCAGCTTTTCTATCTCTGATTCTGTATGATTTTGATAGAATGCCTGTCATTCAATGTCAGTCTTAAATTGACTGAAGATAATGAGGATATTCTTTCCAGTTTTACTAATTCTTGGTTATGTTTCAGTGCCTACTTACTATATTAAAGGAATACGTAAAATATGGAGATACATCTGAACAAGTGAGCCAGTGGCCCAATAATATGAACAGCCCCTTAAGGAATGATTGTACTGCTCATTTACTATGTTTTAAACTTCATTCTAATTTAAGACTTATTCGGGAAAACAGGAGAATGAATCAAAATTCTTATTGCACACATGGGATTAAAATTAGACTGTACATTTAAAAATCTGCATAGTGTCTGAGTCTTCACAAATGTGGGCTTTTCATTCCTGTCTACCAGATTGTTATTTTTTTTTTCTTATTGTTTTATTTTCTTAAAAGTTACCCAATTTTTTCATTCAAAGGAGTCAGGCATTGATTCATCCAATACCCATTTCATTCTTCTCTTAAAGACGTTTATTCATCTCATATGTAACGCCCTGTTCCTTTCCCTCATAGTTAAAAGCTTGCCTGTTTCTCAGTTTGGTTTTATAAAAGCTATCATATTACCTTTGGAAAGTAAAGGATCCTCCACTTAAGCCCTTTTACTCTCATCAGTGATGTGTGTCCACCACCCCCCACCAAGCCTCCTCTCAAAATAGTAACATTTTTAAAGCTTGTATTCTTGAAATTTGCAAGCCTGTAAGCTTCAAAAGTTGAAGCAATTGGCTTAAAGTGTCTCTAAAATTATAAATGCAAAAGTGATATTCATGTCTGGTACTACAATAAATGTCAACTGTCAAATGGTGGTCTGACTGAACATCATACAAACCTGGCCTATATAGGAACATGCATGGTTTTAAGACACTTGAGCCACAGGCTTAGCATCTTGCATTTAAGGAGGTTTACGTGACCTTCTTTAAACATCATATGGGATGTATTTTTAGTGTCAATTTCTCCTTAGCAAAAATATTTTGAAAATGAAGCAATCAGTTTGAGATTGACTTGAATTTACTAAATCCATATACTTTTGAATTCTGATTTCTTTTTTCTTTTTCCTTTTTTTTCCTGGAGTGATAGATTAAGACTAGGAGAGTCCTCTTTTGTTAATAGCTCAAGGCTTAAGCTTTGAAAACCGGGAAATAAGATTTGTTTTTTTGTTAGCTTTGTTTTTTGTTTTTGGTACACAACATTTTTGTTTTTCACACTGTTCCTGGCTTCTGCTCCAGAGGTTCTTTGTCATAGAGATAAGACACTTGTACCTCTGAGGAATGAGACTTATCACCTCTGGAATTCATTCTGTAGATACAGCAACAAAAAACTCCTCTCTAGCTTCTTGGTTGAGAATGTCAGAACAATTATACTATATCCGATTTTCCAATACTTTTGTAATTTAAGAAGTATTTAGCACCTAGTACTTAACAGACATATTAGCCACAGTATCTCTAAGTTTATAACTACACTCTGCTTTATTCATTCAAGGACACTAAAAGTCAAATGACCTAAGAGATTTGCCCCAGAATAGCTACTAATAAATAGCTACTAACAGAAAAACAAAGCTTTGAGGGGCAGCTGGGTAGCTCAGTCAGTTAAGCATCCCATTTCGGCTCAGGTCATGACCTTACAGTTTGTGAGTTTGAGCCCCACATCAGGCTCTCTGCTATTGGCTGAAGTCCCCACTTTGGATCCACTCTCCGCCCACCCCGTCCCTCCCCTGCTTGTGCTCTATCTCTCAAAAATAAATAAAAACATTAAAAGAAAGAAAAACAAGGTTTTGAACACATATCTAGTTTTAAAGACTATATATTTTTAAATCTGAATTTAGTTTGGAAAGGGGACTGGATTTAAGGGTAGGTGGTTATAGAGACTTCAGCTATCCAGCAGTAATTCAGATTATGCAAGACATACACTAATCCATTAGCGTTTATTAAAATAAAATATAGACTTTGAAATATAGTTGAAATGTAATTTATGACAAGTTTCCATTTTAATAGCAGAGGTAGAAAAAATATTTTACCATAAAATCCTGAAAGTAGAATTAAGTATTCTGTGGTAAATCCTGGACTAGTTTAGCCATAATTATCTGTTCAATTGTGGCAAATATGAGGTCTGGCTGCAGTTTTTTGTAAGAAGAGTTTCTTCCTTAAAAGGGAATTTTAGAAAGACAGTGTTTTTTCTTCAACTGAGAAATAGATCTGAATAATCAGGCTTTTGTCTTCCTCAGAAAGATATAACTTGAGACCAAAATCTTTTACTGGCATTGTCTCTTCTGTTGGAATCTCAAGGTATACTTAACCTAAGCATTTCACATACTTCTCAGAAGTTTCTTTGTCTTACATGTAATTTCATGGATATTATTTTCTCAACTACTGGGGCAAGAATACCAAGACCATGTTATATGTATTTCCAAGTTAGAAGTTTAAGCATGTCATGAGACTTTTTATACTCTTAATACTAATCCAAAAATGTTTCTGAGCTATTCAGTATTCTGTGCCAAAAAAAGAAAAAAAAAAAAAAGCCTTTTCCTTAGGTATATGTTTAATGGAAACGAGTTTTGTCATAAATAAGAAATGACACATTGGCTTTAATGTGAATATATGAAAACAAAGATTATCGGTATTGAAATAAAGTTTGAAATTTGATGCATTATAAAATAAAGCTAAAATTTGAAATTTTGGAATTGGGTTTTCACTTCTCATTCCAATATGCTAAATGTATCTTGTAAATAATTTATTTGTGGCTTTTCTCTTAAGGATGTATCTTACATTTCAAAAATCATGAGCTTTTGTTTGAGATGTCATCACCTCACATGGATTACTGAAACTCAGTTCACAAGCCATGATCGTTCTGTTTGTTCAAGGATGTAGAAAGAAGACAGCTTGATTTTGTAAAGCTAGACTGCTGAGCAGTAAAATAGCTATGCTTTAGCTCATGATTGTATCTAAATGGAATCAGCAGTGAGAGAATAAGCAAATCAAACTATGTCCAAAAGGACCCCTCAAAAATGTTCACTTCTGGGCAGCCTTAGAATACAATGTAAAGTCATTACTATAAAGGCCTGGTATATATCCTAGGGGCAGGTATTGTTGCTTGTCCCTTCCTACTGCACATGATGACATAAGGAACTCACAACATGTTCATTAAGCTGCATGTATGGTACCTCTCAATCGTTAATGTAGGAAGATTAAAGGCAGTTTGGGAATAAAATGAAATCAGAGTTCGAAGACCTTTGGCTTCACAGTCTCACAATATGGTATTGGAAAATCAAAGCTACTGTTAGCCATGTTTTGGCATACTTGTATGTTTAATAGGAACATTTTCCCCCATTACATATCTCACTATTATTCATCAGTCAGTCTCATTCAGCATTACCCTGCTTACCTGCTGATTTATTAACTACATAAAACAATTGATATATTTAGAATGTTTCAAAGGAACACTTGAGGTTAACTCAATTTACCTGGATTGTATCTTACCTATTCTAAACATCCATAGAATGCGAGGGGATCCAGTGAAATCTAGAATGAACTTAATTTTTACAGATATAAAAGTACACAGAAGTGTAGTAGGAGGAATTGAATCCTTAGTTTAAACATGTCACATCTTCAAGTTAGTGGGAATTGAGACTCTTTTTAGGTATAAAAAACATACTTTAGATATGCTAGATTACATGGAAAAATTACCTGGAAAAAAAATGACCGGACCAGCATTTGATATTTTTGGTTTTTTAAATTTTAGCCATTTTAATATTTATGTAGTGCTACTGATTGCTGTTTTAACTTATAATACCATGACCTACAGTGTGGGCCATCTTTTCATCTGCTTATTGCCATCTGTCTATGTAATTTTTCCCATACAGTCTTGAGGAAGTCAGTGACCTACTCTGGATCCTGGAAAGTTGGACAAGCAAAGAAATTCCTATATAGAAAAGTGAGATGCCAAGACATTCATGAAGATAATGAAGGATGTTTAAAACTATTTTAAATTATAAAAATTAAATTGTAAATATTGGATTACTAATCCCTGAATGTGGGAATATTGTAATCAGTAATTGTAATTTATTAGACTAATTCTTTGAAAACCTGGGGCCCAATAGTCTTTCTCTATACCTTGTCTGTGTGATACTAATATCCACACGTCCCTTGCTCATTTGTAAAACTTGATCCAGCTCTGACTTTTACCCCTCTTTTTTCTCATAATCTTGTATTCCATTGGTTTTTTTTTTCACAGTCTCAAAATTATCAGTTATTGGAAGTATAGATTATGATCATACAGTTTACCTTTTTGAGTATAAAAAGAAAGGTAAACATTTCCACTTCCTACAGTAACAATAGTCCACAGTGGAGCAGCTGATGATGCTGCCACATGCTGGGAAAAATATTTCACTGACAGATTTTGTCATCTGGATTATTGCAAATGACATTGAGGCAATTGGTCTGGTAAGTTTCCAAATGCATTTCTGACAAAGCCAATCATGTGAATATGTCAAATCAGTTGTGCGCTATTTTAACTTAGATCCCAATCCTAAAATGTATTTCCACCGTTAGGATTTTGTAGTATATACACAAATAGTGAATAATGATTCTGAATAAAGATTAATGGAACTGTTGGGAAAGCTTATTCACTATAACATGCTGTTACTTATTGATGAACTTTGGTCAACTTACCTTCTGCCAACTATTAGTGAAATTGCTCTTTAGTGAAATTTATTACCCAAATCACTTTTTCTATTTCAGTTTAATTTCTAATTCTGTCAGAATATTAATGTTTGGTCCCTTTAAGGGATGTTTTCTCAATCCTATGTCCTGATTTACTGCCATTGAGGTTGGGTTCACTTCCCAGTATACTTTTTTTCCAGACAGTGCAGACATGGGAGTTGTTGACAAGATGATGGTGTATTCATTGTGGTAAACAGTACCTCTAGGAGTCTGGAAAGGGAACATAACAGCTGATTTATTCTCGCACCTATAAAATATGTCAATTAAAGATACCTGGTGAGCTGCATAGGTAGAGAAAATAAAATTTAACAGAACTAAGGTTGAAGTACAGGGAAGCACAGAACTGAACAATAGAAAAAATAAAGAAGCCTGTGAAACCATTAGAATAAATAAACCTAAATACCTACCTATTTTTTAACAGGTTGTTGAAAATTTAATGCATAAAACACAAAACAAGTAGATCATTGAACTCAAATTTCAAGTGGATATACGTTCAGTTTGTTTTGCTATTATGTATCCATATGCTATAACCTCACTTTAGCTACCTACCCTTAAAAAATATACTTGGTATGTTTTTATATTTTACTGTTTTTTTTTTCTCTTAGAAAGGAATATTTCCTCTCTTTTCTTCTGAGAGCTCTAAATTTCATTCTACTTAATCCATAATTGTTCCTTGCTTCCATAGAAGCATGTTCTAATCTCACTTTGAACACCTTTGATAGTGTATCATGTTGTGTACCATTGTCCCTCGTTTGACTATTAATTTCTTTCTTTTTCAATATATGAAATTGATTGTCAAATTGGTTTCCATACAACACCCAGTGCTCATCCCAAAAGGTGCCCTCCTCAATACCCATCACCCACCCTCCCCTCCCTCCCACCCCCCATCAACCCTCAGTTTGTTCTCAGTTTTTAACAGTCTCTTATGCTTTAGCTCTCTCCCACTCTAACCTCTTTTTTTTTTTTTTTCCTTCCCCTCCCCCATGGGTTTCTGTCAAGTTTCTCAGGATCCACATAAGAGTGAAACATATGGTATCTGTCTTTCTCAGTATGGCTTATTTCACTATTAATTTCTCAAGAGCCAGTCCTTGTCCTATTTATATTTACATTCCAGTTTTCCTCTACCAACTAATACAAGTCAGATTTAAAAACAAAATCCTCCAGTAATTTAGTTCCATTCCTTCTGTAAGGGCGTGGGGGTGGAAATTGTGAATATAATCTTACAGAAGAATAGCCTATGATATTTTTTTTTAAATAATATCCTATCATGTACAAACACAGACAAATGAGTAGGTAGAATCAGAAGTCACTGTGAATTTTGTCTCTTGGCCTCAGCCTTTACAGAAATTCTGTGTTATATAATATACAGTGAAGCCATTTAGAAAACACCACTGGTATGATTTCTAACCACAACCTTTGACCCCAGGCAACATGCCCAAGACCTGCTATGAATTAACAGTGAGTCAACTCAGTACTGTACTATTAGGGAACGAATTTTTAGGATCTGAGCAGAAAGACTTCTCAGAAATTCTAATTCCTTACTAAGTGGAAAAAATAAGGAGAAAAAGTATTTTAAATAAATTAAAGTCTTGTGAGCGGATATGAATAAAGCATTGACTAACCTTCTGATTCTCCCAGCAAGATTTCTGTGAGTCCCAAACTTCTTTTGGAAAAGCTAATTTTTTCTAGTGACTTAGCATAAGGGAACTAAACCATTACAGATAATGTCTTAATTTAGAAAACAGTATTGTTACTTTTATACTGTTTTAGACTAAAAATGCTAGTATAATGGTAGGGACTTGTTTTAGGAAAATTCACGTGGACAGTGGAAAAGAAACTCTGCAAAGAGGGAAAAGCAGAGTTTCCAACCCTTCTTCTTGCCACCTTCAAAACTGAGGTGATATAATTGAACAATTAATTATGACAGTGCCCCAAGTTTTACTGGAAATAAATCTTGTGTGGCTAGGTTCTCTATTTTTCTTTATTTTCATATCTCGTAAGTGCTGCAAGCTAAAAACAGGTGGTAGTAACATTATTTAAAAAAATGATTTTGGCCACTGAACCATTGGTATATTTAGCATTATAGCCTATGTAATCTCTACAAAACACTCATCACATAAATGAAGAAATATTCCCTTATTTTTTTCCCTATGTCTTGTGAGTAGAAATCTTGGTATCAGTTGTTATATCTTTAGTTCTCACACAGGGTTTCTAATTCCTGTAAAGCTGTTACTGAGAGACAGGAATTAATTAACCCCTTGGATTAATAATTGGGTGAGATGAAAATATTTACAACTCCACTTTGTCTATTTAAGAGACTGCCACTGTATTTATTAGAAGGATCAGGTGTTGGCTCTCATTTCCTGCCTGCTAACTGACTCCAGAGAGGCCAAGCTAAGATGGTCAGATCCCTCTCAGCCTCTTGGGTATACAAAGAGGACACAGTAATATTGGAGTAGGGGAGGAAGGAAGGTGCAAATGATTAATATGCCCTTCCCTCAAACCACAGCGTCTTTTGCTATTGAACATTTTGGCTTTGTTCTATTAATAAATCTTTTAGAGAGGGGAAGGATATCTAATGCTTACTGAACTCGTACGGTTATTCAGCCATGGCATAAAACAGATGAAAGAAAATGGTAGGCTGATTCATTATAGCAATATCAAATGACTGTTTTAATTCTCTAGTGTTGTGTAACAAACTATTCTAAAACTTTAGTGGGTTAAAACAACTATAATCATTTATTATTCTCATGAAATTTGCAATTTGGTCAGGACTTAATGGGAAAAGTTCATTTCTGCTCTGTTTACGTTAGCTGGGGTTGCTTAACTGAAAAGCAAAAGATCTACTTCCAAGATGATTCACTAACATGGTTGCCAGTTAGTGTATGTAGGATGTGGTTGGGAACTCAGCTTGGACTGAAGTTTGAGGGTCTCAGCTATTGTTTTATGCATCTTGCTTTGTGGTCTGGGCTTTCTCACATCATATCCGTATTTCAACATCACCCATCCTAAGAAAGAGTCAGCAGAAGCTTTATCATTTTCTATGACCTAACTTCATAAGTTCCAATAGCCACTTCCAGTCTACTTTAATAGTTGATGCAATTGTAAAAACTCTCCCAGTTTCAGCAAGAGGAGAGATAGAATACAGTAACAAGATTCTGGAAGAGTCTCTGGAAAGGGAAATATTGTAAGGTTATTTTTAGAAAAAGAAATCTGATTCTACTGGGAGTGGTGTAAGGGATAGATATTAGAATTTAAATAATCATGGTACCTGATTAAGCGGTCTGGGTCCCTGAGTCCAGCAGCGGACCTGGAGTTTGGCATGGAAGATGGAACTGAAGTACAGGAGTATAGCTACAAACTAAAATTCACAAGGATGACCTGGAACTAACACCAGTCTCTCTCCAGAACTTGGATCTGTCTCTCACTGCTTCCAGGCCTCCAAATTTGATGGTGCAGGTGAAATGCAGAAATGGTGATGCACTGTGCCAAGGACCGGTACCCAAACTGGTCCAGGAATTAGAAAAACTGAAGGAGGCAGAATAACCAGTATGAATTGGAACAGTTAATGACACAGCTGCTACTTCACTGCAACAAAGCGCTACAGTATATCCCACACAAGGTACATGAGCTACAGCATCCTTCTGAGTGAAAACATGTCTGTTGTTTCAATTCCACATTCCACATTCCACATCTCACAATAGTGTTCTTGTAGCCAACTCTAACTCAGAACCATCCAGAGAGGACAACTGTAGTTCCATCTTAACTAAAATGATACAATACAAAGCTGGTATAGCCTAAAATATGGTCCATTTTCATGGTGTGCCATGTGCACTTAAAAAGAGGCTATATTAAGGGTTCCTGGATGCTTAGTTGGTTAAGGGTCCAACTCTTAATTTTGGCTCAGGCTGTGATCTCATCTCTTTCTCCCTGTCCCTCTCCCTCTCCGCCCCTCCCCCTGCTCATTCTCTATTTCTTTCTCTCTCCCTCTCAAAATAAATAAACATTTAAAAAATAGGTTATATTACAACGTGATGGAGCTAGAGAGTATAACGCTAAGTGAAATCAGTCAGAGAAAGACAACCACCATAAGAGTTTACTCATATGTGGAATTGAAGAAACAAAACAAATGAGCAAAGAAAATAAGACAAACCAAGAAAAAGAGTCTTAACTACAGAGACAAACTAATGGTTACTAGAAGGGAGGTTGGTGGGGGATGAGTGAAATACGGAAGGGGATTAAGAGTACACTCATCATGATGAGCACCAAGTAATGTATAGAATTGTAGAATCACTATATTGTACACTTGAAATGAATATAACACTATTAACTATACTGGAATTATTTTTTAATTAAATAAAAGAATTTAATAATAGGCTATATTGTTTGTATTCATGATTAGTTATATAAGTCTCCTTTATTCATTATGTTGTAGTTTTTCTCTAAGATTATTGACTTGCTGAAACTTGAGAGAATGTATCATGTCAATCGATGTATTACTGTTTCTGCTGGCATGGTTTGTTTTCTGCTTTGAACAAAAGTTGCTGGTTGTTATTGGATATAAATATACCTGTATTGTAAATGTAGTCTTTAATGTTATAATGTATCCTTCTTTGTTTTTTTTAATGTTTATTTTTATATTTTGAGATAGAATAGGAATGCACATGAGCAGGGGAGGGACAGAGAGAGTGGGAGAGAGAGAAGGAATTCTCAAGTGGCTCTGTGCTGTCAGATCAAAGCCTAATCTGGGGCTTGATCTCAGAACTGTGAGATCATGACCTGAGCTGAAATCAAAAGTTGGATGTTTAAGTTAGTGAGCCATCCAGGCACACCCCCTTGTTTCTTTTAATAGTTTTTGTATGATTTCTGTCCTAACAGATATCAATTGCATCTTTCTCTTGGCATTTCCCTTGAATGTCTTTTTTTCATCTTTTAAATTTTTAATTCTTCCAAATATCTTTAAGTGAGATTCATATAAATGGCAGAATGTTGAATTAGCTTTGTTAACCAATCAGAAGTTGCTCTTAAAATTGTGTTAGGTGAGTTAAGCCAACTTACATTGTTATATGTGGTCATTTATATCATATTGCTTTCTTTTCTTTTGTCTCCCCAGAATCTAAGTTGAAGTAATAGCCTTTTTATCCCAGTTAATACCTACATATATCCTCCCTTCTTCCTCCACTTCTAACAAATTTAGCATATGCACATTGGCAAAGTATACAGTATTGCTAGCCATAATTTAGTCTTAGGTAAACAGCTAAATATATATTTAATACCATCCCTTTTTAATGTCAGTGTATCCTGATTTTTTTTTTTCGTTTTTTGGCTTATGTTTGTAGATGTTTCACTAAGGAATTATGGGAATGTCTGTATATTCTATTCAGTTTATCTGAAGCTTCCTCATTAAAAAGTTTCTTTCGACTAGATAAAAAGTATGGCTGACAATTTCTTGAATTATCATGTTATTTCAATATCTTGTACTATGCTGAAAAATATGACAATTTGAAGTTCTTTCAGTTATAAATGACTTAATCTTTATACATGAATGCCTTAAGGATTTTTTTTCATGTTTTTTCAAAATCTCATAGTTTGACAAGTTTGACTTGTCTTAGAATTCTTGGTTGATTTAGCAGTGCTCTCTGAGTATGTAGCCTCCAGTTATCTTTTAGGTCAGGAAGTTTTTCTGGAGTTCTACTTTTGTTATGTTTCATTGTTTGAGTGTTTTGTTCTTCAGGATTTCTGTCTGTATCTCTCTCGTTCTCCCTCCCCCCTCCCCCCACCCTGTATATGTATTTTTTCTATAAATATATGTAGTGTTTATTAATCTTTATCTTCTATATCTAAATTATATTGTTTTCATTTTTAAACTTTCGTAACTTCAATCTTTCTTCTTTCAATAACGTCCTTTTATTTACTGTTTTTTGTAATTTAGCTTTAATTTATGAAATGAATTTTTAATTTATTTTGACTACTCCTTTTATCAAATCTTTTCCTCTAATCTCTTTTCTGAATTGTGATGTTCTTTCACAGCATCTATCATTTTTTAAGTTTTTATTTTAATCACACTGTGCTTATCACAAGTGTACTCCTTAATCCCCATTACCATTTAACCCATTCCCCCAACCCCTCTCTCCTTTGGTAAACATCAGTTTGTTCTCTATAGTTAAGAACCTGTTTCTCGGTTTCTCTCTTTTTCCCCCCTTTGTTCATTGGTTGTGTTTCTTAAATTCCACATATGGATGAAATCATATCATATTTGTATCTGACTTATTTTGCTTGGCATTATACTCTCTACTTCCATCCATGTCATTGCAGTGGCAAGATTGCATTCTTTTTTATGGCTGAGTAATATTTCATTGTATATATATATGCCACCTCTTTATCCATTAATCAATCAGTGGACACTTGGGCAGCTCCTGTATCTTGGCTATTGTAAATAACACTGCTATAAACATAGTTGTGTGTGTATCACTGTGAATTATTATTTTTATGTTCTATGGGTAAATATGTGGTAGTATCATTGCAGGATTGTAGGGTAGTTACATTTTTAACTTTTTGAAGAACCTCCATACCATACTGTTTTCCAGAGTGGATGTAACAATTTGTATCCCCATCAGTAATGCAGAAGTGTTCCTTTTTCTCCACAACCTCACCAGCACCTATTGTTTATTATGTTGTTGATTTTAGCCATCATGACAGGTGTGAGGTGATGACTCCTTTAGTTTTAATTTGCATTTCCCTGGAGATGAGTGATGTTGAGCCTCTTTTCATATAATGGCCTCTCTCTATGTTGTCTTGGGAGAAATACCTGTTCATGTCTTCTGCCCATTTTTCATTTATTTGTTCCTTGGGTGTTGAGTTTTATAAGTTCTTTATATATTTTGCATACTCTTTATCAGATATGTCATTTGCAAATATCTTTTTCTATTCCAGAGGTTACCTTTTAGTTTCATTGATTTTTTCCTTTTCTGTGCAGAAAGTTTTAATTTTGATTAAGTCCCAATAGTTTATTTTTGGTTTTATTTCCTTTGCCTTGATAGAAGTATCTAGGAAAAAAATGTTGCAGCTGATGTCAGAGAAATTAGTGCCTGTGCAATAGACAAAATAAATTGTAGGAATTTTTTTGGTTTCATGTCTCTCATCTTTAGGTCTTTAATCCATTTTTGACTTTATTTTTGTGTATGGTATAAGAAAGTGGTCCACTCTCATTCTTTTACATGTTGTTTTCCAGTTTTCCCAACATCATTTGTTGAAAAGACAATATTCTTTCCCATTGGATATTCTTTCCTGCTTTGTCAAAGATTAATTGACTATTTAGTTGCAGGTTCATTTATGGGTTTTTTATTTTGTTCCATGAATTTATGTGTCTATTTTTGTGCTAGTATTATATTGGTTTGATCACTACAGCTTTGTAATAGAACTTGAAGTCCAGAATTGTAATGTCTCCAGCTTTGCTTTTCTTTTTTTCAAGATTGCTTTGGCTATTCAGGGTCTTTAGTGGTTCCATACAAATGGTTTGTTCTAGCTCTGTGAAAAATGCTGTTGATATTTTGATAGGGATTGCATTGAATGTGGAGATTGCTTTGAGTACTAGGGTAGACATTATAACAATATTTGTTACTCCAATTCATGAGCATGGAATGTCTTTTCATTTCTTTGTGTCATCTTCAACTTCTTGCATCAGTATTTTATAGTTCTAAGTACAAGTATTTCACCTCTTTGGTTAGGTTTATTCCTAGATGTCTTATTATTTTTGGTACAATTTCAGTGGGATTGTTTTCTTAATTCTTTCTGCTGTTTCATTTTTGTTGTATAGAAATGTAACAGAATTTTTTAGGGGCGCCTGGGTGGCGCAGTCGGTTAAGCGTCCGACTTCAGCCAGGTCACGATCTCACGGTCTGTGAGTTCGAGCCCCGCGTCAGGCTCTGGGCTGATGGCTCAGAGCCTGGAGCCTGTTTCCGATTCTGTGTCTCCCTCTCTCTCTGCCCCTCCCCTGTTCATGCTCTGTCTCTCTCTGTCCCAAAAATAAATAAACGTTGAAAAAAAAAATTAAAAAAAAGAAAATTTTTGCATGTGTGTGATAAGATCTTTTAAAATATGTTGTCTTAGCAACTTTGTTTTTTTTTTTATATATGAAATTTATTGTCAAATTGGTTTCCATACAACACCCAGTGCTCATCCCAAAAGGTGCCCTCTTCAGTACCCATCACCCACCCTCTCCTCCCTCCCACCCCCCATCAACCCTTAGTTTGTTCTCAGTTCTCAACAGTCTCTTATGCTTTGGCTCTCTCCCATTCTAACCTCCTTTTTTTTTTTTTTTTTGTTCCCCTCCCCCATGGGTTTCTCTTAAGTTTCTCAGGATCCACATAAGAGTGAAACCATATGGTATCTGTCTTTCTCTGTATGGCTTATTTCACTTAGCATCACACTCTCCAGTTCCATCCACGTTGCTACAAAAGGCCATATTTCATTTTTTTCTCATTGCCACGTAGTACTCCATTGTGTATATAAACCACAATTTCTTTATCCATTCATCAGTTGATGTCTTAGCAACTTTGAAATACACAATATAGTATTGTTAACTATGTTTCTCATGGTATATTGTGTTCTCAGGACTTATTTATCTTATAAGTGGTAACTGGTACCGTTTGAATAATTTCATCTACTCTGTCTGCCCCATTTCCCCAAACCCTGTTTCTGACAACCATCAATCTGTTCTCTGTATCTGTGAATTCTGTTTTGTTTCATTAAGAGTCCATATGTAAGTGATTTCCTGCAATATTTCTCTTTCTCTGACTTCTTTCATTAAGCATGGTGCCCCGCCAAAGTTCATCCATGCTGTTGCAGGATCGCAAGATATCCTTACATTTTATGTCTCAATAATACTCCACTGTATGTATACACCACATGTTATTTATCCAACTATCCTTTGATGGACACTTACATTGTTTCCATTTCTTGACTATTGTCAACAAGCTGCAACATACATGGGAATACCATTATCTCTTAAAATAGCAATTCCATATCTCTGGGGTAAATACCTAGAAATAGAATTGCTCCATCATGTGACCATTCTATTTTTAATTTTTTGAGGAACTTCCATACTGCTTTCCACAGTGGCTGCATCAATTTATATTCTTACCAACAGTGCACAAGGGTTTCTTTTTTACCACAATCTTAGTGAGTATTTGTTAGTTATTATATTTTTTAATAACAGTCATTCTAACTGGTGACAGATAACATCTCATTGTGGTTTTGATTTCCATTTCCCTGATAATTAGTGACACTGAGCATCTTTCCAAGTATCTGTTGGCCATTTGTATATCTGGAAAAATGTTTATTCAGTTCCTCTGCACATTTTTATTGGATTTTTTTTCTTTTGAATTGTCTGAGTTCTTTTATATATTTTGGATTTAACCCAATATTAAATATATGATTTGAAATATTTTCTCCTGTTTACTGCATTGATTTTTCACTTTTTTAATCATTTCCTTTGTCACACAAATTTTTTTTTTTATTTGATACAGTTTTACTTGCTTATTTTTGCTTTTGTGGTGTTTTGTGTCAAATCCAAAAACAAATTGCCAAGATCAGTGTCAAGAAGATTTGTGTATGTTTTCTACTGGAGTTTTATGATTTCACATCTTACATTCATATTTTTAATCCATTTTGAATTTATTTTTGTGTATGGTATAAGACAGGGATCCAGTTTCATTCCTTTGCATGTGACCATCTAGTTTTCTGAGCTCCATTTATTGAAGAGATTATTCTTTCCTCATTGTATATTTTTGACTCTTTTGTCATAAATGAATTGACTATTTAGGCATAGGCTTACTCCTGGGCTTGCTCCTCTCTTGTATTTATCTGTTTATCTGTTTTCATGCCAATGGCATACAGTTTTGATTACCATAACTTTGTAATATATTTTGTAATTAAGAAATACAATGCCTGTAGCTTTGCTCATCTTTGTCAGATTTCCCTCAGTTCTTCAGGGTCTTTTGTGTTTCCATGCAATCTTAGGATTCTTCTATTACTGTGAAAGAAGACAGGAATTTTGTTTGGGATTGTATTGAATCTGTATGTTGCTTTGAATATTATGAACATTTCAACAGCATTAATTCTTCCCATCTAAGATCTCTGAACATTTTTCCATTTATTTGTGTCATCTTCCTTTTCTTCCTTTGATGTCTTAGAGTTTGCAGTGTTCAAGTCTTTCACCTCCTTGGATAGATTTATTCCTAGGGATTTTATTCATAGCAACTTTCCTGTAAGTCTAAAATCCCTTCATAATAAAAAGTGAAAGTAAATAAAATCTCCACAATAATCCTGATGTTGCCTGGTTGATACTGGTACAGAGTAGATGCGTTAGGTACTCTTCTATAATGATTCTCAATGATCCTTGCCTTCTCATATTTACACCTTTGTGGAGTCCCCTCCCCTGAGTGTATGCTATTTCCAGTGGTTTGTTTTTAATATATATAATATGGCAAAAGTGATGTGATTTCACCCAATATTCAATTATAGAAGACTTTGATTTTCATCTTTCTGGTATTTTTCCATTCTTCTCACATGGTTGCTGTGATGGAGAGGACCACTAGAAGGGAAATGAGGGTGGTCTTTGGCCAACAGCCAGAAAACAGGATTTCATTCAACAGCCTGCAAAGAACAAAATCCTGTCAACAGACACTGAGTGAGCTTGGAAGGGGACCTGATCCTTTTGAACCTTGAAATGAATGCAGCCTCCTGAGACCATGAATCAGAGAGGTCATGCCTGATTCCAGACCCACAGAAAGTGTGAAATCATAAATGGGTGTGTTTTAAAGTGCTTGATTTTGGTGTATTTTTTTCCCACAGCAACATATAATTAGATACAGTTAGGAAAAAAAGAAACAAGATAGAAATCTGAAAGCCAGAACTTGAATGTGAACTATTTACAATGGAAGGATGAAAATCAATAGAAGACTCGGGGAAAAAAGCGGCATTACCATGGGTGACATTTCAGAAGTATGGAAGGAAAGGAGGCAAAGTTCTAACCTCTCCCCACACCCAAAGCTTAAAACTGATTCAACCAGACTTCAAAGAAATCACTATATATGATGTATACTTTAATACTTAAAAAATCATTTTTGAGTCATATTTAGAGTCTGAGTCATGTTCTGTTTTTACTTAAATATTTGGGGGGTCACACATGCTTGGATTTTGAATACTAGTTCTGTGGTATGCACTTTGTAAATATGATTACAAAAATAAGCTGAAGAAGATGGGGAGAAAAAGAAAGTCTTTTTTCATCTTATGCATTATGCTTCTTAAATTCAGTTCCCTTAATTTTAACAATTGGGTTGATTGTCTTTTTTCAATTTTGGACTTTGTCTAATATGTCTGTATTGTTAGGATTCTTCTCCTTTTATCTCAAAAAAAACAAATCACCTCTGCCAGGTTAATTAAGTTTCTGCCTTAATATGTAGACTCTGTATATACTGTTACTAATTTTAATTAAATAATGAATAAACATAGCCATGATCATGGGAAAAAAAACCCTCAAAACGCTATCAGTAAAAATACCATACTTAGAAAAATAATCTGGAACAGTTTTTCCTTTCCCATGTAACATTAAACTTTGCTTATCACCAATTTTTCTCTATTTGTGCCCAACATATAATCCTAAACTGGGCTAACAATTTATATATCTATATCTCTATATCTATATATCTCTATATCTAGATATAGATATATAAACACACACACACATATATATATGTATGTCTATGTTTGTATATGTGTGTATATGTCTGTGTGTGTGTATATATGTGTGTGTGTGTGTACATGTACATAAACATACATTTACACACATATACACACACGCTCTTGGATACTAGGGAAATGATGGAAGATACCTGGCTCTTTTGGAATAAAACTCTCACCAGTTTAGAAAGTCTCATTGAGGGTAGGCATTTACATAGGTGGATATACAAAAGATAGTACACTTTACTCACCTCTTACTATAATCCTTCTTGTATCTTTTTACCCAAACCATAAATTCACCTCTTATAGGCACTCTACCCAGCATCAAATGTAACTCTCAAGGATGTTTAATGTTGTGCAGGTTTGTGTCATTCAATAATAAAATATATTTTTAAATTTAGCTACTGCAAAGAATATTTCATGCTTTTAGAACATTCATTTAAAAAATTAAGCTTCTAAAATTGAATCTGTCATCGTATTTTTTGGATAAGAAGACACACTTCTTCAATCGCTGTGTGCTCTTTTCCTGTACTATTTAATTATCCATTGAAAACCAAAAAAAGTTACTATTATTTACTCATCCAAATTTAGCAAAAACTTCATATTTGTTCATATTTTCTCATCTGTTTTTTATTTTTTTGTACTTTGCCACACATTGTTTTTATTTCTAGGAAAAGCCTCCACTATTTCATTATCCTTTGTTTCAAGAGGACGTCACAGCACAAAATGGTCCAATCTTTAAGCCCCAGCTAAGTAAGTAGGTGTAGGGAGATGATCCATACTGGTAAAGGGGATACATTTCTCATGAATTTGAACTTGAGACTCAGAAAATCAAGTTAATTCTGGACGGCAGTGTGAAAAGCAGTAATAAGTGTAGCCTCCTGAACCAGACGACTCAGTTTGGTTCTTTTCTTTATCACATAATTGATGTCTGTTTCCACATATGTAAATCAGTAATAATAAAAGTACTTGTCTCTTGGGGTTCCTGTGAGGATTACATAGGGTAAAATATCTGTAGAGTACCTGGAAGTTATTACATACTCTATAACTGATGGTTGTTACTGTTACTTTTGTTTTGTTGTTGCTTAAGAATACTATAGACCAAAAATTAGAGCAAGTGTACCTTCATTTACAGAAAATAAGAAATAACTAAATTGATGGTATTGGAGTCCTTGTCTTCTGTTGTCTTCGATGTCTAGTAAATTCCTCTGTTGGTGTCCCGTGAGCCACTCTGCTAGTCTCATAATAAGACTTTTTTGTGTGCTTAAGATTATTTTAATACATCTTTTCAAGCAGAAGAGACATACCTAAAATGAGAAACTTAACATATACTCACAATAATATCTACATTATTCTTTTTTAAGTTTATTTATTTTGAGCGAGTGAGAGGGCACAAGTGGGGGAGAGGCAGAGAGAGGGAAAGAGAGAATCCAAGCAGGCTCTGTGCTGTCAGTGCAGAGCCAGATGTGGGGCTTCAACTCGCAAACTGAGATCATGACCTGAGCTGAAACCAAGAGTTAGACACTTAACCATCTGAGCTACCCAGGCATCCCATGAATTCATTTTTTTAATCCATCAACTAGCCTGTGATTTCTTACAACATTTTATTATATTTAAGGAAGACAAAACTATGAGACTATAAGTTACATTTGTTTATGGCATTATTTGCTTTCCCTTAGATAATAAATATGCTCTTTATATTTAGATAATAGAATGACTTATCATTCTATTAACATTGAAATCTTATTGACCCTGTCTCAGTGGAGCAGCTAATGAATGGACACTTGTGATGATGAGAAATTATGTCACAGTGCACATGATTTTGATAAACACATCATTTTATTTTATTTATTTTTTATTTATTTTTTTTTTTAAATTATGTTTATTCATTTTCGAAAGACAGAGACGGAGTGCAAGGAGGGGAGGGGCAGAGAGAGAGGGGGACACAGAATCGGAAACAGGCTCCAGGCTCCGAGCCATCAGTCCAGATCCTGACGCGGGGCTCGAACTCACGGACCGCGAGATCGTGACCTGGCTGAAGTCGGACGCTTAACCGACTGCGCCACCCAGGCGCCCCAATAAACACATCATTTTAAACCTTTACTGTCTTTCCTTTGTTCTAGTTATAGTTGTAAGATGAGTATGAATATAAGTAGGAATTATGTCACGAAACAAAACAGACTGATTTAATTTTTTTACATTTTTAGTTTTGATTTTTTAAAATTTATTTTTAAATGTTTACTAATTTACAAAGAGAAAGAGCATGAACTGGGAAGTGGCAGGGAGAGAGAGAATCTCACGCAGTCTCCACACTGTCAGTACAGAGCCCCACACAGGGCTCGATCTCACAAACTGTAAGATCAGGACCTGATCCAACACCAAGAGGCAGATGCTCAACCAACTTAGTCACCCAGGTGCCCACAAGTTTCTACACTTTTAATCAGTGGTTTTCAACCAGTATTATTTTATTCATTTTTTAAATAGACACCTAAAAATGAAAAATATCTTTATTTTCTCACAAAAAAGGGGGATGCTAGAACATATTGAGACGCTAAAACAATAGAATAGTATAGAATGACTTATGTGATGCTATATAGAGACATTTGTGAAATTTCTTTCAAAATATGTTAATAGTAAAAAAATAAACTCTTGTTTCTAAATGACTCATGCATGTAAGAAACCTGTAGATAATATTCTTGGTATATATATCATGTAGATACACATGTGTGACAGTATGTGTGATTATATTCCTCCAGAAGCTGATCCTGAGAAAAGAATTTGAGTATATGTGGTAAATTTGAGGATGCATTACTTCTTTTTTATTATAATTTATGGTCAAATTGGCTTCCATACAACACCCAGTGCTCATCCCAACAAGTGCCCTCCTCAATGCCCATCACCCATTTTCCCCTCTCCCTCACAAACACCCATCCACCCTCAGTTTGTTATCTGTATTTAAGAGTCTCTTGTGGTTTGTCTGCCTCCCTCTCTTTGTTTGCAACTATTTTTTTTCCCCCTCCCTTCCCACATGGTCTTCTGTTAAGTGAAATAAGTCAGTCAGAGAAGAACAGATATCATATGCCTTCACTCACATGTGGATCCTGAGAAACTTAACAGTACTCTTTAAAATAAAACTCTGAGATTGTCAAGAAGCTAAGACCCTTCAGATGTTCCCTTTCTGGAAACTTGCTGTCCTTTCAGAGTTTTTCTCTTAAAGCAAGATGCAATGCAATTACAAAGAAACCCAGATATGTATATGCCAGTGTCTCCTTGGATATTCTTTGGCCCCGGAGATTCTTTGGTGGAGGCATAGTAACATGGGAATGAAAGTGGGACCTGCTCCAAGGGATGCATTACTTATCTGTTAGTGATAAATTACCTAAAACCATACCATCTTAAAACACACATTATCTCACACAGATTCTGGGAGTTGGGAGTATAGAAACAGCTTAATTGGGAAATTCTGATTCAGGATCTCTCCTGAGGTTGCAGTCAGGATGTCAGCTGGTCATCTGATGACTTAACCAGGGGGTTCTGCTTCCAACAGGGCTCACATACATAGTTATTGGCAGGAGGCCTTAGTTTCTTGCTGGCTGTTACCTGAACATACCATCACTTCTGCTATATTCTCTTTATTAGACTTGTGTGATTAATTTCAGCTCACACTCAAGGGGTGAGGGATTAGGTTCCACATCTTGCAAGATGTTTCAAAACCTGCATGAATTATTTTAAAACCACCATGTTAATTTAATCTCAAGAAGGAATGATAAATGAATAAAAATATAAAACATGGAATGGAAAATATTCAAAACAGGGTATGCTAATGTGCATATTAATAATTAATGTGTGCAACTGGGCTCAGTTCCTACTGGGAACCTCTAGGTGATGATGTGGAACATGCCTGTGTTATTTTGAGTGCTCTGAGAAGCAGACACCAAACTGAAATTAGATGAGTAATAAATGCATTGGGGAAATTCCTGTGAAGGATTAAAAAGAAGAAAAAGTAGGCAGGGAGAGCATGTAGATTACAATGCAGTCATGACCCTGTGAAGGGAGAAGGGAAAGGAGATATTTGATAGGCAGAGTCTAAAACAGCAATGTAGGGGTACATGAGTGGCTCATTTGGTTAAGCTTCTGAGTCTCGGTTTTTGCTCAGGTTGTGATCTCATGGTTTGTAGGTTCAAGCCCTATATCCGGCTCCCTGCTGATGGTGTATAGCATATTTGAGATTCTCTCTGTCCCTGTGTCTCTCCCTTTCCCCCTCTCCTCCTCTCCTGCCCATTCTCTCTCTCTCTCTCTCTCTCTCTCTCTCTCTCTCAAAACAAATAAACTTAAAAAAAATGGGGGTGCCTGTGTGGCTCAGTCAGTTGAACATTTGACTCTTGATTTCAGCTCAGGTCATGCATGGTTCAGGAGTTCAAGTGCTGCATAGGGCTCTGCTTACAGCGTGGAGCCTGCTTGGGACTCTCTCTCTCTCTCTCTCTCTCTCTCTCTCTCTCTCTCTCTCTTTCTGCTCCTCACCTGCTCACTTTCTATCTCCATCTCACAAAATAAATAAATAAACATTTTTTTTCTAATAAAAAAAAGACAAAACAGCAATGCAGTTCTAAAAGTTTTTCAGTCAGGCCCATTGGGAGTACTCATTAAAGTTGTCTCAGCTACTGCAAAAAGTGCTGACATTAACAATCCACCACACTTGATCATTCACTGAGAACAGCCCTGGGGAAGTATGACTGCAGCACAAAATCAGGTCGGGTCCAGATAGGTGGCCGTTATAACTGTTAGTCAACTATGATCCCTGCAGAATAAGATCTGAAGAGTGTATTTTCTGTAGTCCATCCATTGTAGTGCATACATCTGATTTTCAATGTAGGTTTAAAGCATAGCTCCAGTATAGTTGGCATAGCCCTTTATTTTTGAGGGGAAACTTTGAAGAGAGTGATTGAGGACATCACCTACAGCACCCACGACTGCAATTGGTTTTGAAGACCTAAGTCACACTCAGCTATTTTCCACTTTATTCTCTATTTTTCCACTTTCTATTCTAAAATGTCCTCACCCTCAGCTATTGCTTTGGCAGGTTTTGATGCCTAACCTTGTGTTTGTGACCCAAACCTTTATTCCTGAGGGACTACGCCCTTGGCAACCATAGCTTCTTCGGCCTTGGTTGTTACAAATGGCCATTCACAGTTACAAGAGACATGAGCATACTGAGGAGCACATGTGGATCACCAGGTTGCATACATACTCCACCTGCCCCAGGTATATAAAAGCAGCTCCACCACCTTCTGCTTATGAGGATCAATTACTCTGGCCAACATGTTGACTCCTTTTCTCATCTGGAGTCCAAAGTGCCTTTTTCCCCAAAGTGGTGGCTATAACTTATTATTCATGTTTTCCTTATCTTACCAATGGCATCTTTTCCCATTGAATGATGAGTTGGCTAATTCCAAAACTTACTCTTATTTTCTCTAACTACTCCTGGCACTACCTTTGTTGGGATTTCTTAAAAAGTAGTCAAGAGAGAATTAGATATAAGAGAGGTTATTGGGAAAATACCTTTGAAGAATATAGTAGAGGAAGAGGAGTTGGAAAGTCTTCAGACCACAGTGCAGGTCTATGAAAAGAAGTGGGGAACGAAGGAGGATTGGGTAGAAAGAGACTCCATGAGCTTTAGCAGGCTCATGGCAAATTCTCCAGCCTTAGTTGCTTCTTGGAGGAGTCCCATGTCTCTTAGGAGTGGACCACCACAATATCTTAGAGTCATCCCACCTGAATTTCTTTTTTTTTTTTTTTTTTAATTTTTTTTTTCATCATTTATTTATTTTTGGGACAGAGAGAGACAGAGCATGAACGGGGGAGGGGCAGAGAGAGAGGGAGACACAGAATCGGAAACAGGCTCCAGGCTCTGAGCCATCAGCCCAGAGCCCGACGCGGGGCTCGAACTCACGGAGCGCGAGATCATGACCTGGCTGAAGTCGGACGCTTAACCGACTGCGCCACCCAGGCGCCCCATGAATTTCAAAGAAACTAAGCTTGTCATCTTTTAATTTTTATCTTTATTGACCAAGGACTGCTCCCCGGGGAAGAAAGTTCGAAGGCAGAGCCTGATGGTTGTTTTTAAGAGGACATCATGAACATGTGTCATTGAGGGTCTAAGTGAAATTTGGGGTAAATTTTTAGATAAAGGGAAATCTGAAATCTAAAAAAATATTAATGATAATATTTGGGTGGTTAGATTTTGGGTTTCTGGTTAGCTTTTCAGTGTTTTCGGGTTTCTCTGATAATCTAATGTTTTCTAATAAAACTTAGTGGTAAGGCTTATAGTTAAAATGCTACATAGCAGAATGGAAACTGCTTATGATATATTAATGGGAATCCAGACTGTACAGAGAGCATACATTATATCTATGTAAAATGTGTTTAAGCAAACACATAAGGAAGAAACCCAAATATAATAGTTATGTAATTATGGTTATTTTTGTTATTACAAGCAGGAAATCGATTACCATAGTTGAAGAATCTGTTTTTAAAAGTTTGCACATTCAGCAAATCTCTGCCACATATCTTAGAAGTTCTGATTACTATTTACTTTTACCTTTTACCAAACTAAAATGCAATTTGGGACTCAATTTACCTGTGAAATGTTAGAAATTTGGATTTCCTTTAAATTGTAATGTTAATACAGATGTCAACCCAGTATACACATTTCGAGAAATCATTAAAACAAGAATCTGATTGAAATGAAGTAAATGCTGCAAGAATCTGATTGAAATGCTGATGTTATGACAAAAATTCTGTATTAAACCACAACAGAATTATCATTTCTGTAGTCACAGAAGAGAAAACACAAGCCTGGGATACTACAGAGATAACCCTCATGTGGAATGCCATTGAAGGTTCTAGTTCCATCATAGTCAGACTGCTCTGTGGGAAGATCGGATAGTTGGGGCCCTTCCTTCTGTCCTGCAAGGCAGCTCCTTTTCTGATGACAAAAACCAGGGAAAACATTCTGTATCATGATGCTAAAAATAAAATAAAATAAAAGAGAATGAAAATCATTTCAAGTTTAGTTGGAAGTCAGTTTACATCAAAGGACAAAGGCCTGGCTGCCAAACAAAATTAAATCTCCAAAAAATAATTGTGAACATATTTGTCCTTTTCTGGCCACTTTAGTTTCTTTTGGGCTCTGAATCGGTTAGAAGCAGGATATGCTTTTATGCTTTGAGCTCTGGTAGTTCTGCATCGGGTCCTAATCCCGGCCCACCTTCAATTTGACTCCACCCTCCTCCTAGCATTATTCCTAATGAACACTCTTTATCTTTCTATGAGGGAGAAAAAAATAAAAGGACTTGCATTGTAACTGCTACTTCATAATTTTCATTTTTAGAAATTCAGTTTGCTTTTGTTTTTATAAAACAATTTTTTTTTCCTGTATTTCTCCCGTTTTGATATTCTAGCATGATGTTTGGAAGATTTTTCATTTTGTTTTTATATATTTTTTAAAAAAAATTTTTTTTTCAACGTTTATTTATTTTTGGGACAGAGAGAGACAGAGCATGAACGGGGGAGGGGCAGAGAGAGAGGGAGACACAGAATCGGAAACAGGCTCCAGGCTCCGAACCATCAGCCCAGAGCCTGACGCGGAGCTCGAACTCCCGGACCGCGAGATCGTGACCTGGCTGAAGTCGGACGCCTAACCGACTGCGCCACCCAGGCGCCCCTGTTTTTATATTTTTTGTGTGACATTGTCTACTGACATTATTCTGATAGATGATAGTTTTAAGTTTTTTTTTCCTGTATTGTGTTTATAATTGATTTAATATTCCCCTCCTGAGTTCTATGGCTCTCTGAGACTTTCCAAACATATCCTAGGAGATCACTCAGTACTCAGTTAATAAAACCTTAAAAGTTATTTTAGTGTATATTGGATCATCTAGATGCCTAAGACCAAATATCCCTGTATTTGTGTGACTCTGTTTGTGTTTATTATATGATTGAGTTGGCAATAGTACTATTTTGTCACCAGCTAATACGGGAAAAAAAAAAACCTGAGTGGACACAATAACACAATTCACACTGAGAGAACAGTAAATAGTGTCACTGTCCTCCACATAAAAATCTTAGTACAGCTTGAAATTGAAAATTTTATGACAGTTGGAAGAGCCTGTGCGTAAGAAGCTACTATTTGCATCATTAAAGGCAATTTGGTTTCAGCAAAACAACATTATTTGTCAAACAAAATTGATATTGATAATTTTAATTTTATTGTTTTTATAGTTTATATTTAATTTGTAAAATTGTTTGGCTTTATAATTGTGCCAGAGCTGTAAGCACAAGGGACTTCTATATGGGTTTATTTTTCTATAATTTTATTAAAAAAAATTTTTTTTTAAGCATTTATTCGTTTTTGAGAGACAGACACAGAGTGTGAGTAGGGGAGGGGCAGAGAGAGAAGGAGACACAGAATCTGAAACAGGTTCCAGGCTCTGAGCTGTCAGTGCAGAGCCCAACATGGGCTTGAACCCACCATCCATCAGATCATGAGCCGAAGTCAGACACTTAACTGACCCACCTAGGTGCCCCTATTTTTCTATGATTGTAAATACCATTGTGATTAAAATATTTTATGTCAACACCATGAATTCATGATTTTTTAATGTGTTAAGTTTATTTTTCAAGGTTAAGAAACAGTGGATTAAACTGTAGTTCTAAGTGAAAACTTCTGAAAACTCCAAGTAAAATTTAAATAATAAATCTAATACACACGTGCAGATTTCTGATGTTTCTTTGTACTCTCTGGAAAATCTCTGGACACACATTTCTTGACTCTAATGCTTTTCTCTGATGTATTTCAGAAATTCTGAAGAGCATAAGTTAGCTAACTAGCTATTCTTCCAATATTGTTGTTTTTTACCTTCCAATTAATGACTGTACTTACACTTCAATATGTATTCCTTTGTTGGTAACATGTTGGTAGAGTATCTCCCCAAAACCATTTCATATTTTATTGTTTTTTAGGCATTCATCCTGTTGCCGCTATCTTTTTTGATAAAAATTGTTGGTGACAAAGACAGTCATACCTTGAAGATAGTCATACCTTAAAGATATTCCTGTTCATGGTATTTATTCCTTGTTAGGGCTCAAGGTTATCAGGTTGTTTCGTGACTCATAGAAACATTTTATGGTACAATTGGCCTTCACATTTTCTCTGGCTAATAAAAAAGAAAGCATTACTTTTTTTCAGAAAAAAATGACACCCTATAGAATTGTTGTTTTCCAAATATTATAGCATAGTGGATATGTAACCCCTATGGAGGAAATTATATTTTAAAATGGTAGCATTTTTATATTAGCAGAACACAATAAGAATGACGTGGAGAAAGTAGCTTAATATAAGAGTGTGATCAATGTAAACCCATTAGGTTAAGTCAGGGAAAAATATTACTTATCTTCTCAAAATATTTCTGTCTTGATGATTCACCTTTTTGAATTTCTCTTTATTAAGCATAGAACATACATCTCTCCTGATAATCTTCAGCATTGTTCTGTAAATCATATGATTCAACAACATAAAATAAAAATAGAAAAACCGCATCATTACCTAAGCAGCTGGTTGACGAATAAGGTTTTTATTCTCATAATCAATTTGGGTTCCTAGGGAAAAATTAAAACCAGTGAAGAAAAGTTAGTAAAAAGAACCTTATCTTTTGGAAAGCATGGGATACTTACTGAGTATAAAATCTGCCCCATGTTAGGGGCACCTGGGTGGCTCAGTCGGTTGAGCGGCCGACTTGGGCTCAGGTCACGATCTAGCGGTCCGTGAGTTCTAGCCCCGTGTCGGGCTCTGTGCTGAAGATCAGAGCCTGGAGCCTGCTTCGTATTCTTTGTCTCCCTCTCTCTCTACCCCTTGCCCGCTCACACTCTCTCAAAAATAAGTAAAATTTAAAAAATTTTTTTTTAAAAAGAAAGGAAAAATGCAATTATAAAAATTAAAAAATGTAAAACTTCTTAAGAAATATTAGCAAAATGCAATAAAAGTGCATAAAAAAGCAAAGATGTCAATATTTCTCTGAAAATTATTTTTCTGGTTTCAGGCTAGAGACCTAAAAATAAAAGTAAATTACTGACCATCTATTTAGTTCCAGTAAGGTAAATTGTTACATGTTCTGTCCTATGAGAATTCAGTAAATGTTCTTGACTGCTTGAATTATAATAGGATAATTGACGTTTATAATGATAACCCATCAAGCATTCCTAGAGCTTCACTCTAATTCCCATTGATGTAGCTTTATCTTTCATACCTATAATTTTAGTACTAAGTGTATTTTGTTGTATCTCTACTATGTAAAAAGTCATTAGTATATAGCAGGTATGCAGATGTACATTCAAATAATTGATTAAGAAAAAGTTCCCGTTTCTAATATGTCTGATAAATTGACCTTATGATGGTTTTACTTTATTTGTGGATCTGGGGAGGTAGATGGCAAATAATACTGCCTTACTAAGAACACTAAAGTTCCAGAAAATGTTTCTGAATAGGACCTTTTCCAGAGCTTCTCCAGAAGTAGAATTTCTCCAATTCAGTCAGTATGTCTCAAGCTTTCACTACTTACAATGCATTGCTTTTGTGTTAAAGGGATATAAACAATGAAGTCTTAGTCTTTTCCAGAAGGATGTTGTTTAAAGGGTGCAACTGACTATCTAGATGTGATTTGGAGGAACCCGGGTATTTTCCCTCCTGCACAACTTCCCTTGCTACACTTAACACCTACTGCCTCATCACTGTTCTAGAGACATTCTTTATATGTAGACTTTAACTGTGCTTGAATTATTGTAATCTAGTAGAATTTACAGGAAGTCCACAATTAATAATTCATGTTTGTGTTAAAAGCTTATGCAACCAAAACCCTAAAAAGAGAACAAGAAGACGGAACCAAATGACAAAAACATCAAGTACGTGGTATAAGGCAGATATTCAACCAATATCACTAGAATGGTTACTAGAGTTACTAGCAAATATTACTGTCAGTTCAGTTTGTTGTAATCTAATGAGAGCCATGCACAATATGCCAGGCCATCTGAGATCATCACCGGCTGTAGGAACACAGAGCTCATGCACCATTACTTGTGTGGGGGAGATACTTAAAATAGACATTACTTCTACCTTATAACACAGAAGATTATTGTTGTCTTGTTACAAAATAAACCATGGAACTAAGGAATTCTGATACATAATGATAAGTGGCAGATAAACAGGAGAAATGCCAGATTTCATTTTTTAATTTTGGAGAAATGTGGAAAATATCCATTCCATCCAGTAAATAAGTTGACATCTGCAGTTTAGATATCTTGATATATTTTTCTTTCAGTTGGTGAAAGAAACCTTGTGTGTGCACGCACGCAAACACACACACACACACACACACACACACACACACACACACACTACCAGAAGAGGTAGAAAAGGTAAAAGATAAGGATATTCTAATACCGTATGTTCTTTAGAGAAATAAAAATCAGAACAACAGTCGGATTTAGTGATGCCATGCTATTTTAGACTCAGATGTTTGTCATTACTCCGTGCTACTTCTGCAAATTTTCTTACCTATTTATTAATAATATGAAGGTTACTGTGACACCTTTGGCAACAAGTCACATTTTTCTGTCTCTGGGAAACTGATCCGCATTTTAAAAGAAATGCTTGCTCTGCCATTATCAATATTTTACATATATCCATTTTTTTCCTTCACAATATTTTTAAGATAGCTATTTCTGCTTTTATGCTTCAATTTTCTCAAATAAAATATTTTACTCCACCACCATGTTCTAAATAACATTTGTCTTCAAAAAATAACAAAGTTAAAAATGAGTTATAATACAAAGGAATAGAACCAGTGCAAAAGGAGATAGATGGAGTCAAGGATTCTTTTCCCATTTCCTTGCCACTATTTCAGACACAAGCCAAGCCACAGCCTACTGTTTTGAAAAGCTACAATAATGATATCATCTTTCCAGTAATGAATATTTGATAAATTTGTAATATTTTCAATCCTCTTCCATCTAATGGAATTACACACATATCCTCTTCTAGTGATGAGTATATAACAAATATACTTCAGCTGACAACTCAATGCATTCGTGAAACACTGCTGAGCATGGAGAAAATGGCCATAACAAAAGCATATTCAAAGGCTGTCTGAGTCAGAAAAGGCTGAGATGCATCAGGGACACAGAAGCCTATGGTTTGGATCACTGTTGGAAATGTGCAATCACCATAGGCAGTATAATCCCCAAAGAGCAGCACAAGGCATGCAACAGATGTATGGTTATTTTTGAATATATATTTGCTACCTAACAATGGGAGCATATGCAATAAAACTTAGGTGTTTCCCTAGTTATTTTACAAAAACAGAATCAGTCTTTTCTGTTTAAACTTAATTTATACTACACAATAAACCTATGTAGTCAAATCATCGTGAGCATAAGTCACCAGTAATTTAAAAATAACTTTAAAGATTCCTTCCTTTTAATATAAGCCTAAATAGGGAGCATTGCTTACACCTTTTTGGAAAAATAAAGGAGGGAATGAGGGAGGGGAAAGAGAAGGAAAGAAGGAAGGAAGGGGAGGAGGAGAGGGAGATGAAACAAAAGAGAAAATCATTTTTGAAAGCTTTGGTTTTCCTGAACCTATAAGCCTCTTACAATGCAGTTATATTTCAGAAGCAGAATAAAATGAATATAGATTACTGGCAAACTTCACCCAATTCAAACATTCAATACTCAGTCACTAAAGTGAATGTTAAAAACAATAATGCTCGGGAAATTAATTAACCTTCTTTCAACTTTCCTCTCCTGGAGGAAGCAATGCCAGGGTTATGTCTGTATTTTCATTTGCTACCAGTAAAAAAGCCAATTTTATTTTACTTTTTTTAATGTTGATTTTGATTTTTTATTAATTTTTTTAAATATTTGTTCATTTTTGAGAGATGGAGAGAGAGCATGGGTAGAGGAGGGGCAGAGAGAGGGGGAGACACAGAATCCAAAGCAGGCTCCAGTCTCTGAGGTGCCAGCACAGAGCCAAATGAGGGGTTTGAACCCAGCAACTCAGGGACTCAGGGACTCAGGGACTGCGAGATCATGACCTGAGCCGATGTCTGACCCCTTAATGTTTATTTATTCTTTTTTTTTTTTTTTTTTTGAGAGAGAGAGAGAGAGAGAAAGAGAGAACGATTATGAGCATTAGCAGGGGAGGGGCAGAGGGAGAAGGGGAGAGAGGATCCAAAGCAGACTATGGATGAAAGCAGAGAGCTCGATGTGGGGCTCAAACTGCAAGAACCGTGAGATCATGACCTGAGCCAAAGTGGGAAGCTTAACCAACAGAGCCACTCATATTCTCCAAAGCAAATTTTATTATTGAGAGGAAACTTTTTAAAGGACAATATAAACACAAGTATAATTTTTATCCACTGCATACTTTCTACAGTTTGCCTCTAACCCTATTACTCTGCCTTTTATTTAGCCACGTGGTCCCACAACCTTCCAGGAAATAGTCTCACTTGACTATATGAATCCTAAACTTACCTCTGCTTCTCTTTACCCTGCCTACTTGACTTTGCTTCATTATGTATTTTATGAGTCTTCTTCCTCCAGTTTTAACCATCTGTAAAGATGACAGCAACTAAATCATGGCAAAAGAGAAAAAATAAGTTTTCTTTAACTTTGATAGCAATGAAGTGTATTTTTTTTTTCTTTTAGAATATGCTAAACATTTTATTCTCACATTACTACCTGGGCAGTTTACATTATTGGTCTACTTCTATAGCTAGGAAAACTGAGGCCAAAAGTGATGATGCAAATCTTATTTCTTCACTTCCTGATATATGGAGCTAACTTGAAAGGCTGTGTGACAACAGGATTTGAGTTCAGAGCACCATGTCTATATTTCCTGCAGCAATCGAGCATTATGAATCAGATTCAGCTCAATGTGTGTCAAATGCAGGGACTATATCTTTATTTTCTTTGCGCACATTCCATGGTGCTTTATATCTGGTGGGCAGTAACATTCAGATGAATGTATGATTAAATGAGAAACTCTAATACACCTACTTTTGCATTTAGCATCAGCTTTTTAGAGAAGCTTGGTTGCCCCTCTCAAATGTCTTTAGAAAATTGCCTTTTTAGATTTTTATAAGGCATGTTTTAATATCTCTTAGAGTATGTATCACTTGCATAGAGAACTTGTTTCAATACAAGTTTACAAATAAAGATATAAGCCTCAACCAATAGCAGCAAATAACTCAGAGCAATATTTGATATGTTACATCTCCTTACTTAGGAAATGAGAACAGATTTTTACTTCACAATTGGTTGTATAAATTTGAGTCATAATTTAAATGATCTTAAAAATATTAAAGGCCACATTTTTACAAACTAGGTGTTTATGCATAGCCATAAGGGGTTAATTGAGCAGAGACAGCACACACTTGAGATTCCAAATTGAATAATTTGATTTGTAAACAGGTACTTAGTGTACAAGAAGCCATTACACATGCAATTATCTGTCTTCAATTAATTGTGTGCATCTCTAAGGAGCAACTTAAGAATGTTTGTTTCAATTTCACTGGCTGTAAGGCCTGATATCTATAAACATTTATTTTACTTATGCTGTAGCTTTGAACTTTAGAAAAGTACATTGCTAACAGCAACTATTATGTGCCCATGAGGAAACATTGGGACTGGAATAATCATGCCCAGGTTTAAGCATCCCCCCCAAATAAGGCCCTCTCCCCTCTCACAAACACACATGCCTAGAAAGAAATCAGGTTCAGGCTTCTCAGTAGGATGGCACACCATGTGTTAAGAAATCTATATTTGTAAATATGGAGTTTGCCTCAGTTTAAAAATTCTTCATATTGAATGCATTCTCCATCCAACTGCAGGCATAGCAGAAGCCTCATTAAGGTTGCTTGATCACCTATGCTATCACTCCTATGATGAGCTGGATATCAATTGTGTCAAAACTAGAAGAAAGATAAGACACAATATAGGCCTTCCAAGAATGCTTCAACGCATCATTTTAGGGCTGCCTGTAGAGAGAACTCTCCTCTGTTCTATCCCTTCAGTCATGAAAAGACTTTTTTTCACTTAACCACTAAGACACCCATTATTTTCTATGTGTGTTTGCTTAGAAATTTAGTACTACTAACATGTAAGTGATTGATCCTCCTTCTCTTGCTCTTTCTTTATAACCCCACAAAGCTGGAAATTAAAACTTTGAATCAGACAGAAGGAATGACTCCTTATGGACTTGATAGTCCTCCTAGGCAGAACCCAGGCCTTACTTGTCTTTCTACCCCAAGCTTCTACCCCAAGCTTTTAAATGAGTGATCGGCACATTCATAATAATCTGTGAACCATTGCTAAATGAATGGGTATTTTCCCCTTAAACATCAGAACAGTGATGCCATTCTGGAAGTCTTCCAGAGGCTGCCAGACTAGGTTGTGTTGCCCTTCCATCTAGTATTTTCCTGTATTTTCATCTCTTGTAGGTAATACAGTAGGCGAATTTCACTTTAGTCATTAGGTTATAACAAAATGTACATTGTCTATATCACATTTCAAAGACAAAAGCTCTTCTAAAACTTATGGTGAAGATACACACAAAGGTTCTGTAATACTCAGACAAATCAATATTAGATCAAATTCTTAGAACAATGATGTTTTACTGACATGCTGAAGAAAATTACTCATTCAGCCAACAGATCATTCTCGAACACCTGCCATGTTGCAGGCATGTTTCTAGTTGCTGTGGTAGCAAAAGAATAAAACAGACAAAAATTTTAGTCCTCATAAAGCTTACGTTTTCGTGAAAAAGTCAAGAAGCCATACAAACATGTAAAATATATATTCTAGAAGATGACAAGTGCTAAGGAGAAGAAAATGGAACATGGTAGTAGGATGTGGGAAGTATCAGGAAGGAGTTGCTCTCTTAGATACAGTGGCCAGGAAAGGCCTCCCTGAGGTGAGTTTTGAATAAAGACCTGGCAGGAATGGAGACAGCCATGCAGAGGTAGCAGGGACTATCATTTCAGGTAAAGGAGACAGCATGTAGAGGCCCTAATGTGGGAACAGCCATTGTGGTTGGATGAGTGTGACAGAGGGGGAGAGTAATAGAATATGATGCCAGAGAGGAAAGGAGTGGAGGCAACGTAGATGATGTTAGCCATAGGATTTTATTCTAAGTCAGATGGGAAGCCAGTAAAGAGTTTTGAGTAGAGAGGGTTTCTGTGAGATAACTCTAGCTGTTGTGTTGAGAATTCACTGCAGTAAGGAAAAGGGCAGTGGGGCAGACAGGAGGCTATTGATTTTCCAGGCAGAATAAGTTTAATGGCTTGGCCAAACTGGGGTCAGTAGATGCAGACTCACTCTTCTGGGCTGAATTGAATACGTCAAATCTCATATGTTGAATCCCTGACTCGTAGTACTTCAAAATGTGAATCTGTTTGTAGATAGAACCTTTAAAGAAGGAAGTAATTTAAAATCAGGCCATTTAGGTGGATTCTAATCCAATGTGACTGGTGTCCTTATGAGAAGAGGAGATTAGGGCACACAAAGAGACACCAGGAATGTACTCACAGACCAGAGGCCTTGTGAGGATACAGGAAGAAGGTAAGCCAAGGAGAGTGACCTCTAAAGAACCCAAACCTACTGACACCTTGGTCTCAGCCTTCTAGTCTCCACAACTGTGAGAAAATTTACGTATATTTGTCTAAGCCCCTCAGTGGTATTTTGTTACGGCAATCAGAGCAGATGAACACAGTCACTAAAGATGGAGACAGCTGGTGAAATTCTAAATAAACTTGAGATAGATTCTACAAGAATTTCTGATGAAGCAAACGTGAGATGTGAAAAAAGGAGAATCAAGAAAGACACCTTGGCTTTTAGCCCGGCAGCTAGTAGAATTGAAATCTTCATTTTTGATTAACCTAGGAAAGATGTCAAGAAGAGTAGGTTTGTAGGAGAGCATCTCTGTTTGGACACTGTTGAAACATGAGGATTGTATTTGGGAAGTTGAAGGAACATGAGTAGGAAAGTGTGGAGGTGAAACAAGGGAAGCCTGCCAATATAGATGTGCTATTTTATTAAGCCAGTTGATGCAAAGAGTGTCTGAGACTTACTGCTATGTGAAAAGGCTGGGAAACAGCACCTCAGCTCCAAATTATCCCACCTTGGCATTGAAAAAGCTGAAGTTCTTGTCCACTCCCAGTCACTCATTGGATGATGTTAATTCCACAGCAATTTGACTCTCAGAGTGGGTTTTTTAATGTTGGGGAAAGAATCCATAGGCTCAGAGATGCAAATACTGGCATTTGGAAATGGGAAGTAAGCCAGAACTTTTAAATGAGTGAGGTTAAGTAAATTCAAGTGCATGGAGGCATATGGAAGGGGAAATGACAAAAATTACTTGAAGGAGTAATAAGGAGCTCATGTGGACCATGTGAATTTTGAGATTGGAAATGTCCTTCTGGATTTCATATGTAACTGCGAAGAGGGCAGGTGGAAGCATTGTCACCTGCATGGCATGGCATGTAGCAGTTTTAATCCAAGGAGTATAAAGAACTGAGAAAAGTAGTTTCCTAATGAGGTAACTGAATTTGAGTCATAAAGCATAGTTTAAGTAAAGGTAATTCAAAGTATTTATTCCACAGTTGCCAAAAAAAATTGAAGTATTTGTGCAGTAAGATCAAAAGAATAAATTCTGTCACTTTTATGCAACAGTTAGAATTACAGCCATTGTCCTTTCTTCAACTGTCAGGATTTAAAATTACAGCCTCTAATTTCTAAAGGATTTTGTTAAGAATCTGTTTATTATTTTATTAGAAGGTCAGTTGTTTAAAAATGGATTAATTTCTTTTTAATTTTTTTAACGTTTATTTATTTTTGAGACAGAGACAGAGCATGAATGAGGGAGGGTGAGAGAGAGAGGGGGAGACACAGAATCTGAAACAGGCTCCAGGCTAACAGAGCTTGACGTGGGGCTCGAACTCACGGACGGCAAGGTCACGACCTGAGCCGAAGTCTGACGCTTAACCGACTGAGCCATCTAGGCACCCCAAAAATGGATTAATTTTAATGACTGGAGTCAAGTCGTTTATAAATCTCTACCATCAATACTCCTTAAAGCTTGACATGAAAATCTGAAACACTGTATGGATAATTGTATTAAATGTGAATCTTCTCCAGATGGGCCAGAAGACTTCACCTCACAGAGTTTATTATGTCCACAGAGTTATTTCATAAACGTCATCAGGGTAAGAATATTGGTTTTAAGATAGTCTTTCTACTTATTCATTGAAAACAAAACTTACTTAGAATTAGAGATAGATTTCTGAAGAAGGTATTCACAAGTACCTAAAATGCAATATGTTTAAATATAATCCAGTTTGTCTCTTAGAAAATCTGTTCTTCCTTATGGATTATATATTTATAATTCCTTTTACCATCCACTCAGTCTTCCAAGCAAGAGTATTGGGAGTCAGGCTTCCTTTCTTCTTTTGCTCCCTTACCAAAAGACACAAGCATCCATCCAATTACTGGAGTAAAAAATCTAGGAGTTCTTCCATTTTTCCCATATAGAGTCCATCAGTACATAGTGTCAGTTTGACCTCCAAAACATATCCCAGTCTAAATCCACAAGGTCTACTTCTTTCCATCTTCACGACTACCATCCTTGGCAAATTACACCCATCTAGAATGGATTATTACAACATCCTCCCAATCGATCTCTTTACTTCAGCCCATCATTCCACCTACAGTCCACACTGTATATCAGAATATTTGTAAACATGGAGATTGGCTATTGTGAACTCCCTTATTACAGTTCTCTACTGGAATTTCATGACTTAAGAAATAAATCCAAACTTACCAGCCCAGTCTACAGAACTCCACACATTTTGACTCTTGACTACCTCTCTGATATTCTGACATCATTTCACACCACTTTACCTCCCTCCTCCCCATGCTCAGATATGCTGATCTTTTTATTACTTTAACCCATCTCATGTATTTAGAAATTTTAGATAAGGGTGTTATAAAGAATAAAAACTTAACCAAGTAAAGTGTAGGAATGTGTGATCAAAAGCACTTCAGTGAATGTGGTAATGATGAACACAGCCATGGGGTGTGCTGGGGACTATGAGCAGTTTAATGTTACTGCAGCATAAATAGGAAAGGGTGAAAACCAAGGCTGGAATTGTAGCAGTAATGAGATTATGGGATGTCTTCTAGGCTTTGTTAAAGACCTTGTGCTTTTAATTTTTGGCAAGGATATGTAACCAAGACTCTTTGTAGAATGTGATAAAACATTGTCTACTCCAAGGATGGGGAGTGTGCCATTTAGTAGCATTTTAAAAGTTTTGCATACAGTTTCATGGAGACTGATGCGTGAACACTATTCTTGGACCAGGGTTAAAAGTCCTTACTAGAGTCCTATGGAGTCATTGAATTATGTTAATCAGGGTGGCACTTTAAATAATGTATCATTATGGCCTTTTCAATAGAATGGATGTAAGAAGGACAATATTGGAGATGGGAAGAATGGTTAGTAAATTATTCAACATATCCAGAAGTGATGATAGAGTAAATGATGGATTGTACAGACATATTATTTATTGGATGATGTCCAAAAGGAAATAGTGATTGATTATAGATGGAGAATAATAGGGAATAAGCAGTTAATGTCTCTCCCCAGGTTTTTGGTCTAGGCTCCTCACACACCACTGCCATTTTGACTTTCCTCTGGTTACCTGTAACTCCTATGTGTGATGCCACCAATATAATAATCATGTGTGGTTTTACATTGTATTTTTACTACTCAGTTTGAAATTTTTTAAGTGGATAAATTATCTAGGGATTTAACAAATATAGTCAGTCCTAATTATTCACAGTAGTTATATTTTATAAATTCACTGCCAACCCTAAATCAGCTAATACTGAATGATTGTTCCTAGGGGAGAAAGAGGGTTAGGGCTCTACAAACCACATGTTTCCTCAATAGACCAACACATAACTTTCTTTTATGTGTTTTTGTTTAAAGAAGGCTTATTTATTATATTTTTCTCAGCACGGAATTAATTGTTAATAGCCATACAACCCATGCTGGAACAAAGATTATCTAACATGTATTTTTTCCATAAGGCATACCACAGCCTTCTTGAGCTTAGGAACACTAGCAAACACTTCAGTGCTATATTTGGTGTGAGGGGGGCAGCATTTCAAACAGTAAAATAATAACAAGCACAAAAATTCACAAAACATAACACTAAACTGCAAAAAGGTCATCTGTTCATAGTATGAGAGGTGCATCATGATGTCAGAGTGTAGCCTTATTTAACCTCAGCTGGGAAAACACAGTTTTGGAGGACTCAAATTTTTCAGCCCTCTGTCCATGTTGGCAAATGACCACAAAAGCACCACAAGCACTGGCTTTGGTGTTACCAATATATTTTAGCAAGTGGGCAAACTCACAAATACAGAAGCTGAAATTGAGTACCAAATATATCTTGTTCTGTATTTGAGTATTTTAAAATATCCAAAAAAATAGAAAGCATCAATCCAACAAACCCAAGACCCAAACTCACCACTTGTCAAGATTTGGCCACATTTCTTTTATTAATGACTTTTTCTTCCCTATTGTTCATTGCTGAAATGTTGTTAGGACTTAATTCCAAATACCATCTTATTTCACTCCTATGCAAAAAACAAAAACAAAATGAAACAACCAACCATTTTATTTTATAATTGCAATGCCACAATCACACCTTAGTAAATTGGCATTGTTTTGAATCATCCAGTACAGATTATCAAATATTTCTGTTGTTTACAAAAGGACAAACTATACAGTAATGTTTATAGCAGCAGCATTCACAATAGGCAGAAGGTAAATGTTGATCACTGGATGAACAAAATGTGGTATACAGATAACATTAGAATATTACTCAGCCTTAAAAGGGGTGAAATTCTCATAGATGCTGTAACGATGAGTCTTGAAGACAACCATACTAAGTGATTCAACCCCCACACAAAAGGATAAATATTGTATGATTCCCCTTGTATGAGGTACCTAGAATAGTGAAATTCTCAGAGACAGTAACATAGTGGTCAGCAGAGACTGGGGGGTGGGGGGATTTGGAAGTTATTATTTAATCAGTAGAGAGTTTCAGTTTGAGATGATGACAAGAGTTCCAGAAAGGGAGAGTAGTGATAGTTGCACAAAAATGCAAATGTACTTAATGCCCCTGAGAAGTACACCTAAAATAGTTAAAATGGCGGGGGTGGGGGGGAGGTGGCCCTGGGTGGCTCAGTCTGTTAAGCGTTGGACTCTTGGTTTCAGCTCAAGTCATGATCTCATGGTTCTTGGGTTCCAGCTCCACATCAGGCTCTGTGCTGACAGTTGGGAACCTGCTTGGACATCTTTCTCTCTTTCTCTCTCCCCCTCCCCCTCTCTCTCTCCCTCCCCCCCCTCCCCCCCCCCGTCTGCCCTTACCCTACTTGTGCATGTTCTCTCTCTCTCTGTCTCTCAATCCAAATAAATAAACTAAAAAATAAAAGCACTTATTAAAAAAATAGTGAATAAATGAACCAACCAAATCTATTCCTTTTTATCAGAAAAGCTTTTATTCCCAAAGGACTTCTAGTTTCATGTTAAAACTGGATCTCATGGCCAGTGAGAAGGTAAATAGGGAAATGGGAACTGTGGCTAAAAAAATAACAAACATTAGGTTAAGAAACCCTTCATCCAAGGGTGCAGTAGGGATACATAATACGAAAAAAGAAAAAGAAAATCCACTCTTTTTGTTTATATATTTCTTCTGACAGAGGGAGAAAACATGAGCATGAGTAGGGGAGGGGCAGAGAGAGAATGAGGAAGAGAGAGAATCCCAACCAGGGGCTCAATTTCACAAACCAGGAGATCTCACAAACTGTGAGATCATGACCTGAGCCAAAATCAAGAGTCATGATGGGTTTGTGGGTTTGAGCCATGCATGGCAAATAAACTTTTAAAATTAAAAAAAATAGTTATAGTAAATTTTATATTTTATCATAATAAAAAGTTTATCTGACAGCAATGACAATAAAAACAACAACAACAAAATTCCCATAAGGATATAAAAAAGGCTAAAGTAATTTTGATTTGCCAAATCTCACATTTTTTACTTTGTGCTTCCTGGTGTCATTTGACATGTCTTCTGTCCCAGTGCTAATTAGAATGTGGATGCCAGTGAGCGGTATGGATTCCAGGCAACTGAGAGCTTATTATAAGTTCAGAATCTTGGGCTATTCCCCAGACCACAATTAGAATCCTCATTTTAAAAAGATCCTTAGGTGATTTTTTGTACGCATTCAAATTTGAAAAGCTCTTGTCTCTCACCTGAATTCCCTTCTGTAAATAGAAGTTAGTTTTATAGGCTTGATCGTATTCAAATTTGGCTAAACTCTTCCTCAATCTTGACTGCACACCTGGGAGAATTAACCACTCCATCCTTTGGAGCAAGGATGGGTTCTACCACCAGAGATAGATGTAGTTAATTGTCTGAAGTATGGATTGGGCATTTTTTATTGCTGCCTTTATTTTCTCAAAGTGCCTCAGGAAGCTCTAATGTGCAGCCACATCTGAGAACAATGGTCATGTTAGGAGCACGCAATATCTAGTTTCCCTACAGCCAGTCATGCTAAGTATTTATCAGTAAATTCTGATGAGGACAGCAATGTTCACCAACCATGTTTCATGGAATAAGTATCTTTTTTAATGTCTATTTATTTATTTTGAGAGAGAGAGAAAGAGAGAGCATTCATGTGAGTGGGGGAGGCACAGAGGGAGAGGGAAAGAGAGAACCTCAAGCAGACTCCTTGCTGTCAGCCCCGAGCCCAGTGCCCAGGTCGATTGCACAAACCGTGAGATCATGATCTGAGTTGAAATCAAGAGTCAGCACCTTAACCAAATGAATGACCCAGGTGTCCCAGAATAAGTATCTTTTGAATTCAATTGATTTTAGGATGTTAGGTTAGAACTCTGTGAAGCCAATAACCAAACTGATTTGTTGGCTAAAACTTAGTGCCTTAAAGGGCTTGTTCCCCCCAAAAACATGTACTTTCATCCCCAATATATTTGAAAAATCAAAATGAATATTTAAAATGAAGCTTCAAACATAACTTAACCATTTGAAAGAAACTTAGAAACTTAACTAATTCTAACTGAATTGTATGAGAATTAAAATAGCCACACCTTAATGTAAAAAAATGTTTTTAAGCAACTTAACAGAATAATTTATATATGATAACATGTAAGTTCCAGTGCTTGAGCAAATGGATGAGATTATTGTGACCCTAACAATATTAAAGCCATCAGACAGATATTAATGCTAAATTCATAAAAAAAACCTTAAAAGACAGTACAAAGGTTTAAAATATGGAGATTAAATTTCATCTGAGAAAATTAAAATACAATATCTTTAATGTACCTGCTAAAGTTTTGCATTTGTGAAAATCTGACTTTGAAAAAAAAAAAACACGATCTTTTACTTAAAGTGGCAAGTTAAAAATTGAAGTACAATGCTTCCTTCTGTCTGTGAGTTCTGTACTGACATTTCCTTGAGTAGAAGAGAAGCTGAGGAAGACTGCAAAACCTCTAAAACGTTTTGGAGGTTTCTCATTGGTGAACAGCCCTCTGTGGGTACGCCTACTTTCTGCATGTGATTTAGTGGAAAATGACCTAATGATAGCTTGTTTTATTATATTTATCTGTTACAAATTGCTTTCCAATGAATATGTAATTTGAGCCTTATAATAATTTATGGATTGCATAGGGACAGTATTGTTATCCCTAAAGAAATTGAAGTTTAAAGGTTTGATTTGCCCAAGGTAACAATGCTTCTCAATTTTGAGATTCATACCACTTGTAGATCAAGAGATTTGCAATGTGATGGGCATGTAGATGAACTGAGCCAGGCTTATTGTAGTGAGAACTGTGTTTGTACCTTTTTAAAATTCAGAGACAAGCTATGAATAGCTGTCGCTAATGCTCTCAGGGATCTCTACATAAAGGTTCTACAAAGTGGAAAGAATCACAATACAAACTAAAGGGGAAAAACATGAAACAACCTATGAATGAGAGGTTAGAAATAGATGTAGAGGCATATTATTCTTTAGGAACAAAGAAATACAAAAAGAAAGCAGAATGAGTGTGGGTTATAGACTTGTACATGGTAATAAGCAATACAATTTAATAAAACCATAAATAAAAACAGTAAGACCTGTGGATGCAATTATCTCTGCCTTGGAACTCTAGAACATTACCTATTCCAATGAAATACAGCTCACTTTATTTTAATTGAATGAACCTGCCTAGTTGGAAACATTTCTCTGACAGTTATTTTGTTGAAGTCTCAATATTTTTGAGTTAGCTAAAAGATGAGCCATAGAAAGAAGAAACAATGAGACAAGGACAGGGGAGAATTGGGAAAGAGTGGTGATAAGGAAAGAAGCTGAATACAATTTACTCTCCAAGCATATTGACAAGTATTAAGCTGAGGGGAATATATATATATATATATATATGTATATTACACACACACATATATATATGTAATTTTTATTTTTATATAGTTTAATTCATTTTAGAAAGGAATGTAATTACAACAAATTCTGCCTATTGTTTTTACTCTGGATGGACAGAGATTCAATATGAAAGCTGCCTGTCTCCTTCTAATTCCTCTGTAAATTCCTTTCTGGAAGTCTTAGAGAAACAGTTAAATTGACAGATCTGATCTTATCTTCATCTCTCAACCAAGAACTAAATACTATTTAATAAGTTTAGAGTGATAGCTGAATTAGGCTCAATGGGCCTTAAATATCAGTGTGCATGTTAGTAAGCAAGTATCTTTCGTGTAGGAAAACCTCTACCAGGAACATAAGGAAGAGAAAGAAATACAGTAGTCCCCCCACTGCTACAATTTCACCTTCAGTGAATTCAGTTAGGGTCATCTGGTTATCAGAAGCTGATGGCTCTCCTCCTGACATATTGTCACCCTCCGTCATCATGCCTATGTCATTCACCTCCCTTCATCTCATCACATGGGCATTTTATCATCCCGCATCATCATCATCATAAGAAAAAGGGCGAGTACAAGGCAGTAAGTTATTTTGAGAGAGAGAGACGACATTCACATTACTTTTATTATTTTGTTTTTATATTGTTATGTTTATTAGATTTGTATTACATGTTATTTCTAGTTTGTCATAATTGTTCTATTTTATTATTAGCTTTGTTGTTAATATCTTACTGTGACTAATTTATAAATTAAACTTTATTACAGATGTGTATGTGTAGGAAAAGGACAGAATATATTTAGGATTGGGTATAGTATGCAGTGTAAGGCATCCATTGGGGTCCTTGTAATGTACCCCCCATAGATCAGGGGAGACGACTGTAATGTGGACGGATGCCTCAGGCTCAGTGGAAACCGACTACAGCAGAGTGACACTGGGTTCCATTGAGTTGGAAAGTATTTAATTATTGTTACACTGTATGAACTAAAATACTCAGTAACTTAGCTTATTAAAACTCTCTCTCATGATAGTTTTAATAAGTAGTTAGGTAAAACCTAAACAACTTTTGGAAGATTTTTTATTACAGTTTATGAAAAGGAAGATATAAGATTTACATATAGATTCTGGTAGCATTTCTGCCATGTACTAGGTAGTGGCATTTGGAGATTCCTTTAAATTCTGTGGCCCTGTTTCCACCTGTGTATAATAAGGTTTAATTAGAATAGTATGATGTATTCACTTCTTGCTGGCTATTAAAAATACAAAAATCAGTAATTACACAATTACATCTGTGTGGGAGAAGTGAAGGTACACCTCATTGTATTAGGAGCAAATTACCTATTGAGAGAATATTTTCAGAAAAAACATGTCAATCCATTGGTGATTTAAAAAAATTCTAATGGATTCTTTCTCTAGTTAGGTACTGGTATTTAGAGTATAATGTTCCCAAGTTACTGTATTTGCCAAGTAATAGCACATTTTATTCATCCATTCATTTATTTATCCATTTAACCAATACTTATTGAGCAGTCTCTGTGTTCCACATACTGTACTTTGCAAAAGGCATCCAATGATGTTTTCTGCTGCCTGGAACATAGAGTCTACTGTAAGAATTGAAGAGTCAGCAAAGAAAAATATAAAAGTGCAGTTACCCATGGTGAAAACTGATAGAAGAACAAGGTCCTCTGAGAGGTAATAATGGTGAATCTACCTTAGATCTGGAGAAAAGGGAAGGTCTCCCTGAATATGAGAAGGGGCTTTCCAGCAACCTAACTACAGGAATGAAAGAAGACCTAAGATGAGGTTAGAAAGAGCTTGGAATCTTTGAGGAAGTGAAATTAAATTGTGGAGTAAGAGTACTGAAGAGGAAAACAGCCTAAGAGAAGAAGCAGAAGCAGATAAACAGGCTCTGTGATGTCAAGTTTTAAACTTCCTTAAGAGATTTTAGGGTAGTGCTTAAGGACCACTGAAGGCCATTACAGGTTTTGAAGCTCAGGAATGGTGGTAAGTGATTTGCATTTCACAAAGATCACAATGAAAGTGGGTCAAAGATTAGGCAATAGGGAGAGCAATAGCTAAGGTTGAAGACTAGTATAAAGTAAGAGATCAGGAGAAAGAAGTTGGTGGCAGTGGGAGAGGAGAAGATGGAAAGAAACACGTAGAAGGTGACCACACATTTACAGTGAAACCAAACTCCCCGTGTGTGGGGTTTTACTTATTTATTTGGATTGAACTTTTTTGCTTTTATCAGAGCTATTCAGTTAGTGGGTCCAAGCATGAAGAAGATAGGGAGAATGTGTTTGCAAGAATATGATTATTAGGAATCATGAAATACAGGTGTGGTGAGGAGAGCAACAAAGGAAGGAAGTAATTGACAGAAGCAATAGGATTCATAGGTTGGTATTCTCAAAATGTTGTAGAATTTTAACTCAGGGAAAGGGCTTTCTTTAGCACATTAACTGAATGGATGCAGTAATGTGCTCAGAAAGTAGAATATGTCAGTGAGAGATTTTAGAGATGGTGCATCACTCTTGATGTGGAAGTCACCAAGTGTGAAAGGCATTAAAAGGAACTAGAAGACTGAGCATGACTGCTTCAGCAGATAAGTGAATGGAACATGGCCCTTATATCACATACATCAGTCTTTGTAGCTCAGATGTGGGCCTTATTGATACCTGAGCAATTTATAGAAATGTCTGCTACTCAACAGAAAGACTTAGGAACTTTTAAATAACATTGAGTAGTGATTTATATTAATTTTATATCAAGCTCAATATACTAAAAAGCTTTCAAAATCAGTATAAATGAGTGTTAATGCACAATGAGTCTCAGAAATTTAATAATCTCTTTCTAAGTTTTAAGTTGAACAAGTTGTTAGCAGTGAATTGGACTCTCATTTTTAAAAAAGCATCACTTGCTTGATTATTTAAATAAATAGCTAAAAAAAACTTGGAAATATAGGGAGATGAAATAATATATATGAGAAAAATGTATCATTCAGATAATTAAGTTCAACACGGGATGAATCCCCATTCCATAATCAAAATATGCTGCTCTATAAATTTATATGCATAAAAGTTACTGTATTCAAAATTCTGTGCATAAATCACCAACTCTTAAATATAAATATTATGTAATAATTATCTTTGAGTACATTTTAGAATCTGCATACATGCAGACCTTAAGATCTAAATGTGTATGTATGTATATTTATGTGCAGGTTTGCAAAAATATATATATATACAGTATAATGGCCATGACTTGGTTATTTAAGGACCCTTATCAAAAATGTGAAAAAACCGTTTAATGTGAGATTTAGACTTAAATTAGAATTATTTTAAAATCAAGATAGAAAAAGATTTTTGAGGGTCTTCTATATGCTAGGTTTCATATAAGCATCAATAAGTAAAACTAGGTATTATCCTCAAGGTACCCAGAATTTATTACAGATTTTTTTACTTAATTTTGAAATCTCCTTTATTCATTTAACGTTTTTAAATTCACAAGACTATAATATTATGATATTTACATTGAACCAGACATGCCTTTCATTTTATTTTTAAAAATTTTTAATAATAAACTTTATTTTTTTTAATATATGAAATTTATTGTCGAATTGGTTTCCATACAACATCCAGTGCTCATCCAAAAAGATGCCCTCTTCAATACCCATCACCTACCCTCTCCTCCCTCCCACCCCCCATCAACCCTCAGTTTGTTCTCAATTTTTAAGAGTCTCTTATGCTTTGGCTCTCTCCCACTCTAACCTCTTTTTTTTTTCCTTCCCCTCCCCCATGGGTTTCTGTTAAGTTTCTCAGGATCCACATAAGAGTGAAACCATATGGTATCTGTCTTTCTCTGTATGGCTTATTTCACTTAGCATTACACTCTCCAGTTCCATCCACGTTGCTACAAAGGGCCATATTTCATTCTTTCCTATTGCCACATAGTACTCCTTTGTGTATATAAACCACAATTTCTTTATCCATTCACCAGTTGATGGATTAGGCTCTTTCCATAATTTGGCTATTGTTGAGAGTGCTGGTATGAACATTGGGGTACAAGTGCCCCTATGCATCGGTACTCCTGTATCCCTTGGGTAAATTCCTAGCAGTGCTATTGCTGGTTCATAGGGTAGGTCTATTCTTAATTTTTTGAGGAACCTCCACCCTGTTTTCCAGAGCGGTGGGAATTTGCATTCCCACCAACAGTGCAAGAAGGTTCCTGTTTCTCCACATCCTCGCCAGCATCTATAGTCTCCTGACTTGTTCATTTTGGCCACCCTGACTGGCGTGAGGTGATATCTGAGTGTGGTTTTGATTTGTATTTCCCTGATGAGGAGCAACATTGAGCATCTTTTCATGTGCCTGTTGGCCATCTGGATGTCTTCTTTAGAGAAGTGTCTATTCATGTTTTCTGCCCATTTCTTCACTGGATTATTTGTTTTTCGGGTGTGGAGTTTGGTGAGCTCTTTATAGATTTTGGATACTAGTCCCTTGTCCCGATATGTCGTTTGCAAATATCTTTTCCCATTCCGTTGGTTACCTTTTAGTTTTATTGATTGTTTCCTTTGCTGTACAGAAGCTTTTTATCTTCATGAGGTCCCAATTGTTCATTTTGCTTTTAATTCCCTTGTCTTTGGGGATGTGTCAAGTAAGAAATTGCTGCGGCTGAGGTCGGAGAGGGCTTTTCCTGCTTTCTCCTCTAGGGTTTTGATGGTTTCCTGTCTCACATTCAGGTCCTTTATCCATTTCAAGTTTATTTTTGTGAATGGTGTAAGAAAGGGGTCTACCCTTTCATTTTAAATGAGGCAGAAGTAGACAAGTTTTACTTAATATAAAATTTCCTTTAGAATAGCATTTTCTCATGAAATCAATAAATTGTTTTTCAGGGTGCCTGGGTGGCTCAGTTGGTTAAGCATCAGACTTCAACTCAGGTCATGATCTCATGGATCCTGAGTTCAAGGTCTAGATCAGACTCTCTTCTCTCAGCACAGAGTCAGCATCAGATTCTCCCCCCACCCCCCGCCCCGCCATGCCCACCTCCCCTGCTCATGCTTTCTCTGTCTCAAAAATAAACATTCTAAAAAAAATTGTTTTTCAAATTCATTTTCTAAGAGTTGTTGTTGTTGTTTTTTTAATGTTTATTTAGTTTGAGAGAGGGAGAGACAGAGCGATAGCAAGGGAGGGGCAGGGAGAGAGGGAGATACAGAATCCGAAGCAGGCTCCAGGCTCTGAGCTGTCAGCACAGAGCCCAATGTGGAGCTTGAATTCATTAACCGTGAGATCATGGCCTGGGCTGAAGTCCAACGCTTAACCGACTGAGCCACCCAGGTGGCCTATCAAATTCATTTTCAAACCCAGTACTATAATATTATAAAGATTGTCCACACTATGTAAAAATCACACACCAGTCCTTTAAAAAAGCAACACAAGCATCTTTTCAGGAGCAGCAAACTGCTGTATTTATCTCAGAACAAGAAGGGTAGGGACCCTACCTAAAGGTATGAATGCTGGTGTTTGTCATTCTCCTCTCCCTATAACCAAACTATCTGTCAAGTATCAACTTGGGTCTCATATCTCAAGCATTTCATTTTTCCTGGGAAACTCCAGGTCATTCAGAGATTTTCTTGTTCTTAATTCATCGCTCTTTCTTGACTCACTCAGCATGTAATACCATGAATCACATCTTACATTTGTTATTTAACTTCTCATGGCTTACAATATATTACTATAATTAGATCACAAATTTTGTAAGGACACATACCATGTATTATAGTTTCCTTGATTATTATTTTTCTTTAGTAAGACTGTATTTCTTAAAAATAAAGTTAATGTTCACAAGAAAATTGAAGGTAAGGTACAGATATATCCTATATCCTCTCTCCTCCCACACATGCAGAGACTCTCCGATTATCAATACCCGCCCCCCACCAGAGTGCTACAGTAATGACAAATGAAGTTTCTGCATTGACACATCATAATTACTCAGAGTTCATAATTGACATTAGGATTCACTCTTTGTTTTGTACATTCTGTAAGTTTGGAAAAATGTGTAATGATATGTTTCCATCCTTATAATTTTATGCAGAGTATTTTCATTGCTCTAAAATCCTTTGTGCCCTGACTATGCATCCCTCCGTCCACTCCCAGTCACTAGCAACTACTAATCTTTTTATTGTGTCCGTAGTTTTGCCTTTTCCAGAATGTCATATTGTTGGAATCATATGGTAACATTTTCGAATTAGCTTCTTTCACTTACTAATGTGAATTCAAGTTTTCTCTATGTCTTTTCACGGCTTGATTCATATTTTTTGTGGTGCTGAATAATATTCCATTGTCTGGATATAACACACTATCCACTTACCTACTCAAGGGCATCTTGGTTGCTTACAAGTTTTGACAACTTATAAGTAAAGCTGCTTTAAAAACTGAGTGCACAGTTTTTTGCAGACATAGGTTTTCAACACCTTTTTTCGTGTTTTTTTTTTTTTTTTTTTTTTTTTTTTTTTTTTTTAATGTATGGGATCTATTTCAATGAATGAGAAGCAGCTCTGACCCTTGAAAAAGATGTGATAAAGACATGTGGTACCTCTGAGTACAGAAGGTGGGTCCTGTTGAATAAGGAACCTTCAACCATAAGGGAGTGTGGCCCTGGCTATGTCCTAGGAACTGCTTCATTCATTCAGGTCACACTCTGTACAAGTCCCAACAGTCTCCCTCTGTTCATTCTTATTGCAGAAGGCTTTCCTTTGCTATTCCATGACTTTACATGACTGGGTACTTCTCTTTGGGTCAAGGAGTGAAGATTCTTGGATTCATGTTAAGGGTATACTTTTTTTGTAAGAAATCATCAAGATGCCCTTCTCCAATTGCAGTCTCTCAATAATGAATAAGAGTTCTTATTGCTTCACATACTTACCAGCATTTAGTGATGTCAGTATTCCAGAATTTGGCCACTCTAATAGGTATGTAGTGGTATCTTCTTTTAATTTGCAATGCCTTAATAACATATGATGTAGAACACCATTTTATATGCTTATTTGCCAATTGTACATCTTTTATTGCTGGGGTATCTGTTCCAGTTTTTGCCCATTTTTAAATCAGGTTGTTTTCTTATTGTTGAATTTTAAAAGTTCTTTGTATATTTTGAATAAGCTTATAATATGTTTTTTGTGCTTTTTTTCAAAGTCCGTGACAGTGTTCTCATTCTATTAAAAATGTCTTGCACAGAAGAACTTTTTAATTTTAATAAAGCCTAGATTATCTATTATTTCTTTTATGAATTATGTGTTTGATGTTATATTTTATATATGTTATATTTATGAAAGTCATGGCCATATCCAACGTCATCTAGGGTTTCTCCTATGGTACTCTCTAGGGTTTTGGTTTTGTTTTTCTGAATTTCACATTTGGTTTGTGGTCCTTTTAGAGTTACTTTTTGTGAAGGATGTAAGGGTCTGTGTCTAGATTTACTTTTTGGATGTTGGACATCCATTTGTTCCAGCACCATTTGTGGAAAAGACCATCTTGGCTCCACTGTGTTGTCTTTGCCCCTTTATCAAAGATCAGTTGCCTATATTTATTGGAGTCTATTTCTGGGCTCTCTATTCTGTTTCATTAATCTACTTGTCTACTCCTTCACCAATACCACACCATCTTGATTGCTGTACCTTAATAGTAAGTGTTGAAGTCAGTTATTGTCAATCCTCTGACTTTGTGCTTTCCCTTCAACATTGTGTTGGCTATTTTGGGTCTTTTGCCTGTCCAGTAAACTTTAGAATTAGTATGTCAATATCCATAAAATGACTTTCTGGACTTTTAATTGGGATTGCTTGAATCTACATATCAAGCTGGAAAGAACTGGTATCTTGCCAATATTGAGCTTTCCTATCTGTAAACATGAAATCTTTCTCTATTGTTTTCCTTTTTAAATTTCATTTATTGGAGTTTGTAGTTTTCTGCATATAGATTTTGTACATGATTTGCTACATGTAAATATAACTATTTCATTTGGGGAGTCATTGGTGTAAGCGGTGTTATATTTTTAATTTCAAATTCGGCTTCTTCATTGCTGGTATGTAGGAAAGTCATTGACTTTTGTTTATTAACCCTGTGTCCCTTGTATCCTGCAATCTCGCTCTAATTGCTTAGTAGTTGCATGTGGGTTTTTCTGTCAATTCTTTCGGATTTTTGTGTAGATGACCATGTTATCTGTAAAGAAGTGTCATTTCTGTCTTGGGTGGGTTTTTTTGTTTGTTTGTTTGTTTTGTTTTGTTTTGTTTGCCTTACTGCATTAGCAAGAACTCTCAGGTATGATGTTGAAAAGAAGTGTTGAGGGAGTCATTTTTTGTTTTGTACCTGATCTAATGGGAAAGTTAGAACTATGGTGTTAGCTGTAGGTATTTGTTAGCTATTCTTTATCAAGTTGAGAAACTTTCTCTCTACTCTTGGATTACTGAGAGTTTTTATTATGAATGGATGTTGCATTTTGTCAAATGCTTTTTTACGTTTATTTATGTGATCATGAGACTTTTCTTTTTAGTTTGTTGATGGATTGTGTTAAAAGATTTTTCAATGTTATACCAGGCTTGCATACCTGGTATGAATTTCACTTGGTCGTGGTGCTTAATTCTTATTATATATTTTTGGATTTGACTTGCGAATATTTTGTCGAGGATTTTTGTATCTATGTGAATGAAAGATCTGTACTTTTCTCTTCCTGTGGTGTCTTTTCCTGGTTTTGGTGTCAGGGTAATTCTGGCCTCATAGAAGGAATTAGGAGATACTCCTTCTGTGTACATCTTTAAAAGTGATCATAGAGAACTGGTATCATTTCTTCCTTAAATTTTGGTAGAATTCACCAGTGAACTCATCTAGACCTAGTGTTTTCTGTTGTATAAGGTTATAACCATTGATTACATTTCATTAATAAATAAAGGCCAATTATTTTTTCTCGTATGCATTTGGCAAATTATTTTTTTTTTAAATTGACCCATTTCATCTAGATTATTAATTTTTGGCTATGCAGTTGGTAGTAGTATTCCTTTATTATCCTTTTAATTTCCATGAGATATGTAGCAATGTCCCATCTCTGATTTCTGATGTTAGTAATTATGTCCTCTTTTTTTTGTTAGCCTGGTTAGATATTGATTTTATTGACTTTTAAAAGAACTAACTTTTGGTTTTGTTAATTTTCTCTATTGAATTCTTATTTTCAATTTCACTGATTTCTACTCTCTTTTTTATTTTTCTCTGCTTGTTATGGATTTATTTTTTTTCTAGTTTCATAAGGTGGAAACATAGCTTATCATTTTCAGGTTTTTATTCTTTTGTGATACATGCATTAAATGCTATAAATTTTCCTTTAAGCACAGCCTTCATAGCATCCAATTTTTTTATGTTTTTATTTTCATTTAACTCAAAACATTTTTAAAAAATTTATTGAGATTTCTAATTTGATCCATGTGCTTTTTTTTTTTAATGTTTATTTATTTTGAGAGAGATAGAGAGTATGATCAGGGAAAGGGCAGAGAGAGGGAGAGAGAGAATCCCAAGCAAGCTCTGTGCTGTCAGTGCAGAGCCTGACACAAGGCTCTATCTCATATACTGTGAGATCATGACCTGAGCCAAACTCAGTAGTCAGATGCTTAATCGACTGAGCCACCCAGGTGCCCTGATCCATGTGTTGATTAGAAGTGTATTGTTTAATTTCCATGAGTCTGGAGATTTTCCAGTTATCTTTCTGTTGATTTTAGTACAGTTTCATTGTGGCCTCACGGCAGACATTGCATGATTTCTATTCTTTTCAATTTGTTAAAGTACATTTTATAGCCTACTATGTGGGCTTAGTGAATATTCCATCTGAGCTTAAAAAAGAATGTTTATTCTGCTCTTTTGGATGAAGTAGTCTATGGACGTCAGTTACATCCAGTTAATTTATGATGCTGTTTGGTTCAAATACGTTCTTCCTTTCTGTCTGTTGCATCTGTCCATTTCTAATATAAGAGTGTTGACGTCTTCAACTATGATAGTGGATATCTAGTTTTCTTTGTAGTTCTAAAAGATTTTGCTTCACAGAATTTGATCCTCTATTGTTAGGCTCACACATGTTATGACTTTTTGGAGAATTGAACCCTCTGTCATTAGTCATATCCTCTTATTTCTGATATCCTTCCTTGTTCTGTCTGAAATTAATATAACTACTGTGTATTTTTGATTAGTGTTAGTATGGTATTTTTTGTCTATTCAGTTTTTATTTTAATCTGTATGTGTCTTTGCATTAAAATGGGTTTCTTGCAGACAACATAGGATTGGGTATTGTTTTTTGATTCACTCTGATATCTCTGCCTTTTAATTTATGCACATTGACCATTCACATTCTTGGTGTAGTTGAATTAATATGTACCATGTGTGTTATTTTGTTGTTGCTGTTGACCTTGTTCTTTATCTTTGTCTTCCACTCTTTTTCAGTCTTGTGGTTTAATTGAGCATTTTATATTCCATTTTCTCTCCTATCCTACCATTTCCGTTATACATCTTTTTTTTTTTTTACTTTTTTTTAGCACTTCCTCTAGAGTTGGCAATACATACTTAATAGCTACTCTAATTCTGCTTTCAAATAGCACTGTAACACTTCACATGTAATTTAAATAATTTATAATAAATAAATGCTGATTATTCCCTCTCATTTTTTATATCATAGCTGCCATTCATTTCATTTATATATAAGCTTATATAAGCATAAATATATCCCTGTCTATATATCTGTCACCTATCTATATTTCACTTCTGTATAAGCATGTATATATAAGCACAAGCATAAACACAAGTGGGCTGGAGTTGGATATTTCCCATCCCCAAAATTATTTTGATTCTGATAAGGTTAGTAAAAACGTTTAAACTAGTTTTCCTGAGGGCAAGCTTTGTTTAGAAGAACAGAGTGCTCTGGGGTACTTCAAATGTTCCCTTTTCCAGCACACCCCCACCCCCATGGGAAGCAGGAAGGGAGTTTTCTCCAATATTTACTGTGAGAACCGGGTTGAGCTCAACCAGGTTGAGGTAAACCTCAAAATATTTTGGCAAATTCCTTTATCTTCGGGACCCCCTGGATTTTTTAATGCTCAGTGTCCAGATTGAGTCTCCAGCAAATCAGTAATTTTAGTTCAGCTTTCTTCCCCAGACATTGGTTCCTATGACTGTTTCTGCTAATGAGTCTCTGCTCTGATAAGCTGTAACTGCTTACATTCACCTGCTTTTCTCTTCAGTCTTGGGGGCCAGTATTTTGCCCTGTATCCCCCCATCTCTTCTTTTTGCTCTTCTCTTCCTTCTACTCCTTCTCTTCCTTCACTTAAAGAGGAGTTGATTTTTTCAGTTTCTTCAGCTTTTTACTTGTTAAGATGAAGTGGCAACTTTCAAGCTCCTTGCCTATAGAACTGGAAACTGGAAGTTCATTACAATTTCATGTAAATATCTGAGGGGGGTTAAATAACTAGCAATAATGATGAACTCAATTTCAGATTCGCTTCCCCTTCTCCTTCTCCCACTATAGTTCATCTTCCGTCTTTCTACTCAACCAGATAGTAGAAAAAATGACATATGTAGCAATGATGAGGCACAATTATAATGATAATTATCTTTTTTAATACCTTACTATATGCATTTTGCTTATTTTTTATCATTTAGACTTTATAACAACTGTTTGAGTAGGTCTTTTAATCCTCATTTTAGAGATAGGAATACTGAGGCTTGGATATTTAATTATTTTGCCTAAGAATACACTGCTAGTAAATGGTCAATCTTCTTTTTGTTTTAATTTATTTAGTGTTTATTTATTTTTGAGAGAGAGAGAGAGAGACAGAGTGTGAATGGGGGAGGGGCAGAGAGAGAGGGAGACACAGAATCTGAAGCAGCTCCAGGCTCTGAGCTGTCAGCAAAGGCCTCAAACTCATGAACACTGATATCATGACCTGAGCTCAAGTCAGATGCTTAACTGACTGAGCCACCCAGGCACCCCTAAATGGTCAGTCTTCTAACCCAACCCTCAGCCTACCTCTATTCTTGCCTCTCCAATTAAATCTACTAATTTTACCAAATACTTTTCTCCTTTGATTAATAAGTTGAAAATTCTCATTAAAATTAATCAAATTCTCATCTTCACGGACCATGTTGGAATAGCACATTTCTCTCAGCCTCTAGGAGAAATTACATTTTTTAAATGATTTTAATTTTTTTACTCAAGTTGTATTTAATGCCTCTGAAATGCCATAATAACTTTATCAACCTATCTGAAGTTTATATTTTGCTTGAAATATTCTAATTCTATTATAACAATGGTGACTCTTTTTTAAATCACACAGTTTTATTATTATAGCAAGAATTCAGATAGGATTTAATGATTTTAAACATGTTATTAAAATATATTTAAAATTGTTATAAATTTTGGATAACATTTCAGGAGACATTCGTACATTCTTCTTCTTCAAGTGTCACTATTTATTTCATATGTTCTCAGTTATGGCTGGTATTGTTCTGCAGTAATTTATTCTCTCTGTCTTCCATAAGAATAGGGTCTTTGAATTTTTATCTTCAAGACCACATTGCCCCAACTCCTTTGCAGCTAGATACACCCAGGTAGTATGGTGTGGACAATGAATCATTAAAAACAAAGTGGTCTGGGGGCAACTGGGTGGCTCAGTAGGTTAATTGTCTGACTCTTCACTTCAGCTCAGGTCATGATGTCATGACCAGGGTTCACGGGACCCAGCCCCATGTGGGACTCTGTGATGAAAGCATGGAGCCTACTTGGGATTCTCTCTCACCTTCTCTCTGCCCCTCCCCTGCTTTCTCCCTCCCTCCCTCTCTCTCTCAGTCTCTCTCAAAATAAATAATATATAAAAAAAGTGTTGTTTTGCAGTACAGTTACTTCCAGAAAGCATTCTCAAGAGACAGCTAGCACCCACACACATTGTTGCCTTCTGTCCCTTCTACCCTGCTGCTTATAACGCAGATGCTATAGTCTTTGACATGAGGTTAAGGTCATACAATGGAATTGTAGGTGTGTTTGAGTTCCTGACCCTGTAGTTCAACCTATAAGCCCTATGTGTGCTTATTTGACTTTTAACTGAGAAGGAAAAAAAAGTCTGTATTTACATTTCTCTTATGTTAGATTTATTAAGCTTTATTTCATTTAGTCAAAATTTAGCTTAATATTAACCGATTTAAAACAAAAATGCTTCCTCTGCTATCATTATCTCTGTCACCCATATTAGCACTATTGTTCTTAATTAAAGGAACTACACTGTGGAATAATTCTACAAAATGCACCATCAAACCATATTTTTATTTTTAAGTAGATTATCCTGGGAAAGTTCATTTCTTTCTAAATTTTAATCTTCTGTGTGTAGTCAGTGAGCTTGGAGTTACCTATCCTTGTCTGGTGGCTTTCTTCATATGGCATTCAATACTTAACCACTCTTGATCAAGAACTTTCCACACAACATCAGGATATTCTGAGAAGAATGCCAAATAACCATGGAATCACTCATGTTGTAAGAGTCTCTCAAATGAAAACTTCAGATTTTCAGGACTTATTGTATAATGTTGACCAAATGATCTCTGTACAGGTGGATAGGTGGGTAAAATGAGGCTATTTTGAAGAGTTGAATCTCAGTCCCAATGTGCTTTGGGCTCAAGTATGCTAGGTTCCTTGAGGATTCAAAGGATATTAATTAGGCTCCAAGCACCTTCTACTTAAAAAAAAAAAATCTAAGTACTAAAATATGGTATCTTGATTATTAGCTTGGCAATATTATAAAGAAGGTGGAAATTAAGTTTAAAATCAAGACACATTAAGGTTTCCTTAAAAGTATGCAATGCTAACTGGCAAACAGAGAAGCAAGTGCCTTCACTGCAAGGAGACTATTTTATGTATCTTTAAATTCAAAACTCCCTATGAATTGAAGGGGAATGTCAGGAGAATGCATCTGTTTAGCAACTAGCAGTTTGGGGAATATTCTTTAGGAATACTGCATTAGCATCAAAATGGCAATGCACAGATTGGAAGGATATTATAATGGTTTGCAAAGTCTCACTCTCCTTCACTTAAGAACATGAAGGCAGCACCAGAAACCATCTGGGTTGGAAGCCGTTGGTTGTCTATGTTCTGTTATTACTGGTGCTGACTGCAAAGCAGAATGAAGAAAGAAGAAGAAGAAGAAAAAGAAGAAAGAAAGAAAGGAAAAAAAAAAAAAGGAGATTCCCTGTATATGCCCTCCAGCTGAAGGAAACACGAAATTGACAAGTCAAAAGAGATGGCGTTGAATTATAAGCATTCAAAGCCCACTTAATAAGTAACTGGGATTAGTGCTCTCTCTTGAATATATTGCCTTGAGTCCAGGGCTCCATTCGTGGAAGAGAAACGAAGAATAACAGAAGCTGCTCAGTAAATGATAAAGAAATAGAAAATAAGAAAAAAAGCCTTCAGCCCAAGGCAGGGAAGTTGGCTTAAGGCTAAATCATAACTTCCCTTTCATAACCGGTGAAATGTATAAAAGCCATTTCTTAATGTCTCTATGTATAAAATGCACCAATTTTATGCCAGGCTACACATTTATAATCAAAGGTAAATGTACTGATAACATGATGGTACCGAGGCCTATAGTACTTTGCATAGCAGAAAAACACCTTTAATTGAAAACACTGTTTAATAAAGTAGATTAGTCTACAATACTGGTCATCTACAAATGCACTGTTCTCTCTCTTAGTCCATTTATTCAGTGGGGAGCAAAGACCCTTTATCTTGCTAATTACATAGTGAAAATAAAGGAATCTTGCAGGTACTTTCCTAAGAATTTGACCTGCTTTCTATTAACCCTTTTTTTTAAATAGTTTTATTAAATGTAATTGACACATATAACCTATAAACTTAAGATGTACAGAATAATGTTTTCACTTTGAAATATTGTGAAATGATTACTGTAATAAAGTTAATTAGCATCCATCACCGCTAAACTCTTGAAACAGTTTCCAGGATGCTTTGTTGTAACCAAAATGTACTTCAATCCAGATAATTCTGGGCCACTCTCAACAGAATAAAAGCACTGTCTTCCCACTTAGAGGTCAGGCTGGAAAATAATATAAATAATGAGTTATATTATTCTAAATAATCATAACTCACATTTTAACAGAGATTTACAGTTTACAAGGTACTGTCATTTGCATTATCTCCTCTGATTATAGGCCCATGTGCCACTACGTGTCTTGCATTTAATAAGAATTCAGAAAGTATTTGTGGATTGATTAAGTATATTATCTCCTTGCTAATGCAAGCAGTGTAATGTTCAGTAACCCTGGTTACATTATTACCTCAGCCGTCTGGTCCATCGTGATGATTTCCACAAGGAAACTGCTTCCAAGTACAAACGCTACTGCTTTACTGAAAAGGAGGGAAGACTTAGCCTGACAAGTACACATGGGTGTGGTTTTCTGTGTGGCCCAAGAGCAAAGACTGCTACTTTGTTTACCTGGTGTGCCACGTTCTACACCCACAGCCACTCTGAAGCCACGGCTTGTCCCATTAATATCCCAGTCACAGTGATGTGTTCTTACCACATTTTTCATCCTGCTAAGCAATACTTAAGTGTGCTTTGGTATCGGATTGCTTTTGGATTTTGTTCCATAATGTTTTCATTAAATGTGTATGCTAAAAGAGGAATGAGTCAGGGAATAGAAATTACCATTGGAAAATTGTAGCCAGGCAGGCTTCATAAATAATGCTTTGTTTTTGCTACTGATGGCAATCCAGCCAAGCCTTTCAATGCCTATCTTTGTTATTCTGAAAGCTGCAGTTGCTAGCAGTAGAGCTTCCTCTCTCTCATTCTCCCTTTTTGTAAGAAAACCAAATAGGATTGTAGATGAAACCATAACTGAGTATCAAAAATATGTTTTGCTACAAGAAGAGAAGACCTCAAGATATGAATAAATGCAAAATGGAGCAAATTACAAGTTTATTGTTCCTGTAATAAAACTAAAATAGAAGCTAAGTGGAATGTTATTCTTACAAAATGTTATAATGAGTTAGTAGTCTCTGTATTCAAGTAGTTAAGAAACACTGCTAAGAACAAAAGTTCTTTAATATACCTTTTAGGGATGCATACTTTCATACCAAAACAAACCAAACAAACAAACAAAACCCTTACGAGCGATATGGGAAAAAACATTAAATAATATATGCCTAATTTTCAGATGCTTGCACTTTGTCATTTAGTCATGATACTGAGAAAACCTTCAACAGGTCCCTATGACAGACGTACCTTGGGTGGTCACCCCAATGAGTAATACCCTTATATGGTTCCTCTGACTGAAGTCCAGGCTTCTAGACAATAGAATATGGCAAAGTTACATACGTGTTTTGCATAAGACACTGTCTTAGCTGACTGGAACGAGTGGCCTTGAAGAAACAAAACAGCCATATTAGAAACTACCAAGAAAGAAGAGCCAAGGCATAGGACTACGGGCAGCTTCTAGGACCTAAGGAAGTCAAAGGCAACAGCCAGCAAGAAACTGGAGTCCTGGGTCTTAGAGATGCAAGGAAATTAATTTTACCAACAACTTGAATGAGCTTGAAAACAGATTCTTCACAAGTTTAGCCTCTAGATGAGAATACAATCTGGTGAAATTTTTGATTGTTGCCTTCTAGGATGGAGCAGAGAACCTAACTAACCCATGCCTGTTTCAACCTACAGAAACTGAGATAATAAATGTTTGCACTTTTAAGTGCCTGTGTGACAGTTTGCGAAGTGGCAGTAGGAAATTAATAAACCAGTGTCACCAAATTGAACAGAATTACATTTGTGAATCTCTTCTTGTGAGAACATTTAAGTTCTACTCTTAGTGAATTACTGTTGTACATAAAATATTACCAGCCGTACTCATCATAGTTGACTATATATCATATAAAATTGTAGTCATATAGTTTTACATTAGATCCTCAGACCTTATTCACCTTACATTGAAGGCGTATACCCTTTATTAACCTCTCCATATTTCCGCTCCTTCCCAGCTCCTGGCAACCTCTTTTCTACTCTCTGTTTTCATGAGTTTGGCTTTTGATTATATTGCACTTATAAGTGATACCATGCAGTATTTGTCTTCGGCTCATTTAACCTGGCATAATACCTTCAAGGTCCGTCTATGTTGGCTCAAATGACAGATTTTCCTTCTTTCTCATGGATGAATAATAATCCATTGTATAAATGTACCATATATTTTTTTATCCTTCCATCCATCAATAGATACTTAGATTCTTTCCATATCTTGGATATTGTGAATAATGCTCTAATGAACATGAGATTGCAAATATCATAATATTCTGATTTTATTTCCTTTGGATGTATACCCAGAAGTGAAATTGCTGGACCATATCATAGTTTTATTTTTAACTTTTGAGTAGCCTCTGTACTGTTTTCCATAGTGCTGACCAATTTACATTTCCACCAGCAGTGCTCAAGGGTTTCCTTTCCTCCACATTTTCTAAAACGTTTGTGATCTTCTTGATTTTAGCCATTCTAGCAGGTCTCACGTGGTCTCTCATTGTGGTTTTAATTTGCATTTCCGTGATTATTAATAATGTTTATCACCTTTTCATGTACCTGGTGGCCATATGTTATGTCATCGTTGGGAAAACATCTATTCAGTTCTGCTCATTCATAACTTGGTTTTTATTTTCCTATTGAGTCTTATGAATTCTTTATATATTTTGTCTATAACACCTTATATATGATTTGCAAATATGTTGTCCCCATTCTGTAGGTTGTCTTTTCATTTTGTTGGTGGTTTCCTTTGCTGCATAGAATCTTTTTAGTTGGCTGTAGTTACAGTTTTTTTTTCTTTATTCTTTTCTTGCTTTTATTTTGGTGTTAAATCCAAAAAATCATTGCCAAAACTAATGTCGTGGAGTTCTCCCCCAATATTTTCTAGGAGGTTTCTGGTTTCAGGACTCACATTAAAGTCTTTAATCCATTTCGAGTTCATTTTTGTGTTTGGTGTAAGGAGTTCAGTTACACTTCTTCGCATGTGGTTGTCCAGTTTTCTGAACATCATTTTATTTAATGACTATTCTTTTCCCAGTTTATATTTTTGGTTTCTTTCTCAGGAACGAATTGTCCATATATGTGTGGGCTTACTGCCGGGCTGTCTATTCTGTTCCATTATCCATTGGTTTGTTTTCATACTAATATCATACTGTGTGATTACTAAAACTTTGCAACATAGCTGGAAGTCAAAAAGTGTGATGTTTCCAGCTTCATTCTTCTTTAAGGTTGCTTTCGCTATTCAGGGTCTTTTGTGGTTCCACACAATTCAACATTTGTAGTACTTGTACTTATGTAGCCCTGCTACTGCAGAGCAGTAAAATTTGTAGAATGGTCTTTCCAGAGTAAGTTGACTTCTGCAGAATAAAATAAATGGTATCATCTTTGAGATTAAAGATTATAAATTTAAAGATACGGAATTACTTACTAGTTTCCAGAAAAATTAAGATTAGAGAGAGAGTTATATACTAAATGATAGGAGTCATATATTAAATGATAGTGATACAGTATTTTGAAATTAAATATGTAAGTCTACATTATTGAAAAGATTAAAGTAATATGAACTGGTTGTTAGAAGCTTAAGATTAAAAGCTATAGAATCTTAAGACTAGATAGAGATGCATAATTACTAAGGAAAAATTAAATTTTCCCCAGTATGCGTTGTATATGAAAGAACTGAAAAAATTCATAGAGCAAATACTCTCTGTTTCTGTAAAGGACAGGTATTAAGGATTTTGCTTTGAATTTTCATGAAGCAGCATTCGGGGGGACATTGGGAGGAAAGCCTACTAACAACAGTATTTACTAAAAATTGTAGAGCTTCTCAAGAGGTTGAAGAATTGCTGTCAGTTGAAGGAAAAAAAACAAATCAATTTCCATATATCTTAAATGATACACGAATCCCCTTCACCTGCTTTGGGGACCCAGGAGCCCTTTGGCTTTTTCACCAGAAGTTCTGCCTACAGAAGCTGGAGCAGCAGTGGAGGATGGTTATGGAGCATGAGTTCCAGTGTTTTGGGTCTTGTCTGTGTCTGGAGGTCTTTGTTGCTTCCACCAATTTAGTGTTCACATCGTGGCCATCCCTGCTGAATTACCACAGGCTGGAGTTGGGCAGGTTCTCCTAGGGCTGGAAACCAGCTCCAGCTGCGGGCTTGGGGAGAAGAGATAGGAGTGGGGGGCTCATCTTGGAAGCAGGGGATTCTCCTTGTTGACACTTACCTTGGATGACCTGCAGGGGCTATGGTGCCAGTGCCTGGAGACACTGGGCTCCTGTGTACATTGGGTCTGCTGGACATAATAAACATGAGCTGGTATCTTACTGCTACTGCCCCTAACAAGGTTAGAAAAAATTCTAATTTTTTACTTTAAAAACGTTTTTGGTGACACATTTCAAAACACACTTAGAAAATGGTCTATTGCAAAATTTGAAATTTTCAACTGCCTTTTTAAGGAAGATGTTTCTCTTATGGAACTTTTGTGTTTATCTGTTGAGAACACTGATGCCTTTGAATGACCTAAATGAGTTTCTCTTTCACAGTCTGCTTATCTCCCTCACCATCTTGATTTCAGACTCTGTCTCATGTTTTCTTAGTTCTCTTATCTTGGATAAATTACCTACCCCTTTTCTCTTTTCTCAGGTACCTCTGAAATCAGGGACAACATCTCATAGAAATGTCAGGATGAGATAGGATCATAAATACATACTACTCAACTATTTCATATTTTTTCTCACATTCATATATAGTTTTTTTGTTTGTTTTTTTTTATTTTTTTTCCAACATTTATTTATTTTTGGGACAGAGAGAGACAGAGCATGAACGGGGGAGGGGCAGAGAGAGAGGGAGACACAGAATCGGAAACAGGCTCCAGGCTCTGAGCCATCAGCCCAGAGCCTGACGCGGAGCTCGAACTCACGGACCGCGAGATCATGACCTGGCTGAAGTTGGACGCTTAACCGACTGCGCCACCCAGGCGCCCCCATATACAGTTTTAAATTATGATTGTGTTTGACTCACAAGGTCCAAATTTTAAACCCTAAAACTTTTTTGTGTCAGGGACTCCAGTTTTCTTTCAGGTATCTCCAGGAATGAAAGTCTTACTGCACCACAGTAAATTCAATAAAATAGGAGCTCTCACATATTTTTCACACTGATATCTTTTGAACTTGTCAAGAATTACCTCTAAGCCTAAAGAAACTGTTGTTGACCTTTGCTTGTACCTTAAATTTACAGGTAAACGTTTGGAAGGTCAATGGTCTTTTATTTTCCCACCTTTTATATTCGGTCAGGAACAATGTAGGGACCTAAAAGTGCTAAAATTTCAGAGCAGAATAAAGTGTCTGATATTGCTCTGATGTGCTGATTTTCACAAAGTCAACTTATGAAACACAGTATTTAGTTGAAAGATTCACTACTTCCTCTCTTCAAAGCACTCACTGTTCTTCTGACCACCTTTCATTCTGTTAAACAGAAGTTTACCTAAGTATATATTTTAGTAATATTGAGTTTACTGTACTTTGTTTTCATCTTTCCATTTTCACCATAATGCTAGGATTGTGATGGCTAGACAATAAAAATCTTTTCTCCAAAAAATACAAAGATAAGTAGATTGTTATCAAGCAACAAAGTTGTAATGGATATAGGAGAAGTTAATGTCCTATGTCAGTGGAAAGCTTTATATTATAGCTTCAGATAATAAGATTAGCAAAGCACTTTTCTAAGATGTAATTCTGATTAGATAAGATGGGTAAAAGCCAGTGGTGGAATCACACTGGAGTTTCCTGAGAACAGCCATCCCAAAACCCTAATACAATTCAGTTAGCATAGTGCTTCAGGAACTTTTCCATAACCTCACCCCATAAAGTTTGATGGACTTCTTGTGGGTTTTATTTGCCTAGAAAGATAGGCCAACACAATTTCTGTAGTATAGAAGAAAGAAGATGCAATGTGGAAACATCTTTGTTTCATATAATTTGGAAGTATTCTGTTTGTTTCTTACTCTTAAATATGGTCTCTCCAATGTTGGAACTCACCATGGACCAGAAGCACAGAGAATGACAGATAACAAATTACTCTTTGCATTGGACATGGCTATGATTCAGATAAAGCTAAAATTCTGACTACTGATGCCACTTTCCCCAAATCAATGCTTGCTTCATTGTCATAACTCGAGTTTATAAATTCATTTTTTATATTGAGCCCATCTCTTTTCCTGACATTGATTTGGCCATTGTTTTTCCTGCAACATAAACATGTTAAAATTTGAAAACTGTTCTCAGGCTTCTTAAATTTTTTGTTCAGTACATCTTTCAATTATGTTTTCATTTTCTGATATGCATTAAATATTCTTTGATAGCTTCATTAGTTTTAAATCTGTCCTTTTATGTATCAAAATTATTTGCTAATCTTTAATTAGGGTGTAAATGAGGGAAGGGGGAGAGTAAGAGGGACAGAGACCTTGTAATTAGGGAGATAGGGAAAGAAATGGAAGATAAGGTCTCTTTTTTAGTTTTGTATCTTATTTGGAATAAATATTTAATTCAAATTCTATTTGGAGAGGAATGGCAGTGAATAACAGAATTGCCATCAAATCCAAGGAAGTAGAAAGACAAAATGAGAAAAAAAGGTAAGAATAAGAGAAAATAAAAAGCAGATTGGTAAGAACAAGGTAGGAGAGAAAAAAGAAAAGCTAGACAGTAAAGTAGTAATAACATCTGGCGTTTGTTGAGGGTTATTTCTGTTATGAAGAATGCATCTTGAATTTTGTAGATCAAGAAACTGAGTTGTATAGATTTAAATAACTTAACTCTGTGACAAAACCAGGATCTGCAAACATGACTGTCTGATCCCAATATATTGGAATGCTGTCATTCATTACAATATACAGGTTTTTCTGGTCCATTTATAGTTTCTGGTTTTCTTAAGAATATTCTCCTAGCTTTCATGGTAAATAAAATTAATGATAAATAAAATTTGGTCAGGATGAAGAATCACATACCTTCCAGGAATAACTGCCCAGGCACATTACTGTATGGTTGACCTTACATGTAACCCTGGACATAAATTTACATAGAGTAACAGCCTAGTTTTAAATTCTTAGACTTTAAGTTTGATAAACATTAATACCCTTTCCCATGTAAACATATGTCAGTAATTTTAGGAAATAGAATTAAATTTTAATCACCTGATAGAACTGAAAATTATATTACCTAAATTTAAAGGGTTATTATAATTAATATTAAGACAATTTCAGTGTGCTAGGCCTTTTCTAGGCATTCAGAAAATGCACTTGATAAATCTTTAAACCACAGGGCAAAATTAAAGCATGCAGTTGGAAATAGACATTTCAGAAGTTCATAATAAATTCAACTTTTGAGATTCACACAGCTGTCTACTACATGTGTATTAAGCCATGAAGAACAGATTAGGCAAGAATTTAGATTTATCAATTAGGTGATAAGTCAATCTCTAAATATTCCATGGATAATTTTGATAAGCATCCAAGGTTTCTGGAAGTTACTAGAATTTTATCTCAAACCAAATAATTTTTTAGTCAAAAAATAAATCAGAATGTCCGATGAGACTAAGCTGTTACATATAAATTGGGATAAGCCTTGGATTGACAAATGCTTGTTTGTATTGGTAATCATTCATTTGCTCATTAAAAACTAAGTACCTATAAGTGACTAGCATAAGGTTCATGCAATGAAAACAGAGATTTTAATAAGATATGGCTACTTCCTTTTAAATAACATAAATCTTAGATATGGCCATGTAAGAAACAATTACACTTCTGAGAAGGAAGTGCTAATAGAGGATTTGAATTAGGTTGAAATTAAAGGATAGAAATTTCTGCCAGGAGTTATGTTTTAGGAAAAAGCATTAGCCAGGAAATAGTCTTCAGAAGAAATGGCGTTTTAGCAGAGATTTGAGTATTAATTGAATAAAATAATTATTATCCAAATTGCTAAATCAAGGACCCTCATTGTTTGCTGGCAGTTCTCAAAATAGATTCTTAAAAGTCCTAATTCCTATTTTCCCCAAATACTGCAGCTTGGTATTCTGGGAAATTAGATCACATGAGGTGATCTAATGCTGCATTACTTTCCATGAAAAAGCCATTGTTTTCCTCAGATAAAATTTCCTTTTGTTAATAATCAACAACCTTAAATGATAAGATTATTCATTCACTACAAATTGAACCTCTGAGATAAGATAATCAAAAGACCTCCCAGAGCACACAAGGCATTTCTAACCCTAGGATTGGCAAGCAATTTTTCACTTTCTCAACCAAGAAGCTTGCCGACCTGTTCCAGTATCCATTCAGGCTTACGTAGCTTCCTAAATATCATACTTCATTCTTTCCACTAAAAAATTCATCTTCACTCCCTCAACCCCCTTGCCTTCCTAGTCCACACTGTATTTTTGTCTCCTGAAGTTTATTTCAGCTAAAAGACTAATGTAACTTTTTCTGTAATGGCTCTCATAACTTTATGCAGTTTCTGCTTCATATAAATTCAGTCTGACTGTCTGAGCTTGTAGGCGTGATTCTAGAGCCTTGAACTTCCAGAGATTTTTTTTTCCTCCTTTTATTGATTGTAGATACATGTAAAACAGTCTTTATCATAGCTACAAATGGATCCCAGATTTTATTGTTCTGTAGAATTATGTCTTTTAACTTTATTTTTATTTCATTTTTACTGCTAGGACACTATAACAAAGACCCGTCAAAGAACTTGTTCAAGCTATAAAAGAATGAGTTAATAAACAAGTTCACTTTTTCAACATATTAAATTGTCAGAAGAAAAAACTTATTAGCAGTCAGGGAATTTCAGAACGCGATAAAGTTCAATATTTTTCTTTCCAACCACCTTCATTATATAAATAGAGAAACTGAAGTTCAGAGCTTCACTACCCAAATTTTGCTCAGTGTAACTTTTTTTTTTCTACTTTAAACTTGGTAGTTCTGTTTAAAGCATGATTTTTATGCTTTCTTTGAATATGTTTAATTTTGTCATCCAAATTTTTATAATATAGTTGGTGTATTTCCCCCTGAAAATTAAGGTTTTTCAGGTATTAGCCAAAAACAAAAGCAAGCACACACACACACAAAAATACTCTCCAAACACCTGATCTTAAAGAGCAAATAGATTTTTTTTTCCTTTTTGGAATAAATTGCTTAAGTATTTTTAATCTATCTTACTGGTGGATAACTCATTAGCAACAACCCCATGGAGAAAAAAATACATAAGCAAAATGTTTAAAGTTTATAAATATCAATAGCCTGATAATTAAGGTGTCTCCCCATTAATTTGTATTGCTTACCCAGGAAGAATAAAGACTTTTTCCTTTCACCTATTCCAAAAAAGCATTTAAAGTAGTTTAGTAGGGGTGCCTGGGTGGCTCAGTCAGTTGAGCATCCGACTTGAGCTCAGGTCATGATCTCACAGTTTGTGAGTTCGAACCCCACATGGGGTTTTGTGCTGATAGTTCAAAGCCTGGAAGCCTGCTTCAGATTCTGTGTCTCCCTCTCTCCCTGCCCTTCCCCCACTTGCACTCTGTCTCTCTCTCTCAAAAATAATAAATAAACATTAAAAAATTTTTTTAAAAAGGTAGTTTACTAAGAGACTTGGAGAAAGAACATGTAAGAAGAGAGCAAAGCAGGATTCCAAGGAAGATAAAGGAGAGAAAAATACACAGGAATACAGTCAGGAATAAAGCAAGTTCACATAATGTATATCTTAACATGCCTTACTGCTGTAGTTGAAAACAAGACCTCTGACCTTCTTTTTGTCCACTTTTTGTAACACTTATCATCTCACAGGTAAAGTCACATCAGATGATAGTACAGTCAAGCAAATAATATTCCTTGAGTGAGACTTCTGCTTTTATTTTTAATCAACTCTCAGGAAAAAAAAAAATGTTGTCTCCCTTTAGCTGCATATTCTAAATTTTACTACTTTTTTAATGTGAAAAGGAGAAGTTTTCCCCCTTGGTAGTAATTGTTATCCAGAGAAAAACATTTACTTTGTTCTCACAGGCAGTCAACCAAGAAAACTAAGAACTATGAACAGCAGTTTATCAGAAATATTAACTGAATAAAAGAGTAGCATCTGGTTTAAGAAATCTTCGGGGCGCCTGGGTGGCTCAATGGGTTGAGCATCCAACTTTGGCTCAGGTCATGATCTCACAGCTCGTGGGTTTGAGCCCCGCATCAGGCTCTGTGTTGACAGCTCAGGGCCTGGAGGCTGCTTCTGATTCTGTGTCTCCCTCTCTCTCTGCCCCTCCTCCGCTCATGCTCTGTCTCTCTCTCTCTCTGTCAAAAATAAACAAACATTAAAAAATAAATGTAATAGAATCTGCCTCTGTGTCAGCATGGCATCTCTTAGTGTGAATCTTTTTATTTTTTAAATTTAAAGATTTTATATAAATAGCTGACAAACAGAAGAACAATTAAACCAGTAATAACAGATTTTTAATTCTCTGGCAAATGGTGAAAAGAGTTCAGCCACCTCCTATCATATTTTATCTTGGCTCTTCCATATGATACTGAACATTTAAATCTTTCTCTAATTGATCTTTACATTTAGCTATTAACATCAAATATTTCTCAGTCTGAGTAATAAGCCAAAAGTTACTTGTAGATTTTGTGAAGATTGAAAAAAAAAGGTTAAGGAATGATGGTTTTCATTTTGAATTAACATAAAAATACTAGGATAGCACTTACTTCTTATGAGAGGATATGCAGATGGGAAGAAGACCTAATTTATTTTTCAACAGAAAAAGGAAAAGCTTGTGTTAGAAAGTGTGATTAAAATGTAACACTTGCCTGTTAGTGAGGCTGTGCAGAATAGATGGGAATTTGGAAAGTAGGTGCTAGGTGAAAACCTATTATGCATATGTGCTCTAATTTGCCATGCTCAATCATTTTCAAATTGTGATCTCCCAAACTAAAAATGGAATAGCTGTCATTAGTAGCCAGTGGTGTGGAAAAAAAATACATTTGACCTCAGATTGTGAAAAAGCCTGAAATCTAAGCCTGTCTTTAGACATTAAATTTCAAGACTCCAACACATCATTGACTAACAAAAGTTTTAATGAAAATGTAAATATGATTTAATTCTAAGAAATGAGACATTGTACTGAATAGGTCTCTAAATTATCAAATAACTGTCTTTTAATCTTGTAAAACTGAAAAATAATACTATGCATTTGACAAGAAACAAAAATATAGTTCAGGAAATAGAGAAATTGAATCTTTTATTAAATATAAAATCATTCATGACAATAAAAATATCAATTATTTTGAAAGGATTGAATAATAAAATGTTATTGGTTCAACACATATTATTACATGCTATATTTAGTTTTCTATGGCTATTTAACAAATTACCACAAACACAGTTTAAAATAATATCCATTTATTAGCTCATAGTTCTCTAAGTCAAATTCAAGCATGGTGTGCTTGGGTTCTCTGCTTAGGGTCTCAAAGGCTGATATTAAAGTGTATATTAGGGTTCTCCAGAAAACCAGGGCCAGTAGGATGGATAGATATAGCTATATTCTATTACACACACACACACACACACACACACACACACACACACACACGAAGATTTATTACAGGAATTAGCTCAGACAATAATGGAGGCCAGGAAGTCCCACTATCTGCCATCTAGAAGCAAGAAAAACAAGGAAAGCCAGTGGTATAGTCTAAGTCCAAGGCCTGCGAACCAGGGGAGACAGTGGTTGTCAGTCTTGCCTGTATCTGAAGGCCAAAGAACCAGGAAGACTGATATCCAAAGGCAGGAGAAGTTGGATATACTAGGTCAAACACAAAGAGTGAATTTGCCCTTTCTTTCCATTGGTTCTATTGGGAGCCCCCAGTGTATTCGATGATGCTCACCCACGCTGGGAAGGACTATCTGGTTTACTGGGTTCACCTAGTTTACAAGTACACCAGTTCACCTGCTAATCTCTTTCAGAAACACACTCACAAATACACCCAGAAATGTTGTACTAGCTCTCTGGGAAAACCCTAGCTCACACCATGTGACAAGTAAAATTAATAATTATAAGGTATCAACTTAGCTGAGTTCTTCTCTGGTGACTCTGAGGTAGAATCTGCTTGCAAGTTTATTAAGATCATTGGCAGAATTCAGTTCTTTGCTTTTGTAGGACTGGGGTCCACATTTCTTTGTTGGCTCTCAGCCACCAGCCTCTCTGGACTTCTGGAGGCTACTCTCATTCCTGGTCACGTGGCCCCCTCCATCTCCAGGGCGTGGGACACCAATAATTAGAGTTTGGACATATGAGCAGAAGACAGTTAAGTACTCTGAGAAGTAGTGACTGAATGGTAGGAAGAAAACCATCAAGAAGACATTGCCATGGGATGCAAGTGGAACTGGTGTTTCAGAGAAGAGCAAGTGTTACTCTGTGTCAAATGTTATTGATAAAACAAGGAAGATGAGTACTCAGAACTGACCACTGGATTTGGCAATGTGGACACTAGTGTTTCCCTTAGCAAGAATTTGAGCTTGGTTGGAGTAAATTTTTAAAAGACCAAAGGAGAAAGAGAAACTGAAGGCAAAGCAGAGTATAGAGACAACTCTGGTATGAAGTTTTTCTGTAAATAAAATCAGGATATTAGAACTCAGGAAAAGTGGGGCCAAAATAAATTGTTCTGACATGAGACAAATAATAGCATGTTTGTGTGCTAATGGGAATGATTCTCTACATTGTGAAAAATGGATGGTGCTTTTGAAGAGAGAAGTCAAATAGCAATGACATTGTTGAGTAGGCCGGGGGAATGAAATCTTAGGCATAAATGAAAGAGTTGACCTTAGGAGAGCAAGGAGAGGCCATCCATAGTAATAGGGTCAAGGCAGAAGGCGGGCAGTTTGGGTATAGATGCTGGTAACTGTGTAGATGCTATAGGTGCTTGTGGATGTTTGTTTCTTACTGCTTCTAGGTTTCAAATGAGTGATAATGTCATCAGTATTCCAAAGATAGAAAAAGTCTAGCTTAGTACAAAGACCACCACTGAAAGAATTAGGACTGGATTCTCATCCATCACTGCCTTACCCCCAATATCTTTGGACAGCCATGACTAACCTCTGTGTTTCTACTGGTCTATCTGTAAAAAGCAAAGATTTAACTAATTACCTGCATACTTCTCCCACTGCTGAAACATTAATATTTTATCATAACAATAATAATATCTTTTAGAATATTTACTTTTAATTTTTAACTATAGGAAATGTACCTAGTACTTTGTTTTTTGGATAGACAACAAGGGGACACATAAAACTTCATCATTCCTCATGAAAAATTCTTCTGTAATTAGGGCACTTAGAGTATTCCTATTGCAAATTGTCAAGGCAGGACTTATTTTTAACTCAAGGGCTATATAGGTTGATTCTCTTAATTTAAATCTACATGAAAAAGTGCCATGGGTTCTTCAATTATATAAATAAAACTTGCTTATATAAAAATTAAAGAATTTTGGGGCGCCTGGGTGGCGCAGTCGGTTAAGCGTCCGACTTCAGCCAGGTCACGATCTCGCGGTCCGTGAGTTCGAGCCCCGCGTCGGGCTCTGGGCGGATGGCTCAGAGCCTGGAACCTGTTTCCGATTCTGTGTCTCCCTCTCTCTCTGCCCCTCCCCCATTCATGCTGTGTCTCTCTCTGTCCCAAAAATAAATAAACGTTGAAAAAAAAATTTTTTTTAAAAAATAAAAATTAAAGAATTTAGACCTAGAATAGGCCTTAGAGATGATAATCCAAGAACTTTACTTCTCAGACAAGGAAACTTGTAACTAGGAAAAACAAAGTAATTGGTCCATAGCTATATAGATGCTCAGAGAGATAGGATCCAAGTCTCCTGGATGCCAAACAAGTACTTACTCATCAAAGTAGCTATGCATCTTTCTTTCTGAGTTTGAATTATACTGGCTTACTGTTTACAGTCAGAGTGAAATTTCCTGATAAGTATCTTTCAATATTTGTCAATTTAAATAAAGCAGTTTTCATATCCATTCAGTAATCATGTCTTTATTGAGCATTCACTGTATGTCAACCTCTATTTTAAGTTGGAGATAGTGCAATTCCATTCTAGAAATATGGACCACTGTGCTAGGAGCTGGTGATAGAAGTTTATGGTGTGCTTCCTGCTCTCAGAGCCGCTGGCATATTGAAGCACACTGAAATAGGAAATGACAGTCGCAACTGACACTGACAAATGCTGGGACAAGAGTGTGCACAAGGAGAAACTCTAAGACTAAGAAATAAAAGTTAGCTTCCTGGCAGAGCTGATACCTGTGTCCAACATGATTAAAGATTTGTGAAGAAAATAACCCAGTAAATGTGGGAGTTCAACACATTTTCAAGTCAGGTGCAAAGGCCAAGAAATAAGAGAGTAAATCGTACAGTGTAGAAAATGCAAGACATTCTGCTGAATGAGCACATTCAGCAAAGAGCAAGACAAGATTGGCATGAGATAAGGTGTGGCAAATGGGAGAGATGGCAGATGGGAATTCTGAATTTTTAGGCTTTTACTATGTGCCAGGAATTGTGCTAAGCTCTTCATCTTCATAATAATCTTATAATTCCATTTAGTTATTTTAGTTGGATATAACAAGTGAAAAAAAAAGTGAGATTCAAAGACTAAAAATCACCTACGCTACAGTGTGGTTAAGAAGTGATGCTGAATGAAAGTGTTTCTAATTTCAAAGGCAGATTTTAATTATTCCTCTAAAACATATATGAAATCATATTTTTAGAGGTGCCTGCGTGGCTCAGTCAGTTGGGCATCCAACTCTTGATTTCAGCCCAGGTCATAATCTTGAGGTTCGTGAGATAGAGCCCTGTGTTGGGCTCTGCAATGACAGTGCAAGCTATTCTCTCTCTCCTTCTCTCTCTCTGCCCCTACCCCCCTCTCAAAATAAATAAATAAACATTAAAAAAAATAAAATCATATTTTTAAATTTGTTTTTACTTGTTTATATATATATTTTTTTTATTTGCCATAAAAGCCTTGAATGTTTTTTAGCAGGAGAGTGACATGATTCAAGTATATTTGGTTCTTTTTGGATTTAAAAATAATCTGGCTGTAGAATGCATTTGGAAAGCATGGATTCAGTGAAAGAAGACATTGGAGGCAAAGAGACTTTTTGGACGGCCCTTTTAGAAGGCTCTAAAAGTAATGAGTGTCTAAAATAATATAACAAGATATGGATAGAATTGGATGCATTTAAGAAATACTAAAAATACCTAATGGAAAATACTTTAGTGACTGAATGGACAGTGATAGGCTGGGATAGGTGTCCATTACTACTAATATTGGGAATACAGGATGGCGATGGCAAGTGTTATGGGTTGAACTGTTGTCTAAAAAGACGTGTTCTTCAAGTTCTGATCTCTGGACTCGGTGAATGGACTTTATTTGAAAATATTCTTTGCAGATATAATCAAGTTAAGATGAGTCATAGTGCATAAGAGTAGACCCTGAATCCATTGACTGGCGACCTTCAAGGAGAGGACAGGACACACAGGGCCACACATACACAGGAAATAAGGCCACGTGGCGATGTCGGCACAGGTGGGGGTGATGCTGTCAGGAGCCAAGGACTGCCAAGGACTGCTGATAACCACCAGAAACTAGGAAAGGGGCAGGGACAGTTACCTCTCAAAGCCTTCAGAAGGAACCAACTGTGACAACTTGATTTTGGACTTCTAGCTCCCAGAACTGAGACACAATAGATTTCTATTGTTCTAAGTCACCTAACTTAGTGGTAGTTTGTTATGGCACAGCTAGGAAACGAATACAGTAGCAAGTTTATGGGTTAGGGGTTATTCATTCAGATTTTTATATGTTATATTTGAAGTAATTGTGGACAAATCCAGAAAGAATTGGAAATATAAAATTTGAAGATTAAGAAAGATATAAATTCAAAATATAAATTAAACCTTTCTTCTTAATACTCTTTCATCTATTAGTTTTAAATAATTGGCTCATTCATTTCATTCAGTTTTCAGATTAAACCTCATTTCATCAGAGAGACCTTCCCTGATAGTCCAATCTAAAGTAGCTATTAAATTATGCCTCCATGTTACAGATTTTTGTTCACTTTATAGCTCTTATGACTCTGTATTTCATTTACTCTGTATTTTCCTCCTTCCTTTCTTACACCCTCTCTTCTTCCACTGGAGACAGCTCTGGGACTTGGGAATGTTAGGAGGGAACTGCATATGGCTTGAGAATCCATTGAGGACTGTGCTCCTCAGAAGTTGCCAGAGGACGCTGCCTTTGCTAAAGAAGTGAGGAATGCACCAGCGATGGAGGTGGCAGCATCCTTAAGGTGATCAGTGGAAGCTGTCCTCCAGAAGCGGGCACTGAGAGCAGTGCCATTGCTATTAAATATCAGTCTAACAGTAAAGCATAATGAGAGAGCCTAGGTGGAAACTCACAACTGTAAAATAGAAGTGATTCCATCAGTGGGCAGCAAGATCAAAGTGACAGTGTGTATTGACCACGAAGTATTAAGGGAATGAGTCCAGTTGTTCCGAAGAGTAAGATAGATGGGCACCACTTAGTGTGTTACAGTGTTCATATAATGAGAAGGAATTGGGAGTAAGCACACAGAAGCCTGATGTCAGCCTCTGCGAGAAATTATTGCAGCCTTTCATCCAGTTGCCAGTTCTCAGTCTCATTTGGGTTCCTGTCACTACTATACATACACATGGAGGGTGTGGGAGGTCTAGACTAAAACTGGTGAGAGATTAATGGAAGAGCAGGGACATAAACTGTGTCCAAACACTTAGATAGGAATTTGGCAAAACTGACAAACCAAAGACTGTATGTTAAGTTTTGAAGGAACATTTTAGCATATTGCTTGTATAGGAAAAATCAAGAAGCCATGTTCCTGGAACAGGTTGTATGGCATACCATATTATAAAAGAAAACTGTCTAGATTCAAATGTTAGGATTACCCTACATTGTTTTAAAACTAAAAAAGTGTAACCTGACGTGGTTAAAGCATAACCACAAATTAAAGTTGACCACAAATACTTTGTTTCTTTTCCCATTTAGTAGAAACTAATTCACCTATCTTTGAATTTGGACCACATTGCATTTCCCTGACCAATAGAATACAATGGAAATGATGTCTGGGACTTCTGGGGTGAGGTCATAGTGAACATTGCAGCTTTAGCTCAGGTGTCTTGAAAAGCTCACTCCTGGGATGCTTTTGGGAGGCTCTGGGTACTGCCATGCTGTGAGAAACCCAAGCCACATGGAATGGCTCCAATCTTATAGCTTTAGCTGAGCTCCCAGCTCATAGCCAGCATCAGAGATCTGCCATATTAGTGGGCCTTCCTGGTGTCCAGTCCAGTCAAGCTTTTAATTCTGTAAAACTCCCGCCTATCTGACGGCAACCTCATGAAAGACCCCAAGCAAGAGTTGCCAAACTGAGCCCAGTCAGTCCATATACTAATGAGAGGGAATATTTTTTTTTTTTCAACGTTTATTTATTTTTTTGGGACAGAGAGAGACAGAGCATGAATGGGGGAGGGGCAGAGAGAGAGGGAGACACAGAATCGGAAACAGGCTCCAGGCTCCGAGCCATCCGCCCAGAGCCCGACGCGGGGCTCGAACTCGCGGACCGCAAGATCGTGACCTGGCTGAAGTCGGACGCTTAACCGACGGCGCCACCCAGGCGCCCCAAGAGGGAATATTTTTTAAGTAGTTGTATCAGTTTCCCGAGGCTGCTTAATAAAGTACTATAAACAGAGTGACTTTTTTGGCTTACATAGTTACCTTTTGTAACATGGAGAAACACGTGTAATATTTGCTACATGACTGAGTAGCAAGATGTTGGTTTCTGATGAAGTCAGTTCTCACCTTCTGGTGCTGGGAGAACAAGTGTAGCTCTTAGGGACCAGCAAAGGTATAACTCATTCAAGTGAAGGCTAGGCTGTATGTTTTGATTATATGATCACTGTAGTGATAATTGGATTCCCATTTGGCTCCTGACCCATCAAATAATGCTCTTCATGGTCACCTTTTGATAGATTCAACCACCAAATATTCACAAAGTGACACTCTGTTGCCCTCCTTTTTTTTTTTTTCCAATCAAAAATTCATTTGTTACTCTTTCAAAATAGATTTTTGTGGCTGCTGGTTCCACAGCGTAAATCAAATAGATAATTTGCTCCCATCTTCTTAAAGGCAAGTAATACTTACTCTAGTACTTAATTTTAATGTTTTTCTAATGAATCTGAAGAAAAATTATGTTTCTATATTAAAATATGCTAAGCATTTGTATTCCACTATAAAAATAATGAGATAAATGATCATAAATAACCTGTTTTTAAAGAAGGGAGATAGCTAAAATCCCCTACCAACATTATAGGACCATGGAATCCACAAAACATCTTTATCTATGTGGAAAGGGAATTATCAACTCTTTAAATCATTAAACATTCTATCTTCTTAGCTCATAGAATACTCAAATAACTTGAAGACAACTGGAGCAAAGTGTAAAAATGAGAGTTTTTCAGTTCTAGGTGCTTAAATTAAGTTGGAAAGACTAAGAGTTTTTAGGAAGAAATAACTTTCCTTTCCCATTTATAATGAAAAGGAGAATTTTAGCTCCAAGAGAAGAGAAAGTCTGGCGTATAAACTTCCCTTAATGGCAAAGCCCAGCTTACTACCCCGTTTTGTCTGATCTTTCTGAATTTTCATTCATAGGTAAGGTAGGGTGTTGTTGTTGTTGTTGTTGTTGTTGTTGTTGTTTAAAGAAGGATAATTCCAAAACTAAAAAATTAATATTTCTTACTTGTTTTATCGATGTCTTGAATTACTAGTTTTGTGTACTGGTAAAATATTTACGGAATGAAAAGGGTTTCTTTTGAGGTCATTAGACTTTTTCTTTGGGGGGATGAAAAGAACAACTTTCTACCCATTTTTTTCCAGTTAAATAGCACTAGAATAACCTACTCAAAATTCAAGTATATTATATATTTTAGTGCAATTTCAATTTGTGCAATACTTTGCTGGAAGAACAAGTTAATCAAGATAGCCTTCCATAAGAATTTGTCTACTCAGTGTTTGTTAAATATATTCAAGCCCAGTTCAAATAATGGCAAAATCAAATGTAAGCCAAAATGGGATCAATTTCAACGCAATCTTTTGTAGGAATAAAATCATTTCAATCCTCAAGACAACTGGATGTCAAGTGAAAGAAACTTTAGATGAATACTCTAATACTAGGAAGAATGACTGTCAGTGGCAAGTAAATATAAGGACAGAGAACCATATCAATACTTGGAATTCACTGCTGCAACAGCTTAGACCTTACATTTATGATCGTGTTAAATACCCTGCATCACAAAGATTTTGAAGAAAAACTCATCATTAGATATTATATAGTGTAAGATTGAGCAAATGTCTGATTAAATCATGACACTATGGTGTTTCCTTTTGTTGGAAATTGAAATAAAAGTTAGAGTTGTCTTTTTCATTAATCTGGAATAAAAATGTATGGCTTCAGAATCTGGATTTGACTTTTAGAGAGAAAACTGGAATACTGAAAAAACATTTTAAATGTAGCATTACCCTTTTTCTCCAGCAACTTATACTGGAGACATTGCTTTTAAGGTTGGATACTTCTAACTGGTTGTTAAATACAGTACATATAAAGTCCCAGCAAGAAATTCTAAAAGGAGGTGGGAATCAATAGGATTCTAGCAACAAAATCCTACCCCACATTCCTAGTATACAGGTACCTAAATTATCCTATCATTTTGGAAACAATGTACCTTACATGAAGGCCAAAGTTAATGCATGTAGGGTTTCTTCATTTATATGTCTACTACTGCCAGAAGATTGACTGACACATAGTTGCTGGTATTAACACAAATCCCAACCAAAAAGTTTAAAACTGAATTTTCTGCTAATTTTGGTATTTTGGTTCAGTTACCTATGCCTATTATGCTCCAATTACCTCATCTGTAACATGAGAGAGGGATTTTAGATAATAATACTAGTGTAAGAATCTTTCTAAAAAACGTTGGAGCACCTGGGTGGTTCAGTTCATTGAGCATCCAACTTATGATTTTGGATCAGGTATTTCATCCCAGGGTTGTGGGATTGAGCCCCATGTCAGTCTCCATCCTGAGTGTGGAGCCTGCTTAAGATTCCCTCTCTCACTCCCTCTGCCCCTCTCCGCTGCTCGCATGCATTCTCTCTCTAAAATAAAATTAACTAAATAATCAGTAAATATTCACTGTTCAGCAACATCATCACAGCACTGCATACAAACTGCTAAATTGTTGAAATAAGCGCACACTACAGAACATTAATTAATTTGTATAATAACACTCTTCAACATCTTGTCCAACTCCATATTAGGAGATTTGTAATTCTATTTTATAGAATATGCCAAAATCCCCCACAAGTATTATATCTAATGACTCATGAATTGCTAGCTGCAGAGTTTGTATTAGATCAAAAAAACATTGAAATCTTCTGTCTGATACTGATACAGATTCGATTGCAAGATCTCCTTGTTGGTGCTTGTCCATATCTTCTAACCACTTACTATTTCATCTACCATTTTGTTTGGCCCTCAAATATCTCTGGACATCATGATTTATAAGTGTTCTTTTGTTGTGTAGCTGGTCACATCTACACATTCAATTGTTTGCACAATGAAGCATTATTTCTTAACCTCTATTCTGAATTTAATCCTTCCATTATGTCAGTGTGCTACCCCTGAATTTTCTACAATGCCATGCAACGTTTTGAGTTTAGGAACTACATAAATGAAAATAACTTAGATCTCTGCACAATGATTTCCTTTCAAGAAGTCGAATTAGCTAGTATCTTAGAAACAATCTTCAATCTCAGAATCATTTAAAAAAATTTTTTTTTACTTATTTATTTTTGAGAGACAGAGCACAAGTGGGAGGGGCAGAGAGAGAAGGAGATAGAATCCAAAGCAGGCTCCAGGCTCTGAGCTGTCAGCACAGAGACCGACACAGGGCTCAAACTCAAAAACAGAGATCATGACCTGAGCCAAATTCAGATGCTTAACCGACTGAGCCACCCAGGCGCCCCTCAGAATTTTTTTAAATCCCTTGTTCAACATTATTGCTTGTATAACCTTATTTACCATCAGCTAGTAATGAGTTATGATATTACTAACTTCAAGTAAATTTTAAATTTACATGTAACAAGATTTTCATAGTTTAAGATTATAAGCAATAGTTTTAAATTCTTTAGGTGAAGGATCAATTTTTCTATAAAAAGATTTGTGCATGAATTATCTTTGTCTTCTAAGATAGCCAGATAATGACTTAGGGTTCTTGTAAGCTGACACATTGGTCTGTATATATCATCTGATGATAGAGTATATTTGTTTAAAATATTTCCTTCTTAGATATATTTTAGAAATCCAAGTCCGCCCTTCATTTACACGAAAACTTTGAGAATTCTGCCAAAAGTAAATACAAATAAGTAATTGAAAAATAGATTAGGATGGACATATTATAAAAAGAACTACCTTAAACTACCAGAAAGTTTATTGATGTTCCAGAAATTAGGACTTTTTGACCAGATAAACAGTATGTGTGGCATGAACCAAGGCTATGAAAGCTTCCTGTTTGGCCTTCCTGTCTGCCTGTATTTTTTATTTCTTTCTGTCTGTCTCTATTTCTCTTTCTTTTAAACACCCTTTTCTCTGTCCATCCCCATTTCCTTTTTATGCTTTTTATAGTTTCTGTGCTTTATAATTTTCTTCCTTTGTCATTAACTGACATATAATATGTAATGTAGAAAACTTTTCAATTTTCTAGTTATAATATTAAATTTCAGTTTTTTTTGGTTATATTATTAAAAGCTTTTGAAATGTTTTTTTTCTAAAATAAAATAAAGTTTTTCAAAAATAAAACTAAATGATCAGGTAGACAAATGCTCTTGTATTACTCTAGGGCTTCTGAAATATTTTCATTGGTGTGCTTAATCTCAGACTGATTTCCTCCTGCAGCACTCTGTACTCCAAACCCTCCCCTTTTTTCTGTCTCTCCAGTAAACTTGAATTGCTTATAAGTCACTGGAGTGTCCATTTAGTCTTCGGATTGTTCTTTATTTTCATAACGTATTTTTACAATAACTTTATTAAGATATACATGATATGCACTAAACATCATGTTTTTAAAGCATACAGTATGAAAAATTTCAACATATGAATATACTGGTAAAACCATGATGTCATTTAGCAACGAGGATAATAAACATATTCATCACCAACTCAAGTTTTCTTACACTTCATTGTAATCTCCCTCCTGAACCCCTTCCCTTACATCCAGGCAGCTGCTGTTCTACTTTATGTCGCTATGAACTTGTTTGCATTTTCTAGAAGTTTATACAAAATGTTACTCTTTCATTTTGTCTGCCTGGTTTTATTCAGTCAGCTATATATATACATATACTATATATATATATACTATATATATATATATACTATATAGTATATATATATATAGTATATTCATATATTCAATATATATATATATTCAGTCAGCTATATATATACATATACTATATATATACTATATATATATATATATACTATATAGTATATATATATAGTATATATATATAGTATATATATATAGTATATATATAATATAAATACATATAAATATAAATATATATATATTTACTTTTATTCATGGTATTGTATGCAAAGTTTATTCATAAGTAATTTCTAACACATGAATTGTCAAGTTAAAAGTTATAAAAGTTATAAAAGTTATAAAAGTTCTTTATAGAAGACTGTCTTTATAGAAGATGAATAATAAAATTAGAAAAATTACCATTTTTAAGCCTTACTGAAAAATCAGTCTATGCAGTGATTATAGTGAAAACTAAACATAATAAGTAAAGGATTGGTGGAAATTTTATAAGGGATAAAAGGCTGTCACCATCTGAATCCACTGATTAGTATTTGTATCCCTAAATGTGGAACAACTGTGTGTGTGTGTGTATACACACAATCGCATACACACACACATATTTCATGATATGATGCAATAAGAAAATACAGATTTGTCTATAAATACTCATCCTTAAAATTGAACTTGAATGGGTGTGCCTGATTGGCTCAGTTGGTTAATCATCCAACTTTGGCTTAGGTCATGATAATGCCAACTCTCATTAGGATAGGTGGTTCCTTGATTACATAAGCTCTTTTCTCTGGTGTTCATTTCTAATAAATCCATTAATGCCCTTGATTGTGTTCCTTAGCCATAGATTCTACCATATAGATAATCTACCATTTTCTGTGTCTCCAAATCTTTCATTTTGTTAGTGGAACAAAAGCAGCAGGACTTACTTACAAATAAATAGCAATTAACTTTTATATCTACCTTAGTTTTTCATTTGTGTTTCATGTATTAAAACTTAAATTCCATATGTATAGATTCATTTATTTGTAATTGGGGTATTAAATGTCAGAATGAATATGTAAATGATGAAATAATAATACAAATAATTAAATATCACAACGTATACAAGACACAACCAATGAATACAATAAACATCCTACTTTAGGTGAACATAAAAGTCACATACCAGATTGCATTTTTTGATGCTACAAGAAGAAATTGCTGAATGAATCTAGGTCATTCAAATCAGACAACAGAAATATATGACTGCCATTAACTAAATGAAATAGGATATATTGATTATAACATACACGAGTTCTTGTTCTCTGTGTCCATCTATTTGAAGTTTTTAAATTTTTTTTCTTGTTTGTTTGTTTGTTTGTTTATTTTGAGAGTGAGAGAGAGAGCACAGGCAGGGAAGTGACACAGAGAGAAGGACAGAGAGAGAATCCCAAGCAGGCTTCTCATTCCCCGCTGAGCTTGACTCAGGGCTCAATGTCAAGACTGTGATATCTTGACCTGAGCTAAAATCAACTGATGTTGAATTGTTGAATGTTCAACTGATTGAGCCACCTAGTTGCCCCTCTATTTTAATTTTCATAAGCAAAGCTATTCAAAGATTCTTTGAAATTTTATTTCAAGTTGGGCTGAGAAATGGTTTTATAGCTGAGATGTTTATTATTTTAAGGATAGTCATTATCATCCAGAAGAGTTTCACCTATTTAGACTGTCAATAAGTTTACATGTCTTTGTAAAGTCAGGATGAATATTTGTGTCCACCTTGATTAAAAATGATAATAAATCTTTAGAAGATGCCCTGCTAAATTGTAACTATTTTGTTACTTTATTTTTTAAGTTTATTTATTTGTTTTTTTAGAGAAGGGAAAGGGAGAGTGTGTGTGCATAAGCATGCAGGGGGCAGAGAGAGAGAGAGGGAGAAAGAGAATTCTAAGCATTCTCTGCACTGTCAGTGTGCAGCCTGCAACCCTAAGCAGGACTCCCCTATGTGGGGTGTGCTCATGCGGGGCTTGAACTCATGAACCAGGAGATCATGACCCCCACAGAAAACAAGAGTCAGGCACTTAACGGACTGAGCCACCCAAGTGCCCTACTCTTCAGTTTAAATCACTGTGTATGTGAACACATCTTTTTAATGTATTTGAAAATATCATTCCTCTCCTGAAAATAGTTCTTTATAAAAACAACTTTCATGTTCACAAAGCAACTTAATTCATTAGCAAAAGTAAAGGCAAATCAAATGAATTAAAGAACTATCAAGTTCCTAAGGGCATACTGACAATATTGAATAACATTCAAAGACTGTTTTTAACAATGAGGGCAAATATCCTTTTCAAGGTTGCAAATAACTTTGGAGAGCACAATATTGTTTTTTCTTTGCTTTATTAAAAAAAAGTATAATGGATAAGGTTTTTGAGGGGAATAAACATTTCTAAGAGAACATAACTGTGTATTGTCAGGAGTGCATCAGGAATTATGTTGGATCTGGTTGTACTAGGAAAGACCAATGCAGGTTTCTTCCATAGGAATGAAATATCACAACTTGTCCGAGCAGCAACACATAACTAATTCATATAAATTCAAATCATGGAGGAACTTTAAGGAGTCTTCTGGGAAGAGCTATTAGAAATAGCTCTGTCTTGAAAGGTTAATGCTTCCATGAGAAATCAAAAATATTGATGTAATTTTAGGTTAACTCATGTACTGCATTTATATCCAGGCATGTTTGAATCATTAAATATTTTAAAACAAATTTATTTTTCACAGGTGATCCAAAATCTGTGCCTTAGTTTTGTTGTCATATTTGGACTTTACCAAAAAAGAATATGTGAAACCTATCAAAAATTCAGACCACATAGAATTAATCTAGTCTGGCAAAATATATCTGAAATACAGTTCGATATCAAATATGTGGCACTTAATTTATAGCCTTTCCTAATTTTTCAGAAAAACCATTAATAGTATATTTCCAAGCTCACTGCTTTATTGAAAATCACTTTTGGCATGATTAGTAGTCTCAACAGTGTATTTTTATTTCATTCTCTTTTAGCACTTATGTTATAAATATAATGTTCAAGATTTGCATATGCTTATTATTAGAAATAACTGAAATACAAAACAAAAAACAAACGAAACTTTCGTTGATGCGTAAAAAAGAATTCCAAAGTAAATTGGAAGATAAAGCTAGTAAATAAAATTAGTAAATTACATAATGTTAATCCATAAATTTAACCTATTTCTAAGATTATCTATTTCTAAGATTATAGCCTAGAGGCAATAAAAATTAAGTGAAGTTGTACAAATAATAGAGAAATAAAGCTTTGCATACCAATGTCCTAATTCATACCAATGTAAAAAAAAAAAACAAAAATAATAGCATACAGACATTTCAAAAAGCTCCAGAAGAGAATGCAGTAAGTAGAAAATGAAGAAAAGGCCTTATTACTCTTTTTCTCCGCTTTGTCATATTTCTTATTGTTTATCTACCCTTCATATGAAGACTTGTAGAAGCCTTTTCCTCCTTTAAATCCAAATTTTACATAACTGGAAATTTAAGTTTAGAAAAACTGAAAAACTTATCCAAGAACTCAAAATCTCTGTGTGACACAGGGTGTCTTCTTTCATAACAATACCAATTTGTTAATCACTACTAGCATACCATTGTCTGTGGGCAGGGAATTTACTTTCTCACTCTAACTGTACAATAATATTTAACAAGTTGTTTCATATATCTTGGCCTCAGTTTCTTTATGTGTTAGATGGGAGAGTCAGATTAGATAATTTAGCATTTCTTAGTATTGAGAATATGAAAACATGGTGAATCTTTCTCCACTATCCATGTATAAGATGATTTAAATCATTCCCTAGTCTCATTTGGGATTAAAACTATGTATTTAATAGTTCATAGGTTATCGCATCATTCTTCATAACAGATTTGAGATGCTTGAATGGACATTCGTAGTCCACCTTTTTCTTGTGTCTACTCTCCTCTCCCTCACAAATCTGGTGCTTGAATTCTCAGACTCACTTCATCTTTAGATAAGTCAGATGACTCTGATTTTTAGGAGTACATTTTCTTATGTGGGAATAATTCTGTTTCTCAGTGGTATGTATTGATTTATTCTATATTTTAATTAATGGGGCCAAGTAGGAGGGTTATAATTCCTTTTTTATATAGTAGCCCTGAACATGTGTTTTCTGGGCTAAGCAGCCCTGTTTGTGATTCTTGCTAAAGCATAGGTTCTAGACTTTGATTCTTTCAATTGTTTTCCTTCTTGAAGTGTTTTTTATAACCTAAAATCCTTTTGATGTATGGCTTCCAAAATTAAACATAATATGCTTAACCATTTTATGGTTTATGTTTATTAGTCTGTTTATTCTAAGTAATATAAATGGAATTTGACAGAGTGCATTACATCAAAGGAAAAACATCAGACATTACTTTCAAGAGTTTACTATAATGGTGTTTACCTGCATTTTAATTTAAAACCATTTAAAAATTAGAATAGAGCCTAAGGTACAATATGCACAATAAATGAGTCATAGCTTCAACATTAGGATGTTAAAATATTCAAAGATTTATGTCTTGCTTCATAAAAATAGTTTACTATTAGCATGTTCCCATTTATCTTCCTGATTATTAAAATGCTGATATTAGTTATTATAGACTTTTTCCTATAATTTTAAAACATTAGGTAGGATAATTAATTTACCCATCACTGTCTCTTACTTTTGTTTGAAAAATGTTTTTGAAAGAAATTGTGGTGTTATTAAACATAATGAATTTCACTTTATCAATGTCAGAAATGTTTGAAATGATATACCTAGGAAATAGAATGGAGGTTAGACAAATCTGTATGAATTGAATTGACTCAAATAATTTGCTAATGGAAAATCATGAACCAGGTGAGGGTTCAAAGGAAGATTTATATACAAATGATTAAATAACTTCTGTATCACTGTGTTTCAAATTCATGCTTATTTATAACTGAGTACATTTCTAGGACTACTCCATCTGTCAGCATTTTTCGCTCTGAAGAATGTATTAAATACTCTTGTTTCAGTGGACTTTTATAACTGCACCATTACCTAAGAAATAAAAGCATTAAATCTAAAAACTTTTAATCTAGTCATTTCAAGCACCTTAATACTAGAACTCAATTTACTGTGTAACACATTTCATCACGTTTAAAAATCAGCTTTTAAAACTGACAAAACTGGAAGGAACCTGAAAACTGTTTGAAAAAAATAATCTATATTATGTGACCAGATAAGAAATAACATGACATGATCTAGAATATCCATTTATTATTTTAGCTGCTTTTTCTGAATATTGAAAAGTGTCATTCATTATAAATTTTAAAAATTGAAGGAAATATAATAATTAAGATCCTAAAATGCATACAAGTAAATAACAGTTGGAAATTCTATTAGGAAGACTCTCACTCCTGTAATTTTTCTTTTTCTAATGGTCAATATTATCACAAACCTATTTTTTCTAGCCTGTTTCTTCCCGCAAATCATCCATTTAATTTTCTTTTCTTCTTCTTTTTTTTAATGTTTATTTATTTTGAGAGAGATGGAGACACAGAGTACGAGAGGAGGAGGAGCAGAGAGAAAGGGAGGCACAGAATCTGAAGCAGACTCCAGGCCCTGCCTGAGCTGTCAGCACAGAGCCCAACACAGGGCTCAAACTCCCGAACTGTGCCATCATGACCTGAGCCAAAGTCAGCCGCTTAACCAACTGAGCCGCCCAGGTGCCCCATTCATTAAATTTTCAAACGTAATTAACATTCAGTTACGTCTCCATTTTGATAGAACTACGTTTCACACCTACTTTGTTACTCCTAATTATTTTTCAAGATACTCTTCTGGATTAGCCTTTAGAGTTCTGAATTTAGAGCATGTATTTTCAAATCTAAACTTTTATGTATTGTCCTTTAAGCGTACTTGAATGACCCCTAAAGATGGAGATTTCTGGGTGATGCTTTCATCCTTTTAATACTTGGAAGAACTTAATTTTTAGAAAATAGGCACATATTAGGACAATGTGCCAGACATAAAGTCAAGCTACATCAATCCATAAAAAAACACAGAAGTTGTGCTCTCTTACAGTTTTTAAATATGCATGGGTGAGTGGCATTGGAACAAATACTTAGAGAATAAATAATTATAATGATTAAATAATGATTAGAAATATTTTAGATATACATGCTAAAGTTCAGTGAGATAATTTGTAAAACAAAGTTGAAGCCATTGATGATTGGATGAAAATATGACTTTTTTTACTTTTAGCTATGGGGAATTAGCTTAATCTTTCTACAGTAAAGAATTAATGAAGCCGTGAAAATTCTAACATCTATGTCATAATATTAGATTCTGGCAACCAAATTTGAGGTATTAAGTTTCAACAGAAAAGTACAATGGCATAAATCCAACATTCCAAGCATTGTCTCTCACTCCCTCATAACCCTCTTGATATATTCACCAATTTGATACCTCCCTGGTAAAGATGTTAAGGAGATGAGCAGATCTTGAGGGTTAAATGCTGTTAAAGTACAAAAATTAGAATTCACCACTGGCAATGAGGAAGGGCTTTGAAAAATGTTTGTTTTTCGGTCAGAAACCCTGAAGGTCTGTTTCCTAGAAGTAAAGGAATATAGGAATATGTGAGCCCACATAAAACTGAAACCTTTTGATAGGAATAAGATCTAGGAATAGGAAAACTGAATTATAAATCTGCCTTTACAAAGACTTTAACTCTGCCTTAAATTAGCTCAAACATTATTTGGATTAACATGATCTTTCTTCATTGAAACTGCCTGTGAGAAACAAAATAATTCCTCTCCCATGGGAGTAACCATAAACCAGAGCCTCAACTTATCTCTACACTTTTTTAGACACAACTTGCTATATTTAAGCAAAATTTACCAGATACACCATAGATGAGATAAATGGCACAACCGAAAGAACAAAAATGGACAATATAAACAAGTCATTGAAGGTTGAAGACAAAAGTTTAAAATAACTATAATTAACGTATGTCAGGGGTGCCTGGATGGCTCAGTCAGTTAAGCGTTTGATTCTTGACTTTTGCTCAGGTTATGACCTCACTGTTTATGAGATTGAGCCCCATTGTCAGTGCAGAGCCTGCTTGGGATTCTCTCTCTCCCTCTCTCTCTGCCCCTCCCCTACTCATATTCTCCCCCCTCCCTCAAAAATGAATACTAAAAAAATATATATGTCAGATAGTAGATAATAATAATTTCAGAAGAAAACTGGAATTTAGATTTAAAAAAATCAAATGAGAAATTTAGAATTGAAAACAACAATTAAGAACTAGATAAATGAACTTAATTGCAACATAGATGGAATAAAATATGTTAGTAAGCGTAAAATAAGCTAGCAGAAAATACTCAGACTGAAACCTGGAGAGGAAACAGAATGGGGAAAAACAAAAAACAGAAAGCATAAGAGATATATGAGGCACATGGCAAAGTCTAATATATGTTAGAAGGAAAAGAGAGAAAAACTAGATAGAAGCAAGATTTAAAGATTTAAAGGCCAAAGTGTTTCGAAATCCTGTCAGAAGTTATCAAGTCAAAAATTAAAGAATCTGTATAAGCGTATTTTTTTTTAAGCCAAACAAGTAAAACCTAGGCACATCAGAGTCAAGGTGGTGACAGAAAGAAAAAAAGAGAGAACATGTTCAAGGCACCTAGTGAATGATCACTGAATAAATAAATAAATTAAATAATTAAATGAACAGACAAATAAATAATTGAAAAGAATAAGACTGACTATAGACTTTTCATTACAAATGAAGTAAACCAGAAAATAATCGAAGGATGCCTTCAAAATTTCAAAGAATAAAACTCCTAACTATAATTCAAAACTTAGCAGAAATATTCTTCAAAGGTGAAAGAAAAATATATTTTCATAAAAACAAAAACTGAGAAAATACTAAAGAAATTGTTTCAAACAGAAAAAAGTCCCAGCTATAAATAACTAAATAAAGGTAGGAATAAAGAACAATGGAAAGGGTTAACGTGTGGTTAAATACAAATGAATATTGAGTATGTAAAACAAAAAAGGATATGCAATTTTTAAAATACATGCTTAATTAAAACAAATATATTTGGAGAAGATAAAGGGGCAAGAGTCTTACCACATTTGGGAAGTAGAAAGGCATTAATTTGTATATGTACAGTATAATTCCTGGGATAATCTCTAAAAGATTAGTAATAGAATAAATAACCTACAGGCTAACAGAAAAAAACAACAATTCATGAATAATCCAGTTGGAAGGCAAGAAAATAAAAGCACTGCCCTATAGGTGGGGGAAAAAAGGAGAAAAGGTTAAAAAGTAAATACGAATGTATAGTAAATGAATTAAATATAAGTAGAAGAAATATTCTTTTTTGTTTGTTTTAATTATTTGAGAGAGGGAGAGAGAGGGGAAAGAGGCTTTTTCTTGATGAAAGGATGTATAATTTCAAATTGCAAGGGTGAGGATAAAAAGGGGGGCAGAAAATTGAGACCATTTTTACAGTCAATTTACCACATTTTCTGGGTCTCCATTTATGTTCTTGTCCCAGATCTACACATGTTGGAGTCCTGTAATTAGTAGAAAATCCTCGCAGAGTTTGCCAATAAGTTAACTGTCAGTCCTAGCTTTTGCCTTTTCTACTAGTGTCTTTCTCTTAGGCAATTAATAGTTTAAAAAGGTAGCTCCATCTATCTAGTTTGATATGAAAGTGCAAGTTCAGTAAATAGAGGAGCAACTTATTTTACATTGTGACAATTTTTAAGTACTTCCCCATTGCTGTGGTGATCCAGTGATTGCTCTTTATACTTTCAATGTATATTTAATGTAGGGGCACGTACAATTTACCTTGGAATATCTGCCATTTCTCTGTGTTTTTATCAAACAATACTTTGATGTTGTGCTTCGAGCAATTCATTTTTTGTATCTATAATGGACATAACAGGGTAAAGGTCAACGCAGATGCTTTGTCAGAAGAGGACATAGCCCAGGGGATCAGATAGATAATTGAATCTGAGTGTACAAATCAGTATTATGGTGGAAATTATTCCCAAATCAGCAGTGTTATTACAAAGCCAGTATCATTTAATATTCCTTTATTTTTCTGATACTAGTAAAGTATGAAAGTAAATAATTTACAAGAGAAGATAACTACTGTGAAATGCAATGGGAAAAAAAAATTCCTGCAACCAAAAAAAATATATCTTCAGGAAGCAATTAGAGTTGCTGTAAATAAATCCACTTAAAAAAATTACTATTTGTAAGTATTTTATTTACATCAAGAAGTTATCATCTAACTATAGAAAGTAAAGTCTTTTAAAGAATGTAGGTCACTACCATTTTGAATAATAGTTCTATTTGATTATCAAATCTGGAGAGAAACTTCTCCAAAAAGTACACTGGTAATTACAGGGTTTTTCTTTATTCCCTCAATTTCCCTAACTATATCAGGTTAATCTTACTTATCTCATTTTTCTTAGAATATTTTACCACAGTATATTTTTCATAATAAGTTGTTTTGGTGTTCAGGTACAATAAAAATACTATTTGCATTTATTTTAGTTTTTAAAATTTGTATTAGATTTACTATCATTTGGAGATTCATAAATCTAGTTCACTTTTAATTTTAAATCAGATATATTCTAATGCATAATTGTAGTAAACTTTATTATATTTAAAGTGGCCTTAAATATAGCTTGGTTAATTATATTTAATTTTTAGCTGCAATTTTTAAAGGAAATATTTTTAAATTTATCTTTATAAAAAACAAAATATTTTCAGGTTTTCCAGAAAACTTTAAATGTCTAATAAATTACATTTGTATCTTTTGAGATTCTTAAATTTTTCTGTACTATCAATAATAAAATTCTCTTTAATTCTTTAAATAAAATAAGAAATAGTAAGACCATCCCAAGTAAACTGGACTGTCAGTCACAGCTGTCAAGTGATACAGCAAGACAGCTGCTTGGCAGAAAATCAGTACTTTTTGCTTCCCCTGTCTCCATCCCAGGCTGAGTCCTATTTATTTTTACTATAACAGAGCTTCTATATAATACCAAAGGGTTCCTCTCTGAGCTCGTGACCCTTAGAGCTAATTTACATATAACCTCATTTTCATTTTAATCTTCAACCACGTTCCTAGATTATAGCTATCATTTTTTGCTAATTGCTTAGACTTCATTTTTCATTTAATTGGCTTTGAGAATCTGTTAATACCTTCTCTCCATTTAATGACTTCTCACCATTGTATTCTACTTCACACACGTATCATTCTTCCATGTCTTTTTAAACCCTGCCTTATTTCGCTTGCAAGACCTCTGTATTACTTTCCATATACTTTTTCTGTCTTGAAGTCCACATCTTTTACACTTATCAAAATGAACTCCCACCGGGTTTCAGATGTATCTTGTGACTTCTTCTTGACTCAGTGGTCAAACGCTGAAGCTATGTTGTTAACAGTAATAAATGCTTAGGAGAGACTGAGCCTTAACTGCTGTTCAGAGCCTCCTTGTGTAACAGGTACCATGGCCGAGGGTACTCTGCCTGAGATTAAAGTATTTTTTCCTATTTTCTAGTGAAAGGATTGCCAGAGAACTATCTTGGAGTCATTAAAGTTAGCCTCCTTTAGAAAGGTGCAGAAGAAAGACACATAATAAAACCCTTCGTGTTTTGAGAGTTGAACATGAAAGTCTTAAACGTCACTAGATAGTGTGGGGAATGGCGGTGGGGTGGGTAAAAGGTCGTATGACCTAGGGAGTAAATTCTTGTCTGGATCTTTTTGTAGACGATGCTTCTGGAATTAGGTGATGGTTTTATAGATGACTCTTCATGGGAACTAAAAAAATCTGTGTATTGAGAGCTACAACTTTGGCTGGAGTGGAGGAGGTCCGTTGGCCAGCTGAGAATCACAGCACGGTGTTTAAAGGCCTGTTAATTATGATAGAACAAAAGGTCAACAGAAACATATTAAGGCAATATCAAGGTGGGCTGATGGGCATTCAAGGCTTTCTTTGTTTATCTGCAGAGGCTGAAATGACCACTTCGAACTGTTTAAGTGACAAACATACTTGGATAAATAATTCATGGGGTTCTAAAGAAAGAGTTGATGGGTTCCTAAGCAATGAATTAGAAACATAAAAGGGAGGTGATCTTCTCCGCCTCAAATTTAACAACCAATTAATAAACATTAGAATTTAATCTGAGAAACAGCTGTGTTCTAAATATCTGTATCTATTTGCTTGAAATGACATGGATATTGGGAATAGAGCTTTCAAAATTTTGTAATGTGGATAATGTGTCACAGAAAAAGGAAAATGACAAATAATAGAATGGCTTTCCTCATCGAGACCCCAGGGACTAAGCTTGCCCATCACAGGGAGAACAAATGAGGGCAGAAGGCAAAGAAGCTGTTGTCAGAAAGGACAGTTTTGAAAGTTTGACACTAGCAGTGTGGATTCAGAGTCCATGTGCAGACATACAATTCAGGGTTGGAAAGAGGCCTTTTTCTGCCTATATATGTATATTTCTTATTTTCTGTATAATATGATGTTTTGATGTCTTAAGCAACCTTTCTTGTTGGGAAAAGACTGTCCCTCCTAGGGTTAGCCAATTCTTAGAGATAGCAAAGGGCCCAGCTGGGAACATGCCTTTGATATGCAAACTACCCAGTGTAGAGCCACAGATCTCCTCCGTGTGGCCTGTGCACCCTGGCAGGCAATATTCCTCTGCCTGAATTATCCCAGGGCCAGGTGCTAGGCAACTAGAAACCACCCACGTCTGCTGAAATTATTCAAACTAGTCAATCATAAACTGTTTACCCTGCCTTGCATTACTTTTTCTGTGGAAACCCCAATGTAGGACATGGCCTAAGCACTCCCTTTGCTCCTATCCCTCTGCCTCTTGACCTATGCTGGTATCATCTCCTGTGGTCCTCAGCAGCATATACTGTCTCCCTTCTCTGGGACCTGGGAATATAATAAACTCTTTCCTTACAGGCCTTGCCCTTGATTCCTCCTGTGGCTGCAACAACTTTACCATATTGTTTCCAACATGTACATTTTAAAACAGCCGCACTCTTTGATCCAGACATTTGTAAAGTTTTGGCAGCTCAGGGGTCAACATACCTGCCATGAGAGAGGAGGGATTGCCTTGGAAAAACAGAGGTAACACTAGCCACTGGCATGCCCAGTGGAGCAGTTCTGCAAAGGAATGCAGAACCAGAGCAGACACCTTTATGATTTGCCTCGGACATCTTCTAGAGACTCCCAGAAATAACTTGGAAGAATTTTGAAGTAGACATCGATTTCCTCCAATTATGCAAAAAAAAAAAAAAAAAAACAGGCCAGCAATATTGGGGAATTTATATTAATGTGACCTGATTGGACCTATAGGCTGGAGAGGCATGAGGACATTTTGATTTCAGATCAGTTACTGAATATGTATGTGCAGTTCAAGGCATACTTGGTTCTAGTACTTTTCAAGGGTGAATAAAGGTTTTATTTTGCTTTGGCTTTTTAAACATAATTATTAAAAATTGATTTAAGGGATGTCATATGAGTGTGAACAGTTCACTATCTTCTGTACTCAGTGTCATAAACTCTGTAACTCAGTATCCCCAACGCTGTTCAATAAGTGTGTATTAAACTAAGGTGAAATAAATGTGAAAATCCAACAGAGCATAGGAAAAGTGCCCATGGAAAAATTTAGGGAATTTAGGGGAGCTTTCCAAAAACAAAAATTGTGGGGAAGAAAGGGAATTTTCTTTTTTGTTTTGATAGGAAGAGATCGTTGTCAATTATACAGCCCTAATTTTGTTAAAGCACCATTGGTTCATGATATGTAAGTGCATGTGGAGGAATAGATTGGTTTACTAATTTTAGTAAGGAACCTGTGAAAAACTGTGAAGACTCTGAGATTTTATCCTGCTTATAGGTGAACAAGTTAGCCTGCCAGTTTCATGGGTGCTGGCAGAAGATGCAAGATTCCTGGATCAGAGACAAAGGCATTATTATTTACTGTGTAGTATGCATTAGTTTCATGTCTGTGTTAGTTCCTTTGCCCCACATCCCACATGCACAGCACAAAGGGATCCAATTGGATGCTGTGCATGCAGTAGGTCCATGTTACCACTTAGGAAATCCTAACCTGGAAAATAGGAAGTTTTATAATGGATAATAAGATAACCTTGCCTGGACTTTGTTCTGGAGGAGGACTTTGTTTTTATTTTACTGTTATTTTATTTTACTTTTTTTCCAAAGGGAGATACCCTATATTCTTAGGCTGTTTACTACACAAGCATCTTTGCAATGATACTCTAGATAGTCTCTGTTTGCAAGATATGCAGAAACAAGAGAGAGCCATTAAAATTTGTCTCCCTAAAATATCAACTTCTCATATGTATATCTTGCCTTCCAGTAGTTTCCCCATAAGTACGCTGCTCAGCAACCAGTCTGATTGATACCCAGTTCCCATTAGTAGAGCTGGAATTTAAACCCATGCATTTTCATTCTGATGTCTCTGAAAGGATACCTAATGGTCCCGAGGAAGTAGGGATTTGGGATACTGTGTGTGCTTGATATTAACTAACCAGTAGAGAAAGAACCCAGACTTCTAGGTTAAAGCACTGAAATTAATGAAAGAGAAAAAGGGAATTGAATGAGCTAGATAGAAATCAGAAAGTTGGAGCTTCAGTTTTGCCACCTTGATTTTTCCTAGGAGTACTCCAATATCTGTGTAAAAAATTAAAACATATGCCTCATTGTTAAAGATAAACTTGCTTGAAGGCTAAAAATAGTCCTTTACTCCTTTTTTTAAAAATATTCATTTCACATAACAAATGGATATTTAATGCTAATATTTACCAGGCCTTCTTCTAGATGCTATTGCTCAGGCATATTTCACTATGTTTTCAGATATGCACTGAAGGGATTAAAAACACTGGTTAGTTGGTGTCAATCCCACCAATTATTCTAGAGTATTAGTATTCTCACACATCACTTTGGACATCAGAGCATAGTGATTGAGTGTGGTTGCACTGTGGAGTGAAATTACCCGTGTTTAAATCTCAAGTCTTCCTCTAAGTAACTAGGATGGGTGCTGTAATAGCCCATGCCATGCTATAAAATATCAAGGACACTCCGGAAGATTGATTCAAGACAACCAAAGAAAAAGCAAGCTAGAGACAGCTATCTCTAGAGAATGATGGTGCTTCATTCTCTAGGCTCTCCTAACCTCGTCAAGTCTCATATCTATCCCTTCCCTGTATCCTATGCCATCAAGGCGACCTCATACTCATCTGAAGCAGAATGATTCTGATAGTTCTCTGTACACAGCTTCCACACCACAGCCCACTGCCCCCCTATCCGTCCCCACCACCACCAATGTATTGCTCATCACACTGCATTGGAATTGCCTGTTCATTGTACAGCCTTCTACCAAAAGTATACTCTGTGTACCCAGTGGAGCATCTTCCTTTCCTGACTCGTACATCATATCAAACAGAGCACTACGTTAGCAGCATCATCCCTTGGCAGAGACATCACTTGTGTGTTGGTCTATGTTTTCCTCTCTAGTGACTCTCATGTTTCCCCTTCCTCCCATTCATTTTAGACTTGTGTTTGACCTAAGATAAGTAGGAATCAAACTAATAAAGCTTATCAGTCCCAGAAGTTAAATCTAAATGTACTGTAATCTTTAAAAAAGAAAAGTTCTCTGTGTCTCCTGCTGTATTCACTTTGACATTTCTAATTTTATATTCTTGTTTTTGGTTTCTTAAATTTGTTTTTAAATATGTTTGACCATATTATTAGTTTTCATAAAAGAACCAGCTCACTTTTCAGTTCTGCTTTTTCCCCCAAAAATCATAATTCATTAATCTCTCTTTGAATTTTTCTCAGTTACTTTATTTTTAATCTTATCATTCTAGAGAATACTTCTGCTAGTTGTTCCAAGATGTAGTATGGTTCTCAGAACATTTGGAATAATTTAAATATATAAATAGCTTAAATATAAGGTACAGTTTCTAAGCACAACTACAGAAAAGATTCTATCATCCCTGATGTGTTAATCCTATCATTCCTGTGAAAGCTAGGGCAGGTGGTATTAAAGTGGCTGAGGGCACCAAAATTATGGAAGTTGAAGGAAAAAGAACAAAAAAAATTTAAGGAGGTGATTCAGAAGAGAAACATTTCTTGTATTTCAAGAAGTTTGGAGGTCTTGCAGCCTTCAGAAGCTTTGCCTCCCTGGACCTGAGTCAGACCTGTAGGAGTTTTCTAATGCTGACAGATTTATGATGCTTTGGGTGTGGAAAAGGCTTTGCTCCCCACAGGACAACCATTTAAATAGAATAAAACAATTTTCATCTTTGTTTCTTGGCCTTTTATGAAGGTTTTCATAAAAAAAGGAAAAATGCTCTGAACACAGCAGTTGCTTAATTCGCTGGGAGTTAAAAGAAAAGAAATGCTATGGTTAGTTCAGTTCAGATATTTTGACTTGTTTTGAAGTTTGAATTTAGACGTGTTTTGCGTTTGATATATGTTTTAAATCAGTGAATGCATGCATTGTGCTTATGTTTTATATATTTCCTAGAAATTTTTATTATATATGCACATCTACTCATATATGTATGAATACATATATATGTATACATATATATAGGAAACTTATGTATACACTATGTATATATTAAGATACAGGTGAGAATAAAATCTAAAACAAAGTATAAATTGCTACACAGAAAGAGATGAAGAATGTTTTTCCAAATATTATAGAACACAAACAGAGGGTACAGATGGGTTTCTGAAATACTATACATCCGGTGATATCAATCAATGTATTTACAACACAGCTCCATATGGCAAGTTAAATACCGTAATTTAAGTTTGGTAAAGTAGTTCTAATGTATACATACTATCCTTCAACGTAGAACATATAACCACTTCCTATCAGTCCAGAAGGACAGTTTGCTAAGATCCCAAGCAAGAACACATGGAAATGACTTATAACTATGAAGCTTATTATCAGGACACAGAAACATGACAAAGAAGAAGAATATACCTCATCAGCCTCACAGAAAAGAAACTCCATTTCTCCTAACTGTTGTGCAAAATGGCCTTAATTAAAGCAACTGAAAATTTTGCTCAGCAGTCCTCAGACAGCATCCTTACTGAGTAACCTCTAAAAATAAGATTTGAATGCTTTGGTTTGATGCTAACTAAGCTCTTTGCTTGGAAAGAATTCAAGACCCCTTCAGCTAATGCAGCACTCTCTAGTCCATTTTTCCTGGGCTAAAGATAAAGAGGTCTCTTCCTTCTTTAAAGGGGGCACTGCCCCCTCCCCCGTTCATGCTCTGTCTCTCTCTGTCCCAAAAATAAATAAACGTTGAGAAAAAAAATTAAAAAAAAAAAATAAAGGGGGCACTGCAAGAAAACTGTCATGGATGGGGAAGTATATGGTGAAATGGAATTTGGAACCCCCTTTCTAGAATTAACTATGAATGTGGCGGGCATCAGCGATTCATTGACTTACTTTCAATCCATTCTATACCCATATGTTGGGAAAGAGGGGAGACCTCTGCTTCTCCCTCTTTCTATTCCTAATTTGGCTTTTTTTCCTCCTCTTGAGCCATAGAAAACCAGACTATTTAAAATCAGTGTCATTTAGATAGCTTCCCCCAAAATTAAGAACGTATTTTAAAGGATTCATAGCTCTGTGAGTTTCTGAAAGACTACTTCTGATAAATTTAGATTTCTAAATCCTAAGTTTAAAATCTGTAATATATCTTCTTTACAAGAGAACTTCAGAAACTGAAGGAAGTATTAACAATATTCAAGTGACAATTAACTAAGTTCTCAAGACTGCATTGAAGCAGGGAAAATAGTTTACAATATTTGAAAGAACGAGAATCCTATAATATATAAGGTAAACATGAAATACTTTAAAAATTAATTTGTGTTGTTTAAAAATGAGCGATACTGGTTTCTAACTTAAATATTGGAAATAGATTTTATTTATAAGGAGTGAATTCTCCTTTAAGGAAATCTTTTATATTGTAGAAGATTGGATCTCAAAGTATTTATATTCCATCTCTAGGCAATAAATGAACCCTGGGGTAAGAAGAGAGGCTTCCATTATGACTTTTTATTTATTTTTTAATGTTTATTTATTTTTGAGAGAGAGAGAGAGGGCATGGGCAGTGGAGAACCAGAGAGAGAGAGGGAGACACAGAATCCAAAGCAGGCTCAAAGCTCTGAGCAGGTACAGAGCCCGTCATGAAGCTCAAACCCATGGCCCACAAAATCATGACCTGAGCCGCAGTTGGACACTTAACCAACTGACCCATTCAGGTGCCCCCATTATGATTTTGTAATGGGTGAAGGCACATTATCACATTTTTAGGGGAACATTCTAATTTTCTTTCATTATTTTGTTTTCTTTTTCTCCTGCAACTGTTTCTTGTCAACTACATCTCAGAAATCATCCACCATTCTACTTATCCTTCTGATTTGAACAGTTGAGCTTAAGGTTCGTTCCAGTTGACTAGAATCTGTCAAATGATACTGACATTTGAACTTGTGCACCTGTAATCCATTTGTTACTACTAAATCTTCTAAATGAAACCTATATAATTCCTACTGAAAAAAATAGAGCAGATTTAATGACATCCTGGACTCTGGCAAACTGCCTCTGGGGGCATCATGGCCTTTTACTATATGGTGTCAAAAAAATTGCCACCTCTGTAGTTGTTTTTGATTGCCTTGTATGTTGCAAACACTGTACTAGTGTTACAGAGTTCAAAAATGACTACATAGGAACTTTTCTAATCATGAGAAAGAGATTTGAATCAGCATCATGTATTTCCATACCTCCACACTACACAACCACCTCACCATTAACCCCAACATATACACATCGTAGGAAACTCAGACATTCAAGGAATGTAAAGAAATAGCAAAATATTTGCAAATCAGGTGGAGGGGAAATGGGTGCTAGGTGTAATTTTAATGTGCATTTCTCTTGGATGAGGTTTAGCATATAAAATACTTTAAGGGCTATTGTTATTTGCCAGAGAATTATCTGTTTACATGTTTTGCCCAGTATTATTGAGAGGTATGTCTCTTTCTTATTAACGTGTAAATTTCGGATGAGAAGTCAAATTTGACTAAATATATAGTAAGAAAATTAGTCCATGGCCTATAATAAGAGTTGCAAATTTTGACCAGGTTTTGGTTTTTTGACTTTGCTTATGGTATTGACATTTGTATGTTTAGTATATGTGTCTGTATTTTAGTCATATTTATCAATCATTTATTTCTTGGGTTCTTCATGTTGTATCCTTGTTAGAAAGGCTTTTAATGTTCTGAGTTTATAAAGTACTCATCTCTTACTTTCTTGTATATTTATAGGTTCATTACATTTAAATTATTGAAATGTATTCAAAAGGTAGATAGATTGTTTTCATTTTTTTCCAAGTGGTTATTTAGTTATACAAGTCAGAAAAGGCCATACTTCCACATTTAGCTCTTATATGTGTTTTTGTCCATTGTTTCCATTTCAGGACACCTATTCTGTCCATTCTATGTTCTTAACCCACAATTTTAATTATAATGTACGATTAATTTTAATGTGTGTGGGTTCTTCTGCATTAGTCTTCATGCCCCGCTTCCCCCCTAAATTCCCTCGCTGTTCCAGCTCATGTATTTCTTGACAAATTTTAGAATGACTTGGTTTACAATCAAAATATTTAATACCACTTTGACTGAATGCATTTTAAATTTAAAAATTAGCTCAGACTGACTTCATACCTTAATTATGTTGACAATGATATATGTCTTTCTAGTTATTTTTAAAATCCCTTTTTATGTTTTAAAATTTTCCTTTGGTTGATTATTTTACAGTTTTCTATGAATCCTACCATGTCATTTGCAAATAGTGATAATTTTACTTCTGTCTTATATTTTTTGTCCTTGAGTTTTTTCTCCTGTCTGATTATATTGGACACTACCTCCAAAACAGAGCTAACTAGTAATAGTGATAATGGATATATTTGTCTTGTCCCTGATCCTACATGTCAGAAGACACTGACTATGAATTAAAATAGACATATTTTTATGTTACAAAAATTTTCTTTAATAATTGCTTTCTAAAAAAATTCAAGAGAAGCAATTCTAAACATGAAACTAGATGACCGGAAGCATTCTCTCATTGAACACAAGAAGTTGTAATAGTTTTCTACCTGTTATCTCTTCTCTTTCTGATCCAAACTCTATACAGCAATAATACAAATTTTTCCTAACACAAAAAAATCAGCAAATCCCTCTTTATACAAATACCTGTAGTAACTTCCTATTATTGCAGAGAAAATATCCAAACACCTTAGCATTTAAAGCACAATGTCCTTAAAAATATCTCCCCAATTAATTTTTGCCCCTTCATCTTTGAAAGATTTACAAACAAAAAATGTATAGTCTTGCTAAACCAGGAAATTTATTACCCATTAGGTTCTCATTTTGTTTTTATGCTTTTAAGTCGTGTGTGTGTAGTTCCTCTGTCAGAAAGCCTTTCTCATCCTTAACTTTATCAGCCTTCTCTGCTTGATTTCTTAAACTTCAAAATTACAAATCCTTTCACTATGATACTACATTATTTCACATTACCCTCTTCTCACACAGTCATCCATGGAAAATGACTTACTCCCTTAGATATGCTTTTATGCTGGGTTTTCAATCCTCTGTTATGTCTTCTATCAAATTATAATAAGATAAAATTTATCTTACAAAAGAATAGTTTTCTGTGCTAAAAAGTGATAATAGTGAAGACAGGGACAGTATCTTAGTCATCTATGTATGCCTCATGCCTAGTATAGTATCAGGAATAGAGCAGATGCTTTTTATATATTGGCTTTTGAATAAGAACAAATTTAATATTAGATGAAAATGATTGTATAAAAACCAAAAGTATCTCTAATTCAGAATAAGGGGCTGTTCAATTAGCATTAAAAATAAACTAGAATATTCAAGCGTATATTATACAAAAATATGTATTATAATAATGGCTATAATGATATTTTTAAGTGTTTTTTAATTTATTACTTATTTTTGAGAAATACAGAGTGTGAGCAGGGGAGTAGCAGAGAGAGAGGGGGGGAATGTCAAACAGCCTCCGTGCTGTCAGCACACAGCTCTATCTGGGGCTCAAACTCACGAAACTACAAGGTCATGCCCTGAGCTGAAATCAAGAGTTGGATATTTAACCAACTGAGCCACCCAGGTGCCCTATAATAATATATTTTGAGAATATAGATATATACTATCATCAGTTATGTATAGATATCTAGGGCATTACAATGAAGTTCAATCATGAACAAATAACACAATTATTATAATCTTATTATTGCAATTATGTGTTATAGAATCTTTATGTATTATAGGAGAGGAAATCTGAGGTTAAGGAATCTAAATCACAATGGATGGAGGTGCTATGTATATCTTCCAATGCTTTTCGCTACAATAATAGCCTTACAAAGATTAATTAGTGCCTCTGTTTGCAAGATGTCTGTGAGCCTGATGGAGAATTGTCTCCCAACCTTCGGAATTTTTGATTGACTATGTAGACTATAAATTGTGGAGTGCTGGACGCTGAACTCTTATATCTCACATCATTATAAAGATGTTAACCATACCATGTTCAACTCTTGTTAAATGCTACTTTTGTATATTTAATTTGTTGTATAGAAGGAAACAGTCTTTCTTAATTTCATGTCTATCATTTTTTGTTTTATTTTTTCTTCTCATTCTTAATTGAAGAATATGAACTTCTTCCTACTAAATACTATCCCAGATTATTCAGGTCAGTTTGATTTTTCTTCTTGTTTTAAAGGTGTTAACTTTAAGGTCATTTAAACACTAAATATTTCTGAATTCCTTCCCCTAAGTCACCTAATTTCTCATATTCTCAAAAAAAAATACTGTTTCTCAAAGACAAGAACCATTTATTTTGTTTCCCGTTTTCCTTCAGAGCTTCTGTAAAAGAGTAGACTATCATTGAAAACATATTGACTGATGCAGTGAGTCAATCAGCCTAATTTCCTAGCGTTATCTTGTTAATATATTTGTTTATTTTTGTGTGACATGGGCAGTTCAAGGCCCAAAGGGACAGGTCTTTAAAACAAAATAGTTTCACTGAGCAGATATAGAGTAGTTAGCTATGGTGGTGACTATAGCTATTGGTGACCCATTATATTGATTACAGAAGCCCTAATTGTGAATGATTTTGCATGAAGGAAATCTTGGCATAGGATTGACAGTGATCATTGATTTCTGTGTGAACATCAAGTGGTTGGCAAAAGATACGTTAATTGGGGATCAACACTTAGTGCAGAAGGTCGGGCAGACATCTGTCTTTGTTAAAGACCTACCATGTTCTGATGAACCATGGCAGACTGAGAATGTCAACAATATTCCCTGGAGTTAAAAATCTGGCAAAACCTAGATGATCTCTGTCCTAGATAGAGAGGCTGTTTTGTTTTGTTTTGTTTTTAATTTGAAGTGATGATTTTTAAATTGTCTCAAATCCTCAATTACATGCACTATTTTTTCCCTCAAGCTTAAGAGGAAAACATCAATACTAGAAAAATAAAATGATCACAAATTGGGATTGGGTCATGTTGACATAATGTAATTTTCCTTCCAGCTCTTAACATGAAGCATTGAAATGATGCCCAGTTCCCCAAATCACAGAAACAATGTAGAATATTATCAGTTTAGGAGTGATATGCAGGTATTCTAACAAACACAGACCTCTTGTTTGTTTAACCAATATTATCTTGTGCAAGAACATGAGCTCCTGTGTTGTTTGGCTTAAACTGTTGCCACAGTCTATTCCAGCGCTTCATAAAGCAAGAGTAAAATTGGAGCCAAAAATTCACTTTTGATTATCAGAAAATATAAGATACGCATAACCTAATAACAACAAAATTAACTACTGCTTCCTCAGGCATCACACTAATCATTTTTCATTTATCATTTGTATATTATCTGACTTCAGAGATGAAGAAACTGGACTTCAGTGAGATTACATAACAAACTTTAGGACATTGGCTAGCAAGTGCCTGAGCCCCAATGATGGCCTTTCACCTCTGTCAGACTCCAATGCCTGTGCTCTGACAATATCATGGCCCTCAGTAAACTCATATGTATTTCACTAAATACTTCCACAATGGGGTTATGGCCCCCTGGAGGATCCTGCAAAGTAGCACTTGTTGATCTGGTGCAGCACAAAAAGAATTTCTCACAACCAGGCTTTTCAAACTCTTCTCTGCATTTGACTTCATAGAGAAGTTAGGAGTCATAAACAAGTTACCATAAAAGTAATAAGTATACTAGACACTAGAAATATCTTTCTTATAAAATTACTAGTAGGTATACTCAAGACTAAACTTGTCTTTATACTTTGCTTGCTGTCAGGTCTTTAAGGAATAAGCAGGAAGTTGTATGTTGTATATAATACATGAACAGGAAGTCCTCATGCTCCGTTTGTATATGGATGCCAGGAAGCACTTCTAATTATCAAACTTATATATGTCATTGACTTTGTTATTATTGTTGATTCACATTTTGTATCTTTTTTATAATTTCAACTTTTGTGAATTTCATTGTTATATATTTAGTATTTATTTTATAAAATCATATTCTTCTTTGACCCAAGGCATTAAGATAGTTAAAATGTGAATCTTATAATTCTAAATTGATAGTCATATTAAATGTGAAGAAGTCAAAGGGCACCTGGGTGGCTCAGTTGGTTAAGCATCCGACTTCAGCTCAGGTCATGATCTCACAGTTTGTGGGTTCAAGCCCCGTGTCAGGCTCTGTGCTGACAGCTGGGAGCCTGGAGCCGGCTTCAGATTCTGTCTCCCACTCTCTCTGCCCCTTCCCTGCTCTCTCCCTCTCTCTGTCTCTCTCAAAAATAAAAAAACATTAAAAAAAAAGGAGTCAGTATATTTTAAATAAAGTATGCAAAATATATCCACTGGTTTGCAATAAATGGGAGGTAACCAGCCTAAAATGAAACAGTTAATGACTGGGAACAGCCTTAATTCCAAGGTATCATAAGTGTCAGTTTGCTGTCTCCTTCCCTATTCTGAAAGCATATTCATGTGAAACATTTTTCCTGATATGCCACGATGAAAGAAAAATACAGGAACAGTCTTCCAGTTGTACCTAATTTAAAAATTCAATCACCAGTAATGTTGATAATTTAAAATAGACATCACAAAATTCCAATATATTGTCTATATTTTCATTTTTAAACCAAAAATGTAAAATCCATAATGATGCAATGCATTTTGATACTTTTTGCTAATTTAATAAAAATGGGTTAATTTCTATTTTTTGCATTTATCATGTTTACTTAACATTTAATCTTTTTTGTATTAATTATTTTTTTGAATACAAACCATTCATGTAATGTATGATTGATTTGAAATAGTACCATTCCCTCCTGATAGTATTTCCCATTTATGTTATAATTGAAAATGATTCAGATTGCAGTAACCCTGGGGAAAACCTCTTGTGGTAGGCACAATGCTCTACTGACCTACTAGTTTTGGTCCCCTGGTGTATATGTTCTGCATAATCCACTCGTCTTCAGTTCAGGTGGACCCAATGAATATGAAGGTGTATCACTCCCATGATTAACCTATATGGTGAATTTGAAAGGATTTTGTAAATGTAATTAAAGTCCTTAAGCAGTTGACCTTCAGTTAATGAAAAAGGAGATTGGCCTGGTGGCCCTCACCTGATCAAAGAGTCCACTAAAAGAAGATCTACAGGTCAGAGACAAAATAGATTCGAAATAGCAGAGTCTTTTTCCTGTTGGTCTTAAGAAAGTAAATTGTCAAGTGCAGAGAAGGCCACAAGACCAGGAACAGTGGGTAGCCTCTAGATGCTGAGCTCCCGCAGCTTCAAGAAACTGAATTCTGTCAAGGGCAAGTGCGCTTGGAGAGAACCTGAAGTTGACAACTTGATTTCAGCCTGGTGAGATCCTGAGCAGTGGACCTGGAGAGCTTGTGAGATGATAAATTTGTGTTGCTTTTAACCAGTAACTTGGTGGTTATTTGTTACACAGCAATAGAAAAGTAACAGACCTATCTACAACCATTTTCTCTGGCACTAAGCTATAAAAAGTCATTTGTGTGCTCTTTGCATTGATGTAGGGAGAAAATACTGGCAGGTGAACTTTCACACTTCTTATATTGTCATTAAATACTCTTTTTACCTTTAACACTACTTACTCTTCTCCAGTTCAAACAACAAAGTTAAATACTTGAAATTCTGTTAACAATCAAGCCCCAAAACAACCCCCCAAAATTTAAAAGTTATAAAAAAAGGAAAAAAGAAAAAAATGACCAAAATTGGTGGTAGGAAGCCAATAATATATCTTAGTTTATTCAATGTATTCAAGTCACATTTCAATTTTCTCCTAAGAGACTGAACTTGAGTTTTCTTTCATTTCTAAATTCTTCAAAATATGAAATATAATATCTTCAAATACATTCATTTCAAACAGTTGCATTTCAACTGGACCAACCAATTCAAATTCCCCATGAGATGATTACATTGAAATGATAGGCAAAGTATATGGTGAAAATACGACTGACTTGCCATGCTGAGAAAAATCACTTGTGCTTCAGTTTTTCCAATCATGATATTATCTGTGACTCACAAAACAACATAATGAGGATTATTTTATGCATGATGATTTTGATGTTTCAGGCCAACTTCTAAAGTATTTTTGAATTATGCAACAGGGTGTATTTCTATAAAGATCCCTTTGTAAAAGCTGAATTTTGTAAGTGGTGTATTATTTCTTCATTGACATTTTAAGTATGTTTCCAGAAGAGAAAATGGCTATAAGATAATCATACTTCCTGTAAAGTGGAATAAGTGTTGTTATTTTAAAGTCGTAATTGTAATGTAAATTTAAAAATTTGATTACATCCTTAAAATAACCTTAGATAAATCTAATGTTCTACAGAAATGGCTATTTCATATATGAAAATACAAACCTTTAATCTCAGAACAAATAAAATTAATTTAGCTGTTTATGATCATATCTCTATGTGTTAAATAATTTTGACCTGTTGAAAGTCATTTCTCAACCATAGTCTAGGTCAGCTTCTCTGTTACAAGTTCTTAAACACACTTCCTCTATTTTATTTTTTATTCATTTTTTTTCATTTTTCTATTTTAAAAATTGGTCAACTTTCTAATGCTTCCCTCCATTCCCCACCACAAGACTGTGAGCTCCACTAGGATTAAAACTGCCCATCTCGGGGCGCCTGGGTGGCGCAGTCGGTTAAGCGTCCGACTTCAGCCAGGTCACGATCTCGCCGTCCATGAGTTCGAGCCCCGCGTCAGGCTCTGGGCTGATGGCTCGGAGCCTGGAGCCTGTTTCCGATTCTGTGTCTCCCTCTCTCTCTGCCCCTCCCCCGTTCATGCTCTGTCTCTCTCTGTCCCAAAAATAAATAAAAACGTTGAAAAAAAAATTTAAAAAAAAAAAAAAAAAAAAAAAAAAACTGCCCATCTTGTTCACCGCAGGATCCTTAAGGCCAAGAACAGTGTATAGTACCAAAGAAATATTTACTGAGAAGACTCTGTGACCAAAGAACAAGCGCTAGAGGAAGGGAGGGAGGAAAAGAGGGAGAGAGAGGAGTACAAAGAGAAGAAGGGAAGGAGCTAGGCTGGTATAGGAAGACAAAGGGAGGAAGGAAGGCTGAAGGCAAGTAAGAAGGTAAGGAAAGAAGGAAGGGAACAAAGAAAAATATCATGAATTTGAGCAATAATCCATTTCTTAAAGGTAATAAAATCATACTTACACTTTAATAAAGTAATTTGTAATTTGCTCATGCAAATTTGTTATATCTTCATAAGTATTATCTCCATCTTACACATTTATATTTCATAATTTAAATATATTCATAGGGCACCTGAGTGACTCAGTCAGTTAAGCATCCAACTTTGGCTCAGATCATGATCTCACGGTTTGTGAGTTCAAGCCCCATGTCGGGCTCTGCACTGACAGCTTGGAGCCTAAAGCCTGCTGTGGATTCTCTGTCTCCCTCTCTCTCTCTTCCCCTCCACCATTCAAATAAATAAACGTGTATACACACACACACACACACACACACACACACGTGTGTGTGTGTGTGTATGTGTGTATATATATATATACATACATACACACACACACATATATATATATACACACACACATACATGAAGTTATAATGTGCAACATGGAATCCATACCAGTTTTCAGCCCCAACCAGTTTTATTCAGATATAATTCATGTACAACACTACATTACTTTTAGGTTTACAACATAATGATTTGATATATGTATTTATTATGATATGATTACCACAGTAAGTTTAATATCCATCATTTCATAGTTATTTTTTTCCTAATGGTGAGAACTTTTAAGACATATTCTTGACAATTTTCAAATATATAGTTTGTTATTGTTAACTATAGTCACCATACTGTACATTATATTCCCAGGACTTATTTATCTTATAACTGGAAGTTTGCATCTTTTGACCAGCTTCACCCACTCCTCCACCCTTGACCTCGGGCAACCACCAATCTGTTCTCTGTACCTATGCTAATTTTGTTTTTAGATTCTACCTGTAAGTAAGATCATATGATATTTGTCTTTCTCTGACTTATTTCATTTAGCATAATGCCCTCAAAACCCACGCGTGTTGTTACACATAGAAGGATTCCCTTCTTTTTTATGGCTGAACACTATTACAGTGTGTGTGTGTGCATGTATGTGTGTGTGTATCATGTTTTCTTTATCCAGTCATTCATCAGTGGATGCTTAAGTTGTTTTCATGTCTTGGTTATTGTGAATAATACTGCAATAAACATGGGATGCAGGTGTCTTTTCATGATAGAGAAAAGTTTTTCTTTTTTTTGGGGGGGGTGGTAAATATCCAGAAATGGAATTACTGAATCATTTGGTAGTTCTATGAGGAATCTCTTTCCTATTTTTCACAGTGGTTGTGCCCATTTACATTCCCGTAAACAGTACACAAGAGTTTCTTTTCCTCCACATCTTTGCCAATAGTTGTTATTTCTTAGTGTTTTTTTGATGATAGCCATACTCACAGTTGTGAGGTGACATCTCATTGTGGTTTCAATTTACATTTCCTTGATGATATAATATTGAGCTTTTTTTTTTTTTTTTAATGTGCCTGTTGGCCATTAGTATGGAAAATGTCTATTCAGTTCCTTTGGAAAAATGTATCAAATTTCTCTGTCCATTTTTAAAACCAGATTTTTTGGTTTTTTACTTTTGAGTTGTATGAGTTCTTGATATATTTTGAATATTAATTTTTTATCAGATACATGTTTTGCAAACATTTTTTCCCCTTCAATAGGTTGCTTTCCCTTTTGCTGATGATTTACTTTGCTGTGTAGAAGGTTTCTCGTATGATATAGTTCCACTTGGTGATTTTTGCTTTTGTTGTCTTTGCTTTTGGTGTCAGATCCAAAATATTATTTCCAAGACTAATGTCAAGGAATTTACCCCCTATGTTTTCTTCTAGAAGGTTCAGAGTTTCAGGTCTTACATTAAAATCTTTAATTGCTTTTAAGTTAATTTTTGTGTATGGTATAAAAAAAGGGTGCAGTATCATTCTTTTGCATGTGACTATCCAGTTTTTCCAACACATTTATTTAATAGACTATCCTTTCCCCATAAATGAATTGACCATATATCAATAGGTTTATTTCTGCTTCTCTATTCTTTTTCACTGATATATATGTCTGTTTTTATGCCAATACCATACTGTTATGATTATTTTGGCTTTGTAATATTGTTTGAAATAAGGAAGTATGATTCCTCAACCTTTGTTGTTTCCCACTTTGCTTTATCTAGTCGTGAACTTTTATGGTTCCCTCTGTACCCAGTTTGTTGAGAGTTTTCATCATGAATGCCTGCTGTGTTTTGTCTAATGCTTTTTCTGCATCTAGTGAGAATATCATATGATTTGTATCCTTCATTTTGTTAATTTGGTGCATCATATTGATTGATATTCGCATATTGAACTATCCTTGTATCTGGGATAAAACCCATTTGATCATGAGATGTTGGCCTATGATTTTTTTTTTCTTGTATTGTCCTGTTTTGGCATCTAGGTACTGCTGACCTCATAAAATGAGCCCTTTTCGAATTCTTGGAAGAATTTGAGAAGGATTAGTATTAACTCTTATTTAAAAAAAATTTTTTAACGTTTATTTATTTTTGAGACAGAGACAGAGCATGAACGGGGGAGGGTTAGAGAGAGAGGGAGACACAGAATCTGAAACAGGCTCCAGACTCTGAGCTGTCAGCACAGAACCCGACGTGGGGCTCGAACTCACGGACTGTGAGATCATGACCTGAGCCGAAGTCTGACACTTAACCAACTGAGCCACCCAGGCGCCCCGCTATTAACTCTTATTTAAATGTTTGGTAGAACTCACCACTGAAGCCATCTGGTCCTGAACTTTCCTTTTTTGAGAGGTTTTTGATAACTGATTTAGTCTTACTCATAATTGGTCTGTTTAGAGATCATATTTCTTTGTGATAGAATCTTAGTGGGTTGTGTGTTTCTAGGAATTTATCCATTTTTTTCTAGGTTGTCTAATTTGTTGGTGTATAATTGTTTATAGTAGTCTTGTATTACCCTTTCTATTTCTTACCCTTTCTATTTTGATGTCAAAGTGTAACGTCTCCTTTTTAATTTCACCTTTTACTTATTTATCTCTTTTTTTGTCTCAGCTTTTATCTTTTGTAAAATGAAGACAATAATAATACTTATTTCGTTGGATTTGAGAATTAAGTGAAGATACAAAAAGAGCTTAGAACATTGCTTAACACGTAGTAAATGCTCAATAAATATTATTTTCCAGTTTTTATTGTCCTGCTCCTGATTATTATTATCATTATTACCAGAGTGACATTAATTTGAGAGTTTTTTGCCTAGAGCCTTACTCTGAGTGACAGCACCTAGTTTTGAACAAAGGTAGATCTGCCCCCAAAGACCATGTTCTTTCTATTACAATAAAATGTGGAATGCTTCAAATTATGAAATGCTGTATCCTTAAAGTGATTGCTACAATTTAAATGTATATTCAAGACATTTTGACTATCACAGCTATACTATTTGTAGACTGTTTCTGCCACTAGCCATTCTGTGGATATGGCAATTTTCTCAAAGTTGAGAAACTGGATGATATGCAGTCATTATATGACTATAAAATGAAAATGACAAGTCCTGCTACTAACTTCTTTGTATGGAATCACTTTTGTTGTTGTTTTCATCTTTATAAATATTTCAAAAGCATGCAGTAAGTTGAAGAGGGAATTCCTCCTTACTGAATATCTATTTGCTTAAATTTTAAAAGAGCAAAGATACTCTAAGCTTTTTTTCTTTTTTTCTTTTTCTACATAGTTTAGCTTTTAAAGTTATGTGACTATTTTATCCAGTGACTGTTTATTAGAGCTACAATTATGTGAAATTTTGTATTTTAGCTGTTTTTCACTTAAGCTTTTAGATGTGATACTGATTTGGTTTTGCATTATCCCAAGTCAGTCTGCCCTCAGGTAATGCTGACCGCCTCTCTAATAGCACTGAATTGACACATCTTCTTAGAGAGGTCACAGGCTTCTCAGTGACTCTGGGGGCCACAATTGCTGAAACTTCCACATGTAATTAGAGAGCCTATTTAGATGAAAATGAAAAAAAATAAGTTTTTACTTCAGGACTTAAGCGAAAATGTTCAGGTATTTACCATAACATTGTTTTTGTTTCTTTTTTCTTTCTTTCCCTTTTTTTTTTTTTTTTTTTTGCTTCTGGAATGATAGTTGGAATCAAATGTCCTATTACAGCATTTATATCCCATGAGATCATGGCTCAGACTGTTACTGGCATTTTGTATATTTTATTTTATGTATCTGCATCACTATGTATATCTCAAATAAGTTAATGGAACTTTTTTAAAAATACTCAAAATGCTGTCTGTCTTTTGCTTTAAAGACTTTGATTTTTTTTCATGAAAACCATGGCTCTTTGGTAGAAAAAGTCATTAAGTTGGGAAAAAAATCCACTAATTTTAATGAGAAATATTATTTCCATCTAAGATACCCAAATATTTTCACATCATAAATCAACAAAGATGCATTTGTATACATAATTAACAATAATTTCTCTATATAATCAATACTGTATACAAAAAACATAGCGTAAATAGGGTGTCTTGTATGGTTTTAAAATTGTTGGTTTTATTATTCAGGTATTGGTGAGACAAACAAAACAGAAGATGACTGACATTATGATAGTTTATTACTCACAGTTCCCAAGAGGAGGAGACACATCATATCTTAGGGGCCACTTAGTGAGGCACCTGGATCGGTCAGGAGGCAGTAGGAGAGAGATGAGGATTTGATCAATAGTCTTTAATGTGGTATCCATGGGAGAGAATGGGCAAGGCAGCATAAGTAGGTTTAGGTTTAGCTAGTTGGAATATTTTTGGCAGGCTCTGAGCATAGGAGGTGTTTCTACTTGTCTGGTAGTTGACCCTGAGGTCATTAGTACAGGGGGATAATAGTCCTGAAAGTAAAACCCCCATATAAGAAGCCCATGAGGGCATTGGCTCTGGATTTGTGAATCTTGTATTATTCCTAGCAATTGACTGACCTCAGAAGGGGCAGTCCCTTGCATCAAGCAAGGCCTCGAGATGTCAGGAACAACACTGAAAACTAGAAAATGTGGTAATACATGGAGAAAAATGTGGTATTACTCCAGGATAAAAATGAGAAGTGATTCTAGGTGATGAAGGAAAAGTAGAGCCGTTCTTTAAAGGATGCAGTTTTCTTTCTGTGCATTCCTTTTGACCAGTTGAGGCTCCTGGTTACTTCATTTCAAACTACTTTGAAAACAGAATTGTAGCAGGGGGAAAAATAAAAATAAAAACCTTTCCAGAAAAATAAATCCAAAATAAAACAAAATAACACTTCAAAACATGTGGAAATAATAAAAGTTGCTACCTCTTAATTACCATTACTTAATGTAAATGTACAAAGCAAGCTCTCTTGGGTCCATCAAAATATGGTACACAACTTAAGTTTTGTTATGATATTTTCTGGTTAGAAAAGGTATAAAGTAATTGATACATCTTATTTTTGTCTCAAAGTATAATGTTGAAGTATTACATTTATAATATACTTATTTGGTGTGTTTGGGGTGAGAAAAAATTATACTAAAAATGAGTTATTATCCAAAAGATGATATAACCTTAGACTTGGTATAACAAATCATGATTTATTGAACCAATACCTACAACATTCATAATATTTTAATGAAGTTTGCCTAGAAAATAAAAATGTTCAATATTTGCCTTACTCTGGCTTTTCTTACCTTATGTTACAGTACTTGCTTACAAGTCAATTTTGAAAGCATTCTCACAGTTTTCTAATATGGCAGTTCCTAAATGCTGATTCTTTCCTGAGACAAAGGATGTCAGAGTGTGGTGTGAAGTAGGCTACTTCAGTGTCAAAACCTTTTTATCACTCTAATTACTGCACTTAGTACCTTATCTATGTTTCAAAGACTTCTCCCTCCAGTCCTGGAGTGCTTCAACAACACTGATTACCTAAGCTTATAAGGAGGCAGGTATCAGTGTTCTCTTTAGAATTGTGCACTCCCTTCTTGTTTTATCCTGAGTCCCTACTTGCTACTTAGTTCTTACTTTCCGTTGAATAGTAACATTTATATTTTATTACCTTATTTACTGATACTCATCAAACATCTGAAATTTTCAGTTCATTCTCTTTTTTTCTATCATAACTTTTCTTATAATAGTCAGACTTATTTTTTCTTTAATTTTCTGAATGAATAAACAGTTCCAAAATGAGTAAAAAGTCTTTAGGTAATCAGAATAGGTTAAATTTTCTGGGTGTTGTCACTGATATTTCCCACAACTCTGCAGTAGTCCTTCAATTCTGCTTGATTTCTCCTTGGAGCATTCAATCTATTTAACAAGAATATGGTTTGGTTTCCAAGGATATCCTATCATGCTCATAAGTTCTTCATTTCTTAGTGTTTCCATAAAAATCTTAATGACACATATGTATATGTTCACACTCATGTACCCACAGATATGAAAACTACAATTAATAGATTTTCTCCTATCTGCTCAGCAAAATAACCAAACATATTTTATCAAATATAAAATTAAGAGCTTTAAAAATGCTTTTAATGATTATAATTATCAGCTCCTGTCAATCCTCCTTACCCCTTCCCTAGCCCAACCCCATCCATTCTTGGTTCAGAGCTCTTTGGGATGGATAAAGATATGGATTCTCAGAAATAGACGATTGATGATTTTTTAGATTGACACATGAGCCTATATGTTACCTCCCTTGTAAGCTGTTTGGAAACAACACATTGTTTAGGGATCATTTACTCTGTGCAAGTCACTGTACTAGGCATTCTGAGGAAGGGATATACCTTTGGTTGACTTAGAAATTTCATATAGCTGCCTCAGGTTTGGAATAGTAGATGGAAAAGAGGGGCTTGGGAGAGGGCTCTAGGCTCAACACAATTCTGAAATTTTATTTAAAAATATTAACTCCTAGAAAACTATATTCATCTATCTGTTATTTACAAGAGACCCAGTTTAGACCTAAAGAGACTTTGAAATTAATAGTAAAGGGATGGAGAACCATCTGTCATGCTAATGGCCACCAAAAGAAAGCCATACTAGCCATATTTATATCAGACAATCTAGATTTTAAAATAAAGACTGTAACAAGAGATAAAGAAGGGCATTATATCATAATTAAGAGGCCTATCCACCAAGAAGATCTAACAGTTGTAAACATTTATGCTCCAAACATGAAAGACCCAAATATATAAATCAATTAATCACAAACATAAAGAAACTCATTGATATTAATACCATAATAATAGGGGACTTCAAAACCCCATTTACAACAATGGACAGATCATCAAAGCAGAAAATCAACAAGGAAACAATGGCTTTCAATGACATACTTGACCGGATGGACTTAACAGATATATTTAGAACATTTCATCCTAAAGCACTGGAATACACATTCTTCTTGAGTGCACATGGAACATTCTCCAGAATAGATTACATACAGAGGCACAAATCAGTCCTCAACAAGTACAAAAAAATTGAGATCATACTGTGCATATTTTCAGACCACAACGCTATGAAACTTGAAATCAGCCCCAAGAAAAAAGTTGGAAAGACAACAAATACTTGGAGATTAAAGAACATCCTAGTAAAAAAAATGAATTTCTTTAACCAAGAAGTTAAAGAGGAAATTAAAAAGTACATGGAAGCCAATGAAAATGATAACAACAGAGCCCAATATCTCCGGGATGCAGCAAAGACAGTCATAAAAGGGAAGTTTATAGCAATACAGACCTTCCTAAAGAAGGAAGAAAGGCTCAGATAAACAACCTAACCTTACACATTAAAGAGCTGGAAAAAGAACAGCAAATAAAACCCCAAACCATCAGAAGATAGGAAATAATAAAGATTAGAGCAGAAGTCAATGCTATCAAAATAAAAAATTAATTTAAAAAAAACAGAACAATGAAACCAGTAGCTGGTTCTTTGACAGAATTTTAAAAAATTGATAAATCCCTAGCCAGTTTGATCAAAGGAAAAAGGAAAGAAATAAAATCAAGAATGAAAATGGAGAGATCACAACCAACACTGCAGAAATGCAAACTATAATAAGAGAGTATTATGAGCAATTATATGCCAATAAAATGGGCACTCTGGAAGAAATGGACAAATTCTTAGAAACATACAAACTACCAAAACTGAAACAAGAAGAAACAGAACATTTGAGCAGACCCATAACCAGTAAAGCAATTGAATTAGTGATAAAAATCTCCCAAAAAGTGAGTCAAAGGGAATTCTACCAAACATTTAAAGAAGAATTAATACCTATTGTTCTGAAGTTGTTCCAAAAAATAGAAATGGAAAGAAAACTTCCAAACTCATTCTATGAGGCCAGCATTACCTTGATTCCAAAACCAGACAAAGACCCTGCTATAAAGGAGAACTATAGACAATTTCCCTGATGACCATGGATGTAAAAATTCTCAACAAGATACTAGCCAACTAAATCCAACAATACATTAAAAGGATTATTCACCACAATCAAGTGAGAGTTATACCTGGGATGTAGGGCTGGTTCAATATCTGCAAATCAGTCAATGTGATACACCACAGTAATAAAAGAAAGGACAAGAACCACATAATCCTCTCAGTAGATGCAGAGAAACCATTTGACAAAATATAGCATCCTTTCTTGATAACAACCCTCAAGAAAGTAGGGATAGAAGGTTCATACCTCAAGATCATAAAGGCCATATATGAAAGACACAGTACCAATATCATCCTCAGTAGGAAAAAACTGAGAGCTTTCCTCCTAAGGTCAGGGACACAGAGAGGATGTCCACTCTAGTCACTGTTATTCAACATAGTATTGGAAGTCCCAACCTCAATCAGACAACACAAAGAAATAAAAGGCATCCAAATCAGCAGGAGGAAATGAAACTTTCACTTTTTGTAGACAACATGATACTCATTATGGGAAACCCAAAAGATTCCACCAAAAAGCTGCTAGAACTGATCCATAAATTCAGCAAAGTCACAGGATATGAAATCAATGCACAGAAATGGGTTGCATTCCTATACACCAATAATGAAGCAGCAGAAAGAGAAATCAAGGAATCAATCGCATTTACAGTTGCACCAAAAACTATAAAGTATCTAGGAACAAACCTAACCAAATGGCTGAAAACTCTGTACATTGAAAATTATAGAAAGCTTATGAAAAAAATTGAAGAAGACATTTAAAAAATGGACGGGGCGCCTGGGTGGCGCAGTCGGTTAAGCGTCCGACTTCAGCCAGGTCACGATCTCGCGGTCCGTGAGTTCGAGCCCCGCGTCGGGCTCTGGGCTGATGGCTCGGAGCCTGGAGCCTGTTTCCGATTCTGTGTCTCCCTCTCTCTGCCCCTCCCCCGTTCATGCTCTGTCTCTCTCTGTCCCCAAAATAATAAATAAACGTTAAAAAAAAAAAAAAAACAAATAAAAAATGGAAAAACATTCCATGCTCATGGGTTGGAAGAACAAATATTGTTAAAATGTCAATACTACCCAAAGCAATCTACACATTCAATGCACTCCCAATGAAAATTGCACCGGCATTCTTCTCAAAATTAAAATAGACAATCATAAAATTTGCATGAAACTACAAAGACCTCGAATACTCAAAGTTATGTTGAAAAAGAAAACCAAAATAGGAGGTATCCCAATCCCAGGCTTTAGACTCTAATACAAAGCTGTAATCATCAAGACAGTATGGTACTGGCACAAAACAGACCTGTAGGCCAATTGAATAGAATAGAGAACCCAGAATTGGACTCCCAAATGTATGGCCAGCTAATCTTTGACAAAGCAGGAAAGAGTATCCAATGGAAAAAAAGGTGGTCTCTTTAGCAAATGGTGCTGGGAGAACTGGACAGCAAAATGCAGAGAATTAAACTGGACCACTTACTTAGACCATACAAAAAATAAACTCAAAATGGATGAAATACCTGAATGTGAGACAGGAAACCATTAAAACCCTAGTGGTGAACACAGGCAACAAACTCTTTGACCTCAGCTGCAGCAATTTCTTGCTTGACACATCTCTGAAGGCAAGGGAAATAAAAGCAAAAATGAACTTTTGGGACCTCATCAAGATAAGAAGCTTCTGCACTGCAAAGGAAACAATCAACAAAACTACAAAATTAAAGTACTTTGTAATAGTGTCTGGTACTTAAGTACTGAGTAAGCATTATGTATATAAACATATATATATATGTATATATATATATATATATATATATATATATATATATACATATATATATATAGTTGTATTTTTTAGGATTTGGAAAGCAGATTTTAGAAGCTCAAGATATGAGGCAGAGAGAAAAGAGAGATGCATAAGTCCAGAGGAAGAAATCAGATAAAGGTGGTAATATAGGGAGAAGTGAATGGATTTAGGAAATGTTTTGAAAATAAAACCTACTCAACTTGGATCTGCAAGGTGAGGGAAAAGGAAATGAAGGAAGAGGCCCAGATTTTCAGTTTGAGCAACTCAGAACATTGTAATAACATGAAGCCACAGGGTTTTTATAACAGCCAAATTTGTATAGGAAAGGATGGGTTCTCTTTTGAATATACTGTTTCAGATGCCTATTAAACATACAAGTTAAAAAAGCAGCTTTGCAAATGATTGTGGATTATGGGGTGATTTTGAGTTTGGATATAAGGCCAGAGACAGAGATTTGAGAATCATAAATCTACAGATCATCTTTAACCTGTGAACCAACGTAAGATCACCTATGGATAATGTATAGATTAGATATCTCCAATAAGCTATTATTTAAAAAGAAGGAAAATTAAAAAAAAAAAAAACAACAACAACAAAGGTAAGAAACTCAAACTTTGTCACTTTGTAATAATTTGCAAGATTTTACTATTATATATTCTATCTTGATTAGCTTGGGCTGCTATAACAAATTTCCATAGACTGGGAGGATTAAACAGTAGACATTTAATAATACTGTATTGCGCATTTAAAACTTGCTAAGAGTGAATATTAAAGTTCATATCACAATAAAAATATCATAACTATTTGTGGTGGTGGATGTTGACTAGACTTAAAGTGATCATTTTGTGATATAAAATTTATCGAATCATGTTTGACAGCCAGTTCCAGTTATAAGGCTTACACTCTAAGCCTTATAACTAATATAACTAATAAAATGTTATATATGAATTATATCTCAAAGAAAAAAGAATAGATGACAACAGCAAGTACATGTTTCTCAAGTGTACGTGGAACATTATCTAGGATAAACCATATGTTAGTCCATAAAATAAGTCTTAATACATTTTAAAAGATTGAAATTATGCAAAGCATCTTTTCTAATAATAGGTAGGTCTGGAGGCTAGAAGTCCAAAATCAATCCGCTGACATATTTGGTTCCTGGTGAGAGCCCTCTTTCTAGCTTGCCTTCTTATTGTGTCCCCACATGGCAAAGAGAGAAAGGTTCTGATCTCCCTTCCTCTTATAAGGACAACAGTCCTGTCATGGGGGACCACACTCATGATCTCATCTAAACCTAATTATCTCCTAAAGACCCCATATTCTAATATACCATCATATTGGCAGGTAGGACTTCAGTATATGATTTTGGGAGTGGAAGGGGCATAACCATTGATTCTCTAATGAATATGCTTCAGTTTATTTATAGCTGTGTCCATATGGCAGAAAGACGACTTATATTAGTGAGTACTGAGCATTTGTTTGCAACTCTGTACTCAATGACATTACACTAATGACTTGAAATCAGTCCGGGTGAGAGTATTATACCATAGACTTTGGAAAATGCTACAAGCTACCTTCTTCCCCACCAATCCTCTGGAAAACTGGTTGTTCAACATTTGCAAGCATGTACTATGTGTCGCCACTGGGCCAAGAGAGTTTTTGATTGCTTTTAGAAGAGAAGGTACTGCTCATGACTTATATGTTGATACTTGTAGGATAATCTGTTTACATCTCTAGTAAAATTGCAAGTCTTATGGCTTTAATTCTGTTAAGATAAAATATAAGTTATTCTCTAAGGATAGAGTTTCTGAGAGGAAAAATTTATAGTGGGGAATATTATTGCAAAAGCAATGTTTTTAAGAAGGCAGGAGTAGATTGGATCTAGGACCAAAATGAAAAAAAAGTGGCTTGAAATAGGTGAGAGGCATCTATAATGACATCAGAGAAGACGGATGCAAGTAGTTTGGTGTACTTGTACAGGAAATGATGGAGATGTTGCTTCCTTTCCTGCCAGTGGGAGACGATGTTGCTGCCATTCCTTTCTGTTATTTGTGAAAGGTCTATAAGTCTTAGAAATGAAAATACTAACTGAACCTTATATATCTAAATGAACTTCTTGTAAAAATTAGTCACTGAAATTGTATGCAAGTCACAGATCTCAAAAATTCTCCAAAACATCCATAAGGAATACACTCATGACAAAATTCCCTAGGGTTTGTATAAATCCAGAAAAACATTCAGTGTTTTATGAGTGGAATATTTAGCCCTTGATACAGCTGATACTAAGAAGTTCCATTAGAATGCAGGGCACTTGATAAAACATTCTATTTCTAGTACTTAAATAAAAAAATTAGAACCTGTTATCTCTAAAACAGAGCAAACTTCAGCCACAGGGTAGCCACGGAGAGGGTAGGTAGTCTCAAAAATCATAAACCTCTGAATTCCTTAGAGTGTAAGCCTTATAACTGGAACTAGCTGTCAAATGAGAATAACTCAATTGAGCTCAGGGTACCCAAAAAGCTTTTTATATTTCATTAAACTGCTTCCTCTGGCTGATGACTGGGACCCAACTTGGATATTGTGGTTTTAATATTGTGATATAAATTACCATCAGGAAATATTCTGATGGCTCCAGATCACACACAAGATAATCAACATAATCTGAATTGATTTCAACTACTAGAGTAGGGTAAATCTTTTCTCATAACTAGAATAATTTCATTTCTTACTGGTTTAATACTGTTAAGAAAAATATGTCAGCTCTCTGAAGAGAGGATTTAAAAATGTTATCCTATATCACAGATATTGTGACACAAGTCTCTAAGGGAACAACTCATAAATCAAATAAGGTTTTTCCGGTAGATTGGTTATACTATTTGACACAGAGTGAGACTCATCCAGGTTAGCTAAAGAGAAGATTATTATAGATATATATATGGAACATGAAAGGAGGCAGTGTCACAGAAATTGAGTACAGAATATATAATCAGGTTAGGCCTGAATGCAGACAGTGTTCTGGGTTCAAAATATTTTTGTTGTTAAGAGCAAGAGGTTAGAATCTCCCTTTCCCATACATTAGCATTAGCCTCACTCCTCTCTTTCCTTTAGGTCAGCTGAGTTATGTGCTCACTACATACAGGACTCTTTACTATCTATTCTGTGTATCTCCTAAATGTTTCATAGATTGCTACATTCATTATTTACTGAGATTCTTTTATATGTCATAGACTTTGCTTGGCAATAGGGAACAAGATGCATAAGGACCTTACTTCTGGTGTGGAGGTTGTAGATTGGAGGGTGATGGGGAGTATCCAGGAATTCAAGATAAACGAGATACCTGTAGGTTGTGAAATGTTCTAGGAAGGAAATAAAAGAGAGCTTGCAATTAAAAAGGGACTTGGATGTGGCAAGGTAGGCTATGAACAGCATCACTTTAGATCTAGTGATTCAAAGAAGTCAGCCATTTAGAAAGTTGGGGAATGTGTGATGTGGCAAGGGTGTGAAGTGAGAAGAATTTTGGTTTAACAGCAGTGGTGTTAAACCAAGCACATTGACCATCCCTCCATCCTCCCCTTATGTGCTTGGCAATGTGTGAGCTGACCCAACAGAAGCTCTACGCTTTTAATTGAATTCCTTTATTGACTGTGTGCTTTGCAGTTCCATAGCAGACTAGATAATGTGAACATGGTTACTTGGAACTTGTTTTGTTCATTACTGTATCTCTAATACCTAGAATACTTCTTAGTGTACAGGACACACTCAAGAAATATGTGTGGTATGAAGAATTTTATGAATTATATGCTGGAACATAGATGGATTAGAGAATTGATTTGAATTTTATCAATCTAGTTAGAAATAATGCACTCATTTGTTACTCTCCCGTGAGTGAATCTTATGTTTGCTTGAACTGTCTTGGATATGCAGTTTAGATTTGCATGATTTAAAAAAAAAAAGTTAAGTGGCTGCTTATATTTATTTAGATACATATACATGAAGCTACCAGGACTCAAAAAAAAAAATTTAATGTATAATCCACATTTTAAAACCCAAACACTGAAACAGTGCCTGTTCTCAACTGTGACTAGCTGTTATAAATGAATGAATGTGCATATACATTTTACTTCTTTTATTTTAATGTTGGGTTGGAAAATTTTACAATATGGATTTCATCTCTACTAAAATATATCAAAATCTAAGATGGTTTAAGGTCACATATACACAATTTTTTCAACCATACTATTCAATTTTAGGTTGTCTCCCCCTTCAACCAGAACTTTTGAATGTAGCTTTCTGAATTTTTTTGTAAAGTTATGTGTCCTAAAAAATGAACACTTAATTATCGCAAAAGTCACCCACAGAAAAGTCACAACGCAGATGAACATTTAATTAGGTTTTTTTGATGTATTTCTTGCAATGTACTTTTTTATTCATTAATCGGTTAAAAATAGTTGTTTTTTTTTTTTTTTTTTAATGTTACTCAAGCCTCCACACCATCAAATTCTGGCACAGGTATTTTTTTCATATTGAATCAGAAGCAAACATCTATTTACAATATTAAAAAAAAAACAGATTTCCATTTTTAACAAGCAAGTCAGATTTTCTTTTGACAACTTGGTGTAGGCTTTCTCTACAGAATCTGAGAATTTCAGTTTGTAAATTCTAACAATATGAGGTGACTTGTCCCTCATTCTGTCGGGATACGAGTGCTAATTGGACTACTGATGTCTGGCACCTAAATCACAACTGAGTTTGAGAGTAAATATGTATTGCTGCAGCCACTGAGGGAGAGGAGACAAGACATACAAATAACAGGTTCTTTCTGAATGAGAGCCTTGCTTTCCAGACTGTTCAAACAGGGTGAACCCTTGGGTAGTTGCTACACTTCCAGGGAGAGCATAGTTGCATATTAACACCTTAAGTGGAACTGAAGGGTGCCTAAAATGTCAGACTCCTGGTAAATTGTTCCAATAATAATTGGGACATTATCTGTTCAGTCATTCACTCTATAAACCTCTGTCTTGTATCCAGTCACTGTCAGTCACTGTTCTAGGCACTGTGTGGGTTACTTAATAGTAAAACAAAACAAAAAGTTGTGTTATAGGACAGAAAATTAGGTGAAGTTGTCATCTCTTGATAGAAATAACAATAAACCTGAATTACAAATGTTTTAGGTAAAATATTACTGAACCTCAGATGATAAAACAGACCCATAGAGTGGCTGTATCATTGGACTGAGGTGAAGCGGCCAGACAGACTGTAGAGTAGAAAAACGACTCAGGGGACAACCTCCAGTTTCTATGGCAGGCACATTTTTGTATAATTTTATCATTTTAATCAAAGTAATTTATTTTTATATCTTATAGTTGAGTTAATAATATAGACATATGTTGCAAAAGCAAAAGGTATGAAAAGGTTTAAGTTGAAAAGTAGGCCACTTCCATCTACAATTGATGTGCATCCATTTTTTTCTCTCAGACGTTACCAATTTTACCAGTTTAAAAAAAATATTCTGAGGGTGTTGTAGGAATAAGAAATACAAACGTGTTGGGGCACCTGGGTGGCTCAGTCAGTTGAGCGTCTGACTTTGGCTCTGGTCATGATCTCATGGTTTCTGACTTAGACTTTGTGCTGACAGCTTGGAGCTTGCTTCGTATTCTGTGTCTCCTTCTCTCTCTGTCCCTCCCCCACTCAGTCTCTGCCTCTGTCTTTCTTTCAAAAGTAAGTAGACATTTCTAAAAAAGAAATATAAATGTGTCTGCATATATGTGCATACATGTTTATGTGCATAGACATGTATGCGTGTATGTGAATGTATATTTTTCTTACCAAAACGGTGGTTCGCTGCTATACATAACGTTGTGCACGTTACTCTTATCTTTTAAAAGCATTCCTTGAAGACCGTTCCATATCAACATACAGAAAGAAAGAGATGAGTAAATAGTGATAATGAAGTATCTGTCTAATATCCAACCATGTAATCTTCCTATCCAGAAGCAAGCAGTTTTCTCTGCTTCTTCAGTATCCTTATAGGGATAAATCTATGAATATACCAGCATATATAAACATATAAAGTAATTCCTTTTATTTGGCAAATTTGTCTTCTGTTCAGTGTTGTAGCCTACAGGCAACAGAAGTCTCTTACATAGATACTGAGTAGCAGGAAGACACTAGTGTAAGAGTTAGGATAGCCATCAGGTTAGGAACACAACCAACCCTTCACTGTCTTGGGGTTCATTTTAGCATATACATCATCATCCATAAGAATGATAATCCCATTGACTTTCATTTGGTTGGTGGATAATGAGTTCCCTTTCTTTGTCTGCCAATTATTTAACCTGCTCCAAACTGCTAATTTACCTTTACACATCTGTCAGCAGCAGGGATCTTGGGCTGCGCGTTCTCCATCCTCAAGGGATTTCCTTCCCCTCTTCTCAGTATGGGATCTTCTTTTCCAGTGTACAGTGCCCACCTTCTTTCTGCCTTCCCTCCCTCTTTTTTTTTTTTTTTTTCTGTTCTTCTCCCTATCCTTTTCTTTCTCCCTTCTTTGGTGAATCATATCCTTGTGTAATTTCCTAACAGAGTGCACGTGAGAAGCAAATCCTTAAAGTTCTTACTTTAAAGAATTTCAATCCTCTTATTTGATTGGAAGTTTTATAAGTATAGATTTCTAGGTTGTGGATATTTCCCTTCAGAACTTCAAACACATTGCTCCACTATCTTCTAGTTTCCACTTTGACAAGTGTAAAACCTGAAGCCATTCTGATTATAATCTTGGTTTGAGATCTGTTTATTTTTCCTCTCTGAAAACTTCTCTTGGACACCAGCAGTGATTAGTGTCAATTGTAAGAGTCTCTTTTTAACTATTATGCTGTGCCTGATATTTTGCATTTGCCATTTTCTAATGCCCCAGACTGTATATAGGCTCTGCCCTGTGTTCCTGGCCACAAGGAAATAGCCTGGTTTTTAGATTAAATGAGATAATAGAGAGAAATCTCAACAGATGGTAGCAACAGAGACTTCCTTTGTCCAACCACTGTCTATTTCTAACTTTCATGGTATATGGGATGCTCACAAAGAACACAAAATGGTAACAATCAATTCCAGGTTACCTAATGCTACATGAAGTCTAACCAACAGTTCGTGTTATAATTTTTATGCCAGCTTGCAAAAATGTCCACCCTTCTTCACTCTTTCCATAAAGAGACAGATTCCATTTCCCCTGGAACCTGAGCTGGTCATTAGAAGGTGGTGGAAATGACCATGCAACACTTCTGAAGCCTTGCTCTTCTCCGTTCCCTTTTAGAACTGTGGCATTGTCCTGTGAACAGGACCAGAGTTGACCTATTAGAGCATGTGATACTCGTTCCTGGTTGCCCCCTATTGCCCCAGTCACTAGCCCAACCTCAGAAATAGTGCTGTCTAACCTGCTTGTAGCTGGGTTGGAAAATAAAACTTTTTTATCCTAGTTTATCGAAATGACAAAATCTTCTCAAAAAAACAAGATCTGGGTCCATGATGCAGGCAATAGTATAGTTATGAGTGAGACTCCTTCTTAAGACATTTGAAAGAATTCAGATAGTGTATATTATTAGGCCCTCTCAACTAGGGGGAAAAAAGTGTTTCTAAGAATCTCAAGTGTCTTCCATAGCATCCTGACATGCCAAACCAAAGTAGAGAGAATTGTGGGTATATGTTTTTGGTGGAGAAAATTCATACCACAAAATTAATTGGAAACCACAAATTGTTTAAAAAATTATACAAACAAAATCATTACCTGCATAGATGAAAGGGGGCTGAGGTGGTTAAAAAGGGGAAAGGCCTATTGGACCCCTATTTTTCTTAGAGCAAGAACTAGACTGGGAAAAGTCTTCAGAGATGTTTCCAATAATGTCTTCAGCAGTGGCCAAGGAGAGTTGAAAGGAGGAAAAATCAAGGTTGGAGCTGAAAGCCATGGAAAACAATGGACTGAACGAGGGATTCCCAGGGAGCAGAACAAGGATCTGGTTAAAAACAAAAACAAAAACAAATTCCCTATTCCTAGAATAGGTAGCCTGGTAATATCTGTGTCATTGGATTTCTGAATTGTTGTAGACCAGTGACTGCAATATTCAACTGTCTCCCCCCTCAGATGGGAGTGCTTATGTTGTTTTTCTGTTTCTGTCTGTCACTTATTTCTCTGGAGCAAAGGAAGGCACATCCAAATAGCAGCATCTAAAAATCAATATAGATCACAAATCCCAGGGTTTTGAGCCCAGTGTCATACTTGGATGAGATTTCTGAGGATCCCAGGATGGCAATAGTACATATTGCTTTTGAAAAGTGTGTGATTAAGTCCATATTAGCCTGTTTGGAAAATAAGAAGCACATGATTCAGTTGCTTCTCTCACCCCAGAAGAAGAGCCTCCTTACTGACCTGTAGACCATGGATGCGTGAGAGAGTCAAGCTATGTCCAGTATTCCCAGCAGACCACAGCCTGATTTGCTGCCTTACAACATCATCCATTATGCTAGGTACACTATTTTGTATTTGCCTAGTGTAGTATTCAGGTTGGCACATAGATCCTATTCTGTTCTTTAATATGTGGGCCTGTGAACTCTGGAAATTATTCTCACTGTTAATCTTAAAAAAACAAGATAATAAAGAAGATTCTTTTCAAGTGACAAGGAACAGGGACTGTTCTATCCAATCATCTAACCAAAACTAGTGTTCTTTTCTCTCTGTCATGATACTTGAGGTACCTCCTAAGATTGGAAAATGGCAGCAGCAATCATGAACTTTCTGATACTCCATGAAGTCTACTCAATAGCAAACATCACCCCCTGCCCCACTTAGGACTTACTAGGGATACCGTTAATATACTACCCACTATTATCAGCATTTATGTGTGAGATGAGTCATTTTGAATGTTAGCTCCTAATTGTACTGTAACCCTAAAGCTCCTCTAATGCATGGGCCCCTCCTGATTTTATGTCTCACTGAGAGAGTAGAAAGAATCTAGCACATACTAAGGGAAATGCTTATCATTTATCTGAACCCCTGTTTTCTGGATTATTGATAAAACCTCCATTTAAGATGGGAATGAGGTGGAGAAAGTATTTGAAATTCATCTTCTGCACCATTAATGATACCCAGAAGGAGAACAGGGGTGTGCTTCACCAGAGCTTCATACTTACTTCCCTTGTAATTCTTTCCATTACCTTCTGAATGTTAAAAGTTATGTTTAAGACTGCACAAGTATCAGGGTACCTGGGTGGCTCAACTGGTTAAGCATTTGACTTAGGTTCAGGCCATGATCTCATGGTTGGTGAGTTCAAGCCCTGCATCAGGCTTTCTGCTATAGCGCAGAGTCTGCTTTGGATCCTCTGTCTCCTTCTCTCTTGGCCCCTCCCCTGCTCTCTCGCTCGCTCTCTCTCTCTCAAAAATAAGTAAACATTAAAAAAGAACTACATAAGCATTGTTTCATTTAACCCTCACAGCTACTTCATGAGCTAAACTATTATTTGTATCATTTTATGAATGAATCCAAGTCTTGAGAACTGAATTACCAGTCTTGGGGTTGGTAACTAGCCAGGCCTTTAACATGCATCTGAGCATGACATAAAACACCATGTTATTAAAGTTCTGTTCCACCTCTACTTTCTAGGCTTTATTAATTTTTTATAGAATAAATATGCTGTTACAATGTCTGAACAACATTGGATCACCCATTATAGAAAAATCTACCTTTCATTCTAAGTTGCTTCAAGGGGACACAAGTTGTTTTTACAAGTACAAAAATGGTAGAAAAGAAATGTAGAAGTAATTATTAACCTACCCATTATGTTCTAATTTAACTTTTTTAAAATTTTAGTAGCATGGCAAAATTTTTTTTTTCAACGTTTATTTATTTTTGGGACAGAGAGAGAGACAGAGCATGAACAGGGGAGGGGCAGAGAGAGAGGGAGACACAGAATCGGAAACAGGCTCCAGGTCTGAGCCATCAGCCCAGAGCCCGACGCGGGGCTCGAACTCACGGACCGCGATATCGTGACCTGGCTGAAGTCGGACGCTTAACCGACTGCGCCACTCAGGCGCCCCATAGCATGGCAAATTTTAACGTATAAGAACATATCAACATATACCATTTTATAGCAGGATAAATATATATATTTCCTGGTACCACCATGGAAAATTAAAGTTGAATAGTTATGTTATGAAGATATAAATGTGTCAAAATGAAATTTGCCAAGATAAAAATTTAAAGCACAGATGCCTGAAGGTTTCTTTTACTGAAATACCTTGAAACAACAGTTCTTTAGAGCACCCTGACGTACTGATAGGGGAAAAATAAATAGTGGTGCTGATTGTACACTGGTGTAAGGGGTTAAGAGCTCAAATTACTAGATATGGAAAGATATTTTATTCTTGAATTAAACTTGACATTTTTTTTGAAGGTTAATATCATTTACTTAGGTTTAGTGTTAATGAAAAACATTATGCGTTTAATTTGATGAAAATATTTTTGGAAAACCCCTTAACAGATGATGAAATAAATAAAAAAGCATATTCTCAGCCAGCATCCATCCATCCATCTTGATTATCTCATATTATTCAAGGTTTACCAGCTATATTCTTAACCTGAAATAAATCACATTTTATTCAGCTTTCAATTCTTCTCAATGAATTTATAAATTCAATCATATTTATAAAGGTATTAGGTTAAAATGTAAATAATTTTTTTTAATTTATAAATGAAAAATCTAGTGCAGAGTAAAAATGTGTTATTGTGGAGAGTATATCCTCATACTTTCCATTCACTTTATTTATTGCTGTGTCATAACTTACTGAGAAAAAAAAAAAGATCATAATAAAAAAAAAATCATCATCCATAGTCACTAGATTTCTTCCTAGAAGGTGAGATATCTATTAGGCCAGAGGAAAAAAGATGAAGCTATACCTTCTGTTAGAAGAAGTGCTGCGGCTTTTTAATTCTTATAACTTTTAATCAAAAATAATAATGATGATGAAATAGTGATATGGTAATAATAACAGCATTATATGCATGGGATATTTAGCGTATAAATAGACATGAGAAGACATGTCTTGGGAAGCAATGAAACTGAGGCCAAGGGGGTTAATTTATCCTTGTGTTGACACAGTTTGAAGTTGACATTATCTTAGCTTTCTTTATAAACCCCATATTACAGTTATTTGTGGTTATGTTAAAAATTGTATAATCTGTTGTCCTCACCTCATTTTCATACATTAGAGTTCCATTGACCACATTTTATAAGAAACAAAACTCAACAAGGAATTTAACAGTAATGAAATGATAAAACACTGAAGTTAATATAGTCTTTTATTAAAATATTGATAAATGCAAATCAAGCAAGATAATACTTCTGTTTATATTATGTATGATTTTAAAAAAACCTTTACTTTGTATTTATATTGAGAATTTCTTATTGCTAGGGATATGAGTCTTAAAAACCTGAACCCACCTAAGTCCATATTTTCCATTACTGTGTTACTTCATAAGTACCTCACCTATGTAGGAATTATTTTGGTTAATGGGAAATAGTGCCCATTTTTGAGAAAATGAGTTATTGACCTAAATTAAAATCTCCTGATATATATATATATATATATATATATATATATATATATATATGGAACACAGCATAGCTGTCAAAACCTCTGGCTTGCTGCATATGGCAGGAATATAGCATGTCATTATGCTTTGTAAAATTATATGTTATCTAAATTATAGACCCCCCAAAATGACCAAATTTATTATATGAAAGAACTTTAAAAATTCTGGTTTTATAGCTAATGCATAATATGTCAAAGCATTTTGTACAGCCAATGACATAATGTACATTAAGGTTATAAATAGTAAATTTTCAGGACACTTGTATGTGAATTCATCCATTCATTTGGAAGCATTTATAGAGATCCTACTATGTGACAGACACAAGGATATAGAGGGAAATTAAATGATATTGTCCTTTGAGGCTTTAATATTCCTAATTAATATAAGATGTTCATGTTAATTTGTGGATATCTGGCTCAAGAAAGATTTGAATAGCCAAATAAAGGTTGTTGTCAGCATTATGTTAAGTGTGAACTTTGTACCCCATCTGAAACCATTTGTGTCTCTGTTAAAATCAGGCTATGGCTATGAGATAAATATGGCAAAAAAACCCCTAATGGTAATATTTCTAATAATGCAGCTATATAAAAATTCAGTTTGATGAGAAATATTTTATATTTTGTTCTGTCTCCCAGGGATGAATCATAACAAAGTATATTTCCATCACAACAAGCTTGTCCTTTCATTGCATATTTGTATGTACTAAATCACTTACTGTAGATCCATCTGTGAAACCCAAGGATTATGAACCATAATACATTTTTGGCTTTAAACATATTAGAGTTCCAAGGCTGAATTGCATTAAATTCATTAAAATAGAGATACAGTACTATGAAGAAAAAATACACTAGAATTCCATGGCCTACTATATTTCAAATTCAACAATTTAGTTTCACATGAAATCAAATGTTAGTCAAAAACGAAAGAAGTTTTTACTCCAAATTTATTCCACTGTAATTTTTAAAACAACCAACTTGAATTATTTAAACACATGAAAAACAATAAGCATTCATTCTAATCATGAGTTCCACATTTTCTGAATTCTTACTATAAACAGAACAAAATAATAAGTACATGTACTTATTTCACCATTTCCTGGCACTGTTTGTGATTGCATGCCCATAAAGGTAAAAACAGTATTCAGCAAAATGCCTGGAGCAGCAGAAACTAACCATAGTATAGTATCAAGGACATCCAGTTACTTCCCAGGGACCCACTACTGAGTATAAAAATGAAAGTTACTGGTTTTATTTTTTTTTTCAGAGTCTTGTGCATCTCATGTTTTGATGTTGATGGGCGATATCATAACCTTGAAAAATCCCTCAACTGTAACAAATCTTTTTAATGTGGCCCTTTGGTTACTAGGAAATTAACAAGTGTGTGTTATTTCTCATGTAAAAAATGCTTCAAAGCGATTCTGCCAAATTTTCCCATAAGATACTCATTCAAATTAATTTCACCCTGTGGTGGGTGTATAGGGGTGCTGGGCTTGCTACTTGGTACCTTGGAATCATTACTTCTACTTATGGTAGTATTAAAATTATTGTTTCCCATTCCCTGGGGAAAATGTCTTTGTTCAATTGCTCTCAAACAGTTGTGGAGTTACATGTTAAAACCAGTTTGGAAAAAAATAAAGTTGAGGACAATTATTACAAGACAGTGGTTCTTAAAAAAAGTCTGACAGAAGAAAAAAATACTTAGGATTTGCTTTACAAAGAAAACTGGAAATGATCACAACTATGTCTAGATCAAATTTCAAATATCAGTCTCATACTCATGACCCATCTGCCTAATCTGGAATATACCAAGATGTTAAACAAACCAGTCATGACTTTCACTGAACCTTCTTGCCAAGGTGCAGTTATATCAATGGACCATGTCTCATATTGCTCCATTTAAATCCTTTTAGTTTCAGTAGTTTCATAATTTCCGTTGGATAACACTGATTCCTTTGAGATCTAAGTATTGTTCTAAGAATATTTAGCAAAGTAAACAACAGATACATAGAGCACCTTTTCTTGTAATTGATTAAACATAAAATGTTGGATTTTCCCCAGGCCAAAATGTAGTACTCTTTTAGGTGTTTAGGAAAGCATATCAACTCTTCTAAGTCACTTGGGTATCATCTAGTACATTATAGCCATAATAATTTAGAAATGATTAAAATTCATATCCTGGAAGTTTAAATGCCACCTTTGTGTCACCCCTATAGATCATTCCTTTTAGTTAAAAGAAACTATATCACAACAAAGTAAGTTATTGGACTCCTATACAGAGCAAATCATGGTATAAATGACTTCCTAACATTTGTACTGCAAGTGTAATTCTACAGAATATACTATGATAAATGTAAGTGAAGAAATTTTTAGTGTTTAGAGGCACAGAAATGTGAGAAATCTACATCTCTTTATTTTAGTGTTGCTGGAAATTTTGTGTCATCAGATCTTTCTATAATTATGTGATCTAATATGTCTAGCCTTTTAAATCTTATATTAATAAAGCAAAGGGAAAATGCACAACAGATTATGTGGCTCCAGGATCAATTATTAGAATAAAGGTCTTACTTATGTCTATATAGTCAGGCTTTGAAATCCTTTTGTTTTTCTTTTAAGTTTATTTATTTATTTTTAGAGAGAGAGGGTGAGTGACGTGGGGACAGAGAGAGAGAAGGAAAGAGAGAATCCCAAGCAGGCTCCCCACTGTCAGTGCAGAGCCCCATGTGGGGCTCTAACTCAAGAAGTGTGAGATCATGACCAGAGCTAAAATCAAGATACTTGATTTAACCAACTGAGCCACCCAAGCACCCCTTGAAATCCTTTTATAGTCTAACATACCATTAATTTATGGCTGCTTGGAAATGAATAGGGGTTATTACCTTATGGGGTAGCAGTTTGGGTTAAATGATTTTTTGTTTGGTTTTATTTGGTTTGAGTTTTACTAACTGCATTTTAGTGATGAGGTAATAGCCAAATCTAAGAAGCATAAACATTAATCTCAGAGTAAACATGAACCAGATGGATAGCTTGAGCTAACTATTTATTTTAGCTATAATTCCATGAAATAAATTAAGGCTGATAAATCCTTAACTCATTAATAAATCTAGGGATGCTTAATAAACTTTCTTAAACTTTTAAAATTAAATGTAAACCCTGGGATGGAATTATGGAATGCTTAAAAAAATCAATGTAATCCATTACTGCCTTTTTCTATAAATAGGCAAGCTTAACCCAGTTTAATATATGAAGAATATTTGAAAAATAGAAGAAATTCTAATAAAATGCTACAGTATCACAAAGTGAAAAATGAGAATAATAAATATGCTAGTGTAGCTGAGAATACCCATTCTATATTAAAATTCCTCAGATAGTGTAGACCTTCTGATGTCACTGTGTTTTCATTTCACATCCAGAATGTAGAAGGGGCCAATTTGCCTGCAAGTGCAATGATCAGTAAAATTCCCTCCTCTCTCCCCTTATCTCTCAAGTCTTGTTCCTACTCTTTCTAACTCATATTTCTTCAGTCAAGTTGATGCCAAGCCATCTATCCAGTAATTCAAATGAAGAGCCCCAAAATAATTATTCCTGATTCCTCTGTCTCTCTCTGCCCCACAGATACTCTGCCCATTGGCAGTTGCCCCTTGGTCTGGCAGTTTTATCTCCTTTTTTTCTTTTTGTTAATCTTTTCCCACCTCTTTATCACTAGTATCACTGTCCCTGTTGAGGTTCAAAACATCCCTCCTGTGCACTATTTCAGCAGTCCCTTAACTACTTGCTTTCCTGCTTTTAATCTTGTGGTCTCATACCTTTTCTCCACACTATTGCCAGGGTGCCCTAGTTAAAGCAGAAACTATCTCCTAAAACTTTTCAATGGCTCTTTAGTTTATATCAAAATTCCCTATATGCCACAACTAACTTACCTTGCCATGGACCCTTCCTATCTCTCCAAGCATATCTTCATGCTTCTCTGCTTGAACTTTATGATCTAACTATGCTGAACTATGTAGTTCCCCAATTATTTTATGTTATTTTCTATCTTCATGGGTCTTCAAATGAAGTTCCCTATGATGGGAATGTTCTTACCCTCCTCTTCACCTTACAGGATAACCCCTACAAGGTTTTTTGTTTGTTTGAAGATTCAAATTATATATGTCTATTACTAAGTTTTTCATTATTTAATAATTTTTTGTGTATGAGTTTTACATTCCACAGTATCTTATCTATTTTAGCTCTATGGAACTTACTGCAATGACTAGAATAAAGACACTTAATACATTGTTATGAGCTATAGATTTCAAATGAGCTTATCAACTTCAAAATGTTTATCCATGTTAACATAAAATGTAAATAACTTAATCTTAATAATTCAACCAGACATGAGCTAACTGCTGAAATGCCAAGTGGAGCCTAGGACTTATCATAACTCATATAAAATAAGTTTAATAAGTACTGCAATTTTAGAATACAGAATTAATATACAGACATCTATTGTGTTTATGTACACCAATAATGAACTATCAGAAAGAGAAATTAAGAAATAGTCCCATTTTCACTGACATCAGAAAGAATAAAACACCTAGGAATAAATTTAACCAAGAATGTAAAAGACCTATACTCTGAAAACTATGACATTGATAAAAGAAATTGAAGGCAACACAAATAATGGAAAGATACAGTGTGCTCATGGATTGGAAGAGTAATTAAGTAAATATTGTTAAATGTTTATACTACCCTAAGCAATCTACAGATTCAATGCAATCCCTACGGAAATATCAACAGCGTTTTTCATAGAACTAGAACAAATAATTCTAAAATGTGCATGGAACCACAAAAGGCCTAAAATAGTCAAAGAAATCTTGAGAAGGAAGAACAGAGCTGGAAGTATCATGCTCTGAGATTTCAAACTACACTACAAAGCTCCAGTAATCAAAACAGTACGGTACTGACACAGAAACAGACACATAGATCAGTGGAACAGAATACACAGCCCAGAAAATAAACCCGCACTTATATGGCCATTTAGTCTATAACAAAAGGAGTCAAGAGTATACAATGGGAAAATGACACTCTCTTCAGTAAATGGTGTGAGGAAAACTGGACCACTTTTACATCATATACAAAATACACCATACACAAAATAAATACAAATGGTTTTAAGACTTAAAAATAGGACCTGCAACCATAAAACTTGTAGAAGAAAATATAGGCAGTAAGCTCTTTGACATCATTCTTAACAATATCTTTTTGAATCTGTCTCCTAAGACAAGTACAGCAAAAGCAAAAATAAACAAATGGGACTACATCAAGCAGAAAGTTCTACACAACAAAGGAAACAATCAACAAAACGCCACCCATTGAATGGGAGAAGGTATTTGCAAATGATATATCTGATAAGAGGTTAACATCTAAAATACATAAAAACTAATAAAACCCTCTATCAAAAAAACAATCCAATTAAAAACATCCTATTAAAAAATGGGTCAAGAACCTGAATAGATATATTGTAAATAAGACATAGAGAAGGCCAACAGACACATGAAAAGATGCTCAACATCACTAACCATCAGGGAAATGCAAATCATAACCACAATTAGTTATCAGCTCACTCTTGTCAGAATGGCTAGTAACAAAAAGACAAGAAATAACAAGTGTTGGCAAGGATGTTGGTAGGGAAAAGGAAACCTTGTACACTGTTGGTAGAAATGTAAACTGGTGCAGCCACTGTGGAAAACAGTATGGAGCTTCTTAAAGATAGCAGAAACAGAACTATCCAATCCAGCATTTCCATTTCTATGTATTTGTCCAAAGAAAATGAAAACACTAATTTGAAAAGACACGTGCCCCATATTCACTTCAGTATCATTCATTATAGACAAAGTAATCAACCTAAGTGCTCATCAATAAATGGATGAATAAAGAAAGTGTGTGTGTGTGTGTGTGTGTGTGTGTGTGTGTGTGTGTGTGTGTGTATGAAAGAATATTATTCAGCCATAAAAAAGAATGAAATCTTGACATATGCAAAAACATGGGTAGACCTAGAGGGTATTATGTTATGTGAAATTCATCAGACAGAGAAACACAAACACTGCATGATTTTACTTACCATGTAGAATTTAAAAAATATGAAAAACAAAACAGAAAGGGATTCCTGGATAACAAAGACCAAATTGATGGTTGCCAGAGGGGAGTGGGGGAGGGGATGAATACAATAGATTAAGTGGATTAAGAGATACAATCTCCCAGTTACAAATTACACTCCTGTGTCTTATAAATTAAGACACAGCCTAGGGAATATAGTCACTATTGTAATAAGTCTGTATGGTGACAGATGGTCACTAGACTTATTGTGGTGACCATTTTGTAATATATTTAAATATTGAATGACTATGCTGTACACCTGAAACTAATAAAATATTTCAGTTGTGTTTTAATAACATAAAATTTTGCAACTTTAATTGTCCCTATGTGCAAGAAAATTATATTCATTGAATTATAGCTAAAATATTGGCCATTTTCTTTCAATCTTATATTCTTGATTGAAATTTAAATTCTTTCCAGTATAAGTTTTAACATGTAAAAAAAAAGTATGTATTTTAATTTTAATCATACATTCATTTCAAATCAGTATTATTTTCAACTTAGAAGGTCTGTCAATTTCTCATCTCATCACTACACCTCTTCTGTGCCTTAGTAACATGTAAAAGTCAATGCCGTATTTGTGAACTGCTTGTGAATATGTCTTTCAGATGACTGCACTTTTTTTTTTAATGGCAAAGTCTTGCCTTTTCAGATCTTAAAAGTAGGAGAGCTTTCACTAATAGAAAAATGAAGGTTACATAAAATCTTCCTACCATTGTAACTGTTGAGGTTTTATTCAAGTTAAATAGCTTTCCAACAAGAAGTTAATAGACCTGCTGAAGTGTTAGCATGACACAGCTTCAGCACACAGTCTTTCTTTTCAGTTCACAGAATGTCCTGTGGTGAAAGTGTTGATATTGAAAAGAAAAACTTATTTTGATTCAAAGAAGAATGTTTAATTCATGTGGGATTTCTTTCTTGTTTTTGGGCTCTGCTTTGTAGGAAACATGAATTTAAACTTGATCTAAACTCTATTCTCAGCCACATCACTGTCTTCTTGATTTGGGTTATATGAAGTCACCAAAGCAATTTTGTTTTTTTCCCCCTACATGTGCAAGTAGAGATATTAATTTTTCCCACAAATGACTAGAAAGAATTAGATTCAGTGGGATGAAAAAAGAAATTGTTAGTAATGAGGAATAATTTAAGTAAGATGACTGACTGGATAAGATATAAGGTGACCTACTGAGAGCAGGTAAATTTTATGAAAAAAGTAGTTTAATAGATGGCCTGGAATTGAGTCTTGAGAAATGCCTATATTTAGGAGGTACAGCAGAAGAATGGGAGCCTAGTTAATGTAATAAAGAAAATTCAGAAGTCGGGAGGAGGAGCCAGAATGGCAAATGTGACAGAGACCAAAGGAAACTTGTCTTTCACACAACCCATCCATTCCCTGATAATTGTCCCTTCTTAATTGACCTCCTTAAGAATTACCTCCTTTGCGGCAGAATAATTGCTTCCCTCCAGATCCCCTTCAAATATTTTCATGTCCTAATTCCCAAAATCTGTGAATATGTTTGGTTGTATGGCAAAGGGGAATTAATGTTACAGGTTAAATTAAGGTTACTCATCAGCTGATCTTGAAATAGATTTTCCTGGATCAGCTGGGTGGACCTAATGTTATCACAAGTCATTAAAAATGAAAAGGATGAGAAGATGTGAGGATTGAAGCAGAGAATAGAGTGTTTTGATGTTAAAGGACTCAACTCACCACCCCCAGCTTTGAAGATGGCAGGAGACTTTAGACAGTTTGTGGGCAGCCTTTAGAAGCTGGAAAAGGCAAGGAAATGGATTCACTCCTAGAGCCCCCAGAAAGGAACACAGACTTCTGACCTCGCAGAGCTGCAAAATAATAAATTTGTGTTTTAAGTCTCAACATTAGCAAAAGAAAACTGATACAATTCCAATACAACAGAATTTCAATTTCCTTGGTACACTGGTCAAACTGAATTGTAAAAAAAAAAAAAAAAAAAAAAAAAAAAAAGAAAGAAACACTTCAATACGGTTGAAATAGTACTAGACTTCAAGTTAATAATACTGGACTCTAGCCTTGACTTTGAAAAATCAGTCACATTGACTTGGGCATGCCTTAAACCTCTGTAATTTACTCTCCCTATTCCCCTAGCTAAAGAATGACATTAGATGATATCTGAAGTTCCTTGCAGTTGAAACTTACTATAAGAAGATGACTGAGTTCATTCAAATAAACACGTATTTTTTAGTTATGTCTTATCAGTGTAATCTGCACTGTCAGCAAGGCTTGATCCCACTGACCATGAGATCATGACCTGAGCTGAAATCAACAGTTGGATGCTTCACTGAGCCACCCAAGTGTCCCTCCCCTAAGGTTTTTCAATTTCTCAGAGAATGTGCTTTCCCCAAAAATGAACTGATTTCTGAATAGAAATTCTTGGGAGTTCTGGGAGCAACTGTGGAAGGGTACATGGGATAAGGAACTTTCTAGTCCTTTTTATAATAGCAAATAGGTGGGAATTTTAACCATCACTGTCCTTGGGCCATTCTCAGAGAATGTGCTCCCAGAGTTACTTCCCCACATTGTGCCTTGTCTCTATACTACTTTCTACATCACAGTTCATTGGTTCTGGGCCACTCAACTGATACAAGGTAGTAAATTTGCAACTCAAGATATCTAGTTTCACTTTGGCCCTTGAACTAGAGGCTACATAAAAGCCTCCACTAGGGCAGCCATATATGGGCCATTTGTGAGTAAAGGTAAAGCGGTTAGTCTAGAAAGAGAATAAAAGAAGCAAGATGGTAGGCAGAGATGAGAGCCTGTTCAGCATCAACAGGGTTGCAGAGGTGTGTATAAAAGAGAGAGAAAGAGGATGTGAATGAATGGTGATGAATGCTTAACTGTAGGCCCTAGGGAGACTCTGCTTCCTTTCACTTTTCTGGGTAACGTGGTACGCATCTGCCCAGTATCTTTTTTGTTTGAGCTCCCTTGCCTTGCTTCATTTTCTTATAATCACATAATCTCTGCCTACAGCAACAGACCTTCACATGCAAATGCCAAACTATTTTCCATGCAAATGCCAAACTATTTATAAAAGATTTTCCATGCAAATGCCAAACTATTTATAAAAGATCAATTTAAAGTAACCTCATGGGGGCCCCTGGGTGGCTCAGTCAGTTAAGTGTCAGGCTCTTGATTTCAGCTCAGGTCATGATGTCATGGTTCTTAATTTCAACTCTGTGTGGGGCTCTGTGTTGACAGTGCAGAGCCTACTTGGGGTTCTCTCTCACCCTCTCTGCCCCTCCCCGACTCTTGTTTTTTTCTCTCCAATGAAATAAATAAACTTAAAAAAAATGATCCCATGTCATTCAGTGGTCAGAACGCCTAATCATGAGCTAATAGTTATTCAAGTACATAAATTAATAAGAATTTCAGTTTATAGCATTGTAGTTAATAATTGAAATATGTACATCAAAATGTTTTTTCTTCTGTCTACATATTTCCTATTAATTACTCCCATTGAGAAACCTAAGCAGATAAGGTAGAAGCGTATTCATATTATTTATTAGGGATTTAATCTTATTTAGAAAAAAGAAAATAAAGTTTTGCTTATTGAAATCCTCTAGACTTCGCAAGTACTTTTTCCAAAAATATTGTTATAGACTTCTCCAGGCTATTTTTTTATACCCAAAAATGAGAAATGAGAATGCTTACCTTAGGATATAGTTAAATGTTCTTTATTTAACAGACATATCCAGTCCTGCATTTTGCATTATATTCAAATACATGAATGTTTTAAACATTAATATTCTCTCTTGGTTCTATAAGAGATTATGTCAATTTCTATTCTACTGGGGATTTTTCCATTGCTTTTGGTATAAATATACACAAACTCAGAAAAGGTGGAATTTATTGATGTATTACTAGCGTTATGGCAGTGACAGTTTGTCATATGCTTTGCAAAGAAAGTCATTAACCAAATGGAAATTTAGGTCAGCTAGCATTTCTGAATGATATTTAGGGGATCACGGAAATTATTGAAAATGTGCTTCATATTTCATCATGAAAATGTCAAACTCAATTCCTCATTCATTTATTTACAGTCATGTTCTCAAACTTACCTGACTATGCAACCAGTGAAGATCTATCATTTAATAAAACTTTCATTTCCCACAGTTCTGATTCTCAACAGTTAAGGTAAACCACTGCATCTCATGTCATTGAGTAAACTGTGTCTTGATATTTGACATATACAAATAAATATTTATTCCTATTATATAAGCATAAATGTATCTCATAGGGACTAAATATATGAAAGTATAAATACTTTTAACTTTTTCTTTCTCATACCTGTTAAGGAAATCATATGACCTGTGCTTCATAATGAGAGAAGATAGAAATGGCAAGGTGCCAGAAGTCCCAGATTGCCTTACAGCTTCATCAGGGTGACCAGACAGCAAAGGGCATTAGGCAGTAAAAAGAGAAGTACATTAGCATAGATGGGGAAACCAGTTTTTTAAAGAAATTGAATGGACAAAAAAGTGATTAAGAGAAGTTTTACAAAGTTTTGGTGAGGGTTGTGTGCTATGCTTCCTTCTATATAATATTCTTCAGGCAAATCTAGATTGAAGAGTAATGAAGTTTTCAAGGTTTTAGAAGCCAGAGTTATTTTTCCTTTGCTTACATACTCTTGCTAATATTAGACGTGGCTCAAGAAAAAGACTACCTTTTATTATTTTCGACACAAACACATATGTACATTTGTGTAGTAATACATTTGGATACCTAGTATGTTTGAATGGTTTTATGTGATTTAATTTTTTTTTTTTATTAAAAATTTTTTTTTCAACGTTTATTTATTTTTGGGATAGAGAGAGACAGAGCATGAACGGGGGAGGGGCAGAGAGAGAGGGAGACACAGAATCGGAAACAGGCTCCAGGCTCCGAGCCGTCAGCCCAGAGCCTGACGCGGGGCTCGAACTCCCGGACCGCGAGATCGTGACCTGGCTGAAGTCGGACGCTTAACCGACTGCGCCACCCAGGCGCCCCTGTGATTTAATTTTTAAGACAAAGAATAATGAGTAAAATCATGTGACTGTTAGAGGTTTATATTATATTAGTTCTCGCAAAGTATGGCCTAGGATCAGTGCAAGTGCTTTCTGATTATTTCAGTGCTTCTGTATCTGATATTTGCAAAATCCTGGTTTTGGTTGTTTGGACTTCCTCATTTCCAATGTCTTGTTCTTCTCTTTTCTTCATTCAACTCATTCTTATGATCAGGCTCTAGAACTTTTTACTAATAATTGTACCCCCTCTGTACTCTCAATTTTAAGCATCCAACCCTCCATTTACAACCTTTAGGTTTTAGCTCACTCTTTATGAAACCTGGAATTCATTGATTCTGCCATTTTTTCACTCTTCTTAATTCTACATTTTCCTCAGCCTTTTCCTTATCTGACTCAGATTCCACACCAATCATTATTATTACTCCTGTGCCTTATATTTGCTGAGGAAAGTTTCAATTCTGGTGTAATCTAACTTGGCATTCCACATCTATTTAGAAAAATACATGCAAGCATGAGGTGCCTGGGTGGCTCAGATGGTTAGGTGTCCAACTTTGGCTCAGTTCATGATCTCATGTTTCATGAGTTCAAGCCCCACATCAGGCTCTGTGCTGACAGCTCAGAGCCTGGAGCCTGCTTCAAATTCTGTGTCTCACTTTTTCTCTGCCCCTTCTCTTCTCTCTCTTTGTCTCTCTCTCTGTTTCTCAGAAAGAAATAAACATTTAAAAAATTGAAAAACAAAAACATGCAAGCATGCTCAAAGTCAGTTTATGGTCACAAACTTCTCACAGGTCTTTAGTGCGTCCAGTTAATCCTGTTTTCCTTTCCTAAATGAATACTTCACACCTTCCTTTCTGTCCTCAAACTATCAATAGTCTTCTTTCATACTCTCAACTGATCATCTTCATTCCTATTACACTGAGAAAATGGAAGTGGTTGGCAAAGACCATTTTTATCCTCTTTCCACCAAATTAACTTCTTTACATGCAGTGCCCTCTGATTATTACCCTAGCAATAAGTTTAATGAAGGCAGTTGTTTGTCAGTTTCTCTTGTTCATGCTGTTTCTTACTGTATACTCAGCACCCAGAACAATGATGAGCCTATAGCAGTACATAAATAATTGTTGAATGAATTCATTGTAATCTCTGATGTCCTCAACAACTGGTACTGTTCTTCAATATCTACTATTTTATTTTTTGTTTGATCTTTTTAATACCTGGAACAGTGCCAACATATGGTAGTTCTTTGCCAACATTTATGGAATATAAACATGTTTGAATATTCAGGATAATTAATCATAGTTATTCTTATAACATCCACTAACACCAAATGTAATTATGCTTTGTCCATGGAACTGGGGTAGTTTTTAATCATGGTGTAAAAGATTTCCAGAAACATAGAAGATGAATTTCAATTAATCAAAAAATAATCAAAACACTGCATCTTACTAGAATTCCAACATATTCAAATTCAGTGATTATGTTGAATTTTTGTAATTGACGTTGAAGGAAGCACTCCCTTCTCCAAGAGCTACATTATTTCATTTATATTTCTACACTATAGACTGGAAACTTTGTGGCAGTAGACAAACATAAAAGCATACTAAGTTCCATTTAAAGCAAGCACTTTGTTACTAAGGGGTCAGCTTCCTTTTTGTGATTTCTTCTTACTTCTATGTAGACTTTTTTTCCCCAGGTTTAAGAAGCACAAATGGGAGTTCACAAATCACAAAAATTATCCAGATTCTTGAATTCAAGTTTGGGTCTATAACTCGGGCCTTAAAGATATTTTATAGTCTTTAAACTCTTATCTGCTTGTGCGCATCATAACACAAGACTAAACTTTTGTAGTTGATTTCTCCCAGTAGTAAACTTTCTCATCTCTGTACTTGACAGTTTCTGACTCTGATTCATTCTCTATTAAGTTCATTGATGAAAATAGAAAAAGAACAATCTACTAGACTGTCTTTACATTTGACATAAATTGTTGAGTAGATTTTACCCAATAAAAACTTCCAATTTTCTTGTTTTCCTCATCCATTTACAGTCCATAATGTTACAAATAGCTGACATGATGTTACCCTGCATGTGAAACTAAGAGCAAAGATAAACACTCTCAATAAACATTATGTATATATGTAAGATATATATACATATATGTGCATATATATACATACATGTGTATATATATATGTAAGATAGATGGATTTATATGTAAGATGTATGGATATATATGTAGGATATATGTGTGCATTCATATATATGTAAAAGCAGATTACATATATATCACGTATATATGTATATGTGTGCATGTATATGTGTGTGTGTGTGTTTATATATAGCATGTCACCCAACAGCGGATGATTAAAACAAAGATATGCCCTAGTCTTTCTGGCTAAGGCAACATAGAATGCAACTATATCCTCTTCCACATAATAGTAATTTTTATAATTGAAGGACACTGAAACATCACCTTAGTATTCCTTTCTCAAAGTTAAAAATCCTCACATTTTTTTCTATATTGTTCTATCCTTCTATATGCTAAGATTTTGCTCATCATTTATGATTCTGAACAAAATAGCTATCTTGTAAAAATCCTTTATTCCCCAAAAAGTAGAAAGTAATAATAGCCTCTTCTGTCCTTTAATTGGTATAATCCTAGAGTAGACTTCATACCCCTTTGACTTTGTAGTACAATTTATAATATCTTTGTGGCTGCCTTCAAGATAGAGACTACATCTCTTCATTCTTGTTCAGGGCTTAGCAGGGAACACAGGGCACATAATAGATACTTAACAGTGTGTTCTGAAATGAATCAAGTTAAGTTCAGATATATTCTAAAATCAGTGAAACTGAGATGTTGATTTTAATAGGAAGAGACAGCTTGTTATGATGAGATATTCTCAAAATTAGCATTTTTTATTTTTTTGTTGTTTTTCTTTAAGTTTTTTCTGTGTTTTTTTTTGTTTTGTTTTGTTTTTTGTTTGTTTGTTTTGGGGTTTTTTGAGAGAAAGAGAGCATGCATTGAAGCAGAGGCAGGGCAGAGAGAGAGAATCCCAAGCAGGCTCTGATGTCAGTGCAGAGCCAATGCAGGGCTCAATCCCACCAACCATGAGATCAGGACCTAAGCTGAAATCAAGAGCTTGATGCTTACCCAACTGAACCACCCAGACACCCCTCATTAGCATTTTTAGGTTATGGGTGATTTATTTTTTTTTTAAGTTTATTTATTTTGAGAGAGAGTGGGAGCATGAGCAGGAGAGGGGCAGAGAGACAGAATCTCAAGCAGGTTCTGCATTATCAGTGCAGAGCCCAATGCAGGGCTGGATCCCATGACTGTGAGGTCATGACCTGAGCCAAAATCAAGAGTCAGACACTTAACCTACTGAGCCACCCAGGTGCCCCTTGGATAATTTCTTTTTTTAATTTTATAAGGAACATATATTTATCATAGATAAAAATTAGAAACACAAATGAGCAAACACAAAAACAGAAAAACCATCAGAAATCCTACCACCCAAGGGTAATTATGATTAACATTCAGTGTGATCTTTTCAGGTCTTGTTCCCTGCATTTCTCATGTGCATTTCTCATGTGGTTCTCAAAGGAGAGATAGTTAAAGGCAAACTGTTTTGAATTAGTCTGAAACTACTACCTTGGTAATATTATATCAAGAGAATTTTTTAATGTAATTAGTCATTCCTCCTACCAACATCTTCTACTGACTGTATGTACACAATAAAAACAGACTGAGCTGAAAATTTGAATTTAGTTTTATATCATTCTTACTGTTATTCCAAAAAACCCAGTTAGACCCATAGAATAACGTTGCTAAATATCATCATCTTTAATCTTTAAGAACAATATCTTTAATTTAGTCATAATATCAAATATTTTCAAATAATATGTCATAAGATTAATCATGAATTGATGTTTGCATTTTTTTGGGGTAAGCATATGTGCTATGTTATTTAAAGAAGGAAGTTCAATAGAATTAAAAAGTGCAATAGAAATAAAACCAATGAAACTCATTTAGGTAGTGTTATATAAAATATTTAACTATTTTATATTTTACTGGTGCTGTATGTAATTTAACTACAACTTTATTGTTTTCCATATTTAATTTAGCTGCAATTTTCCATTTTTTTCAGGGCTCTAGAGTAAATGTTACTTCATAGTTCATAATACCTAATGATACGTATTTTAAAAGTCACTAATTTCTCCATTGATCCATCTAGGTAATCTATGGTATAACCAAATGCTATTTTTAAAGAACATGCTTCCTTAGAATATATGAAAATGCTTGGTGATTCAAATATATTAGTGTGACAGCTTTAAATTGTTTCAAGCCACTTGACCATGCGGTATTAATTTTCTCTGATAAATATAAAACAGGCTTAGTTTTCTACTCATTTTGTGCCCTATGCTTCTGATCTGTTTCCAGTATAAGGCTTTCACTCACCTCTGTTCTCTCAGATGTTTTCCTAATGTGCACCATTTCTTCGAGGGAAAGGTCCTTGATTTGGAATGGATCTTCAGAGGTCTGTTAACATTGTCAAGTAGCAATAAATGACTTCTCTGAAAGGAGAACAAAGAAGGTAATTCAGATTGCAGAGTTAAGGAACAAATTTATGGTAACAAAACAGGAAACGAATATAACACTGTATGTTAAGTATACTGGAATTAAAATTAAAAAAAAAAATAGAGTCAATTTTCATCAGGATTTAAAATAGTTTATAATATAATGCAATACAATAATTACAGTGATAGGGGCAGATCTAGGGGAACTACAGCTAACCAGTCACTACCCCTAAGACCTAAGAACTAGGATAAAATAATTAATTACAGGAACCCAGGTTTTTCTTGACAGGAACAGTGACTTTTAGTCAAGACACACAAGCCTAAAACTTATCTCTAAGGCATAGAATTGGGAAAATGAATACTCCACATTCATTCTCCCTTATCCCCTATAGTTTCCTCTTTGCCACAACTAAAGGACACCTGAAGTCTTGAAAACCATTAATTTAATATCTTCCTCGTAAAGAAGGCAAAGAGAAAATAACCAGAATTGTTAATAAATACACAATTAAAAAATGCATGTAGATGAAAAGCAAATTAAGATCAGGAAGGAAATGATTTCTTATTTTATGAAAGGAGAGCATAGTACCTATTTATGAACAAAGGAGAGGTCATAAATAGAAGCAGATGGAAAATGTAGAGAAAGAACAGTTGAGGAAACAAAGATCTAAAGTCAGAACCCGTAAAGATTTCAACTGGTAGCGAACAAGGTATGCACATTTTAGTCAGGGGGAATAAACAGCAAAGAGCAAACAAAAGGAAATATAGAAATAGACAATTAGCATGGGACTAGTACAATGAACATAAGGTGCATATGTAGAAGATGTGGCATAGACTTTTCATTGTTTGTCTAATGTGCATTTCTTGTTTGCTTCCTTACTAACAGAACTCTGATTCATTTGTGGAGGAAATATCCCTGAGTTAGTAATGATATTTTCTAGCCACCTTGCAGTGGTACATCTGGCCATGTAATTACGTTTTGGCCAAATTTCTTGGGTAGGCTGTAAGTAACGATACTTAAAAAGGAAGATTATGTCTGTCTGGCAGGTAAATTTTGCTCTTAGCTTTTTCCCTTCTTCCTTCCTAGAACATGTATGTGAATGGTGGAGCTCTAGCTGCCCTCTTATGACCATGAAACAATAAGTATATCCTACTGAAGGCTAATTGGAAGAATGGAAGCATCTTTAGTCCTGATGATACTGTGACCTGCCATTCCATTTCCACACGTTACAGTATATTTTTGCATATTGTTTTGAAAGAGTTCCCTGTCTTGTTACAGTAATGGTTTGTGGGTCTCTGTTCTCACGACTGAATGCAATTTTTCACTGAGATCAGATTGAAAAAGTGCCATTTATATTGAGTTCATACATTGCCTATCTCATTTTCTTCTAATTAATGATATTTCAAATTATCTCTATCACATGAATGAATGTGTATGTTAGTTAATTAACTGTGGACCCATTCATAAAGCCGGAATGGCAAAAGTCAAAAAATAATAAGGAAAATTATTATCTGATATCCTAAAAGTAGTTGTCCTCGATGAAGAGATGAATATGTTTAAAGTGGAGTAAATTCACTGCTCAAATACTATGTTAAGTGTTGTTGTGGAACTAAGAATGCTTGAGTTACATTCTTTTAAGATTAATATTGGGGAAGGAAGCTACAGCATTCTAAGTATTTTCGTGGTAGCAGCTGGGTAGACACTTGTCTGATCTTGAATGACATTTCTTACATGCTTTTATGCTAGGTTATTAAGATGATAATTCATCTCATTTGTAAAGTCTTCTAACCTTCCCTTGTTATAACTTAGTCCAATGTTTAACAGCTCACACTGTCAAGAACATTTTCTTTATATCTAACTCACATCCCTTGCACTCTTCTTAGAGGACATAGATAAAAATATGTACCTATTTCCTGAATAAAAATCCTAACGAAGGCCACTGCTGCATTTCTTATAAAGACAGAAAAGTTGTAGTAAGGTGACTAAGTAAATTAGTTCTCCCAAATATTTTAAAAGAACACAGAAAATGATTGGAAGAAGAGAGTCAGCCACCTTACTGATCAGTTAATAGAATATTCTATCATGGTCATTATTGAATTCTTATACAGAAAACATTGTAACATATGAATAAATCCAATTAAGTATCTATTAACTACAATGCATATGTAGATTAGTACATAAAAAATTGGCCAATCTTGGGGGCGCCTGGGTGGCGCAGTCGGTTAAGCGTCCGACTTCAGCCAGGTCACGATCTCGCGGTCCGGGAGTTCGAGCCCCGCGTCAGGCTCTGGGCTGATGGCTCAGAGCCTGGAGCCTGTTTCCGATTCTGTGTCTCCCTCTCTCTCTCTGCCCCTCCCCCGTTCATGCTCTGTCTCTCTCTGTCCCAAAAATAAATAAACGTTGAAAAAAAAATTAAAAAAAAAAATTGGCCAATCTTTACCAAATCTTGTAACTATATTCTCAACACCTTTTAAAATGTAATATACTGAAATAGATACTTTTTTTCACAATGCTTATATATGGATGTGCACATGTACAAATATATGCATTCATATTGTAAAGTAAACAGTTTATGCAGAAACACATATTAAATGCTTTCAAATATAGGACACTTTAGCAAGTAATATCGTTGGCCTAAAGAAAAAACAGGTGTAGTTGAATATAGTTATCATTATAGTCAGGACATTTTCACATAACATTGAGATATATCTGAGAAATCAAAAGACCATATCTCTAAATGTAGTATATTATTAGGTGAGTCCTAATTTTGCTTGTAAGAGTGGGAGACTAATGTATTTTGCACAAAAAAAAATCATTCTATTGCATTATTACCTTTTTGTTAAATAAAAAAATTTAAAGCACTCAGGACAGAGCTCGGCATGAAGTAGTTACTAAAAATTATTTATTAATTGCACTTTCCATTAGTACCCTGAACATCTCAAGTTACAGACTGCAAGTGATGTTAATGCCTAGTCTTTCTAAAACATGTATTTTATCATTCCACTTTCCAGATCAAGAGCTTATTTGTTCATTTATTTTTTGTTCTAAAATCAAGGGGTTTTGGTCAGACCCTACTGTTCTCCATACTTTGCCTCTCCCCAGCTACTAACTAACATTAATTCTCCTTTGCCTAATATTTGGTCTCGACTGCTATCTCCCTGATGACTTCATGAATGCCATATTCGTTCCCAGTTCTCCACATTTACTCAAGCTATTTCTCATAGCTGAAATGATTTCCCCCATGGCATCCATTCATCAAATCTTAGTCTTTATCTTGTCACTACAGTTGCTACCACTGTGGGAAATGTTTACTAAGTATCACACACCATAGAAACTCTTCCATCTTCACTTACAAGTAATCGCAACATAGAATTTAATATTTTATTCATCCTTGAATACATTAAAAGGATTTGAGAAGAAAAAGATTAATTAGTAACATATAGTCTATGATTTTTAAAGTTTTCATGAATAGAAGTAAACAGGTCAGATACTGTGGCCTTTCATTCACTATAAGATGTTAATTGAGTACTAATTTGTACCAGTCACTATTCTACATACTTGGAATTATGAAGCCCCCCTTCATATCTGGGAGGGGGGCTTGGTGAGTGGAGAATATCCCTGGCTATGTTCAAACTTACATCTAATGAAAAAGACAGGTGTTAACTAATAAATATGAAAATGAGTATATTATCTAGTAAATTACACATGAGAGGTACTAATGAATAAAAGAGTAAAGTAGGATATGGAAAATGTGGAGCCACATCTTGGTTGAGAAGTTTGAGCAGTGAAGTGAATGGGAGTTATTAAAAAGTAGAGATAGAATAAACAATGATTTTAAGGAGTTAGATTGTAAAAGCAGAAAGAAAAGTAGGGCACCAATCAGAAAGAGCTAGCCTAGAAAGAATATTTTAGATGGTAAAAATTAGGAAATAATTGAAAATATGGACTACTCTCAATTGTCAATTGGAAGTAGAGGCAGGAAAATATAATTAGTTGGACAGAGGAAGCAGAGACCATGATTGGAGCTGACTCTCGTAGAGTAAATGACTGTTTGGGATTGCTTTGAGATAAGCAAAGCATGAGGTTTCCACCTTGATGTGATCTTATCAATGTGTATTTCTCTGTGCACCTGGAAACCCTAGGTTTTTACTCCTTTGTTATTATAAAAGTTTAATAAGATAAATGAAGGAAAGGAGTCTCTCAACCATTAATGTGGCCTCTTGGCTGCTGAGAACTTATTAAAAATAATGAGGAGCTACAAGGGCACTTGAATATTTCTTTCGAAGTGGGGATTTGGAACACTTAAAAGCTTAGAAGGCGGTATTAGTGATATGAATTGGGAGGCAAAATCAACTCCATTGACTGTCCTGAACAATGCAAATAAAAGTTTGTCTAGAATGAAACAGTGCGATTTTTGCATCACTATGGTTATTGCGGATCATGAAAAATAGGATTCCCAGGCTAATAGTTGGATGCGTTGGCACATTAGCAAAAAGTCACATGTGACCCTAAGTCTCTGTGCTAAGAATCTAAATATAAAAGTGTTTCTTCAAAACTATTTTAATAAATTCTTCAACTGTGGTTGAAGAACCGAGGTCCACTGAAACCTTAATGAGGGACTAGATGAGCAATTACACACATTGTTGAAAGATCAATCAGTGAAGAAATTTCTGCAATTTGGTTGGGAAATTCAAATTAAATTTAATGAATATGTTCATTTCTTTCTGAAAGCTGAATGGAGGCTTTATTTCTGAAAGCCAAAAGCTGAATGATGTCTGTATAATTTTAAGAAGCCTACACGAGGCAAGGTGGGGCAAGGTGGGGCAAGGGATGGAGAATACACTCTTCTTGAAAGGTTTCAGAACTAATATGAAGAGGTCTACAGTATATTACATTTGTTGCAATCAGACTTTAGAACCCGTTCTGATTCTACCACTTTGCTAACCTTAAGATGATGAGTGAGTTACATGGCCTGTCTGAGCCTCGGCTTCTTCCTCTTGAAACAAAGATACTAGGGGAGCCTTGGTGGCTCAGTTAAGTGTCCGGCTTCACTTTAGGTCATGATACCACAGTTCGTGAGATCAAGCGCGCGTTGGACTCTATTGTCAGTACAGAGCCCACTTCTAGTCTTTTGTCTCCCTCTCTCTCTCTGCTCCTCCCCTGCTTGCTCTCTCTCTCTCTCTCTCTCTCAAAAATAAATAAACATTAAAAAAAATTTAAAGGGCAGGAAAAAACCCTACAACAAAGACACGGATGCTAGTAGGTAGAATGCTAGTATTGCCCTAGACGTGAAATAAATTAAAGGCATTGGTATTGTAATTGTATTGATATTGATGCTGGCATTATTATTCATGGTTAGAGTGGTATTAGTGATCATAATGGTGTTGGTGTTGTATTAATATTGGTGTCAGCAATGGTGCTGGTGTTGATGTTACTACTATGATGTCAGCATTGGTGCTGATGTTGATATTGGTGCTGTTATTGATGTATTAGTACTGACATCAGCATTGGTGCCACTTTTGCTCTTGGGTGTGTATACTTCTGTTGGTGTCAATATTGGCATCAGTGTTGACATTGATATTACAACATGGTGCAGACTGAAGGCAACTATTAGGGCAACAGGAAAAGTATTCGGTCTAAATTTCAGTCATCTACAAGGGCTGGAACTCGTAAGAAAGAATATAAGAACAATCCATCTTCAAAAACTTGGAAGATGAAGACCTTTGCAATGAAAGACAATTAAAGCTCCCAAAGTCTGACAATAAAACTGTATCGGGTTCTCATGTGCATAGAAAGATGTCTTTTGTGTTCGATTGGGAGTTGTAAGTTAAAATTAGGCACTGTAATACATGTTTGAAAGGATCACAGTGTAAATGAAATGAAACACATGTCTACGATAATGCCTGGCACATGGTAGATTATTATTTTGCTGTCAGTCCTCTCTTGCCTATGTTGATTCATCTGGGTTTTTTTTTTCCCCCACATCAAAAGGATAGAATCAACTGCAATCCCGTCTTTTCTGACAGTGTTTGATTTTCTGTGGAAATAAGATTGTATTCATCCTCTTAAAACTAAGAAGTCAATATAAATAATATAAACAATTCTGAACTCAAGATGGTTTTAAGTAGTTCTCTTTATATATTGTATATGTTCTTATAATAGGTACAGTCAAGAGAAGTGGCTACTACAAAACTTCTATTTATTCTCCTTTTTATCACTGAGATACTGAGAAATAAAGCATCTGTTAATTTTAAAGTACCTAAAACAAATTTGAAAGATGCAGGGGAAAAATGCAGCTGCTCAAAAATTATTTCTGATTTCTATAAAAATATGGACTGAATGTCTGATATTTTTAGAAATTGGGAAAACAAGCTCATGAATTAAAAATTTAATGGATGTGTTAATTTCCTCCTGAAAGCTGAAAAAAGGATTATGACTGTACAGTCCTCACAAGAAAGCCAAAAAGAAAAAAAAAAATAATGATTGAGGTCATCCATTTGGCTAATATAGATTGGCTGACAGTTTTAGCAGCAGTTCCACATAACTGATGCAAAAATTTTGGCTACCAAAATTATCAGGACTATTATTCTTGTTCTGATTTCATTACATCTCTTTATGCTTCTAATAGTTTATAATTGTTAGTATGTTCTTATATAAATTATTTATACCTGTATCATTATGTACATAACAAGCTTGTGCTGTGACCATGTATTATTAATATTTTATTCTCTCAAGTGCTTAAGGTATAGTTGTTATCGGTATATATATTTTAAGTGAACTGAATTGTGCAGATTCAGTATGAAATGGGCTTGGATTAATCAATGTTTCCATTTATAATAATTTAAACTTCAGCCTATAACTTCTATATGAAATTTTTATTATTGCTATCAAAAATGTGATACAACAAGAATACCTTTTTTTCTTCAGTTATGAGCCAGAGAAAAATTGAGTAACTTGCGGAGTGAATTTTGTGCAAGATTTTAAAGAAAAACCGATCAATTGCTTAGAGGATAAGAAGTAGGTTTTTGTTTTGTTTCAGTAAATGGTAGGCTGGAATAATGTTTGGGAATACAATAAAGATAATAAGAAATAGAGATGTAGAGAGTATCTGTCTGAATGAAAAGGAGGGTTACCTTGGGAAATAGTTGAATGGTTTCATTAAGCAATGTGGGGCCTGCTCGGAATATCAGGACAGAGCAACACATGTTCTATGATTGCTATAGAATGCTACTCTTCCTACAAAGAGTACCAAGATTAGAAGGCATGTGGAAATGTGAATAGTCTTGTTAACAGTGTCCGTATATCTGGTCACCATAGTCAACTATAGAGATGTCGTGATAGTAAAGGATAAAAGGATTTTGCAAAGCACTGTGGAATTTTGTGTTTGTAAACTACTTTCCTTGGCGCTAAGAGTAGATGAGTATCACTGAATTCAGACACTGAAGTTTGGGAAACTTTATAAGTAACCTTTATGAGATTTATGGGAAATGTCATAGGCAAGTTGATTTTTAAGGAAAACAATTGCCAAATATGAATCATAATCAGTAGTTGCAGTGCTCTCTCTCTCTCTTCTCTCCCTCTCTCCCTCCATCTCCTTCCCTCTCTTTTATCCCTATAGATATAGAGATATTTTCTGTTTTTGTGGAAACTCTAATATAAATCCAGGGATGTATTTTTAAAAGGATAATATAAAGGGCACCTGGGTGGCTCAGTTGGTTAGGCATCCCAACTTTGGCTCAGGTCATGATCTCATGGTTCGTGGGTTCAAGATCCCTGTCAGGCTCTCTGCTCACAGCTCAGAGCCTAGAGCCTGCTTTGGATTCTGTGTCTCCCTCTTCTCTCTGTCCCTCATCACCTCACTCTCTGCCTCTCTCTCTCTCTCTCAAAAATAGATAAACATTAAAATTTTTTTAAATAAAAATAAAAGGATAATATAGAGAGGATCAATTTATTTCAGCTTAAATAACTGAAATCAATTTAAAATTAAAAATTAAACAGTATGAAAATGAATTGTAATTCACAATATCATATTAATAAGATAAAAGAGAAAATAATATGTTCAACTCAATAACACATAAAACACTTGAAAAAAATCTGCAACCATTCATGATTATATTGTTTTTAAAGCAAATTAGAAATAAGTGTGAATTTGGGGTGCCTGGGTGGCTCAGTCGGTTGAGTGTCCGACTTCGGCTCAGGTCATGATCTTGCGGTTCATGGGTTCAAGCCCTGTGTGGGGCTCTGTGCCGACAGCTCAGAGCCTGGAGACTACTTCGGATCTTGTATTTCCCTCTCTCTCTCTGTGCCTCCGCCACTCATGCTCTGTCTCTCTCACTCTTAAAAATAAGTAAACATTAAAAAAAATGTGAAATTGAAAGCTTTGTCCTTGAGAATGGGAATGAAAAAGATTCATTGTTGTGCTTACTTTTATTTAACATTTTACCAGAGGCCCTCTTCAGTATAATAAAGCAAGAAAAATGTATTCGTGTTTAAAAGACTGGATAAATTTATCTTTCTTTGCAGAAGACTGGATTGTATATATACAAAATCCAATAAATTCCAGATAGGCTCTAAATCTAATTATGGATGGTAAAATAATTTTAGAAGAAAAAAATTGAGTATCCTGAAGATCTTGGGGTAAGCAATGATATTTTAAATAGGACATAATAAGTACCAAACAGGAAAGACTGGGAAATTGGGTATCATTAAAATTAAGAACTCTGTTCATCAATACTCCAATAAAAGAATGAAAGTACAGCCACATGCTGGGAAAGGACACTCATACCACAAATACCCAGTAGAGGACTCAAACACAGAATACATTTTTAAACTCCTGTAATCAATAACAAAAAGACATACAATACAAAAGAAAAGTCACTACAAAATGGACAATCTAAAAGCAAAATATGACTTAAAGATGTGCTTCAAAAAAAACCAAACCAAAACAACACAAAACAACAACAACAACAACAACAACAACAACAACAACAACGACAACAACAGCAGCAGCAAAACGAAAGGAAAAAGGATATCCAAATGTCCACCAACAAAGTTAAAGGTGTTTAGCCTGTTTCCTTGCCAGGGAATTACAAAGTAAAACTTCAATTATATTTAACTATTTAGGTATCAGAATGGATAAAATAAATTAATGGCTTATATAAAGGCTGACAGTACCAGTGTTTGAGAGTAACTGAAATAATAAAAATATACATTGCTGGAGGAAGGGAAAATAAGTAACACCCACCCTAAAAAACTATTTGGCATTATATACTGTAGGTGAACTTAATATTCTTGTATTTTCCCACTATTCCTTGGTATACAGCATAGGTATATCTACCCTCCAATTTTCTTGGGTATGTACTGAAAGGCATAAATCCAGTACTCCTAAGTATATAGTCATATGTATATGACTCTTGAAAATGTACACACATCTATACTAAAAGGCATGTACAAGATTACAAATAAAACACCATTTTATTATAACCACAAAACTGGAAATAACCAATGTTCATCCATGATAGAATACATCAGTCATAGTGTATTCATGTCTAGGATTCTATCCAAGAATTCAAGCCAATAAAATACTGCTACATAAAACATGCATTAAGCTTACAAACACAAAGTTGACCAAGATAAATCAGACTATATCATTCTTCTTGCATAAAGTTCAAAAAAGCAAAACTAGTTAATGGTGATTGAAATAAGAATGGAGGCTGCCTTTGGGGAAGGAGTGATAGTTCTTGGGAGAGAATGAATGAATTGTGTCTGAGGCAGTGGTAATATTCTATTTCTTGATTGAGGCATTGCTTATACAGCTATGTTCAATTTGATAAGTGGGTTGTCTCCGTATGTTCTGTGCACTTTTCTACATGTATATCATACTTCAAAAATATCATGAAATCCAACAAAAGTAAGCATTGTTGAGAATCAAAAGAAATATTAAAATGAGATAATACACTTTGGGAAAACTAGAAGAGGAATAAGCCATATAAACCTCATATTTTATCATAAGCATAAAAACTAAAAACAGATAACAAATTGAACTATTTTAAACAAAACAAATCAGCTTTTGTACTGAAGTTAATAGGAAAATTCTTTTCCATTTAAAAACATCAAAGAGTCAGAAGAAAAGGGTATTTAAATTAAGGTCAAATTGTAGATTTATGTATTAGAATGAGATTTTTATAATTTTTGTTTCATTAGAATGATTAAATTTCAGTCTTATTCTTGGAATATTACATACCAAAGAAACTAATTTTGGTTTCTCTGTAAATTTGTAATTTTTCCCTAATAGGAAAGTTTATTGTTTATTTTATACATTCACTCAGGAAAAAAAATTCCAGTCTCTTCAGAAATAAGACTCCCCATCGGACCAACCTCTCCAGTCTGACTCCCACTTTGCAAGTGTTGGCTCTCTGTGCTCCAGCCACACTGACTTTGGGGTTTCATTATCTGGCTCTACAACCTATTAGAAAACTCACTAAAAGCAGAGTGCTCCTGTTTTACTGATACCACAGTTCCTGCTCCAGATGTCATGTGTGGCTGATAATTTCAATTAATGGTCTCAATTTTTCACCAGTCTCATCACCCATGCCTTTTGGTAATGCTCTCTACACTGACTCTGGTTCTTGTCATGTAACTTGTTCCAGCCACTGGGAAAGTAGTGGCTTCCTCTCTTGCTTCCTCTCTCTTGCCAAGCCTGCTGGAAGATAAGGCAACTGGTACAGAGCTGAATCACCCTAGTTGTTCCAGCTAATGCTGCTTTCTAATAGCCAACAGAAATGTACAAAGGCCCAGAAGAGATCATAAGAGTCTTCTGGCAGATAAAGTGCTGGTCAGAGACCCAAGAGTAAGTCCGGTTGAGGCCAGCAGAATCATCTAGCCTACCTGTGTATTTGTGAACTATACTTACTGCATAGCTGTTCTAAGCCACTGGATGTTGAGGGTAGTTTGTTATATAGCATTGTTTTAGCAATAAACAAGCCATTCCCACCATATGCTTCAAAGATTCTCTTTGCTATACACAGCCAGAATCAAAGAAATGAGCGAAGCAGTCTACTGACTTGAGGTAATTCCCATGCTGCGTAATTTTGACTTTGAAGAAAAATACCAGCTATGGCCTACGGTTCTAGCATAGCACCAAATTATAATATGAAATTATAACCAAAATGATGGCCTTTTTAAATTGGATTTGTGTTTGCAATATTATTCTCATTGACTCTAGACCCATACACACAATGGTAGTAGCTATTTGTCCCTTCCCCAGTTTATATCCCAGCAATTTCTCCTGCCTAGGACCATTTCACATATGGTTTCCTATGTGCATACAATATGATCACTATCCCCTTGTGACCTAGCATCTACTTTTTCTTAGACCTCAGCTCATTCACCACTTCATGGAAATCTTCCCTGGCTAACTAAGTCAAGGGATTCTCATTTTATTATGTACTTCTCCTTTGTGGCACTGACCAACAGGCAAAATTTTCATTTGTGAAATTTTTAGGTTAATTATCTGTCCTTACCTAGATTTTAAGTTCCATGAAAGCCAAAATATTACATAGTTTTGCTAAATATTTTGTTCTGCTGCCTCTTAACAATGCCTAATGCACAAAAGGCAGTCAATACCTGGTGAATGAATAAACTTAATTTAAAACCATCACAAAATCAATGAAAAAAATTGAATGATGTTTTTTGTGCATTTAATTTAATTAATGAGATGATTTTTTTTAATCTGTCAGCCTTCTATAGTAAGAAACTTGAATATGTCAAAAATTTTACTTGAATGATTTAATGAATGATAGAAGAATCTTAAAAGTTGGAGAAAAGCCTATAAACAGAAGAAAAACATGAAAATTTAAGAACTTAAACTGCCTTATAAAGATTATATATATTAATTAAAATCTCATATACTATACCTCAATAATTGTTGAGAAAAATATTGCAAAGAAATCCCATATATCAAATTAATAAATCCAATCCAGGCTCATTTAAGTGATAATTTGATAATGGAATAATGCAATATTGATATTAAATTTTAATATCACACATAATCATTTGTGCTCTTCAGATTATATTCAAAATTAAATTTCCAAAGCAGACTTTTTTTTTTTTACCAATTAGTGTCAATATGTATCCCCTTCAATTTTTGTTGAATTAGATTTTTAATAAGAAATGGAAGTGGAGAGTTAGAATAATTATATGGATAATGTAAACAGATGCATCAGCATCGACTTTAAGACTGTTATGTATATAAGGGGATGAAAGAATGTAAGTTTCCATATTTTTTTTTATATTTTGATGTTATAATGTATCAGAATATGTAATACAATATTAGAGTGTGTGGTAACACTTTTCTGCAACTGTCTGGACTAAAATTGCTAATTAGATGACATTACCATATCTATTCTTTGTATTATTACAAATTTCCCTTTTTCATCTTCCCAACTTCCCTTTCCTGTCTTTGCCATTTGCAGATTTTTCTTTTCTCCCTATGATCCCTCTACATTATTGTACTTACTTGATAAAGAACTTTAATTGTATTACTACCTCTGAGTAAAGGATACACTTCTTTCTACCTCCTTCACAAGAATGTAACCTTTCTTGGGCCAACAACTATTTGAGGTATGTTCTCTCTGCAGAAGGTAGAGCACAAGAAAGCAAGTCCAACCTCAAAGCAGTTTTCAAACTTTTACTTGCGTCACCTCCACTAATACCACAGGAGCCAAAGAAAGTCACACAGCCAACCCAACATCTTTGGGTAAAAGAAAATATACTCTTTCATGACAGTGTGGGGAAGAGACACTGAATATTTGTTTAAAAAAATAATCTCATCAACCACACTTACCAAGTAAGTGAAGAATTACAGAAAATAGACCTCAGCTCCTAACACTATTTGTTCTACACATATATGAACACTATTCAAATGAATAGTGTCTATTGAGTTTTAGCACATGTTTTAATTTATCTGTTTTTATTCTAAGATATTAAATGTGTAAGCAAATAATAAAGTTAAACACTTTTTAAAATAAGTTTATTAAGCTTCTTACCTACCAATCACTGCATACAAAAATCCATTGTAACTGAAAAACTATGAGATCCATAAATAGGTTTATAACAAAAAATAAGTAAGTGGTCAGGCCTTTGAGAAATTGCTCTATTTTTAGAAAGAATGTAGAGCTGTGTTCACTTGTGTTTACTCAAATAAATGCTGAGATAGAAGTAGGCTGTTTCTGTCTCTATCACACTTCACAGTCAACACAAGATTATCCATGCTCATTCCTTATTTTTTTAGTTCATGTCATTGAAGACCATCACCACATAACGATGGTCTGATGTAATCCGTTTCTAAAATCCTTAATCATTCTAACAGTTTTATTTCTACATACAAAATACCAAGTTACAGATAAAATAAGACTGCCTAAAAGGAATAGGTTTCTAAGCTTAAAGTTGTGATTAGATTTTCTCCAAAAGACTGTGAAGTAACTGGCTGTGTGCATTGTATTACTTGTTTCAATACATATTGAGTGTTAATAGTTTATAATTTTCAGTCAGTCAGCATTCATTGAGTTGTTTACCTATCTTACTGCTCAATGATACCTTAAAATCCAGGATAAATAATGGTTTCTGCCATCTTCATATAATCTAAACAAGTATTTGAAAATGTAGTCAGGCTTCTTTGTGGGAGAAAAAAAAAAAAGAAACCACTTGATGAGAAGTTTTATTGGGCATATCCAATCTACAGTGTAGACAATTATTTGAAACATTTAAATCAGATTTATTTTTATTTTATTGCAATTAAGCAAGCACAAAGTTCCACAATTATATTTCTTGGCATTTTTATTTTAAAACAACCTCAAACATAGAGAAGAGTTACAAGTATCACGCAAAGAACTTTTCTTCTCTCTCAAAAATTTCAGTGTAAGCCTGCTGTTCTCCAGCAGAGCACCCTTTCTACCTGGGTTGGGGACTGACTCCCCATGCCACCCTTCCCTTCCATCTAAAAGCCAACTTTACTTTGTCTTCCTAATTGCTTTAAAATGAGATTACCCAAGAAAAGGGGAGGAACAGTTGCAATTATACTTCTGGATTTATTCTTTCGTCATTTGGGTAAGGAATATGTACTGTGTGATCAGTGATAGCATTATACTGAGAAACCCTGGAAAGAATTAGTACAGAAAATGGTAACTCAATATACCTTTGCTCTGTTTTATGTATTTGGATACCCAAATCTGAGATTATTTATAGAAGAATGCTATATCCCACAAATAGCAAAATTAATCATAGAATAGCATCACTCATATCTAATGTTTGCCTACTACATATTTTTATTGTATATTATTTGGCAGTAGTCTAAAATAGTAAAGGTTATGTAACAATGAAGATATCTTGAACACATATTTCCATTAGCTTACCTCTAAACATCCAAAGATCATTTTCATATATTTTGTTATAATTGTGAATTATTCTTAGTCATGTTCATTAGCATTACCATTTTTTATGTTTACTTTTTAATTTTGCAGGCTAATTTCTTTTAAACAATGAATCTTAAAAGATTTTAGGCCTTAATCCAAATATACATGGAGGAAAAAGATAGTCTCTTCCAAAACGAAAATATTTCTGTCTTTATTTCTGGAAAAATGATCTGTTTCTGTAATATCAGGGGCAAAGAAGAAGCATGCTATTAGTACTAAGTGCATTTTCAACAAGTAAACCACAGAGTGCTTTTACAAATCAATATGTTCTGAAAAAAAATTTTTTTAACTATCTAGAGATGAAATCATTTTCAAAGTCACAGGACAGTGGAAGATAATGGGTACTGGAAATCTCTCTATTTAAGATGCCCCTGTGTCCTAATCTCCTGGAGAAAAAGGTACATGATTATGCAATGGAGGAATAACAGGTCAGTAATCCTAAATAAAGAGCATGGCCATGGAAACTGATACAGTGGTGAAATGATACTGGAATAAAACTAAATAAAACGGGAATAAAATAATACTGGAATAAAACTGAAAAGGTTTTCCTTTTATATGTTCTAGACTTTTGCAGAGATTTTTCCATTCTGGTATAAATGTTACAATTTAGAAGTACTTTTTCCCATTTACTACTCTATTTCTCCTCCAATAACATATGTGTATGTCACAGTTTTGATAAACAAAATCAGTACCTATGTTTTGAAAATAATTTTCCCTCACTAGTTTTTATTCAAAAAATATCATTTAATATATTTTAATTTTCCTGGGAAAACTGTGTATGTCAATATTTTTCTTATGTTATGGGACATACATAAGGAGGGGGCAGATCATGTAAGTTCGGAATCATATAGCTACCAAGAATCAGGACTATAAATATTTAGATGTAGTCATTATCCTTTGATCATTCATTCAACAAGCCAACATTTATTGAATAACTGCCTTCTGCCACAGAATTGCAACATGTTAGCCCCTGGAACACAGTGATAAATGGGATTGCACTTAAATCTTATAGATACTCAGAGTCTAAATGGTGCCTCCATGGTGCAGCCTTCAAAATGTTTGGATCATTGAAAGTTAAATTCATTCTATCATGTTCTGTTAATATCCATGAGATGAGAATGTTCACTTTAGAGAGAAGTAAATTGTGAGAGTCAATGTACCTAGAAAACATTGATTAAATATTAACGGGTTTCTATGATACTTTGAAAACAAGTATAAGCTGGAATCAACATTTGCTGGATTAACTCATAAAGGACCTAGAATCTTCAAAAGGGAGGTTATAAATTCAATCAATACAGAGTCCTCTGCATTAACATATGCTGCTAGATTCCAGCTGTCCAAGAATCAGAGAATTAATGCATGGTATGGTGACTCAAATCTCACTCATTCTGTCTTTTCTTCAATTGAGGAAGTTTTGAAAAACAGTATCTACTTTAACAGGATAATTACTTTCATCTTCTCATTTTCTTTGTAGGCATTCTGGGCGATTGTCTGAGATAATGGTATACCTCATTGTATGTTTTGTTAATTTGAAAATACTGACTGTGTACCTTCTATAAGAAATAAAATTTCACATTCTATTTGGCTGACAGATCATTTCTCTTTAACTTTTCTTATTGTGCATCTTAGTACAGTACTATGTTTATAGTATCATTTTAAAAATAAATTCTGGAGACGCCTGCGTGGCTCAGTCGTTTGAGCATCCAACTTCAGCTAAGGTCATGATCTCACACTCCATGAGTTTGAGCCCCGTGTCAGACTCTGTGCTGACAGCTCAGAGCCTGGAGCCTGCTTCAGATTCTGTGTCTCCCCGTCTCTCTTCCCTCCCCTGCTCATGCTCTGTCTCTCTCTGTCTCAAAAATAAATACAAACATTTAAAAAATTAAAAAAATAATAAATTCCGGATTGATTTTCACCTACGATAACTTCTTGTGTCCTATTATGCAATATAGTATGAGTGAGGAAATTTATCAGTTATCTATTGCTGTGTAACAAACAACATCTTAGTGGTGTGAAATGAGAGCAATTTACCATTTCTCACAATTCAGAGTTATTTGAGCATTTCCTTTACTGGGTCTGCCTAGTCTCACTCATGTGGCTGCATCTAGCTGGAAGGTGACTAGACTAGACTGCATGGTCCAAATGGCTTAAAAGACATGTCTGGACTTTGGGGTCACCTGGGGTACTTAAGTTTTCCTTCATTTGGCTTCTTATGCTCAAGTAGGTTTGGCTACACTTCTTCCAAGCATAGTGATCTCAGGATTTCAAGATGGAGACAGCATAAGCCCCAAAGCCTCTTATGGCCTGGGCTCCAGAACTCACACAGCATTGTGTTGACCAAAGAAAGGAGAATCAAGACCATCCCGGTACAAGAGGTTAGAGAAATAGACTCCATTTGATAATTGGTGTACCAACAATGTCATATTACAAAGGGACACACCCCAGGAAGATGGTATTTTTTGGAAAATATTAAAACTTTCTATTATAACATGGAATAATCAAGTAATTACAGGTGTGAGAATAACTTTTGTAAACATTAAAAGACATACGTTCACGTCATTTGAATACCCATTTAGAACAAGATATACTACAGATTTAATGTGCATAATTCAAATGGGAAGGTTTATTTTTCATAGACAAAGATGTGTCAGTTAAATCACTGATACCTAGCAAATGATCTTTTTGAAAAGGTCAACATAAAATAATAGGAGTGAGTGACTCCAGCAAGATGGCCAAATAAGACATTCCTCACTCATGTTCTCCCCTCAACAAGAACAATTTTGCATCCATCCATGGACAAAAGTACCTTTGTTGGAGTTTGGAGATCCAGGTAGGAGATTGTGAAACACCAAACGCAGCCGAAGAATACAGACCCACACCCAGGTGTGGGTTGACTTGCAACCATGGTTCTGACTGTAGAGCTGGCAATAGCTCCATAGTCCTGAAGACTAGACTACAGACTCCTTTGACTATGGTTCCATCAACAGCACCATATACTAAGAAACCAAGAAGGAGTCTTGCCCATCTATGCATTGGGTAGTAAGTATACAGAACTTAGTCCTGGCTGTGGACCCTGAAGTGACCCATCTAGTCCTTCCTAGAGACTAGTGTTTCTAGTCCTTCACAGCCATGGTTTGAAAGCCCCTGAAGAACAATGATTTACACAGTTACTCACTGGTAAGAGAGTCTTTTGTAGAACTCCAGGTGTCCAGCACAGAGGTTCTAGCACATCTTGGAACAACAAAAAAATCTGAGGTTGGATTTGTTGGAGAAGGTAAGAGTAACAGTTTGACTTTAGTTACATTACCCCTCTTCCAAAAGACCATAAGCCAGTGCTGAGACAACCATTCTCAGCTCATGATTTTTCTCATGGGGGTAGGGGTGGAGAGTGTGAGTGTGTGAGTGAGCACCAGGCTTCTCCAACTGTGAAGGATAATACCAAGGAGACCCATTTTTCTTTTGCCTCATCCAGAGTACTGAGTTGTGAGCTGCATAGCTGGAAGAACAGCTGCTGGGACTTGGAACAGACTGTAACAAAGTAACACAGATCCTACTAACTGCTTTCACAGACTCCATTAGGATACCCACCCACAAGCCACTGGGGACGCCAGGCCTGTGTCTCCCCACAACTAGACCACAAGCAACCCCTAAGTTCTGCTCACTTGACCCACATAATAATTTTCCAGTAATCAACCATAAAATATCAAGATCTCGAATTTACCTGATAAAGAATTCAAAATAGCTGTTTTAAGGAAGGTCAATGAACTATAAGGAAACACAGAAAGACAATTCAATGAAATTAGGAAAAAAAAATATGTGGATAAAAAAGGAAGTCGGACAAAGAGAAAAATCATAAAAACAAAAACAAACTCTGGAGCTAAAGAATACAGTAAATGAAATGAAAAATGCGATAGAGAGCATCATAAGGTAGAACAAGCAGAAGAAAGAATTTGTGCATTAGAAGACAGACTCTTGAAATTGTCTAGTTCATAGGAGCACAAAGAAAAAAATAGTGAAGAAAGCCTTACGTGAGCCATGGGTGACATAAAAAGAATCTGTAAATTATTGGAGTCTCAAAATTTGAATGGAGGGAGAACAGGGAAGAACATTTATCTAAAGAAATAATGGCTGAAGATTTTTCAAATCTGGGGAGAGATTTGGGCATCCAAATTCATGAAGCTCATAGTTCCCAAATTCAACTCAAAAATATTTTTTTCCAGTCACTCTCTAATAAAACTGTTAAAGCCGAAAAAAAAATATAAATAAATACAGGAGAACCCCCATTTGTCAGGATTTCTCAGCAGAGTCATACAAGTCAGGAAAGAATGGGATGGTATATTCAAATACTGAAAATAAAAATTTCTTCTTACTGTATATTGCAAAAATGTCCTCCAGAAATGAAGAATAAAGATGAATATAAAGATGAATATCAAATTCCAACAAATATTTAAAAACAAATTGAACAGCATATTAAAAGAATCATACACCATGATCAAGTGGGATTTATTCCTGGTTTGTAAGGTTGGTTCAATACATGAAAATCAGCAGAAGTGATCCACCACATTAATAGAGTGAAAGATAAAATCATATGATTTTCTCATTGAATGCAGGAAATCTTTTGATAAAACTACATCATTTTATGATAAAAACTCTCAACAATATGGTTAAATAAGAAACGTGTCTCAACATGACAAAGCCCACACATCATATCCACAGCTAACATCATATTCCATGGTGAAATGTTAAAAGCTTTTCCTCTAAGAGTTTATGTCACTAACACACTATATAGGTTACTATAACTGTAATACATTTGAAATCCAGACGTGTGATGTCTCTAGCTTTGTTCTTCTTTCTCAGAATTTCTTAAGCTGTTTAGGGTCTTCTCCAATGAATTTTAGTGTTGTTTTATCTATTTCTGTGAACAATGTAATTGGAATTTTGATAGGGATTACGTTGAATCTATACATGACTTTGTATCATGGCCACTTTAGTAATATTATTCCATCCCATGAACATAGAATTTCTTTCTGTTTTCCTAAGATTTCTTTCATCAGTGTTTTACAGTTTTCGGTGCAGAGATTTTTTACCTCCCTGTTTAAATTTATTCTTAAGTATTTTATCATTGTGAAGCTACTGTAAATGGGATTGTTTTCTTTATTTCTTATTCAATTATTTTGTTGGTGTACAGAAACAAAAGTGATTTCTGTATGTTGACTTTATAACTTGCAACATTACTGAATTTGTTTATTGTGATAATGTTCAGGTGGACTCTTTAGGATTTTTTAGTTGAAAGATTATGTCATTTACAAGGAAAAGCAATTTTACTTCTTCCTTTCTGTTTTGGATGCCTTCCATTTCTTTTTCTTGCCTGATTGCTCTGCCAATAGCTCCCAGTGCTATATTGAACAGGAATGATGAGAGAGATCTCTTACAAGTAAACTATGCAAAGATTTTAACAAAGGGCACATATGTAATACCTATTTTTTACTGTATTTACTCTTATTACTATTTTAAACTATTTTTATGGACAGATAAGCTTTCCCTAGAAAGAATACAATTAATTAAATTAGCATGCATGACAATCTGATTTTTTTTTTATATATCCCTTCTCTAAATCCAGCCATATCTATGGACAATTTTTCATATTTATTCAATAACCCAACTGCAAAATGTATATGCATGCCTGTATGTGTCCAACCCAGACACATATATTACATAAAGACTTGTATTTAATTTAATATTGGCATTGACACTGCAGAAGAATGACCTAAGAAATTAATTAAAAACCTATAATAACTGTAATTAATTTTAGGACATAAATATTAATTTTAACACAATATCTAGATAAATGTCTACAAGGATCATAATTTAAAGATCATTGCACCAGTAAACATGAAGCTAATTACTTTCAAATTCTAAATTAATAATTTCTTTTTAAAATTCAAGTTTAACAGCATTTTATTTTAATGTTAGAAATTACTTTTATTTTTATGTGTTTTTTTATTTTAAATGTTTTTATTTTTGAAGGAGGGAGGGAGAGAGAGAGAGAGAGAGAGAGAGAACACACATACACAGGTTGGGGAGGGGCAGAGACAGACACAGAATCTGAAGCAGGTTCCAGGCTCTGAGCTGTCAGCACAGAGCCCCATGCAGGGCTCGAACTCACAAACTGTGAGATCATGAGCTGAGCTGAAGTCAGATGCTTAACCCACTGAGCCACCTCAAATGTTAGAAATTACTTTTAATCTCATAATAAAAAATATTTCAGAGGTGCCTGGATGGCTCAGTCAGTTAAGCCTCTGACTCTTGGTTTCGGCTCAGGTCATGATTTCACAGTTGTGAGATTGAACTACATGTCAGGCAGGCTCTGTGCTGGAAGTGGAGCCTGCTTAGGATTCTCTGTCTCCCTCTCTCTCTCTGCTCCTCACCTGAGTGTGCTCATGCTCTCTTTCTCCATCTCTCTCTCTGTCAAAATAAATAAACTTAAAAACATATTTCCAACTTATCTATGTATGATATTCAAAAATTATATTACATTTGCCTTGGTATAATTTAAGGAAGGGGATTTTTTCATGCTTCTAGAGAAGCCATGGAACATATGTAAATGTATCTTTCCATGAAGAGCTGTGTGACACAGAACTCACCATCTCCTAGACATCTTTGGACAGCTCTGAATATTCAAATGTTCTTCCTTTGATAGTGATGAAATCTGTTTTCTGGCAAGTTCTTTTCACCTTTTCCCATCTAAGCACCTCCTAGACTGATGCAGGTACCATGGAGTCCACAGCTCTCTCCATCCTATCAAGTACTTCCTTTTCCTTGTAGAACGGATAGTCTTGGTGCCAGTGGTTATTAGGATGGTTTTTACAAATCCTGATGATGGAAGCTTAGTATTATTACCTAGACTCCTGGATATGCCCTTTGCTTTGGGTGTCATACTTTTAAGATTCTTCTGAGGTTTTCGCCTATTTCCTTATTCTGTATATATCTATATATACCCCTGTGGTGATGGTTAGAGCCTGAGAGATACTATCACAGTTACATGCTAAACTTTTACTGCTCAGGAGGCTATCTTAAAATAGCTTCATCTCAAAGAACAGTTTATCAGTAGGTAATATGATATATTAATTAATTTTAAAAAGTCCTCTCTGAAGGTTATTATTTGTCTTTTTAAATGACAATGAAATATACATTTCAGGCAAACCATCTGGAATTAATTAAAAATAAGATGTGAGGCTTCTTTAAATGATTTGAAACATTATGAAAGAAATGCTCACATAAGCACACCTTCTAGAATTAAAAAGTTCACCTATACACCCTGGAAATTCAGAAAAAAAACATGATAGATTTCTTTGTCATATAATTTATTATATTGCCCAATAAACGTTCCCTACCCATTGTATAAAAAACTCAGTTTCTCTTAAATAAAATAAAGGTGATGACTAGACATAGTAAGTGGTGAGTTACGAATCAGCATCTCGTGTCCTGAACAAAATTTCATAAAAGGTATGTAAGTTAGAATGCCAAAGACAACTATCTCTTCAGTATTCCTAAGAATATAAAAGATTGATTAGTTTTAATCCAGAACAATATAGCATAAGATTAGAAGAGAATCAATAGGACAGTCTGACCAAAGCCTACTATATACTAGGCTTTTCATACATAATACTTCCAAAACTTACAAGCCTCACAAACACTTTTATGTATATATTATGCATCCCATTTAACAGATAGAGAAGGTGAAGCTCAGAGAGCTCAACTAACATGCCTAAGATTAGATTTAGTTAAGTTGTGAGAAAGATCAGCTTGTTTGACTCAAAGTCTATAACTTTTCCTTGATACCACAAGTCAATTCATTGTTTTTCCAGACTTACATTGAGGAAAATCCAATGAGTAGAGGTTTCATTTTTGGTTGCTTTAGCAGTGTAGCATAACAGCAAAACCAAAGGAGTGTGTGTCAGGTGACCTTGTCTTGAATGTTTTCCTCACTGAGCTGTAGGATTTTGGGTGAGTCATTTTGCATCATGATATCTAGTTTTTTCATATTTATAAAGCTAAGCAAAATAAGGCAGCCAGAGAAATACAAATGCCATATTATTTCATTCATATATGGAATTTAAGAAACAAAACAAATGACCAAAGGGGGAAAAAAAGAAAGAGAGCGGAAAACCAGGAAACTGACTCTAACTATAGAAAACCAACTGATGGTTACCAGAGGGGTACCAGGGGGAGTGGGGGAATGGGTGAAATAGGTGATGGGGATTAAAGAGGGCATTTGTGATGAGCACAGGTGATGTATGGAAGTGTTGATCACATCATGAATTCTATACCAGAAACCAATATTACATTGCATGTTCACTAACAAAAATTCAGTAAAAACTTAAATATAGATTTAATTACATTAAAAAAATAAAGTACAAAGTTTAAACTGGATGTTCTCTAAGACTTAATCCAGATTTGAAGTTCTCTGATTCTCTTGGAATCCTCTTTAAGTTATATGTTCCTTTCAAACCATGAGCTATCTGCTTGGTTCATTGGGTCAAGGCCCACATAGGGCTCTGTGCTGACAGTACAGAACCTGCTGGGGATTCTCTCTCTCCCTCTTCCTCTGCCCCTCCTCCACTTGCACTTTCTCTCTCTAAATAAATACATAAAAACTTAAAAAAATGACTTATCTGAATTTAGATGTATTTATTTTTTATGTAAGTTACTATAAATATTTGGAAACAGGTTTTACTCTGCAAGACATTGGCATTACTTTGCAATAAACCATTTGAAGCCTTCTTAGAATGATGTTAAGGGTTAGATTTCAAAATAAGTGATGTGTGACTGAAGGTCTTTTGATGCTACTAATTTTCCTATTTGGCAATCTCAAGGTCTTTTAGTTCATGTATACAATTAAGTTTCTGAAGCGTAACAGTAGTGCTCCTTTGTATACATTTCCTGTAATTCAGTGATTTGGTCATTGGGGGAAAAAAACCTAACATATGTTTAAAACTAGCAATATAACATAAAATCTGAATATAAAAATTAGGGGTTGCCCACATATATGTGTAAGCATATACACACACAGCCACATACATGTAAGCCAAATCATTTTTCTTTTTGAGATTGAAATACCATATTTCTCATATATTTAAAATAAAGCTAAAGTATTCAAACTGTTCTACACCATTTTTTCTCATTAAAATTATATTTTACTTTGTAAATCAAAAGGGAAGAGATTTTCCAGTCCCTCTTCCTATCGTTATTTATTTTTAAATGAATTTTTTTAGCTTATAAAATAGCAAACAGAGCCAAGCAAAAGGAAAAATTGCATCAACCCCATAATGTAGGCATAACCATGTTTTTAACCTCTTAGTATATATACTTCCAAAATTTCTGTAAGCATATATATATATGTAGCTGGACTTATACTACATATGCTGTTTTTTAACCTGATCTGTTTTGTGCAATATTTCTTATTAACAAACACAAATTATAATTATACCTCCAAAGTATTTGCCTATACACATATAAGAAAATTTATTTGACTTATTCTTTATTATTCATCATTTTTTTTTTAATTTTTTTTTTTCAACGTTTATTTATTTTTGGGACAGAGAGAGACAGAGCATGAACGGGGGAGGGGCAGAGAGAGAGGGAGACACAGAATCGGAAACAGGCTCCAGGCTCTGAGCCATCAGCCCAGAGCCCGACGCGGGGCTCGAACTCACGGACCACGAGATCGTGACCTGGCTGAAGTCCGACGCTTAACCAACTGCGCCACCCAGGCGCCCCTATTATTCATCATTTAATGATTTCCCATTCTTGGTATTATTAACAATGCCTGGTAAACATGTATATATCTATCTGTGCTTGACCTATTTTTTCTGTTAAGATAAATTTGAAGACATGAATTTATTAATTGAAATGATGCAGCAGTTTTTAAAGTTTTGATATTTACTGTTAACTTCCCGACATATTTTTTATCATTTTACATTTGTGGTTATTTCTCAACACTCTTCCTAACACAGAAATTTTCTTCTTTAAATAACATCTAAATACTTTTTGTTAAACATTTTGTTAACATCTGTCCATACATTCAGACAAAACATACAACTCTGTGACTTGTAAAAGTATTCAAGATAAAGCCCCACAATTCACCAATATTTCATCTTGCCCTATGAAGTGGAAGCATACTGTTTTTTAGATTATCAAAAATCCAGTTCACCTTACTTGATTTTCCTTTTGGGGAGAGCCTGCCCCTTTTCAGTCCTTGTCCTTGGTGGAGCTGGTTCTGTTTCCTGTCTCAGGGGTGTGTTTGTGGTCCAGGCCTTAGCCCCACCACGCAGATCATTTTCCCTTTAACAGAAATTGGTTTAGAGATGGATATGCTCCTTGATTTGGGATGTTGACCGTAAGGGCTAGAGTTTTGTTTAAATTGACGGAAGAAGAGATGTTGTTTGCTTGTTCTATAAGCCATGATAACGCAAGGCTGAAACCTCTGTGGTCATCTTCCCACCACATGGGACATGATTGACTGGCTGGAGCCAACACACAAGCAGGCACAACCAAAAGTTGGGGAAAATGAGTGCTTGTAACAATGCTTGATCTGCTGAATCCAGCCATGCCTGGGTTGTAAGTGATCCCTGGATTTTAATTGCATAGTTGAGAAATTTCCTTTTGAGTTGAGTTTTTGGCTATTCGCAAGTTAAAGACATCACTGCTAACTGATCTATGTTCAAAAATAAATAATTGAAGCTTTGATACTTCAATCTTTACCAAACATTTTCAGCAACAGATTGACTTCTGATTCTTCCAGAATTTGGTGTTTTCTTGTTTCTCTCTATGTAGAGTGTACACCTCCAACCATACCATAGATATACAGAGTATGTTACTCACTGCCCTGTCTTCTTTCTCATCCATGGAGGCTAAAATAGTTACATTTTACTCTTGATAAAAACATGTAAATAAGCAACAAAATAACAAAACCCTTAATATTTATTGTTGAACTATGTATTTGTAGATTTTCCTAATTATATTCAAATATTATAAAACCTTCACCTTCACTGACTCTGAGCTTTTAAAGAGCAGGTTGGAATCCTATTATTTCTTAATGAAATAGGAACTCAGTAAAAAATGTGCCGATAGATTAGAAACAAGAGTTTAATGACAAGGGAAGAAGCAAAAGAGGGTCTTTTCAAAGGATGGCTGATAGCGCTAAGAGGCCAGAAATCCACATTAAAGATAAAATATATTGAACTGCAAAACTCTGCAGGCCACACTGGCTACTGTATCTCAAAGATTAGTAATATCATGTTTCCAGACAATCACCCAAAACATACAATATAAAATATATAATCAGAGAATTATACTAACCCAATTCTATTTGGAATATTTTATTCACTTGTCTTTTAATTTCAAAGTATATTGCTTTTCCTTATCTTTCAAAGAAACAAGTTTTACTGGAAGCCTTAGAACCTTCTTGTATTAAAGTGAATGAATGTCAGGGTGCCTGGGTGGCTCAGTTGGTTAAGCATCCGACTTCGGCTCAGGTCATGATCCCACAGTTCGTGAGTTCGAGCCCCACATGGGACTCTGTGCTGACAGCTCAGAGCCTGAGGCCTCCTTCAGATTCTGTGTCTCCCTCTCTCTGTGACCCTCCCCCAGTCACACTCTGTCTCTCTCTCCCTCAAGAATAAATAAGCATTAAAAAAAAAATAAAAAGATAATAATAAAGTGAGTGAATGAGGCACCTGAGTATCTCAGTATGTTAAGCATCTGACTTTGGCTCAGGTCATGATCTCACAGTTCATAAGTTCAAGCCCCGCATTGGGATCTGTGCTGACAGCTCAGAGCCTGGAGCCTGCTTCAGATTCTGTGTCTCCCTCTCTCTGCCCCTCCCCTGCTCACATGCTATCTCTCAAAAATAAATACATTAAAAAATTTTTTTTAATAAAATAAGAGTAATTAATATAAATAATTAGTATGTTATCACATATTATGTATCATGTAAATAATTCATATAAATTGTTAATAAATATGCTCTTATGTGTTTAAAAGAATTTCATTTATTCACTCTTGACACATTAAGGAGAGATGAGACCTTTATTATAAATGCAGAGAGGTTTTCACCATATAGTAGGCAAGCCTCAGATTATCATCTGCTTCATCAAGATTTAGCTCAAAAAAAGTAGAAAACCTATGAGCTTATCACAACACAGATAAATGCTGAATGACTGATGCTGGAGTCAAATAAATGGTATAAAAATGAGCTCTGGATAATAGGAAGTTTATATGAACCAAGATGGATTTCTATGATATGAAACCTCCATATTACTGTGTGGCTCACATTGCTTTTCAAATAAAAACCATTTTATAATTTTTACAACATATTTCAAGAAGCAGTGTATATATAGTGTTTAATTTTTTTAAGTTTATTTATTTATTTTAGTAATCTCTACACCCAGTGTCTGGCTCAAACTTATAACCCCAAGATCAAGAGTCTCACGCTTTTCCAACTGAGCCAGCCAGGTTCCCCTGTAATGTTTAAAATGTTTAATTAAATTTTTAAGGTTGTGGTTTTTTTTTTTTTATTTTTTAATGTTTTTTATTTATTTTTGAGACAGAGACAGAGCATGAGCAGAGGACGGGCAGAGAGAGAGGGAGACACAGAATCGGAAGCAGGCTACAGGGTCTGAGCGGTCAGCACAGAGCACAACGTGGGGCTCAAACTCACAGAACATGAGATCATGACCTGAGCTCAAGTCGGACACTTAACTGACTGAGCCACCCAGGCACCCCCTAAGGGTGTGTTTTGAAATTAAATTTTGAAATTAAATTTCAAAATATCCATAATGATATGCCTTGGAGAGAACCATTGCTTACCCTTTAATGAAAAGTTTCCAAAGTGTTTCTTATACTACTACAACTATATATTTTTAATTAATTTTATTTTTGAGAGAGAGAAAGGGAGCACAAGCAGGGGAAGGGCAGAGAGAGAGGCAGACAGAGAATCCCAAGCAGGCTCCACACCAACAGAGCAGAGCCTGACATGGGGCTCAAACTCACGAACTGTGAGATCATGACCTGAGCGGAAATCAGGAGTGAAACACTTAACTGACTGAGCCACCCAGACACCCTCACAAATATATTTTTACAAAGTTGTGTCATATTGAACATAATTTTGAAAATTGCCTTTTGTAATTCTGTAATACATTATTAATGATCACATGCATCTCATTGCTGGGAGTACTATTAAATCAAACATTTAAATGTAATTAACATGTAACATTAAGTTAACGTTTAACTTTTAGGAACAGAACTTTGATGAATAAAAGGATAAAATGTCCATTTCGTTTTAAGAAGACTTAGATTTGTTTACCTCTTTTAAGCAGTTTGGTTAGTTTATGTGATGCCCCGCTGTGAACCAGAATTTGTAGCATTGGTTTGTCATTTCTTCCTCCTTTCCTTTCTGAAGTGATAACAGGAAATGCAGGTTACTCCACAAATAACTGAGCACTTGACTGATTTATTCTGAGGAAGCAGAGTGCAATTTCACAAGCTGATGCCAGTCCTCACTAGAGACAGATTTGTTCGCCTTGGTGTTAGTGAAGTTTAAGTTGCAGGGGCTCCTGTTTGCCCCACTCATTCCAAGGCCCTGGGACGGAACTGGCAACATGTGGTCATAGGCTTTTGAAAAAATTAGAAAAAGTAACATATTTAACCATTGTTTCTTTCTAGTCCAATTCTCCCTTTGTCAGCAACCATCCTCCATGAGGAGTGGCACTGGAGGGGCCATGGGAATTTGGGGGATATGATTATGAAAATGTTGACTTGAGGATACTTTTTTTGGCATTCATTTGTATGGTTTGTAGTTATCTATTGTAAGTGACTACTTGCTGTTGTCGTGTAGCAGTGACTCCATGAATATTGCCACCACTTACTAGCTTGATAACCCATGGCTCTGACAGTGAGATGTAAGGCTACACCGTATGGAGGTAATCAGCATTAAATGTACATGGGTGGTGGAAGAGAAACATCACAAGTAGAGATCCACTCTGTGGAATATTCCTTGAAATTTTACACCTTGTTTATTAATGAAAGTTGATAAAGTTTTATAACCTTTAATACCAATTCTATGAGTTTCTGACTTTGTTCACTAGGAGTCATGCCATATAAACTTAAATTACTGATTTAAATTTTTTAAATGAATCATGCTAGTGAAAAGATCAAATTATTCTCTAGAGGAATTCATATTTAAAAATTGTTTTGAAATAAAGAAGTGATCAAAAAGTATCTATCCAAAAAAAGTGACAGATTATAAACACGTGCCAAGCTGTTAATAAATTAAAATGTTTCATTCTGTGATATTTCGAACTTCGAGATATAACTTAACTTTTTCAGATTTAAAAATGATTGGAGTAATTTCAGAATTAAAAATAAGGTCACAAAGGGGCGCCTGGGTGGCGCAGTCGGTTAGACGTCCGACTTCAGCCAGGTCACGATCTCGCGGTCCGTGAGTTCGAGCCCTGCGTCGGGCTCTGGGCTGATGGCTCAGAGCCTGGACCCTGTTTCTGATTCTGTGTCTCCCTCTCTCTCTGCCCCTCCCCCGTTCATGCTCTGTCTCTCTCTGTCCCAAAAAAATAAACGTTAAAAAAAAAAAAATAAGGTCACACTAAGTGAATATTCATTTCTGTTTCTATTTTTTTTATTTATAGCTTTGTATAATTTTTCAGAGAGAGCCAGCTATATTATACAAGCCTCAGGTCCTACAAAATCTGAATCTACTACTCCTGCCACTCACCCATCATTGTAACTAAGAAGAAAAAAAATGATGGAAAATAACAACACATAGTATTCTTGTCCTTCATTCCTTTCTTATTTCATGAATGAAGTAAATATCAAGTGCTGAAATGCACAGGTGAAGAGTGTAGCAGAGAAATAGAATGTTTTTTCAGGTAAATAGGCATTGTCAATTCCCTATGGGAGGTAAGAGACTTTCAGAAGGTTGTTAGGGTTAGAAAGATGCATGGGCATGTGATTAAATGAGAAAGTCTAAACAAATGTCAATTTACTTTAAAACAGAAGAATTTTTCAGTACTTTCTCTAAATACAAAAGCAATAGAAACTTTTAAATGATTTCTTAATTGGAGATGTGCCAAAAATAGCATATATACTATTTCTAATATATACATATTTATCATATGTATCATATATAAATACATATGAATAGATCATTATATAAAATATACACACAAGGATCATGAGTAAAATCTGATAGTCTGAACGTGTTCATGTAGTTATCAGTGAAATTATAAACCCACAATGGCATAATTTTAAGCACAAATGAGAAGGTTGATAAACCACATAAAATATTTAAAACTTCTGCTCAACAGAGTTAAAAAAAAACTCAGGGAAGGTTGAGAAATATTTAAGAAAACACTGTATCTCCATTATATTACGACTATGAAATTATGTATAAAAACAAAATCTCACCGTAAGAAATGAGCATAAAATATAAATAAGTAATTCATATAAGATCAAAGTAATAGGTAACAAACAAATGAAGATGTGTAACCTCACTGCTAGTCAGAGTACCACAAATTAAAATAATGAGAGTTTTTGGACTATCATATCTGCATAATTCAAAAAGCCTGTTGGGGCGCCTGGGTGGCGCAGTCGGTTAAGCGTCGGACTTCAGCCAGGTCACGATCTCGCGGTCCGTGAGTTCGAGCCCCGCGTCAGGCTCTGGGCTGATGGCTCAGAGCCTGGAGCCTGCTTCGGATTCTGTGACTCCCTCTCTCTCTGCCCCTCCCCCCTTCATGCTCTGTCTCTCTCTGTCCCAAAAATAAATAAACGTTGAAAAAAAAAAATTAAAAAAAAAAAAAAAAAAGCCTGCTAATATCTAGTATTATTGGGGAAAATGGATACTCTCCTACTCTGCGGGTGAAAGATTAACTTGGTACAAACTTTCTGGAAAACGTAAGGCGTATCTATTAGAATTTAACATCTATATGCTTCCCCCCTCCTCCTCTCACCTCAGAATCTTTTCTACAGAAATGATTGTTGCAGTTTATAGAGACATACTCACCAAACTGTGTTACAGCATTATCTCTGATGGCAAGATAATCAGTGATAACAACAAAAAATGAATACAACCCAAAGCCCAGTCAATAAAGGATCGGATTATTTTGTTAAATTTGTCATACATCATAGGAGAGAATGTTATAAAAGTCATTTAGAATTACATCTACATGTGTAATGTACCATAAATATATCTATAATATATTGTTTAATGGTCAATGGGAGCACGAATGAAGAGAGACATGAAAGGGGAAGGAAGAAATATAATTCATACATGTTCATTTCCTCCGTTCATATACAACAAAGATATATTCTAAAAAGGTATTTTCTAAAATTTTAGCACTTCTGAAGTAGTGGTGGATTATGGGTGATTTTGTTTCAGCATTTAAAAAGTCTAGAGTAACAACATGCATTTGCCTTATTCAATATCTTAAAATTAATTAAAACTATGTTACAAAGAGCATAAAACTATTTTTGTTGAATTGGTTAAGATAACTTAGATTTTAGTTAATACTGAACATTTAACTTCTTTTGAATATTTAATGTAATAAATTTTGTGATATACATTATACTAGATATAATACTTATTCTAGAATAACCACTCCTGTTACTGAATTATAATGATATATAAAACTATATTAAATGGACTTCTTAGGATAAATTCTTAAAAATGATTTACTAGATCAAAGGCTATATTTATTTTACTTACTATTTGATTTACCTGTATTGTCAAATTGCTTCTTAGAAGGTAGAAGCAATTGACATTCCCACTAGTGGTATATGAGAGTCAGTCATCACTAAGAAGTATTCTTTCTGCTTTAATCGTTAGCGTTCAGTTATTTTTATAACTTATGTTTGGCAGAAGTTGTTTTTTTTTTAATTGCATGCAGACAAGAAATTTGTCTCTAGTTTCTTTTCATTATTTTTTTCTACTTACCAAAAATTAGATTAAAATATTGGCCTGAATTTTTCTATTTTATCTAGTTTGATAGTAAAGCTAATTAGCTTGTTGATCGATCTTTATTTTAGTTATTCAACTGGAAATTTTTTTTAAAAATCCAATCACCCGAAGTATGCTTACTTTATTTGATTTGCAGAAATGTTGAGTTACATCTGCATTATTAAAATTTAGGAAATGTTATATTGAATTTCAGGTTTTGAAAAATTGGGGTCTGGGCCATCCTGACCAATAATTACACAAAGCAACACTGACGATTTCAGTGGCTACTGTACCCTTAAGACTGGGCCATGCATTTTCAAATTTTCCACCACTTACTGTGTTTTCTTCGGTCTCCTCACTCCTCTATGTGGCTTGCCTGCACAATAGGCTGAATTTAATGTAGATTAGTGTGTGAATTTTCATTTTAAATAATAGATGTCCAGAGAGAACACTTAGCAGCATTAATCGAGGCTCTGGTTTCCTTATGAAACTGTGCTGTCCCTGGTATCTGAAGCTAAATGGATTCCAGTATCTGTTGAGTTCAGATGGGTGTAGTTTTGGCAGACCAGTGTTGTATGTTTATATGGATAGTATGGGCATGTACTGGTGATTTCAGTCAAGACTAAGAAGTTACTGGAGTATTTGGGCTGCACAATATCACTACTAAAGAAAAGTATATCTTAGCATTTTACAGGCCTTAAAGTTACGGCCTAAAGTTCTTAAAAAGAACCTTATGCTTGAGACATAGTATGTGATAAATTAATATTTTTGAATGTGTGAAGGAGTAGATAAATAATTGAACATCCCATGATTAGATTTCCTTACTGGTAAGAGAGAAATTAACTGAGGGTGAGAATCAACCCAAAGTGCTTGATAAAACTTACAGATCAGAGTCAATGAGGAGGAAAATAGTATGAATTCACAGAGGACCTGGTAATGCTTGTCGGGAGTTTAACTCTGCTGATTGATCAAAGAAACAGACTGATCAGAAAATTTAATTGAGAAAAATGTTATTAGGTGGTGTTCCAAATAAAGCAAATAGGACATAATGTTTAGACCCCTTATGTTGGTCTAATTTTATGAGAAAGCTGGTCAATGCAAAAACAACATCCTGTTCATGATGAGAGATATGTCCATAGTACATTTGGCCATATTGTTTAAGAGAACCAACGATGAAGTAAAGTTTAGAAAAAGAAATTATACTACGTAACCAATATTCCTGCTTGTAAGAATCCTTAATCGAGATCTATTCTGTGGAATGAAGTTTAATAGGCAGAAAAAAATTAATAAATTCTAAAATAAAACTCTAAAACTCTACACGTTTTTAAAATCTGCACTCATGGTGGCGGTGTGGAGGAGGTTTCTTCTAATATCCTCTCCAGGTGTTTGGCTCCCTGACTTCTGCCAAATCATCCACTTTCAGCCCCTCTAGGACCATACCACCCCCTCCTTCCCAGGTCGCCAACCTCTCCCATGCCACCGTGTACTCTGAGCTCCAGTTATCCAGATATCAGCAGTTAAATATCAGGATATCTTTATTTTCAAAGAGAAATACCTCTCACAATTTCCTGGGAAAACGTTGATGTGTGCTCTCTTCCAACTGCACACCCCACCCCCGCAACTCCACCCTCCTTTGTTTTTAAAGAGGAAACAAAAATCAACCGAGAATTTAACTTCTATTGTAAGACTTCTTTACCACAAAATTGTGTAAACGGACTTAGGGACAGACTCACTGTACTTTCTCAAGACATATGCAAAGAGGTACATCTTCCTTTTCAGCTTCAAGTACTTAGGAGATTACTGCAGGAGGCAGAGACAAGCTAGTTAATGACATGTTTCTAAATGTTGCTCATGTTTGCACCCCTCCGGACTTGGACTAGAAGGCTATCAGAAGTTCACACCATTGACAGTGATTCAGATTTGTTCTGGAAGTGCTAGCTGATACAACTAGTAAAGGAATTATGATAAGTTCCACTTCCCTTTTCACCTCATACTATGGGCTGAATGGGAGACTTGGTCAACTGTCAGAAAGCTATCTTTAATTCATGGATTCGTGTATTAAGGACTGAATGATCTTAGAAACTAGAAAGCAACACTACTCTAGTCCTTACGCTGAGCTCTCTGTCAGTTGGTGCTTACTGCTCCCGTGGGGAGGAATGCTCAGCCAGCAGTCCCAGCAACTGCCAGGAGCAGTGATTTAAGCTCCATGCTATCTACTTTCTCCACAAGACTGCCTTTTAGGGCCAAGGTGCCATCGGGGACAAAAAATGGAGATCTATTCTATAGCATTAAAAGGGATTTTACAGAACTAATTGGAAGCCAAAGGACTGTCCATCTCTCTTGTCTGGAATTCAGAGAATTCCTAAGATTAGTATTCCGTATTTGAAAAACAAAATAGCAAAAGAAATACAATAATGATATAAGTACAGTAGAATATAGAGCAGATGAAACAATAAAATATTTTGCTGTGGTTAAAAAATATGAAAGGTAAAAGGCCTAGCCATTTCCTTTATTTAAAGTAAACTCCCTAAAAGTTGTGGATCAGTTGTCTACACACTTAAGTTATCGAAACCAGGGCTCTTCTAAAGGGAAGACTTCCTGACATTTTCAGTCATTGCTGAAGGTTCCCAGGCAGAGTCTTGAACAAAACTGAGTCACCAGCTTGAGTCACAGCCCAGAGTGACACATTATTTAATAGAGGAAAGGAAAATGTTAAAATAATACATGGGTGTTTTCAGCTGATGCTGAGTCAGATCATCACAGGCAACACGAGAAACATTTCCACCCCTCACCCTAAACACAATCATGTCTCCTCCTCAGAAACAAGAAGATTAGAAGATCGTTTACCATCAACACCACTGTTAATTTCATTTTTAAAACTAGACAAATGAAATTTTTAAAACTTTTTGGCAAAAGTGCCTAACTTCCATTTGCATGCACTTTACCCATCTCCAGCTTGACGCTCTAAGGGCTTTTCTAAATTCATCATCTACAAAGACTTAAAAAAAAAAAAAAACTAACTAAAACAATACTTTTAAAAACCAAACTGATGTTAAATAGACATAATCTCTACTTTCAAATTCATGTAAATTTTCTCATTACATTATTTTGTAGAAAACATTCACAAATGTATTCCTTAAAATAAAATGGTAAATACTAATTCAACTAAATAGAAAATTATTTTTTTCAATTTTATTTGTTGATGTCTGGGTGAGCAAAGACCCACATTGGAATGAGTTTACACTGTATAAGCTATAACTTTTTAGTTCAAAATGTCAACTACAGTAATTTTCAGATCACAAATTGCATTACAAATCAAGTTCCATCCCTATACATACTTAAAAACATATATTATTGGGGGTACCTGGGTGGCTCAGTTGGTTAAGAATCTGTTTCTTGATTTTGGCTCAGGTCATGATCTCGTGGTTCGTGAGTTCGAGCCCCACATAAGGTTCTGTGCTGACAACGCAGAGCCTGCTTGGGATTCTCTGTCTCCTCTCTCTCTCTCTCTGCCCCTCTGTCACTCATACTCCCTCTCTCTTTCTCTCTCTCAAAAATAAAAGAATATTACTGGAATATAACTAGAAAAATCTGAATTCTTTAAGGATTTCATGAGGCAATGGTACAATTATGCTTGAGTCTCTTTTATAAATGCTTTATAATTTTGTTCTTGAAAATAAAAGCTTCTCTATGAATTAAGTCCCCGGGATCATCAAATAAAGCAAAAAAGGTATGCTGTCATTGATGTTTCAAAACTTTATTAAAAATCTCTTATCTTACATTTTTAGTTTTTGTTTTGGTCACTCTCAAGCGTAAGGACAAGATACTATAATTTTCTTCTTAGTGAGGACCATGATATTTCTTTCATCCTCCAAAGTTAATATTGGCATGCTAGTTTTGTGTTAGTTTGTATGCAAATGTATGAATTTAAAACATTTAATCAAGTATTTCATAATATGCTAATATAATGATAATTTAAAACAAATTACAACTATTATACGAGACATGTATCATATTCTATTTTATTTTAGTGAGATATTTAAAATTACTATGTATATGAAGGAAAATGTGCTAGTCTTTTATCTATAGACAGAAGTAACAGAATCAACATTAACATTAAACACATGTAATTAAATGTTATTTTCCTCATGCCTGAAGAAACAAACCATATTTTAAATTGTATTTGCCAAAATACCATATATTAAAATATATTCCATTTGCTTTTTCAAGTTTAAAATGAAATCATGATTATGAAAATAAATTTTTATTGACAAGAGTTTTCTCTTTAAGTTGCAACCCATTTTGGAACCAGGAAACTCAGAGAGGATCTTATGTATTCATTATCTTTGACAGTTTTTTATGGATAGCAGAAACATTTTCTCTAAATTTCATTTAACATTCGTCCAATTACTATGCTTGATGGATCAAACTGGAAGTTTTGTATATTTTAAGATAAATATGTCTCTGGCTTAGTTTTCAGCAGTGCTATAAATGGAAAAAAAAAAAAAGAGCAAAATGCCAATGAAAACCAGGTAAAGGGGGAAACAGTCCAAGATTGTCCTTTGGACTGTTATAACATTTCTCCTCCCCCCCCCCCCCCACCATTAACCATGTATTTAAATAGCTGTGGCTATGGTAGGTGTGAAAGAAGTTTTTATGATTTTGTTTCAAATCAGAAGACACTGAGTTGCAGTTTTCTGTCAAATGCAACCTCAAAGTTTACAACATTCAATCCTGCCAAAGCTTCACAAGCCTCTCTTTCTTTCCAGCTAAAGAAAACATTATTTTTTTCTTTTATCCTATCCTGTACATTCATAAACACGTATTTCCTTTCTACACTGACAGTAATATCTTCCCCTCTTAAAGTTATTTTTTGAGCAAATGCCGATATATAGAAAATTACTGTAATGGCTGCACTGGACCCAGGAAACCAGAGGACGTGCGCCGTGCCCACAGAAGGTTACTAAAGCGTACACATTAGAGTCAGGAATGATACAAGTATGTCTGCTTATTTAGCATTTATTTGGCAGCAGTAATATCAATTGGATGGGGAAAAGAAGTATGAAAATCTGAAAAAGGGTAAAACTAATACTGTTTTCAGATGATATAATTGTATATCTAGAAAACCCAAAAGAACCAACTGAAAATATAATATAAACAGTGAAATATTTTGATAAAGTGACTAGGTAGAACATTAGTCCATGCACATTGACACACACACATACAGACTTCTTATAAACATAAAACAACTAGTTACAAAACATAAAAAAAACCTGCGTTTAGATGGGTGCATCTAAACCTGGAAAAAACCTGCATTTAGATGGGTACATAAAATGATAAAATATCTAAGTATAAGTCTAACAAAAGGAACATAAAAGAAAACTTGGGTATATAGATAGGAACACTATTATTATAAATATGTTTATTCTACCATTTCATCTAGACAAGCTCATCCTAAAGTATATATGAGGAAGATACATATACAATATTAGGGAATCATATTTACAAAGAAGTAGGTGAGGGTATTTTACCCTGGCAGTTATTAAGAACATTTTTAAACAACAATAATTAAGAGTGTGGTGCTGGCACCTGAATACATAACCAAATGGCACAGTGTATAAAAGCAATCAGTAGAGCCAAATATACAGTGACTAAGTGACTGAGTTGGCATGCCATATTATAAAGAAGCCTGGGACTTACTCAATAAATGGTTTTTATATATAACTGATAGTTTTCTGGAAAACAAGTAAGATCTATAGTACTCTTTTAAACAAAAATAAATTTTAGTTTGTTAAAAATTATAAATACACACATGAAAACATAATGCTCATAAAAGTACTATAAGAAAATATGTTCCTAAACTCAGAATAGCAAGAGCCTATCTTGGCAAAGCATGAAGCCTAGAAACCATAAAGCAAAGATGGGTAAATTTCATCACTCCAAATATAAAACATGTTAGCACAGTAAAATCAAACAAAATGGCTATAAACTAGCGGCATAATTTTTGACATAAATATGACAATTTAATAAATACAGAGCTCCTGTCATTCAAGAAAGGTCAGCAATCCAGTAGAAAAAAAGAAAGAAAGAAAGAAAGAGACATGAAAAGTAACATGAAGAAAATATAAATTATTTTTTAGTATGTAAAAAATTGCTAAAACCCACTCATCATAAGAGATATTCAAAACCACGTGATACCATTTTTTATCTACACAATTGACAAGACCCAAAATTGCAAACACATTGTATGGCCAGGAAGCAGGCAGACACTCTCTCTGATGCATTATAGGTAGAAGGATGAATTCATAAATGTTTTATGAATGGCAATATGGCAAAATCTACCACAATTTTAAATGCACATAACCTCAACTAACAATGCCACTTCAATCTATTCTAATGATTTTATTTTGCATGTGTGCAAAATGTGGGTTCACTGCAACATTGCTTGCAATAGAAAAGATTGGAAGCTACTTAAATTTCAAAAGGGATTTATGTTACACAAATACTGTGTAGAACTTGATACAATTTCAGAAATACACACACACACACATATATACACATATATATATATTTGTGCGGAAAAAAGCAAGACGTATAATCTTTGTATAATTCAGTTATTTTTGTGAAAACATGTACATATACACATACACGTATACCCTACATGTACACACATGTGTATATATGCACATAACTTTAGAAGGATGCACAGCAATAGCTACTAGCTACCCTAACATAGAGAAAGCAACTGTATGTAAGGAGGGAGTGTCATTTAAGGGGAAACTTATTTTCCTCTACCCACTTGTCCCTTTGAATATTTCTAATTTTTTTTTTTAAGTTTATTTACTTTTGAGACAATGCGAGAGACAGAGTACAAGCAGCGGAGGGGCAGACAGAGGGAGACACAGAATCTGAATCAGGCTCCAGGCTCTGAGCTGTCAGCCCAGTGCCTGACGTGGGGTTTGAACTCAGGAACTCACAAACCGTGAGATCATGACCTGAGCCGAGATCAGACTCTTAACCAACTGAGCCACTCAGGCGCCCTCGCCACCCTTTGAATATTTCTTATGTACATGTATTAATTATTCAAAACTATTTTAGGGAGCTAAAAGCTAAGTAACTGAAATCTGTTGAGTGGGAAACTAGAAGGAATTAGGCACCAGAAATTTCTTTAGGAGGATCAGACTCTGAAAGCAAAGGCTCACTCTCCTATAACAACCCTGTATATTTTCTGGAAACAGCATCCATCATGGAATTAAGCAGGGAAATACTAGGAACTGGGAATTTGGTTTAAAACATGTAGTCTTAAAAATGAATTTGCCTTAGTGTTCATTGTAGGAAAACGAAACAAGTTTAAAACATAACACTCAGCTATGTCTAAGGCAAGCAGCTATCTTCATAGCAAGAACCATTTGTATTTACTTGGAAGGTAACACTAACACCGATGAAATAACTAGAGAAACACAAAAAGTGCTAATTCTAAAAGATCATGATTCTGTGCTGCTGCAATAATTTTGGGAGGTCTTACATGGAGGTAGGAATTTAGCTAGTACAATTTGTAAGAGGTCATTTCAGATAAGGATAACAGCATGAGCAGAGGATTAGAAGAAAGAATTGGTGTTTATGGATAGCAATGGAAAAAAGGTGCTATATATTATGCAATATTTTAGAGAATTTTAAAATATCTTTGGAACTCTACATTTGGGTAAAGTATACTCTAAAATGATAACTCAAGAATGACAGAATACAGACTACTAAAAAATGACAGTTACAATTAGAACTAAAATTGAAAATATTAATAAATAAAATAGGCCACTTTATAAATAGATGCTATAATATAATGTTTATGAAAATCACTCCTGGAATCAAACTAGGGCTCAGATCCTGGATCCAGGCTCACTCTTTCACTGCTGCCTTAATTTGGGGCAAATTACTTAAATGTTTTTATCCTTGGTTTCCTCAACTGATTTAAATTGAAATAATAATTATGTTTACCTCATAATGTTTGTTGGGACGATTAAAGGAAGAAATATATCTAAAAATGTTTAGCATAAAGTTGACTCTCCATAATCGTTGCCAGTGGAATGATTGGGCTCTGGATTCAGACTGATGAGGTTCATTTATTGGCCCGAACATACACTAACTTGATAACCTGGACAAAGGATCTAACCAATCTGTGCCTTCTTCCTTCTCTCTAAAAAGGGAATAATAACAATGGGCTTCTCTATCAATTTTTTCTTGCAGCTTAACAAATTACCACAAATTTAGCAGCTTAGAAAACACTAATTTCTTAATTCACAATTATTCAGGTCAGATGTTTAGGTAGGCTTGGCTGAGTTTTCTCCTTTTTATCTCACAAAGCTGAAATCCAACTTTTAATCAGGGCCATTTAGGATATTAAAGAAAATGGAGTTTTATAAATGTAAAATATTTTATAAATGGAAAATGATTTAAAAACTAAAAATGGTACTGAATGTAACTTGATCAAATAATCTAAGACTCTTCCCGTATCTAGTTTATTTATAAATATCATTCAATAATTACAGAAATAATAAGAAATACTGTATTTAGTGTTATTTGTTGCGTGAGAAATTAAAAGGTGAATGAACATTTTTTGAGGTAATTTAATGGGAGTGAGGGGTGGGAAACGGAGATAATCAGCTATTGAGAAAAAGTTTTGGAATTCCATATGTGATTATTGTCTTCTTATTCATCATTATTAATCATCATTATCATTGTGTACTCATTACTGGACTAGGTCCTTTTGTGCACCATAACAAGCTACCACTATGAGTTTTACTCCATTTTACAGATCAGAATACTGATACCTGGCCTTTAATTGCCTTGCTTGCATTAAAAGAGTCATAATGGTAAAGATATTATTTCAATTGAGGTATGTACTGTTTTAGAATCCAAACTCTGAGCCAGTAAGAAGAATTCTTGAAAACCATTAAACTTCCCTCAGTCTTGTTTTTGTTTGTTTTGTTGACTCTTTATTCTCTTTTATTTTCAGACAATATTTCCCAAGTTGTTTTCCTTATGGCACTAAATCCCCTTTATCTTAACAGGTATTCTGAAGAAAAGTTTGTCATGTGAAAAAAAGAAAAGTTTGCAAAATACTGGATTAAACATGTTTGGAAACGTTTCTTAAGCACAGGACAATTCAAAGTTTTTAATGCTTTAATACACAGTCTTTCCCAAAATTATTTGACCACGGAACCTCTTTTTCTGCCCAAAACTTATTAACATCCTGGGGAAAGTAAGTCTGCAGAAAATATTTTGGGAAGTTCTGTCTTCAAGTGAAGTATAGACTTGTTTTTGACATTTCAGGCCCATATTTAGACAAGGTATAAAACTGTAGACATCACATACAGTCAGTAAAAGTCTCTTTGCAATTTATGTGAGGTAAAAGTCATAACAGCATTTTGTCCTTTAAAAAAAATAAACCTATTTTCTGTGGTTTTTAAAACATTTCTTATATTCCACTTCTGAAGAAGGTAGGTATGAATTTAGTAAGAGTGACATAAGTCCTATAAATATAAGGTAGAGTGCCTAGAATATTCAAAATTAAAGTCTTTTTGGTACAACATCATTATTGATAAGTGGGAAAAAGAAGTAACTGCACAAGATCTATGCATATGGAACTAAGACTATCCAATTTAACCTGGAAATGGCATTGAACTGGTGACATATTTTACAGGTCATCTACCCGATAATATAGAATGGCATTTACAGGCACAAACTCCAGATATTTGGTCATAGAATATGCATTTTAATGTAATTTTGTGCTTTCCTGGAGGATTTTGTTGTTGTTGTTGTTACGTTTGTTTATTTTTGAGAGAGAGAAAGACAGACAAATAGCTGGCAAGCTGGGGAGGGGCAGAGAGAGAGAGAGACAGAATCCAAAGCAGGCTCCAGGCTCTGAGCTGTCAGCACAGAGCCTGATGCAGGGCTTGAACTTGTGGCCTGGGAGATCATGACCTGAGTCGAAGTCACACACTTACCCCACTGAGCCACCCAGGCATCCCTTTCCTGTAGTTTTTCAAAAAGAATTTAAAATAAAAGATAAAATTTCAGTAACATGCAGTTACTAAAAACTTAACTTCCTAACATACTTATTAAGGGAAGAGTGGGAATAAACCAAGAATAAAATAGGAAAATAAAACTCTTGGCACCCTTCTTTATCTCTCATCACAGAAAAACTGGATTCTGATATATATGTAAATATAGAACATATTTATATATATATAATATATATTTATAATAAAATGTATATATAAATATAAGTATATATAAATATATTTTTAAATATAAGTATATATTTAAAGTTTATTTTATTTATTCTGAGAAAGACCCAGAGAGGGGGAAGGGAAGGTCAGAGAGAGAGAATCCCAAGCTGCCAGCCTGGAGCCCTATGGGGGACTTGATTTCACAAACAGTGAGATCATGACCTTAGCCAAAACTGAGAGATGCTTAACTGCTTGAGACACCCAGGTGCCCCCAATTTTATATTTTTGAGATTTAGTACTATCCTTTAAAAATAAAACCTTAAAACTAAATGTAAATATATCATGTTACAGGTACTTTATGATGGACATGCCACAACATGACTGAAAGCTTACTTTCAAAATCAGATAATAATGATGTGGAAGAAAGTGGGAATTTGTGTAAAACTTCCCTGCAACAGCTCTGGATAATGGTGTCCTATTCTCACATCTGTGGCTTTAAGCTTTAAAGTAGTAAATAAATGATTCTCCCTCTTTCCCTTAGCCAAGTCATGTTTTAAAAAATGTATTTTTTTTTACCCTCCCACCAAACATGAGATCTCAACAAAACTTGCTCTGACATCATTTTTGTTGCTGCTGTTGTTTTGTGTTTGTGGATGGTGCAGTACCTTAACTCCTTCATAGCAACATGCAGTATTACTTTCCCATCAACCTTTCATCCTTGATCTCACTTGCAATTCCACAAGGAAGATAGAACTTGGCATTTAAAGGATTCAGGGAGGCAAAAGGAGATGAAGTTGCCCTGTTACCTCTTTCTGAGTCCATTCTCATTTCCAATCCTTGCTTTCAGGAATGTATCCTACAACTCTCCCCTTCCTGTGGTTTTCTCTTTCTCTACCTCCTTCTCTGGAAGAAGGTAAAAGACTTGTGTTTAATTTTGATACCTGCAACTGCTGGGATCAAATCCATGTACATTAAGCAATCATTCTAAGGTAGAAACAGAGGAGGAAGCACTATTTTACGCCACGGTCTGTATTTTGCAGCTTCGTTCACTGCAAAAACTAGGTCGTTTATATTGGTTTTGGTGGGTAGCAGAGAAATTTGACCCACCTAAGTAACACTTCACGAATCTGTCCTTGCCTTCTATTTTCTTGCACAGTCCCCACACTCTCCCCATTATTTCTCATCTGAAACGTGTCCTGTTTAACGAGATACCAGATATGAAACGTGTCTCCTCCTGTCTCGCCCTAGGCCTTCACCTTTTTTGTCCCTGTGAGTAGATAAGCTCACAACCCTCTCTCCCAGCCCTAGAGCTAACTAAAGTGCAACAGAGCAGCCTAGAGTCTGCCTGCTGGACTAGGTTGTATTTTCTGAGGAGCTGGGCAATTCACTTTACAGGGTTCCATTTCTAACGTAGCTTCGTGCCCCAAGAGTCACTTTTCAAAATTTCTTAACTTCTTTTCCTGGCTATACTGAGAACGGGACTTCAGGGGCATCTTTAACGTGGTTAATTGTAAAGTCAGTGCTGGAACCGAGAGTATCTCGGACCCCAAGGTACTTCCCTTAACTCTACAGTCTCCAGCGTGTGCAGGGAAGGCACAGGCAATGTAGGAACTTTAGAGGTGGTGGCAGGTGCCAGGGTGTGGCTGCAGTTGTGTGTCCCTTTTCTCTTCCAGCAGAAGGAGCCACCTGAGAGAGAGAGAGGGAGAGAGAGAGAGAGAGAGAGAGAGAGAGAGAGAGAGAGAGAGAGAGGAGACAGAGAGAGGGAGAAGAGAGGGAGGAAAGAGGGGAAGACTGGGGGAGGGAATAAGAGGGGAGGCGGGAGGCGGGAGGCGGGTGGGGCGGGCAGGCACCGGGGGAGCGCGGCGGCTGCGAAGCTCGGGCTCACACGCACGCCGCCTCTGTTTGTACACAGTGCGCTCCCGGCCGGAGGCTGGCTCCCCGCTAGCTCACGCTTCATTGTTCTCCCAAGTCAGAAGCCCCGCAGCTGCGGCGGCGAGCGCTGAGCGGGCCGAGCGCACCGTTTGCCCGTCCACCCGCGCGGGTGACCCGGGGCCGCCGCGGGAACCCGCGCCCCGCCCCGCCCCGCCCGCAGCGCCTCAGTCGGGACCCACCCGCAGCGGAGGCTGAGCCCGCCAGCGGCTCTTCGGAGCTCGCCCACCTCTTGGCGCCGGAGCGCAGGCAAAGGGGAAGAGAGGTTCCTCTCTTTGGTCGCCACTCTTTCTCGTCCTCTTCAAGAATTTGTTTAAGGTAGTGCTGCGGGCAGAAGACGTCTTCTTGAATTCTCTGCCAGGGGCGGGGTCTGCCGCTGCCCTGCGGTGCCACCTCAGCGACACTGCCCTCCGTTACGACCCCTGACCAGCCGGGGTCACGTCCGGGAGACAGAATGATGAAGCGCTCGGTGGCCGCCTGGCTCTTGATCGGGCTCAGCCTCAGTGTCCCCCAGTTCTGCAAAGGTGAGGCGGCGGGGCCCGGGCTGCAAGGTGCGGGACGGGCTGAAGTCCCTTGGGAAATGCCGCGCAGGGCGCTGGAGGCGGTCCCCGGGGCGCGCCAGGGGTGGCGAGCGCCGCGGGCGGTACGGAGGCGGCGGCGCGCCCTAGGTGCCTCGGAAAAGTGCTGGCAAAGTCAGAGCGGAGTGCGTGGGGCTGAGCGGGGGAAGAGGGTGCGGAGGGACCGAGGTGAGATCGAGGAAAGACGGGGACTGGGGCAGGCGGGAGGGAACGGCGCTCCGGGGAACCAGAGGCTCCTCGGCTCACTCGGCCAACGGGTCACTGCGCGAACCTCCCTGGGCAATGCCAGTGTTGCCAGCCACGGGCGACGGGCGGGGCTTCCATGGGGGCCCCGGCCGGGAGGCGAGCGTGCGGGCGTCATCTGATTGAAACGGGAAGAAGCTGGGGAGCCGCATGGCGGTCCGCTCCCGGGTGCGGTTCTGCCAAAGTGGGCCCGGGCTGCGCGCTTTGCAAATCCGAACCTGGCCCTGGGAGTTCTGGAGGTGGGTGAGGTGGAGGCGGATCTGACTCCTCAGTCGGGCTTTCTCCTGCCTCCCCACCCCGGACTCGCTGCGTCGGTTATAGAAAAAACCCTGGAACCTACCTCTCGCCTAACCTCAGGGGCTCCGAGCTTGGCTCAGCACTCCCTCCGGGTGCAAGCGTAACTCGTGGTCATGGACAATCTTGCAGTGCGAAACATCCTCGCTCCCCCGCCCAAGAGCAGAAAAGTTGTAAGAGCGGGTCTGGTTGTGCTTTCCATGACTTGTGTGAAATAAATCAGACTGTAAAATGAAATAAAATAAAATAAAGTAAAATAAAATAAAATAAAATAAAATAAAATAAAATAAAATAAAATAAATAATTAGTATTATTACAGGACTCCGAGGAGTCTCCTACTGAGTTGTATAGACGAATTTCAGGTCCTTTGCGAAGGGTGGCTTGTCAATACGAACCCTTGTTCTGGCCGCGCGTCACTGCGCGGGTCGCGGGTCCAGGCTCAAGCTGGCGCTGGAAAAGGGCAGGAGGAGAGGCAGGGGCCCTGGAGAGACCGCTCAAGGGGGTCCTGCTCCCCTTCGGCGCTCACGGGTGGAGAATGCCCCTTCTGAGGGGTCCGAGGGTGATAACAACCCTTAGCAGGCTGCTTCAGGTGGAGAGCTGAGCGCACTACAGGGTTTAAAACGCTGTGCCTCTCAAAAAGCATAGTTGAATTAAAAGCGTTGACTCGAATCCATTTGAAATTAGACACTACACGAGTATTCCACACGCACCATCCATGCATCCATCCATCCATTTGCTTCCCAGAAAAATTGTGGGCTCTCGGGCTACTGTTTGCCCAAGAAGCCTGGTGTTCCTGGAGGCCTTCGGCTGCCCTGCCGGCAGCGATCCGTGGCCGAGCTTTGCCTGGGCCTCCCTCCCTCCCTCCCCCAGAAGGTGGCTATTTTCCCTAGCGTGTGTAGGCGTGCGTGTAGGTGTGTGCCTTGCCAGCGTTTACAAAGTGCCCTTCCAGTTATCAGGCAGAAGCAGCCACTCCACTGAAGGTGAAGGGATGGTAATGGCTTTGTAGTTGCTCAGCCGAGTTCCCAGGCGATAGGGTGAAGGCAGTGCTCCCACCACTGTTATTTTCCTTTCTCTTATTTCCCATCTGGATTCCTTCTGCACTTTCTTCCCTTAGCAGGAAGGCGAAGGGAAGAACCGCAGGCACAGTCGTCTCCTCCTCCCTTCACCGCCTCCGTTCCCACCCCACACACGAAGACACACATTCACCCAGTCACACGCACCTACACCCTGCCACCGCAGCCACCATCTGTCCCCGAGCCGAGGTGGAGAGCGGAGGGGGTGGAGGAGGAGATAACGTGTCTAGCGTGCGTGGCCACGCTCTCCTCGCAGGGTCTGGTTGCAGGAACCCTGGGGTGCGGTGAGTCCCGGCTCGATGCAGCCCGCAGCTCTGCCTTCTAAAGATACCCGCGCCTAGGGCACTGCTTACCGCGCGAGGCAAACCTGCCACGGTGATGTTGCCGGGCCTCTCCTTTCCCGCTCCCAGACAACCATCGGGCAGCGGTGTACTCCATGTTCTTTAGTAGACTGCTCCTTTTTTTTTTTTTTTTTTTTTTTTCAGCCAGCCCATGGTTAGAAGGAAAGAGGGCTTTAAGAGAGAGAAACGGACCATTTTCAATGGGCTCTTTTGGTTGAACTTGCACCTTTCTAATATAGTCCCCCTCAGCCCAGCAGAAGGCAGAGTGCAGCTTGCGTGACAGCTCCAAACAATTAAACTTTGAGTAAACTTATTGAAGCCAGTGTTAACACCGGGAATTTCCCTCACATCCTCCCTCCCCAGACATCGTTTATCTAATGTAGCCTTTTAGAAAGAAATTGGTGTTTCCCTGTGTGGGCTGCAGTTTACATGCATTAATGATTGGGATTTGGTAATTTCTTTTATTAGTAGTTTTTATTTTAAAATTAAACCAATGGATCAGTCAGGGTGAATATTTTATTAACTCTTAAATTATTCATCGCTATGGGTTGCTCTGAAAAATCCAATAACATGCATACAGTTGCAGCAAGCACGTGACATCTTATGCAATCTGTCCCTGTGCCTGCAGTTGGTGCCTGAAGTCTTTAAGCAAATGGCACTGTCTAAAAACGTCTAGACATGTCCTAAATACTATGAATCATTGGCATTTGAATTTCCTTTTTTTTTTATCAATGGTGAATTTTAGTTACTCTACATGAGAATAAATTAGTACCTGAAGAATCTCACTCAAGATAATAACACTATGCTTCTATGATTAGTATAGCAATATTTATACTGAAATTAACAGGTTTTTGTGTTTTGTATTTTGTATTTAAAATGTGTCACACATTAGTGTCTTTGTTTCTCAATTTACATGACCGTAATTTCTGCACTTTAAAAATAAATGCTAAGTCAAATGCCAGCTGTAACACCTAAGGGTAATTTTAAACGGTTGAACTAAAAATAATAATTAAGGGAAGATAAAGTATTCTGCTGTGACAGTTTGACAGTAATGCAAAATATTGGCCATGCCCTGCACTGTCATGATACATCCACTTTTTTTCCCTCTCTGGTACTTAAAAAGCTTTTTGCATTATTCTTGGAATGTTTCCATAGAATTGAGATGTGTTTTGTTTTAAATATGCATATTTTGGGGAACACATTTAGATTTATAATAATAAAAATTAATGGTTAAAATTTGAAGTACTACATTCTTCCTTCTATAGTCTTGAAGTCACAAAGGTCTCCAAAACCGGGCTAATGTATTTCACTTCTGTACTCTTCTCTAAAACTCCCGTGTATTTTTCTCAAATATTTAAAGACTAATGTTGATATAAAACATGTATTCAGGATCTAAGGTATTTTTAGTAAATATTTTCATAAAGTTTCCTTTTATTGCCAGATACATGTGATTTTTCCTTCTCACAAAACTATAGGAACGTAAAGTAAGGGGATAAAATATACATGAGTAAATATAAAATATCTTGGTTACTCAAAATCATTACAAAATAGAAGTTGGGCAGTCCTTAGAGTCTAAATTAGAGTCTTAATTTTATTAAGATAAAACTTTTACTTAGGTACTTTAATTTAAAACTCTTAATTTTTTGAACAGTTTTGAATTGAGATGGACTGTATATCTTATCATTTGTGTACAATTAAAAAAAAAAAAAAACCTGCCTGATCCAAAAGTTTTATAAAGCCTAAGAAAGTAATTCTGGCATTTGTTGTTTACTGAGTACACTTTCAGGTGCAGTAGCTTTGAATATGATACATGATGTAGTAGGTTCATCATATTCTTGCCAAACAAACAAACAAAACCATAAAACAGTGCAGGGTTTAGAACTCAGTTCACGCCACAGTAAATCATAATGAGTAGGTAGTGAGAAATAGATAGCAAATCTTGTAAATATGTAATTAATGGTATGACTTCTCATAGCTAATCAATTTACTTTTTACATAGTGGGGTTTATTTCCTAAGTAGTTTGTACACTGCATTATTATTAAGAAAAGAGTAGAAAACCAAAACCAAGCCATTTCTGTTTTTCAGTTCTCCTCTGGGTTGTAAGGAAGATGCCAGGCATTTTTGTTTGTTTGTTTGTTTGTTTAATCATAGCCCATGTAATGATTATAATAACTTTTGGTTAATCAAAACAATCACGTATTTGTATACAAAAAGTCAAACGGTTACCCATGTGGAGTAGAATAAGTATTGAAATTGTTCTCATGGTTATGTGATAATGCTAGAAATTAAGTACTATAAATACTTAAACTGAGGGCGCCTGGGTGGCGCAGTCGGTTAAGCGTCCGACTTCAGCCAGGTCACGATCTCGCGGTCCGGGAGTTCGAGCCCCGCGTCGGGCTCTGGGCTGACGGCTCGGAGCCTGGAGCCTGTTTCCGATTCTGTGTCTCCCTCTCTCTCTGCCCCTCCCCCATTCATGCTCTGTCTCTCTCTGTCCCAAAAATAAATAAACGTTGAAAAAAAAAAAAATTAAAAAAAAAAAAATACTTAAACTGAATACATTACCACTTAGTTGTCACTGAAAATTCCTCTAAAAAGTCTTTGATTTGAGGAAGTTGTTGAAGGGAAAAGCAGACCAGGATCAACTGTGCCCTTGCCAGCAGGTGTCAGGATAATCAATGGAGATCTTTTAAAGGAAAGATGAAAAAAATAAAATAAGCAAACTAGTGAAGGTGAATCTGCAAATTCATGTAAAGTGACTTTCTGCTGTGTATGAAACTGATGTTATTAGTTTTCATTGTTCCCCTGAAAAAGAGAGGGAGGGTGAGTTGTAAGAACCTACCTCTTTTACCACAGTTTTTTAACTTAGAAACAGAGTTACTCAGCCACTAACAAGTGCATGTCTAGGTTGAACCATTATTTTTCAGGGGTCTCTTGAGTACCATCCAAGGACATGCACATAGAGCTATGAGGTACTTGCAGGAAAACAATTATCACTGAATGGTTTAGCATACTTTTAAGCATAGCCTCCATACCAGCTCTAAGTTTTATAAATAGAAATTCTGTTATTGTGATTTGTGTGGATATATATTCACCTGTATATTTATATACATCTATAGAACTGATAAGACATGGTTAGTTACCTTTTTTTTTTTTTTTTTTTTTTATCATGATGGTAAAGTATATGTTTCCTGGAGCTTGCAAGTGTCTAAATAACAAAAGTCATGTGGCCAAAAGAGACCAAATGACATGATAAAGTTTTGTTATAACCCACTGCAGCCAGTTATTAACCCTTATATGTGTTCCTGTTATGTATCGCTAGCTATTAGTGACTTGATATCATTTATTTATTTTTAATTAATCCTTAAATGATTACATTCCTTACAAATTAGTTCTAGCATCTGCTGATATAGCCTTTCACCTGGTTACGAATCCATCATTACACCATTTCTGCAGGTTCTCTCAGGTTCTTGTACAGCTGATGAGGTGTATCAGCTTGTGTCATGCCAAACTATCTGTCTCCAGTGGTAACCTGTGTCAGTCCTCCTAATATAAAAATTCTCTTCATTTCTCTGCCCCTGCATCTTTCTCCTCTTTTCCTCCTGCCTCCCCAACATTTCCTTGCTGGATAGCAACTGGGGCACAACATCCACTATAAAATTCTGTCTTCATTATTAAGAGGCTTCAAATCACCAAAGCGGTGTGCAGTTTTCAATTTACTTTTTTTGTGTGTGTAAGGGGAAAAACCATCATTGTGGGAAGCCTCTATTACTAAATCCTGAGGTCTAAAACATACATGGAAGTACGTCAGGATCTTAATTATAAACCAACTTTACATTTTATACCTGGATTTGTCCTGCCTGAAACTATCAACTGGGTAATAATTTATATTCATCCTACTTGTAGAGAAGTCTCTTGCCTTGCCTGTAGCACATAGTTGAGAAACTAGGAGAAAACATCAAAAACTCCAGACCACCTAAGATAGAGAATACATGTAGTACTTAGATCATATAGAAAAGTCTCTTGGTTTTTAAGTTCCCAGGCTTTCTATAAACTGGATCCAGAAAATGAAAGGCATATGAGGTGACAGTTCACTCTTAATCAGAACAAAAAACCATGGCAGCTATTAGAAACAGGGCTGAAAAAGTCTCTGCAAAAGCAGTGATATCTTACAGTGTAAAAAAATGAGGGACATTTACCAGGGGGAGGGGCTAAGTATAAAGGCTAAAAGGCATTAGTGTGTGAGAGAACATTCTAATAATTGGTGCCAATGTTGGCTTTGGATCTTATACAAAGACTCACAGCAATATGTTCAATATCTGGGGGTATAAAAGCAGTGAAATGCATGTATTATTGAAGAGATTTTGTCAAAACTATTTAAGCTTAGAAAACCTACTCAATGGTGAAAGAGACAGATATCTGAGGAATTTGCTTGTTTAATATGCTATTTTCCCATCACTCCAGAGAATATGTTATCATATATTTTGTACTGATACTTTTTCACTAAAACAATGAATGAAACTCTTAGGAAACACAAGACTCAATGCTGTACAAAAGAAGTAGACCTCAGAGTGCAGATACGATGTCATGCAATTATTGGGTTATATTTTAGGAGAAAATGTGTCATTATTTTGTTTCAAAATATGCATTCTTATAGTGATACTAACTGCATAGGATTTGTTCAACAAGAGATTTAATAGTGCACGGAGCAGAATGGAGGATTTATGTACAAGAATTTAAGTGAAGGATTTTTCCAAGTGCTAAAGCACTTTTGAAAGTGATTGTTACTATGGTGAAAGAAGGTTGAGTCCATGTCTTAGCTTTTCTTTTTCTCTTTTCTAAAACACGTCTGCATCAAACTGATTGATCTTTTTTTTTTAAAGAACAATTTAATGTAGTATAACAGTCCATACATGGAAAGGCCAGGGTTTTAATCTCATGTTAGATGACATTGTGTTGATTTGAAGCTAACCTCTCAATGAGGTTAGGCCATCACACATTCTTTAAGGTTTATGCTTTGTATTTGATGAAGTTTTTAATTTGGGGAATGCAGAATCATCCTCTTGAGCCTTTTCTTGCTATACTTAGGTCACAATGACCATTCACATTTTACTGATACTAGAGATTATATGAAGACAACCAGAGTAAAATGGGCTCATGACTCTTGAGCAGAAAATAGTGAAAGAGTCAGATGGGAACAGTGGAGAATATTTTTGTTTGAAATAAGTTGACGACTCCCTCCCAGTAATGTCTGCCCTCTACAGGCATTAGTCCTTCATCTGTGCTTATATCTTTCATGCCCTTTTCCCTTCACAGTTTTCTTTCCTAATGCCAGTTAGAACTTTCATTTTACCTTGTTTATTCAACTTTTTTTTTCTTTCACTAGTTTAATTTTGTAAGCACTAACTTTTTTGAGCTATCAGCTATGGACAAGTATCAAGCTAATGACCATTCAAAATGCTTTAGTATTTATACGCCAAATTCTTGTTTCATGTTTTGTGTTTCCTGTAAAGCCAGAATTTACAACGGTGGCAGGCAGGACAAACAACCCAACTAAACAACAACGAAACCTAAAACAAACACTCAATATACATGGAAATGAATGGAGCTATTCCTGCCCCTGCGCATCAGTGTTCTTACGAAGTCCCCAGACATTTGAAACAACACTTTGTCTTTTACAGAAAAACAATGTGTCAAAGTAGTTTCAGAAACTTTAAAAGCTTTGTTTCTTATTTAACCATTTTTTACAATCTGTGTTGTGGAATGAGCATACTTTGAGCTTCTCAGTGCTCCTGCAAGAGCATTGTTAAAAATGTGGTATTAACATAAAGGCAAAATTTAAAGTGTTTTTTATGGCTGTTATGCATCTTCAGTTAGAAGAAAAGTTACCTCTAAGTGATACATTTCTTTGTTAAATACATGGTTCTGACATTTCCAGCTGACATAATTTTGACCCAGGAACAATATTTTTTCAAGTATCAGTTTTTTTTTCTTCTCTTGGGGACTGCCACCAGTCAGTTTTAAGCATCTTGTTAGACAATTTGAAACAGGAATTCATTCTGATATCTTTCTTAAATACAGTTAACAAGTCTAGTATTTATAGGGATCATGCTATATGTTCCACTATTCTAAGTACCACTTTGATTCTTACAAGTCTCTGAGGCACAGGTACTGTTACTATTTACATAAATGGAGATATAGAGGTTAAATAATTTCCCAAGGTCACACAGCTACTAAGTAAATTGTTAGAATTAGAATCCAGGTTAAATCTGGAGCCTGTTCTCTTAACCACTAAAGCGTGCTGTTTCAGTGAGTGACACGTCATGTCTATCATGGAGATAGTTTGTTAAATGATTCTTTTATTTATAAAGCTCACACTTCATATCTATTACTATTTAACTGGTAGATATTTTGGAAATGGTAAATTATATTTCTTCTCTAGACAGTACTTTTGCAGTGTTCTGATTTAAGGTGGTAACATGTCATACCTCTTTTCATATTCAGAAATAAAGTTTAGAGTATGTTCTTTTTGGTCAGAAAGAGTTAATGTGTCTTTCAGAATCATGCATCACCAGGAAGAATAGCAAAGGTGGGGAAAAGAAGAACACTTGGGAAGTAATTCAAACTCATTTTTTTTTTCAGTCTTGCCATTCAATTTTATTGCGCTATGATTTATATATATATATTTTTTGGTTTTCTAGGATTCCATTGTTCCTCTACATTGTTTCATTGTTACTTGATATGATATGTAAGACTACAGTTTCTCTGTAATTTTCAGATACAGAATATAGGACGAAGTGATTTTAAAGGTTAATAAGATTTTTATTTCTGCTAGCTTAATGAAGGTATTTAATTTGCCTTACATCCCATCCTCATTTAATTTTACTTTTCTGTGACCCCATTAACAAATTTTAGCCAAACAGAAGCACCAAGTGGTTTCAAACCATCAGCTAGAAAAATATATTTTCTGGGGCGCCTGGTGGCTCAGTTGGTTAAGTGTTCGACTCTTAATTTTGATTCAGGTCATGATCTCCTGGTTTGTGAGTTAGAGCCCAGCATCAGGCTCTGCACTGACAGCACAGAGATTGTCTCCGTCTCTCTGCCTCTTTCTCTCTCTCTCTCTCTCTCAAAATAAATAAACATTTTTTTAAAGAAAGAAAATGCTATTTTCTGGTTTAGCATTTAACCAAAAGACAATTTATTATTTTTTTAACTAGAATTGGAATAACTTTCAACATTTTACAAAATGATAAAAATTGCACCAATTAGTATGAGATGTCCTTATTAATAACATTGTACAGATGTACAATATTTAATAGTTTAAATAGACCCCCATATATTATATTTATTCTTGTAAAATAATAAAACAATAAAGTTTCTTAAGCATTTCCATCTCCATTCTAGTTACCATGAGCAGAGAAGACATTCTTTTTTTTTTTAAGTTTACTTACTTATTTTGAGAGAGACAGACCCAGCGCAAGTGGGGGAGGGGCAGAGAGAGAGAGAGAGAGAGAGAGAATCCCAAGCAGGCTCTGCACCAGCCATGCAGAACCCAATGCGGGGCTTGAACTCGGGAAACTGGGTGAGCCAAAACCAAGAGTCAGATGCTTAACCAGCTGAACCACACAGGCACCCCAAGAAGCCTTTGTTGAACACAAAAGGAAGCTGAGGTTCAAAAAGTCACATGATCTGTAATTCAAGCAATCAGTGACAGAGTTTGAACTTGACTGTACATATTCTGGGTCCAACATACTTTTCTCTCTCTTTTTTTTTTTCCCTCAGTTGTTGGATTCACAAGATGAGAAGGAGGAGTTGTTAAACTATTGCTTTTTCAAAGACTGTTAGAACCTGTTTCTCATTCCAACAAACACTTTCTTTCCATTAGCCTATAATACCCCCTGTTTCTCTAAGGGAGCCTGTTACCAACCATCATGACATCCTGAACTTCTCAATGGCTTCAGAATCTTCTTTCTTCTCTAACATTTGTCCCCTTAAAATCTTTCATGCATGAACTTGTGACCCTTTTAACATTCTGGTATTAAACTTCCTGGAAGTTCCCAACACTAATGATTCCCATCTCCATGTTTAGTTACCTACTGGCAATGCTGTTCAATGGATTTTCTCATCACATGATTGGCTCAGCTAACCGTACTTTAAATTTCTCAGACTTTATCTCACCAGAATTATCTGTCTTTCTACTTTTCTTTGTCCTTTACTCCCACAAACTCACTTTTGTCACCACTCTAATTTTTAGTCTTACTTATCTCTCTTCTTTCCCAGCCTGGTCTCTGTGGTTTTCCATTTTAAGAGGTATTCAACCATTTATGAATTTCTCAGGCCAGGTGCTTTTATCAGTTTTGCTTCATTAAGTCTCAAACTAAGATAGTTTCCAAAGTCTCATTCACATCTTTGCAACTAAGAAAATTGGAGTGCTATCAGAAGGTATTGGACCCGCTGGAAATCCTGATGTAGCTGAAAAGTCAAGTTCCAGAAATCCTGATGTAGCTGAAAAGTCGAGTTCCAGAAATCCTGATGTAGCTGAAAAGTTGAGTTCCACATCTTGAAGGGAATGAACAAGAAAGATAGAAAGTGATATTATGGGAAATATCATGGGCACTGCCAAAATCATATGGGAATTGCAATTTATTGATAATTATAAATTTGGGAACATCATCATAGGGGTTATGGCTGAGCGAGGATAGAAGACAAGATCCTTAGAATAAAAGAGTCAAGGCATGTTGTAAAAAAAATTTATGTGGGTATTGAAATCCCGAAAAGTTACACAAGAAAAAAATGTTGGAGAGAATGACAGTGAACCAGGAACAGAAATTTTCGAGGAATGAGGGGATATAGTGCAGCGATCAGGAGATAACTATAATAATAAGGGTATAGTGTTGGGAAATAGTTATCTGTTACATGAAATTAAACCCAGGTGGGGGTTTTGTTTGTTTGTTTTTGTTTTTTGTTTGTTATTTGAAAGGAAGGAGAAAGCATGTTCAGTAAGTTGCTTTGAAGAGTGGGAAAGAGTAATGCTGCATCTGAGGTCTAGAATCTTTGGGAGAGAAAACAGTATCCAATTAAGAGCGCTGTGGGTAAACAGTGACTCAGGGGAGAGTGGATTTCTCCTAGACCAGGAAGACAGATATAATGGCCTAGTCCCAGGCATCATGCTTTTTGACAGTCTTCATCCTACAGCTTTTGACGTGTTGTGCTCAAAGCATTGCTTTTAAGCACATACAATATGTTTTCATATGCAACAGCTCTTTTAAACCTCACGACCATCTTGGGGGTTATTATTAACCTTATGGGCCGATGAGGATATAAATGAGCATAGGGTAAGTGGTCAGCACTCAGACTTACAAACCCAAGTCCAGGATTTACTTCACTATAGCACAATTACAGAGAAAAACCCAGATCCAGGGAAGGATCCTTTTTAAATTCAAGGCACATCTGGGAGATAGGAAGATTTCTGCAGTTGTGTCGTGACCTACTTTGTCCTATCCAGATGGGCCTCTATGTGTTTTGAGGTTTGCATAGTTTAGGTTACTGGGAATGTCTATGTCTGCTTGCTGGTCTTAATCCTTGCCCACCTTGGATCATTTGTCCAAATGGTTTTTCCTGGAAAACAACATTATTACTTGGAGAATATTTATTTTTTTCTTTTCAGCATACTCAAAATTGTGCAACCTTGCACACAAAGAATTCTTTTTCCTCAAATTTACATGTTTCAAATATTTGTAAACCATAATGTTTCTTCTTTAGTTCCTGACATGCTAAAGTTGTACATATTTCTTCCTTTAATCTGTCCTTGTAAGCCATTCCTTTCATCATTTTAGCTGTTTCATTTGGAATCTCTCCAAGTAGCCTACGTATTTATTCAACAGGCTTGCCAAAAAACCAACAGAGAATTCCAGGGATGCGCCTTCCTTAAATAATGCCACACGCTCTAGTCTGTCCTTTCAAATTTTGCAAATACATTCTTAATTTTCATCTCTTGTTTTGCTGTTTTTTCTATCAGACCACTTTTTTCCAAATAATATTTATCTGTGCCATTATTTTTTTTCATAATTTTGTTTTTCTTTTGCCTTCACTGGAGTTTTCCTTTTTTTTTTCATTTTGAATTTAGTATAACATTTATTACTATTATATGACGTATTCTCTGACCATAGAATCACAAAATAACCTAACTTCATTTCCTGCAAATTATATTATTAGGCTATCTACTGGTATTTTTATATCATACACACACAGACACACACACATATATATATATATATATATATATATATATATATATATAATCTGCTAAATTATATGCAACAAATCCTACCCTTAGTTTTCTTTTTTGCATATGTATTTCCTTTTGGGTCTTTAAAGCATTCATTATCTTGTTGAAACTACCATCTAACTCTATTTCTGTAGTTTTTCTATTTCTGCATTTATTTCTGTCTCCTTCTAAATGTTGCCATTTTCTTCTCCCACTTCATTGCTCAGCTTAAACTGAACAATCTCACAGAATCTCTCTGATAACCTTATCCAAGTTACCAATGCTCCAACATGTACACATATACCCCTGTCATTATTCTTTGTCACTGTTTTTTTGAATTACGGCATTTTTAAAAATCACAGCTATAAAATCGCTTAATAACTTATTTATTTCATTTCTTGTTCCGAATGTATTGTAAACTCTACGTAGGCAGAAAAAGCATATGTTTTGTTCCCTAATGTGTATATCCAGCTCCAACCATGGTGCCTTATATGTACTAGGCACTTCCTGTTTGTTGGCTAAATTTGCCCCTGCAGGGATGAATGAAAAACATGAATTAAAAACAACTGTGTTGGTGTATAAATCTTTCCCTGGTTTAAAAAAAATGTGTTCCTTTGATAGACCCATTAGCTCATTTAATAAATTCTTATCTGCTTGAAGCACTGATGCATTGACCTGTAATTTATGGCACAAGTGATACACTTTTAGAAGGCAATAAATACTTTAGTAGTGGCAAACTCTAAGAGCAGACTAAATAAATGACCTACTTGTTTCCATAGCTGTCTAATTTATAAACACTTTAAAAGCAAGATTTGGGTTTTACCTGAAATTATCAAATTGCAATAAAATAGTTGTAATTGTATATGGAAGATAGACAGTAAGCTCTAGTTTGTCATTTTATTATCAAGGGTTGACCAGAAAACTATGTGCAACAAAATCAAAGCACTTGGTGGTGGTTTAAATTGTCAGGTGGAGGAGTTGCAGGTAGCCCTTTGATCTACTAATTGTCCCAGTGCCTGGGGGATGACTCCCATAAGCTCCACCAGCAATAACTTTCCTTCAACCATAACTTCTTTCCCTCCTCCTGCCATGCAGTCACACCTGCTACACCCAGATGTACTTGGCAGAGGGGAAAAGACAGCCCAGGAAGCTGTGTCTGCCCAGGAGCCCAAAGCTCTATTTAGAGTTTTTTTGTATGTAATGACAATCTTGATGTCACAGCTAACTGCTGTTTATTCCCCTTTGGGCAAGTATACTTCTCCTTTCTTAAAAGCCTCAGTGGTTCTAAAACTATTTGTGTGCTTGTGACCTCAATAATTGTGTGATTTCCACTGCTAGTCTGAAAGCTCTGAAAACACGTCTTTCTGAAAAAGGTATATGGCAAAGGATTGTATGCAGTCACTTATAAAATCTAAGGCTTTGCTCCTTTTTATGTGATAAGAAAACATTTGGCAGTTTTTTTGAGGGGCAATTAATTCCTCATACTTACTCTAAAGTTTTAATTATTTTTGAACTGATAAGTATACATTCATTGAAGAAAAGCTATATTTGTGTCATTTGGTGTCTATATTTAGAGACATTTCAATGAATAAATACCTCAAAGTAATATTTTTAACCATAAAATTGATCATGACATGTAGTCTTATGATTTATTTATTCCACAACTTTTTATTGAGCAGAGATAGATGCCAGGAACTGTTTTGGGTGATAGAACTACAAGAATGAACAAAACAGGCGGCAAACCTTGCTCAGATACAGGTTAAATTCAATGAGTTAAATGGATGGGATTAGAGAATAAACAAAGGAAATTGTGTAGCAGGTTAAAAGAAGGGGGTCGGGATTTCAGGGGTAGATCTCACTTTTATGTAGGGTGCTCATGTCAAGCCTCACTTTTCACCCCAAACATTAAGGAAGTGAGGTATATATTAAAAGCATGTTTCATTTGTCTCTGTGTTTATTATGTTTGTTATGTAACAGCTAAACTTATTTTGTAAAATATATCCATATTTTCCTTTATGATTTCTGCTTTTGGCAGAAATTTAAGTGTGTAAGAATTGCTCTTTGCTTTTTCTACCAGATGATTAGCTATGTGTCCCAACACAACTTACCAAAACTTAGAAAATGAAGCACTCATCATACACTAAATTCTATGATGTATTTGCATCAGTTCAGACACTTACTGGGCTGCTTCTTTATTAGTGGGACAGTATTTTTAATTATTAAATTACTTATGAATTATGGATTTTAGTTATTAATCATTGCATGTCATTAGAAATACAGCAAAATATGGTTTCTAATATTTTACTTGGGATGTTTACATCTGTTTTTATCAATGACATTTTGAGCGATGTTTATCAAGCTTGGTACTAGGGAAATGCTATACTTGTAGAATTATTTAGAAAGCTTCTCTTCTTTGGAGTACTTTAAGAGTTTTTCTGTTTCTTAAAGTTTTGGAATAACTCACCTAGTAAGCAATCTTATCTGTTTGTTGGGTACTTTGTGAATACTATTTCTAGGGTCTTCCATAATGAATGGAGCACTTGTTATTCCTTTTCCATTTTTGATAATTTATCATTTCTATTAAAATTATTCTGATACAATAGTATAATTTAAGAATATTTTCTAATTTATTAGCACATATTATATATAGCATTAAAATATGAAGAGTTATATAAAATAAAACATTACATATATATACATATACATTATATGTGTGTATATATATATATATATATAATGTGTGTGTGTGTGTGTGTGTGTGATATCTACAAAGTATAAAAAATAAACATTAAAAAGATAAAGGTTTCAGGCTCAGGAATCAGGATTTTCAACTTCAACAGTTGACTAACCTTGGTTTTCAAAAAATAAATAAAATGGGGATAGAAAAAAATAAAATAAAATGGGGATGATAATAGAATCTTACCCCGAGAGTTAATGTCAGGATTTAATACAGGTTAAGTGCTTAGAACAATGTCTTTGGCCAGGATGGAGATGATAGGGAGGAGGAAAAGGAGGACTAGTATTTCCAGTTTTGTAGGCACAGTGCTTGGCTCAAATTATGACAAAAAGTAATTGATAAATGAATTGAGTGTCAATCATCTTTTTCATTTATTATTTTAGTTTTTATTTTTATCAAGAAGACTTCAGTCTTTTAACTGAGATATAATTTGCAGGTGTACTAATATAATGTGATAAGAGAATGGAATCAGATAGACTGGGAGTTGGATCCTGGATAAACTCTTGACTAATTCTGAAGCCTTTTTCATACCTAGGTTTACATACCTAACCTGTTTCCTCCTCTGTAGGGTATGGATAAAGCAAGAACAATCTAATACGGTCATTGTAATGATTAAAAGATACAACCCATGTAATATGCTTATAGATACTGGCAATATAAACTTTCAATAAATATTAGGTATTTTTTATTTTCTTAGTTGTGGTTCTGGCTATTGCTATAAAGGGGTCAGTTACCCTGGATACCCTGGGATACCAAAGGAGAATGGGATACCGAAGGAGGGGATGGGAACCTGGATTGATCTGAAAAAATGGCCAATCAACAGAGCTTGGCAATTTTTCAATTTCTGTTATGATTCTGATTTTAAATTATTGTGTTTTGGGGCATTTGACTATCTTAGTCTGTTAGGGCTAAATACCATAGACTGGGTGGATTATAAAATACAAATTTTTTCTCACAGTACTGGAGGCTAGAAAATCCAAAAGCAGTGTGCTGGCAAATTCAGTGTCTGGTGAGAGCCTGCTTCCTGGGTCATGGGCAGCCATCTTTCACTGTGTCCTTATATGGTTGACAGAGTGAAGGGGCACTCTGAGACTTATTTTCAATGAAGGCACTAATGTTATTCATGTGGCCTCTACCCTCATGACGCAATCACCTCCCAAAGGCCCAACCTCCAAATACAATCACATTGCGGATTAGGTTTCAAAGTATGGATTTGGGGGAGGGGGACATAAATAGTGTACAGTATCATCTGTAATAGAATATCCTTCAGTTTCACCTACCCCACTAGGAAGTCTTTGCTTCCTTTATATTCTTCCCACCTAGTGGCACTGACTCTCTACTCTGAATATAGACTGTAAGTTGTGTCCTGATTTATAACCTATAATAGAAACTTCTAAAACATTTTAGGTTGTTTTTACTTCACATTTGGCTTTATAGATCTCAACTGTAAATATGGTATATAAGGCAGTTGACAGCTTGGAAGTTTTTTGTAATTTGCTTATTGACGACTCATGGTCTCTGTGGTCAGTACTTAGTATTCAGAAAACTCTTCACTGCGTCTTGCCTTTCAGCAGTTCAAGTTTATTTTAATATTGTATGTCAAAAAAATGGATAAAAATTAAGTTTATGTTGGCCCAAAGGTTTTAAAATAAAAGAATTCCATTTGCATTTTAAAGAATTGAATTTTACTACTTCCTCACTTCTGGAGGGAGGTGGCGAAGAAGACTTTCCTTTAAGACATTTAGGTTAAATATAAGGTTTACAGGGACACCTGGGTGGCTCAGTCAGTTAGGTGTCAGACTTCAGCTCAGGTCATGATCTCACAGTTTGTGGGTTCAAGCCCCACGTCGGGCTCTGTGCTGACAGCTCAGAGCCTGGATCCTGCTTCGGATTCTGTGTCTCCTTCTCTCTCTGTTCCTCCCCTGCTCATGCTCTGTCTCTCTCTCTCTCTCTCAAAATAAATAAAGATTAAAAAAAATTTTTTTAAATATAAGGTACAGATACACAAATATGTTTTATGGATTAGTGTAGAACTAATATGGCTTCCTATAGAATGAATCAGGTGGTTCAGATGAATTTAGAAATAGACATTAATGATTTAGGATAGAAGATTGCCAGGTCTGTTTGTACCTATTTTCAAAGTAACAACGTTTATAACTAAAATCATCAGATTGCCAGAGCAAGCAGGATTCCACATGAAATTTACATGGTTAAAAGTGTTGAAATTTATTGGGCAAACACAGTAAGGATTATTTCCAAATCAAGTTACAATTTAAAACACTTTTGGGGGGTATTGTATGCATGTCTTCACAAAAGAACAATTATAATGTGCAGATTCAGGATAAGGTCAGGTCATTAGCAATCTTGATTGCATCTACCAAGTCCCTTTTGCTGTATGATCTAGCATGTTGAATAGGCAAAACACCAAAGGGTGAAGGTCATGGAACTAGAATCCTCCTATTGGTTACATACACAATCTCGTGTAGACATATGTTTGTACAATTCTTCATCTGTAGTAGCAGTGTGGACTAGTTTGGTATCAAAAGACAGTCCTGGCTCTAACAAGTACTTGCCTTATGACTGTCAGCAAACTCCAATCTCTAAGCCCTAGTTTCCTTATGATCAAAATGAAAGTGAAGCAATATACAAGGAATGATTTTGGAACCTGAAAACTGTCATATAAATCATCTGTTTTGGTGGTAGCCAAATTCTTGCTTTGTTTTCTATACCTTTATAAAATCAGCTAGTGTTGATGTCCCCCTCATTTGTTTTTGTGTGTTTTACTGAACATATCCAGATGTTATGAAGACTTTTGATTATACCTGTATGGAAAAGGAACATAAATAAGCACACAAAGAAATGATGACATATCTGACTTTTAAGCAGGCCCTGCATTGTGAGAACTTAATTGGTGGTGATGAGACACTGGACAGCTCTTACATGTTAACATGGGCACATTCATATCTGATGTCCCCAGATGTCTGTGATTTCACCTGCTCTTTTCAAACCTAAGCTGACACCTAGCATGGCTGGCTTAGAAAATTCTTTTTTATTCATGCAAATGTAGAAAGTTAAAAGTTAAATCATTTTCTCACCCTGCTGAGAAAATTGCCACCTCTAAAGGAATCAGGGTCATCTTCTCTCCTGCTGTGTTCCTACAACTCAAATTTCAGCTTCTTCTTCGCCCACTGCCAGTCCACAAAAATGAAATTAATACAAATGTCCTTAAATATAGTAGCAGTGATACTATTTAAAATATTTTAGCTAGTTTTATAAAATTAATTCTAGAGAATCATGCTTTGTTTTGTTTCTAAAAAAATCAGTTTCAAAATTATATATGAGTCATAACTTATTTTTGAATTAAAAATGCCTTGATAATACCTCGCAATATAAGAATTAGCTTAGATTCTAACACCAAAATGCAATTGTGTTATTGAGATTTCTCCCCATGGTAACTGCAAACGTATGTGTAAATATAAATTTATAATACTTTATTATAATAATAAAGACAATATGTAAGTAAATTAGAAAAATAAATATCTAAATTAAATGACATCTTTAGTTAGTAACAGATTTCATATAGTGATTGCTTTAAAATGAAATGTATTTGAAAGTCAAATTTAGAACTAAAACAAAAATATAGGCAGAATTACTGATAAAAAAATGTCTGTTCTTAGGGAAGTGGCATAGATCAATGTGAAGTAACATTTCTTAATTCTTTCCAAAGGGGTACTTTATTTTGCTTTGTCTTCCTCATAATTGAAAAGTACTTTGAAATATAGAAAATGGTATTATTGGTACTAGCTGCATAGTAAACCAATCTAGAATTGGATGTTTCAGGTTGCTGATTTAACTTTAATTGGGAATATGTTATAAATTAAGTCAATTGACTTTGGGATAATAAGAGGCATGAAGAACTCTTCCAGGATTAATTGTTTGTGAAGGCAATTACTATGAGCAAAGCCTAGAATCTAAGCCCAAGCAATTGGAGCGTATAAACTTTAACAGTGAATTCTGGGGCTCATTTACGTTGGTATGTCAGTCTGAAAGTAAGCATTTTCATATGTAACTGCATTATAGAAAACTTAGTGTTTAGGTCATTGGGCAATACAAGAAATGTAAACCATTACTCCACAGCATTCAACAGTACAAAATTATACTTAGGCAATTGGAAGCTGGGTCAAACCATTTTTTTTTTTTTTAATTCAAGAAATTGTAGGAATACACTGAGTCTTTTGAGTTCAACAATTTAGAGCTTATTCAGATGGTTCATTGGTTCCTTGACTCCTACAAAAGGAAATTAAAGCAAAATGAATTGATGAATAATTTGGTCGCACTCCAGTAACCTAAACACTTTCTTTTTCTTTTCTTTTTCTTTCTTTCTTCCTTTTTCTTTCTTTCTCTCTCTCTCTTTCTTTCTCTTTCTTCTTTTTTTTTTTAAGTAATGGCAAATGTATATAGTAAAGCAAAAAGATATTATTGTTATGTGCTTCTAAAGCTGAAAATCCACAAATTAAGGTGGAAACTGCTTCAGGAGACCTATTAATACATATTTATAATTAAAACTTGGTTCCTTTAGCATCATTGCTCATTTGGGAAGTTGGTTTATATGTATTCTACATTAAGTTCATTTGTTAGGATTCTGTATAAGCTTGTTATTATAGGATGTTACTCACACTGGAGCTGTGAGACAGCACACAGGCATTTGTGTAACCAGAGTATTCATGACTTTCAATTTGGGTTATTAGACTATTATGTTGGAATGGTCAATATTGCTTCTTTTGGTTTCTGCAAATCGTTGATATATCACAATGACAAAATGGTACTAGAAATTTTTAGAGACGTTATTGAAATGCAAAATAATGCACACAATCTTAAGTGTTTATGTAGTTCAATGAGTTTTCAAAATTGTGTGTACCTACGTAATCATTACCTAAAACAAGATATAGAACATTTCCATAATCCTAGAATATTCTTCCATGAAGTTTCAAGTCAAATCCCATCCTTACCCCTCCTCTCTCCAACATCTGTGTTTTTGATTTCTATCATTATAGATTAATTTTGTCTGTTGTTGCACTTTATACCATTGTTATGGTAGTGTGTGTGTGTGTGTATGTGTGTGTGTGTGTGTGTGTGTGTGTGTGTTTGGTGCTTATCTTTGTTATTGCACATATCATGAGTGCATTTCTTTTTATTCCTGAATAGTATTTCATAGAAATATACCACAATTTGTTTATCTGCCCTTTAGTTGATGAGAAATTGGATTCTTTCTGGTTTTTAGCTTTCATAATGAATAAAGGTAATTTGAACACTCTTACAAATTTTTTTTCTAAATAGCTATAATTTTATTTCTCTTGGATAAAATACCTAGGAATGAAATTTCTGGGTCATAGGTAGATACATGTTAACTTGAAAAACTACTCAACAGATCTCCAAAGGGATTGAATACTTTTGTTCTCACAACAGTTATGTATGAGGGTTCTGGTTGTTCCATATCCTCAAATTCTGTCGCTATTAGTCTTTTGATTGTAGCTATTATAGTTGAAATGAAATGGTATTTCACTGTATTTTTATCTAATGTTTTCAATGATTAAGGGTATTGAGGACACTATCATGAGTTTATTGACCATTTATATTTCTTCTTTTGTGATGTGTCCAATCTTTTACAAGTATTCTTTTTTGTTGTTGTTTGGGGATTTTAAGGTTAATTTGTAGGGGTTCTATATATATCCTGGATATGTGTACTTTGCCAGTTGTGTGTTGCAAATATATTTCCTATTCTGTGGCTTGATATTCAGGGTTTGTTTTTTTAAGTTTATTTGTATGTGTGGGGGGGGCAGGGTAGGCAGATAAAGAGGGAGAGAGAGAGAATCCCATGCAGGCTCCACACTATCAGTGCAGAACCCCATGCTGTGCTTTAACTCACGAACCACGAGATCATCACCTAAGCAGAAGTAAGCCGCTTAACCAACTGAGCCACCCAGGTGCCCCTTTGTATTCAGTTTCTTAACGATGTCTTTCCATGGAGTACTTCCTAATTTTAATGATATGTATTTTACTGGTATTTTTCTTTTAGAGGGATTTTCATGTCCTAAAAGTCTTTGCCTAACCCAATGTCATAAATATATTGTCTTAGTTTTTCTTCTAGAAATCTTGTATCACTGGTTTTTACATTTGAGTTTATGATCCTTTCTGAATTATTTTTTGTAATTATCATTAAGTACAACTTGAGGTTTATTTTTTCTGTAGGGAGATTCATTTATTTCATTTGTTGGGAATACTGCTTTCACCTTTGAAATTTTGATATATCTTGTTTGCTTTAGTTTATCTATTCTATGTCTTTAATCTGTTTCTCTGTCTTTACACCAATACCATAGTGTTGATTAATTTATCTTTATACTAAAATTTGAATTTAGGTAATATAATTCTTCAAAATGTATTCTCTTTGGTATCTTTCATATTTTTGCATAGATTTTAGAATTAATTTGTCAATTACTTCAAAAAATCTTGTAGGGATTTTGATTAAAATTGCATTAAATTTATAGATAATTTTGATGGGAAAGGCCATATTAACAGTATTTTATCTTCCAATTAAGATCTTATATTTGTTCATTTATATATCTGTATAAATCCATATTTAACAGTAGTACCAATTCCATTTGTAGGGTTTTATAAAATATAAAACATTTTCACATTATTTCATTACTCATGCTTTATTTTATTTTCAACAGAAATTAAATATAGAGTGGAGACCATTCAGCACCTTAGCATGCTTCACAGTGCTTACAAAAGTACTTTGCACTTAAGATATACTTGATAGACAGGTTCCCAGGAAACCATTTTATTAATATTTTTATACCATGACAGTACTGTTAGAAAAAAAAATCAACACTTCAAATAAAATGAAGTTTTTTAAACTAAAATAAATATATAATTTTGCAAGTTTCCAGAAAAATAATCTGAGAGTCATAACATCAGGTCTATTAAAAGCTAAAATAACAAGACCTTGAAAATATTGGGAAGTGCTTAATGGAATCAGTTTAGAATACCTACAAATCACTTTACTCTCTGAGAAATGAAGAGTGCACTTTAGCTACCTTGGATAGATAAGTGCCTCTTCTATTTATAAAGATATCGCTAGTTATAGTTATTCCTAGCTTTTTACAGAACAGTCGGGTTCATAAGGCAGGAAGACATTATACAGAGGCTTAATCCGCTTTAGAAGCTTAAAGTGTGTGTGTGTGTGTGTGTGTGTGTGTGTGTGTGTGGTCATGACCTTGTCCCAGAAGGGCGTTATTACCAGAAAGCTTTTGCTCTGACTGAAGTTCACCTTGGTTCACACCTGAACCAAATCCAAACTAATGAAATTTTCTTTTAAACAGGTTAAGCAAAACCATCAATTGTCTATCTTTTCTACTCGTTTTGTGGAATTGATTCAGGAAAGTGGACCTAAGCTATACTGAGAGGAAACATACATGCTTTTGAGCTACTCATTGCTGGCACCTTTCCAGCACATTAAGAAATATTTAACATGTTAATGTGGTGCATAGAACATTTTAGGATTAAAAAGAAAGTATTCCTAGAGGAATTTTGCCTATAGGTCACTCCCCAAGTAAGTTTTTTCAATGTTTTATATAATAATTAAACACTAGATTGGGTTATTGGAAAAGAAATTGCATTCTTCTTAAGAGGCCATTATTAGCAGTATATTTATATTCACTGTCTCCTCCCATGATTTATATATGTCACATATGATTACAATAAAATGAAATAAAAATCTTCTAAAGGGCCATTTTTTTGCCATGCCAATCTGTGATAAGATTTCTTAAATCTGTACCAAGTTCTACTTTGAAATTTACTTAGATCTCTTTTCCTTTCAGTATTTACTCAGGTTCTCATTTAGATAATTACTATTCTGGAGGTTATAACCTAGGCAAGTGATGGCATTACTTACTCCTTTCTTACTAATCTAATAGGAGATGACTGATAAAGGGCATTCAATTAATCTACTTACTTTATATTGAGATGTTTTTGGGCCATGAATTTATTCCCAGGTTTCAAACACCTTGGCCTTTAATTTGTCAAACTTCAGTCTTTAAGTAAATTAGCTGGGTTCTGAACTGAATTAATTGAATCCAGGGAAGGCTGTACAAATAGTTGTTCCTATACTTTCTCACAAATTTCTGTAAGGTCCAAACTGTTGGAAAGTAATTGGATTTTGAATTACTTGGTTACCCGTGCAACACCTGTCCTTTGGCCTCATACAAGCTCTCTTTTTTTTCCCTCCACTAACCCTCTTCTTATCTTTTCTACTTCTCTATTCAGCTTATATCATTTTGCCCTTTACATTAACTGCTCTCTTCTGAATCTTTACCCCCCCTCCCTGATCTATTGGCCTTGAGCTGCTCCCACTTGCTAGTCATTTAGGCTTACATGACAGTAATAGTTCCAAGTTCTAGAAACATGAGTTGGTCAGTGCACTGAGAATATGTTCATCTCCTAGGTGCCAACTACCAGGGATATATAATTTGGAAGTTTATTATATGAGAATATGAATTTTAAATTCCATATTGGTAATTATAATCACTGAAGTTGCAAAAAGACACATGAAACTGCTGGTCAACTTATTCACCCTTTGTTGATCATGGAAGTAAAAGGAGTTAGTTGAACAACTTGAATGTCTAGTGGCTGGAGGCTCAAATGGTCTGCTGACCACAACAGGGACACACTTGTTTTATTTTTTTTATTTTTTTATTTTTTTTTTTTTAATTTTTTTTTTCAACGTTTATTTATTTTTGGGACAGAGAGAGACAGAGCATGAACGGGGGAGGGGCAGAGAGAGAGGGAGACACAGAATCGGAAACAGGCTCCAGGCTCTGAGCCATCAGCCCAGAGCCTGACGCGGGGCTCGAACTCACGGACCGCGAGATCGTGACCTGGCTGAAGTCGGACGCTCAACCGACTGCGCCACCCAGGCGCCCCGGGACACACTTGTTTTATAGCCTGAGTTAGAGCGTCCATTTTTCTGCTCAGTGGTCAGTGCTTGGATGGGCAGTGCGAGCTTAGCCCCACCTCTTGGTTTTGTGTGTTTAAACTGCTGAATAACCTCTTTCCCCCCACCTTGTTTATCTACCAAAGCATGTCTGACTAACATATTCTTTTTCTGGATATGGCAATAAGTTCCCTTAATTCCAAGTCAACTCTTGCTGAAAAGTCAACTCCTGAAAACTCAGTTTTTTCTAGCTGTTAGGATTTTATCATTTACTCATCAACTGACAATTTTATTTTTCAGATTTCCAAGTTCTTACAGGATTCCCAATGTGTTTAAAATTGCAATCTCAGGATGCATGAACCATGTAACTAGAGGGCCATAATGTTGGAATTTAAGTATTGGTTTTGGTTTTTATTTCAGAAACAAAATTTCGTATTTTAGAAATGCAATTTATACTTTTACATTTAATGATGACAATGAGTAATAATAAATCATTTATCTAATTATAAACTTATCTGATCAAATTTTGGGCAAAAGTTGGCGACTAAAGAGGACATTTACTGTGTTGAGAATAGCTGCTTTGCACATTTTATGATAATGTTATAAAGGTGTATGGGCCTGATAATGTTTTAATCAATCAAATGGTTGATTAAAAATTTTTTCTTCATATTTAAGTTATCTGAAACTGAAACTACAAAATATAAAATGTAAATGTTAATTTGTATGGGGCAGAACAGCAATAATATTAAAATAGCATCTTTTAATTAATAGAGCCAAATCCTGTACCTACATGAGTGTTGTCCTTCACGATAATTGCCCAAGCAAGTTTATTCCTTTTTTCCAAATGATAGCATGATTGTTAAGATACCTTAAAACTCCTTTAGGAACTGTTAACACCACAGGATAAAAATGAGTGCCATCTTGTTTTATTCCAGAGTTAACATCCATCCCAAATATGTTTATTCAGGTTCATTTTTAACTAGTTTATTAGGCTTGATACTGAGTGATATTTTACTTCTTCTAAAAATTATATAAAGCCTTAAATGACCAAAACTACCATGATTTAAGTTCTTCAATATATTATAACATGATATGTGAAAGCAATTTCAAAAGGGAACGTCTTGTTCTCTCAGAGCAATTTCTCTATCCCTGATCACATCACATTGTTGTAGATATTCCTAATTATTAGCAACACTTTTCTGTGGTTTTATGGCTTACATATGATTTGAAAACACTGCCCCACACCGGGTCTCAGAAGAGAAGGTACATTAAATAGTTAGAGAAGACCGGGTGTGTTTCCAGAATGCAATTTCCATTTGTAATGTGTGCACTGGAATTGTCCTCTAAACTCCAAAATTATGAGGTTCCAGGGTATACTAGAGCTAATTATTGCTTGTGCAGGATGTTCCTTGGCTGTGTGGAGGATTCTTGTGGTTAGTCTGGGTTTTCTATGTGAATCCTGCTTCCTCATGGCTACCACCGCTGATTCCGCAGCTCTGGAGAGAAAGAAATGGGCCAACACTCTACCAATGTTTCTATTGACTCTTTGCTTCCATTTTATTCACAGAAAGATAAGAACCTGGGAGTTTGGGATGGAGTAGGTGGAGGCTACAACTAAAAGTAGAACCAGACATCAGAAAGATTGTTCTATCAAGGCCTGAAAAGCCAAACATGATATTTATTAGAGTCAACCCCTGAATCAATGATATAATGACTAGAAGAAAATGATCATGATGCTTGGTTAGATCTAAGATTGCATAAGAGAGGAAATGATATCACTATATTTATCTAATGTGGTAGGAAGAAAATAGTCACCCGAAGATGTCCAGGTCCTAATTCCTTGAATCTGTGAAAAAGAAACTTGGCAAATGTGATTAAGTTAAGGATCTTGAGATGGGGAGATTATCCTAGATTATCCAGTGGACTCAAGGTAGTCACAGCATCCGTAAAGAGCATGAGGGAGGCAGGAAGTTCTGAGAAGGATAGGTGATGACTGAGGCAGAGTCAGAGTGATGATTGTGAAAAAGATTCAATTGGACATTACTGGCTTTGAAGATGGAAGGGACAGCATGAGTCAAGGAATGTGGAATGTGGGCACCTGTAGCAGCTGGGAAAGGCAAGATAACAGATTCTCCCCTAGAACCTTCAGAAGGGATGTAGTCTTGGTGACACCTTGATTTTAGTCCATGAGGCCCATGCATATTTCTGTCTTCCAGACTGTAAGGTGATACATTTATGTACTGAGTCTCAAGTCATTTAATTTGTGGTGATTTGTTACAGCGGCAGGAGGAAGCTAATACATTGATGCAAGATCATCTCTCTCATTTACATAATCCCAGCCATTCCCTCCTATCACCATTCTTGTATTGGCATCCTGAATTCTGGGAATAATATTATTTTTATGTGGCTTTTTATGTGACTGGTTAAGATTGTTAAAACATGCATAGAGTGAATTCATCTGAATTAAAAACTCATTTAAAGAACAGTGTGTTTAAAAATGTTTATCACTTCACTTAAAAGACTTAACAGTGGTGGTCAACTGGCTTACAATTTTCTCTCGAGTTCCTTTTTCTGAATTTTGATGTGAAATTATATATTGTAACACTTCTGCAACTTTGTTAAAAATTTATCCTTTAAAGTCTATATAATTTCACAGTACTAAAATAATGTTATGTTTAATATTGCTAGTGATAAATGGGCCATCTGCTCATATTTGGAAGATTTTTTTTTTTGCATACAGGGATCTATATCCAGAGTATCATTTTAACAGAATTTGATAGGTGCTTTTTAATGAGGTACTTAAAAAATATGAGGAAAACGTGAACCTAGAGGTAGTACAGTGATATAAAAAAATCCCATAAAGGAATGAAAAAAATTGTTAAGATATAAAAATTATGTAAGATATAAAATGGAATTCTATACTAACATAGGTCTTGAATATATTTCAGTTATACACATTTGGGGAACTGCAACACATATAAGCCTAAGAAAATATAAAATTAACTTTACTCTTAAAACTGCCTTTCTGTGTGACAGTTATTTAACTGTCATTGGTTACTGAACTTTTAAAAAAATTAATTTTTGCTGAATCACTGGAAGTTAGAGACGTACTTTCTTCCCTTCTTAGTGTCCAAGCATTGTCAGCATGCAAAGGGTAAAAGGCCCTGATGTGGCTTAGTACGCAGTATCATTTTGATTCTTTCTATTCAAGATTAGTATCTGCCCCATCTTCCCAGTGAGGCCACGTGAAAGATTAGTTGAGATTTTAGCTTTTACTATACACCTACTTTTTTTAGTTGACATTATTTCATTTGGTCTTCACTAGAGTCAGAAGTGATCCATCTACAAGGTCTTTACTGCACAAGTATTTATTATGCACATGCCCAGATTTACAAAGTTTTGCAAGGAAGCAAAGATTTTTAAGAGAAGAAAATAGACAAGATAACTGATAAAATTAGTATTCATTTTAACAATACTCTCTGATTAACACAACTTCCTAAACCTGTATATTGTTGATTGTTTACTAACCAATCATAAGATATAGGACATAGTGAAAAATAAATATACAAATAAATACATACACCCTTGACAGGATTTTAGGAATGAAAGCCTACTTCATTGATTTCCTGCACTATATATTTCCTACAGAGATGAAAAGAAGCAGCCTGGGTTGCTCAAGTTCATGCAGCTGATTAGTTCTAGGGCCAGAACACAGTGTTTGTTAACAAGAGGTCTTAAAATAATGCCAAAGATTGTAGATAGATTTTTGGATCAGATAATATTGCAAAACAAGAATGATACTGCAAATTTATTGTCTCAATTTTGAGCAGAGTCAAAATAGATAACAAATGTTCAAATGGCACTAATAAGAGTTACACAGTTTCCCAGAACCGCCTGTCCTTGTTGACCTATGGATAACCTTTTATTACCCCAAAGAGCTTGTTTAAAGGATAAAATGGAGGGGATGCTCTAGTTGAAAAAGGCTGTTACTGTACTGTCTGATGTAGTATTGTTTGGTCATAACATAGCTATTGATTATTTGAAATGTGGCTAGTCCTAATTGATATATGTTGTGAGTGTAAAACACATACTACATTTCAAAGACAGTACAAAAAAACCCATGAAATATCTCATTAATTTTTATATTGATTACATGTTTAAATAAAAAATAAGTTTCATTACAGTTTTTTTTTTACTTGTCTTTCCTCTTTTTTTTAATTGAAATACGGTTGATACACAATGTGACATTAGTTTTAGGTGTACAACATAGTGATTTGACAACTCTATCATTACGAATGCTCACCACAAGTGTGGCTACTATCTGTCTTCTTATGCTTCTTATGCTATTACAGTACCATTGACTACACTCCCTATGCTGTACCTTTCATCCCTGTGACTTATTCATTCCATGACTGGAAGCCTGTACCTCCCACTCCCCTTCACCCATATTGCCCATCTCCCTAACACCTACTAGCAGCCATTAGTTCTCTGTATTTACGTGTCAGTTTCTGCTTTGTTTCTTTGGTTTTTAGATTCCACATATAAGTGAAATCATATGGTATTTGTTGTTCTATGATTGACGTATTTCTCTTAGAATAATACTCTCTAGGTCCACCATGGTTGTCACAAATAGCAACATCTCATTATTTTTCATTGCCAAGTAATATTCTATTGCAAATATATATACCATATTTCTTTATTTATCTATTGACAGGCACTTGGATTCTTTCCATATCTTGGCTACTATAAATAATGCTGCAATAAACATAGGGGTGCATATATCTTTTCCAGTTAATGTTTTTGTTTCTTTGGGTAAATTCCCAATGGTGGAAGTACTGGATCATATGGTATTTCTATTTTTAATTTTTAAGGATCTCCATACTGTTCTCCACAGTGGCTGTAGCAATTTACATTCCCATCAATAGTGTAAGAGGGTTCCTTTTTTTCTATGTCTTCACCAATGTTGTTACTTCTTGTTGTTTTGATAATAGCCATTATGACTGGTGTGAGGTACTATCTCACTGTGGTTTTCATTTGCACTTCTCTGATGGTTAGTGATGTTGAGCATTTTTTCATGTGTGTGTTGGCCATCTGTATATCTTTTTTTTTGGAAAAAAAAAAACTATTCAGGTGTCTTTCCTCTCTTTAATGTGGCTACACATTTGTGGCTATCACAAAATTTTAAAATGCATGTTTCTCTCCTTATATATATTTTTAAATATTTATTTATTTGTTTTGAGAGAGAGAGAGACAGACAGAGAGTGAGCAAGCTGGGGAGGGGCAGAGAGTGAGGGAGACAGAGGATCCCAAGCAGGCTGTGCACCAACAGCACAGAGCCTGATGCGGTGCTTGAATTCATGAACCGTGAGGTCATGACCTGAGCTGAAACCAAGAGTCAAACACTTAACTGACTGAGGTACCCAGTCGCCCCTCCTTATATTTCTATTGAACCATGATGGGCTAGAACAAGAGAGAACAGGATGAATATTCAAATCAGAAGTAGAACATTTACCCTTGGAGCATTTTTGTTTATAAGTTTGAAGAATATATGGAATATATCCTTTAAAGACAGCTGTGGCTCACTATTATTTAAAAAGCTAGATAATGGCATACTATTATTTTAGTAACATTGTTTTTGTTATTAAGACTCAGTCTTATTAATCTCTTGTGTATTGTCACATAAATGGTTGGCTTATGACTTAAGTATATACAAGTTTGATAAGTTTAAATATACATATGGTTGTCTGAAATCTTTTAAGTGGATGCAAAACTAAACTATAGGTGCTTATTTACTTCAATAGAGCATCTATGTAAAGTGACTAATAGAATAGATATGTCAAAGAATATTCAACTTCATTAGTAATTAAATAGAAATCAAAATTGTATGATATAGCTTTTGTTGCCTATCAGTAAGGCAGAAATTAAGTTTGGGAATATCTAATGTTATTCTGTTCATAGATTGCTGGAGAGAGTGCACATGGATTCAGACTTTCTGGTGGGAAAATTTGACAGTAGACGTAAAAGTTTAAGGAATTTAATATAATAGCTAAAGGTGAGACATAAGACTGAGAGAGAAATAGCCACTAACCACTAATCACATAATATTGAGAGACTGAGAGATAAATACAATAAAACAACTTACTACAGTGGTTAAGAACACAGCCTAGAGCTAGGCTGCCTGGGTTAGACAGCAGGATCTTTACTACTACCTGTGTGACATTAAATAATGTACTTAGCCTCTTTTTTTTTTAGGAGATTTTTTTAATGTTTATTTGTTTTTTGGATATGGGGAGGGAAAGAGAGGGAGACAGAGAATCTGAAGCAGGATCCTTGTTGTCAGCACAGAGCCCAATGCAGGGCTCAAACTCATGAACCATGAGATCATGACCTGAACCGAAATCAAGGGTCAGATGTTTAACCAACTGAGCCACACAGGCACCCTTGTACTTAGCCTCTTTGTGCCTCAGTTCCCTCCTTTGTAAAATTGAAGGATGAATAATGGTTACTCTATAGAATTATAGAACATAATTAAATATGTTAATGCTAAGGCTTTTGGAACAGCACCTGGTACACAGTAAATTATATATTTTTTTTCGGTTAATCAAAAGGATTTGCTAAAAGAGAGGTACATATAAAAACCTGTAATATTGCATGTAATATAAAAATTGAAAGTAAGAATTAAATGAATTGTATATCCATGCTATAAAATAACATGTCATTAAAATGCTATAAGCTGTATTTATTGACATGGAAGAGTATTGATGGTATGTAAGAGAGAAAAGGAGATCATTCAATAGCATAATGGGTATAATTATTCTATTTTATGTATATTTATACACAAATGGCTAGAAACATGTTAACCTATTTCATTTAAAAGCAGAATTTTGCTTTATAAAAATTTGCTTTTTAATTTTCAAAATGATCATGAATTATGTGTATTATCAAAAAGTATTTAAAAATGTATGTCAGAACCATTGCCTCTTTTCTCCAATAATGGATTATGTACTTTTTTGAGTCAGCAGATGGTTAAGTGCATTACTACTGTTAGTTACCTTTTAAGATAAGAGGGTTAGGTGGTTGATCTACTAACTAGATCGATTCATTACAATCCTCCCTAACCCATAGCTCTAGGAAGAAGAAACAAGCTGCTGCAGGTCAGACAGGGCCAGGAAACACAGGTGGAAAGGCTGTCACTAATTAGATTTCTCTGGGCCATAAATTTTTCCACAATACAGGGCTGTAGAAATATCTGGTGCACTGTTGTCTCAAGACCCATGTTTGGGAAAGCAAGCTGTTATTCTTTATAAATAATGGGAATAGAACATGTTTCTAAATTTGACCTGAGAAAAGCAATAAAAATGAATATTCCTCTAAGAAAAATCCATCAAGAAACTCACAAAGGATATAAGATATAATAACATATATCTAAGGGTGGAGAAGAAGAGAGGAGAAAAGAATGGGTTCAAACTCACCACCATCAACCTAATATAGACTGCTATATACAGAAGAGGTTATATACAAACTTCATAATGGTAACCGTATATCAAAACCCACTAAATTTGGCCGTAGAAATTAACATCTAATGTATTTGACTCTTTAAAAAGGCTGGTGTAATACATAGTACAGAAAGGAGAAAAAAGGAGTTTGATTTTAGATGAGATTTTCAGGTATAACACACAGGAGTCATTAGGCTTATGGACAGGGCTATGACATTGTAAGTAGGAATCATATTATTTTTATGTATTAAAATAATGGTTGAATAAAATGTTTTAATTCCCATAATTTAAGAGGCAATGAAAGATTATATTTAATGAGATATGTTTCAAGTGTAACATTACTAAACAAACACTAGCTAAAAATATGAATTTTGTAAGAGTTGAGGCAGTGCTTTAAGTATTTTGAAAACAGGATACTTATACCCTCAGTAGACATTGAACACCTTCTATATGTTGATGTGTTTCCTGGATACCAGTACCAAAGAGAAAACCTTAAGACATTGGAAAATTATTCACATGTTTCATTTGATTCATCTTTAATCTGGCTAGCTTTGCACCTCAAGTTCAAAATTATTTTTTGTGTGGATAGTTTTTGTTTTGGTTTGGTTTTTGGTTTTGTTTTGTTTTGCCACAAAGAAACCATAACAAAAACCTGAAGAGGAAAATCAGATGAGAAATTTTAGATTTGGTAAAACCAAAGAGAGAAAATAATTAAAGCTTTTTTTGGATAAGGAAGTTTGATAAAATAGGTCTTTTTTAGAATATTGCACAGGATAAATGGAAAGGAGCAGATAAGATGGGTATAGCAGACAGTGTCAGTGCCCCGTCTGTGTCTCTCAGGTGCTGAATTTTGGGGTACTCAGGATGTTGTCCAGTTGCCATATCACTTCTATGCCTAAAGGCTTCTTCTAGAACAGGTAAAGTGGAAGTGACAGGGAATTAACACCCTACGGGTAAGCCTTCAAGCAATGACTACAGGTAGTTGGTATATAAATAACCTAGCTCCCATGTTTCAAATGGTATATATATGTCTATGAAGCGTGTTTTCCACCTTTTCCAGAGTTTTCCCCTAAGGAATTACAGTCCAAGTCTCTCTCAGTAGCAGGTTAATAATCTCTCTTTATTGAATACCTTTCCTTCCATGAGTCATTTCCCCACTCAGCAGGAAATGAAGAAGGTCTTTATCTTCTTCATTCAAAATGGTTGCCTGTCTTCCAAGTCTGTGTAATGTAGATGTTGGCCAGCTATCTGAATGTAAAGAAGAGTAATTCAATTAAGTAGATATTGACTTCTTTCTACATGGAATAAACTATGGTGTCCCTGCAATGGCTAAAACTGAAGAAAACTACCTCCAAGAAAACTGCACTTTAATATTGGCTGAGAAGGTAAATATAAAGATGATTATAAGATAGACTAGTATAATATATGAAATCAAATTAAATAATCACTCCTATTAGATTTTAGACCTTAATGTGACTAGAATTTTTCTCCAATATTAATCCAATCTTCTCTTTTAAAAGCTGTTATATTTTATCTGAGATTATAGGGGGGAAAAAGCCAAAATATGGTTGTGTATATTTAGGTAAAAAAGATCAATAGAAAAGTCACAGGCACGTGGTTTTAGCCACTATAATTAATGATGTGGGCACAATGCATTACGATAAAATTAAAGGCAAATATTACTGGAAATGTCAATTAGCTATTCCCAAATGAAGCATACCATTTCTCTCTTCTTGTACATATTCAGTTTTTATTCTCTGCTTCATGGTATAAGTTCTGTAAACTATTTAGAGCAGTGTGAGATGAATAACCTTTCCAATAAGAAAACAGATAAAAATAGAGCCTTGTATTTGATGAGATCTGAAGAGATATATGGTTTTACTCTTTTCTTCCATTCATATACTGAATGCTGCCTAGACAGAACATGTGGACAAAGGGCCACTATGGTAAAATCTCTGGTCTCCTAGATATAGTAAATGAAGAAGCCAAATCCCGCCTGTGCAGCTTGTCTCAGAGTTAGGACTTAGAAGCATTAAGATACAGTAACTTCTGAAAAGTACTTTTGTTAGTACTTTTTGCATACAAAAGATAGAAAACAAAAACTAGCTCAAAGGAAGAACAAAATGTATTGTATTATGTAATTGACACATTTCTGTCTGCAGACAGAGGGATCCAGGAGTTTAAAAAATGCCTTCAGGTTGCAGTCTTAGTTCATCCCTCATTTCATCTCTTCATTCTCCGAGGCTTTCCCCATAGGGAAGCATGATGGTTATCAGTGGTGGTAGACATGTATCTTACTAGTTTCAAACCTAGTAGAAAGAGGATGAGCTTCGTCTCTGCAGAGTTTCACAAAAGTTCTGTGATAAGTGTCATTGGCTCTGATGTCCTGTTACTTCATCTCACCATCTCTGAGTCACCTTAACAGACACTGAAAACATGAAGACTAGTGAAAAGGCAAGTTTTCCAAGGAATATCAGGGAGCTATTAACAGATGACAAAGAATGGAAGTAAAGCAGGCAAAACCAAAAATGTTCACCGTGCTCTGGACTTCAGGAGAATATTCATGAGAATATCAGGATAAGCAAAACTAAATTGGCAAAATCATTAGTTCAGTGACATAGAGCAGGGGTGAGTCAACTATGGCCCTACGGCTAAATCAGCACCCACAGCCTGTTTTGATTAATAAAATCTTATTGGAACACAGCTAAACCCTTTGTTTATGTATTGTCTCTAGCTGCTTTTGCATTACGACAACATAGTTAAGTATTATCTGCAGAGACAGTGTTGACCTTCAAGCCTAAATTATTTATTATCTGGCCTTTTATAGAAAAGTTTGGTGGGGCACCTGGGTGACTCAGTCAGTTAAGCATCCAACTTTGGCTCAGGTCATGATCTCCCAGTTCGTGTGTTCAAGCCCCACATTAGGCTCTGTGCTGACAGCTCAGAGCCTGGACCCTGCTTTGGATTCTGTCTCCCTCTCTGTCTGCCCCTCCCCTGCTTGTACTCTGTCTCTTTTTCTCTCAAAAATAAATAAAAATTAAAAAAAAAAATTGGTGACCCTGAAGTAAAGATTTAAAGAGAAAAGTAATAAAGTTCGTTACTTAGTAAATAGAATTTGTGCAAGCATCAGGGTTTTTTTTTTCATTTTATTTTTTATTTTTTAAAATTTACATCTAAATTAGTTAGCATATAGTGAAACAATGATTTCAGGAGTAGATTCCTTAATGCCCCTTACCCATTTAGCCCATTCCCCTACCACAACGCCTCCAGTACCCTCAGTTTGTTCTCCATATTTATAAGTCTCTTCTGTTTTGTCCCCCTCCCTGTTTTTACATTATTTTTGTTTCCCTTCCCTTATGTTCATCTGTTTTGTCTCTTAAAGTCCTCATATGAGTGAAGTCATATGATTTTTGTCTTTCTCTGACTGACTAATTTCACTTAGCATAATACCCTCCAGTTCCATCTATGTAGTTGCAACTGGCAAAATTTCATTCTTTTTGATTGCCGAGTAATACCCCATTGTATATATACACCGCATCTTCTTTATCCATTCATCCGTCAATGGACATTTGGGCTCTTTCCATACTTTGGCTATTGTTGATAGTGCTGCTATAAACATGAGGGTGCATGTGTCCCTTCAAAACAGCACACCTGTATCCCGTGGATAAATACCTAGTAGTGCAATTTCTGGGTCTTAGAGTAGTTCTATTTTTAGTTTTTTGAGGAACCTCCATACTGTTTTCCAGAGTGGCTGCACCAGCTTGCATTCCCACCAACAATGCAAAAGAGATCCTCTTTCTCCACATCCTTGCCAACATCTGTTGTTGCCTGAGTTGGTAATGTTAGCCATTCTGACAGGTGTAAGGTGATATTTCATTGTGGTTTAGATTTGTATTTCCCTGATGATGACTGATGACCATTTTTTCATGTGTCGGTTGGCCATCTGGATGTCTTCCTTAGAGAAGTGTCTATTCATGTCTTTCGCCCAATTCTTCACTGGATTATTTGTATTTTGTGTGTTGAGTTTGGTAAGTTCTTTTGGATACTAACCTTTTATGTGATATGTCATTTGCAGACATCTTCTCCCATTCTGTCAGTTGCCTTTTGGTTTTGCTGTTTGTTTCTTTCACTGTACAGAATCTTTTTATTTTGATGAGGTCCCAGTAGTTCATTTTTGCTTTTGTTTCCCTTGCCTCTGGAGACATGTTGAGTAAGAAGTTGCTGCAGTCAAGGTCAGAGGTTTTTACCTGCTCTCTCCTCAAGGATTTTGATGGTTTCCTGTCTTACATTTAGGTTTTTCATCCATGTTGAGTTTATTTTTGGGTATGGTGTAAGAAAGCCCAGGTTCATTTTTCTGCATGTCACTGTCCAGTTTTCCCAGGACCACTTGCTGAAGAGACTGTCTTTATTGCATTGGATATTCTTTCCTGCTTTGTCAAAGATTAGTTGGCCATACTTTTGTGGGTCCATTTCTGGGTTCTCTATTCTGTTCCAAAGCATCAGTTTTTAAAACAATAAAATAAGACATTGTGCTTTTGAACTTGTTTCAGTAGGCACTTTTCTTGATTCATCTGCTTTAGTAGTTTCGAAAACTTTACTGTGGTTACATAGGGTTTTGCTGAGTGAGATTCTCCCATACATTTTAGGTTATTCAGTCTGTACTTATTTTTAGAGGTTTTGAACCAGCCTTTATTAACTTGAAATTTATCCCCCCCCTTTTTTCTGTACTTGCATTTGATTACATTTTTTCTAAAAGTTTCACAAAATGTTTGTTAATGGTATATTTAGCATATAAATATATAAATTAATAAGTAAATATGTATAAATTATGATGCATAGATACTTTTTATGTATTATGCATTTTAAAATTTTTTATGTATTGTGGGGCTCTGTTCCTCTTCCATGTAAATTAAAAATGACACATAAGCATATTATCTCTCTACCATGCTAAGCCCCACCTTATTAGGGAGCGATCAATAATGGTATGTCTTTTTTTTTTTTTTTAAGTGGACCATCTGTAAGAGATGCTCAGATTGTGAATATTTTGCCGTGCAATAACTCAAAATCAGCGTTTGGCAGCTTGTAATTATAGCATCATAACCCTATTTAATTCAGTTCTTTTCTTTTTTAAAGAGTTTGCTTTAAGAAAAAAAAAGATTTTATTTTTTTAACTAATGTCTACACCCAACATGGGGCTCAACCCCATAACCCTGAGATCAAGAGTCACATACTGCACTGACTCAGACAGCCAGGAGCCCCTAATTCAATTCTTAAACTGAATCTAACTGATAACTTTTAGAGTCAGAGAGTATCTGGCTTTTTTAGTATTTAATTTTTCTTATTGCTATTTATTTTTCCCATTAAAAGTTACCCCAAGAATAACATATTTTTAAAAGAATATTAGAGTAATTCTTATTTCCTTCTGTAAGTAGGTGAACTCAGAGGATGTTTCGGTGCCAAAATATGCATTTCAGATGTCTCCAATCAGTAGGGTTTCTCTTTCCATACTTTGTAATGAGTGACAAGGGAATGAGTGACATGTGTGTTATCCAATAATATAATTGCAGAAGGATTTAAATGGTTAAGTATTTTCTCTGTGGTGAAATGGGAGATAATACAAAATTGATTTATACTATACAGCCTGTAGAATTTATCTGTGTGGGACAATAAAATGAGCAACAGGAAAAGATGAGAAAATAACAATTTGCTTATTCAAATGCTTATGTGAACACACATAATCCTCTTAAAATGCTTTGTAAGCAATTACAAGAGTTTAGAATATCACTACCAGTTTGCACTAAGTGTGATATGACTCATTGGTTGAAAAGGATATTGTAATTTTGAAGCAACATAAAATGTTTAAATCAAGAGCCCTAGCATTTGACACAATAATTGATTTATTATTGTTTGAGGCAGCTCTACGCAATAGAAACATAACATGAACTTCATGTGCAATTTAAAATTTTCTAGTAGCTGTATTAAAAGACTAAAAAGTGGGGTGCCTGGGTGGCTCAGTCGGTTGAGCTTCCGACTTTGGCTCAGGTCATGATCTCACAGTCCCTGAGTTGGAGCTCCGCATCGGGCTCTGTGCTGATGGCTCAGAGCCTGGAGCCTGTTTCCGATTCTGTGTCTCCCTCTCTCTCTGACCCTCCCCTGTTCATGCTCTGTCTCTTTCTGTCTCAAAAATAAATAAAAGATCGTTTAAAAAAACCAATAAAAGCATAAAAAGAAATTGTCTAAATTAATTTTAATAATATATTTTAATGGTGATTGTAGTTGATAATACTGTATTGTAGAATTGAAATTTGCTGAAAGTAGAACTGAGATGTTCTCACCACAGCAGAACAGAAGGTAAATATATGAAATGTGAGCTGTGTTAACTCAATGGAGGATGGGGAAGGAATCTTTACAAATGTTTGTATGTATCAAATCACCACATTATAACACTACATATTTTACAGTTTTGTCAATTGTACCCCAGTAAAGCTGGGACGATAATTTAGTTTTATTTAACCCAATATGTCAAAAATATTCTCATTTAAAAACAACAGTATAAGATTATTAATAATATATATTATATTATATGCTTTATTCTAGGTATTGGTAACCTGGTATATATTTTACTTTAGTAGCATATCTCAATCTAGATGCTGAATCTTCATCAGAGATACTCTATATTTAAGATTTCACAAAATTTACATTTGAAAGAGGTGAATCCCATACCCAAGTTGTTGTTAATGTATTTAATTTATTCTAATAGCCAAATTAAGTATTAGATTTTGATTTCAGTTAAAATTCCTGAAATTATTAAAAAAGTAAAAATGTAGTTCTTCAGTCACATTAGACACATTTCAAGTGCTCAATAGCTAGCTACATGTACCTAGTGGCCGCCATTGGACAGTACAGGTGTAAGACATTAGTCATACTGGGCAATGTTTTCAAATACTTGCAATTGATTATCCTATAATAATAAAACCTATAGTAAGATCTATGGCATGCCAATAGTTACAAAATATATAAGAATGAATCCTCACACTAAAAATTAACAGGCACATGTTCAGTAGGTATTTTGGATCTTTTCTAACTCTGGATCTGTGTTAGGTCATCTTTCTTTTCCAGTTTCCACACTTCTGCAGTGACACAGAGCCTCTGCTAAGTAAGTAGCAGCTTTCAGACATAGATGGGCTGTCTTTCTTTTCAAAAATTAGAAATATTTAATTGGTGAAGCATCTCTCTGAAGAATGTTTACTTTTTCCAAATATTAAAGACATAACAGTTTCATGCCAGCATCTTGATGGGGCTTCAGTCTGGAGCTCTTCCTGAGCCTTGGGTACAGAGAAACTTTGGCAGTAGAGGCAAGAGGTCTTGGGCCTTTAGGACCAACCTACAGCTTTTCCCATAGGAAAAGAAATAGGAGAGAAATGCTCCTATGTCTTTCCCAGGTTCCATTCCAAGCCAAAGGATCCTGTAAGAGCACATGAGTTAGGGTGAGACTAGAGTCTCCAGAGCAATCTCATTTCTTCATCTCCTGTGGACACATAAGTATAAATTTATGGCTACTCATGCAGTATATATGGAGGATACCTTAATGGTTGTGTAGCTTGGCTTTCTCAAGTCCTAAAATAGGAAGAAGTTTCTATGGCTATATTATATCACTTGTTAATTTTCAGTTTTCCAGAGCTTAACCTAAATCCAAGTTATACTTCTTGCCCTGATACAGATGAGCTGGACCATCTTAAAATAGATGAATTAGACAAATTTATTTCTCCACTAAAAAACCCCTGCAATTCATTAACAACATAACACAAATGTCAAGAAACTATTTTTATTTCAGGTTAAAAGGACGTAAAGGCCTGACCCATCATTACAGCATTTCAGGAACATAGCCAAGAATAGAAGCTATGCCAAGCACATTTTTTTTTCTTTCAGTTTTAAAGATACTGAGAACTCAGCTAGTGTTAAATAAAAGAAAAAGAAGTGATTTCATCAGATGAAAGTTTTCTACTTAAAGAAAAGAAAGTATTAGCAGCAAAGACTTTTTGTTGTTGTTGTTGAGAGAGAGAGCCCGTGTGCACACAAGCAGGAGAAGGGCAGAGTGAGAGGCCAAGAGAGAATCTTAAGCACACCCCATGCCCAGCGCAGAGCCAGATGCAGGGCTCAACCCACCATAAGATCATGACCTCAGCTGAAATCAAGAGTTGGATGGTTTACCTCTGGAGCCATCCAGCTGCCATTAAGTGACTTTTTAATACCTTTTTCAGTTTCTCTCTAAGGACAATAGGGGACTGGCAAATATTGGTTGTTCCCTGCATTTTAACTATTGAAAATTCCAAGATATGCATTTACCATGAATTTGAGTTTTTTAAAATGTAAAAACATGATTAGGTGTCCTGAAGATTTTAAATAACATACAAGAAAGTGGAAAGGAATTTGGTCAGGGAAATAAGAGAAGGATTGCAGTTCTGACTGGACTGTAAACACTTTGTGTTATAACAGTGAGGATCTGATTAGGGAATGTGTATAAAAACAATTCATGGATGCCTTACAGCTGAGATGCTGAAAGAAAATACTATTTTGTTATTAGAAATTACTGTCCAACTTGAAAGGAAATTTGATTACAAATGCACGGACAGATGGATGTTAAGTTTGCCCTCAGCTCCAGAAGTTTGAAAGTGTCTGTTATAAGAGGGAAACAGTGAAAAATGAGGAACAACATTCTGACAAACAGTGTGATTCTAAGTCAGTATTCAAAAAACTGAAATGTAATACTAAGCAGTCATGAAGGATAGGTAGGTAATTCATTATGAAAAGACTGAGTGCTGTTCTGTGTTTAAAGAATAGATGAAAGAAATGCTCATTTAGTTCCATGAAACTGTGCAATTTCGGTCTGTAAATTTTATTGATAAAATTTTTTTCAAGGGATAGAAATTAGCTCACCTCAAAGAGCCAAAAGACGGCACATAATGATTATAAACTTTCCTCATTTAAAAATGGGGAGAGGGGGGCCTGGGTAACTCAGCTGCTTCAGCGTCCAGCACTTGATTTCAGCTCAGGTCATTATCTCAGGGTTTGCGACTTGGAACCCCATGTTGGGGCCTTGGGCTCTGCTCTGTCAGCGTGGAGCCTGCTCGGGATTCTCTTTCTCCCTCTCTCTCTGCTCCTCCTACTTCTCTCTCCCTCTCTCCCTCTCTCTCTCTCAAAATAAATAAACTTAAAAAAATTTAAAAAGGGGAGAAAAGCTGTTATTTTTATTAAATACTCAAGGATGGTGTAAGGGAAAAAAGCACGCATTGATAATTCATTTAATGCATTTTGAGTTTCTAGGGGAAATGCTATGTTAAAATAAGCTACAATATATGTTTTTAACTCTTTAGTATGTCAGAGGGGCATTTGGATACATTCAAGGGACATTATACTTGGATGCTTAGTTGGGTTTTTCATATGAAATGTGCCTGTTTGCCAGTGGCAAAAGGAAAGATGTTTTCAAAACTCCTTTATGCACTAGGAAGTTAAAAGTCTTTTAAAAAATAATTAGTTGAAACAGAGTGGATTTTTTCTGGTTGACTCTATTTCAGGTTATATTCATTTGCCCTGGTCATCACATTTTTAGGCTCTAGTCTGAAAAGGATTTGAGGTGATTGTGTAATTGTGACTATATAACAACATATAGAATATACCATAGAAGCAGTTTAAAGTTACTTTGTAAAACCACACAGAAATATTTAATAAAACCTTGTAGAAATATTAGGAAAACTTTTCTGTTAATCTGAAAAAATAATAGTCTTTCCTTTGGTTTCCATGAGGCTTAGCTTTATTTTGATTATTATAAATTCTTTTTTATAGCCAGGAACAATTGTCAAGCAGCTGTTCATTCAACTAGAATATAAAATCCATCAGTGCAAGGATTTTTTTTTTTTGTCCTTTGTTCACTGCTCTATCTACCCCCAGTCTAGAATATTGCACATAGTAGGAGCTCATTCAATGCTTGCTGGGAAATGCATTGAGTGCATGCTGTATGCAAAATATTGAGCTGTGTGGGAAATAAAAGATAAATGTGTCTAATTCCATAACTATTTGTGAGAACCTATTTTAACAAAAAGATGTGTTTTGATACCAACCTTGATGATCTGTCAGAGAAGATAAACAGTAATCAGGTAATGAATGTAAGCTGAAAGTAAATGTAATGGATGCTGTAGAGGAGAAAAAATAATTTTTCCTTTACCTTTCTACGTTCTTGGCTGAGAAACTCCCCACCCCCATAATAAAGAATTAACAGAAAAAAAAAAAAAAAACAGGAATTTAAAAACATGTCTCCCTCCTATATACGAGAGATACTCCAGAAAACTGAATAACTCTCTAAAATGGCCCAAGCTGCTGCCTTAAATATCATCTTCAGTTAAAGACAAAGGATGTTGGGAGGGAGAAGGCCAATTATGGGAGGTTTCTAGGAAATGCATAGTAAACCAAGTTTTGGTTGTTATGGACATTTGAATCACTGCCTTCTCTATCGATAAGAGTTTCTAGAGATTTAGTCATCCTTCTTCCCTGGTACAGAGAAAGAGACACTCTTACAAATGGAGATTTCCCTTATAAATGTAAATTTACCCTGCAAAAGGGTAACTTCCACTTGATTTTCAGAGCTTCTCCTTTCTCTGCAGCTTGTCAAAGCAATCAGCCTAAAATAATTCTGCCAGAATGGCATATTTTGAGGTGGCAAATTCTACTCCCTTTCAGTGCTTTCAGAAAGGGCTTTTTGTGGGGGCAGGGATGAGGATGGCTTTCAAGTAAGTCTTCCTTGAGTTGACATGAGCTGAGCCTTGAAGAATAAAGGAGTTTACTTAATTGGGGTGACATAGTGGCAAGGGAGGAGTCTGTATGGGAATTATGGAGCACATCAGGTAAAGCCCTGTGACAGGAGGAAATATTGTGCCTTTAAGAAAGTGAAATAGAATTTGTGCCGCTGTGGAACAGACTTGAATAGTAAGGAGAGAATTGAAAATTGATAGAGAATAGTGGAGGGACCAAATCATCCCTGTAGGCTAGTTGATCTCTGTCCTATTGGCAAGAAAAGACTAGAAAAGTCTTTATAATTAATGTAACAATTGAAAGGTGCTTGTGGGTGGGAGGGACCAAGAGTAGGTCTACCAAATGTTAGTCTCACAATGGGCATGCCATTAACATTGAAATATTATAGGGATTGTCATTCTAGATGAATTCAAAACCAGAGATGTTTACTTAAAGTAATAGAGTTCTATTGTATGCAAATATACATAATAATGTTCCCTTTGTGAAATTCCATGTGAGTAAGAATATTATTTTCTAATTCAAATTGCCAGGCTCTAATTACGTTACACATATCAACTAATTTAGCTTCCCATTATTTAAATAAGAAAGACACTATTACTTTTAGAGATATGGGAACTGAGATACTTACTTTTTAAAAAAAAATTTTAATATTTGTTTATTATTTTGAGAGTCAGAGACAGAGCATGAGCAGGGGAGGGGCATAGAGAAAGGGAGACACAGAATCCAAAGCAGGCTCTGGGCTCTGAGCTGTCAACACAGAGCCCGAAGCAGGGATCAAACTCACAAACTGCAAGATTATGACCTGAGCCAAAGTCAGACGCTTAACTGACTGAGCCACCCAGGCGCCCGCAAGGTACTTCATAGCTAAATAACTTTCCAAGGGAGCAGAGCTTATAAGGGGCAGAGCTGCCTAATTCTAGAGCTAGTGCTCTGAACCACTGTTTGCTGTTGTTAATATAAAAGTTTAATTTACATGTATGAAATCCATAAAATTAGAAGTTTACAAATTGTATTGTTCTTAGTTTACTTGGGAATTAGGAGTAAGTTCTCTTTTTTCATAGGTGATGACTATCTATGATGTGATGAAAGGAAATAAAAGCAAAGCAACAAAAAAGTCCTTCAATAGTCTGAATGTTATGAAATGTAATATTTGTATACATCAGAAAATTTGCCACTATTAAAGATGTGTTTCTTCTTCTATACAACATTTTTGTCTTTTTAATGTATTTTAGATTTTCTTTTATACATATAGAAATTAAAATAATTATTTTGTAAAAATTTGAACAAAAGTAGAATTCATTCATTAAGTATATTTTAATAAATTAAGACTTAAAAAAATCTCTAGGATTTTCTCATTCCTTATCTTTTTTAAATTCTTAAGTTGTATCCTCAAGCATCAGAGTTAGAAGTCATTTATTTGTAAGTATCTTTTAAATGTACTTTATTGAGCATTCTAGGTTCATGCTGGAGTTAAGATTAAATAATAGACATATCTGACATTAACATGTTGGATTTTTCTTTTTTTTCACCTTCTTTAATGCTTATTCATTTTTGAGAGACAGAGAGAGACAGAGCAGGAGTGGGGAAGGGGCAGAGAGAGGGAGACACAGAATCTGAAACTGGCTCCAGGCTCTGAGATGTCAGCACAGAGCCCGACATGGGGCTTGAACTCACAAACTGTGAGATCCTGACCTCAGCCAAAGTCAGATGCTCAACTGACTGAGCCACCCAGGCACCCCAGTGAGCCACCTAAGTGCCCCTGGATTTTTTTAAAGGTAGTTGCAAAAAGCAATAAATTCAGTATCATAATTTTTTTTGGAAGTTATCATAAATATTTTAAAACATAGCATATCTCAGAGAATAAGTCAACCATGTAAGTAGATGGGAAAATATCATTATAAAAGTTCTTTAATTTGAGAACGATGCATGAAAGTGAAAGAAGCTTTTACTTACCCACCCTAATGATGTTGGGTTTTGTCATGAGACATTTTAAGGCCAAGAGAAAATGCACAGTAGTGTTAATATGGAGCAGAGGAAGGGCCAACCTGTCTGTTAAACTACTTATGTGAAGTTAGATAGTTAAGGCACTATACTGGTGATTTTACATATTTTATCTCATTTGATTTTCACAACAACCATTGAACTTAGGTAATATCATCATGTACCAACCATTTTTCTTTAGTACAAATGAGGAAAATGAGATCCAGAGAAATTAATATGTTGTTTAAGGTTATATGGCTAATGTATCAGTCTGCTATTGCCAAACTCATGCTGTGTAACAAATACTGACAAACTTCATAGCTCAAAAACAAGAAACAGTTCTTTGCTCATATGTAGCAGATGGACTGGTATACAGATCTAGACTGGGCCCAGTTGGGCAGATCCTCTTCCTGTGATAGGTTGCTGGGCTTGACCACAGGCTGTTACTTCATATTTACTTCATGGGTTCTTATTTTTCATGGAGTGGTCGTCTAATGGCAAGTGGTAGGCATGCAGGAAGCCAACAAAAGCCAATACAAATACTTTCTAAAATTTCCACTTATGTCACACCTGTTTGCATTCTGTTGGCCAAAGCAAGTTACAGACCCACTGAAATTCAGGCAGAAAGGGCTTCTCAAGGAATAGTCTTCTTATTCCTTCTTGTCCCCTGCAGATTTAGTATAACTTTCAGTAGTGATCGCCCCTGTGGAGCAATCTAGAATGAGCTCTTAAATATGTTTCTGTATCCAATTATTTGACACTTACATGTATATATCTAAGTATGTAGATCAGTATTTGATAGGTATGAAACTTCAAAGAAGCATAGAGGTGTGTCACAAACAGAAAAGAAAATGTATATTCTTGTAAAGTTGGTGACTAATAGTCTCATATTTATTATGATATGAAAAAGGACAATTTCATAGTTTTTGCATAATATTGCATATTGCCTATGTAGGATTTCTTATTTAGCATAAAATTAGAGATTATAGTTCTATATTAAGGATAAAATATTTGCATCATTATAGAAGAAATCACTTCTCTAATTTATCATTTGCCATGACTAAAAATTGTTATGGAAAATATTAAAGGTCACCCTGAATATAATGATTTAGTCATAAATTTGTAGTTAATATAAAATAAAATCTATATGGTGTCAGGGAAAAGGAATTTTATTCTTTGTCATATCTGAATCATATTCTGTATGCACACGCTCTGGATCCATGCCCTCGGTGTTGATTTTTGCTCTAATTTCAGAACAGTCATTCCCCAAAGGAGCAATATATATTAATATATAGTACATTTATCTTGTGATTAATTTTAGTCACCTTAGAATAGCTACAGTTTTTATTATCAGTTGCTTATGTGTTCTAATTTGGGGGTGTAGCAACCATTTAGAATTGAGAGCAGGAAAATTTGAACTCAATACATACAAACTCTACAGAATTCAGAGTTACTCCTACCCCTTCTTTTCTTGTTTCCAGTTTTGTGATAGTTTCCCTTTACTGTTTGCCAAAGCATTTCAACCTGTACCTAGATAGAGAAAGTCCTTAAAATACAACAGATAAAGAGGGCCACCTCAAGATCATAGATGGTTCTGGTAACTTTGCACAAATTTGAACAATTGACTCTTCAAAGAGGCTCTGAAGGTACACAGCTGGTTATCAGAAAGACTTTTTTATGAATTAGGGAAAGGCAGCTCTTTGAAATTTTATATGCAGGATTGGGTCAGTGTGCCTGGCTAAGCCAGTGGATCATAGACTGGAATTCATTTCCTGTCTATTCACTTGCCCTGATACTTTTGTGCACTAAACAGCCTGTGCAACTGTATGTAGTCCCTATAATTAAAAGAAAAATGCCTAGGCGAGAATTCGATTGGATGTCTAGCTCTCCTGCTTACTAGGTAAGTGACAATGAACAAGTTCCTTACATTTCAAAGTTTTTTTAATTTTTAATTTTTAAATTTTTTTATCTTAGGGTTGTGAGCTGAGATCTCACTTCAAGGGAAAACAGGGGAGATATGTCTTTGGTATCTTGTTTTGGAATTATTTACATTATGTAAGATAAATGAAGTTAATAGAACATTGTTATTTTTATAGTGATATTTAGCATTCTCTCAACAATATAAAGGACGAAATGTATCTAAATTAAAGCCACCACCATCCACCCTGTGGACTAAGCCTGAATCAAAGGATACTTTATGAATTGCCTTCCTCACCCCCTCTCTTCCCAGTTATAGTTACTGAGCCTACCGATGAACTTTCTTTAAAAATCGCCTCTATTTTACCTTTTTTTCTATCACTATTCTCACTGCCTTGACCCAGACTCTCATTATTTCTTGCCTGGATTATTGTAATTACTGCCATTAATTCTCAATCATGTTTCAACCTCCTCTAATCCATTCTCCGTACTGTCCCAATAATTACCTTTACACTGCGGATATCCCTTGTGCCTGAAATCCTCACAGACAGACCAGAGTGCCCAGGAAGAAATCTCATAAGCATCACATCTGAGGATTTTCATGATCTGATCCCCATTCACCTTTCCCACCCTCGTTTTCCACCCTCCTGTTCTACTACACATAGACCTCAACACGTAAAGCCTTTTTATACTTCTGAGCCTTTGGACATGCTAGCCCCACCATCTCAAATGCTGTATTCCCAGTTCCTGTGATTTCTTATTCATTAAGTTTTTATTTGTATGCAAAAGTCCGTTCAAATATTATCTAACCCATACTCCTGTTCTCCACTGTCTTCCTAAGGCATGCAAACCTTTCTTGTTTAATGCCACTTATAATTATTTATTTACAAGTTGTAGTCTCCATTTGATTGTACTTTGAGTTAAAGGACAGGGCCATAGGTATTTTGTTTTCTTTTGTTTTTAAATATATCTTCAGAATCTTTTTTAAGGAATGACTCAAAATAGTTGTTATGCAAGTGTTTTCCAATGAAGGTCACCGCTTAACACATTCAGTCTGTGGGTTAGAGCTTGACTTTTAGTACAAACAAATAACATGCCGTAAAAGGAGAAATAACCTGGGGTAAATGGAGGGTGTAATAATGCCAGTAAAAGGATAATGAAAAGAAGAGATTTCAGTGACAAGAGGTCAGGAAGAGGAAAGAGTAGGTCCAAAATTAAACAGATAGTATGGCTGTAAAGCCCTTGCCAGAGAGAGGGAAGGGGGAAACATGTAACCTTTGAAACATTTTTTTAATGTATGTTTATTTGTGAGAGAGTGCACATGTGAGACAGAGCAAGGGAGAGGCAGAGAGAGAGGGAAACAGAGGATCTGAAGTAGGCTCTGTGCTGTTGATAGCAGAGAGCCCAATGCTGATGTCGATGCTGAGCTCAACTCACAAACCATGAGATCATGACCTGAGCTAAAGTCAGACACTTATCCAACTGAGCCACTCAGGTGCCCTGAAAAATTTTTATTTTTTATTATTTTTTTCAATATATGAAATTTATTGTCAAATTGGTTTCCATACAACACCCAGTGCTCATCCCAAAAGGTGCCCTCCTCAATAGCCCTGAAACATTTTTAATACATAGAAAGAGATGTAGAGTGGGCAAGATAATTCAGACAAAACATTTTGAGTATATGGTGGCTATGCTAGAAGAAGAGAGAAAAAAATCACAAACCAAGGGCATAAGATTAGAAGTGACTGAAAAAGTCATGGGGAGTACTAGAAGTGGTCGCTGTGTAAACTAAGAGCAGTAATGAAAGCCTACTGTAAATTTTAGTGAAATATTGCTATTAAATTTGGAATTATAAAGAAGGAATTCTTTTTCTATAATATCTGGTTTCTGATTAGAATTGCATAATTACTAACAAATTGGTGTAGGAGAACTCTAATTGATACTCTTGGTTCCCTCTCTAGTACACTGTTCTAGTCAGTAAGGAGAAAAAAAGATCAAGCTTATGCCTCCTGGTATGAACAATAACATGAAAGAAAACTCGAGCAAGGCACTTTATGGAAGCACTTTAAAGATGCCAAACTTGAGTTGGTATTTCAGAGGAGGAAGACATGAACCTTTTGGCCTCTCTGAGAAACAGGACCCCTGAACCCAGGGTGAGGATTCATCACAGAACTCAACCAGATTAATCTGGAAGGAGCCCCATTGCCCTGACTTGATGGTTCACTTAGGCACAAGTAGCCTCTTATTTGCCAGGCAAATAAGACCAGTGTTATTTGTCCACATTCACATAGTAGGACATTTTGCATGAAATAGCCTGGTTCTCTACCCTTACCCTTGTTCTGTTTTCTCTCTCACAGAGGAATTTTTGTCACGGATTCAGTTATTTTACTTATTAACCAATAATGAAGATAATTTATTTTTCTTACTTTATCTATGCTGCTCATAGACTGTCACATCATTTACTACTATGGTTTAAAATTAAGATTTACTGTGTGACACCCAGTGACTGGTGTGCGAGTGGTTCAACATCTGAGTCCTGGTCTCTGTTACTGTTCTTGCAGTGAAGTAATTTTGCACCTCCTAGATGGCTTTTATACTGTAAAATAGTTAAATAGCTAGTATTTGTTGAATAAATATATTTGAAGATGTCCAGTTTAATGGATCTTGGAGGCAGAATGTCCCCAAACACATGACTTCCTGCTAAAATCAGTGGAAATGAGTCACATTGCAATGGTGAGGGCAGACAGTTACCAGTGGCTTACTCACATGTTAGAAGCCGCATTTGGATATTTATATGCATCTTCTCATTGATCCTCACATCTCTCCAAGGTAGATAGCATTATTATTCCCATTTGTCTGAAGAAGAAGGTGAAGCTTAGAAACAAACAAACAAACAAACAGACAGACAAACAGCACCGCTGAGTCCAGGGTGAGGATTCATCACAGAACTCAACCAGATTAATCTGGAAGGAGCCCCATTGCCATGACTTTTGTTCCCAACCATATTCAGATCTTCATAGTGAACCCAAACTGCTAACTGGCATACTGTGCCAGAAAATCATGTCGGTGAATGAAACACTTACTTGATTTTGTGCTAGGCCAGAAAGATGATTATTATGTGGAAAGCCCCTGTACATTGAGGCTGTGAGTGGGATGACTTTGTGTTTATAGAATCCATACCTGTGTAGGAGAGGAGTCATTTCCTCTACCCTTCCATGTCCTTCTAGCTGGGCTAAGAGTCAAATTTACATGACATCTGCAAAATCAAACTTAAGTTTGAGGAGTACACATAGACATGGAAATTCCAAAGACAGGTGAACTGATGTATATGTGTTATCCTGAACTGGGGCAAAGGGTGTAGGGGTCTGGGACTTAAAGGGAAGGAATACAATTCACAGAAGAGCAGACATTTGGTAATTAGACATGTGCCTTGCCATACAGAGGGGTCACTCATAAAATATATCTCCGGTAATAACTTTCATTCTAGGAAAGACCCCCAATTTAGATTCTTCTCTGTGGTTAAGGGAAGGACAAAATTTTCTCTTGAGCCTCAAGGGTCTCCATTGCCTTTGGCTCAAAATAATTTTCATGCCAAAATAGCCCACTTGGGGTGACCTGCCCTTGACCCCTATACATAATTAGATCCAGGCTGTGATTACTAAATGGGCTTTTCCTCAAGGTACTCTTCCTACAGAGCCTCTCTCAGTCACAGCTTGTGGTATCCTGACCACCTCACAAGACCGATATCCTGCTGGTATTCACAACTAGGAAAGACAATTTGTAGACTCCATTTAAAGAAATTAGAAGATCTCTTCTCAATTTTGGTATAACTACAAGAATCATGAGTGAGAATTGAAATAAAAAGTATTACTTTATATAAAATTCTTATTTATTTTATCTCCCAGTTATTTTATGTTTTCTCATCTGGAGAATAGCACTTGGAAAGGATTTAACAGTCCTCTGACCCAAATTTAATTTAAAATTTTATCGCATGAAAAGGCAAGTGAACTAAATGTTCATTAGTGGTTAAAGTATTCAAAACAAAATAGTATCTATTGAGGGAGGCTTTAAAGGAAGAGATGGTTTTAGGAAGACATAGAAGATGATACTCGAGGCAAAGGATAATAAAGTGAAAATAAAATAAAATAACCTTTAAGGGTGTCATTAAAAATTAATGCGATTTCACGATGATGAGACTAAGCTTAGTGAATGCAGGAACCAGGTTTGTTTTCACCATTTTTGCCCAGCACATAAAATGGATTCAATAAACAATCTGCCAAATTAATCGGCAGGTTTGTATCTCTGAAAGGGCAGATAGGAAACTGAAAGTCAGAGACTGAAAAGGTACAATGAATCAGGGCACTTTGGCAACAAATTCTGAATGTGGATGCTTGGACTAAGTTTGAAATGAAAAAAAGGTAGTAGAAACTGGTTTCTTGTAAGAAAAAGTTTCCCTCTTTTTTTTTTTTTTCTTGTTTCAGTATTTGAAGAATAAAATATTTCATTCATCCCATATGGCCCCTGTGCAAGGGCATCATTCCTGTTACATGAAAAGATTCATAATGAAAGAAATTCACAGTGTGCTGTGGCAGGAAGAAACATATTGTACAATTATTGCCCTTTTGGAGTCATGGTCGCTGCTCTGCTTCCCTGAGCACATAAAAGGTTCTGTCTTTGGCACTTTTGGTTCCTTAATCTTCCATCAGTCAGCATTCAGAAATACTTCCAAATGTGAACTCCAAACACAAGTTATTAATTTTTGTTGATTATTTTTTTGAGGGAAAAGTTTATGTCTGTGTCTTTTCCCTATTGAGTATGTTATAGTAGGAAATAGAACATACTGGTATATTTATGGACTTCAGTATTGTACTGGATTATACATTTAACTTAAAGCCTTGTGGTCCTGTTGATAAATGAAGAGTATTTGCTTCAGACATTAAAAAACAAAAAAGGAAAAACAAAATTTTAGAATGAGAGAATTTTATACTCTAAACAAACCTATAGCCGCCAATTTTTTATTTATTTATTGACATTGAAATTTATCTTTCAGTGTGAAGTAATTCTTTCATTAAGTTTGTGCTTTAGATTTTTTTGTTAAGGAAACCATAACTAATCACTTTATTGTGAACATTTCTGTTTCTATGGACTATTTTTCTAACATATTTCCCAGTGAAATGTTAATTTCATACCCATAAAAATTTCCTTTTGTTCCTCCCTAGGAAGCTATGCATTCTCTTTTTATTATCTAATTTATTATACATAAATTTCAATTTGCATACACAAGTAATATATTATTTAGTGATATTCTAATGTTTATAATTATTTTGCTATTGAATTTTAATGGTTTCTGAATACATGTAATAATTTATTTTCAAAAGTCCCTATAGAAATAGTAGTTCGTGGTCTGACTAAAAAATATATTCATCTCATGATTCTTTTATAGTGGATGAGTATTGCAGACTTTGTCGTATTTATCTACTTAGTTACATTTTTAGCTTGTTCCTTAAACAAATAGGGTATGTGTTAATGCATGTATTTGTTATTTGAGATCTTTATTCATTTTTCACATGAATTAGTTTTTATTCTTAGTTTTCTCCTCTATCAAAAACTGAACTCCTCTCAACCCCTGTACAAAAGGTGAATGATATTAGTTTTCAAGTGGGGATAAATTAAGGTGTTTAAGAAAGTGGATTGCATAGCTCCAGTTGTTAAGAAGCTCCAACTCTCGATCGTCAGGTATATTTGCAACTTTGAGAAATTGATTGTAAGTGAGTAATTCACAACCTGAAATAAGGTGAGATACTAAACGGCATAATCATATGTCAGCAGGAAGTTAGTCCTGAGCCTTAGTATAATTCTGTGTCTTCTTTTAACAATTAAAAAAAAAAAAAAAGCACATTTCTTGTTTTCTCACTGGCCACCCTCCTTTTTCTTTATACTTCTCAATTCTTCTTATTTTTATTCATCTGTATCTGTATCTGTATCTGTGTATCTGTCACTTACCTACCTATATCATCTATAAACACATTTAAAACAGCCTAATTATCCCTCTTTTCAATGCAATAAGAAATAAGTAGACAGGTTTTGCCCCCATTCTGCAATATGCTGATGGGAGTTTCAAGGTGATCCTCAACCCTAAGAAGCTTTTTGTGTTCAGCATAGCTTTTTGAGGAACTGTTGATTTGCTTATTAAACCTGTTGCCATTAAACACCAGCACTGGCCCAAACCTTCCTTTCACAGTTCCTTAGGTCTCTGCCATTTGTGATATTGGCTTGTCTTCTTCTTTTTAAATTTTTCTTAAATGTTTATTTTTGAGAGAGACAGAGACAGAGACAGAGCCTGAGCAGGGGAGGGGCAGAGAGAAAGGGAGACACAGAATCTGAAGCAGGCTGCAGGCTCTGGGCTGTCAGCACAGAGGCCGAAGCCAGGCTTGAACTCAGGAATTCAGAGATCATGACCTGAGCCGAAGTTAGCTGCTTAACCAACTGGGCCACCCAGGTGCCTGAAGACACTGGCACGTCTTCTGTGTGACTGCAAGGATAGGGGTCCTGTTAAGTCCGGTAACAGAAACAACTGTATAAGCTCATGAAATCATGTACTGCAAACTCAAATTCTGTGATCAGTACTTTATCTTGAAGTCTCTTTATGTGCTGCAAGGTTTAACTTGTTTGGAAATCAACCATTGCAATACCCTTGTTCATGTTCTTTTCTGGGAATGAGTGTGATATTAGGTTTTCCTCTTTTACCAGTCAGACAGTACCCCTCTACCAATTGGCTGGAGAGACTTTCCGTAAGGTTTTATAAGGGTGAGATGTATGCTACGTCATAACATATCTGTCAATTTACCCCTGATTCTAGAAATGAGTAATTCAGTAATTCATTGAGCTCATATAGTTGACTGAGAATCGATCCATTGATCAAATTCTGATATGTGCAGGAGGAGTTAAAATAAATATATGTAAGTGAATAGCCCCTGTACACAGGTCGATCCTCCCATTAAAGGAAAATTGTATATAGAGAAATAATTACTTAACTGTTCTTATTTAAAAAACTCTTTTGAAGGTAAATATAGTGAGGAAACAAAATGAAATAAAACAACAGAGAAGTTGCTCTAAGGGCTAAAATGCCAACCCCTTCCTGATCCACTTGTCTTTGCTTTACAAAATTCTAGGAGTAAAGAACCAACTGTACTCTTCATTGTTCTTAGCTGAAGACAGCTCTGCTACCCAGGGAGGGTGAGCTCTGCTACCCAGGGAGGGTGATCTTGACCATGGGTGGGTATACAGTCCTGCAGGAGCCTTCCCACTAGCCCTGTCTACTTAAAAGATAAGCAGAACTGAGAGGCTGGGTTATAAATAAAAAGACGTAGGGAATTTTACTGATAATTGATCTCTGTATTGTAAATGTTGACCACATTTTTTGTAAGCTTGTATTGTCATCTAGATGATATTTTTGTTGACTTTCCTCTTTAAAGACAGATAAAAGAACATAGCTGGATATGAGAAAACATCCCATTAATGAGGATAATATTTTTAAAAAATGTTCCTTTTAGTTTGTCTTGCTGGGAATGGACATCACAATATATAAAATATGTAACTTTAATTTATTTAGAAATAAGATCTTGAGAATAAATTTGAGAGCTATAATTATACTAATCCTATCATTATAATTGCATAGCCAATTTAATTCTATTTTTGATTCCATAAAAAAGAGTCCTTTGACTTGAAGGAAAAGAAAATGTGCACCAATAGAAAATATGGATTGTACCAGTTTCAACATTGAAATTAACCATCCTCAAGCTTTATTATCTAAATTATTTGAGTACTTAAACATGAATGTGACAAATTTTACCTCTCAGGAAATGTTTCTGGTAATTCATTGCAGTGCGCACTGCAGCCTGCCTATGTCTATTATATGTTTCACTCTTGCTTGTTTATTGTCATCTAAATGAGAGCAGGATGTACTCTTCTACATTTCTGAGTTCCAAGCATTATAGACCGGTTTTTTTTTTTTTCTTTAATGCTTATTTACTTTTGAGAGAGAGACAGAGAGAGCAGAGAGCAGGGGAGTGGCAGAGAGAAGGGGAGACACAGAATCTGAAGCAGGGCTCCAGGCTCCGAGATTTCTTTGAACTGAAAAGAAAAAGCAGCTAGTTACCACCAGAGAAACTGGTAGTTTTCTGGGAAACTGTCTTTCTGTTGCTCATACTTACTTGTATTTTATATATGTCGGGGACGAATTAGTTATTTGAAGGTCACTATTAGAATTTAATAATAGATAAATATGTGTCTGGAAAATTATGTACTTACTTTCTAACAAACAACTTTAGGTAATTAGACATTTAGACATTTTAGATATTTAGATACTTAGATATCTAGATATTTAGATATTTAGACATTTTAATTTGGTATTTGGAAATTAATTTGATGATAGTTTTACACTCCCTGAAATCAAGTTTCTTCTAAAAATTAACAAGTAATATGTAGAAAAAAAATTACAAGTTGTATGATTTCAGACAGATCAGCTGATATCTAGATGTCTGTGGTTTTCTTTTGTGCAAAGGCAAAAATAGGGACCCTTTTTTTTTTTTGACAATATTGTTATGAATGGCTACGTGAAAATGCTTGAAAAATCCTAATTGTTGTAACTTTATCATTGTATTTATTATTTTATCAGTTGTCTTTACCGTTATTATTAAAAATGTTGGTAAGTGATGATTACTAGAAGAAATCAGCAAATAATTTGTATAGTAGAATGAAGAACCAAATTAATACCAATAATAGCTTGTTGATTTTGAGTAGCAACAGGCTACCAAACACAGAAATAAAGAGAAAGCATATACACAACTGATATAATCATCAGTATGCTAACCTCGAAGAAACTTACATAAAATAATACTATGGCACAGTGTCTTAGAATGCAAGTAATAAGCTGTTATAAGCTCATGGAACCTTTCCTAGCAAAGACTGTGTAACAGGAACAGATGTAGTTTTCATTGAAAGGCATCAAAAGATCATATCCCATGCTTTTACAAAATTAGAAAAAAAAGTTAAAGTGTTTTATCTTGAATATTTAGGAGAAATCTTAGTATTACAGAAAAACCTAAGTACACATTTGATGGAAATTGCCCAACTTTTACTTTACTTTTTTTCCCCCTGTCTTCCTTGTTAGTATGAGATGTTGATAACAGTCAGCTAGTAGGTAAGGCGTTTAAGTTTTCAAACAAAGTAGTTGCCATGGAAGAGAAGAAACAATGGTCATTTTCCTTTTTATGCCCTTCTCTCTCTTGTTATTGGGGAAAAAAACAGAAGAAGAAACTGAGTAGCAGTTTTCCTGTTTTCAAAGCAGATACACTTTTGCATTTGTTGAAAGGAGAGAATGTGCCGAATGAGTCACTTAGCATCAAATCAATTAGTATGCAGATGGTGAAGTTTCAGACCTGGTGAGAGGTCCAGGGCTGACTGCTTTTCAGCATTGGTACGATGCAGGGTTCTCTGGCAAAGAGCTGTAGTTCTTTTAGAAGATGATCTCTCTCTGAAGGGTCAAACCGGCAGCGAAGTTGAAAGTTCCCTGAGGAAAATTTCAAGTGTTTGTAAGAAACTTTACAAGTATCTGCCTCTTCTCTTTTTCCCAACTGAAATAATCTTACAGATGCTGTGAAAGATAATATGAACCACCTATAGTTACTTGAATTTTACTTCATTCAGGATACTGCACTTCCTTTACTGTTGGAACGATATGAGGCTTTTTATCTCAGCTAAATCCTGGAGTTCATAGAGCTGAAGAAATTTGACATTTTCGTACTGAAGCAGAGGCATGGTAAGGAGATATTAGGGTGAACTTTGTATTTCTGTAGAGCCATTTATAATACACATGAAGATACCCTAGGCATATAGGAATCATCTATCCATTTCCGAAATATTAGATTCAAGTTTCAGAGATAAAAAGTCACCTAAAGCATTTAGTTAGATGAATTACACCAGTCAATGTGGATATGCAAAGGTTTATTCCCTTGAGGGTACTGAAGCTTGTTCTATTATGGTAATAGCCACATCTTTCCACAGAAAGTTGCAGCATAGAGATGGAGGAGAGGTGGGTGGTAGTGGTGGGAAGGAATTTGGTACAGCCAATGTCACCATGGCATAAAGGTTCACAAAGTCTAATATGCTTGGATTGATTCCATCTTAAGACGCAGCTTTAAGGAACAGATCTATGTATAGAACTTCTGGTTCTATAGAAGAGGATTACTGAGAAGGGCTGAAATGTTTAATTGCACATGGCAGGCTTTCTACAGTTCATGTTTCAGAAAACAGGTACCTGTCCTTTTTGCAAAATATTGTTCATTTTTGGCTCCCTTCTCACTCTAATAAAGCAAAAAGAAATTATATTTCCTTTAACATTTTTTTAATATGTATTTTTGAGAGAGAGAGAGAGAGAGAGAGAGAGAGAGAGAGAGACAGAGCATGAGTGAAGGAGGGGCAGAGGGAGAGGGAGACACAGAATCCGAAGCAGGCTCCAGGCTCTGAGCTGTCCGCACAGAGCCCGACGCGGGGCTCGAACTCACAAACTGCGAGGTCACGACCTGAGCCGAAGCTAGAAATTTAGCTGACTAAGACACCCAGGCGCCCCAGGAAATGATACTTCTAAGGAACATTAATAAATGTTATTGAAGTGGTAAAATTTAATATGAAAATAAAATCTCTTTGATCGGCATTCATTCATTCATTTGAAGATGGGTACAGACTACCTCCAAGCCTTCTTAGAGTGCTCTTGTGTGCTGGCAGGACCTCCACACACACTATCCTCATATAACACTGAGATGACTTAGGACTTTATCCTCAGTGGGAGAACTAGAAAGAAACCCAGCTTTCTTAATCTGCCAGTCAGTAGAAAGAGGTAAAATACAAAACTAACGTGTCTCCCTGAGAATTCCTAATCATGGGCTCTCCTTTCAGAGAGCATTGGGCCTGCTATTTATACCAGCTGTGTGGCTCTAAAAACTCCAAGAGTAAAATTTTAAATAAATTAGTCTTGGGATGATGTATCCAGTGTGTGTAACTGAAGTAAATACAAAATGTTTCTATGGGGAAAAAAAAATACGAAATACACAACTCTAAGTGTTCTCACAGAAAAAGACCCTAAAGAGCTTGGAATTAAAAAATAAACAAAATAATATGAAACAGAAATAAGCTACTATGAAAAAAATTTGAACCCAGAATCAAGTTTGTAGACTGTACGTAATAAAGTTATTACATGCAAAATAAAAAATAAATATATTTACTTTAATCTCTTTACACAAACCAAAAAAGATGGAGTTGACAGTAAAGGTACAAGTGACTATGAAAATTGCCCAGTTATATTTAAAATGGAATTAAATTGAGATTATGGAAATGCAAAACATAATAATTGAAATTCTTTTTTTTTTAAATTTTTTTTAACGTTTATTATTTTTGAGACAGAGAGAGACAGAGCATGAACAGGGGAGGGGCAGAGAGAGAGGGAGACACAGAATCAGAAGTAGACTCCAGTCTCTGAGCCGTCAGCACAGAGCCCGACGCGGGGCTCGAACTCACGAACCGTGAGATCATGACCTGAGCCGAAGTCGGACGCTTAACCGACCAAGCCACCCAGGTGCCCCGAAATTCTTTTTTTTAATGAATTGATTCATTAAACTGAAAAACTAGGGTAGACACAATTAAAAAGGCATTTGAGGTACAAGAGGAGATATCTAAAGAAATTATCTTGATTGCAGAGCAGAGAGAAAATGAGATAAAAAACTTCACAGAAGTTAAGAATGCAGGATAAATAAGTCTAATACATGTCTGTTGACTTGCATGGAGATGGGGAAAATACAGACAATGGTAAAGACACAATATTGAAGATAAAAGTAGCTGAAATACTTTCTAGAAATAATGAAAGATTTGGAAGGCACAGGAAACAAAAGCAAAAAATAAAAGGAGGAGGAGAAGGGGAGGAAAAGAAGAATTATTCACATTTAAATACAGCATAGTGAAACTATAAAATGCTAGAGACAAAGAGATCTTATAGGTAGCAGAGAGAAAATACAACCCACCAACAAAGGAATAAAGATTAGATTTATTTGTAACTTCTTACTAGCAACAATTGAAGAGAGAAGATACTGAATCATATTTTCTAAAAGCTAAGAAGACTTGTAACTAATAATTATATTTTGCAAACTTAACATTCAAAAACAAGTGAAAAATATATTTTCAGGAAAGCTGAAATGACAGAACTTAGCACTGACAGACACTAAAGGAACTTGTAAGTTGTACATTTCTAGTAGAAGGAATATACTCATGTTGGGAAAGTCTACACAAAGAAAAAGTGAGCAAAGAAAGAGGTAAACATGGAGGAAAATCTAATCACATGTTGGTTGTGTAAAATCATAACAAGAATATGCAGTCTCAGAAAATCAGATTACAAGGGATGCCTCGGTGGCTCCGTTGATGACTCATCTGATGACTCTTGATTTCGGCTCAGGTTATGATTTCACGCTTCTTGAGATCAAGCCTGCCTAGGGCTCTGAGCTGACAAAATGGAGCTTGCTCCCAAGCAGCTCCCTCTCTCTCTGCGCCTCCCCCACATGTTTGACCATTTGCTCTCTCTCTCGCTCTCTCTCTCTCTGTCTGTATCTCTCAAAATAAATAAACCAACTTAAAAACAATCACATTTTAAACAAAGTCCTGGAATGTTATTGAGTTTAAATCTAGAGATAGATGATAATAGGTAAAGATTTAAGGTCATTGTATTAATCTGGAAAAGGACAAAGTATTGGTTAACCTAACACATGGAGTGAAATACGGATTTTCAGATTTCTAGGCAGTGAAACTAAAGCAATCACTAAAAAGTAACAGTTGAAAGGAAAAAAAAATAGAAATATATATCCAAACAAGGCAATGAAAGGAATGAGGGTGAAGGTGGGAGAATATTGCTCAGTATAAAAGAGAGGGGAAAATATTCCTCAGAAAGGTAGGATAAATTCAAAGCACAAGGTGAGATGGTACAATTGAGTCCCAACGTATCAGTGATCTAAGTTAATATGAATGTATGCTTTAGTTCGAAAAATGAAGAGTGTCAGAGGAAATAATAGAGCAAAATCTGTACAGGGGATATATCCAAAATATAACGATACAAAAATGTTGAAAGTAAAAGAGTGGAAAAAATACATAGTTGGTGAATACCAAAATGAAGCAATTTTTAAGTTAGACAAACTAGGCATAAAGGAAACAAGCCTCACTAGAGATTAAGAGGGTTATTACGAATTGATAAAATGTTAAATTTCTGGTAACATATATCATTTTTGATCTCATATCAACTAATAATACTTAAAATATGTAAAGCCAAAATTAAACAAGGATATTGACAAATCAGCTGTCAGAGCAGATTTTAAAATTTCCATTCCAGATAGATCAAGCAGATAAAGAGTATGTATATAGCAAATATGTACAGCATGAACTTGATCTAAGGACACATAGAGCATTGCCACCAACAAATGGAGGGTGTGTCTAATTTTCAAGAATACACAAAATGTTATCCAAAATTGTCATCATTCTAGGTTATAAAGCAAGTTTCTACATATTTCTGAGAGCCAGTATTATGAGATTGTTTTCTCAAAACATAACTTTAGTAAAAGTCAGTAATATAAGATAGTTATGGGGCACCTGGGTGGCCCAGTCAGTTAAGTGTCTGACTCTTAATTTCAGCTCAGGTCACGATCTCACGGTTTGTGAGTTCAAGCTCCACATTGGGCTCTGCTCTGGCAGTGCAGAGCCTGCTTGGTATTCTACCCCCACCCCCCGTCTCTCTCTCTCTGTCCCTCCCACACACTCTCTCTCAAAATGAATAAATAAGATTAATAATAATAATAATAATAATAATAATAAATATGAGGTAGTTACTAAACATATGTTTGGAAACTTTTAAAGCCACGTTAAAAAATATACCTCATAAGTCAAAAAAGTAATAATGCAAATTATACAATGCTTTGAAATGAGTAATAAAATTATTACATGTCCACTTGGGGGATGCATTAAAGAAAGAATTAGAAGGAAATGTGTAACCAGTAGAGTTATTAGGAAAGAAGAAAAAAATGAAAATTATGTAGCTATTATATTTAAGAAGTTAGGTTAAAAAACATAAATCCTCTAGTGTTTCGATGGTTTCCTGTCTCACATTCAAGTCCTTTATCCATTTTGAGTTAATTTTTGTGAATGGTGTAAGAAAGTGGTCTAGTTTCATTCTTCTGCATGTTGCTGTCCAGTTCTCCCAGCACCATTTGTTAAAGAGACTGTCTTTTTTCCGTTGGATATTCTTTCCTGCTTTGTCAAAGATTAGTTGGCCATACTTTTGAGGAGAAAGCAGGAAAAGACCTCTCTGACCTCAGCCGCAGCAATTACTTACTTGACTCATCCCCAAAGGCAAGGGAATTAAAAGCAAAAATGAACTATTGGGTCCTCATGAAGATAAAAAGCTTCTGCACAGCAAAGGAAACAATCAACAAAACTAAAAGGCAACCGACGGAATGGGACAAGATATTTGCAAATGACATATCGGACAAAGGGCTAGTATCCAAAATGTATAAAGAGCTCACCAAACTCCACACCCGAAAAACAAATAATCCAGTGAAGAAATGGGCAGAAAACATGAATAGACACTTCTCTAAAGAAGACATCCGGATGGCCAACAGGCACATGAAAAGATGCTCAACGTCACTCCTCATAAGGGAAATACAAATCAAAACCACACTCAGCTATCACCTCACGCCAGTCAGCGTGGCCAAAATGAACAAATTGGGAGACTATAGATGCTGGCAAGGATGTGGAGAAACGGGAACCCTCTTGCACTGTTGGTGGGAATGCAAACTGGTGCAGCCACTCTGGAAAACAGTGTGGAGGTTCCTCAGAAAATTAAAAATAGACCTACCCTATGACCCAGCAATAGCACTGCTAGGAATTTATCCAAGGGATACAGGAGTGCAGATGCGTAGGGGCACTTGTACCCCAATGTTTATAGCAGCACTCTCAACAATAGCCAAATTATGGAAGGAGCCTAAATGTCCATCAACTGATGAATGGATAAAGAAATTGTGGTTTATATCCACAACGGAGTACTACATGGCAATGAGAAAGAATGAAATATGGCCCTTTGTAGCAACGTGGATGGAACTGGAGAGTGTGATACTAAGTGAAATAAGCCATACAGAGAAAGACAGATACCATATGTTTTCACTCTTATGTGGATCCTGAGAAACTTAACAGAAACCCATGGTGGAGGGGAAGAAAAAAAAAAAAAAAGAAAAGAGGTTGGGAGAGAGAGCCAAAGCATAAGAGACTCTTTAAAACTGAGAACAAACTGAGGGTTGATGGGGGGCGGGAGGGGGGGTAGGTGATGGGCATTGAAGAGGGCATCTTTTGGGATGAGCACTGGGTGCTGTATGGAAACTAATTTGACAATAAATATCATATAATAAAAAAAACATAAATCCAAGCAAATTAGAATTAAAGAGATAATGACAATAAAAGCACAGATGAATAAAATAAAGAAAAATAGGATCAAAAAGTCAATAGTTGGTTCTTTGAAATTCCTAAGATAACTGTTAAAACCTCATTCAAGATTCATTAAGTTCAAAGAGGCAAGGCCCTAATAAACAATATCAGGAGGAGAGACATGGGCATAACTGCAGTTACTACAAAGAATAAAGAGATAATTGGAGAAATAAAATGAACACATTTCTAGTAAAATACATTTGTCAAATCTGAATAACTTCCAAACTGTTGAAAATAATTAATGGTTAATGCATAGCTTTTAGAGAAATCATCCTAAAAGTAGAAAATGCTTCATTTTATTTTATGAGGCTTAATAGTTTTGATCCCCAGATCTGACAAGAATAGTTGGAGAAGAAACAATTACAGTCTCACTCGTAAAAATAAATGCAAAAACCCTAAACAAAATTTGAGTAAAAATTAAAGCAATGTGGGAAAAAAGATAATACAGCATAACCAAACTTGAATTTATCTCATGAATATAATCTGGCATATGCTTTTAAAATCTGTTCACCACATTAACATGTTAAAAAGACAAAAAATCATCTAAATAGTTGCAGAGAATAATTAGTAACCTTCAAATCATTTGTGTCAGAAATTCTCAGGGAAATTGAATAGAAGGGGATTCCTTTCTTTTTTTTAGTTTAATTTTTTTTAATGTTTTTTATTTATTTTTGAGACAGAGAGACAGATTGTGAGCAGGGGAGGACCAGAGAGAGGGAGACACAGAATCCGAAGCAGCTCCAGGCTCCTAGCTGTCGGCACAGAGCCTGACGCGGGGCTGGAACTCACGAACCCATGAACCCATGAACCGTGAGATCATGACCTGAGCTGAAGTCGGACGCTTAACTGACTCAGCCACCGAGGCGCCCCAAAGGGGATTCCCTTCTTGGTAAAGATTCCCCACCAGAAAGCACACCCGGTGTTTACAAGAAATGGTGTAGTCATGTGTGTTAGAAGGGGATTCTTTTCTTGGTAAAGATTCCCCACCAGAATGTCAGCACACCCAGTTATTTACAAGAAATGGTGTAGTCACATGTATATCCTTCCTGAGCCTTTCTTCCTATAGGCATCAATGTGTGGAAGAAATCTTGATGGAAGCTCCCATTTTTTCTCCTGTATTTGGTGTGGGACTGCTTGGAATCAAGACCTTTGTAGCTGGCTGAGGCTTAGATTGCTGTCCCTGCTTCTGCTATCAGGAAGGAGGGAAAGAGCTGCTTCAAGGTGTTAAAGAACCTGCTCTGGATCACCGGGTTGGAAGAACCAAGCGGCACTCAGAGATCTTGGAAGGCGAATAGATCATTCTCCAGAGGTCTGAGCCCCCAGTGTAAGCAGAGGGAATAATTTATAGTATGTTACTTCTGCATTCTGCCTTAGTAGTTGGCCTGCTTGGCCAGTGGGTAGGAAGAAGAACCTGGAAGGGGAGTCTTTTGTTGGGAATGGAATTTTCTGTTAGTCCTGTCAGCCATCTTATAACAGATTTTTCCCTATCAGAGGCAGTTGGTATTGTGTAGGACTTACAGGATGATAGGGTAGCCAAAGACTTCTGATTCAGCCTCAGATTAACGATGAGATCTTCATAAAGTCTGCAGGCCTCAGCTTCCATTTCTGGTTGTTCGAAATTCCTCCTGCTAATCAATTGTATTTTATGTCCCTCTCCCTGGGTAAGATTAGAGCTGGTTGCCATACTTTCCAAACTTCAGTGGACATATAAATTCCCAGGGCTCTGGTTAAAACACAGATACCTAGGGGCACCTGGGTGGCTCAGTCTGTTAAGTATTCAACTCTTGATTTCCACTCAGGTCATGATCTTGGGGTTCCTGAGACCGAGCCCCACATCAAGGTCTGTGGTGACAGTGTCCTGGAGCCTGGTTGGGATTCTCTCTGTCCCTCTGTCTCTCTGCTCCCCCCAACTTGTGTTCTCTGTGTCTCTCTCAAAATAAATAAACTTAAACAAAGAAGATAGCATGAAATAAGAGGAAACTCTCTCTCTAAAAATAAATAAATAAAGATAAAAAGTGCAGACACCTATCAATTGGATTTTGAATGGGTCTGAACTTCTGCTTTTCTGACACTTTTTTAGTGATGTCAGTGCTGCTTTCCACATTTTTAAGTCATTCATTTCAGATAGAAAAGTATTAAAAAAATTCTTAGAATAATTCTTTCAAGCAGTATACTATTTTAATTAATTTAAAAAGAGATTCAATTACAAGAAAATGATATACAGCCACCTTTTTTAAAATAAGTTTTAGTTACATTAAATTTATTTAATAACCTCCTTGACATAGATACACTAAAATCAGTAAGGTATTTTATCTTTCTTTAAAAAAAATTAGCATGAAAGGGGATAATTGATTTGACCAAATAAACAAATGAAAAACTCTGGATTTGGTAATTATGAGACCTAAGTACTAATCTCAACTCTACAACGAATTGGTATGACCTAAGTTATCTAAATCTCAGCTTCTTCCTCTGAAGAATTAAGAGTTGAATGAACTGCATGATTTTTCTGAATTGCTGCAGATGTAAACAGATTATGATTATAAAACTTTCATCATTATAAGAGTTTGGGGATAGCTCATATATGAATTTCAAGTTATTTTATATATAAACTAAAGAGCAAAGTGTAGAGTCCAAGGCAATTATTTCTATCATTGGGAAACATGAGTATTTTCAGCTGGGTCATTGACTTTAGATGATCAAGTTCACTGAAATAGTTCAGTTCACCTCTTACCTTTGTAGTCCTAGCCATAAATTCTGTTAAATCAGAAGTTAAGTAAATAAAATAAAAAAAAATTGTAATAGAAAAGCATTTAGTAAACATCACATACACTCCTTATTATCCAGTTTCTACAACTGCTATAAAAGAAATAAAATTCAAATGGTACTTATATTTTAAGTTAAGTTGTTTGAACTACCTGAAATAATGGAGCTAGGATAATTTTCTTGAGATTTCTTTGATACTGGAGGCTTATTCATTTAGAAAATTAAATAAGCATACATGTTTATTAAGCTAGGAGTGGAATTTAAAGTTTATCATCTTGAAGACTCTTCAAGATTTTATGTTTTATAATGTCTTATTTGTAGCATTATAGAAAAATTATATTATATGTATTTAAAATATTTCACCCTATAGAACAGGAGAGATAAAGTGGAAAAGATTAAATGATGACATTTTATCTTCAAAGTGTTTTAGAAGGAAGATTGATGTTCTTTCCTTCAAGGGTAAATTGGCCTAATAATTTTAGCATAGTGAAATTTATGAAATCTAAGAAACCTTTTAGCTTATATTTCTGTGCATCTGTATTAATAAAAGATTCTCCATAGCCTGAAATAGATTTTCCTTTGCATGCATTTGTTATGGGAAAGTCAAACACTAAATTAAAAACGAAAAGGAGTAAAGCAAATTTGGCATGAAGATAAAGCAGATATTTCTGATACTGTAAAGACCTAGCAGAGTGAGTCACAGTTAGGAGAGCAGAAATGTGTCATTGCAGTCATTGCCCTACCGTTTCCCTTGATCTGTGCATTTCAAATTGCTTTGTCCTCATGTCGACTCCTTTCTGGTTCCCACCTGTGGTCTTCTATCCTTTTCTCAACAAGTGGGCCACACGAAATGGGGCACCTGCCCTGTGTTCTCTATACCATTAGTATCTGGATATTTTCTAAGTATCTACAATTTGGTTACAAATTTGGAATCGCCTGGAAGCTTGACAAATACTGGTGCCTAGGACTTACCCCCAGAGATTCTGATTTAATTGGTCTGAGGTGTATCCTGGGCATTGGGGTTTTTTAAAAGCTTTCCAAAGACTAATACGTAATTTGTGAATCACTGAGATGTACCAGGAAGTCTTCCATCTGGTTGGAATCATCATCTAGTTAGTGCTCAAAATACCCTTCTGGGTAGATATTATATACATTGTAGAAAAAGCAAACGGGATAATATCCGAAAGGTTACATGAACAATGTAGAGAAGAAAAAGTAATTTTCCTTGAGTTCTTAGCTCAGCCTCCCGTACTAAAAGACAGATTAACAGGAGAAAAACAGACATTTACTAATATGCATTAACTCATGTATCCATGAGAGATCATCAGAAAAAAAGAATAATTCAAACAGGTGGCCCTAGAATTCAGCCTTAGCTACTATCTTAATAGAGAAAGGGGGATGGGGAGGGGAGATGTTGTCCTCTTAGGGAAGAGTAAATGGTTTTCAAGAAAGATGAATGGGCCCTTAGGAGAATGGATGGGAGGTATGATAGTTTGGGGACAGTTTGTCTGGGTGTGATGTCAACTTCTAGTCTCTCTTGTGATGAAAGCCAATCCTCCCCAGTTGATGAAACTCCTAGGGAGGGGATTTAAGACAATCGTGTGCCTTTTGGAGGCTCTGTCTTTAGGCAGATAAGGGTGATTTAGAGAAAGCCTTTAACTGTATTTTCTGTTTTTCAAGTGTCTTCTGCTCAAAATGATATACTGAAGTGGAGTGGCATGTCCTCAACTCCTATGGTGATATTTTGTGGTAGTATCTTCTGCTACTCTTCACTGGCCTAAAGCTAATATCACCAGTACATGGTAGCTATAGGATTCTATCCACGTTTTCCATAATTGTAGCCTTTATCCTTCCCATTGCTTTAGAAATAGGCCTCATTTTGTGCCATGTGACCCAGATTCATAGCAAAGCTGTGGTCTCTATTCTTAGTGTCCTGAAATATTTTAAAGTCAATATTCTTCATAAAAAGTTAAAGGAACGATTTTGACTTAAAAACATGCTCTCTGCGTGTATAATGATAGAAAGATTTAAATTATTTTTGCCCTTAATATATTGTGGATCTGCAGTAGCCCATTTGAATTTAAATTATGGTATATGTTTTAACCTGATCAGTGCTAAGATAGCTATTTGCTGTTTGCTATATTTCATTTAGTCACAACAATTCTAATCTTCTCTTATTTAATTTTAGTTATGCATTTAAATATATGCATGCATTTTCAATATTGTGGGCCCTGTCAAAAAAACCCAGATGGTTACTATTAGTTACTTCATATAATTTTATGGCAGGAACAGAATGCCACTCAAAATGTTTCTGAAACATGTTAAAATTAAATTTTTCTTGGGTTGCCTGAGTGGCTTATTTGGTTAAGTGCCTGACTCTTGATTTTGACTGAAGTCATGATCTCACAGTTTGTGAGATCAAGCCCTGCCTCAGGCACTGTGCTGACGGTGTACTGGCTGCTTGGGATTCTTTTTCTCTCTCTGCCCCCCCCCCCCCCCGCTCATGCATGTGCGTGCACACTGTCTCTCTTAAAATAAATAAATGTATTTTTTAAAATTATATTTTTATTTCAAAATATATTTATTCAAGATACACCAATATTATATGTTATGATTATTTTGAATTATGGGTTTTCTTCTCTTCATCTTATATACCAGAATATAAATAATTTGTATTTAAATTATCTATTTGTTGAGGAAAGAAGTACTTCAAATTGATAGAAGATCTCTTTGATGGATTATTTTGTACAGCTGACAAAAAGTGTAACCTATTAACAAAAAAGATCCGTCCTACCAAGAATGTTAAAATGTTCAATACAAAATACACTGAGTGGTAGGAGGGCACACTGGGACCACTTCCTGAAAGCAGTTTGTTATCCTACTGAAGCTAATGAGCTCATGTATGTTCACTAACTAACTCAATATACCCTAAGGACAAGCATTCAAAATAGATGGCTTGCAAAAGAATGTTTATTATGGCATTATTTACGAATTAAAGAAAAACCCTGGAAAGTAAAATGTCCACCAACAATGGAAAGGATAAATAAATTGGTTTATTTATCCCAGGAATACTCTATAGCGATGAAGAACTACTTCCTACAACAATATGGGTAAATCTCACCAGTATAATGTTGTGTGAAAGAAACTAGACTCAAAAGAATACATTCCATTTAAATGAGATCCGGGGACAGGCAAAACTAATCTATGATAAGGATGGTCCAAGGTATGGTTACCTTTGGAGATTACTGTTGACTGGGTAAGAGCACAAGGGAGTGTACTGGATTGTTCAAAACATGTTTGTATCTGAGAGGTGATAAGGGAGCATACCTATGTGAATCCATGATTTGTGCACTTGACTATGTACAAGTTATAATTCCATGAAAGTACATTTGGTATACATATGCATGTATGTGTGTGTGCATCTCTTTTTTGAAGTTTTAGTTTAAAATGACAGCAAGTATTATTTAAGGATAAAGAAAAATAATGACCTTAGAGGATTTAGAATGAACATTCTGGATGGCTGTGTCAGTCACCTTAGGGCTTGTAAAAGTAATGTATTTTTCACCATTTGCCTGTCTTCTGGGGTGCAATAGAATAATTTTTTTTCCTGTAAACTCATCAAATAACTGAAAATTACAGTCCTAACATAAATGAAAATGAGCATACAATTCATAGAATACATGGTTTTTATATAATGACAGCAGAACCTGAAACTTTACATCACCCTCATGTAATCCCCCACATTTAAAAGTATATTTATTTTCTCTCATACTTATTTGTATAAATTGCTCACCACCATTCATCTGAAGATTTTATAATATGACCTCATCATCCATCACCAGTAGCATGCCATACAGCAGTAACTATTTAAATTTTTTTTAATGTTTATTTATTTTTGAGACAGAGAGAGACAGAGCATGAATGGGGGAGGGTCAGAGAGAGAGGGAGACACAGACTCTGAAACAGGCTCCAGGCTCTGAGCTGTCAGCACAGAGCCTGACATGGGGCTTGAACCTGTCAACTGTGAGATTGTGACTGAGCCGAAGTCAGACGCTCAACCAACTGAGCCACCCAGGGGCCCCTCAGCAGTAACTATTTAAGTGCTGCTCAGGGCTAAGAAGTGTTTTCTGAAAGCATGCCTTGATTTTAACATTGAGGCATTTTCTTTGTCAAGAGAATGGTTTTCAAGTGTTATTTTAAAGTGTGTGGTCTCAGTGTCAGAATTCAGTTATTTGTTTCCCATGAAAATCTCTCAACATATTATGATCTGAGTTTGAGCTAAGGTAAAATTGTCTTCTTGATAATAAATATATATCACTAGTCATGAAAGGTAATGTAAACACATTATATTAAATCCTATATCTTTATATAAGCTATGAAATTTACTTGACAAAAATGTGAACATAGTATCTCATTTTGTATGTCCCATAAAAAATCAGTCAGGCTTCATAAATGGTTGTTAACTAATTCTTATGGGTCCAAATGAAACAACTGAGTGCTTGAGGATCGCATTTTGCCCACTTGCAAGATCAAAAGGTTGCAGTGCATCTCCTGAGGAATCTTTATCTGAAAAACATGATACACTACTGGAAACAGAAGTGTCAGTTTGATTTTTAAAAATCACTATCAAATATATATCAGACCAACAGATTGATCTCTTTATCCAGATGATGTTATTTTTTTAAAGATATGTTTTTAGTGTTGCATATAATATTGTGAATCCTGCTCTGATAGAATATAAAATATTTCTGTTTCATAAAAGCTGGATCCTAAATTTACTTTTTATCATTTTTTTTAGTATTTCTAAAATTAGCTGGCCAAAAATGAGCCTGAAATTTATTTTGACACGTGACCTAGGAAGTAACAATTCTTTTCGATGAAATTGAATGAACTGAAAATACGAGAGAGGTCATGTACGTATCATATGAAAACTAATGGCATTTAAGGTGTCACTTGTGTGGACTGCTCTGCAGGTGACCAGGAGCGCACATTACTTGAGAAGCAAACACAAAAACATTAGGAACATTCGTATGTGTCAATCACCCTCAGCTTTACAGTCTTACATACGAACAGTTACTGCTGTTCTTTTCCAGATTCCAGACAGATGTTCGTATCTGCATACTGGACATCCTATGGGAACTTTCCACACTCAGCATTTCCAAAATGTACTTTGCAGTTTCTGCTCTGTGTGGATAATTTATTGGTGATAAAGGCCAGAAAGCTAGGAGGCCACTAAGTCATGTTGATTCTACATTCCATTATCTCCTAGTTTCCTCTCATCTTCATTTCTATGGCCGCTCCTCTTCTAGGAGTATTCCAGGAGACCCCTAAATTGTCTGCTTGCCTTCAGCTCTTCTGCCCTCCAGTATATTCTTTACACTGTTGACCAGAATTCTTGTTCTAAAATACAGATCTAATCATGGTTGTCTCGAGTCTTTTAGTGGATAAAAGGATAATGCAAGAATCCTACAAAGCTCTGGTCTCAAACTGCTTTGCTGGTTCCACTTTCTACCCTAGCCACGCTTTTCAAACTCAAATTTGTCTCTTCTCTTCCCCCTTCTCTAATTCATATTCTTCTCCACCTTGTCACTGCTTTGTTCACTAGAGACTAAACTTTTTTATATACTCTACCTTCTCATTTCTTTTCCTATGTTTTTCCTTTCTCTCTCCTGTATAGGCTCTAGCTAATTGTGGACTTTCGTCAAGTTTGGCCTTGCCCTCTGCTTTTTTTCCCCTCTAATAACTCCCTTAGAGAGAGTTTATTTGCTCTCAAAACTTCAACTGCCACTTCTACGCTTCTGGTGTTTCCTCATCCCAGAGCATGCAGCCTACAGCTGCTGGCATAACCTTTCTAAAACATAATTTTTGACAAGTTATTTTCCTCCTCAAGAAACTATAGTGATTTTTTTTTTATTGCTCATGTGTATAAATGGATGAAGCTAGTGTGAACACCTTTTTGTAACTGTAGCTTATATAACATTCCTCCAAATAACCTTCTGTTTTCCTGGGGGCCTCTTTATTTTTCCTTGTCCACTTGACTTCAGCATCCACCTTACCCACACCATGTTGTTAATTTTCTTTTCTGTGACTTTTCTTATTGGTCTCTCTTCCTAGAACACCGTTCCCAATTTTCCGACAATCTGCAGACATCATTTAACTCACAGATTGGATTCACTTCTTCTACGAAACCTTCTTTGACTCACCCTACTTCTCTCCTGTCACTCACTTTGGAATGGCTTTGTATCTTTTGTTTTTTAAATGTGTTCTTGTATTTCTTTTTGTTACTTAATTGTACCTCCCTAGCTAGATTGTATATGTTATTTGTGTCTTTAGTGTCTCTAGCACAAGAGACCAATACCTAATTAGTCCATGCTTACTGGAAGACTATATGAATAACAACTACCTGTTATTGAGTACTCCCTATGTGTCCAGTATTGTATAAAGCATTTTACATGAATCATCTCATGTATTTTTTATAAAGTTCCTCAGAACCATTACAATTATTACTTTTATTTTGCTGATAGGGAAGGTAAGGCACAGGGAGATAAAATGGTTAGTCTAAGGTCACATGGCTAGTTAGTAGTTACGCTAGGATTTAGAGCCTGTGTGCACACATAATCACTAACTCACTTTGGAAAATATGACTTGAAAGGGCCGCAGTAGATACTGCTAATGATCAAATCTTCTCAAGAAATGACTTGTTCAGAGAACATGTTTTATAGCCCTACAAATTTTACCACAAGTTGTGACACCACAAAATACTAAAAAAGAAGCCCTGAGAAAGAATTGTTTTCACTAGAAGTTGATTTGTATTTAACACTTGGCTAATGATTTGGGATTAACATACTTACCAAGGTTTAAATTTTTTCTGATGCCATCTGAGCAATATTGGTCAAAAGAAAGTTATAGATAATTTGACTGTTGAGAAGAATTTATACATTTGCCATATTCTAGATGTCAAAGAAGAATCATTTATAGAAGGTGAGAGATGAGAACAAAATGGTTATTATTTATAACAATAATATATGCCAGTATTGTGTTATCAACAAAGTATTCTCTAAATTTAGAAATGTTTTATGAGCATAAGACTAAAATTAGTTCGTATGTTACCGTTTCTAATATTAACCAAATTTTATGGTGTTAGGGGAATGCAATCCCAACTACATTCAGCTGGTTGTTATTGTGATTGGTCTTCTTCCAATATTTCAAGCAAGTGCTCAACCTAAGACCTTTTTATATGGCAATTGATTGTAACGCTTTTCTGCCAATGGTGAAAGGAGAAAATGGTTTACTTGTGCCTGGTGACTATTTCTAGGATAATTTCTTGGACTTGCTCTGATGCTTTTGCCTAAAAAAAGTAGTAAGTGAAAAAAACAATAACCGTCTGGGGCTCCTGGGTGGCTCAGTTGGTTGAGCTTCCAACTCTTGATTTCAGCTCAGATCAAAATCCCAGGGTCGTGGGATTGAGTCTGGCATTGGACTCTGTGCTGAATGTGGAGCCTACTTGAGATTCTCTCTCTTTCTCCCTCTGTCCCTCTCCCCTGCTGTAGCACCCTCTCTCTCTCTCTAAAAAAAAAAAAAAAAGGCAACAGCCATCATCACCTGTGAGAAGGAAATTCTATTCCTTAATCGGGAGAGGAATGTGTTCAAACTCACAGGTGGAAGAACTTGGAGGACAGGAGACACAAGTAAACAAAACACATAAACAGTATATCTCGAAGTTATTTTTTAATGAATGACTAGTGGAACTCATAGCTTGGAATTGTAGAACATAGTACAAATCAAATTCTGTTGAGAACTTTGGAGTGGGCAGTACCTCATTCAGCTAGTAGATTACAGCCTATATTTAAAAAGGCTTTTGGGGAAAAGGGCAATAGAGCTAATATGAGCCTTTGGGAATGATTATACAACAACTGGTGAGGGCTAAATTTTGTAGAACAAATTATATAGAAGATAGACATAGAAAATAGTTGCAAGGTGGTCCAGAGAAACAGTTTTACCACATGAGAGGGCAGAGTTAGTTAATATAATTGATCACATATGTACCCATGGGTAAATCACTGGAATTAAAAAAAATGTTAGTAGCATTTAAATGTACCTTTTCTATTCTTAAAGAATGATTAAATCACAGTTATTTATCTACTGGTTAAGCCCTACATTTGTTAATTCTAGATTTATTTTATATTTGTTTAATTTTACCCACCTTCTTAAATACCAATTATTGTTTAATTTTGTTGACTTATCCAGAATGTTCCAAGCCAGTATCTAATGCAGTGTTTTGCCCTCCTAAGAGTTTTAAGCTTATTTTTAGTCACATTAAAGTTACATTAACACACACACACACACACACACACACACACACACACACACACATCTTTCCATCTCTGGAATTCTATTGATGGGGACTATTTTTATTTACTATTTTTAATGAGAGAGATCCTTGCTTTGGATCACATTTCTAAAATGTGTCACACCAAAGATAAGCTTTTATTTTTGTGTATTAAAATGTGATCATTTTCATCAACCCTAGGATTCCTTGGCTAGTATCTATTGGTTGAGTTTTTTTGAGTGCTTGGATTTGTTTATGTTGAAATGACTTTTGAAAGGGTTAGTCACAAACATGTAAAACTAATTAATGGATTTCAATGAGGCTTATCCCAAGACAATATGTATCATTCATCAGAACCTCAATATACTATTCAAAACGTAATTTCACCTTGCACACTTAATTGATCTTTCTAACAACATGTTATAAGGCTCGGCTTCAAATTCTCATTTAGAGTATATAACAGTTTTTTCTACAGCATTCTTGTGTCAACCCCACTAAAACAAGAAGAGTGGAATAGAGGCTGCCTGTTCAAAACTACAAAATGCAAGCTGGCGTTTAGCATTTGTGGTCTGTCGTGCATGTCAGTTAAATGACAGAAATGCCTCAGATGTTCTATAACACATTAAGAAAGCTCCATACTCCAACTAACACAATTTTGGTGCACCCTAGGTGACTTTGAGCTGAAAATCCTAAGTTTGACATTCTTGTCAGTCCACTGACATATACCAAAAAATGTAGTCAAGCTCACTGCATTATGTTAAAGGCAGATATTCTGTAACCAATTCAGTTTTACCTAGAAAACATCCCTGCTACTCAATGGTGAAAATATTAAGAGTCAGCTATATATTGTTTACCAGACCATCTACTTTTGTGTATCCTCATGTTTACTATTATATTAGAGTTTTCTAAAATCATATAGAATCACAGATTATTTAAGTAAATTATGATTTCTCCACACCAATGAATTCATTATTCTGCACCTATTAAAAATAAAGGGATAGGTTTATATGGGGTATCTTGAAATGATGCCCATGATAGATGTTGAGTGGAAAAGCTAGTTGCAAACACTATATATGGCATGATCCACTTTATCCCAAACACACATATACACACATACACATGCACACACACACATAAACACACACTTGTTCAAGTAGTTGCCTCAGGGAAGTTAGATTTAAGAATTGGAAGAATAGAAGAGAAAATTTAAAATTATTATATACTTTTCTATACTGTAAAAAAAAATTAACAGTAATCATTAAAAATGGCTTAGCCATACCTATTAAAAATTAAACTATAGCTATTTAACTATTAACTTTAGAAATAAAATCTATTCAGTATAATGTGAAAAATAATTATTGACTTTCTTACATACCCACATGGATGTTAATCGCTAAATTAGTTCAGGAGAGCCAACTAGCACAGGTGAAATCAGAATGCAGTCACTTACTAGTCCATGCATATAGTTAGAATGTTGGTAGACTAGGATGTCAGAAAAATGGAGAGAACAGAGAAGTCTGGGGTACTTCAACAGTCGTGATCACCACATTTGGGAATGGCTATGAGGCAGGTTCAGACAGCAAGGTTAGGATGAGTAGTGTGGTCAGCTTGAAGGTGGTTCTCAGTTATCTAGTTCTCTTGGTGTTTCACGGGCAAGTTGGATGTGATATTTATGAAGTCAGTATAGAAATGGCAGAAAGCATATTCCACATATAGTGCAGCCATTCTTTAGATATCATACATAATGAAAAGAAACAGGGTTGGGCAGAATTCTGGCCAAATAGGTAAGAAAGAAAATGGAGTATAGATACCAGAAAGGAAATGAAATATGAAAACTAGATCATGAGCGCATAAGTTCACCCTGAGGTCACACAAAGGGTATAGCTGATCATTCAGAGACGGGTGCCAGATGATATGTTTTGTTATTCAGCTATTTGTAAAGGAACAGGATTCTGTGGATAATGAGGGAGAGACATAGCTTTCCTAACATAGACCAGTCTAAGAAGGACGCATGAAAGATGGAGGGCGAATTTACATAACATAGGCAGAAGACAAGGAGACTGGGGCCACTATGTTAGACACCTGCTGCTGGCAGCATTCATATCCTTACACACAGTATTTCTGGAGCTGAGCCTTGCACAGCTGCCCAGCAGTCCACACTGTCCTGTCAGAGATTTTCATGATTTGATCAGAGAATTGCTTTGAGGAAAAGTATCAGTATTTTTCCCTTGCTTTTAGAAACACTGTGGCTCATACAATAAGCTATGATGGAGGTCATTATAATAGTAATAGGCACAAGGTCTGGCCTATTCATTGGCTGTGGTAGTTTAATGGATGATTAAATGATTCTGCTTTACTCCAAGGACCTGAGATGAGGCATCGAAATGGAGACTATAGAAATCTCTGTTTTGAAGATATTGATAGAGAAACTGGAAGAGCTGTGAGGCATAAGTAAAATACTTCATTTTTAAGGTTAGGAAAAACCTGGGCACAAAGGGAAGCTCCAAAGAAAAAGTTCATGAGAAAAGAATGAAAGGTGCTAGAGGTGATGGCTGCAAGAATAAAAGTCTGACAGGTATGGCAAATGTAGGTGGAGGAATTCTCTGAAGAGGAGAAATCACCCATCTCTAAGATGGCTCACTTAGGAGCTCCTTAACTATATTGTGAGCATCATGATAGCACAGTGCAACACACATAGGAGACATTGAATAAAATATTTTTACCCTGTATAAAAATAAATGTTCATTGGGTTTTGGTAGCCATGTCAATATTCTCCATAAATGTTGAGGATTGTCTACTTTCTACCTTGATTGAACTAGTTTTTGCTATTGTCCCCATGGGCTCAAAATCACTAGCTGGTGAGATGATGATATTGCCTAGAATAGAAGACATGTAATGGAGATAGATAACACAGGAAAGACTTTGGAAAATGACATTTCATGGGCATTTCTGAGAAATGAAGAAAATAAATCCATACTGAACTTTCTACAGGATACAACTATTCCTTTTAAAATAAAGTAGTTCAGATTTCAAGTATTGCTAAAAACTGTGTGCAGTTACTAATGTGCTAATGTAAATGCATTAAAAAACAGTAAAACATTACAATGGAACTGATAATAGAATGAAGGCTCTATGATTAACACTAAATCTCTCAGGAAGCTACAAATCAAATTTATAATTACACTAAAAGGCAATTTTTTGAGACAGACATTACACAGATGTATTCTCTACATATTCCACACCCTTTATGGATAAAATATTTGCACCAATTAAAAAATTATTTTAATGTTGTCCTCTGCAACTATTTCAGGTCAGCACAGGATGGATCTTAACTTTCTGTGTCTCACACTACTTTGATAATGTGTTGGAAACTATGGAGTCTCTAGTTAGGAGGGAAAAAACACACAACAACACATACATCTGGACCCCAAGTGAAGAAAGACTTAGAACTGCTGTTTTCTTTTCATCTTCATATCTTCTTTATCTACTTTGGACCAAACGATGCTAAAGAATTACTGATACATTCCTTGAAAGGATCAGCAAAGATCATCACAAGAGGAAGAGTTTGGTCTTGTTGATTTTTTTAAATATAGAATTTACTTGATTAATGATTGCTTCACAAAGTCGGAAGTCACAGTGGCCCAGAACTTGATGATTTACAATCATAGTTTCAGTTTTTACTACAAGTATGACAGGTTTTTGTTAAAGTAATGATAATTGTGATTTATGTGACAGGATAGAGGCTGACATATTTTAGCAGGCAAGAATCAGACCATTCTATTTCTGCCTTTGGCTCGCTGTAGCAAGCAAATACTAAGTCTTACAAGAATAAGGGTATACTGTATTGCTTGTGACTTGATTTAACAGGCTTATTTTGAGATTGGCAAGTCTAAAATTTGTCCTGTCATAATAACTACCATTTATAGTTCATGCTGTTGGATTCATTTTACTTCATGAGTTTGCATTTGACTTTTTCTTCTGATTCCATATGATTCTGTCAAATTTCTAAAATATTTCATGAGATGTGTGTGTGTGTGTATGTGTGTGCACATACGCACACATGTATGTGCCTGTGAGCATATATGATTGGCTTCAAGTCAGAATACCTGAGTTCTAACTGTAGTCTGGGTTCTATCACTTCCTGATGGCACAGAAATATTGCTGTCTATTAAATGTATGATTGTAAGTATGCTTTGTAAATGGATACATTATGCAGTTGAGTTATTATTTGCATTTTTTCTTAAATATTTCTTAAGGATGGATTTCTGTCAATGCTATTAGAATATACATTTTGTTTTTCTTAAAATCATAGTTAACTATATATTATAGACATACAACTCAGGAAATAAAGTAATTTACTTAGATCATACCGTATACCCATTGCTAAGTGTTTTTATTGATAAGATTGTGTCAATAATACTGAGTGTGGTAGGCAGAATAATGGTCTCCAAAAGATGTCAGCATCCTTCTTAATTCAAGGGACCTGTGAATATGTTTCCTTGGCTCTTTGCACATGTGATTAAGGTTAAGGTTTTCATGTGCTTAGTGATGAGGAGCCCACCACCTTGTGATGAGGAGCCCATCTTGGAATATGGGTCCCATATTCCATACCAAGTGGTCCCAACCTAATCACGTTGGCCCTTAAAATCAGAGAACATTTTATAGCTGAGTTCAGAAGAGAGGAAGATGTAACCATAGGAGAATGGTCAGAAAGGTGCAGTGCTGCTGATTTTGAAGGTAGGGGAAGGGGGCCAAGGGCAAAGTATTGCAGACAGCATGTAGAAACTGGAAAAGGCATCCAAATCAGATTCTTCCCTTTAGCATCCAGAAGGGAATGCAATCCTGCTGACACCTTGATTTTAATCCAGTGATAACTAGGTCAAACTTCTAACCTATAGAACCATAAGAAAATTAATTTGTGTTGTTTCGAGTCCATAATACATGGAAAATGTTGGCAAATTAAGACCAAAAGGGTAGATTTTAAAAATGCATGTGTGTATGTATATGTGTGTGTGTGCATAAAATTTCCAATATGTTATGATATGCAGAATGTTTCAGATTTATTGGTTAATAAGGACTGACCTGTAGACAAATAAAAACTTAAGTGCCTTGGAGTCCAGGTGGTTAGTGGATCATATGCATTCACATCCTATCCATTCTGAATGGTAACTGAAATAGAGATGTACATACAAGAATCACTAAGCACATGAAAAGAAAACAAAGCAATTGCTAACTCTAAGAAAAACTGAACTTTGTGTGTAAAAAATATATAGTCAATTGAGACTACTTAGAACAACAGGAAGCAATTATAAAATTGAAATAATTACATATAAATTTATATTGAGAGAATGGAAGATACATTCAAAAGATGGAGAAAAGATTTTCTGCTGTAGGGAAAAAATCAATTTAAGAGTTAGAATTATTGGGACAGCCTTAATGATAGCATATATTTTTGTAGGGATATATAGGGAATGGAGATCTCAAAGAAATAGCGTCTACAACGAGTATTATATTTGCATTAAATGGCATTCCATATATATATATATGAAATCTATATCTATGAAATATATATGTATAATTAATAATGCATATTGCTTTTAAGATGTACCAAATAATGCCAAAAATCTTAATAGAGGAAATAGCGGTTCCCTGCCACCCAGCCTTATCCTGTTGCTCTAGGCATCTCTTTCACCTGCTTTAGCTCCTTCTGGCGTGAGCCTACCCGCTATTATGCAGTATATGTCTCCCACCATCTCTTAGTTCAACAACTTTGGACATTGGAGTTCTACCACATATGACAAGGATTGTACCTGCCTTTCTATCTACCACCTGTTAGTGCATTCCAGAGGCAGAACCACTCTAACTCCAGTGCAGCTTGTTAACAATGTTCAGAACAAAGATGTCTTTCTAGTATTGAATCTCTCAGCACAAGCTCATTAGGTTTCTCAGACATTTGTTAAAGATTCCATATGCTGATGATGACTCTCTTCTTTGGTGCAGATTTAAATGTTATAGTGGCTAGTTGGCAGCTTGCAAGTGAGGTTATCCAAGGTGGCCCAGAGAGAATGTGCTGTATAGTTGAAGAAGCAGCACAGTATTGAACGCTGCGATGCCCCCACCATAAAGATTGAGAACCAGTATTCACTGAGGCAAGAGGGAAACCAGTGGATGGTGACAACCATGAGAGGAGAGTGGTTTTAAGGATGGAGAGGTCAGTTATGTCCAATTTGAGTGGAAGACAACAGTGTGACGATTGCTTTCATGATGCAGAGATTACATATGAACTTGGCCAGCACAGTTTCTGCAGTCCTGTAACCAGTGAATTAGGGCAGACATCACATGGTCATGACAAGTTTCCCTTAGGTGCCTTCATTTAAAACACCACCTCAAACTTCAGCTTTGTTTCAAGTTTAGATGACATAAAAAATTAGCTTGTATTATTAGCTTTAACAATTTGAAATTGCATTAAGTTTCTCAAAATGAGAAATAAATACCTTGTGCTCTTCAGATACAAATAGTTTCATTTTCATTTCAAAATATGTATTTAATGTTCACTGAGTATGCGTCACTCTCCTAGGTCCTGTGGGAAATTCCGAATAGGACAAACTTATTCTGGAATATAAATTTTATCCCTAAAAATCACTGAAATACCTAACTAAAAGGAAACACTGATGCAACAGTAATAAGGTGCTTACTTTGCTGGTCTGAACTTCACTGCCTGGAGCTCGAAGCATGTAGAGAGCTAGAAAGGAAGAGAATGCCCTGGGGTAAGGAAGAAGGGAAGGAGTTTAATATCTTTTCTGTAACTACCTAATCCTTGTAAGAGTTGGGAAAAAAAAGTAACTGCCAAGTATAAACTGCCTACTATGTGCCAGATGCAAAGGTTGTTGCTTTTTATATAGTCTAAATTTATCCTTATAATAAATTTAGGCAGTAACTGATTATTCTCACTTTACAAATGAGGAAACCAAGACTAGAAGAGATAAAGTAACTATAAATGTGGACCAGGCAGAAAGTGGTGAAACCCAGCTCTGTAGCAAAGATACACTAACTTCTGTCACATGTCTATAACAAGTGTTATATTTGTTTACTGACCCTATTTGATTACTGATAATTTGAGTCAGTGTTCACATGGAGACAAAGTCTTTGGGTTTTGAAAATCTTTCTATTACAATACAGTAAATGGTGTTTGTGGAAGTTAAGAAACCTAGGGGAATAATTCAACTCAAATTTTTATTTATGTAATAAACCGTGGCAGTGAATAGCAGTCTGCCTTATTGTGTTTTAAATTGGAAAAGTTTGTAGTTGTGTCTTTTAAGAGCAATATATTTAAATTAAAGAGCCATATTGTTAATTATTATTCATTGATATTTTAAAATGAAGCAGTGAACTCTGGATTTAGCTTTCAGAAATTAGTCATTAAATTTAGGAAAAGTTAGTAGGTATGCCTTTTTTCTACTTTACACATGAAATCTTTGTTGAACATTCAAAAGAATAAAGTCTTAACAATATAATTTAGTTAATCTTTATGATGGGTATGCTGTAATATCCCATTGTTAAACAGTTAAAAAGTCTGTTAAACAGAATTGCTAAATTTGCTGTTATGCATAAACACCATTGTCTGAATTACTTTAGATAATTTCCTTTGGGTTCATGTTCTTAGAGCAAGAATGAGATCTAATGTTATTTTAGAGTACATCCTTCCTTCAAGTGACATACTAATCTGTGGGTTAAAACAGACACACCTACATATTCACACTTACATAGTTGTTATTCTTGGAAGTTATGTATGCAAAAACATTTTCCTTTAATTTCCTTTATGTTATTAGTGTGGCATAGGAAGAGGAAAAAAACTAAAATTTTCCGTTTTCTCATGACTGCTAAGTCTTCTGCCTTTTACTTTTCTGGCCACTATTCTTGTACTGAATTCCTTACATAACATCTGTGGGAATTGTATAAATGCTCCAGATAAATATACTTTTTGAAATGTATAAATATTTAAATACACTCTAATGTGCATTCTACTCAATTTACTGGCACACTTCAAATTTGCTTTTGCTTCTATGTAGTGACATGAAGTCTTGGAAGTAGGGCTTTTTCCATATGGATCCTAGAGTCAACATGTACCTGCAGTATAACATTGGCATGATATTAACCTCTGGGTTCTGTAATATGAGGATAATGATGCTTAATTCATTATTGGGGTTTAGTGAGGTAATGCACAAATGTATGACCACAGCATCTAACGTGCAGTAATCACTCAGTAAAGATTAGCCACTAAATGTTGGCCACTATATTTCCTAACTGGAAAATCTATGTGGTTGTTTAAAATGCTTTCAGATAATATGAATGGGTTCCAGTTTGTGGAGTTTTTTTTTAATTATAAAAATCCCTTTAATTGGTATAGTACTTGAGTGAGATTTGCATGAGATATGCATGTACATACGTATGTGTGTATGCATGTGGCATGTATCTGTCAAGACTAAACTCTAATGATAAATTAGTTTCAAAATAGTTTATTTCTTTAGTAATAATTGTGGGATATAGGTGGCCAGTTAGAATTTCTTACAGTGTTGCCATCTGGATGATGACTTACTTTATGATCATTATGGTACATGCAGTTTTAAAAAGGAACCTGTGATTTCACAGTATTTAATTTTGACTTACATTTTGGATGCTGCTATACTTCATATATTTCATATAAACACTTGCAGATGGGATATACAGCATTCTTCTGTTTCTAGCAAATCCAAAAGAAGATGTATTTGTATGTATTTGTATATGAATATATTAGGATTTTGCTGTGAAAAATTACATACAAACATAAAAGTGAATAAAAACAAATATGCATCGGAATGGATGAATTATTTAAAAGAGGAAATTCTTATAACCATCACTGGTCTGAAAAGCTCTAGACAAGTGCATGATCTCCAAGGCCCCTTTCTAACCACAGCCCTCCCTTCCCTCTTCTCCCAATTGCAAAGGAAACATTATATTCATTTGTATGGTAATCACTTCCTTGAATGTTTTACCACAATACAACCTGAAAATGTCTCCCTTAAGGCTATAGATTTGCCAGATTTAAAATTTTGCCTTTGTATAAAGATTTAACTGGGACACAGGTGGATTGAACTTGACACGGTTCATTTTCTCTTATACATGGGCAAGTCTGTGCTTGAAAAGAAGTGTCAGCAGGGCCATTTGGAAATAAAACTATAGCCCATTGGTCAAGAGCACACACTCTACAGCTAGAGAACATGGGTTCAAATGCTGACAGTGCTTCAGCAACCCTGAGAAAGTTATTCAAGCTCCGTGGAATTTAGGTTTCTCAACTGTAACATTGGGTGATAACAGTGTTAGCTCATAGAGTTGTTAGGAACATTTAAAGATTAACTGACTTTGCGAAGTGCTATGAGTTTGTTAAGTAAATAAATACAACAACAGTTTTAATTGTGTTGTTAGCAATAACCCTTGGTTTGCCCAATGTACCCATGGGTTTCTGGTACCTGATATATTCATCAGTCTGTGAAATCACTAAGAGTATATAGTCTGAGAGCCAAGTATTTTAATGATAGGATATTTTCAAAAATATTTTAAAATAGCGAGGATGCAATTTTAGCTTCCTAATCTTTTTATCTTCAGCCATTAATGATAAACACTGATAGCTGCTCTTTTGCCACAGAGAGTTTGTATCAATGCTCTTGGCTTGACAATACGCTGTGAAAATCTGTGCCATGCTTCTGTCCTCTTTCTTCTGTACACAGCAGACAGAACTAAACAAAAAAGCATTAATAAAGAATGAATACTTTCCTGGCTCCAGAACACTGTATCCTATTCAGTGTTAGATGGATTCTGAAACTCAGAGAGCCCTTTAATATTTCATTCTGAAAACAAGCTCTAAATTTTGGATGTTATAATTTTGAGGGGTTGTTTTTTTGATAAATAATATGATCAGCACATTGATATGCACAACCATTGTTGATCAGATAGGCATGAGAGAGAGAGCATGGTGTAACAGAAAGATGGCAAGCGTGGAACTGAGTTCGTTAGGGCTGCCATAGCAAAGTACCACAGATTAGGTGGCTTAAACAATGGAAATTTATTTTCTTACAGTTCTGGAGGGTAAAAATCTGAGATCAAGATTATGAGATCTCACTCCCGGGCTGGTAGATGGCCGTCTTTTCCCCGTGATTTTCATGGGGTCTTCCCTCTTTACATTTTTGCATCCAAATTTTGTGAGTCATATTGGGTTAGGGCCCATCCTAATGACCTCATTTTAAATTTTCTTCTTTAGAGACCCTCTTTCCAAATACAATAATTTTGTTGAGGTACTGTGCTTAGGACTTCAATATATGAATTTTGGGGGACACAATTTGGTTCCAAACACCTGGGTATCAGGATACAATGTTTCTGATTCAGTTCACCTGTAACAATAAGAGTTTAGTAAGACACTTAACAGGTCTGGTGTGCATAAATGTTCTTCCAGCTGTAGCATATGATTTAGGACAAAATTTATGTAAGCATAAATATCTGGAAAATTAGCATGCATAGAATCGTTTATTAAAGTGATCAATTCTGTGATAAGTGGGAATTCCTTTTTAAAAAGTACTTTTAAGTACACAATTTAATCTATGAATTCCATTCTTTTTTTAAAAAAGTCAGGAAATAGTGGAAAACAAGTTTTTGTCTTCAATAAATACCCCAAATCCTTGTTTTTTTCTCTGTTAAAAGTTTGACATACTCTGGAAGAGCACTGTCAAATTCAACTTTCTCTGATGATGAAAATATTCTGTAGCCTATGCATATAATAAGATAGGCAGCCTTAGGGCAAACTGAACATTTAAATGTGGTTAGTGTGGGGCACCTGGGTGGCTCAGTTGGTTAAGCATCTGACTGTAGATTTCAAGCTCAGGTCATGATGCCACAGTTCCTGGGTTTAAGCCCTGCATCAGGCTTTGTGCTGGCAGTGCAGAGCCCCCTTGGGATTCTCTCTGTCTGTCTCTCTCTCAAAATTAATTAATTAAAAAAATAAATGTGGTTAGTGTGACTGAAGAACTGAATATATACTTGTGATTTTATTTTTAACTTTAATTAAATTTATATAGTCACTGTGGCTAGTAACACTACACTGAGCAGTAAAGTTCTAGTACATTTTCTGAGTTTTTTGTTGTTGCTGTTGTTAAGCAATATCTTGGTAAACCTATTGCTATATGTGTGTTTTGTTTTTTTTTTATATATGCACGAAGGGGACCATAAAATATAACAACGTTTTCTATACGTTTTATGCTGTACAGTTTTTCAATTATTGTTTTCTTTACACCTGGGCTTTGTGTTATGTGTATACATGACAATTTTGTAACTTCTTGGCTGCTTTTGATTTACTTTATAACCATTGTGTAGATTTTTGTCTAAAATCCATTTTGGTTTGATATTTATATTTCTATTGCTTTTCATTAAGTGGAATAGCTTTGTTATATGCCATCACTCTGTTTTCTATATTTCATGGTTGTTTTGCTTTAAATAAATCTTTTGAAAAGGACATATACATGGGTTTTCAAATATTCAACCTGATAACCTCTACCTCTGTCTTCAAAAGTTAATTTATCCCTTTGTTCAAGTATTCTTTAAATATATTCAGGCAAGCCAGTTGTGTGTGCTTGTGTGTGTGTGTGTGTGTGTGTGTGTGTGTGTACATGACTAAAACATAATTAAATGTCTCAATATAATTTAGATAATATTCTGGTTAAAATAATGAAAATAAATTTAGTAAGTAGAAATAGTAACTCTTTTTTAAAAAATGTTCATTTATTTATTTTGAGAGACAGACAGGGAGCTAGCAGGGAAGGGGCAGAGAAAGAGGGAGATAGAGAATCCCAAGCAGGCTCCATGCTGCCAGTACAGAACCCCAGGCAGGGCTCGAACTCACCAGCCCTGAGATCATGACCTGAGCCAAAACCGAGAGTGGGATGTTTAACCGACTAAACCATGCAGGCGCTCCAGAAACAGTAACTCTTAATTGATTTAGCTGAATATAAAGCTATGAGCTCTTTTCTCTCTTTAGTTCTGTTCAATTCTATAAGCAGTTCCTGAGTAATTTGCAGGATTCTAAATGTCACATATCCTCACTGTTGAATAGACAATACTTTGCAGTTTTGTTGTTGTTGTTGTTGTTGTTCCATATTAAAACTATAAGTTGGATTATCAAGCAGATTATAATATGAGCAAACTCTTTTGGCTATAATGTTCTATTGTAGAGAATATTTTAGTTTAAATACTGTAGTCACAGTAAAGCCAAAATAGTAAGCATTCAGCAAGCAGTCTGTTCAAGGACTGAAACTGAGATGCTTAAAATAGCATAGATATTCAATATCTTAAGTATTACAGAATGCTATATGTCCAGATGGGACTCCCAGACACCAGACTCTAAAATGGAGATCTGCATGTAGGGAGAGCATTTCCAGGGATTAAGAGAAGAAATAGGCAGAAGGAGAGATTGACCATGGCAAGGTTATAAAAGAGGTCTCAGACATGGGCAGCTCTGAAGCTGGGATGGCCCTTCCGTGTTGTGTGGCATTGAAGCCAGGGCCTGCACTTTTGTACTCCAGCATCAACCCTGTGGGCTTTCCTAAGGGATGGAGTGCAATCTCCAGTGAGGCAGCTCCCTTGGCCAGGACAGTTACTGAGGAGGAATTAACTTTTGAGCTTTCCAGAGCCAGTATTCCCAAATGGGGAAAAATGAATGCTTTGTTCCTGAAGAAAGATTTCAGTGGCCCACCAATAGATGTTCTACAATATGTTAATTAGAAGGCATGAAGAGTTTGTTTTTAATTCTTCTTATTAGGCAGAGGCGTAATAAAATGACATTACTTATTATGGATATTTAGGATGTTTATCTGGAAGTGTATACAATTCATATATTAAGGTTTTCATTTCTTCAATATATTTTAGTGCTTAAGCAGTTTCTTAAGAGTTGGAGGTATCTGAAATTATTACTGCTTACTTCAGTAAACTATTTGCTTCTGGTAAAGAAATAATGTTTGAAAGAATAGCTGGAGAGATTAGTCAGAGTAATGGAAAGATGAAAAAGGAGTGAATGCTATTTTGGGAGAGGAAATTTTTTCCTATCCTTTAATGTTCTTCTCACTGGTCTGAGAATTAAATTGACATTAGGCAGATTAATAGGAGTAAGTCAAAATTAATTACATACCTAGAGGGGATTCACATAAACCAGAGAGATTCCAAAGACAGGCAAAATGAGGTATATATTCTTGAGTAAGGAGAAGGAGGTAGGAGTCTGGAGCTTCAATGGGAAGGAAGGCGATTGATAGGAAGAATGGAAAGAGTAAATGTTTGGCAAACAAATGTTTGCAGAGCCATTGAAAAACAATGGGAGATAGGGAAGACTTTGATCTTCCCTGTCTTACACACCTAGTTCATATTATACTAGAATTCTCTATGGTGACAGCATCTTTCCTGGGACAGGTCCTCTGTCTAAAAATTTTTAGGCAGTTGGGGAAGGCAAAGAAAAGAACTTTTGGATTCTTCCGTTTCTTAAAAATAATCAGCCTAAAATAATCCTAAAAGAGCCACATTTTCAACTGGTAAATTTTGCTTAAGAAGAAAGTGTTCTAAGATTCAGAGAGTGGTCAACCGTGTCAGTTGCTGACAGAAAGTCAGGTGCGCTAAGGGGTATGGAATACCCACTAGATTTATAACCAAGTGGCCTTTGGTTCCTGGGACAGACAAAAGTTTGTAAGAAGTGAAAGAGTGACTGAATGAATCATGGGGAGAAAATGTATTTGACATGAGCATGTGTCAGCATGTACTTGCCAGAAAGAGCTTATTGAAGAGAAAATTGAAAAATAAAGAATTAGAGGATGTCATCTCTCACCCTTGAGGAGGTGGGAAAGGGTATGTTCTGGAAAGAAGACAGTGTACAAAACTCAAGCAGCAATTTGCTTACTTAATCAAGCTCTTTTTTTTTTTTTTAATTTAAAGGAAGAAAAAATTAACAAAACACTCTATTATTGTTAATGGCTAAGTTTAAGTAAATTCATTTAGATAAAGTAACAGAATGTTAAGTATATATAAAACCAAAAGCCAAACTTACATTGTGGAACTTATTCTATTTGTTTGTTTGTTTGTTTGTTTTTATATGCCTAGCTCCAGTTAGAAATCTAGAGGGTTTAGGGGTGCCTGGGTGGCTCAGTAGGTTTAGCATCCGACTTTGGCTCAAGTCATGATCTTCGGATTGCGACTTCAAGCCCTGTGTCGGGCTCTGTACTGACAGCTCAGAGCCTGTACCCTGTTTTGGATTCCATGTCTCCATCTTTCTCTGCCCGCTCCCGGCTTGTGCTCTGTCTCTCTGTCTCTCAAAAATAAATAAACATTAAAAAAAAAAAAAAGAAGAAAGAAAGAAATCTAAAGGATGTAAAGTGTTAAATTTAACAGTTTTCTTGGAAAAAACAAAAACAGAAACATTGTAAAATGTGGCATTTCAGGATAGGCAGGGATTATATGTGTTATAATATATACTATATATTTCACTGACCCATTTAACTTTGATTAAAAAACTAAATAATATTCTAGAGCACCTATTATATGTTGACTCTGTTCTAATCATGAGTATAGCAGAAAACAAAAACAAAAATAAAAAACCAAACTCAGATAAAAAAAACTAAGTTCATGAGGATTTGTTCTAGTGGAAAAGAGAGACAATAAACAAGATATTTAAGTAAAATTTGTACTATGATATTTAGTGATAGTACTATGAAGGAAGTGTCAAGATTTGGGTGCAACTACAATTCAAGTTCAAGAGTCAGGGGGGGCCTTTCTGAGAAAGTAATATCTGAATAAAGACCTATTAATATGGCAGGGATACAGGCCTTGCTGTGCTTGGAGCAAGGGCATTCCAAACGGAGCAAAGTGTTTTAGATGCAAAGATCCTGAAGTAAAATACATGGCTGAAATATTTGAGAAATCAACAGGGGCCTATGGCCTGGAGTTGACTGAACAATGGAGATGAGATCACAGATAACAGGAAGCTGGGAAACCATTGGAGTATGGCTGATATTTAGTTCGTATGTGTGATACTGTGATTTATAATAAGAAATATATATTTAGTTTTTGTCCTATTTCTGGACAGAGCTCCTAAAACTCTTGAAATTTCCTGTGATAAGAACAATGTAGGTGTCTTTTGTTATGTTCATGAGGTGACCTCTGGAAAGACCTTAGGTAACCTAAGGTTTGGTACTGGTTGTCAGGGTAACCAAGCTTGTGATTGTAGATTTGGAACTTTTAGTCCCAACCTCCTGGTCTCTGGGGAGAGGTGAGGTGCTGAAGGTTGAATCACTGGTCAGTGACCAATGATTTAGTCAGTCTTGACTATCCTGTGTAACAAAGCCTTCATAAAAAACCCGAAAGTCTGGAGAGCTTCTGGCTTGGTGAACACATGGAGACTTGGGGAGAATGTCCCACTGGGAGAGGGTATGGAAGCTCCATGTCCTTTCCCCATACCTTACCCTATGTTTCTCTTCTAACTGGTTGTCCTGAATTATATCCTTAGCAAGTTAAATGTTTCTCTTGAGTTCTCTGAGCTGCTCTAGCAAATTAATGAAACCTAAGAAGGGGGGGGGGGGGGCGGGGTTGGAACCTCTGATCTATAGTCAGTCAGGCAGAAACATAGGTGACAACAGGTCTGACATGTGTGTAGAGGAGTAGTCTGATAGGATTGAACCTTTAATCTGCTGGATCTGATGCTGTGCCCAGAATTACACATCAGAATTCATGTCACAATTACAGTGACTTGAATTGTAGGATGCCCAGCTGGTGTTGGGAATTGCTTATTGGTACTGGGAAAACTCCCTTTCCCCCAGAACACACCCACAGCAGAACTGGGTGTTGGAATCACTGGTCCAGTCTTATAAGGTTGATGCTGGCGTCCATTGCAACCCAACAGGACTGCATTATACTCCCTGCTAAAGTTTTCAAATATCATCCTGACACTGAGAATTATGAACAGAGGGATAACATGATCTGACATGTTTTAACAAAATCACTCTTGCTGACATGTGAGAAAATACAGGAAAGGGCCAGGGTGAAAGGAAAGAAACTAGTTAGGAGGTTATTGCAATAATCCAGGCAAAAGATGATTATGGATTGATTTTGAGTGTTAGCAGTGGAAGGGGGAGACACAGATTCTGGCTGTAATTTGAAGAGAGAGCCAATGGGAACTGCTGACAGAGAGGATGTGCTTATGAAAGTAAGTAATGAGTCATGAATGCCTCTGAGGCTTTTGGCCTGAACAATTGGAAGAATGAAGTTGACGTTAACTGAGATCAGAAAGACAGCAGGAAAAGTAGGTTTGAGGGAGATGATCAGGAACCTGGACATGTTAAATTCAAGATGCCCATTAGTCATCCAAGTGAGTTTATAATTATAAGTCTGGGGTTTGAGGAATTATATCAGGTTGGAGGTAAAAATGTTACGAGTCATTAGTCGCTAGGTTGTGTTTAAAGCCAGGAGACTGGATGAAATCACAAAGGGAGAGATTATAGATAGAAAAAAACTAGACGTCGGAGAGCTGAGCCCTGGAGCATTCTAAAATTAGGAGTTGGAGAGGAAGAGGAAGAGCCTGCAAAGAAGGAACAGCCAGAGAAGTAGGAGCAAAACCAGAGGAAAGAAGGGTATTGGAACTAAGTGGAGAAAATAGTTTACAGAGGAGGCAGTGCTGAACTGTGTCAAATGCTGCTCATCGCCAAGTGGGGTGAGAACTAAGAATTGACCAGTTGCATTATTGCAGCAGTGTTTTCAGTTTCAAAGGGTTTACTACATTCTCCCACATGACCATGTAAAAACCAGGCCTGTGTGTGTGTGGGTCCTGCTAGACACAGAAATTCTTGCATTTTAATCCCTATTCATTAAGCTTGTATAATTTTATTGATTAATTTAAAAACTTAACCGGAATTCCAACAGCATTGGAAATCATTTGACAAATATTTACATGGCAATCTGACCTCCAAACTTAATATCCCAATTATTCAGAATCTAAAGAGCATTATTGTTTTCTTCATTTTTCTTCAGTTCAGTTCTGCTAATGATTTAAAGATATGCCACAGAGGGGCACCTGGGTGGCTCGGTCGGTTAAGCGTCTAACTTCAGCTCAGGTCATGATCTCACAGTTTGTGAGTTCGCCCCGCTTTGGGCTCTGTGCAGAGACTGGAGCCGGCTTCTGATTCTGTGTCTCCCTATCTCTCTGCTCCTCCCCTGTTCTCGTTCTCTCTCTCTCTTTCTCTCTCTCTCTCTCAAAATAAATAAAGATTAAAAAAAATAAAAAATAAAGATATGCCACAGAGAAGACCAACACCTTTAAAAATCAAACACCAATATCTTACATTGTTAATAAGTTTTCTTTTTAAAAATAATCTCACATACCAAATTATATCCAAAACTAAGCTCTCATTCTTTTTTTTTTTTTTTTTTTACTTTTTAATATTTATTTATTTTTGAGAGAGAGAGAGACAGACAGCAAGAAAGGAAAGGGCAGAGAGAGAGAGGGAGACAAGAGAATCTGAAGCAGGCTCGAGGCTGTGACCTGTCAGCACAGAGCCTGACACGGGGCTTGAACTCATGAACTGGGAGACCATGACCCGAACAGAAGTTGGATGCTCAACCTATGGAGCCACCCAGGTGCCCCTAAACTCTCATTCTTATATAAAGGATCAAAATAGCACATTTTTCCTTAGAAAGTATATTATTGTATATACCTTGTAGAAATAAGGTAAGTTAATAAATACAGGCTTAAATCAGTAGAACTCTACATTTTATAAAACATAAGCATATGTTACATCATTTAACAGTATTATGTAAATCATCACCAACCAAAAATCTGTATTTCTTATTATATGGCTGCCTTCCTTTCTCATTAGCAGGAATAATCCTTGGTCACAGATATCTTAGGTAGAGAGTTGTTTTCAGAAGAGCACTAATAAAATGTTATCTATAATCCTCTCTAGCTCTCTGCACTAGTATGTCTGAAACACTGTGTGCATGGCTTCCAGGGTGGGTAGAGTTTCCAAAGTTCATGCTAAAACCCCAGTGGAGAGAGCACCCAGCTATAGTCTGCCCCACTGGGAACCCTGAACACTGAACAGCTGAGGCTCAGCCTAATTGATTTTAACCTGAAGTGCAGACCCTGTTTTATGAAGGCAGGAGAAAAAGCATGAATAGAGAAAGCATTGTATCTGAAATCATCAGAAAGAACAAATAGGTTCTACATTATTCTGTATATTATGTTGCCCTTGTAACCTAGTAAGTTATAAAATTTGCAAAAAGGACAATAAAGAGCCCCTTAAAAAAAGGATCCAACTAAATGTGTAATATTGTGGATCACTGGCTTATGTTTATCAAAATAAATCAAGCGCACCAAGAGTAGAGGCTAAATATAATGTCTTGATCCATAGTGTGGCTGTCTTCTGAATTCTTTCAGTATAGGCTTGATAAGACTTTAAGCACTTCATATCAGCCTGTACTGCAAGATTTATTGCTGAATAGTCTTTTCTACACCTTAAGGAGTATTTTATTTGTTGTTTCCCATTAATAAATCTTCTGTTCTTTCATGTGGATATCTAGGTCTTTAAAAAAAAAAAATTAAGGATAGACTATTATTCCTTAGTAGCCCTTCCTTCTAAAAATACAACATGGAGAGAGTGCAGCAAGCTAAAACACACATCAGTTTTTGTGAAAATACATGATATCACAGAATTAAAAACATTTTTAATATCCTCAACTGCAGTCTACTGCCTGTGCTATTCTCAGGAGAGCTTGGTGCACAAAGCAAACCTCAAGAATATTTATGCAGTCTGACTATAGAGTTCACAGTAAGCCTAATGCTAAAGCAAGAATTTAAAGATCCAGGACAAGAGTTTCATTTTAGGGAAATCCATGGAAAAAATTCCCGTGGAATCATAGAGATTCTGGCTGCCAGTAATTATGTTCAAACAGGTAAAAAAGAACTTAGTCTGTAATATACTTTCAATTTTGTGCTCTCCCTATTTCCATATAAAGTAATGGCACTGAAATTAATCAGTGCCCCTGGATCCCTCATGCCACTGAGAGAACAGCCACCCTGACACTTTTCCTGTAAAGGCTTTCTCTCTGAGGCCTTCCACAGTCCATCACTTCCCTTCATTAAATCTATGGCAAAAGCAGTGGCTATCATTGCAAGTGCAGTCGTGCATACCAAGTATGTCCAAACATTTGAGAAGCTAACATGGAATTTATTTTCAGCAACCTAGAAGCGTCCGTCTAACCTAAGACTATCTTTTCATTATGGTTTCCTTATATATTGTCCCAGGTAATATGAACAACATTAATTTTTCAATATTGTAAAGACAAAGTGTTTTTGGCTCATTCACCTGCCTAGTTATTGCATACCTACTATGTGCCAGATGCTGACCTAGGCACAAGGGATGCAAAGCCCTCAAGACATGGTCACTGCTTTGTAATCAGCAATGCTCCTATTTATTTATTTATTTATTTATTTATTTATTTATTTGAGAGAGAGACAGAGAGAGAGACAGAGAGAGAGACAGAGAGAGAGAGAGAGAGAGAGAGAGGCAATAGAAGGAATGGGAGAGAGAATCTTAACCAGGTTCCTTGCTCAGCATGGAGCCCAGTGTGGGGCTCAATCCCACCAACCATGAGATCAAGACCTGAGCTGAAATCAAGAGCCAGATGTATAACTGAGCCACCCAGGCATCCTGGTTAGAACACTTAAACTTAGTTTAAATTAATGGTAGTATTTTGTCATTAAGCTTTTTCTTAACATTAAAAGTGTTCATTTAAAACTCAGATTATGTGAATATTTATTATTTTTTGACATTTAAAAGGGGCCCACTTATTCAGATATGTTTTAATTTACTGTTACACAGACTTATGTATATAGTTTAACTATACTTTTATCATAGTGCTGTTAAACACAGATTCCCTTACCTATACCTTTAGGACCATTCTTGTAGATATCGACTTCTTGTGACAGTTGTTTGGTTTGTTTGTTAAACTAAATTTCAACCCATCACAGAGCTTTCTCGCGTACACAGAATGTCACTGAAAATAATAGTTTTTATAGATTTTTTTCCCTTTGTTTTCTGGATGGTAACTGATACTTAGCTACAAATCAAAAAATATATCTTTCAGGAAGGAACAGGACAGTGTTTTCTTAGTTGTACTGGTAACAAAGGTAGCATTACAACAATGAGCTGTGGCATCTGTTTCCAATTATGCTCTTTGGTCTGAATTCTTCAAGACTTTTGTTTTTATTGCAATGCTCTTAATTGTGATGTTAGGACAAAACTATTTAACACTTTCAGAAGTTAAAATGATTGTTCTATCAGGCAGAAACATTTCTTAGAGCAACAAAAGAGGACAAGCAACAAAATAGCCCTAAGACTACTTTCCTTAATAATGGCCATCTCATGAGATTCATTATAATCAATTCTTACAGCAAGCAGTTTTTGAATGTGATTATGGTACTGTGTGCCATTCTAGGTGCTGGCAATAAAGTGATGAAGGATAGACATTTGTCCTCGAAGATTCTGTGACCCAGTGAGGAAGAACCAGTAAACAGAATGAGTGCTTGGGTATGGTAGCAGTGTCATAGGACACGTGCCATGGGGGTTTGGGGAGGAGTAACTTCACCAGAAACAGATGTGGAATGAGTGTGGGGAAGGCAGCTGGGACTTGGGAAGTTCAGTTCATAGGTAAGAAATGAAGACTGAAAAGGAGGAGGGCGGGGATTCTTGGCAAAGAGAGCGTCAACAGTACAGAAGTTTGACAATGATGTTAGGAGTGGGGATGGAGGGTAGGGAGTAGATTCCAGGGTAACTTAGGAGGTAGAATACAGAACGGTTTTGCTGATGAGGATGCTGGTGATGAGGGACAAGCACACGTCTGTCCTTGCCTTGTGCAAGTGAATGAGTTGTTGTGCTCTTCACTGAAGAATCAAGTTTTAGGAGTCGTTAAAGGGAGCATACATTCAATTTTGAATATAATCAACCTGTGGTGCTATAGACATATCTAAATTGAGATAACCAGTTGACAAAGAAGACAAAGAAAAACTGGCCAGAGAAGTAAGAAGAAAACTAGAAATATATTCTAGGAAACTAAGAATATATGTAAAAGGTGTGTTTGCCAAAGAGAGAATGTTCCATGTTGCTGAATGATGATGAGGCATTGAGAAAGATTAGTGAATTACAAGTAGTAGTTCAGAATGTCCAGAAATGTGAACAAGAATTTGTGTGTAATTCTAAATAATTGATACTTTCCTTTTAAAGTACATGGTGCACCCTGAAGTCTTAAGCTGTAACCTGATTTAGTTTAACATGGCCTTTGAAGGAAAACTTGCGGCCATACTTAGGTTTAAAAGTAGGATTTAAGCCATACAGAGAAAGACAGATGCCATATGTTTTCACTCTTATGTGGATCCTGAGAAACTTAACAGAAACCCATGGGGGAGGGGAAGGAAAAAAAAAAAAGAGGTTAGAGTGGGAGAGAGCCAAAGCATAAGAGACTGTTAAAAACTGAGAACAAACTGAGGGTTGATGGGGGGGTGGGAGGGAGGGGAGGGTGGGTGATGGGTATTGAGAAGGGCACCTTTTGGGATGAGCACTGGGTGTTGTATGGAAACCAATTTGACAATAAATTTCATATATTGAAAAAATAAAAAAATAAAAAAATAAAAGTAGGAGACCTTAATGGAGCACCGGGGTGGCTCAGTCAGTTAAGTGTCCAACTCTTCATTTTGGCTCAGGTCATGATCTCACAGTTGGTGGGATTGAGCGAAGGGTATGCGCTGACAGTGAGGAATGAGGAACCTGCTTGGATTTTCTCTCTCCTCTCTGTCCCTCCCTGGCGCACTCTCTCTGTCTCTGTCTCTGTGTCTCTCTCTGTCTCTCAAAATAAATAAATTAACACTTAAAAAAATAAGTAAAAGTAGGAGACCTTGAAGATTCCCCAGGAAAAAATTATCTTAGTTTTTTCTTATAGACTAAAGTGGAGTTAAGATGAAGAAAATTGTTTATTTAAAAAGAGAGCAGTCATTCATGTTGAAAATTACAACCATGTTGTAATTCTTACAGCATAAACACGAATAGTTAACTGATCTTATAATTATTATAGTGATTATCACCATGATGTTATAATTATTATATCATCAGCAGCCATTTATTAAATACCCATATGAGATCACATAATTGGGAAGAAACTGTAACCTTGCTTAGCAGACATTTATAGTCACTTTTTAATATGGTTCTTATACTTTATATTTGCTCTTATAATTGAATACTGAACATTGCAGCCCAATGCAGACTTTTACCATCTTCTCTTCTCTCTCAGTGACATGTTGGTTTAAAAAAATAAGAATAATCAATAGCCATTTACTTGTATCCATTTATTTTTCCTGCATGACACTTGATTAGGTAATTTCAAGAACAAATTCATTGATATAGCTGATATGCACTAGTTTTTCAGTAAGTATATGAAACAGACTGAAACCAATATAATGGAGAGTTAGTCATTGAATATCAATATTGGATACTTAACTACAGATGTCAATTTCCTCAAGTAAACAGAAGAAAACTTAAGAGTAATCAGGGAAATGCAAACTAAAATAAAGTGATATGATACTATGCCAATCAATTCGCAGAGAATTAAAAGCTAAACAGCACGAAGTGTTGCCACAATGCAGAGTGGTGGAGACCCGCACACTGATGGTGGGATATAAGTAGGTGCCACTGCTTGGAAGAGTGAGTTGAAAATAGTTTAGTAAATGCATATCATTTGACCCAGTAACTCTACCTGTAGGTATATATCCTAAGTTTTGCACAGTTTATAAGGAGAAACATACTAAAATGTAATGGCAAGACAAAAAGCAAAACAGGACAAACTTACATCCTATAGAACCATATACAGAAGAACAGGTAAATAATGTATACTGTATTTATACAATAGACTGCTATCAGGCAATTAAAATGTACAAATTAGAGTTTTGTGTGTAAATATGTATAAACTTCAAAACCAGCTTCTGAGAAAAAAGAAAAATGTGGAAGGATACATTCAGTATAATACTGTCCATAAAGGTTAGAGGGTACAATAAAACTCTAGATTTGTATGGATCTATACTTCTGTAGTAAAAGCATAAATCATGTATTAAAATGATAGATATTAAAATTATTTAGTGGTTTCCTCTGCAGAATAAGCAAGAGAAAGGAATGGAATCAGGCGGGATGAGGACAGACTTACAACTATGCTTTTACTGTTTTTGCTTTAAAAAGATGAAACAAAATGCTAAAATTTGGCAAAGTTAGGTGGTAGATACATGTTAGGTTCGTTATTTTAATCTTCATACTTCTCTGTTTTCTTGAAATATTTCATAATTTGAAAATAAGTACTTGGATTGCCTGTGGTAACCATTTATTAGCAGAGCCAGCATTAGGGAGTCTGGTTGTGATAACCAGCAGAGAACAAACCGGAGTCAAGTGTGTACATACAATTGCCCATGCAGAAAAACACCAAGTGTGCGTTTGCCATTTCCACACTGTGATCACAGATGTCACCCACAAATCATATTAACAGCGAACATTTTTTTTAAGCACTGATTAGATACTTTGCTGAGGGTTTTATGTGGATGATGGCATTAGGATAAGATGAATACAGGAGTCATATTAAAGTGAGATCTAAAATGGTTAGAGTGTACTGCCCATTACTGAAAGGGAATATGGGTTGCAAAAGGCATTCAAAAACAAATGAATGATATGTTTGTGAATGAAATGATATCAAACAAGGTATAGCCCATCCTCTTCTATTTGTAGTCAAATTATTTTTTCCACTTTAAGCTGATTTAGATGGTAGCCTATAGATAAAATATCTGAACTCTTGAAGGTCACATTTAAATTCTGTTGATCACAGCGAAGGTAAGAAATCGAATTTAGTGAGACTAAACTGATGAGAAAAAAGTAATATAGGACACTTTGGAAAGCAAACCAGATCCCTTCCACAGATCATGGAAAGTTAGTAGTTGATGACGATAGTTATCATTTATTGAACACTAACTATGTGCCGGTCACTGTTGAGGGCTTTGCAAACATTAATTCATCTGACTTTCATAATGACCTTGAAAAGAACGAGTGATTTTAAGTGATTTTCCCAAGTTCATAAAACTAGTCTGTAATGAGGACAGAATTCCAAGGCTCACATTCTTACCACAATATAGTGCTGATAGTCACAGTGTGAAAAAAGTGATAGAAAAAAAAAATTTCAGGTAGTAGCTCACCAGTGAAGAAAAGATATCATCATTGATAGTCATAAGAATATGGTCTACCAAGAAAAACTTATACAGACAAGTAGAATAATAACAGAAAACATCGTAGAGAAGTTGAACCATTAGAATATACTATTAAAATAGCAGCCACCATTGAATGAGCGCTTGTTAGATGATCACTGTCTAATCTAATGATATCAGTTTCAAGGAGATGAACCTGAACTCTAGAGAAATTATTGAATTGATGCGATGTTATACATCTCATACTTCGTGTAGCTCTCATTTCAACATAGGTGTGTGGACTCCAGATCCATCCTTGTATCAGCCCATATACTACTTGGACATTCATGTCTTATGGTTTCTGGTAGGATTACTATGAGTTGCTATTGTTATCCCTCATTATATTTCTAAATAACACCCCTTATGGGATCCTGGGTAGCTCAGTCAGTTGACCATAAGACTCTTGATTTTTGGCTCAAGTCATGATTCCAGGGTCATGGGATTGAGCCTTGCATCAGGCTCCATGCTGAGTGTGGAGCCTGCTTGAGATTCTCTCTCTCTCTTTCTCTCTCTCTCTCTCTCTCTCTCTCTCTCACTTCATCTGCCCCTTTCCCAATTCACACTCTCTCTCTCTTTCAAAAAAAAAATGACACCCCTTACTACTCAGTAAAGGTGAAGGAAAGGGAAGAACCAAGAAGGACATGAGTCCTGATTACAAGGAAACAGTTCTTTGCTAGGGATTTGATAGAGAGCGAAAATACAAAAACACATTTTGCCTTTCTCTCACTCAGCCATTGTCCTCCAGTGATACAAGTCACGTGGGAAGGATCAAAAGCATTGTGGCCAAAGCGTCAAGCACCATAAAGCAATAGAAATATGCAGCTTTCAGACTTCTCTGAAAACTGGATAGCATCAGTTCTTGAGCAGTGGCACATTAAATAGCAGGAAAGGAACCCCAGGGATTAAGTACTGGTGTGTGTCAGTGCACTGGCAATGAAAGAATGCTCATCTTAATATGGAATTCCTAAGTATCAGGGGATAATGGGCAGCAATAGAGTATTCAAACAATTTTGGAATAGGAGCTGGAAAAGAGCAGGTGTCAGCAGAGCAGACGGGAGAACTATCTGAAAGAAGCTTCAGCCCTGTGATTTTGCTATGGGCAGCAGGTCACAGGAGTAATAAGGAGAACAAGGTAGAGCACTAGGGAGAGGCAAAGCTCCTTTCAGACCAGAGCGAGCATCCACCCCAAATACACCGGAGAGGCAGTGTTACGAACACAAAAGTGTTCTACTAGTAGTAGCTCTGACTACAAATAAAGAAAGGAACAGTTCTAAGATATGCACAGTGTAGCATAATCTGTTCATAAAGCATCAGCCATTGTAGGTTTAGCAGTACACGGTGATAGTAATCTCTGTAAATACAATTGCATACAAATAAAGAATGCATAAGTAGAATGCAGATTGCAGTCTTTATGCTAATCTACATAGCAGGAGTTTTAAAGAAAATAGAAGAAAACAATTTTTAGCATGTTGGTGGGATGCTGGGGGAACTTCTCTAGGGGAAGTATAGGTTTTCTTTTATTGATAGAGTTTACTAACAGTTAAGACAGTGTTTTGATGTGATTACTCCACGTATATTTAAATTATTTCCTCTCACTCAAGGGACTTGGACTTAATAACCTTTATTCTAACACAGGATTTGAATAATTTTTCTTTCACGAAAGGGGAAGGGAAGAATTGAATTTATAACTATTGAATAACTTTTATGCACCAGGAACTGTGCTAGTTGCTTTATATACATTATTCTGATGTCCCAGTTAAGTCTCCCAGTTTAAGAGTGAAAAAGAAACTGAGGCAGAGAGGGTCTTACCAAAGTGACAAGGCTAAAAGTAGTAGAACTGGGATGGGAAGAGATTGAACTGGCTGCTATAGCCAATAGCCCTTGACTTGTACAACACTGTCCTTTGCATGTTCTCCAAAACAGCAGGGAACCTGGGTGGGACCATTTTTAGCCGCTTTCTATCAGTAATGCTAAGGAGAACATAGGGAGAAAGGCAGGGAATCCCTGCTCCTCCGGAGAGGATTCAGCCGATCTGCATTTACTTATGCAAACTCACTTGTGCAAGGCAAATGGGTTATGCGCTGACAGCCCACACTTTGTGTTTTCATTCTGTGAAGAATTTCGTTCTCTTCAAGATAAGGTTGGCATCTAAGAAGTAACGGTGGACCCACGGATATGTTAATGGTTCCTTTTCTTACTACTGGGGGCATCAGACGGTTTTCCTGTGATTCCTACACCTGACATACTTTGGGACACATGGTAGATGCCCAGTATGTTGATTTGCGTTAAAAGAATGAAAACAACATCAGTTTTCAGCCATTTCTGTGCAAGTTTATGACATTGAGGAAGTAATTTTGCCCATCTGATTCTATAGAAGTCCAGATCAGTTTTGAGCCCCTATTTTGTGCCAAGATTGATGCAAGAAACACAAATAGACTCAATCCATATGCTCAAGTGGATATGCTGTATTTAGTACCAGAAGCAGTGGTTTAAATGAATGAAATGCACTGTGAAACCCACAAGAGGGACACACACCCTGTTATATTATGCTTCCACTCTTTTGCATTTGTTGCACAGATCCTTCTCTTTCCATCCACTCTTGTTTCACAAACTCCGTTCATCCTTAAGATCATTTACAGATGTTTGCTTTTAGGTGTGTTTGCATATATCTTTTCTGTCTATATAATAGAGCCAACCATCTAGACTGTAAATGATATGGGCCATTGAAGGGAAAACACATTTGTATAACTGCTTTCAGTTATTTGGGGAAATATGCTACACACAAACAGGTATTATTAGGATTCTAGTCACACTGATGAAGACATTGAAAGGTTGAGTCTTCAGGGACAGTACTTCGAAGCATTAGTACTAATAGAAGGGCATACATTGTTTCTAATAACTACATGGTAATGTGAATTAACTTTCAAAGTTAGGGGTTCCATTCTGTGCATTGAAACTCATTTCTACATTAAAAGAGTCTGTTTTGATTTCATTTTTGTTCAAAGTTTTGAGAAGTAACAGATGTTACAAGGCCCCCGTATAAATAGTAGAAAAAACACCTATGATGTTGTAAATTGCTATTTCACTGTGTGAGGCACAGGTAGGTGCTTATGAACAGGCATATTGAATGAATTAATGGATGAAAAAATTGTGAAAGTCATACTGAACTATATTTTATGAAATGTTAAGAAGTACAATATAGATATTTCAAATTGCAGTCTTAATGACTTTAGTCACTACGTATTTGAAGGTGAAGGTAAATGCATAGTAACATTTTTATAAAGAAATATGATTCTTTAAGATAAAATAGCAAATAATTAAAATTTTAATTAAGCAAAAAGTGACATGAGCTTTTTAATTTTGAAACTTACTTTACACAATGGTTTACTTTATAGAATAGGATTAAGACTAGTGGTGGTAATGGACCAAGGTTAGAGAATAACAAAGTTGTAATTTTTATAGGTACTGTGTGTAAAAAATTTAAATGGCTAAAAAGGTACCTGATTCAGTTTTTTTATTCTTAGAATGTGCTATGTAAAACCAATTTTACTTGACTTTTATGTAAAGTCAAGAGGTATATCAGCAGAATAATGCCACAGAGGAAATGAAGATAGCAGTAAACAAAATAAAGAGATCAAAAGCAAATAAATTAGTGTTGGCAGATTATGAGGAAAAGGATTACAAAATGATAGAAGAGTAATTGACGCACAGTGAGAGATTAAGAAAATGGGGAGAATTAACAACCAGAGCTGAGAATTATGAGGACATACCTTGAATTCATGTCGAAAATCTATAAGCAAGGGGATGTAAATATTTTCTAGAATTTGTCTGACTGTCACTTTAGTGACGCTTTTACACTGTAGTCTTCCAAAACTGGATTAGAACTAGGGAGCCATATTTCTTCTTTGGGGATTCCCTGGATAACTTTCTCCACATGACAAGTTTTGCACAGAGACACATATGAATAAGCACCCAACAAAGGAGATGATGTACAGTAGGATGAGGTGGCAGAGGACCAGGCTGTAGGGGCCCAGACATGTGCTTAAAAGGAAAACAGCAGATGAGTTGTGGCTGGCTTTAAAAGATGCAGAGCAGTAAGAAAATGAGATCCCACTAATATAAGGGGAAAACTTACCAAATATTCATGCATGAAAAATGTTAACTAGGAAAACTCCCTGCAGCAAATATATAAATCCAATGAATAAAAAGTAGTTCAGTCTTGCCGTAATGAGGCCCTGAGCTAGTATTAATAGTCCTATTTGACAAGAAAAATGTTGATGCTTAAGGTTTACTTTTACTTTTGTACCTATCAGATCTCTGGTTTTGAAAATGCATTTGTCAAAATCATTCACTACCTCCCTCTAGGGACTCAGTTAACATATTTGTCTAGTTGTTGCAATTCTTTCATATCCACTGTCTTTGAATAATGATGCTTCCTTAATCACTTATTAGAGCTGCAAGTATTCTAGATTATCACCTCTACAATTCTTTAAATTGCCTTAGGAATAAAAATAAAGAACTTTAAGAGTGTTCTTTTAATATCTAACAGATATTACACACTGAAATCAATTCAGGTGGGGATAAGAGAGAAAACATTCAGTGGGAATTCAATTTGTAAATGAAACCAACAAATTATAAGTTATACATAATTGAGAGTGATTGCTAAGAATATGTTAATACATTCTCTATAGATCCCTCTGATTGCTTTCTTGTGCTGCTAAATGAACAGACTATATTTTAAATGAGTGGTTAAGGTAGGAAATCAAAACTGGTGCAAGACTTTTGTGACAATCAGTTATTTTGCACATTTGACCAAAAGAAAGCTCTACTGAATGAAACCTGCAAAGTGGATTTTCTTACATCCTTATCTTAGTGGCTAAGTAGAGAGTAGAAACAGCATGGGGCTTGATTTATTGAAACTGGGTTTTCTAGTCGTTCATTAGCACTAGAGACTCAATTTTCCACCCTTGAAAGAATTATAACTGTGGAGTAGGTGGTGTGGTGTGGTTAAAAAACAAAAACAGAAAACAAAAAGCACTGATTAGGCGTTCAGGAGATTAAGATTCCAATCCCAATGTGCCACTCATTAGCTGGGCATGTCACTGTGTCTCTAGACCTCCCTTAATTCGTTTAAAGAACATGGGGGTAGATTACATGCCTCTGGGGTCCTCTTTATGTCTGAAATTCTATGGATATGATCTATATACTAAGTCAAAGGATTATTTTGTGAGATTGAAAAGAAATATGCATTTGTGAGCATGTGCTAGGAGAATTAAATTGCTACAAAATGCAATAAATTCTTTGTCATTACCATTCTGATGACTAGTGTGCTTGAAGATCTTCCTCTTTATATGTGTGTGTGTGTGTGTGTGTGTGTGTGTGTGTGTGTGTGTGTGGTTGTTCCTGTGGATGTTGATTTTCATTGGTGTATAGTGTTTCCAAAAATCAGTCATTTGTTATGATGGCAAGGATGTTTACTATATTTATTTGCCCCATTGTTATGTAAAATTATTTAATATTTCCTTTAAATCATTTCACATTTTCCTCAAATGAAGTTAGCAATAATATCCATAACATGGATTTCATATGCTGGTTTTATTTTTTCTAGTGTATTTTAAAATAAATCCGTAAGATATTCCTTCACATGTTACTGAAAGTAATCTCTCAATAGTTGGAAAATTGGGCCAACATATTGTTGGAAAATGGTGAATATAGAGAGGTTACATGTTGGATGGTAAAAATGATTCTGAAATATTTTAGGATGTTCAAATTCAAATAGCACAGTTTAAATCAGAAATATAGCATTCTGAGGAAAAGCAGATGTGCATCAAAATCAACAGACATACAAAGACTGGACAAATAGGTCAGTTCATCTCTACTTGTCAAGCTCTTGGACGTCTTTTAAACCTAAAGTATACTTGTGCATACTGGGAAGAATATTAAGTAGTATTAAGATTATAAACAAGGAATAATTGTACAGGTATGAAACACAGTGGCATAACCTCTTCTCATATGATAAAGACCCAGAAATACAAGAAGATGGGTGGGCACATCTATCTAGAAGCATGCAGGAAGGCAGTGCCGTGGGACTGCTACCATGGGAAGCCACTAGAAAGGCAAGGCTTGGAGCTTGCATTAGTAGGTAATTGTAAAACAAAGAGTGTGTGGTTGAGAACTTTCAGGGCACTGTGGCAATGCTGTGTCTCACCTTTCAAGTAGATTTTATGGGCCTATTTATTTAACACGTAGTACTTATTATGTGCTAGATATTTTTCTAAGAATTTTATGAATATTAACTGATTTAATTCTCAGCACAGCCTGATCAGATAGTTACCATTATTATCTTCATTTTACACATGTGGTAACAGGCACATAGAGGTTAAGTGACGTCTTTTTGGCAGTATATGAGAAACCCTTTTGAGAGCTCATTAGACACTCGAGACAAGCAAAGCCCGGAGAGCTGTAGAGACACAGAGGCACAGCCACTGCCCTCTCTGAAGCCACCCCATGAAGTGTTATTGCCACAAACTTGGGTGCTTCTTGAAGTTTTAATTCCATGCCTTTATAGAAGATGAATTGTGAGTAGTTCCCGATTTTCTTTTTTATTTTTTTGGTTAAAGAATAAAACTAAATTTTTGAAAAATTTAAGTCAAGAAGAAGAAAAGCTCCAAGAAAATATTCAGAGAATATAGTGGTAGCAAATCTGAATCTTTCTCCAGTTGAGGGTTTGGTCTATAATTCCTTTGACTGCTGTGAATTATGTCATCCTGCCTGAAGAGTTTTTACACTGACCCTGGAAATGCTCCTAGATTTTATCATGCCAATAAAGTTACTAAAATGGAATTCCATTCCCCATAGTATTAGAATGTAGCTGATTTAGTAATTAAGTAATTACTTTAAAAAGTATGAGACATAATTTTATTAATCAAAGTGAAAAACTAGATAAGGGATTTGAAATGAACATAATAAAATAGATTCTCTCTCAACAGGTAAACTAAATCTCAGTAGCTTACAAACTTACAACATATCAATAACTAGTGGCTTCATAGGGAAAATCAAAGTTGCATAAATCATTCATGAGAGATCCTCTGAACATCAGCATTAGTTTTCTTTCTGTAATAAACTAAGTCCTTTTTTTTTAAAGGGACAGTTAAGAGGACATTTTAACTCCACATTAAAGTTCACAGTAATAACATGATATCTTCAAATAGAGTCAATTTTGTCTGTTGCTCTTCTTTTGGAAAACCCAGAAAAGATTAATCTTAAGTTGTCTAGATGAAATCTGAGAAATAAATTAGGTACCCCAGAACTGTGTCATAAGTTTTAGTTTAACTCACACTAGTTAGCCTTGTGCCTTGAATCTGGTAGAAGCACAATAAATTGTTTTTAAATGAATCAAGAATTGGATGAATGAGTAAGATCTTTCTTCAGGATTGGGCTGTGTTAGTGATCCAGACCATTACTTACATTTCTATAATGTTTTCATTTCTGCCTACTCCATAGATATGACTTCATTCATTCTGTCAGATTCTAGGTCAGAGAATAAGAAATTAGATTGTACGGAGTTGAATATAGATGGCATTACTCATTAAATGAGGAATCTGGAGCAAGTTATATAACTTTACTTCTTATTAACTATTTTTTTCACCGAAATGAAAATAGTATGTCATATGGTTCCTATGAAGTTTATATGAAATAGTATCTATAAAGTGACTAGAACAATTCTTGGTATATAATTAGGGCTTAAGAATTAGCTTTTATAGTTGTTGGTGTTATTATTAATTTATAAATAAAATAAAAATTAAATACAATAGATAAATTTTTAAGGAAATATATCAACCAAAATAAGAAATGAATTAGATTTGAATTATGCATTAATTTTATCAAAGAGATGTTCCAGCTGACAAAGAACCCCATATAAAATAAGCAAATAATATCAGCATACACTGACAAGTATCTATATATCCTCAAGCTCATGAGTTTAACAACTATGATAAACCTTGAAAGTTCACAGCTGTGATGTGTTATATGATGAGCTCAGGCTGGATTCCTACAATCGCATTTTTAGTATTCCTTGCATTAAGTAAACATTAAACATTCATGGCCCATCATAATGATCACTAACCTCTGTTTCTTTCAATTCAACCTTGGTAGTTATCGTTTCTGTTTCTACCTCGCTGCTAATTGGATTTTTAAATGTTGTGAGTTTTTTAATTAAGTTTTTTCTTATTACCAAAAAGCAGGGTATATAATTCTAGGAAACATTACAAAATAAAGATAAACACAGTGACAACTGTTTAAATTTTTTTTTTTCAACGTTTATTTATTTTTGGGACAGAGAGAGACAGAGCATGAATGGGGGAGGGGCAGAGAGAGAGGGAGACACAGAATCGGAAACAGGCTCCAGGCTCTGAGCCATCAGCCCAGCGCCTGACGTGGGGCTCGAACTCACGGACCGCGAGATGGTGACCTGGCTGAAGTCGGACGCTTAACCGACTGCGCCACCCAGGCGCCCCAGACAACTGTTTAAATACTCCCTTAACCTCCCTATCTAGAGATAGCTACTGTTGATTTCTAGATCTTTCTCCCTCTTTCTTTGACTGCAGAGAGAGATCGTAGAGTATGTCCTCTTTTTCTTCCATTTAACAAAGGATTTTGATACGATCCAGCAGCATCTGTGTGTTGACTCCATGCTTCCAAATTCTAATGATCTCCAGTAAAGAGTCTTCCAAGCTTATGATGTGGGAGAAGGGGACAGGATGGCAGGCAGGTCCTCTGGAGACGATTTAGTGTCTACTGACATGTCTCTTGAGTTTCCCAACCGCAGATCTGGGAAAATTGCCAACCATCACACTAACATTGTGGCCCACACTCAGAAGAGAATTTAAGCTTTAAGAGCCTTCAAATTTGTATATCTTTTGGATTAGTTATGCAGTTAAGCAGATCATCCTTTATCTTCCTTCCCAGGTGACAAGAACTGAGAGGTTTTTTACTTGTTGGAACCAACATTGTAAACTGCTTTCGTTAAAGAGGAACAGAAATCATATGTATTTTTGCTTACAATACTGTAAGGAAATTTGCTTACATATTGCTTATAATAATGTAAGTTAATTTGGAAACAGTCCTGGCCAAATGCCCCCAACCATAGTGAAGGCGGTATACAATCAGTGGTATTCAAAATTGCTATAATATTTTTGGAAGACTATTAGGCATTATTAATAAATTTTTGAAGCATATGCCCATTTCTAAAGTTTTATTTCCAGTGCAAGTAAAAGTTCACAAATGTGTTGGTACAATAGTGATCAATTCGTAATTGTAACAGGAAAAATTTGAAAACTCCTAAATATCCTATGGTATGGAACTGCATATAAAATTATGCCATACTCATATATTTGATACCATGGATTTGCTACGCAGAATGAAGTGTCTTTATGCTGACAGTCTCTGAAATGTGTTGTAAAGCAGTACAAATGAGGTATGGAAAAACATGCCATTTCTGTCAATTTGTGTAAAACAAATATCAGAGAGAGTGTTTATAAATTTCAGCAAAGATAAAAAAGAGCTAACCGTGGCTACTTCTAGGGTTCAAGAATCAGAATCAAAGAAGGTGGGTATTTTAAACCCATGTAATGATTTTCTAACTGAAAAAAAAATATGCCCTCATTTCTTTTATAGTTAAAAAATATGAGATTAAAATGAGGAGAGCTAAACAGAGAAGAAGTTTTGTGGGATGTATTAAAATTAGTCATGATTATAGCTTAGGGATGGGAGTAGAGAGAACTATGTGCTTTTGGCTTTACTACTATGTTATCTGAGTTGTTTACAATAAATAAACACGTTTTACTTTTTACTTTTCTTTTCCAGCCCTATGGAGATATAACTGACATATAACATTGAGTAAATTTAAGCTGTAAGGCATGTTGATTTGATACAATTATATATTGCAAAATGATACCACCATAGCTTTAGCTAACCATCATGTCACATAATTACCATTTCTTTTTTTGTGGTGAGAACATTCAAAATTTGTTTTCTTAGCAGCATTGAAGTATATAATACATTGTTATTAACAAGGATCACAGTGCTATACATTAGATCCTCAGAATTTATTTGTCTCTTTACCGGAAGCTTGTACCCTTTGACCAACGTCTCCTCACATCCTCCACCACCCCCCACCCCCAGCCCTTGGTAACCACCATTCTAGTTTCTGTTTCTATGCATTCGGCTCTTTAAGATTCCACATATTAAGTGATGAAGTACAGTATTTGTCTTTCTCTGTCTGACTTATTTCACTTAGCATAGTGCCCTCCAGGTACATTCATGTTGTTGCAAAAATCAGGATATTCTTTCTCATGGTTGAACAAGCCTCTGTTTCATATAATGCACCACATATTCTTCATCCATTTATTCATTGACAGACATGTGGTTTGTTCCCATGTCTTGGATCTTGTGAATTATGCTGCAGTGAACATGGGAGAGCAGATATCTTTGAGATCCTGTTTTCATTTCCTTTGGATATATACCCAGAAGTAGAATTGGTGCATCATATGGTAGTTCTATTTTTGATTTTTTGAAGAACCTCCATACTGTTTTCTGTGGTGGCTGGAACACTATTCCTACCAACATTATAAAAGGTTTTCCTTTTTTTCCACATCCTCACCAGCACATGGCATATTTTGTCTTTTGTCATTAGACGTTCTAACAGGTGTGAAGTGATATCTCATTTTGGTTTTGTTTGAATTTCCCTGACTATTGGGAATATTGAGCATCTTTCTATGTTCCTGTTGGCCATTTGTATGTCTTCTTTGGAAAAATGTCTGTTCAGATCTTCTACCTATTTTTTTAAGTTTATATATTTTGAGAGAAAGAGCAAGAGCACATGCCTGTGTGCATGCATGGGAGAGGGGCAGAGAGAGAGGGAGAGAGAATCTCGAGCAGGCTCCCCACTTTTAGTGTAGAGTCTGACAGGGGTCTTGATCTCATGAACCATGAAATGATTACCTGAGCCGAGATCAAGAGTTGGATGCCTAACTGACTGAGCTACCCAGGTGCCCCAGATCCTCCACCTGTTTTTCATCAGATTATGTGTTTGCTATTGAATTATGTTAGTTGTTTATACATTTTGATACTAATCTTTAATCATATGTATGACTTACAAATATTCTTCTGTAGGTTGCCTTTTCATTTTGTTTATGGTTTCCTTTCTTATGCAAAAGCTTTTTAATTTGATGTAGTCCCAGTTGTTTATTTTTGCTTTTTGGCCTTTGCTTTTGGTATAAAATCCCCCCCCCCAAAAATCCCAGGACTGATGCCAAGAGCTGACCCCCCCACCATGTTTTCTCCTAGGAGTTTTATGGCCTCAGATCTTACAGTCCAGTCCTTAATTCATTTTGAGTTGATTTTTGTGTATGTTATAAATAGTTCAGTTTTATTCTTTTGCATGTGGCTATCCAGTTTCCTCAACTATAGGTGATTAATTTTTTTCTAGAAACAAAAGTGCTTGGATCATAGTACATGCTCAGTGAAACAGAAGTTTTGTATTTATTGTTATCATAAACCCTAAGAGAGAAAAACAAAGAAACAAAAAAACAAAACCTTTGGGTTCCGAGTAGCCTTGTGTGGAATACAGACCATATTATTAGGATGATAGTGATATCAATTTCCGAATTGCTCACCATGTTACTTTAAATCTGTATGCTTTTACACTAAAGTTTGCAGTGACTCATTTTATTCTTTTATGGAAGTTGGTTATAATCTTATCTTTGTAAGCACAACATGGCTTCAAAGAGGATTGATGTTACACACAGAAAATGCACATCTTACTCCGTTGCTTAGAGTATCCTTCACAACTGAAAAGAAGCAGTAGTAAGGCACTTAGTCCAAAAGTCGTTTGTTATTCCTAAATCTCCAGTTTAGTGCTTTATTAATCGACAGCTGCCTTTCAAGAGGAGGAACAGTGAACTCTTTCTAGCCAAATTATTACTGAGCTGTTCTACCTTAGGCTTCCAAAAGCTGTATTTCTGTCACAGGTATTTTGTTATGCTCCTGTAATTGTCACCATTGAATTTTTTTTATAAGAGAGCATGTATTATATAAGTTCATTTTAATATATGTATGAAACTCTTTCCCCGGATATGTCCCGAGTCTACTCTGGGTCAGAGCTTATTCTAGGATTTGCTATCCTTGACTCAAACAATGATGCAAATGCTTTGGTCATCTACATAATTTTCCAAATAAGATTGGGAGGAATAGATGAATTTATTTTATAATACTCAGGCTCTAGAGACTTATCTAATTAAAAAAAAATTTATATGTTAAGGAATAGATATATCATCAAGGAATCATTATATCAACATAGCATATTTTTGCATCGTGGTCTATTCTAGCATCTGGCCTGATATCAAAGGCCTGCCATTGCTTTGCAGCTGTGGTTAGCATTGTCCACATGGGGGAGAAAGTTCATTGTAAGGGACATAGCTACGTTAACTGCAGACTGGAATCCAGAATTGTTCCGTTTTAAACCAACGGAGGATCAGAAATGCAGGTGATGGGTGGATTCTACCAAAAGACTGAAGTTATCTGAAGGTAGAAAGGTGGGCAATGCACAACAATACTAAATAATTGACCCCCAGTCATAGAACGAAAAGAACTTGAAGAAGGTGAAGAGCTTGAAGAGGTGAAGAGAGAAGATGAAGGAGAATAAGGGCAAGGGAAAGCATCCAAACATGCATAGTTTCTTGTTTCTGAAGCCATGCTGCCTGTGTGTAAATCTCCCTTTGCCAATGTTATTCTATACCTTTTGGTAAATTCTGCAACTTTAGTAAATTTTCATTCTTTCATATGTAAGATGAGTTTTCTTATTAATATCAGCAAAGTTTCTGATAGGAGTATTATAAGGATTTAATGAGATTAATACTCATAAAACACTTAGTATAATGTTTGGCACATAGTTAAGCCACAAAAATATTAACTAACATTACTAAAAAAATAATAAAGTGTTCTAACAGATCAGCCAAGTGATGGAGTAGCAGATTCCAAGAGTATATGAAATTTGGAAATTTGAGCAAGGAGATAATTTGTATCAGAAAATTTTTTTCAGGAAGAGGTTGTGTGATTTCTTTAGATCTATCCTATGGATAGTGATGCCACAAGACAGGTATGTCAAAAGGGAGCTACATGGGGAATGTGGGGCAGGGTGTTTCCCAACAGTTTATGTAGTATGAAGCCTTTTATCCAAGGTTATTCTATTTTTGAATATTTTTTAAATATTTATTTTTGAGAGGGCAAGAGAGAGAGAGACAGAGCATGAGAGGGAAAGGGGCAGAGAGAGAGAGAGAGAGGGAGACACAGAATCCGAAGTAGGCTCCAGACTCTGAACTCTCAGTACAGAGCCTCACATGGGGCTTGAACTCATGAACTGTGAGACCATGACCTGAGCCAAACTCAGATGCTATAACCAACTTAGCCCCCCAGGCACCCATATCCAAGATTATTCTAAACTGCACTTATATGACCCATGTTTGAGAGTCACTAATAAAATTGCATCGACAGTAATTAAACCAATGAGAAAAGGGAAAGACAAATAAGGTCAGAGCTTCACTAATAACAGTCATACACTGATGCTGGGTTCTGAGTCCTCACTTTCAGGTCAGGGCTCGATCAGGGATTGGGAAGAAGCTGGTGTGTATCAAATGATCACAAAAACAAGGACAAGAGGGATACCAATGCAGAATCGAGACTATTGATAGAATAGAGGCAAAGGCTTTTTTTTTTTCTTTTTTTAATGTGTCCAAGTTCTCTGGTTTGTCCATTTCTGTGCCAAATAGTTACCTTTTAGCAAGTCACATTTCTATTTGGTAGGCTGGAAGAGTAACGTAGTCCAGCTTCCTAAGTATTTCCCTGGTCTTTTCAGTATAAAAGCACTAATATTCTGAATGGAGTTCCATTAAGGCAGCTGGAACACCTAAAGAAAGGGCACTTTGCTTCTGTCATTACAATCAGGCTGCTCCCTATAAAGATGCAAATTGGAGTGCTAACAGCAATAGCCTGATACCTGTTGAAAACCAAGAAGATAGCAAGAACACCCATAATTTCTGATTTCCACTGAGTTAATTGCTCAGCTGTCTTTTCTTATCAGGAACTGCCTTGCATTAGAAAAGCACAATGGCCATATAGTCATTAAATCTGAATAAGATATTCCATGTTTGTTAAAATAATTACAGAGCTAATATGTTCTCATGTTGATTAGTAAGCATGTCTACTGACAGTGGCCTAACCAAGTCATTTATGTTTCTGCTTCCTAAGACCGTTGGCGGTGAATACAAAGATTTAAATTCTGAAAATGTATACATTATATGGAACTACAGCATTCAGCAACTATTTTATAAAGTGTTACTTTCTTGTGAAAATATTGCTATAAAAGGTGAATATATATTCACTTTATACAAATCATTCACTTTATACAAAAATTAAACAAGATCTAAATCTGACTTTTAAAATATGATGTCCATTCCATAAATTAGATAAGTGTCTATTGGTTATTTTTAGCTGGAAGAAGACTAGTTTTAATCTTTGTGATTTTTTTTTTTTATTCCAGCCTCCAAATGTATAAACATATGTAGTCAGGTTTAGTGCGCAAGTTTATAAACACGTTATGTAATGACATGATTGACTACTTTAAACATCTGGCAATAAATAGTTGGGGCTGTACTTAAAACAGTGAAAGATATTCCTTCAGCTTTCTGCTATAGTTGGAAACTGTCATTCTACTGCTGTCTTAAATTGTGACTGTTTCAAACAAATTCTAAATAAAACACAAATTAGACTTAAAAATTTTTTATGCCTTTCTACTGTAACATATCCTTTCTGCCTGAAAAAAAAAAATGATGAAATGGGTTATCCAGTGATTAACAAATGTTCTGTTCTTTCTTTTGGTCCCCATTTTTTAGTAAGTGATCAAGTTTGCCAGGTTGTTTTCGACTGGTTTTCATTGGAAGTTATTTTTATATGGTGGCTGAGCAGCTTTACATTAAGAAGAGGCAGAACTGACAATTTAAGATCTGGATAAGAAGGCAATGTGAAACTTCCATAGTTAGACATGGCACTAAATGTGATCCTCTTTGTATCACCTGATTGTTTTTATAGTTGGTGTGAGTTTGTGTTCTTGACAAGGATTGATGGGCTAAGTGTTACCGTCATGATGTACTGTGTTATTTACATACAGCAACAAAATTCTATCTTTCAGTTTGTCCTTTGCTGTCAACTGAACAACAGAAATATCTGAAAGAACAATTCACAGGGTCTATAATTTTTGCATAATTAAAAATATTATCTTAGCGTATAAAATTCAGTAAGTTATCTTATGTATTTTTCAAAAAATCAAAAGCAGCCAGGTGTCACTCGTTTTGCTCTGTTGGCCATCGCTATACCTATGTGACAAAACAACAAACCTGGATTGGTCCTCTACCTGTAGCGCACATCCAGGCATTGACCTAGAAGCAGATATCTCATTGGGTACTTATTGCCGCTATCAATTCTTGTTTTCAAACTCAACTGAGCCCTCAGTGTTTTCTGTCGATCTTTTTTCTGAGGCTCATCAGTCATGTTTTTTCACACTCCCTAACCTTCTGAGTATTCCTTCTCTACTGTATCTTTAACCTCTTCTTTATAGTAGCTGCTTCTCATTAGCACCAAAACACTGTTAGGTTTCTGACTTTTTAAATACATTTCCAACCCCTGTCTCCCACCTGATTTTTATTTGGAAACTGTTGACTGTATGCCAGGTACTGATCTTTGGCACAGGGGAGAGAATTTGCTAAGTTGAAATGATTCTGACTTTAGAGAGCTTGCAATATAGAGTGTTTTCAAGTTTATATGGCTTCTAGACCAAGTTTCCAATACTCTTCTCAGAATTTTTGTTTATATCTCCATGATTTAAAAAATCCATTCTGTGTTAATTTACCTATCTCTAGCCCAAACCTTTCTCCCCAGGTTCAAAGTCCTAAAACCAAGTTCTCGCTGAATATCTCCAACTGCATGTCTGTAGGCACTTAGGTCCACTCATTTCCAAAATGGAATCCATCATCCCCTTTGACCACCATCCCCAAACTTGCTCCCTAGACCATGTTTTCCATCAAAATGAAAGGCAGAACTTTTTGTTGAATTTTGATATGTGGTTTAATTTTTAGTTCTCTTTCCTTTCAACTATCAGACCCATAAATTTGGTCCCTCAGTATATCTTTTGGGATCCATTTCTCTCCATTTCTGTGTTTGGTATTCTAATCCAAGCCAGCAATGTGTGTGTCAGAATAACATCTGCCACTTTCTAACTGATCTGCCACCCTTAAATTTTGCCTCCTTGTAATCCATTTTCCCTACTACTTGACATCCAAATCATGTCAGCCCCTCTGCTTACTACCCTTAAATGGCTGTCCTTTTTGCTAAGGAATGGCCAGACTTCTTATGAGTGTCTTCAAGACACTGGGTATCCTGGGCACTTTGTACTCTTCAGCCTTGCCTCTTGCCATTTCTGTTCACTCTTCTCTCTAGCCAAAGTGAGTTTCTTCCTGTTTCTTGAACCTATGCTCTGGCTCTGCTGCCTGGTTTCACATACTTGTCCCACCTCATTGCCTATCCGGTTTCCACTAGTTCTCTCGTCTTGAATTGGGAATCACTTGATTTGGGGAAGGCTTCCTAAATCACAGTTCTGAGTTTGGTGTTCCATCCCCCCAACATACTCCCTTGGCACACACAGTTTTCTTGTTCCTGGACCTAACATGCAGTAGTAACTCCCTTCCAACGTATTTGTGTCTTTTCTTAAATGCTAGAGAACAAGTAATTGTCTGTCAGAGGTCCTATAGTATGTGCAGCAGTTATCACTTTTAATGGAGCATAGATGGCCTTCAGTAAATATTGACTGAATGACTAAATGGATATTCTTCATAGGTAGAAATAATATAGTCAACAGGTAGAAATATAGTCAACAGTACTTGAGAATTCCATATAGTTGAATTTTCTGGTAATTTACAAAGTTTTAACTAATTATTTGAGAGGAATTCAATGTATGTTAGTGTTAAGTGGTGTCCATTCTAATTTCTCTAACATACTGTATACCTTTATTTTCCAGTTGTCAGTTCTGGCTTCCTGCAAATGAATTTTTCATAACTCAGAGTATACTAATAAAGAAAGCTAGTCAAGTATTTTTCTTCATTTGCTTTTCTCTCAATTGAAAGCCGAAAAGTATGAACTTTCTTTCTTCCATCTTTCCTTCTTCCCCTTCTTTCTTTCCTTCCTCACTTTATATGACTTATTTTCCTTCTCTTTAATAAGTTGACATCTTTGGATGATTGTAAATAAATGTGGAGGGCTGGGTCCTACCCTCCGTGATTTTGATTTAATTGGACTGGGCATCCGGAATTTGAAAAGCTCCCCTGTGATTATAATATACAGCAAATTTTGAGAACCACTGGGTTAGATCATTTCTGATGTCCCTTTCAATTCTAAAAACTCTAGATTTTGTTATTTTAAGAGACTCTCCAGAGTGTTTTAAAATACAAAATATGCCCAAAGATTTTCTTTCAAAATGTAGAGCCTGAAATAGTTTTGTCTTTTCATGCAGTTAGCCTTGATTGAAGCTGTGTGTTAAAGGATGCAAAATTCTCATTGTCAATACTCAATAATATTTGCTAATTTTCTTATAATTCTCTTCAGTACTCCCTTAGAATTTAAAACCTTATCTAAAAAGAAAAATGTCTCTAGAAATAGTGCGATAAACACTGGCTAACAGCTGAGAGATAATCTGCTTTAAGTTAGCTTTAGTGTGGCTCTGAGTCTAAGAAGTTTCTTTGCTCAGTCATTATATTGGTGTCTTCCATAGCTGAGTATGGTCATTTGGGGACCCTGTAGACCCCAGGGTATAGCTTTAGTGGTCTTTTATCGCAAGTATGTCCAGTGATTTTCTAGTAAAATGGCAGATCCTATCAATGTAGATAAACTTATTCTTATTGGCATTCTTATTTCTTTCTCTCTTCCTCCTAATTGCAGTAATGGTCTGAAATACCAACTAGAATTTATTTTTTAAAGCACGTATGAAGCTAACAATCAGATCAAACCTTTTTAACAAGGTTTTTATGAAATTTAAACTGGCCACACTCATAAGCTTTAGTTTATGAATGAAGGCATTAAAATAAAAATCTGTGCATCAAACTTATTAGAACATACAGCAATGAAATTTCAATATTCAACACAAATGGTCTCTCAGGAGACTCAGGAGGCCCCAAAGTAAATTGAGAGGCCTATGGTTGATTCAAAAGTGACATTTATTTTGTTGTGTACAATTTCTCTGGCAGTAAGTCATAAGGATACTAAAATTTTCTGTGAGGAATTTTACCAGGTTGAGTATGGAAATTCCTGTGAACTTTATCTCATTTTAACTAGAGTTATTGCTTACTTGTGTACTATGCTTGGCTTATTTTGCCAAGTACTCTGTTTACAGACTGGTTATAATTCTAATTTGTGCAGTTGAAGACAAAGCTTTTATTTTCTTTCAGTTTGTAAATGAAATGATAGGAGTATAGCTACCAAGTTCAGTGGGAGAGCAATAAACTGAAGATGAGGTTGTAATACACAGACCAGAATTGTCATAGTTGTGAAACATGGGTTTAACTGGTTACTGTGTTTTACTTTCTCACACATAAATAAGTATGGTAATATTGTTCACATTTAGTGTGGGAAGATAGTGAAGAAATTAAATAATATTTTGTATTGGTGAAGTAACTTGTTGGAGTGATATGTTGCCATTTTATTTTGTTTTAATTTTTACATCAGCGTACACATTTTTTTGCAGAAATGGAGAGAGGGCAGGGTGGCATCTAGCACTGCTAAAGGAACAGAGAAAATGGGGAGGCATGCGTTCCTCCAAATAAATGATTGCTATATTTACATTGCCATGTATATAGATGAATACATTAGTAGTACTATGTAGATATATTCATATGTAAAAAAGATCACTATGCAAATGCATAAGAAGGTTAGCATGTAAATACAATAATATATTTTCAGTAGATGTTTGATAAATATTAAGAATAAGCTTAGCAGAAATGCCCTTGGTTATCATGAAGACAGACAGTCAAATGTAGGGCTTTAAGTTATAAATTGGTTCCTACTAAAATTGTATTGCTGACAAAAAACTTTTAGTGACATTTTGTTACCATGTCCCAAATGCATTAGCCTCCTTTCACTTTCTTGAGTTCATTACTCTCTTACCTTTCAGTAGGGTCAGACATATGCTACTCCCCTAAAGACTCTTCCTTAGGTTTTAACATGACTGGCACGTGTTCATGTTTCAGTTTTCAGCTCGAGTGACACCTCCTTTGAGAAGCCTTTCTTGATTGTTTATCTTAAGTAACCAGTTCTTTTTACTGCCCTTTCCACCAGCCTATTCTCCTCCTGTGTCTCCTCCTATGGTTTTTATTACAGTGACCAATACCTTGCTTTCTTATTTCTTAGTTTTTCATTATGCATTCCCTTCACTATAATATAAACTTTGAGAGTACTGGCACCTTATGTGTCTTCATCTAGGCTATATTCCCAGCCTCTACGGTGTTTTCTGGAATATCAATACATGATGAATGGATTGGTGATTCTCTGATCTGTGAACTGGAGAGGGGCACTAATATGTTAAGAAAACCAGATGCATAAATCATCTGAGATTAAACATGGATGAGAAAAATTAGCTCTTCGGTCCACCTGACTCCCTGAGTATGGCCAACATAGAATTTTCTCCTTTACTTGGCATTAGAAGTTGCATAGTTATATACTGAGCTCACAGAAGAAAAAACAAACAAACAAACAAACAAACACAATCACCATCAAAAAGGTATAGATAGATAATAGGCTTTTAGGTTTTTGGGGGGGGGTTTTGCATCATCTTCAGTGCTACATGATATAGATGCCTATACACTTTGCTATGTAGGCTAAACGATCATGGATTGCAAATTAATAATGAGCTGTAATAAGACAATCTGAGAATCACCTTGAACAGGTGACTGGCAACAGGTGGTGGGCCAGTGAGAAGAATGAGGTAGGCAGTGGACTCAGACAGGATGATCCCAGTCCAAGCAGAACCCTGGAGAGTGGGAGAAAGACCAGGCAAACAAGAAGTTAAATTTAGCCTGCAATGATTTCTTGCCCCTGGGAAAAATAATTGCTTCATTCTATTGCCAAAAGGCAAATCGGCATCAGCTTAATTTGCCTGAGTCTGCCATAAACTGCAGATGGAATCATAAAACATAGTTAGACTCAAATTAAACACATCTGTCCTAATCTAAAGCAGGTGAGGCCAGACAGCCAAGAAGCATCAAGGTATAACGCTGCACACAGATTACAATATGCAGAGGTATATTTTAGGAGCCTGCTGACAGTGGAATAAAGAACCATGAAATTGTGTATTGTCCTATTTTCCTATAGTGAGCCTGCCTTCTTGTACTGGTTGCCATCTTAGTTTTAAAAAAACTCTACCAATTCATCCATTGAGAAATAAACAAAAAGTGCTGATTTGAAGGCCAGGGATCTCTTGCATTTTAATCAGGAATCTTACCTGAGCTGATGCTTTCTCAGGTTAATTGAAATGACAAGGAATCAGAAGTCCCTACAGTGCATTTTAATTGGACTTGAAATTTCAGCTTGAGGATTTGTTTCTACTTAAATGATCATGCTTCATCTGTACAAACCATTGAGATAATGGGTCAGTAGAGAAAACAACAGGCTCAGATATGATCAGATACTTGACTGAGGTGTCTATGTACCCGATCCTAACTAGGACGGTCCTGAGAGAGAAAGGGGAGTGTGGCACCCAGGGAAGTGTGCTGCTGCAGCATCCCTTCAAGAAAAGAAGCTGTCCAGCTGCCAGGAATGTGTTAAACTCCAACAAATCTTCTGCAGCACTTCCAGGATCTCACTGGAGCTTTAGAGCCACCCTATGCCTAGGCCACCTCCAGCCGGTGATTGGACATGGCAAGGGCACCGGTGCCTGGTCATTTATGCCCTTGGAGGATTCCTCTAAAGGGTAATCTTTGCTTCCTAGTGGGCTGGCTAAGACTTCATCAAGTTTGCGTTACAGACTGAGGCTCCCTTGCTTGATTCTTCGTCAATCCCTGCACACCCCCCTTCCCCATTTCTTTTCACAGTGTCAGATCCACATCACAGGATGAAGGCTTTTCCTGCCCATTTCTGCTTTCTCCTCATTTTTCTTTCACAGGCATTACTTCTTAATCTTGTTGCACTCTTAACTTTTTCTTAGCATTTACTTCATGGAGAACCCACCAGACACAGGGGTGTACTTAATAATTAGATGTGGGGAGGCAGATTTAAAACACAGTCTGTAATAATCCTAATCATGTGTGATGGGCTTCTGCTGTCTATCCTCTACTTTATCCAAGGCCAAAATTTTGTTTTCTGTTGACATTGTCCATCTAACACAGGTACCTGTGGGGACCTTTATAAATCTCAGGCAGACCTTGACATATGAGACCCTAAGCGAATAAGCTGAATATTTATACTGAAGTGGAAAGGGCCTAGCAATAATTTCCCTTTTTCTTTTAAAAATTTATTTATTTATTTTGAGGGAGGGAGGGGGAGAGAGAGAAAGAGAGAGGGAATATGCAAACTTCTCAAACACAGTAATTTCTTTAAAACTAAATCCATTATATTTCCTTATGAAGGTGACCACTCAGTCATACAGATAAAAGCTCTAGAAATCAACCCAGATTCCTTGCTCTCTCTCAACCCGTACATCAGTTTGATCACATTGTTATCTTGATTCTACCTCAAGATACATTGTGATTCTACCTCAAGATACATTTTGGTCAAATTTATTACCTCTTTTCTACCTTTGAAAAACACACTGAGTAAATATCAATAAGGGGGAAAAATATAAGATGAACTTTCACAAGTGTAATTTATTAGAATTAAGTAGACATCAGTGAAAAAGAACAAAATGTACAAGGACAAGAGAGAATAAACAGGTCAGCTAAACAACAGCTGGTGTCTACAAGATCTAGTGAGAGATGAACAGATCATCCTGTCTGATTTTGATTACAGAAGCGTCATATGGCTGGCAGACGCACCTGGTCAAATGGTAGAAAACCGATTAGGTTAAGTTATTATCACCTAGAAAGGGTATCGAAAGTGCCAAGAAAATTTTCTTAGGACACCAAGACTTCCCATCATGATGGGATAATCAAAGGGACTGGACATTCCAGCCTCGTGTGTCGCTCAGTTTATCTGGGCTGTTAAGCTCACATCAGTTAATAAATGTTGCAGGAATTTGGTTGTAGGAGTGAGAGCGATAATGAAAGGTACTTGATTTTAGAAAAGTGTATCAGTGTAGTCTGTATGCTTGAGAACCTTTGGGTTGTCACTCATGCCTTGCCTTTCTACTGTAGACATTGCTTCTATGAGTACAGATGAATCTATATACATCTACAATGTGCCTTGATCTGTTGACATTGCTGCAACAACAGATCCTGGTCTAGGGAATATAGAATTCCCCTTTTTGTAGTACTGACAATACACAGGATTATGACTGACGTCTCATCCAAAAAAATGTTTGGGTGTTACTACTCAACTTCATGGAATGTACAGGGTTAGCTGATGGCAGTGTTGTTAGTCTGACGGTACAAAGCTGTGTTGCTTTGCTCGTGTCTAGGGCAGAGAGCGATGATCTCGCTTTTAAACTGGTGATTGCCTTTTTATAGAAAATCTCAACAATAATACCTTTGTTTCTAGATTAATTATCTGGGGGGAGGAATAGTAGTGATTTGGGGGGACTTTAATTTCCTGTTTTATTACCTAGTATTTATTAACTGAATTGGAATTAAATCATGCTTCCATTGCTTTCCCTGTTCATAGCTATCTCTGAAGAGAGTTGAGAAAATCAGTTTTTGCTAGGACTACTTCAAGAGTTTAACGCTTAGTTCTTTTGCCCTCAACTGTGACTCTTCCATTTGATCCAATACAATGCTGTTTGAGTCATCATTCCAGAACACAAATGTGATCATATATTTTCCCATGTACAAAGTCCTTTTCTGATTTTCCAGTGCTTAGAGAGAATCTTCAAATTTTTTGTCACAGCACATAAGGCCTTTATTTACACGACCATGCTACTTTCTGAGCTCCATTCTATCTCTCATATACATCTATGCTCTAATTATTGTGGCCTGCTTGAAATTCCTGGAATAAGCCATGATCTTTTTCCTTTGTATATGCTATTCTCTTTGCCTAGAATGTTGAGCAGGTACCTCCTCCTGTGTTGTTTCACCTCGCAGCACTGAATCTTTTTAGAAGTTTCTGTTGATCCTACACTTTGGATTGTGTAGACTAATTACAGCTCTTACTATGTATGGTAGTTGTTCTTGCTTTTTTATCTCCCATACTAGGCTCTATACTTCTTAATGGTAGAGACTATCTTTATTTACTTCTGTATGCTTCTGTATGTTCAGCACTGACCTTGGTGCCTGCATAGAATAGGTAGTCAAGCAATGGGGGGGGGGGTGGGGGTGAGGGATAAAGGGACAAATGGAAGGATGAATGGAGGAACGGCAGAATGGCTAGCTAGTTATATAAAGACATAGGAAGTTTATTGAAATATCTCAGTAATCAGCCCCCCAATCAAACTCACTCTGTAAAATGCTGCCAGGATAGTCATCTTAAAATATACATATGACCATGTCAAAACTTTAAAATACATGCTAAAAGCATTCATTGGCTCTTCACCTTATAAGTTACGATGTTAACTTTTTAATCTTTACTAATCTGACATATTTATACTTCCTCAGCCATTCCTAACCAAGTAATCCATTGTCTAGCCATGCTAAATTCTATGATATTTCCAACACATATTTATTCTTTTATTTATTCACTTATTTCATGACTCTCTCGTTTCTTATGGCCATCCCAGTGCTAGTATTTTTATCTATCATCTTAATATAGCTAATGACTTGCTTTATAAATGTGACCAAAATCTTACCCTCCATTTTTATTTTTCTAAAGTCTTAGAATGGTTCATCTAGAAAATATAGGAAATAATTCTTTGGAAGGCTCCTATAAGGGAATAAAGTTCCCAAGAAACAGAAAGTGGTAGGAAGTTGGGACACAGATGCTTTTGTAAACTTTGAAAAACCTTCTTCTCTTGATCAGGCGATGGTACTTTCCCCTTTCAAGCTCCCTTTAAAACTCTATGGGTTTCTCTGAATCTGATTTACATCCTGTCTGTATAATAAAATCACACTCATGACTTTGAAGCCTGCTTTTCACTCTAGACTTAATCAGTGGTACACTGGGCGTGTCAGGCTGTTCAGAGATAATACCCTTAAGACTTCTGGAAGCCCTTTTATTTAGCTGAGAGAGTCTTCAGGCTGTACCTGAATTATTTGAAATATTTTCACAAGGGCCTTCTAGCCATATCCTTAATTTGATATTTATGTTGAGGCCATGTCTTTCTGACAAAGCTCCAGGTTTGATCTTTCACTCGTTTGGGAGGCTGGCATTGAGATAGTTTTGGTTGTTATTGGTTGGTTGGTTGGTCAGTTAATTATCACAAATCCTCCTCTCTATATTCCTTTTCTTTACTTTCACACTTATCATTTCTTTATTTAGCATTCTCTTCTTGTAGTACTGTATCAATGTAGCTATTAAAAACCAACTGACACTTTAATATTCTGCCTGAAAATCTCATTATTCATAGGTAAAAAGTCATTAGGTATATTTCTGTCACTAAAGTTTTTCTCAGGTAACAACGTTACCAACTGATTTTCTCTACATAGCATGGGTAGCCTCACATTTTCTCTAGGCTCCTCTAGTCATTTTCTTGATGCCTTTCCACCCAGTACCAAAGCCAATGCCATATATTATAGGTTCTGGTTATGGCACAACTTACTTCTCTGTGCCAGTTTCTTTCTTACTGTTACATGTTTCTCTCACCTCAGGCAAACTAGCCTGAATTTATTCTCATGGTCCTGACAGGGTTTGAAGAAGTAGAAAGATTCAAGTGCTTTTTCAAACCTTGGCTGGCTTCAAGTCTCCTAACATCCTATTGGCCAAAGCAAGTCACCTGGACAAGCCCAGAAATAAACCTCACCCCTTTAGAGAGAGAAATTGCAAAGTTACAGAGTTAAGTGCATTAATTTAAAAAGTTTTTTTTATTGGAGTAATTAATAAATCTTTCTACTAGACATATTTCAATTAATCTTTAACAAATCAGACAATATTTTATTGACATGTAATGGAGGAACCCCAAAATGAGTTAATAGTTTTTTGTATGCTATTTGGTATGCAGTGTTTGAATAGAAAATTTCATTTTATGTTACATACCATGTCTTTGAAAAGTACAAGGTTTCAAAGGGGTCTTGCATACCTTATCTGTAAATCTAAACAGTGTGGTGACTCTACTAAAGGAAAATGGAGTATGAAATAGTACATCTCAGTGCCTAAGACTGCAAGTGAAAAGTCATTCTCTGTTTCTTTATTTCTCAGGTGATATTTGTGATCCCAATCCATGTGAAAATGGCGGTGTTTGTTTGCCAGGATTGTCTGACAATTCCTTTTCCTGTGAGTGTCCAGATGGCTTCACAGATCCCAACTGTTCTAGTGTTGTGGAGGTTGGTAAGTGCAAGATTTAAGCATTTCAGTAGTTACCCCCTTTGTTTGCATGAGTGACTGCCAAATTTGGTGTGGTGTAGTATGGGTATTCTATACAAGATTGCTATATGCTGCTAATCTGTTTATTCCTCTATAGTACTCTCAATTTTATAATTTATGTTTTATAATTAAATTATATTTTTATTAATGGTGTTCGCAAATCATTTAAAAATACGTTTTCATGCTTAACACTATATTTCAAAGTCACTACAAGTAGTAATTGAATATAATACATTTCTTATCTCTCTAATATTGATATACATTTAAAAGTTTATTCTCACTGAAAAATAATTCCTAAGTCAATTTATTTAAATTAGTCTCTCTAAATAAAATAGAACTTATTTTAGTGACTGATAATATCTGTCAGTATTTTGTAGCTCTTCTAATCATTACTTTTCCAAGACTGAATAAATGAAAGATTATATTTCAGCTGCATTGTTCCTTAGAGTCTTCTCTAAAACTTTGCTTTGCAAGTATTCATTAGTCATTGATCATATTTCAAATTTGTTTTCATCTGTGAAGTACTTCATTGGCATATATACTTACGGATTCAGGATCACTTCCATAATTGCCAAATTGTTCCCATTAAGGAAATGGCCGTACTTTAAATAATTTAGCCCTGTGTAAATTTGTGTAGAGATTTTCTCTCTGATTAAAGGCAATATCATGATTAAGGTTGAAAATTTTCTATATTTTTTCACATCAGTACCAAGAAAAATAAAAAGTAGACCGTATCTGTTTAACATAGGAAAACTAAATGTGTTTTGGGTTAAATTTCTGTCAACCTGCATAAACCTTGGAAAATTCAGAGGTTTTGCTGGCCTTTGAAAAATAATTTTAAAGAAGAGAAGTAATAGTGTCTGTAGTAAGGGACCAGTTTGAGTTACTTATCATTGTGTCTGATACACCTAACCTAGTACCTTTATGCATAGTAAAAGCACAATAACTATTGATTGAATGAAAGATTCATTAAATGAAACTGTCAGCTTTCCATTTTGACTACTAGTTACTGGATTTTAGTATGCTTTATTTGTTAAATGTGTTTTCCTTGTCTTTTATATGTATTAGTATCACTGTGTGGTATATGAAAAAATTAATTATGTTATTTTAAAAAGGTACTTTGTTCATTTAATTCATTTCAAAATTTAGTTCTCTTCTAAGGCTTTTATTAACTCACTGCTATTTCAGGGGTTTGATACAGTGCCACAGAAATAAAACTATACTAACCACTTTGACCCCGTCTCCAAATATGTATGGTGAATTTCAGGGTTTAATATGAGAGCCATATCCTCAGGAAAGTCTATATCTCTGAAGAAAATTATACTCATAAATATTCCCAAGAGGAATAAATGAATAAAATAAAACTTTAGTGTTGTATTTTAAGCTCACTAACCTGAAAATGACGGTGCCTTACATTTGTAGTGTGTGATGTTTTTGTTGCTATTTCTTTAAAAAAAATTTTTTTTAAGGTTTATTTATTTTCTGAGAGACAGAGAGAGACAGAGCATGAGCAGGAAAGGGGCAGAGAGAGGGAGACACAGAATCCGAAGCAGGCTCCAGGCTCCGAGCTGTCAGCACAGAGCCTGAGGGGGGACTCAAACTAACAAACTGTGAGACCCTGACCTGAGCCAATGTCGGACGCTTAACCAACTGAGCCACCAGGCGCCCCTTGTTGCTATTTCTAAGAACCAAATCTGGAATTAAGGAGGCAAATGTCTTAAAATAATTAAAAAATCAGTATCTTCATAGATTTCTTAAGTAAATTCTTTAATTCTTTGGTCCATATTTTAAAATTAATTCGGTTTTTATCATTTTATCAGAAGAATGAGACTATGGGCAATAACACTTTAAAAACTAGATGCACTGTCATATTCAGTGAGCCTGTGGAGAATAAAATGATTATAGAATTAAATTTTGCTCAGATTCATTACTTTCTATTATTAAAATATTTGTGATATTCAGAAATATGGTAGTTATGATATATTATCTAAGCTCTAGATTTTATTATATGTTTTAAGCAACCTCATTCTTCCATGGTATGTATTTAGGAACTATTGTAAGAAATATATTTTTTTATTTTATATTTGATTTGTCATTTAGCAAAGCATATTAGTTACACCAATTCTAATTTAATGTCTAACATTGAAATAATAGAAAACAAGTGCCCTAAATTTTAAAAGTATCCATAGTTTCTTAGATACAACTTTGTTATATTCTGAAATAACTTTTAAAATGTGAGAAAATAAGGGGAAATCAAACAGTTGTCAGGTAAGATGCCTCTTTACAACAGACATGTATTTCCTTACATGCCTTTCTATTACCTCTTTCTCAGCTCCATGTTTTCATGCATATAATAAGGGGAAACTGAATATGTATTAAGTAAAAACATGTATTAGTAATGCTTTTAATATCTATCCTCCTTGAGGGTTTTTTTTTATATTTTTGAAACTACTTACTGGGACAAAATGTATGAAACATTAGATCATTAAAGACCATCCTGCATTTTTAGTTTGAAAAAATTGATTACTTTGGTGGGACATTTCTGTTGTTGTTTCTATAGCTTTAAACAGCATCAGTGCAGAAAGCATAGAGTATACTAGAATTTTATACAACCCACTCCCTCCCTACACACAGGAAAGTTGTAGGTATTTTGATGTAATATATTAAAAGACAGAGATTTGAGGTGTCATCAGCTTATATATTAGTCCCCCAAAGATGGAGATGTGTCCAAGCTTTTTTCTAAACTTTAAGCCATATACATTTTGTGATTATATGAAGTTTTAAATCTCTTTATTATTAATTTCCAAAGGAAAGAAAATCTTTTCTGTATTGGTTTTGTTTTGATTCCAATTGTAAAAATTATTTTTACTCTGTATATTCTACAATCAAACAGATACTGTCTTCATTGTAGTACATCTGGAAAGGAGAATTTCAAATATTCACTATTCTTAGAGATAAAAATCACTACTTGATATTACCTCAAACCTCATTATTTTGTAGCAACTTTATTTTAAGTTCTTGATGCTACTTATTTCAAAAAGATTCTTATCCAATTTTGTACTTTTATTCTTCCTTCCCAAACCATTTAGAGTCAGATAAGCACAAAATACGGCATTTGCAATCAATCCTCATATCGCTTACATTCCTATATTATGTGTGGAGGCTTCGAGAAATTGACTCACTCAGGTTTGTGAACTTCACTCACTAGACAGCATTGCTTTAATTAGATTTAATTCTTAGTCTGTCTATACACTCCAGTATCCATCTTTTACCTCTGTCTCTCCTTCCCTATCTCTCTGTTTCTCTTTCGCACACACATCTCCCTATACAGACATACCTCCACAATTCAATCTTCTCAGCCTCTTAGAGTTATTACAACTCACGTCTGAGAGCTGCAAAAGGCAATAGGAAAACATCTCCCTGATCAAAGGAAAGAAAAAACAAAACAAAACAAAAAACTCAAACAAAAACAAAAACACAAAACTCCTTCACATCCTCAGATGTGAAGACATCAGCCAGGTTAACCAATGTTTGCACAGATGTGAGCTAGATGGTGTCTTTTTCTCCAGGGAACTTGTAGATAGACCACCATGTGGTTAAGCCCCAAATTACTTCTCAATGGCCTGCTCACATTCCTGGATGGCACTGTATAATTTGGAGGCAAATGTTGACAAGTTTATTTCATGCAGAAATTTCTATTACCAGTGAATAGTTTAGATTTCATATGTGAAATTTTGGGAAATTATTACATTGTCCAAGTTCTATGGCATAATTCTCTTCTATACACCATCAAATTAACCCAGTAAAATAATAACAAGTATAAGCATTTACAACTCAAATACGTAGTATATTACTGCAACCAAAGAGAACAAAATAAGCGATTGACTTAAAAAAAAATCTTAGTTTTCATATATTCTTAAATACCTATTGAGTACTTGGTAAGTAATAGTTACATATCTGATGGAATGCAATGGTAAACAAATTTACAGAAATTGCCATCTAGCCAGGAAAGCACTTAAATAAATAAATAGATGAATATGATGGGTATTGTGATAGTAGAAGTATGTGGAGTCATAAGAATTTAAAGCAGGTGTCTTATCATAAGCTAGATGTCAGGGAATGCATGCCTACTCGAAAAAATAAAATCTTGACATGATTATAAAGATTAATTCCAATCTAGCAAGCAGAGAGCCAAAAGTATTCAAACATTGGAAATAATTTTTAGAAAAGATCAAAGATAAGAAAAGTTATGATTCCATGAGCTGCCAGAAATTCATTGTGGCTAGAGCTTAAAAGGAAGACACATTGTAGCCCAATAAATTTGGAGACGTGGCAGATTCTGCATGTTTTAAGGAATTGGGACTTTATACTAAGACATATAGAGGATTTGTACTTTTAGAATTGGAGGAATTTGCTAGCTACTAGCTAAGAAATCAGGCATAGCTTTATAAGTTATAATTATACAGATAGTTATTGACAGTCAGGGACTATATGAATCAGCCACACGGAGAATAATTTTTCTTTAAAAGACCAAAGGTTGGAAACTGATGAAAGTTCATCAATATTTGAGCAGTAGGTAGCAAAAGTTAAATCTATAAAGGACTCTGAGAAGGAGTGGTCAAAAAGACAAAAAAATGTTGCCCCCCCAAAACGAGAGGCAAATCGTGTGTCAAGGAATGTATTATCAGCAGTGTCAAATACAATGGAGAAGTTGACCAAGATAAATGTTTATGTTGATTATCTGTCACTGAGAGATCATAGTGCCAGGATCAGTTTTGCTAGAGTTGTGGAGAAAGAGCTGGATTGTGGCACATGGAAGAATTAGAGATAAGATTTTTAAAAAGTGGCTGAGAAAACAAGGAAGCTTTCTCAACTTGATAAAATAATAATAATAAAAAAGATATATCTATTAAAGGCCTACAGATAAAATATTTAATGGTAAGAACCTTGAAGATTTTCCTCTTAGATTAGAAACAAGACAAGGATGCTCCCTCTCACTATTCTTTTCAACTTTATATTGGAAGTCCTAGTCAATAAGACAAGGAAATGAAATAAAAGGCATACATACTGGGAAGAAAGTAATAAAACTGTCTTTTCATGGATGATATGATCATCTATGCAAAAAGAAATCCTAAAGAATAAACAAAAAAATCCTGGAAGTAATAAGCAATTATAGCAAAATTATAGAATGCAAGGTTAATATATAAAAGCCAATCATTTTTCTGTAAACCAGTAATGAACAAGTGGAATTTGAAATTAAAAACACAATAGCCAGAGCACAGAAGATTTTAGGGCAGTGAAAACACTCTGCATAATATTATGATGATGGATACATGCTATTATACATTTGCCAAAATGCATATAATGTATATTACCCAGAGTGAACTCTTCTGCAAATTATGGACTTTGGATAATTATGATTTAAATGTAAGTGTGGGTTTATCAATTGTAAGAATGTACCACTCTGGTAAGGAATGTTGATATTGCAGAGCTTATGCATGTGTGGGATCAGGGATTATATGGGAAAACACTATACCTTTCTCTATTTTTCTGTGAACTTAAAACTGTTCTCAGAAATAAGGTCTTTAAAGAATGGCTATAACATTTATCAGTTTATTCATTTATTTGTTTATTCATCCGTCAAATATCCGTCAAATGGGGAATTAGGCAGTAAACCATCATACTTACCATGGGAAGTTCTACAAAGAAAAATAAAGACAACTGTGAAGTAGAATAAGAAGAGGTATATTTTTAGGAAAGATGATTAGGAAAGACTTAGAAGTTTGTGTTTGAACAGAGAGTCGAACTGAGACAGATTCACTGTGTATGGATGGAGAGAGAGGACAGTAACATGAAAGGGGAGTTTGGACTAAGGGAGGTTTTTACTTTAAGATGGGATTGCAGTATCATTATGATTCAGAAATATGACATAAAACTAAGCTTGTGTTTTACTAAGAATAAACTGTGTTAGATGACTCATATAGATATTTCAGTATTATTTGGCATACATTTAGCTATCAGTCTGAAAACAAAAGACATAAACATTGGAATTTGGTGGCAATTTAAAATCCATCATCACTTTTAGAAAAAAATTCCAAGTACCTGTGTTATGAGAGTAGTGCAGTATGGGATAACAAAGGCAGCATATCATTTCACTTATAGCTCTTCCTCTTTATCCTCTCTGTAGTTACATTGGCTTCTGACCAGGTTTTCTCATTTAGAAAAATTAATAAACATGAAGGTGCTTTATTCATCCTGTTCTGTCTTCTCCCGTCCTCTTCTATCATATTCCATCCAAACTCATTTCCTTTGGGAATTGGTATTCCTTTTTTTTTAAATTTTTTTTAACGTTTATTTATTTTTGGGACAGAGAGAGACAGAGCATGAACAGGGGAGGGGCAGAGAGAGAGGGAGACACAGAATCGGAAATAGGCTCCAGGCTCCGAGCCATCAGCCCAGAGCCTGACGCGGGGCTCGAACTCCCGGACCGCGAGATCGTGACCTGGCTGAAGTCGGACGCTTAACCGACTGCGCCACCCAGGCGCCCCTGGTATTCCTTTTCTAACGTGAATTCAGGTTCTTTTAAATTTGTGGCCCTCAGAACTCAACACTGCTAATCTGTCCTGCTTCCATTTCATTATAAGAAACCAGTTACATTTACCCAGGATAAATAAAGTCTCATAATTTTTTTAACAAAGCCCAACAATTTTCACTGTACATCTTGCCCCCATGAATAGGTAAATTCATGTTTACCTTTAAGAAGGTGATCACTGTTGGGACGCTTGAATGACTCAAGAGGATAAGTGTCCAACTTCAGCTCAGGTCAATATCTCATGGTTCATGGGTTTGAGCTCTGCATCAGGCTCTCTGCTGACAGCTCAGAGCCTGGAGCCTGCTTTGGATTCTGTGTCTCCCTCTCTCTCTGCCCCTCCCCTGCTCGCTCTCTCTCTCTCTCTCTCTCTCTCTCAAAAATAAATAAATATTGAAAAAATTTTAAAAAAGAAGGTGATCACTGTCAGAATATCAAGTAGTGTAATAGAGACAGACACTGTCTAAAAGACTTCTTTTTAGTGATCATGAAATATCAGAATGTTAACAAGCTTTAAGTAGATCTCTTGGGTACAGCAAGGCTATTTTTAGATTTCTCAACTTTGGTTGCAAAATGACAGATTTGATGAATTTCAGTTAAATTATTTATATATTAGGTAAAATTATGAGTAGTTGTCAGGTTTTTTTTCCCCTTAAGATTACTTCTTGGAATAAGGAAGGATAGCTCATGATTGAATCCATATTTCTAGAAATTATCATAATGAGAGCTATTCTGCATAGACTAAAATAGTTGCTCAAAAGCTGCTAGCCATGGATGATTGCTAAGAAATTTCCCAGTCAACTAGACTCAGGGGATTCATTTTCAGAGTTATATCTATATACTTTTCTGGTAATAAGAAAGATTAAATATGTGTCATATAAACAAATAGAATTGTACAGTTAAGATGGTAGATTTTTTTTTTTTAATATATGAAATTTATTGTCAAATTGGTTTCCATACAACACCCAGTGCTCATCCCAAAAGGTGCCCTCCTCAGTACCCATCACCCACCCTCCCCTCCCTCCCACCCCCCATCAACCCTCAGTGTTCTCAGTTTTCAAGAGTCTCTTATGCTTTGGCTCTCTCTCCCACTCTAACGTCTTTTTTTTTTTTTTCCTTCCCCTCCCCCATGGGTTTCTGTTAAGTTTCTCAGGATCCACATAAGAGTGAAACCATATGGTATCTGTCTTTCTCTGTATGGCTTATTTCACTTAGCATCACACTCTCCAGTTCCATCCACGTTGCTACAAAGGGCCATATTTCATTTTTTCTCATTGAAGATGGTAGATTTAAGGGTAAATCTTTGCCATATTCTGTATATATTACAGAAAATTAACTTTGTTTTACATATGTAAATATTTCTATCACATAGCTTATAAACAATCAGTTTCTTGATCTTAAAATGTTTCTACTTTATTGTTAATTACAATGATTAGAATTTGTTAACTTGCAATTTCAAGCCCTGACAATCATATATTAATTCAGAAAAGAAATCCAGAACATCAAAGAACCTTAGAAAATATCAAGTACAGAAATCCTCTCTCACCTAGAAGAAAGATAAGAGCCAATTTGTGATAAAGCTTTATTTGTAAGAAAAAAATGTAATACATTAAAAGAAATATTGATGTATACCATTCTAACTATTCTTTTTTTTCTTTCTGAGAGTATACCTTTTCTATTGCTTAGATATAAATACTTTTATGAATGAAATGATAGTGGATGTGTATCATTATGCTTTTTCTGCTTAACAAATCATACAAATTTAGTGGGTTTAAACTATCATTTGTCTCTCAATTCTGAGAGGCAGGTAGGTTTCTGCTTGACTGGTGCTGGGTAGTGGAAATTGGCTCAGCTGGGATAGCTTGTCTCTGCTAGATCAGGCTTCTTTATGTGGTGGAGGGAAGGTCTGAAGAGCAGAAGAAAAATCAAGCCCAGATTATAAGCACTTTTCAAATCTCAGTTTGTGTCACTTTAGCTAATAACAGTTTTGATGGGTAGACCTGCCACTCTGTATTGAAAAAGTGAGGTTGCAAGAAAGAATTTTGTGGCTGGTTTTATAGTCTACCACAGAATGTTGGTTCGTTGATTTTCTTTTCCTTTTTAAATATTAAAAAAAAATTTCGTTTTCATTGGCAATGTAAAAATATGATGAACATGTTGACATCTTAGTAGACACTTATTTTTATGTTACTAGCTATGAAGGTAATCTGTTTCTTTATACAGGAGGAAAAAGTAAAAGCTCTCTTCAAAAGGGGAAAATTGGTTATGTTCTGTTCATGTTAGGAAATCCATTGAAAAATTAGAAACGTGAAAATGGAAAGTGACATCAAGTTGTTTTTTTATTCTGATTCCGAATGGAATGGCATGAGGTCAGTTGTGGCATTGCCAAAATGTATAATTCTACACGTTCACGAAACTGATAAATTGCTATTATTTATTTCTTTTTGAGAGACAGAGCTTGCATGCATGCATGTGCAAGTGGGGGAAGGGCAGAGAGCGAGAGAGAGAATCCCAAGCAGGCTCCACGAAGAGCCCATTGTGGGACTCAAACTCACTAGTGGTGAGATCATAGTCTGAGTTGAAGCCAGGAGTGGGAGGGTTAACCAAGAGTCAGACGCTTAACCTACTGAGCCACCCAGGAGCCCCTGAAAATTGCTATTTTAAAGTGATAGGCTAAGTGGCAAATATGGCATTAACCTCTTGAAAAATTTTCTCTTCTGGCTTGACTACCGTCATGGAAAAAAGGTTTATAGGAGACTCATAGATGACATAAAACAGTTAAAATGTGCCCAGCCCAATAATCTCTAAGATCTTTCATATAGTTACTTCGTTTTCTCTTGTTCATTAATTTTTAACCTGAATCCTCTTGATTCTAACAGTTATACCTATTGTTTGTTTCTTTTTAATTGAATTAATTACATATATCTGTTTTTGGTTTAAAAATAACATTAAATATATGATTTTAAGCAGTCATGACAGGGTGTTGATATTTTATCATGTCAGGGAAGTTGACATGTTGTTGGAGAACGAGCAAAATTATTCTTCCTATGATTATAATAGAAAAGAAAATGAAAAAAGTAATTATCTCTAGGTTGAGTTATTGAGTGCCATTATCAGGAAGAAAAGTAAACAGCATGTACACTGTTTTTTTCTTGGATAAAGCCATCTATATTTAAGAATGTATAATTTACATAGAATTTATAATTTACATAGAATTTACATAGAATAGAAATTTTATAATTTACATAGAATTTATAATTTACATAATTTACATAGAAATTATTATTTACATATAATTTACATAGAATTTTCTTTATTAAAGAAGTACTGAAGAAAATTTAGGAAATATAAGTTAATAAAAACCAAAAGTATTATAAATTAAGTCATATACACTCTTATTCTTTTTTTCTATCATTTACCTACATGTTTCTATAGCCATATACAGCCTTGTAAAGAATGATAGCAATTTAACTTGACTCCTGTTATACAACTATGCACATGCATGTTTATGTGTATACATATAGATGCATAAAATTTATGTTATCCATAGATAGTTCATATTCTTTAGTGATCACTTTTGTGTTTTTTTTTTCACTTAGGATGTAATATCTTTCCATTTCTTTAAAAATTATTCCCTGACATTGTACAAAATATCTGGTTAACATACCATCATTTACCATCATTTATTCAACCAGCCTGTATTTTTTGATGTTTAAGCTGTATGCAAATTGGCTCTATTATAAACATTGGCTCTATTGATAAACAGTCTTAAATTTTGTGAACATTCACCATTGTCTCCTTAGACTAAATTCTTAGTTAAGGAGACTAACTTAACTAAGTTAGTAAGTGAAGGAGACTAACTTGGTTCGGAGGAGTTATTTAAGAAAAATTTTAATATTGTAAGATTGTGTAGGAAAGGCTAAATGCTTTATCATGATGGATTTATAATGAAAAGAAAACTTAGTGGGCTTATATCTACTTAATCATAATAATGAAGATTTGGGATCATTTGATTTGTAGAGTAAAGTAGAGGAGAAAATATAAGATATAAGTTATATTTACATATATAAAATATGAGGAAAAAAATATACTTGGAGAACAAAGAGATTATCTCATCAAATATAGTTTTAAAATAACATATAAAGACTGCATTCCCTTTCATTTTCCACTTAAACAATTATTATGTAAGGCTACCAATTATTTTAAAAGGAACCACTATAAACACATCTTAATATCCAATTTGGTTGACAAAAGCTATGAGGAAAGAGCTGTTCTTTAAAATTCAGACCAGTAAGAGAGGGTATAGGCAGAAAAGTCTTAAATAATGGCTCTAGAGCTTGTAGAGTACAGAGCTAACGTAAGATAACAGGATTAGAAAAAGCCTAACAGGGTTAGATAAAGGTAGGAAGTGGGGAAATGATTAATATTACTCTAATGGAAACGAAAAGTCTATTGGCTGAATCGTAGAGTGTTTGCTCTCATCTACCCTCTTACCATTAGCTGAAGTTAGAAGGAAGAGTAAGAAATGAAGCATTAAATATTCATTGCAAAGAAGTGTCTCGATAGGTTGAAATTTATTTCTTAGAACTACTAGAAATCCTGTAGTATTTAATACTGGTAAATTAGATAAGCTAACTACTCCTAAATCTTACTGAGGCCTACTGTGTGCTAAAATCATGATATTTGTTGTGAGGGATTACTAGAGTAAAGCATAGTGGTTACTAGAAGAAATAGAAGGCATGAAATCTTTTCTTAAGGAGCTTCAAGTAGATGTCATTGTTTGTGAAGATTTATTTGGCCACAGTCCCTGAAGCCATAGGAATGTTGGGTGACACTTGAAGGTAACTTTGTACTTTAAGGCAGTTGGTCTAAATCAAAGTATTCATGTGGAGGCAGATTCTATAATGCATATTATTTAAAATACAGTGACAACACATAATTTTTAAATGAGTCATATAATGAGTGAGAATTTGGGCAGAATCCTTTTCAGAATATATTAAATTTTTCCCTTTGAAAGTATAAAACTCACCAAATTATGATTTAAAATGGACAACAATCAATATTTATTGTTCTCTTTATTTTATTTTAATCAAGGCTTGGGAAATAAAATAGGGAGGACACAATTTTGTTTCTATCTCAGCAAAAGATAGAGCAAGTCTTAGGATATTTTCTTAAGAACTAACCCTTGGAAAAGACAGCAAATTTCAAATAAGAATTGGCAACTTCTTTTCAGGGCATGTTGTAAATCTCCATAATGTCTTTATCTGGTAAGATTTTAAATGAGAAATCAGAAGCCAAGTGCTTTATCCAAATCATAGAGAGCAATTGGGTATAGGACTTGTTACTGTTACTCACTGACGTAGTAGCCACAAACATTTTCAACAAGATAGACGTCAGTTGTGTCAATTAAGCTCTCTTTCAGTCAAAGGCTTTGGCTGCCCCAGGAAATGGATAAATCAAGGTGCATCATAGAACATGCTCTGACCTTTAAGGTCAGCATCTATTAATTATTCAATTATGGAAGTCAAGCTACATTATTCTTCACAATGATGTCCTGACCCCAAACTTCTGTGCTAAGGCTCACCTCCCAACCAGGCATGCTAGCTATTAGGCCATCACATCATGAACATTGAAGGGGGTGGGCAGATAGTCTTTTTATGCAGTTTACCAATCACCATAATGCCAAGGACATTTTTTTCTTCATCCTCTTCCTTTTAATAATGTCTTTTATTTTTAGAATACTCTATTCATTAAAATGCTAATATACATATTATTCTTGTTATAACCTTGAAATAAACAGTTGAGCTAATACCATTCTCAGTGTTAAATAGGAAAGTGATAATGTGATAAATGTAATGACTCTACCAAGGTCATAGATTTCTCCTCAACGGCAGGCAGAACAGGTGTTAAACCTGAAGTTTTGTCCCATGGACTCTCCACAGTCCTCTACATTCAAATTAAACTGTGCCTGTTACACATATGGGGATGGATGCTTTGAACAATGAGAGAAACTGGAGATGTAATAACAACAACAACAACAACAACAACAACAACAACAATAATAGTACCTTTACTTACAGTGTTTGTCACATGCTGAGCATGCTTCCTTGGAATGCTGTAGGAACACATTCTTTAAATTTTTTTTTTTCAACGTTTATTTATTTTTGGGATAGAGAGAGACAGAGCATGAACGGGGGAGGGGCAGAGAGAGAGGGAGACACAGAACCGGAAACAGGCTCCAGGCTCTGAGCCATCAGCCCAGAGCCCGACGCGGGGCTCGAACTCACGGACCGCGAGATCGTGACCTGGCTAAAGTCGGACACTTAACCGACTGCGCCACCCAGGCGCCCCAGGAACACATTCTTTAAAGGATTGCATCATGCTACAGTGGTTAAAAACTGAATTCAATCCTGGCTTTTCTATTTACTATCTCTGTTACTTTGGGCAAGTTGCTTAACCTCTCGATACCTTAGTTTCTTATCTGTAAAATTGGGGTTATAATAGGACGAACTTCGAAGGGGTTTTGTTCAAATTATATGAGTTAATATATGGAAGGGTCTTGGAACAGTGCCTAGCTTATAAGAAGAGGTATACGAGGAGTTATAAAATAAGTAAATATATATATAGACATTTCAGAAGCTATATGCAGAAATCAGACTTCTAAGTTCCTGAATATTCTTCCATCATTTTAGTCATTAATAACATTATTTAAATGTCCAATAAATCCTGATCTATTATTTTTATGTCAGGATTTTTTTTCTGCTTGTGCTTGAATATGCAAACTGGTGGCAATTTGCCTGTCAGCTTTTAATTTTTCAAAAATTTCTTTCCTTCAAGATATAATTTGACAAATCGCCTCACTTGGAATGGGAAAAAGAGAACCCGATGTTTTATTATTTGAAAATTATGAGTAATGTAAGTAATGCTTGCATAATTAGGAATCAGCCTTTTAGGACTATAGCTTTCCTTATGCTCACAGCAAATAACTTATGAATTGATTTTTCTTTATAACAGTACAAAATAGGAATCTGTAAGGACATAATAAATACCAAGATGAAATTTATGGTACCATATTAATATTAGGTTCTTAGATGTGATAGATCAACAGTAAGCTCTTTGTGGCTTTGCATAAAGATTGAATCACAGAGTAGAAAAAACCACTAGTATCTTTCATTTAACAAATATAATTGAGCATCTTTTAAAAGCTCTTCCTGACCTCCCGAGGCTAATCTCCCCTTTGTCTGTGACCCCTAAATAAATAACTTGCTCTGGAGATACTTATGTTTGGGAAAGGATTATAAAACACACACACCAGTAGCTATTACATAATGCAGTAAATAATCATCATAAGATGAGGACGAAGTGCAATAGATATCAAGAGAAGGAAAGGTTACTTTGAGTCCCAGGGATCAGATTTGACAGCTAAAATAGCTTTTAAAATGGGCTGGTATGGAAGTGTAGTTCATTAGCAATGTTATTAGATGAGAACATTTTAAGCAAAATGCAAGATGATAAACACAAAGATGAGAAACTTGAGAACATTTTGGAAGAATTAGAATTAGTTGTTGCCCAGATTATTTGGTGATTTTAGGGATGTTTTGGACCAAGAAGGCAGTTCAGACCTATATTATTATGTAGGACCTCTAGACATCCTCTCAAACTATTCTCATTATATAGTTTTCAAAGTTATTAACAAAATTATGCCAGGAATATGATTCTATGGTTTCTTTTGATAATATGTTATTGAAACATACAAGAAATATACACACACACACACACACACACACACACACACACACACCCCAACACAAAACACTTTACTGAACGGTATTTAAGGTAATTTTTAACTACTACCTCAGGCTTTTCTTTTATGGATTAAATTGTACTACTTTTTACTATTACATTTTATTCTACCTCCAAGGTCTTTTTTTTTTTTTTTTTTTCCATTTCATTAATTATTGTGATTGTTTTCAGTTAGACTGGGTCTGGTATATAGTTGATTTGGAAAATGCTGAGTGTAGCTTATTTACTGAAATTAGTGCTAATTTCTAACCTAAAATTTATCACCAGAAATTAATTGCTGGAGGAAACACTATAAAGGTCTAAAGACAGTTTCCAGAAGAGTACTTCTGTGACTATAAATGTCAGCTGATATGTGGAAAATACAGTGAGAAACCACAAAATATTTATATTCATCTGGATGGATACCTAGTGCCAGATACTAAGGAAACTATTTCAATAAAGACAAGTGTTTGGTTTTCTTGGCTGTGGACTTAATCAACTATATATGAAATACATGCAAATGAGATTCTTTGCTAGAAAGAAATAAGAGATTGGAAGAATACCTTTAAGTCTAATTCAAAATTTTGTAATTTTTTTCCTATTGCTAAAATACATTTAACATTGATGCTAACTAAGCCAGTCATATTCTCCCTTGACGCCTTCCTGAAATAGGACTCCCTTTATTTTATGTCTTCCTGCCCCCTGCCTTTTTTTTTTTTTTTTTTTTTCTGCCCAGTCTTTCTCTCACACAGGAAGAAGATAAGATTAGTAGTCCCTAGTATTCTGGTAATTGGTGTAAGGTGGGGCTGAAAGAAGAAGGGACAGGAAATTAATTCTTTACTCTTTTAGTAGCTAATACAATGTTGTGTTATTAGTTGTAACATAGCAGCCTAAAGAAGGCAGGTAATAAGGCCATTGTATTTTGTCCTAGTCAGATGTCATCTGGAGATCTAATTCTTGTTGCTGTATTTCAAAATACCTTGACAAATCTGAATTTATCAGAAGAAGGTTAAAAAAAAATGATGACCATGGTGTAAGCCATGATATATGAAATTAAGTAGAGATGTTTATCTCAGTTAAGAAGAGAATTATGGGGGATATGATAGCTGTCTTCAGATATTTGAATGGCTGTTATGTCAGAGAAAGTGCCACATTATTCCATTGTTTCCCAGAGGCTAGCTCTGGGAGAGCGATGTGACGTATTTCTTTGTGAGGTTATAAATTCCCTGCCACTGGAAGTTTTGAAGGAATAGTTAGATTTTTAGTTGGCAGCTTTGACTAAGTGACTTTTTAGTTTGGTTTGGATGTAAAATTTTGTTTTTTCAAAGTTGTGTATATTTTGTCTGCTGAATAGCCTATCTCCTTGGCTGTTTTTTGTTTTGTTTTGTTTTTTTCCATTTGGTAGAGTAAAAATTAATAGTATGCATTCACAACTTGAAAATAACCTCAAAGATAGGAAGAGTGGGGCTTGGGCCCTCCCTAAATAGCCCTGTACCTTTATTCAATTTCCTTTTCTTAAAGTTAGACCTGTCGACTTTTTTTCTCAGTTGAGTTATTTAAAGACATTTCAATTAAGGAAAAATTTGGCCTAGGGAGACCAGTTTTGCAGATAGGGAAATCACATTGTCAATGTCATTTGATTAATGCCTGAATGCGATATGCTGACCCTTTTTCTTTAAAGAAGGTCCTAATGATTCTGAAAAGAAAGCATTTAATTTTACCTTCTTTTGTCACAGGCAAGAGGAAACACAATCCTCTTAAGCAGTCATTAACTGACTACAGAATGTCAGTGGCACATAGGTTAGTTGAGTTCTATATAGCCAAGCCGAAGCCGTGCTTTATCTCTTAAAGTTAGTGTCCTTAGGATGAGTTCACACTACATGAAAACAATAATTCCCCTAGGCCAAAGAGAAACATAAATCTGCCAGAGATATCTGAGCTCTCTTCAAATTAGACCTGCCCACTGTTCCCCCGCCTTCATCTTTTGATATCTTTTCAAAAGATATTTTAATTAAGCCAAGTATGTGGAACTATATTTTGAGAACTCATTTCAAAGCCGTCATAAAATTTCTGAATTCCTCTTTGTAATATAGGCAGTGAAAAGGGAATGATATTTTGTTAAAAGGTTTCACAAATTTCTAAAGTAGTAAAATGTCATTTTTGAAATAGATGTAACATATTAAATATTTTCTTGTGCACACACAAAGACAAATCGTATGCCAGGATTTTGTAATATAATAAAGTAGTTTTCTGTCTTCAAATGGCCACCATTTATTTTTCTTAAAACATTGAGGTTTTATATTACTTAATATAAGACTATAATACTCAACGCTCAACCCTAAGGCTGAATCTGTCCAAGCACAGAGCTCAGCCATTTCTTTGTCTCTCTGCCTTGTACTACTTTGACAAGGGACACTGAAAGATCTACGTGGTCATCATTAATGGTAACTCTATTGTGAGAGTAACTCTCACAGGAAGAAGGCACAAATATCTGGGGCCTTCTGTGGCTCTGTCAGTTAAGCCTCCATCTTCGCCTCAGGTCATGACCTCACGGTCTGAGTTCTAGCCCCATGTCAGGCTCTGTGCTGATAGCTTAGAGCCTGGAGCCTGCTTCACATTCTGTGCCTCCCTCTTCCTGCCCCTCCCCCACCCACACTCTGTCTCTCTTTCCCAAAAAATAAACATTAACAATTTAAAAAAAAAGGCACAAATATCATACTATCCAATATATTTAAGAAGCATGTCACTGTAGATAGGCTGATGGCATAAAAAAGGATTATTTAAAAGCCTTATTTATAAAAAGTGAGTATTTTATATTGTGCATAGTATTATGAGCTCCTATTTATTTAATGAAATGTGGTCATTTATTTTGTTTCATGTTTCTATCACTATTCAAATGGAGTCTGATTATTCATTGCAATATTATTTGTGAGAGAGATACCCCTTAATCCATTGAAATATCATTCAGTAGAGTTAAATAAATTATGATATATCCTTAAAGTAAAACATTATTAAATACTGTCTATAGTCACTGAGTATATTGACACAGAAAACTACGTGCAAATACTAGTGTAAAAAGCAAGTTGTAGAACAGCACATGTTGTATAATCCTCTTTTTATTTATATTATAAATAAATATATGTATTCATATGTATATGAATTTTGCTTAAAAATTCAGTTTATGGTGAGTTTTTAATTGGTAATTTAGATGATTTAATAAATATACTTCTAATTCCTAATTCAAACCTTAACCCATTTGGACAAGGTTTTTTTTTTGTTTGTTTTGTTCTGTTTTGTTTTGTTTTTTTGCCAACCCCCTAATCAGAAAATCTCTTCTGACATTAACATTTTATGTGCAATGATTCTGTGGTTTCCTTAAGTGGATGCTGTCACTAAGATTTGTGTCAATATTGCTGGTCTATCCGGGATCTTTTAGTTTTTTGTTCTTTTGGTTTTAACAGATTTGCTTTTTGGATTAGCGCATTTGTCCAGACTTATGGAAATGACTTGAGGTTGAAGTGAGCAGTTTCCCACACATAAATAAAGCAGAAATCCATAGAACATGAGCCTGATGGTTTCAGCTTCTTTCTGTCAGTTGCTGTGAAGCAAAATAGTATGGGTGCTGTGACCATCTGAATGTCACATATGATGTGCAGGTAACCTTCACTGCATGGCTTTCCTAGTCACATTACAGAGCATTCTCATTGCAGAATTATTTTCTCTCTCCTATATTAAACTTTCAAAAAGGTTATGAATTAATTTTATTGGAAGTTGATAAATCTGAGCAATCATATACATATTAACTGCTAATCTACTTGATCCCTTTCAAGTTTCTTCTTTCCATTTATCCATGAATTTTCTTAGGATACCTTAGATTTAATTACCAACCCTTACTTTACGTGACTCAGAATGCTGTAAAAACAGCTGTTATATTCACTTACTGGACTTAAGTTTCTCATCTCTAAACTTAGATAGCTTTCCAAAAATATTTACTCAGTACCAATTATGTGCACTATACAAAATTAAAACATAACTGTTGGCCTAAAAGAAGTATAGTAGATAATGTCCAGCTTGCGAACAAGACTGTAAAATATTGCCATTTTGTTTCAAGCCAGCTTTAGCTTATAGTTTAAAAGTCAGTGAGGCGTGAAAGGGGACAACTACACAAATATGGAGACTAAAATAAATACTAAAGAATTAAGGATAGTGAGATGTGAATTGAGTCTACAGGGATGAGATGAATTTGGTTAGGGAGGGAGGACAAATGGAATAAACAAAGGATATTTGAGGACAATTGAATAGATACAGGAGATAGTGAATTATATTCCTTTGTAATGTCGAATCACCTAAAGATCTTTAGTACTTCCTTTAAGTAGGACCATGTATCCTAATTATGTCCCCAACGTCTCTTTAGTACACATTGGGAGATGAGTCATATTACTTCCCAGTTTCCCAATACTCTGGTTTAGTTTTGTAAATTGTGTATTTTTTTAACTCAGTGGTGAAAAAATGAAACTAAAGCTTCCATTCATTTTTTTATTATTTTTCCCATTTGTACCTCTTTCTAAAATGAGAAAATTGCAAATGCACTGCTAATTGCTATTAACATGATACACTGTATAAGTAGCTTGTGAAACCCATGTGAGCTATATTACTACTAAACATAGAAAGTGCATTTCGTGATGCTATTTTAATGAATCTATTTAATTAATAAGCTGTAGTTTGATGCTTTTTTGAGTTAGTTTAAAATCACACATTTGTTTTTTCATGAGATGATCAGATGGTCATTACAGTAACCATTGTCTTTTTAATTATTATTCTTTTTCTCTCCTGCCCCAAGAAAGTAAATCTGATTTATATAACTATATATAGCTATATAAGTTAGTATATATAGATCTATATAACTAAAACACAAATGAAGATGTAAGGCTTTCTCTTTGGTAAGTCTAGTAATGCAGCTTAATGAAACATCTGAATTTTATTGAGCAACATAGAGGAGTATATTAAATATTTATCCATGTTTTCTTTCTTTTGACAAATATTTCTTGAACTTACAACATTGTAGACACTATTTGAAAACTACAGTTTAATGGTAAGCAAAACAGTCACATCCCTGACCTCATGAAACTCCTAGTCTAATGGAAGAGACTAATAAACATATAAATATATACTTACATACTAACTGCATGTATACATACTTCTATGTACTCTATATTATTAACTATACTCAATAGATGCCGTTCTCCAAATTTAGCATCGAAATCAAATTGCACGTGAAAGACTGATAGAATAGAGAAGACTTTGTAATTCTCTGGACACTTTCAGTGCAAACACAAACACATTGTCTGTTGTTTCTCATTGTGACTGAAATATTCTGCAGTTCTGAGAGTGTAGAAACAACCAAATCATTTGCTGTCTGAAGTTTTTGGCCAGGAGAGAATAACATTCCTCTTCGTATTTTCACACAGAAGTTGATAATGGCAACCTGTAAGTCCTGAGGCATGTTCTCATTGGGCCATAGGCAAAAAATAAATAAATAAATAGATAAATAAATAAATAAATAATAAAGAAAGAATAAAAGAGAAAAACATATAAACCAAAACCTATCTCTGAAAACATCTCTGAATACTTCCAGAAACAACTCTACAACCTATTTAAATGATTGAGTTCATAGATTTGAAATGATAATTTACTCTTCTTTGCATTAATAATCATGCATACACACACACATTCACATTTACAGCATTAAACATCTGAGCAAGCATGAATAATCATACATAAATAAAGTTATTTTTACATCAGTGCAGTTGAATAGAATCTAAAACATTGTCAGAGTGTAAGAATATATATTTCTTATTTCTTTGATTATGGAAATAATGAATTACAGTGATAATTGCAAACTTGAAGAAGAATTATTTGAAGAACATATTTGGTACATAATTAATGAGATTTAGAATATAGCAAACAAAATGATCCATAAATCAATATGAATTAAGTAATATCCATATACAAAATAGATTATAATATGCTAAGAATTGTATTTTATTTCTTTCATAATGGGCTATTTGTATTTGAGGGTTGAGCCACACTGGTATAGAATTGTTTCTGGGGGCACCTGGGTGGCTCAGTTGGTTAAGTATCTAATTCTTGGTTTCGGCTCAGGTCATGATCTCGTCGTTTGTGAGATCAAGCCCCACATTAAGCTCTGTGCTGATGGTGTAGAGACTGCTTGGAATTCTTCCCTCCCTTGCTGCGCATCTCTCATGCTTGCTCACCCTCTCTCAAAATAAAAAAAAAGAAATTAATTAAATTAATTAATTAAATTTAAAAAAGAATTATTTTTGAATGTATGGAAATTCCATGCTATAAAAGTTTACTTAAAACACCCAAAGATAAGGGACGCCTGGGTGGCTCAGTCAGTTAAGCATCATACTTTGGCTTAAGCCATGATCTCTTGGTCTGTGAGTTCAAGCCCTGCCTCGGGCTCTGTGCTGACAGCTCAGAGCCTGGAGCCTGCTTCAGATTCTTCATCTCCCTCTCTCTCTGCTCCTCCCCTGCTCCCACTCTGTCTCTCTAAATTGATTAATTAATTAATTAATTAATGAGACTCAAGGATAAGGCCAACAAAAAACAGGAGATATAAGAATGTTGATACCATGTAGAGAGACTAAAGCCTATCCAGTGAAGAAGTATGTGTGTTTTGATATCATATGTGTATCAGGGTAATCCACAGCCTGTCGGGTTTGGGTAGTTATTGTCCTTGACATTGGGTCCTGTGGAACAAAGGAGAAAAGGAGGGAAGAAGGGAGGAAAGAAGGAAGTACACAGGTTGCCTTCTTCTCCTAAGTACTAACCCAGTTCATGAGCATGTACACTGCCAAACCATCCTGAAAAAACAGAGACCAACTTCAAAATTAGAGTAGGTTTATCATATCAAAACATGGGGCGGTGAGCTCTGTGGAACCATTTGGTGCTGAGAGCCCAGCTGCCCTCTGAAAGCACCGCCCAAGACTATATGTACTTTCCCTCTCACTGCCTCAGAGGTAGTTAATTCCTTATCTCTTCTAATGTATTTTAAATGGGAACAACAGAACAGGTTACAGTTGTGCAAAATGCCACTTAGTTGCAAATAGAACTCAACTAAAACTAGATAAACAATAAATTAGAAGTATTTTTCCTCAGAACTGAAAGTCCAGATTTGGGTAAGGATATGATTTAGTGCCTGAACCATATCATCAGTAAATTTCATTCTATTTTTCCATTCTGCCTTTGAGCAGGATTGGCTTCTTTATAAGGGTGACTCCCATTATGGTTGCAAAATGTCTGCCTGCTTACTTTTGGGGACATAGATTTCCTGTCTGTATCTAAAGGAAAGAGGGAGAGAGGGTTATTTCCAGGTGCTTTCCCAGAGGATTGAGGAAGCCTCCCTTCCAAGAGCCTCACCTCACCCAAACACATACAAACTTGACCTTACACATCATTATCCCCAAATGGGTCATATACTTACCTAGACGAATAATGGTGGCCAGGAAAATGGAAAAGGTTTACTTAGTTATGACTTACAAACTTCCCCTCTAAATCCACAGGAGAAGTCCTCTTCCCCCAAAGAATTGATGTAGATACCCAAATAAATCTGAAGATGATACAAGAGAAAGAGCATTGAAAGCTGATGAAACAACCCTAGTACACATTGCAAAGGGTTTCCTATAAGCCTGCTAATTTACTGCTTCAGTTCCGACAACTGAACCCATGGCTCTTTCCTACTGCAGCAAACTTTGATGGGTAGAGCCATCATTTCAACATTTAGTGTTTATAATAGTCACCTGCTGCACTTTTTAAAAATGCAGAAACTTGAGGGGCGCCTGGTTGGCTCAGTCGGTTAAGGGTCTGACTTTGGCTCAGGTCACGATCTTGTGGTTAGTAGTGAGTTTGAGCCTCGCGTCATGCTCTATACTGACAGCTCAGAGCCTGGAGCCTGCTTCACATTCTGTCTCCCTCTCTCTGCCCCTCCCCCACTCACGCTCTGTCTCTCTCTCTCTCTCTCTCTCTCTCTCTCTCTGTGTCTCTCTCAAAAGTAAATAAACATTAAAGAAATACATTTTAAAAATACAGAAACCTGAACTAACACCCAAATTCAAATTCAGTAGATCTGGAACATTTTAAGGAACACCCAAGGTGATCCTTTTATGGGCAATGAGAAGATCACATAGCTAAGTTCTCTACATCAGATACATATTTTTAGCGTCTCTTTTTTCCACTGTCACCATAATTTTCGTACATCCTTCTGCATTGTGCCAGGCAGAGTAATACAGAGTTACTTGTTTACTTTTGTTTTGCTTGGTGCATGTGTTTTTAATTTCCAGGGTTAAAGGAATTGCATGTGACAAAGACATATGTATTTTTTTGATTTGCTGATTTCATGAATTCTAAGAAGCAAATAGGACGAGTGAAAAATAACTTGGGTAGCATGACATTATCTTCTGTGGTAATCATTTCATCTGAATCTCACTAATTAAGCCACTAATGTCCACTTTGAGAATTATTTGTACTTTTGGAGCTCTAGCTGCCTCCCATTACTAGTTCACCATGTTTTGTCTGGATGCCTACACACAAAACATCTTTGCCAGAGAGAACTATGACAGTGAATTGATACTAATACTAACCCTTTTGTATGCACCTGTGTGTGTGTGTATGTGTGTGTTTTAATATAGTAGGAGTGTTGGTTAGTGACATCTTTATATTATGAGGAACCACTGTTATGGAGATATTGCATAGAAATAGAATTCAAGGCAGACTTGTGTATCTGCTGACTCTAACATGGTTAATCTGTTACAAAGATGTTTTTAGGTATTACAAGCTTACGTGGAGCTTAGTGCACTGCTTAGCCCAGAGGCTTTGGTTTTAAGACATTCTAATTGCCATGTCTTCTATAAATTTGGAATTGTCTTTGCTTCAGTGCTGGCTAGTTCTTTCCTAAAATGTCTTGCTTATCCATCTATAATGGAGGGATAAAATCTTAGCATTTCTAATCTCTCTTCCTTAGGCATCACATGCTTAGGATATTTTAACTGCATGCTTGGGATCTCACCTCCTGCATCTATCCCTGGGTTGTAAGAGACACAAAGAAGTTTCCCAGTCCCTTCATCCAGCTTTTTTCTCCCTTATACTTCTTTCTGAGTAAGATTATCAGATATCTAGCCAGTCTTCATTCCATGACCCTTTTCCCCCTTTTCCCTCTCTCTCTTAGTGGATACTCAATCAACACCTTGGGAGACAGGCATAGTGGACAGAGTTTGGTTTGAAAGCCACACTGACATGAGCTCAAATTCAAATTGACCTGAGACTAATTGCTCAGTCACTCTGAACCTCTGGATCGTCATCTATCAAATATGAGTCATTTTAATGTCATCATAGCTTTATAGAGTTCACACACATAAAGTGGCCAGCCTTGAGTGCTTTTATTTCCCCACTTTGAATCTCCAGACTTATACCAACAATGACCATCTAAGTCAGCACTTCTACAAGACTTTATGGTATTTTCCTAAAAGGGAATTCCTGGAAGCCACTGACAGTTTTCCTCTTTGAACATGTTATGTTAGATTTTGGACATAATAAAGCAACAAATGGCTTTTTAAATATTTACGTTCTCCACCCCATGCATGCCAACTCTGTTTGCTCTCTCTGTTCCTTTATGTGCCAAGGAGACAAGGCAAACAGTGAGAGGAAAATACTGTCAGGACACAAAGTAACCTTGTCTAAGGTGTACTCTGTGCAGATGGAAACTTAACGGAAAAGAGCGGAAACTGCTCCCTGGTTACACAGTGATACCTTGATTAACAAATCACCTGGGAACAAAGCTCCTTTATAAGCAATTCAGTTGAGTAAATTTTTATGTTAAAACTTCATGAATCAATTGAAATAGCACTGGCTGGTGTCATATAATTCAACGGTAATATTCAGAGTGAACTGAACTTGTGCACAGAGCAGAAATACCTTCTAACAGAGTGTGTCTGTTGGTGTGACGGTGAAGGGGTGGATTCTAGGCAAACTTGTGAAACAGTTGCAGATAAACTCTTGTTTTCACTCTTGCAACCACTGTGCTCCATCCTCCACATACGTGTAATAGTAGGTTCTTACCCTTGGAGTCTGCTCTTTAAAATTCCTCCCTTTTAAAACAGGAATCAGAATGATTCACACTTTGAGTTATGGTTCATGTTACCTTATATCGATGTTATTTAGCGATGTCTCAAACCTGGCTACAAGGTGGTACCATTGAAAGAGATTCTGACTTCATTGGTTTGAGGCAGGGCCCAGAGTTTGACTTTCTAATATAGATTCGCGGTTGTGAGCCACTGCTTTAGCATAAAACTGTATTTTCATACTGTGGCCTCTCCTTTTATAATATCCATGTTTATCCTTGTCTGGGCTGTAGAACACGTGTGTCAAACCACACAGGGTCACCCTTCACAGTGCCGGTTCTTGCGTGTAAATCACTGCTTCTGAATTTTGAAGCATGTGGTACCTGTGAGTTCAGTGTGTTTGTATGTAACCCCTATCTTATTTATAACTTCTACTTCATGGAGCAAAATTGTAATGCATTTTAATTTCTCTTTGCTAATAGAAAATTCCCACAAAGTGGTGATGGTGGGATATTCATATGTTATTTACAATTTATATTTTCAAATAATATTATTTATGATAATTATAATTTCCAATCAAACTAAATAAAGTCAGTCTTATTTGCAGAAAGGAAGGGAAAGCAAGTTCAGACAACTGAGTGGTCTTTTCTAATAAATATGTATCTTAGAAGATAAAAGTGTATAAATGTCCCTTTAATGTAAACTCTCATTAACTTGTCATTATCCAGTTATCTCATGACAGATTTCTAATGTATTCACAAAATGACAAATCAGGAGCTTGTAGTCTTTGTTTGAAAATGCAAAGTATATTTATCTTCAATTTCAATCTCTCTCTCTCTCTCTCTCTCTTTCCCCAACCTCACCCCACCCCACCCTCTCCCTGTCCTCGTCTTTTTTCCTCTTATCATAGCATCAGATGAAGAAGAGCCAACGTCAGCAGGTAAAGTTCCTTTTGTTGCTAAGATTATTTCTATGTAATTTAATGCTGTTAACAATAGTCCCTTCACCCTTTGAAGTGTATTTTTTCTCAGTTTTCAACCAGGAAACTAGCACAGTTTTATTTACTGACTTTTTTTTAATTTCTTGGACCCATTATACCACCCCAGATTAAATGATGTTAGTTATAAGCTTTAAATTCAAAGAAAAAGAATTGAAAATGAACTGTCACAGAGGGAAACATAATGTAAAATATCACATCAACATTAAAGAATAAGGAAAATGGAGGGCACCTGGGTGGTTCAGTTGGTTGAGTGCTCGACTTCAGCTCAGGTCATGATCTCATGGTTCCTGAGTCCAAGCCCCATATTGGGCTCACTGCTGTGAGCCTGTCAGCATAGAGCACCCTCAAGATCCCCTGTCCCCCTCTCTTTGCCCCTCTCCCACTTGTGCTTTCCCAAAAATAAATACTAAATAAAAAAGAATAAGGAAAATGAGAAAATAAAAATATTAAGAAAAATGTCAAAAAGTAATATGAGGAGAAAAACTAAAATGATAAAATGCAGAAAAATAATAAAATGAGAATAAAAAAAGAGGAAAATGATAAAAAAGTACTTTTAGAAATATGATCTTCCCTGATAGAATAGTGCATTATCAAATATATAACTGGCACTGAACATGTTATTCATTTAAGTTTAAGGGTAAAAACCACATTGTTGCCTCAAACACTCACTGTATTTAAAACCAAATTTTTACAGTTATAAATTAATGATACTGAAATCTGGCATCATAACTCTGCTGGTCATCCAGTTAATCAGTATTAATCAAGCACAGGCTCAGGTTTGAAGTAGTTACTCCTTCATAGTAACTTCTATGTAACTATAGTACTTCAGAGTAACTACTGTGAAGAATACTAATGGTAGAGAAGGCATTGTGTTTCCAACTTGGTTCCAGGACAATGGGATGGATCAAAGAGAAATGCCAGGAGCCTAAAGACCAGGCACATTTGTAGGGATAAAGTAGGCAGCACAGCTCTTGTGATTAGCAATAAATAAAAGGCCCAGGCTAGCCAATCAGCAGTATCAGGAAAAAGGAGTCAATGTCCTGAGATGCAGGGGTTAGAGACTGGTCAGAAGAGGAAAACCAGACCCTAGCACTAGATTCCTTCTTAGGCAAGTAACTGAGGAAAGCAGTTGGGCCTGAGAGACAAGAGCAGAAAATGGTCACTGAAACCAATGGACAAAAGGCAACTTAGTTTTATAGGAAGGTGGCGGGGAGCTAGCGCAATTATTGGAACTTAGGTACAAGGTAGGGCCATTTTGATTCATAGACAGAATTTATTTCAACTAGTATGAGACTTCCTCATTTCTACCTTCCTCCAAAAGTGGCTGGGTGGGCATTTTTACCTTTAAGAGTAAAATCAGAAGATCAAAAATTCAATGGAAGGAAATGGAATAGACATCTAACAAATACCTTTGATAAACCCTGAGGATACTGTATTGTATGATACTCTTTATGATTATACTTCCCTTAAGAATGGAATCACAGAATTAGATAAACTCTCAATTATTCCATTTTCATATTATCATTCGTTTGCAGTCTGATTTGGATAAGAACTCCCTATCATTGTCTCCCAGTCTGGTCAGTATTGCGTAGCCTCTTTTTAGGAGCAACCTAATCACATGACTCAAGAGCAAACTCATCTGTTGATATGACTCCTCTGCTGACATGAGTCTTTTCCCTAGTTTCTGACTTCTTTTTGCCCTACTTGAGGCATTAGTGTTTACAGGGTTGCCCAGAGAGTGCATTTGTCAGCGTTAGTTTTCTCTTTGTATCAGTCCTCACTGGCATCTCTGCTTTCCTAGCCCACCCTAATTCCTCTTCCTTACTTCCCACCCCTTGCTTTTTTGCCTGCCAAACAATTTTGGTGCCATTGCAGAAGAATTATTCATTTTGTATGATGAAGATTAATTTTAGCCTAATGTAAATGATATTTAAGTATAATATAACTATTTCTTGGTGTAATTTCATTATTCTAAAGTTATTTTGATAATTTACCTACTAAGAAGGTCTTTTGGTAATTGCAACTGAATGTTTTTTCTCCAAATATTTATTTTACTTTAGAGTGATATGAACATCTTGGAATTTAAATTACGGTTGAAAAATATTTTTGTCTTCAGATATGAGCAGATGTTTTTCTAGTGATTTTAACACAGACTTTTACAACAGAACAAATGTACTCTTAAGGAATATTTTAACCAAATAATTTCACATACAGGTTGGCACTGAAAAAAATTTGTCGTTTAGGAAAGCAGGCACTCCTATATAAAAACTGCCAGCGGGAATTAAATGTTTTCCTTTTAATTATATCGATGTATATAATAAAAAGAGTATTATTGTATAGTTGTATTAAAACTTTTGACAAAGTATTTATTATGAGATTTCTAAAAACTTGATTTTATAAGGAAAATGGGAAGTGGATTATGATTATTTTAGTCCTTTTTGGTACCATTTACTACAAGTTTTTTCAGCAGTTATTTTTCTTAAATGAATATTTATTATCTGTTTATGTGCCTTTTTCAGTAGTATTTATCAAAATATATCTTTTATTTAAAACTGTTAGTCAGAATATATTTATTTCATATATAGTTAATAATTTTCTCTACTCTTATCTTCTTCTGCTAACAGAATTTATCTAGAATAATCTTTCCTAACCTCAGACTCATTTTATGGTCCTTTATTTTATATTTCTTTCCTGGTATTTCTTTATACTGCTTAAATTATCAATGAAATGCTATCTTTTATTTGGTCCCAAATTTTACCTGAATTAAACTTTTATATGTTCCCACATGCTATTTTTGATATCTTAATCCGACTTATATTCTTCTTTCAAATCAGATTCACAGCATAATTGGATAGTAACTCTTTCAAATACATTCTTTAATTTCTTTAAATTAAATAATTTTAATGTTTTTGTTAGGAGATCTGCTACTCCTCAAAATTCAGTATGAGAAGAAATAATAAAGTAAGTGGGGATGTTGCAGGTTCCTATTAGTTATGAATGTATGAATTATTAATTAAGAATAAATCTTATTTTAAGAAAAATCTATACATGATCTATTAGTGTAGGTCCCTAGAAGATACTACTACTGAATGATACTATGTATTAAATGGTTGTTGGGGCGCCTGGGTGATTCATTCCATTGAGTGTCCAACTTTGACTCAGGCCATGATCTCAGTTCGTGAGTTTAAGCCCTGAATCGGACTCTGTGCTGACAGCTCAGAGCCTGCAGGGAGCCTGCTTCGGATTCTGTGTCTCCCTCTCTCTCTCTGCCCTTCCTCTGCTCACATTCTGTCTCTCTCAAAAATAAATAAACATTAAAAAAATGCCTGTGATGTCTGGGTACTGTATAACAAATCTAAGTTATTTTTACCCCACAGGTACACACAATTGTATTAATTATAATTCCATAATGTGACAAATTCTCATTGTTCAGAACTGTTTCTAAAGAGAATAATAGGTTTCTATCTTGAATAACACACAGTATGAAAAAAATCAGAAAGATAGATAATATAACTCAGAAAATGAATGAGATATTAGATAGTATTTTACTTACATTATAATGCTACAAAATGATAGAGGCTTTTCTCTTTACAATAGAGCCTATTTGAGCCTATATTCCCATATCATTCTGTTTATAATATTTTTATTCTTTATCCTGTTTTCAGTTATTTTTTTCAAATATCCCTAATTTCTCTTATTGGAACTTCTAAACTGCCACACACACAAAAAAGCAAGCACTTAAAATAACTACTTTTTTTGTGTTATTTTGTGGAGGGGGTGCATATTCCATCACATCTGCATTTCTCCTTATGGGGATATGTCCTGCTATTGAATGTAGAGCGTCTGCTTGCTAATCGTTCAGCTCCGAGTGTTCTGATGGGGTGTGTTAGTCTAGAGGAGCATGTATGGTAGCATCTGAGTTACTAGGGCAGCCTCACTGACACCTGTTTCAGGAACTATTGAAAGCTTTTATTTATCTTCGTTGAATCTTATGTTCAGATATTTAAACATCTTATTTCAATGAGTATAAAGAAATCTATGAACTATACAAATAAAAATTTCTTCAAACTAGGTTGTATGCCAAGATCTAATTACAAACTAGTGAGATACATATTTTTAGAGTGGCCACACAGACTCTGTACCTTCAACGGAGTCACCTTTACAGGTGACACATGCAAGCCAATTATGTTGCTATTGCCCAGATAGTTTTTGGAAGCTCTCTTTTGAAATTTCCTTCAGAATCCTCTCATGACATTATAGTCTCAGAAGTGTGATACTATACTCGTCAGACTTTGGCCTGATAAATGTGCATTCAAAAACAATGTTGGGGCGCCTGGGTGGCTCAGTCAGTTGGGTCATGACTTCGGCTCAGGTCATGATCTCACAGTTCGTGAGTTCCAGCCCCAAGTGCGTCGGGCTGTGCGCTGACAGCTCGGAGCCTGGAGCCTGCTTCAGATTCTGTGTCTCCTTCTATCTCTGCCCCTCCCCCACTTGTGCTCTGTCTCTCTCTGTCTCTCTCTGTCTCTCAAAAATAAATAAATGTAAAGAAAAATAAAAAACAATTATTCACAAATATTAAGAATGTGTGTGTGTATCTGTGCAAGTGAAATACAGATCAGTTTACAACTTTGAAATGAAGTCAGTTTGCAACTTTTGAAAGGTGATACATAATATTTAGATTAAATTTCATAAAATAACACTCTTTAATAAAGTTAAGTCAGTGGCCGTTTCCCACTCTGTTGCACAAATCCAATTTTCATTTATCTTTTCTTTATATTTCATAATCAGTAGAGGCTTTATAAACTGATTATACCATTTGTCTGTGTCCTTTAAAATATTAAGACATCTACATTAGAAAATTGACTGCTACAAATGAGCTTATCTATATAAAATTTAATTTATTAACTATAAGGTATATAAAATCAAGCTCATTCTCACATAAATTTCCTCATTCCTCTTAATTTATCTTGTCTTACTAGCTGTTATTTTAACTCTCTACAAATACCATTTATTCTTCAAATTGATGAAGTAATTACAAGAATAACAGGGCCACAAATAAAAAACATTATTGAATGGGATCAAAATCAGTGAAAAAATGACACAGTGGAAATCTTGTAGCTATACAGTAGATCAGAAGCTAAAATTAAAACCACAACTTACTGTTTTTGTTCCTGTCACCTCAGAAACAGAGCTTAATTCTTTTTCTTCTCTTGCCTAAGGAGAGATTTTTAATTGCTTTGTCACTTTTTTGTAACATTAAAGAAGGGGACTAGGTTTGTGCTTATATAAAAGTAGCTCTTAATACTGAACTAACTCATAATGACAAAAAATTATAATTAGAAAATATGGAATTTTCCATGAATGTAAAAGATAAAGTCTTTTTATCAGTCAGCTGTGTTAAACACTAAACTACAAAAGCCACACTGTTCTTTACACATTTGTAAAGTTAAAATTTCGTCATTTACTTAATGCAAAACTCCATTTGTGGCCTATTAATATCTGATCCCACTTGGTAGTGATGATAAATATTGCTTCCTGGATACAGTAGTTTATAATAAACTTATTGTGATCTCTGTGATGCCCATCAGAGATGAAGAGTGTAGTGATGAGGCACGCCAGGGCATCATCATTTCCACTGGTTCCTTCTAAATATTTTAATATGTTTAATCTTTCTTTTTTAAAGTTTATTTATTTATTTGAAAGGTGGGGGTGAGGGGCAGAGAGAGAGGGAGAGAGAGAATCCCAAGCAGGCTCTGTGCTGTCAGTGCAGAGTCCGATGCAGGCCTCGATCTCACAAACTGTGAGATCATGACCTGAGCCGAACCAAGAGTCAGACGCTTAACTAACGGAGCCACCCAGGTGCCCCAGTATGTTTACTCTTTCAAAACATCAGTTTGGTCACTGAGGAAGTACACCCGAGAACACTACTTATCTACATACATAATAGAACACTGCCTAGTAGTGTAAGGATTTATAACTATGGTTTTATATATACAAATATGTATTTATGATTTGATACACAAACCATATATATATGCTTATATAGATAAGCCATGTGTATGTATATATCTTTGTAGCTAAGCACAATACACAAGTGGTAACATTTTTCTCTAACTTTTGAAATATTCAGCTTTGGCCCTATGAAAGCTTTCCTGCTGTGTATGGTGAATTTTGTGATTTTTCTTAACTATGCTATAGATTTCTTTTAGATATCTTTCCTGTTTTCTTATGAAACATAATTCTGCATGGCTGACTATGCTCAATTATTCTTCAACTCATACATTTTGAAAAGGAGTAATATCTTACCATATTATTCTCTAATGAACAAGAGTTGCTTTTGCATTCTGATCTTAGCACTTTATTTCCTTGGGGTCTGAAATAGAGCTTCACATTCTCTTTTTTGTTCGCCTTATATTTGTTACAAATTTTCTCCTTTTTTTATATGGACATATTTTCTCTCTAGTGCCTGGAGCAACTATACTAATTATTTTATCAAGTATATTCTTATTCATAAAGATATGCTAAGCAGGCTTAAATATTAAAAACATATATAAAAACCAAAAAGTTTATTGCTATGATCTCTAAAAACCAGAAGTCTTAGTTGCAGATTTTTAGTGGAATAAGGAATAAATTATTACTTCTAAAGATTTAGCTTTATCCAGTTTACTGAGGCATTAATGAAAAGACCAAATAAAGCTGCTTTTTTTTTTTTTAGTGAGACAAAACTTTCTTATTGATAGATGTGTGATAATGATATTGAACTGGGAGGAAAAATTAGTTGTTATTTAATTCTCTGTTTTATGTAGATAGTATTTTTTTCTTATTTTCACGAAGATAAACTTCACTGTAGTGTAAGATCATCATACCAGTAGAGAATTTGGGAATTTTTTATTCCATATCTTTTTCTTTAGACAAGTTTAAGAAGTAAGTTATCAAAAAGGCAAAATAATATATTTGTAAATCTGTGAATATAGATACAGTGACATAATTTATCATCTTTCCCCCAAAAATACAAATCTTGACTTGAAATAAAGTTAAAATATTGTCAAGAAATATGTAACAAAAATTCCTCATAGTATAACTTGAAGATATAATTTCTTCAATAGTATATGTTAATATCTAGCAATGCATGCATTCTAAAAACAGTTACTGTGTGACATGCTTTTGGTACATTCAATTCAATGTTACTTGAATAATATGAGATTTTATTAGCTCCCACAGAATTAATAATGAGTAGTCCAATGATGTCACTAAAAATCTGAGTTTTGTTTTTCTTTCCTCATCTTTTTGTTCTGTCTTCTGTGGTATAAAATTTATCTTCATTTTCATACAGGTTTCCCTTGGGGTGGTGATAGGTCTTCCAAAAGCCACTGTGGCTGTATGTATCTTTATCCATGGTCCAGAGAAGACAAAGAAAACAAAAGTCCTGAGATCCACCCTGGGGCACCTGGGTGGCCCACTTGGTTAAGCATCTGACTCTTAATCTTAGCATAGGTCTTGATTTTAGGGTCATGAGTTCAAGCTCCACCTTGGGCTCTACGCTGGGCTGGATACCACTTAAAAAAAAAAAAAAAAAAGACTGCTGAGATCCACTGTAATTGGACAGGCTTAGATCTCTTCTGCCATCCCTAAAACAACCAGCCAATCAAACCCTTCCCTTGGAGCATAAGGTTGATTTCTGCTTTCTGTTAGGATCAGGAGCTAAGGGGCAGATACATGAATAATAATCATGGTACTGTTTTGGAAGAGAAAGGTGGAAATACATACTAGGTTAATGATCAGGGAAGCCAATAAAAAGTAACCATTGTAATACCTCTTTGTCATTTTAAACTACTTGCTTAGTTTTTCTTTTACATTTTGGTATGTTTTTCAGGTTATTGTATAAAAACTCTCAGGAGAACTGCAAGCCCAATTGTTGAGAAATACACTTAGTACACATCTCAGTCATACTAAAGTCTGTATTCATATTTGCACTGTTATACATCATGACTTTTAAAATCTCAACTTCACTGTATACTTTATTTTTCTCTCATGTGCTTAAAAATGTATGCTTACCAAAACTGTGTGTATCTATTATCTGTATTGAACTTTCTATTTTGCTTTAATGATCTGTTTCTATAGAAACACCTAACTTTACTCAGCTCTAGTTCTTACATGCTACTGACATAATCTTCCTCTCTCACATTTCAAAAAATGACAGTTATATTAAATTTCATTGTCCCGAAAATTTCTAAGAGTATTAGATACTGTCATTACTTAGCTTAACCCAGGATGATATTATCTTATTATAGATAAACATTTTTATCATGAACTTATAGTCAAAACATAATAATTTTATATTTAGAATATTAGAAAATGGCCATTCAAATTTAGTCAACTTTTTAAGCTTGGTGAAAAAAAAATGTGACTTAATCTTTGCATGCATGTTGCTACAGCTTCAAACATTCAACTTTTTGTAACTCACTTCCATCATAATGTTGCAGAATAACTCCAGTGGTATAAATAAATTTTTTATTTAGTGTCTGTAGATATTTCATATTATTTCAATTAATAAGGTAGATTTTGTGCTATCAACGTTTAGGATTCTGGGAGAAAAACCAAAACTGAAACCCAAGTTAATATTAAACTCAAATACTGAAAAAGCATCAAATTTTAAAAAATGGTAATAGAGGCATTCAGTTGGAAATGGAGAGTGTATCAGTCAGGATTCTCCAGAGAAGTAGAACTCTGTGTGTGTGTGTGTGTGTGTGTGTGTGTGTGCGCGCGCGTGTGCGCACGCGTGTGTGCATGTGTGTAAATACATAAAATATATGATTTAAAGAGATTTATATTAAGGAATTGAGGCCAATTCAGCTGGAAACTCAGGCACAATTTTTATGTTACATTCTTGAGGCAAAGTTTTATTCAAGGAAACTTCAAGTTTTGCTCTTAAGACCTTCAACTGATTGGATGAAGCCCATCCACATTATGGAGGGTAATCTATAAAATCAACTGATTGTAGACATATACAAAATATCTTCCCAGCAACGTCTAGACTACTATGTGGTCAAGCAACTGGACTCCATAGTTGAGCCAAGTTGACACATAAAATATAACCATCACAGAGAGCAAGTGAAAATTATGTCAATGTAAAATATTTTAATTCTCAATAAATCTATTTCAGGAGAAACAGATAAAGCATAATTTCTAATGTTTAATAATGTGCTCGTTGCTCTACTAGCTGTATAGACTTAGACTTTGAGTTTCTTTAATTTTTAATCCTCCCTACATTGGATGGATTTATCTTTAAGGCCATCTCCATTTTCTGGGCCATTTTTTTTCCATCTCAAGTTTCACCTCAAAATTTCATACAAATAAAGCACTCAGAAATATTAATTTAAAATTCCAGGGTTTTGTTCGTTCAAGGAAGGCATTAAACTTTCTGGTTCATGGGTAAGATAAAGCCCTCCATGGACTTGCAGGCCTAAACCTGTGATTTTATCTTCAGATGCATAGCCATCTCCTGCTTATAAAGTATTTTCATAGCTTTAATTTTCATCATCTGTAAAATGGGATAATAATAGTGCCCACCTTAGAAGTTTGCTGTAAGGATCAAACATAATGATACATTAAAGCGCTTCCCACTTGATGCCCATCCTACAACATGACAGGGAATCTAAATGTTTTTGCTTTCATTATCATAAGGGTTGTTTGCCTTATTATTATTATTGTTGTTTTGATTATGATTATTTTTCAGGCAATCTGTGGCGTGTTCTATGTACAGTATTTTATTTAATTTTCACAATAAAGCAATACAGCTTAAAGATAAAATACATCTATATCTCTATATCTATCTGTCAATGGATTGATCCATTTATATTTCTACTTAAAGAGGAGGACATTCAATTTTAAAGCATGAAGAAATATGCCCAAAGTTATATAATAAACAAGTAACAGAAGCAAGATTCAAATTCAAGTTTCCCTAAGACAACTTGTGCTTATTCTACTTCAGCAAACTCTGCCTTTTTATTCACTTATAGTTTTAAATAACATATATTTCTTTCAGTTGTGAAAGTAATACATAGCTATTCAAATTTTATGCATATATTATAAAACGGAACCTAATAGCGTGCAAAATATTACCTATAATTTTAAATGATGGTCTGATTAGTATAGTAATTCATGGACCTTGTGGACATTTTTTTAAAAGAATAAAATAGGAAATGAAAATCTGAGTGCCTCTATCCATATTCAATATTTGCATTTTAAAAGATATTCTGCTTTAATCTAGCAGTTCTTACAGTCTTCTTCATCCCAATGGCTGGGGATAGAAATTGCATATAATTTGTACCCTTCTACATTACCTCCCGGGATACATTTTCTAAGACCACCACCCTGTCCTTTCTTTTCTGTAAAACCAACACAAATCCTGGGCACAGTCTACAATAGACAGGGCTGTGCACTCACAGATCCACCATCTGATGGCTTCTCCTGCAGGTATCTGCCTGACTGCCTCATCACATCTTTCCTGTCTTGATCCAAAGATATCTTCTCAGGGAGGCCTTCTCTTTGTCTCTAAAAAGGTTACTCCTTCTCCACCTTGTCAGATCTCCTAGTATGTAGCTCCTACATATACAGCTTCTTTATTGTCTATCCAGGCTGAATATTAACTTCTGAGGCTTAAAACTTTTTGGTCTATTTTATTCACTACTGAATCTCTAGCTACTATAGCAGATGTTTGGTATATGGTAGATGCTTAATAAATACTTGTAGTATGATTGGATTAATTAATAAAGTCAGCCATACTGATTTTGTGCTAATTTCAAAGCACTGTCAACCCAAGAACATACACAGTTCTTCCTGTCAAATGAAACAGAGGGCTGATAATAGATGTATTTCCCCATTTAAGAAATTAATAAATAAAAGTGACACTAATGATTTGCTAAGAATCTTAAAGATGCTTTAAAATTACTAAAATCCCTTGACATTGGTCTTTGTTTTTCTGCTTTTGTTGAAATAGAATAAATGTGTTTTTCTTGGTAATTCTTTCAGTGTGGTGTCCTAACAATGTTAGTAATTTAGCCATAGTTAGTAATTACTATATGGAAAATGCAGCAGTGATATTAAGAAGTCTCAAACCTGACAACAACCACAATCCACTGCTGGGCATGGGCAGGAGACTGGGTGGCTCAGGGCAAGGAGGCGGAATGCAGGGCCCTGCACAATGGGCCGGGCAGGCCTGTGGGACCACTGGCTTCCTGAGATTGGACTCCAAGAGGAATGTGCAGGTACCTGCCGTTGTTTAGTATAATCACTTAGTCATGATCTCGTTGTTATTGATTCCTATTTTCTTAAACTCACAGGCATCTTCAGGAAATATTTTTTAAAGTTGCATGGACAGTAGATTTTTTAAGTCTTTGAATAGCACATTTAAAAATAAACTGTACCTGGGCATAGTATATTTGGGGGATACACTTAAAAAAGAGATATTTACCCAAAGAAAACCTTCAACTGCTAGAATTCACCAAGATTTAGAGATTCATTTCCTATTTATTCAGCTTCTCTAAACAGGAGTCTAAATGAGAAATATTCACTATTTTGTCTTCAATTTAAGGAATATGTTTAACGTGATATCCATATATATTCCTATCTGATTTTCTCCTTCTCCAGACATAAATCTAAACAAGAAAATATGCAGTATTTTTCATCTAATTTAAACAATATCCAGTATTTTTATCCAATTTAAATAACATTGTTGGTTGTTTCAAACACATACTAGATGCGAACCAAACCATAAGAGACTCTTAAAAACTGAGAACAAACTGAGGGTTGATGGGGGGTGGGAAGGAGGGGAGGGTGGATGATTGGTATTGAGGAGGGCACCTGTTGGGATGAGTACTGGGTGTTGTATGGAAACCAATTTGACAATAAATTTCATGTTAAAAAAAAAAAGAAAAAAAAGGCATGAACAATCCAGTTCTTAAAACATTAAAACAAGGAATAAAACCCATTGTACATATCAGCCAGTGGTTTGTGCCAAAGCTTTAAATATTGTACAGAGGACACGTGATGTCTGTCTGAGACAGAGTCCCTGAAATGAATACATCCCATAACTTCGTGCTTAGAAATGGATTAGGAGGGGCGCCTGGGTGGCGCAGTCGGTTAAGCGTCCGACTTCAGCCAGGTCACGATCTCGCGGTCCGTGAGTTCGAGCCCCGAGTCAGGCTCTGGGCTGATGGCTCAGAGCCTGGAGCCTGTTTCCGATTCTGTGTCTCCCTCTCTCTCTGCCCCTCCCCCGTTCATGCTCTGTCTCTCTCTGTCCCAAAAATAAATAAACGTTGAAAAAAAAAATCATTAAAAGAAAAAAAAAAAGAAATGGATTAGGAGGAAATATGCAAGTACTAAGCTACTAATACAAGCAAAGCTAAGGTAAGAATAATTGGAAAGTGAACAGATAGGGCTGTTTCCCTCAGAATTATAGCATTCTGCACCTTCACCTATCTAAACACATTGTTTTACACTAAGTTTTATTTATACAATTCTCAAGAAAACACTGAAAATTCTGATGCATTTTGAGTTCCTATGATACATCAATCTTTAGTCTGATATTCTTTAGGCAGAATACTCAAGGAATTTGTCTACCTTTTGAGATTGCTGAGAATCCGTAGAGCTATAGAAATGGGAGAAAAGCATATTTTTAAGTAACTTGAGTTTTCAGACATGATTTTATTTTCAGTGTCTTTTATGTCTGTCATCCAATTACTCTGTGATCCCTGACACTTGGGTGGGTGGTAGGAGCTTGAGAGATAAAACTATTGATTCTCAGTAATTTTATTCTTATTCTGGAAATGAGTGAGCCAAGAAAAGCTGGTCCCTTAAGGCATTCTTTCATTTTACTCATGAAACCTGTACCTGGTTTTTATGACCCATCATGCCATGCTTCTTCTCCCTAGGAGATACCAGCCCCCTCTGTTCCAAGTCATACATGCTGTGCTCATCTCACTTCAAAGCTTTATTTCACATTTGTCTGTTGAGCATGCTTTTCTTTCCCTTTCATATCTCTAAAACCTATCTCTCTTTCACACTCATGAGGTGTGCAGAGGCTATAGTTTCTGTCCTTAAAGGGATTTGAGTTCCTTTATTCCTTTATTATGTACTGGATGTGCATTAGAGTTGTTTTTCCACTTAGGCTGGGGACTCACTCTTGACTGTGACTCAGTCCCTGTATTGCATTGCCAACATGCTGAATATAATCAGGGATGAATACCTGGGCCATGATCAATAGACAATATCATAAAAAAATATTACCACTGGGGAACCTAGGTAGCTCAGTCGGTTAAGCTTTCGACTTCACCTCTGGTCGTATAGTTCTTGAGTTCGAACCCCGCATCGGGCTCTCTGATGTCAGCATGGAGCCTGCTTCAGATCCCCAATCTCTCTCTCTCTCTCTCTCTCTCTCTCTCTCTCTCTCTCTCTCTGTCTCTCAAAAACAAATAAGCATTAAAAAAATTAGAAAAAACTATTTTCAGCTATTGGAATCATAAAGCAGAGAGAGAGAGTGAGAGAGATATCAAATGAACAGTGCTTTTCAAATATTAGAAAATATGTAAACTATATTATAGTACCTATACGCAGGTAATGGATTTGTGCAAATTATAACTATGTAAATTACATTTCTTGATTTATATCATCTTCTAATCACTTGGATTATCTATACCCATATTAGTTTTCCAATGTTCCCATAACCATTTACCATAACCCTGGTGATTTAAAACAACCCAAATTTATTCTCTCACAGTTCTGGAGGTCATAAATCTGAAATCAAAGTGTTGTGCTCCCTCTGAGTGCTCTAAGAGAGAATCCTCCCTTGCCTCTTCCAGTTCATGGTGGCTGTCAGCATTTTTTGGCTTCCTTGGCTATAGCTATATCACTCCAATCTCTGCCTCCATATTGGCATTACGTTTTCCTTTTCAGTCTGTGGCTTTTCTTATTATTTCTATTATAAGGACATTTGTCACGGGATTTAAGACCCACTTGGGTACTCTAGCATGATCTCACCTCAAGATCCTAATTACAACTGCAAAGACCCCTTTTTTTCAAGTAAGGTGACATTCAGAGGTTCCAGGGATTTGGTGGTAGACACATCTTTTGGGAGGACATGACTCAACCTACTACAACAACTAAAGTACATGTGGTAAATAAATGTAAAATGAATTAGTTTTTCATTTTCTGAACCTGAAAATTTTAAGTAAATTAATATGTTGATGTATAATGAAAGATCCATAAGAATTGGTGGGATGTTTTTTCTTTCACTGAATGTATTTTGCATTTCCTGGTCTAAAAAATTGGTCATAAAATAAAATAATGAGATCCTAGTTTACTCAACAAAACAACACAGATAGCTTTCATAAATCCTGCAGATATTGTCAAAACCTCAGTCAATATAATTCAATAAAGGTGGAGCTAACTTCAGCATCAGTGGAAGGAAATTCTTAATGTTCTAAGAAATAAGTTCTAGGTAAAAAATTGGATAGCAACTATAATATGTAATATTTTAAACTTATGTATGTTTATGAAACATCTGGAGAGAGAAAAAATGGAGATAAACAACCTTATATAACCACAGTATAAAGTAACTCATTTTATTTATTTTCTTTAATAGAACATTTTTATTTATTTATTTATTTATTTATTTATTTATTTATTTATTTACTTATTTATTCAATATATGAAGTTTATTGTCAAATTGGTTTCCATACAACACCCAGTGCTCATCCCAAAAGGTGCCCTCCTCAATACCCATCACCCACCCTCCCCTCCCTCCCACCCCCCATCAATCCTCAGTTTGTTCTCAGTTTTTAAGAGTCTCTTATGCTTTGGCTCTCTTCCACTATAACCCCCCCTTTTTTTTCCTTCCCCTCCCCCATGGGTTTCTGTTAAGTTTCTCAGGATCCACAGAACCCTCTTGCATTGTTGGTGGGAATGCAAATTGGTGCAGCCACTCTGGAAAACAGTGTGGAGGTTCCTCAAAAATTTAAAAATAGACCTACCCTATGACCCAGCAATAGCACTGCTAGGAATTTACCTAAAGTAACTAATTTTAAAGAAGAAAAGTGATATTCACAAATTTCTTCTTAAATATTTTGACATAATTTTATAATTGCTTGCTGTTTTATAGATTCTCCAACTTTAATGCTGGATTCATTAACTTATAAAAGCCAAGAAAAAGAAAAGCAGGACCCCAGATTATAGAAACCTAAATGCATTTGTTTTATCCAGTCAGCTTAGAGTAATACAGAATTAGAAAACATAAAATTAAACCTTACCTTATTTCCATTTCAATTTTATCATACTGGAAAAAAAAATCATCTCAGTATGTATGATCTGTTTTGAATAGAAAACAATTATTTACTGTGGTAAATGAGAACAGTCTGTTGTCCACATTCATTTTAGCAATTTGGGAACTAAAGCTTAACGCTACTTTAATGAACACAGGGACTTTTAAACTATTTACTACTTTAAATTTCACTTTCATTATAATTATAATATGTAAATCTTGTTGGTAGGCTAATACACTTTTTACATCTAGAAAATATCCCTTGCAAAGAATGATGCTAAAAGGTGAATTAGAATGTGCTTAGACATAAGTTTAGGCTGTTTCTAGATTCAGGTAACAAGAACCAAGTGTCTCAGTATGATGTGGGAACTACTCCTGGGAGATCTCATGTTGAGTAACGTGAGGGATAGAGAAGAAAATATGAGTAGATTGCTGTGAAAAGAAAATGTGTCAGGAAAACATTTTCATGGAATTTCTTCCACTTTATTTACCATAAACCGGCTACTCAGTAAATATGTGTGTTCTGTTGCTGAGTGTTACAGCACTGCCAACTTTTCTACCCCATGATTGATAGAAATTGAGAATAGCTTTAGTGTTCGCAGTCTGTCATTAAAGAGTGAAGTTCAAGTGGACGCAGCTTCTTTATAAGATTTTAAATATTATGGCTGTTACACATTTCACATTGCCTCGGTGAAAGAGATGCAGTTTTACAGTGACACATCTGACTTTATTGTTTTTCTTGCTGCTTGTCAGATTACTGTCCGTCCTTATTTTTGTTGGTTATTTGAATGTTTCTAGCTATTTCACATACTTTGGAGCTATCTAAAATCTTTCCTAGAAAAAAGTAGAAAACAGACATGTGTTAACATATATATGTGGCTGAGTAAAAGGCTATTACTTTAATTACCAAGGCTACTTACTAGGCATATTCTGTTTAAAAGTCATACAAAAATATCATTTCACATTTAGCCATTTTTTTGATAGTTGGCCTTGGGCCAATTAACTTATGCTTATAAATGATCATAAGAAAAAAAAGAATTTTAAGAATGACTTTGAGATCACTAATAGATTATTTCAAAGAAGAGCATAAGACTCTTTGAAGGATACCAATGTTGCAGTCATACGGGGCCTGCTGAAGCCTCAAGTTAATTGGAACTCAAGCAGACAAGGGAAGGACAGTTTGCATGTAGACTTATATATAGAAACTAATTGGATAATGGCTAAAACTAGACATTTAATAGTCATACATGCAAATTTCAAAATATAATTGAAGGAAAGGAATTTTATAATTAAGGAATGGGCTGAATGTCAAAAACATGGAACTTGGTTATAAAAATACATTAATTGCAAAAATTCAGTTGTATTTTTGTCTAAATTTTGATGAAAATTTTAAAAAATCTGTAACAAATACAATTAGGATAGACAATATTCAAAATATTTTAAAATTGGTTGTGTGTTTTACTGTTAGTTTCAGTGGATATACAGAGGAATATATAGGGAAATAGCAGGGTTATGTAAATGTGAACTTTTGCCAGGACAACTAATTACTTTCTAATGAAGTATTTTAAATAAATCCTAATCATTATAAATAACAACTATTAGGTTTATTCACTGTGCCCAACAAATGCCGTAAACAGTCTTTACTAATGTAAAATTGTGTTTGATGTTTTGCTTTCATTAGCTATTTTAGCAATAAAGTAATAATAGTACAGAATAAAAAGGTGGAAATCTCTGTGGAACAAACAGGTAAATCAAAGCTATTTTCTAATGATAGAATCCAGTATCTGCAAGAATTGTTGATCACATCTAAGGAATGGCAAAAGCATAGAACAATCCAAATTTTATTTATTTTTTGTTTTTTAATTTTTTTTAATGTTTATTTATTTTGAGAGAAAGGGAGAGACAGAGCACAGAGAGAGAGGGAGACATAGAATCCGAAGCAGGCTCCAGGCTCTGAACTATCTGCACAGAGGCCGACACAGGGCTCTAACTCACGAGCCATGAGATCATGACCTGAGCTAGAGTCGGACACTCAACCAACTGAGCCAACCAGGCACCCCACCAATCCAAAAAAAAAAAAAAAAAAAAAAGAATGTATCTACAGATGTGCACTTTCCTTGCATAAAATTTTGCCTCTTTTCTGAGATAGTTAATATGCAATAATGCAAGTATTTTCTCTCGCGTTATGTAAAATAAGTATTTTTTTAGAGAAATGTTGACACTTTTTTTATAAGTAAGGAGTATTATCTTCTTATAAGTCTGGAAATGGGATGAGCCCTTGACTGAAAGTTGTTAATGGCCACTTGTGAGAGTACAAGGCTTCCATTATGTGACAGATTTTGTAAGTCACTCACCTAGGTGACCTTTCAATTAAATTATTGGAGTGCATTCTAATTCAGGATTTCCCTGAAGATCACTTTGAATATTCATCCAATTCAGAGGTTCCCATGCATCTCATTAAGCATTACGACCCACCAGGAACATGTGCTGTTGGCACACCAAAATCAGCACTGAGATTCAAATTTCTTTGGAGAGCAATTTGTGGAATTAATTTACCTATATGATTTAGGCCTGATAGGGGTTCATTCAACATCTGTTGGGTCATCTTTGCCTCAGACTTTTTATCTGAAGAAATAAAAAAATATTCCTAGTGGTAGTATTTACTTAGTTCCCTGGATTTTAATTTAGGCAAACATGAGGTGGAATCCTCATAAAACACCCCATCTTTGAGATTTGTTCAGCTTAATGTTCTGCAGATTATTAATACATTAAAGCTGAGTACTTCTCAGTTTTTTCTCTCATAAGTTAACCATTTGAAAACAAAATTCAATAGTTTGAAGATGAGTCTATTTAGTTTTCCCTGCAGCATTAAACATGAACAGCAGTCCATTACTTCTTGACATTTCCTGCCTTGCCATCTCTGGTATTGTATTTTTCATTGGGTTTCAAGATGTCTGGTCCTATTTAGTGTTCTGTTTTCTTCGTCTGCTTCTTTAATATTATCTTTACTGTCTCTCTGACCCAGTTTTCTGTAATCTCCCCAAGGCTTCCTGCGTAGACAGTGTTCCCAAATCCAGGTAGCTAAACCTCTTAGTGACTCACTTCTCTCAGTGAAATGGTAAAATTATGTCATCATTATTGGAGATATTATATGTAAAAGACCTAGGGGGAATAACCAGCTCATAGTATATAGAAGGTCGCTTTCTCTTGTCCATCTTTGCTATAGCCTGGTCTCTTTCTTGAATTTCAGATTTCTATTTTCAGACATCAGCTAGCCACATCTAATGGCCTATTTGCAAAAATGAATGTTTTTTACTTTCTTCTCTCTTCCTTCATGTATTTCCTCTCTCATTGACATTACCAATATCTCTGTCAGGCATAAAATATCCAAGTCACCTTTAATTCCACTCTCTTCTTCAACATGACCTCATATATTCATTTGGTTCTTACTCTGCAATACTATTAAGTTCAGCCCCTCTTATGGACTGCTGATTGACATCCTATAGTACTAAGAGTCTTTGTTTCCACAAAGTTTGCTTAGCTCTTTATAGTTTGCAAATTGTTACGTTTTCTTGCTGAATCAGTCCAGATGAGCTTGGTTATGCTCAGGAATGAGCCACATCCAGATTTCAGTGGCTTAGCATACATGTCCAGTGTGGGTTAGTTGGAGATCTCTGCTTATTGTAGACACTCAGGGACCCAACTAACAAAGGCTGCATCTCAAGAGTTGTTCCTACAGTCACCATAGTAGTGTGAAACAAACATGGTCAATCATTCCTTAGTTCTTAAAACATCTCTCAGAAATGATACACATTACTTCTCACAATATTGGCCAAAAAATTTACATGGCTACTGTGAACTTCAAAAGGGTTGGAGAAGTGCAATCCTACCATGTATCTGTGAGGAGAACTGGTACATTTGTGAGGTCTTAATGACTATAATCTGACAATTACAAGAACTTTCACACTGGTTTCCTTGCCTGTGTTGACATTCCTCTTTCTCAAACGCCTTATAACAAAATTCTCCATCTTAGCCCTGCTATTTCAAAAAACAATTTACTATTCTCAGTGCCTTTTATTGTGTATACGCATTGTATAATTTCTACTTAATTGTAGAATAGAACGTGCTCTTTCATCTTGCATTTAATAGAATTCCATGTAGATGTTAGCATGTAACTAAGTGGTTTTCCTATTTTTAATTTAATTGGCAATATTCTACTCTGTATACTCCATAGTTATTTTATGTGAAGGTTGCTTAACTGCTCCTTAACTTGTAGTCATTGATTTATTTATTTTTTAAATGTTTATTTATTTTTGAGAGGGAGAGAGAGTGAGAGCAGGGTAGGGGCAGAGAGAGAAAGGGAGACACAGAACCCAAAGCAGTCTTCAGCTCTGAGCTGTCAGCAGAAGCCCAATGTGGGACTCAAACTCACAAACTGCCAGATCATGACCTAAGCCAAAGTTGAATGCTTAACCGACTGAGCTACATAAGCGCCCCAACTTGTGGGCATTTAAATGACTTCAGAAATTTCATTTTTATGCTATACAACATTTTTAGAAAGGTTCTGTAAGTAGAGTTGAGCTCATTCAAAATGTTGGATTGTCAAATCAGAGTAGTCAAGTCAGAGATTTGTCAAATCAGAGCTCTTATCCAATATCAAAGCTTACTAATGATTTCAAGGATCTAGGCAGTCAAGAAGCATAGGCAAATCAAGGAGAGTTTTAGGACATTGATGATAGCTCCCAGATCTTTCTTTCCTCCTTTGGACACATGCTTTCTGACCCAGAAAAGGTACATGTGTTACCATATCTATGAGGGTGATGATAGCTGTTTAGGTAATACGCTATCTTCATATAGTTGTATACTTTACATGGCATTTGCCATGGAGCTGTGTTTTATAATTCCATGGATTATAGATTTGTTTACCATAAACAATCCTAAACTAGAGACACCTTGCTAAGAACATTCACAGGTAAGGTATCTCCTCCCAGTAAGTGTTACTATGTTTACAAAGAACTGAAACATCTAACTTTCTTTCCCTTGGATCATACACCTGATAAAGAAAAGAGAGAGAGAAATGGATTAAAAGTCAGTTGGTTAACTGTTTTATCCACAAGATTCAAGTGATATGTATTTGGGAATTATTGTTTACATCCCAGATTATTTCTTTGAGATTTAAGATACAAGAATTTCATTTTTCAGTCTTCAAATAATATCTTGCAACGTTATAAAACACCCAACTTTCCCCCACTGTGTGTCTGAGTGCCTTATGCTTGATAAATAATTTTCTTAGGCTTTCCCATGAGAGTGAATTTTAATGGAAATCATATGAACTGGAAGATTTGTCACTCTTTCTCCATATAAGACAGTTTTTCCAGTTTTTTTCCCACTATGCCAATACTTTCCAAGTAAATTGTTTTCTTACTGTCAGTCTCTACATAGTAATGCCTGTCTGCCACTAACACTGGCCTAATTTAGACTTAAGGATTTTATATTTGTCTCTTTTACAATTCGTTTCATTAGAATAACTATATGACTAATCACTTCAGTTTTGCTCAAACAAGTATAATATGTCACAAAACTATATAATACGTTTAACAATTTGGATGTGTCATATAAAAATATACTCCTTGAAACCTCATCAATTAAAATGCATAATTTAAGATAATATAGCCATTCTTCTCTATGTATGTTGTGATTCCTTTTTAGAGATGTGTGGGTTTTTTTTTTAGAACTGAAGAGAAAGCTGCTATATTTACTTCAATTACTCATAAATATTAATTAATTTTTATGTCCAGTTTGGTTTATTGAAAACAAATATGCTTCATCTCTTATGTGTTCTGAAGATCATTACATATAGCCATGATTAATCCCTAAGAAAATTTGAACTCATTAGATAGATTGATTAATTAATACTCTGCCTTTATTCAGAATGATTTTACAGAGGCATCTTTAAGTTTAGATATGAATCATGCAACATTTATAACTCATATTCTAAATAAACTCATTAAAGAAAATTAATCCCTGTAATCTTGAATGCAATCACCTGGGTTTTCCCTAATCTTTCAGGCTTCTGGAGAAAGTGTACCAGTATAGTATTAGAAATCCCCAAATCTGTAGATTTGTAAAGGGCTTGTTTTCCTCAGTCATATAGACCCTGCTGTGTTGCTTGCTCTCAGTTTGTCTGTCTGCCCTTGTTCACTTTAGAGTAGACCACAGAGTAAACTTCCAGGCTTCTGCTTTTCCTCCAAATGCCACAGCTAATGTGGCTCATAACTGAGCTGAGGTGTGATAGGAGGAAGCCAGCATTTTCTTTTACCACCCACCACTAAAGTCTCTTCAAGCCCACTGACACAAAAGCTTCTTGTTGCAAAGATGGTACTGGAGATTTGAAACTGCTTGGAAGAAATAAAAATGACATGATAGATAAGAAATAACCTTGATGTTTGATATGACTCTTTCTTGAATCAAGGAAGAAGGGAACAGAAGGTTGAGCCTTTTATGTTATTTCTCTCCATTGATGCATTCCATTCCAAGACTTGCTTCTCTATCTCAGTCACCATGTTGTTCTTTCTTGTTCTGAAATCTGCCCCACTCCCCGGTTCAAATCCCCCATTGCAGATCTCATGCTTGGAGGTAATAGCAGATGTCTAACCTAGGAAGAAAGATCAAGTTCATCAGAAGGCCTTGCTAGGTACGCACCATCACTCCACCCCGCCACCCCCCCACACACTTAGGAGGTGCTCACACTGGGCTGGATCACATTTGGAGACAATTGTCTTCCCTTCATTCATGTTTGAACTTTCAATATATGCAGTGTAAGGATTTTACATCCTCCTCCTAAAACTGGTTAGAAGGGTGAGGATGATTGTTTTTCTGGTTCCGTGTAGCTGGATACGGAAAACAGGACAGAGGAAGCAGACAAATGAACATGAACTTAAGGTGAGGTCTGTGCGTAAAGGGTTTGTACATTCATGACATAGGCCTGCAAGGTATAAGTAAGCCATGAATTTGTTTCTAAATGTTTTCCTTAAGAGCTACCGCTGTTTTCAAAATAGAAGATCCTAACACATTGAACCATCTCATCTTTACCGACAAAAGCAAAGACTCAGCAAAATCAATTCAAGTTGCAATTTGCTCTTTACAGAGGTCTGAGTTTGCCCATCAAGCAGGGCACTGTTGGGAATGAATTATTCTGGAAATCTTATACCAGGTAATCTCATTCCATTTTAGACATCTTAATATCTTTGGTGACTACTAAAACTGAAACACTTTCTGCCTAGGGATCTTAACTAATTCACGTTCTCATATAGGTCTGCCTGCTCTGTCAGGTCTAAATTTCTGCTGCTCACCTTTTTCTTGAAATTGGAGAGCACCCCCCCCCCCCATTCATAGCACACAAATTCCATGGCATGCTTAGCATCTCTCAGACATTTCTTGTGTCTTAACACACTGTTTTCAAAAGTCTGATACTGGGGCGCCTGGGTGGCGCAGTCAGTTGGGCGTCCGACTTCAGCCAGGTCACGATCTTGCGGTCCGTGAGTTCGAGCCCCGCGTCGGGCTCTGGGCTGATGGCTCAGAGCTTGGAGCCTGTTTCCGATTCTGTGTCTCCCTCTCTCTCTGCCCCTCCCCCGTTCATGCTCTGTCTCTCTCTGTCCCAAAAATAAATAAACGTTGAAAAAAAAATTAAAAAAAAAAAAGTCTGATAGTCAGTGCTGATTGTCATGGGATGATTTTAGGTGGTGGGCAAACAAGACATTAATAACCTTGAATTAGGTACTGGTACAGAGAAGGTTACTTTCTTGCTAATTCTCCTTTGCTCATTATGGTCACGTCAAGAATGGCTCAGTATGTTGTTAATCTAAAGATTACAGTTTTCTAACATTTTATAAAATATATTCAAAATGTATATGTGCATTTAGCATGTGACTCCATAACTCATATCAAATCCATAACTCACTTAGTTTCTTACACGACTCCGGTTCTTTGAATTCAGACCTCCCATTCCTGTGTCCCTCCACCCTTCTGTTTCAGCTCCTTAAAGCCTGGTCTCTCTCCCTTTACTAGCCAAAGCCATCTATCACCAAAGCCACTCTCTTGCACACATCTTAATTATCTTGACTTATCATTCTGAGCTGCACACAAGTGGAAAACATCTGACCTTGGATTAATGGCATCATCGTCCTTTTCTACTAAGCGCAGTATAAGAAGTGCCACACCATACAGAGACTGGTGCCAGTAGTTTTCCAGTCTTCAACACCAGGTGAACACCAACACTACCTACAAATCCTCTGACTGCCTGCTCAGATGTCACCTACGCCCCACCACATGCCATTTGAAAAGCTTCTACTTCCTTTGGTATCATACTGCCTCCCACCACCCTTTCTATTATTGAGACAGAGATATACTTTGTAGCAGAAATAGAAACCTTCCCTCAGTAATTCCATCAAGTAGCTAATCCTACACATCAATTTTATGTGCATCTGATCAGTCATTGTTTGCTTGAACAATTAAATAACTTTCCATTACCCTCAGGATAATCCCTAATCTGGTTTGTGAGGCTTGTCATAATCAGGCTCTGCTAATCTCTGACTTTCTCTGCTACCAGTAGCCCTCTTGCACATACCATTGCAATTCTATTGCATTTGTTTCAGGTCTACTAATTATCCATTAATTTTTTATTTGAGTGTAGTTGGCATATAATAACATTAGTTTCAGGTATACAGCATAGTGATTCCACAAGTTTATACACTATGCTATGCTTACCACAAGTGTAGCTACCATCTGTTACCATGCAATGCTATTACAAATCCATTGACTGTATTCCCTGTGCTGTACTTTTTATTCCTGTGACTTATTCATTCCATAACTGGAAGGCTGTATAAGGGACCTTCCTTATCAGCAAACTTCTGTTCATCCTATAGACCTCAACTTTAGATGTTGGTTATTCCAGGATGTTGTACCTGAGTCCCCATTATTGCATTAGGTATTCTCCCAGAACTCTGTGTACTTGCCATGCATTAGCACTTAATTTCATTATATTGAAGTTTTCTATTTACTTGTCTGTAATCTTCATTGGCATATAAGATTTTTTAGGCTATGGACTGTATTTTGATATTGTTCACTATACTATGTGCCTGGCACATAGCAGCTGTTTAATACATTTCTGAAGACTAAATTCTGTTTCAAGTTAGATTTTCCATAAGAACAAAGTAGTTTGTTCCTCATAAGAAACAACTATTCTTGGTCTCAAGTTCACAGAGATTTCTCCTTGGCCCTGGATAACATAACTCCATATGGCAAATAAAGCAGAGTATTTTTTTTCTAAAATCTTTTTATGTAGGTCAGTGGTATAACAGCAAAATATCCTATAAAAGCACTTCTGTATATATCAAAATGATCCTATGTACATGGATAGCTCCTATTCTGACATAATACAGGGATAAATCCGGCTTTTGATTCAGTATTTAGTAAGTTTAATGTCCTATTGCCTCATGAGTACTTGAAAAACATCCATTTAAATGCAAATTCATATTCTATCAATAGAGTTATACTGAGTACCTCATTGCCAGCAGTTGGGATATATCAGTGAACAACACAAAGTTCTGTGTCCTTATGGAGTTTACATTCTAGGATGGGGTGTCTGACAATAAATGAAACCAATAGATAATAAATAGAGATAGATAAGTAAATAAATAAGTAAACAAGCAAATAAATAAGTGATATTAGAAGAGGGTAAAGCTATTGAGGACATAAGATCTGATGAAGAGAGAAATAGGAATATGGGGTTGAGGGTATGGTTAGCAGTTTTGACAGGGAAAAGGTAATATCATTTTAAGTGAAGGTTTGATAAGATGATTTTGAGCAAAGGTTTGATAGAGATGAAGAAGTTAGCAGAAGAACTTCTTAGGTATGGGGAACAGCCAATGCAAAGTTTCTGAAGTAGAAGGCTGGCTGGCATGTTCAGTACAGGAGCGGGAGCCTGGCAGACCAAAGTTATTTTATTGTTTTCCAATATAGTATCAATAAATCATTTATTGTGAGTACTTATCCATATGTTCTGGCTTTATAACCCCTCAGGTTATAGGTAGAGACAACAGCATTTTCCAGTGAGGTGGATGCAGGGTAAAAGCACTTATACCCATATGCTTCAAGGGGCAGCATAGGCAGAAGTAGGAATGATGTCCTGTTAGGAAAATTGAGAGGCCTGATGAGCACAAGCATGTGACCCAAAGACTGTGGTTTTCTGCCCCAGGTGGACTAGGACAGCTCCTATGGAAGAGCTGAGATTCTCCTAGAGATTTCAGGTTCCCCTATAGCACCTAGATCAAAGAAAACGGAGCCCTTAAGTTCTGTGACCTATAGCATGGTGAAAATGATCTTCTACAAAAAATATTAAAGCAAGTGTAATGGAATTTATACTACATTATGGGAGTGAGCCTCAGTCCACATCCAGAATATATTTAATCTTCAACAATACAGTTATCCTTGAATGCACAAATTGAAGACATTTTTACTGCTTGCCAATTTTCTATTAGAATTCAACATATCTTACCTATCAAAGAACCATAGTGTCTTGTACAATGATATAAGGACATTGCTTAGCTGGGTTTTTTTGAAAATTACCATGTGTATATATTTACAACTTATTTTTTAGCACTAAATAAACAATCATAAATCTCTTTGCCTCATTGTTTATGGCCTACCTCAATTGGACTTATAAATTATTTTAAAAGTTTTTTGCAAGAAAAATCACACTAAAAGCTCTACTGCATTGATCAACTGGAGCCACACATTCTGTCGCTTCTAGGAAATTATCCGTTACTTTGAAGATCTTTCATACTTGATGCACTGATCTTAAAGAATGACCTAATAAAGTTCAATTTCAGACCTACTATATTTAAGTAGCATGTTGGTAATAACTCCTAATTAATTATTTAAGGTAGTCATTTATTGACTAAGGTCTTCTCTACTACATATAATCTCTCTGTACTATAATATTTCATCTAACAGAAAATGTGTTGGAGATAAAGAGTAACAGGGAAAAATAGCTCCAGGCATTTTGTACTGAAGACGTGAACCTCAGCTTTTTTGTCCATCCAGATAGTGACATCCTGGTCATTTTAATCAGCATACTTTATTTGGATCATAAAAACATTATAAATATTAAATCACAGTGCAGTCAAACCTGGATTATTGCCACTTCTTTTAATGACTATATGACCATATTCTAGGTAGTATTATGCACAGTGTCAGAGTCCAAAGACAGATAGTAAAGTATAATATTTAAATTTTTCTATTATTTTGATCAAGCCAAGAAGGGCTAAAATGTCTAATAACTAGTGTGAAGTAAGCCTTCCCATTTTATGAACTATAGTCAATCTTTTACAAAACTCACCACAAAATTGTCAGCAGGAATGGTTTCTTTTATAGGGAATACAGTGATTACCATAGTTCCATCTAAAAATTGCCCATCTATATTCATGTGATTAATGTAACATGGAATTTACAAATTTAAATGCATAATGCTGGAAAAGTAGAAATAAAGATTTTTATAGTAATGCAAATCTGTGCTGCATACATTTAATACTTTCTCTCATGGGTTAGAAAGTGAATTGTGTTTAATAGCTCAACATTTTTAATTGGGTTTGCAATGATAATAAATTGTTGTACACATTTTTAAGTGGATTTCCAGAGTTCTCAAATATTTAACTGCCTACTACATTTTCATGTCTACTACAAGCATACAGACAAGTACTTTATGTAAAATGTGATGTTATTATTTCTAAATGGCTTTTTGTTTTTTGGGTTTTTTTTTTTTTTCTGCCCACACATTGCTTATCCCTTTGGGCAAATCTTGGTAGAGGTTTTTTTTGTCCTAATTGTAAAGAAATTCAAAATGAGTTCTCCCATCAGAATGATCTTACACGAATCAGTTTGAGATGTGCATTCAAACAAAAGGACTTGTGAGGTTAGTGAAATGACAAGACAACCTTTAGAGCTCCAGAGAGACAGATCATGGAAAAACAGAAAAACAGCTCGAAGAGTTTCAGGAGATCAGGAAACATGTATATTTTCTCAACATACAATTTTTCCATCTTTCTTCATTTTCCTATAACCCTTTTGTTCCCTCTGTTTTATTTTTTCCTCTTGTGATTTCTAAAGGAACTGAGGTTGCTGAAAAATATGTTACTTCTTTAGGCCAAATAAACCTTCTTTTGGAAGCAAACAGTATTGGTAGTTGCTCCAACTAGGCTTTTTCTTTAGTTGTATGAAACTAACTCCCTAGGTAAGAAAAAAGAGTCAACCAGAATGTACTTTTGGTATACTATAATGTCACCTAAAGGAGAACATATCCCTAACGTACATTGCCAATATATTCAGTCCATGACATTGTGAACATTTTTCAACTCTCCAACAAGTATTTGTTGGGTGCTAGGAGTCATATAAAACACAGAGTGGGTTATAATAGAAATCCTATGTTTCTGGGACCTTAAAATCTATTCAGAGAGATAAAATATATACACATTAAGCAGTTCATTAATAATGCAAAGCAATATGTTAAGTGCCACAATCATTTCACTTTCCTGCTAATTATTTTTCCTACCTCTTTGTCTCTTGCTTTTTCTGGAGTTTTGCATTTCCTATCTCACCATTAAATGGTGGTATTTCTTGAATCTTGGGCCTGGATTATCTGTATTGTCTCTAGTGTTCCCATAGCTGATTATACCCATGCTGTGAATTTCCATCTATACCTAGGGATGCTAACATTTGTATCTCCAGGCCACACTCTCTTCTGCCTTCTTGATACCTCTTCTTGAAGAACAGATCCAAAAAACTGACTCATGATCTTCCCTTCTAATCCAGACCCTCTTCTAAGGTTTCTCTTTTAGGGGATGCTACCAACATTCATCCATAGAGATGTGAAATCTAGAAACACAGTAGCCACTGTTGACCCTTTGCTCTTAGATCTGTCTGCCTGTCTCCCTGTCTCCTAGCCCACCACTCTAATATAGGCTTCCTGTCATGCTTCACCTGGACTAGAGGGATGACTTGTAACTGGTCTGTGGTCACCTGTGCTGATTCTGTCCTATGTTCACCTGTGTTCACTTATGCTATACTGTCTGTATAGCACACAGATTTTCCTTTGAAATTGAAATTCTGGTCCTATTATCTTTTTGCTCAGATGTATCAATGTATCCCATAAAGCCAATGTTTTGTGTGTGCATGGCCTTTGTCAGCCAGCATGATTTGGCCCCTGTCTATCCCTCTGTCTTTGTTCTGTCTCTTCCAACTACACTGGTTTCTTGGTGACCTTTCTTCTTGCCCTCCACAGAGGTATGAGGTAGAGACTCATCTCCTTCATAACCTTAGCCCTTATTTGTTTTTTTAGCTCCTACCTTATATGTCACTTTCTCAGAGAACCTCCTATAAATAGATTATCAGGATACACTACCCCTTTTCTTCATGACTTATTAAACAATCACACTTCTTTATGTGGTGATTTGTTTGGTGTCAATTCTACCACTCGTCTTAGGTTATGCAAAGCAGAAAGAGTATCTGTTTTGCTCACTACTATAACTCTAGTACTTAGCACTGAATCTGGAACACAATAGGAGCTCTGAATCTGAACCCAGTGATTATGTGAATAAATGGATGAATGGATAAGTGAATGAATGAAACAAAGACTAAAATACAGAGTAATAGAGTAATAGAACATTTGTTGAAGAGGACAAGGAGAGATGATAGGGAGAAGTTAATGGAGGTTATGAAACTTGGGGTAGTCTTGGAAGGAAAGGGAAATTTGGAAGAGACAGTAGGGTATAGACGTGCATTCCAATCTGGGAATCATACGAGTAGAATCCTAGATAAAATTATCATCTTTATGTGACAGGATGGTAATTTAATCAGGTAAAGCATTTTGGTTCATTGTGAATAGTGGAGGTAAAATTGACTATACAAGAGTAGTTCAAATTTATGGACTCAATTTCCAGGCAGTAGGAGACTGTCCCAATAATACATTATGTACATCATTACACGTCTTTTGGGGGATTAAAAAATTTCATGATATTGCAGTTATTAATTGTTTATGAGGGAAAGGCTGCTTTCTTAGAATAGGATATTTCAGTTGATCTTTAAAAAATAATGCCAAATATTCAGTGACTACTTGATGTAGTTCTGGGGAATTATTTGGAAAATTGTGATATTAATGGTGCTCTAACTGTGAGTGCTTTCAGTCCAGGTCAGGATGACAAAGTCCCTCACATTTTTTTTTTTTTTTTTTAGTTTTAAAATTCTTCCTTAGTTTGACAATAAACGTGTATATATGTATAATGAGATAGTAGGAACTGTGATGGTATTACCTAACTTCCTTATGAGACCTCCATCATGTATTTGACATAGACTCAAGATGATCAGAAGTAAAAATGGAAAAGAAGTTAATTGTTGCTAGTTTTGCATCTCCTTCATTCTTCTTGTTTTAATTCTTCGTTTGTGTTGGTGACCTTTTCTGTATTTGGGCAAGCATCCCCTAAGCTTTTATCCAGTGATTAAGAGGCATTCATTATGCACTCTGTTTGACATGGTCATTACTTAATGCTCACTTAACAAAATTCTACAAGACCAAATTATCACAGTGGGTGAAGGAACAGATGGCCAGCTGGCCAGAATCCATGCCTGCTTTGTTTTATGCCTTCTCAAGTCTGCCGCTAAGAAGCCACATGCGGGACCTGAGGAGGCAATCCAAACAGGAGCTCACCTAGCCAGCTGTGCTTCCAGCCTTCTCAGCCGTGAAGTCTGGATTGGCACCCTTCCCATTTGAATGTAGCTGGAAAGTCTTCCTATAGGGATTAGGATGGCAGTCACAGAGGGCAGATTCCAAAAGTAAAAATAGAAATCTTTTTCCCCACCTCCTATCACTGCCTTCAAAATCAAAAGCACTATTCTAGATTTCAAGAGAGAGAGCTGTAGTTTTGGGGAAATAGTGCAGCTGTGCTTGTGTGTGTGCATGTGTGTGTGTGTATGTGCGTGCACACATGCACGCGAGCATGCACGCACCTATTTTTAGCACCTATTTGTGATTATTATATTATCCACACTTTTATATTTTATAAATTGTGACATCAGTCAACAATGAAAATTAGGGTTGGCCTCAGGCTTAAAATTAGTTGTGGAAACCTGCTAAGTGTGGAAACCATCTAAGGGCTACAGATGAAAATTCATCTGATCTCTAAACTTTAAGTTTTTGTTATAGACTATGATTAGAAGTTTGGATTACATTCTGGCATTCCTAATATAATAACATATAATATAATATGTATAATATAATATAATAATAATTTTCAATCATCAAACATTAATGAAACAACACCAAAGTATCTAGCACTTTATCAGGATCCATGGGGTACAAAAATAAATGAAGGTGGTCCTATGAACAAGTAGTTTATAGGAACCCCTAATCCTTGTATTTTATAAGTTTACAATCTCATCAGAGAGACAAAAGAGACCCATGAAATAATTAGAGAAGAAAGCAATGTTCAGTGAGTTATTAGTCACACAGTTCAGGTGGCAAGTTCATTCAGAGCTTGGAAAAGGTGAAGAGTTGTCAGAGAAAGATAGATGAAGAACATAAAAATTTTGTAGCTATTTAGAGACCCCCATGTGAAAAAGTGAAATTTTTTGATGCTTCTGGAACTTGGACTCAAATATTTGCTTTTAATAATACACATGAAAAACATTGATTACTGCCTTGTCTTTGATCTATACCCTGTCCTATTGACATGGAGAAGGGGAATAGCTAATGGCAACCTGTAATGATATCTCACCACTTTGCACCACCTGCTGATGTGTGTTCTTGAGCTTGAACTGTATTTTGAGACATAGTATATGAGTTCAGACAGATGAATTTCTCAACAAGTCATTTGCAGAGTTCCATTTGGAAATACCTCCCTGATTAAAGAGGACTTTTTGGGGCTCCTGGGTGGCTTAGTCGGTTGGGCGTCCGACTTCGGCTCAGGTCACGATCTCGCCTCCGTGAGTTCGAGCCCCGCGTCGAGCTCTGTGCTGACAGCTCGGACCCTGGAGCCTGTTTCGGATTCTGTGTCTCCCTCTCTCTCTGACCTTCCCCCATTCATGCTCTGTCTCTCTCTGTCTCAAAAATGAATAAACGTTAAAAAAAAAATAAATAAAGAGGACTTTTTAAGGATTTGGAGATAAATTGCTATAATTTCACAGAGATAACGAAAACTAGTTTTCTACAATTACTAGAAACAGACTTTTTCTCCTTAGATTGATCAAATTTATTGGATGTTAGTTTTATCAATTAGCTTGGGTTGCATTTGTGGTTTCTGAAATATCATAGGAATTTTCACAAGAAAATCATTACTCTTATTCTAGTGGCCGTCTGAAAGAAATAAAAGTATGACTTGCTTATCATAATGGTTTATAATTTTGCTATCTCTTCCTCTTAGATTTTAAGAGTGTTTATTCTGTTTACCCAAGATTTCAAAGTACAGTTGGGTCTTATATGACTAACTTCAGCAATACTAACTTAATTTTCTTTGGATTCATTAATTCACAAACGGTTTCTATCTGCTCTCTCTACTGTTTATAGGTATATTATGTCAGATTTAGTGTCCTTTGTTTTAGAAAGAAAATCGAAGGGCAACGTTGTCTTTTGTCTGTGTTCACTACATATTGCTCTATTAATGATAAAAATCACACAGTCAGCAAATATTGTTGGTTAGCTAAAAGGTATTTCAAAATAGATGGCAGGTTTTGGAAAATTAAAAAAAAATGTATGTGCATTATGACTGTAGAGTATGAGACAGATTTCTATTTGTGTAATAAAACATTCCCAGCTGAGGGGTACTTCTGGTTAAGCTTCTGGCTCTTGATTTCAGCTGAAATCATCATTCTCAGTTTGTCCATTTGAGCACAGAGCCTGCTTGGGATTCTCTCTCTCTCTCTCTCTCTCTCTCTCTCTCTCTCTCTCTTTTCTCTGCCTATAAACAAACAAACAAACAAATCAGCCAGCAATTTTCTCTGTCTCCTTTTCTCTATCTCTGTCTCTCTAAATCAATCAGTCAATCAGTCATTCCAAGCTGAGAATTTCCATTACGTGGGTGGTGGTTTAGGAATCCTGTTTCCACAGTAGTGTGCCAGATGAATGGAAAGAGGAGAGAATGAGAGGCTATGTTCCATGTTAAAATGTGGCAATAACAAGAATTTTCACTTTGTAAAATGATTCATCCTTTTGCTATAGTTTGTAATTACCTTTTTTAAAGATCATATTAATGTTTAATAAGATATTTATTTATTGGAAAAAGAAGACATATCAACTATTGTGACACAAATGATGCCATGCATTTATAGAAATAATACATATAAAGACTTTCTCAGATTGTTGACAGATTATGTAAAACAGTACTTTCACTGGCAAGCCCAACTCTAGACAATGGTCTTAAGTGGATAAAGATCAACCCCAAGAAATCTTTTTTTTTTTTCAACGTTTATTTATTTTTGGGACAGAGAGAGACAGAGCATGAACGGGGGAGGGGCAGAGAGAGAGGGAGACACAGAATCGGAAACAGGCTCCAGGCTCTGAGCCATCAGCCCAGAGCCTGACACGGGCTCGAACTCACGGACTGCAAGATCGTGACCTGGCTGAAGTCGGACGCTTAACCGACTGCACCACCCAGGCGCCCCAACCCCAAGAAATCTTAATTATTTTTTTGGTATTTCATTCTATCTTGCAGTGCCAGATCCTCCTTGATGCCAAATGAGTAGCCATTTCTGCACTCTTTCTAGGCACTGCTCCAAGTTTAAAATGCTCTCTTGATCTTGTAATGAGAGCCAAGTAAAAATAGTGTTAGTTGTTGATAAATATGAGTGCTTTGCCAGCCAACTTTAATAATAAGTGAAGGCTCTAGTTTCCTTAACAAACTCCACTGATGCAAGAAAACAACACTTGGGGACTATGGTGGTTTGAATAGTCCTCTCCAAAATTCATGTCTACCAGGAATCTCAGTCTGTGACCTTATTTGGAAATAGGGTGTGTATTAGTTTGCTAGGGTTGCCGTAACAAAATTCCAAAGCCTGGTGACTTAAACAACAGAAATACATTTCCTCACAAGTCTCCAAGTGCAAGGTCAAGGTGTCAGCAGGTTTGATTCCTCATGAAGCCTTTCTCCTTGGGTTGTACATAGCCAACTTCTTGCTTTGTCCTCACATGGCTTTTTTTTTTTCTGTGTATGCATATCACTGATGTCTCTTTTGTGTGTCAAAATTTCCTCTTCTGGTAAGGGAAGTTGGCTTGGATTAGGGCCCACCCATAGGACCTTGTTTAATCTTAATTACTTTAAAGTCCATGTCTCCACATATAGTCACATCCTGAGACAATGGAGTTTATGGCTTCGACATGAATTTTGGGAGAACAAAGTTCAGATCATCACAGGGGCTTTGCAGATGTAATTAATTAAGGATCTTGAGATGAAATAATCCTGGATTAGACTGGGCCCTGAATCCAATGACCGGTGTCCTTGTAAGAAGAGGAGTGAACACATGGAAATGCAGGGATGAAGGTACATGAGATTGAAGGCAGACTTTACAGTTATGCTACTATAAACCTAGGAATGTAGGAGTCACCAGAGGCTGGAAGAGACCAGAACAGATTTTTCCCTTGAGACTTCAGAGAGAGATTGGTCCTCCGGACACCTTGGTTTCAGACTTCTAGACTACAGAACTTTGAAGGAATAAGTTTCTGTTGTTTGAAGCCACCCACTTTGCAGGACTTTGTTATGTAGGGACTCTAAAAGCATGTCTTTAGCCACTAATTATCTCAGTGCTTTCCTGTGGCAATTCTATATAAGGAGTCCAGTATTAATTCTTGAGGAGAAAGTTTATTGGCAGGTATTTAAAAACAACAACTCTGTTTAGCCCCAGATTTCAATTTTTATAAGCTATTCAAATATTTTTACATTTAAAGAACAATTTGTTAAATTTTCTCATTCCTCCTCTAAAATGGAATGTTTTAGGTTTTTTATACTTTGCCCGCCTTTATATGTACAAAACACCCACAGATAATTTTTCCCTTCAAATGGCTGAATTTGCACTTTACATTTTTAAATGTAAAGAGAGAGGAGGAGGAGGAAAGAAAAACAAGAAGCAAAAAAAAAAAAAAAAATGGTTTGAGAAGCATCAGTCATGTCAACGTTCCCAGACTATTTTTTTTTTCTTTTTCAAACTAGTTTTAAAATAGAGTGGGACTGGCTCAAAATGGCAACTGCCAACATGTTCAAACCTTATTAAATGCAAAAGCAACAGTATAATAAGAGGGCTTTAATGTGTTTTTAAGACCAGATTTTGAAGTGAACTTTTGGGTAGTAACTGTTCCTTTTGTATTCTACTGCAAGAACATCTAGTGAAAGCGTGCTCTGGTGATTGTCTGATTGGCATTTCCTTATTATATAATCTAAAATGTACATTTATTTTTAATATCTAACTGCCAGCGTTTGGGGGGAATAATTTGTAAAGTTGGCCAAGACTATGTACACATAACCGCAAGAGAGGGTTCACCTATTTGCTTCCTAATAATCTGCTTACATACTATAAGGCATTCATGATTTGGGGCATAGTCTCTGAATGTGTGAAAAACTAACCATGTTACACATATGGAAAAAACTTCACCTCTCTACTGTTGAGATTGTGAGGAGGTAAATGCAGAAAAGTAGCAAACCATATAGATCCATTACTTTTGTGAACAATTAATCTTGCTGACACTCTTATATGAGCTTGCATAAAAATGCCTGGAAAACATGCTGTGGAATTCAGTTGTTCATTAACATTGATCACATACTGTCCCCATTGTGTTAGGAGCTACCTAAAGATTACCTACAAAAGTATTATAGCATTATTGATTTTAAAAGTCCCTGAAGCCTTTTGTATCTTAAAAGTCCACTTATACTTTTATAGTTAAGAGTGATATTACCAAGTGTTGTTGTCTAATCAGATGATTTGTACTTTTATGAATACTAATTAGAAATGAAGCTTGTAACCACCACTGTATATACTCCTTTTATATAGCTATAATACAAAATGAAGCAAACCTTTTAAAAGAGACTTTTGAAGTGGAAAGGAATTAAGATCATCTTTGTCCTATTTTGTTTTTATAAGCTCTAAGTGGTTGATTAATTCTTATTTGTTTTAAAATTTTGCTCTGCTATAAATTTGTTTTCAAAGCTATATATAAGCAATATATATATATATATATATATATATATATATATATATATATATGTATGCTTACATGTTACAGAAAAAATATGAGATGCCCTAAATATACCAAAGTTTTGGCAGTAAAAGTGAAGAATGTGGCCATATTGCAAACATTTGTTAATGTGATTTCACTGAGGAAACCCTAGAATTAAATTTCCAGAAACCATTATGTAAACTCTCTCTATGTATGGATATATACGTACACACACACACATATACTGAGTATATTATATTTGCAATAAAGCATAGCCATTAAAATTACCTTTAATAAGTGAGATGCATAAACTGGATAACTAAATATTTTCTTGTGTTGTGAACCGACTCTTCCAGCTGCTGACTATTTTAATTCTATTGAAAATATCTATCCAAATTACTAGTAGAGTGCTTAGAACATAACAGGTGCCTAATGAATAAATGTTATTTAACCTGAAATCAGAACAACCAAAACCAAAAACCAAAACCAAAACACTCTGTGTTGATCAAAGTCAGGGCCTGTGTGTTTCTCACCTTCACAGTACAAGCAATAATATATGCTGTAGGTGATGATGATTATTTATCAGTATGCCAAAACCTTAACATAATAACTTATTTTCCATGTAAAACAGTTGATATGTTGGATGAGGGAAAACACAAAAACAGAAAGAGAGTTTCCTGGGATCTCTAATTCTCATATGATTAGCGCATTTACTACTTGGAGAAACAAACCTGGAAAGAGTTGACATATACTTTAATTATCACTATTTAATATGAAACTACAAAACGTTTTGGCTAACAAGCAAATTCTGTGAGTTGAGACTTTCGGCTACATTTATGTTATTGCCTTTATGTACTAATTTATATATTCTGATTATTTCATCTTGCTAATGCTTTAAATGAATGTCTTTATTTACACAGGATTTGGCAAATTAGGAGAACAAAACACTATTGATGAGATGATACAATGTTACATTTTTCTTGATTCTATATTTGCCAAAGAATTAAGATACATGTAATTATTATGCAAAAGTTTACATTTTAATGATCTGTTATTTACAATTGTAGTGGTATTACACTTGTAATACTTTTGAAGCTTAAACTCTATTGGAGATGAAAAATACTGGAACTTAATTACAGATTTAAAGAACTTGAACCTTGAAAGGTGTAGAAAAGTTACAGAAGGTGTCCTAATTAATTATCTAGTGAAAAACCAAAAGAATTTGGTATCTTATAAACATAAATTTGAATGGGATTTATGCAAAAGATGTAATGGTCATCACTCATTTTGTCATACCCTTGTTTATTCAAAATTTATCCACCACCTACTATGTACATGACACTGCCCATAGAGAACTTATGGTCTAATGGGGAAAAGGGACACTCTGTCATGAGTACTCCAAAAGAGTATGTACAAGGCATACACCATAAGTTTCACAATATGGTTATTAGGGACGGACAAACAAGCAAACAAACAAAATCTCTGTGTTAGACGGAGTCAATTTTTTTCTTATCCTCATAGTGCAAGCAAGACTATATACATACAAATATGTAATTACAAAATATTATTGGGGAGATATACATATTTTTCAGTTGATTTCAAACATAGCTGAAATGGAGAAAGGAGCACTGTTAGTATAGCAGAGCTTATCTATCTATATTTATAATATCTAATACACCCTGATCCATTTGCTGAAAACACTCTGAAATATTTCCGTTTAGGAAGGCTTTGGAGTCCTGCATTATTTATAGGAACATGCTTAGTGAATTCATGCTGATTCTGTTTGCATCTATCAAGATTAACATATTAATATACAGACCTTCAACATGGCAGGGAGTGTGGCTCAATAGAAAGTGCATAGATTTATAGTCAGGCAGAGTGTGTTATAATCTTGCCTCTTCCAGTTAGGCATGCCGCTTAATGTCTGTGAGCAAGCCTGTTTTCTGGCCTCTAAAATGAAGATATCTTCTTACAGAGCATTAGTTAGAATACTGTGTATACTTCATGTTGCTTAGCATATAAGGCACTCTAGAAAGGTTAAATCCTTGTCCCATTTACTTTACCTCATCCTCACCCTTTGAATGAAAATCATAGAATTTCTTAGAATAGGAAAAATAACAGCAGTCACAACCTCAGTTAACAGGTAATCTTTTTCTGAAACTTAGATGTCAGCTGAGGTCATGATGTTCTTTGGGTTGTAAATGAAATCAGCCCCAATGCTCTAACTCCTATCTTTTGGGAATCCCAGAGGTTGCACCAAGATTGCCAAGCAGGCTTCACCTATGCCCTCAGGAAATATCTAGTGTCTCAAACTTTAGATACCCTGTCAGCTCTGTCTTCTGCCACCTATCTCTTCTTGAATCCCCTGGGCTTCATGTGCTGTAACGTTTCTTCCTTTCCACCAGTATAAGCTGGATGAATGGCACAGCCCTTTCCTCTTGATTTCCCCAAACACCACACACAGGTCTGTGCATCTAGCGGACTAAATGTAGATCTGGATGCTCCAGCAGAGACAGTTCACACAGGAGCTGTGCTAACAACTTAAACCTGAATTTTAGATGCCATGCTTTTTTACTAGCTACTTTTCTTAACATATTACAGCCTCACAGCATACTGTTTGACCCCACTCTGTCCCTCAAGTCCACTTCCAGCTCAGCCTTGGGGTCTCCTCTTCTGGGTTTTCTCCATCCATTCCTTAGTTCTTCCCTTTATTATGCAGAGCCATTAACTCATCCTCAACTTTGAGCCACTACTTTTCTAAGGTGCAGTAGGCTTGCAAGCTGCTGTTTGCCCCTCGTTCTTCAAAGTGACTTCCATAGACCACCCTCCATGGAATCATGGCTTTAACGGTTCCTAAGAACTGATGAAAGCCTTACTATTTCAGCCTTTTTTGTTGTTGTTAATCCCTCCCTCACCCAACTTTTTAAGAGGAAGAGAGCATAGAAAAGGTTTACTTTCTCTCAAATATAAACGACATCATGCTCTTTAAGAGGCAAGAATAGCTTGATCATTTTTGGTTTTAATAACTTAAAACTGTTTTCCTCCTAATACAAATCCTTAAACCCAACTTTTCTTATATTAGGGTTTTTTTTTTTTTTTTTGGTTTTGTTTGTTTGTTTGTTTTGTTTTGTTTTGTTTTTAGTTTGAAAAATGACTGAATTCTTATTAGGCTTTGTTTCCTCATCTGCAAAATTGAAAGATTGGATTAGGTTATTTCCAAGGCTCCTTATTTAAAATTATATAATTCATTGAGTGTAATTACTTACATATTTTTTTCTCTAGCAGTTATATGCATGGCTAACACTTATCAGTTAATAAAAAAACTGTCATGACTTTTCTTATTTTGAAGTGAACTGATGAATCAAAATTCTAAATCAATTTTTTTTTCATTCTCCCTTCCCCAACTTTTCAGTCTCTAAAAAAATGTAGGTTTCGGGATCACAGACTCTTAGTTTGAGACCTATAGGCATCACTCATAGAGGTTCATTTGAGAAACATTATCTGATATTTGTGCCCTACCTTTTTTTTAAGGCTAATGGTAATGACAGTGACCTCATGGAGTAGCTAAGAGAAACAAAGTGACTATATATGTGAAAAGAATTTATACATTGTAAGGTACCATCAAACGTGAATTATTTTGGGAGAGGGAAGAAGGAAAAACTGAGAAAGAAGAGGTTCTGTGACATGATTTGTATATTCTAGCAATGGAAGAAACCTGATTCCATTTGCTACAAAACAGATCATTGGTGCAGTTCTTTCTTCCTGTCTTAAACATTGGCAGTGTACCAACTGGCAGGCGTGGGTTAGTTTAATTAATATACCACACCGCACAAAACTACCTACTTAAATAAATGCATTGTTTTTAATTGATGTGAAGGTATCTGGAGAAAAATCACAGTTATACTAATTTCTTTTCACTTTTTGAAAGTTAACCCTATCAACATGATCCAGAGTTACCACAAGGTGCTATATTTCATGCATATTCTCGTTAGATTCCACAACTGTTGAATTTCATGAAATTTTAAACTGAAAGAAACTGAGTTTCAAAGACAGTTGCTGGAGAAAGCAATTAAACTTTAGTCTTGCCTCCATGCAAGACAATGTTTCTCAACCCCTAAGTGTTTCCTGTTGGAAGCTCAAAGTGATGATGGTGAATTTCCTTTTCTATCTGTAAGTCTCTAAATGACTTTGTCCCATGCTTGAGGAGCCATTCACTGTTGGACTCTTCCAAAAGCCTGGCCTAATGGAGCTCTCTCCCAATTGCTTCAAGTTATCACTATTCTTGTGACCAACCCTGTTGCCTCCTCTCTACTCTCTGCCGAAACCACATGCTCCTTTTCTTGACTAATCTTCCTCCGGGACTCAGGCATTTACTTTGTCATACATAGTCACGCTGTTTAATTAATCTTCTTTCTTTTCTAATCTGAACGTCTTAACTTTCTCTTTGGTGGTTTTTCTTTCACTCATGTGTTCTAGTCTTTTTAGTTAAACAAAATTTAAAAACACAAAATTAGAGACTGCTATATATTTTTCCTTGGCCTTTCTTCATCTCGCAGTGAGAGGTGATAGTTCCTTCAACGTCTCTCTTCCCTTCTTCACTATTCCTAGGCTGTATTCTGCCCTGGGTCAATTAGCATCGCTTCCAAAGAAGCAAACCGTAAGACAAAATTAGAGGTACAAAAGATTGGGTGAGAATGTCTGTGATGGACAAAGGGTGAAAGAAGCAAGAGTAGGTAGGATTAGCCTTCAGACTGTGACACAAACCTGTCACTTCCAAAAGAGAAAAGAAAGGAAGGAAGGAAGATCTGTTAAAAAAGCCTGGGACTGCCGTGCCACTTGAGAAAATCTCAGCCATACCAAAGGGGCACCCCAGAGTAGAGAATGTACACTAGAGGAGACCTGAGTTAGGCAGGACTGGCCCAGGTCCATACCTTCATAGTGCTAATAGCTGCTTTTCTCCAAGGGAGATCAGACACCACACTTCTAGTGCCTGTTAACAGGTACCAGTAACTTTGGTAAAGTCACTTTCTCAAAGCTTAAAAATGACTGTCAGCCCTTTTCCCCCTATATTTGTAACTTTTGATGAGCTACTTCTTATAGACTGGTAAAAATTGTGATTTGTAGAAGTCTGCCTCACCACAAACTCATAAATAGTCAGTAAAGGTATTGCAACCAGGTGTCCATAGTACCTTGGACTATGTGGCTACGGTCATTTGTAAGTATATGCTATTTTCACCTGCAGGTTTACAAAAGCTCTTCAGTGTTAATAACTCCAGAAATTGCCATTCAGTATTACTTTTTAAACATGCAGAAGATATTTTACAATTTGGAAACCTTAATGCCGATATTTTGCTTAGTGCTAATATTGTTTTTGACTCCTTAATAAGTGACAAACATTTTTCTGGGTGTTTGATACATACAAATTCTTTTTCATCTGTATCATCACCTTTTGAGATAGATTCTAATAATTCCAACATTTAACACAGGGTGACAATGAGGTACAGAGAGGTTAGCTAAATCCTCCAAGGCCACATGGTTAGAAGGTGGCGAAACCAGGATTCAATCCCAGGCTATTAGAGCCCATATAACAACTCTATTTCCTATACCAAGAATATTCAGAAATATAAATATCTATAAATATGATATTATAGATATAGATTATATTAGATATAGATATAGATTACATCTATATTATAGATATAGATATCTATAAATATCTATAAATATTTATAAAATATCTATAAATATGTATGTAATATCTATAAAACTGTTAATTGCAAAATGTTGGCCCAGTATCTACTTTAAAGCATATGTATCATGCAGCAATTGTGGTTTTTTTTTTTTTTTTCTGCCTTTCAGGTCCCTGCATTCCTAACCCATGCCATAATGGAGGAACCTGCGAAATCAGTGAGGCTTACCGAGGGGACACGTTCATAGGTTATGTTTGTAAATGTCCTCGAGGATTTAATGGGATTCACTGTCAGCACAGTAAGTCATCCCCAGTCATTGTGCTTTTATTATTATTGATTGCAAAGTATGCAAGTCATTATCATTCTTATTGGTAGTAGACTGATAGAAGCTTCCAGCAACAGAGAACCCTGAGAGTTGAATAATGCCACCTCTCTCCCACTGAATATACCACATCTCCTGCTGAGGACTCCTGGACTATGTCTCAATCCTCCCAGTGGTATATGGGGCTAATAGCTTCATGGTGTCAGCCTTTTTCAATATTGTCCAGCCATACTTGCAAAGTGTTGCCTTTTATTTTAAACTATCTGCCTCTTTCTTTCACACTTGTCCTGAAGCTATATTCTTCGTGCTTCCCAGATATTATTCTGTTGATTAGCTTCAGAGATACACTCATAAAAGAAAACTGCCCACCCAGCCCTCTCAGCAATACAGTTTCCTCCTGCTTCCAATGTTGGCATTTTTAGCACAAAAATCTTTGAAAGTTCAATAAATGTATTATCTGCACTTCTCTCTTTTATCCCCGTTCTTATTTATCCTGGGAAGCTAAACAAAATAGGACCGCTCGTGATGCTGTCTTCTTAGAAGTGTGGCTCAACAGAAATTCCAAGTGAGTGGTTGGGGGTCGTTATCTGTGGTAGGGGTGCAACAAGCAGGGAAGCCACAGTGGATGCGATGCTGTCAGGGCAGGATCTTATGGAGGATGTCCCATGTGAGCTGAGTCTTGGGAGAGGGAGAGGATTTTGATCAGAGGGAGGGGAATGCAGGAATGGTACCTGGTAGTAAGAGTGGGGAATGAATACATGAGCCCTAATTGTTGGAGTGATGGTTAAGACCATGGTGTTAGGAATGAGTAAGGCAAAGCTGGATATGTCATCTAGAGCCAGATTTCCAACCACCAGCAAACAACATAGAATGCCTCCTGGCTCTGCGACTGTGGGGGAAGAATGTACTTTTCTGGAAACTTGCCGTGACTGGGAATTTATAGTATAAGTTCTGTGCAAGACGGTTATAGTACGGTAGCATTTATGCTCTTTACAACAGGCACCTAAACTGCCTATAATTATCTCTCAGAGCTCAGATCACCCACAAGGAACTGAGAGGCTACTGATTTTTCTCAGACTGGGTCCAGAATTGCCAAGGCTGATTCTCCCTTATTATAGCATTATTGCTCAGCATTCACACATGAACACCTCAGAACATCCCCAGATAGACAGACATGGGAGCCCAAAGTCTTGGCTGCTTTGACATTCACTTAATCCCGTAAAGAGAACATTACTAATCTTCCTCGTTTACAAATATTTGTGATATGGTGTCAGCAGGGCCTAGAGGAAGACTGTCTGGTCACCCACTTGAGCACCTCAGTTGAGCCACTTGCATCCAAACACACACTTACAGAGGAATCTTCCCTTGAAATGAGAACAGAATTTTCATAATGGGATGCTGTCAAATGTTCAGAGGCAGGAATTTCTCCCAAGGTCAGATCACCCTTCCTTTTTCTTTTCTATGCTGCAGGGCTCGAGGAGGGAGAGGGTAAGAGTATACAAGGATTCTTACTGTATTTAGAAGGCATATGTGGACCCTAATGTCATTTAAATATTTCGTATTGATGAAGTCTCTAACCCTAACCTACTGCTGATATCAGTGTGAAGTTGTGGCTGGTCCTTAAACCAGAGGTCGAGAGAGCCTAAATATAAGCTCCAACTAATAATATCTATACGATGGCATAAAATTTTTTTCACATCTCTTGGTCATCTTGTTTTCTTCATATTGTGAAGAAAAATTTAGTTTCAATTACCTTTAATAGCTTGGAAGTTCCATTGAAGACATCTGGTCATCATTTGATAGTCCCAATATAAGGGAGGTTGCCCTGGACAGGGTCCTGGAGAAGTGTCCACCTGCTTCTGACTCCCATACATGGTTAGCTATGAATTCTTTCAAGAGAACCATCAGGTTTTGAGGAATAAAGCAAACTATTCTCGCTTCCATTCTCCATGGTGGAACATCGAAGCCTTTTCTCTCCTACCTTACACTGTATTCAAATAAGCTCATTAATCCACATAATTTCTTTGAATTCCAGGGCTTATTTTGAAGCACAAAGAAATTCTCTCCCTTATTGTACCTGGTTCCAAACAAGACTTTAAATCCATGGTAGGAATTGCACTGGCAAGCCTGTGGCTGAGATTTTCAATTCAGAATTGGGATTTTGTGGTCTCAACAAACTAGTCACTATTCTTTGGAGTGCATCATTGTCAGAAACAACAGAGAATGGAGGGAAAAGGACTAGATTTGGATTCAGAGACCTGGATTTAGATCTGACCTTTGCAGTTATTGGTTAAGTGACCTTGAGCCAGTTGTCTGATCTTTCTGCAATTGAAGATATATAAATCAAGTAATTGAACTAGAAACAGATGGTCTTCGGTTCATACAAGCTAGGAGAGTATTTTGACTAAATGGGTAGGTTGCTTACTGTACAAAGGTTATCAAGCCATTCTCTTCATAGATGAAATTGAAAAGGATTATATATTGGAAAAGTAGATTTAGAAGTTTTGGGTTCCCTGGGAGCTTTTTCAGATAGGGGAAACAAACAAACAAACAAACAAACAAACAAACAAACAAAAAGCAGCAATTTAATCCCTTGTAAGAACTGCTAGGTATCTGGGTTTATTCTTCACAGTGGCAATAGTTTCATGGCCCAGATGTGCTCTAAAGCCTTGCTGCTCAAAGTGTGGGGTCATGCATCAGAATTGCCTGGAAGCTTGTTAGAAATGTAGATTGTCAGGACCGCTTAACTAAGTCAGAAATCTGTTTTTTCAAAATGATCCCCAGTAGACACCCACATACACACTGAAGTTTGAGAAATTCTGCACAAGACTTTCAGTAGCTAAAAGTAATTGGCATTCAGTTATATAACACCACATTAGAGGCAAAAATACTTATTATTATTTTTGCAAATCAAGACGATATTGAAAGTCAATGAAAATAAGAAATGTACCAATAAAATATGAACATTTCATTTGGAAAAAGGATTGAAAATTTCTTCAGATAGCCATAAAAGGGGAGCTTATTAATTTAGTTCAATATGGCAGAATGTGAATTAAATATCTTTTGGAATAGAGCTAAAGAAATTTAAGTTTCATGATACAGGAATGATAAATACATAATTAGTAGACTTACTTTAAGAACTATTTTGTCAATATGTTACAAATTAGAAAAAAGTGTTTCCAGTGACAGAATTAATATTATCTACATAGGATTTTTTAATAAATGGATTTTAGATTTTGGAGCAGTTTCAGGTTTACAGAGAAATTGAGCAGTGAGTTCCCATTTATCCCTCTACCTGCCTGTATTGTTGCCCCTATTACTAGCATTCGCATTAATAGGGCATATTTCTCATAACTGATAAAACAGTATTGATTATTTTGAACTGACATCCATAGTTTATATTAGGGTTCACTTTTTGTATTACACAGCCCTATGGATTTTGAAAAATACATAATATCATGTCTACCATAGCCTCGTAAATGGTTTCACTGACCTAAAAATCTTCTGTGCTCTGTCTAGTCATCCCTTCTTCTTTTGCCAAATCCCTGGCAAGCACTGATTTTTTTTTTTTTTTTTTTATCTTTGCCTCTATCGTTTTGCCTTTTCCAGAATGTCATGTAGTTGGAATCCTGCAGTGTATGTGTCTGGAATAATATAGTGTGCAGCCTTTTCTGGCTAACTTCTTTCACTTAGCAATATATATGTAAGGTTCCTCCATGTCTTAATGGCTTTAAAAAAAAACCACTGAATAGTATTGCATTTTATAGATGTATCACTGTTTGTTTATTCATTCACTTATTAAAGAACACCTTAGTTGTTTTCAACTTTCTGGCAGTTATAATAGTGCTGCTATAAACATTCATGTGCAGCTTTTTCTTTTGTCTTGTGTGACAGTCTTAAACTTACCAGAGTAAATACCTAAGAGTTCAATTGCTGTGTCATTTTGTAAGAGTGCATGTAAGAGTAAGAAACCTCAGGGCCACCTGGGTGGCTCAGTCAGTTAAGCATGACTCTTGATTTCAACTTAGGCCATGATCTCATGGTTCATTAGATCAAGCCCTGTTTCAGGCTTTGTGCTGAGTGTGTGGAGCCTGTTCAAGATTCCCCGCCCCCCCCCCCGCTCTCTGCCACTCTCCTGCATGCATGCATGCTCCCACTCTCCACTCTCTCTGCCCCTCCCCTGTTTGCATGCACACCCTCTCCCTCTCTGTGTCAAAATAAATAAATAAACACTTAAAAAAAAAGTAAGAAACTTCCAACCGCCTTCCACAGTGGTTGTACCATTTTGCACACTTACCTGTGATGGATGAGAGTTCCAATGTTCTGTAACCCCACCAGCATTTGTTACTTTAGTGTTTTGGATTTTAGCCATTATGTGTGAATTTTTTTATCATGACAGTAGCAGAGGTTATAATTTTATAAGACTAATAATAATTAGTATTTTTATATAGAATTACCAAATTATACATGCTCTTAAAATTCCATAGAATAATGTGAAATACACACATGTACCTATATGTATCATATCTATATACATGCTTGTGTATGTGTGTATACATTATAAAATGTAAATTATAGGGTGAATTGAGCACCAAAATTGTCTAAAGGTTAGACTTTTGAAAGGAATTTTTAAGTACACAGTTTTCTTCTGGGAGCCTCATTTTGGGCTGACTAGAAGTAATCATATTTTCTTTGTTGCCTAGTAACAAATCTAATGCCTTAGGGAGGGACGATTTCTTCATTCCCAGAACTCCTTACCACTGAATGCATTCTGTGCATTGTTCCCTATGTGTGCACAGCTCCCAGCCTTCAATTCCTGTTAAGCATAAATTTTTGTGGTTCTTATTCTTTGAGGAAGGAGAGCTGATCTAGGTGTTCACCAAACCCTGAAAGAAAAAGGACTGGTTTAAAGAAATAGCCCATATTATCAGATTAGCTGAAGACAATATGCTCTCTAGTCCCTTTTTCCACTGAAGAAGTGGCCAGAAAAACACAGAATCTAAAACTTTCCTCCTTATATGTTATGCTAACTATTTGAAACCGGTTTGCTCTTAATTTGGCACTGTTGACTAATGGATTCATACATTCAACAAATATTTATTTATTTTTATTTTTTGACTCGTATCAGATATTTATTATGACTTTATGAATAGTATTAATTCTAACCTAACATTAGAAAACACTTACCAGTAATACTGACAATAAGGATTTCCATCTTTGAAATGAAGCACTTATTTGTGTCACAAACCTTGGCATTGAATTCAGCAAGGAAATCAAAGTGCTTTTTAAGATCTATGGGAAGGATTGCTTCAATGACTAAAAAATGAAAGCACTTGAATTCCATGTGATCAAGATTAAAAAGGAAGTTGTATTCTGGGCAAGAAAGATATAGATTCCAAGCTGATGCAGCATGGGCCTATGAGTCATTTTACTTTTGTAACTCAAATATTTCCCTTTTCTCAGAGTGAGCCAATGATATTTTCCATTTTGAGGATCATGTGTAATTGGCTTAATAACATATTTGGCAATTACATGTTATCTGTGTTATGTGGTGCTTAGTAAACATACAGACTCTGGTCCCACGTCTCTCCATTGCATCAAAATCTTTGGTCAGTACCTTCAACATAGTTAAAAGCATCCATATGGTTTGTGGGTGTACCAGGCTAAGGACAACTCAAAGAATGGCCTTTACTCTCCAGTTTACACTGGGGGAAGCCTGCCATTAGGGGAGACTTCTGGATTAGGCCAGGGTTTTTAATGCAGCTGTCTCTAGCCCAGTTGATGAATGATCAATTAGCACTTAATGGTTCTGTGCTTCAAAATTTCTATCCGATAATTCAATTTAACAAACACTCAGAACTTCACACTGTGTTAGGTGCTAGAAATAACATGTCTATAAAAACTGGAATTAATAATCCTTTGTCCTAACTGAGGGTTGATGGAGGGAGATGGGTGGAGGATGGGCTAAGTCAGCGATGGATATTAAGGAGGGCACTTGTTGGGATGAGTGCTGGGTGTTATATGTAAGTGATGAATCACTAAATTCTACACCTGAAGCCAACTTTACCATCTATGTTAACTGACTAGAATTTAAATTAAAGCTTGAAGTAAAACATTACATACAAAAAAAGTAATAACCCTTTGTCCTGCTTCCCTAAATAGGATACTTGTTAGTGTTAGATGAGAGGTTTGAAAACATACTTTACATATTTTAAAGGGTTAATTATCCCTGATGGTCTAATAATTTTAAATATAATGGGGATTCCCATTGATCTTTAATTTTTCCCTTTCTCTAAAAACATTTTAATTGTAATTTTTTTAAGGAAAAAAATGAGTGGGGGCCAACGGGGAGCTCAATTCACAGCTTTATGCTTTTCTGTAAGAATTCTTGTCTTAACATCCCTGATTCTTATAAGTAATTATTATTTTTAAAAATTACTCTTTCTACTTTTAGCTTAATGGCCTCTTTACTTTAACTTTCCACTGAAGGATCAGTTTGCCCTAATAAAGTATTTACTTGAAAACTGTGCGGAAACTTTACCTGGAGTTATTACTGACACCTGCAAGCCATGTAACTACACTAGCTAAATCAAGACCTCTAAAGAGACTTCCAAAATAGACTTGTTTCAACTCCAAAAGATTTTCTGACTGTGGGTTGAAATTTCTAACTCTACTGCTCACCAGTGACTTTACAGGTCAGTGTTGGGCGCCTTAACTGTGTAAGCCAAAGGTTCTCAAACTTACTGTACAGCTGGGACTACAGATAAATATTCAGATTTCTCTTGCTTATCCATAGATATTCCAATTTAATATATATAATTGTGGATCCAGGTCTGTTAATAAGCACCCTTCTGAAACTGATGCAAATTATTCTGGAACACTGATTCTCAACTGTGGCTGTACATTAGAATCACTTGAGGACCTATGAAAAATACGGATGCCTGGCTCCCACCCCAGAGACTATGATTTAATTGGTCTGGAATATGGCGTTAAGAGTTTTGAAATCTCCCCAGATTATTCTAATGTACAGCCAAGGTTGGGAATCAGTGTTCTAGAACCATATTGTGAGGAATTACTATACCTTTAAGAAACTAAGCAGAAAAATACTTAAAAAGAAGCCAAGTTTAGGGTACACAAACATAATCCCACACTAAATGTATAATCATGCAACCTTATTGAATTTTGTCATTTTCAACCATTTACAGCAAGAACTGATTGAAAGAATCAGTCCAGAGAAAGATATTGGCTTATTGTTTGTAAAATATGTTACCCCCCCCCCCCCCCCCCCCACCCAGGGGCTCCTGGGTGGCTCAGTCAGTTAAGCGTTCGACTTCGGCTTAGGTCATGATCTCACAGTCCATGAGTTTGAGCCCCGCATCAGGTTCTGTGCTGGCAGCTCGGTGCCTGGAGCCTGCTTCACATTCCGTGTCTCCCTCTCTCTCTGACCCTCCCCCCGTTCATGCTCTGTCTCTCTCTGTCTCAAAAATAAATAAACATTAAAAAAATTTTTTTAAATATGTTATCCCTTAATCTATCAGAGTTCCAAGGCATTTTAATTTTTGTGTTTTCATCCTTTTCAGGAGCCTTACAAAGAGCACTGAGATACATATAATGGATATTTATACTATTCAAATATAGACATAATTTGTGATTTTTGCAATGAGATATTTGCATATTCACAAACTCAAAATATTTGAAAATTGCCACTTTTAATAACAGTTAAACATTTTTCCCATTGCTTATTAAAAGAAATTTGTCAAGAAAAAAATCTCGACAAAAAAGATGTTAAACAAATTTTGCTAGAAAATTATACACATGAAAGTGTTGTGTTTATACTAATAGGCCTGACCTTCTAGAACTGATTCATTCATGATTATATAAAGGATGTCCAGGAATATAGGTGGTACCACAAATACAGTTTAAAATATGTTTTTTTGCATGTAACAGGTTTCTCACCTTGGGCTCTTAACATTGATTTCCACATTCCTGTCCTGTAAACTATCATTGTCCATCCCAGTGACCCATGTAAGGCCTCATTCTCCCCTGAAGCTTTACCCAATCCTGTCAAGAAGTAATTTATTTATTTAAACATTTAATAAATATTTTGGGGGGAGCTTACTTATTATTTTGCCAGGTTGCCAACATGTGCTTAGGAAAGTATATAAGCTCCCTGACTCTGCTGCTTGGTCCCATCTTGAAAATACTGTTAACAAGTAGGCTACTTTGTCCTCTGCTGGTGGCCCTCCAGGCCCTTGAAACTGTACATGGTCTGAAGCTGTATCAGCCATTTTGATGACATTGGGATACTCTGTGTTCCTTGGGGCTGGAAAGTCATGTGACTTTTTTTCAGAGACTCACACATCCTTTTATACACACAGCTGCTCAGCCTAACAGCTCTTTCATTCAGGGTCAAACTGGCACCTGAGGGGACACCATGGCCATACCTCTCTTATTCTCATCTCTACCATTTTTCCCAGAGAGACTTTTTGCAGACTCATTTGGCTTTAATCAGTTATAAAAGCAATAGCATCTGTGCACATTGGCTCCATAAGGCTCTGAAGCCTACTCATCCAACAGATATATGTTAACTCCTTGCTCTGTGCCAAGCACTGTTATGGACACTAGGATACAGCACTGATCCAAAACAACCAAGTCGCTGGTATCTTAAGACTTCCATTCTAATGGGGAAATGGGTAATAAAAACTATGGTACATACATTTACCATATGGCCCAGCAATTGCCCTCTTGGGCATTTATCCCAGACAAATGAAAACTTGAGTTCACACAAAAATATATAAGTGGTTGTTCTTAGGAGCTTTATGGATAATAGCTAAAAATAGGATCAGCCAAGATGTTCTTCAACAGGTGAATGGTTAAACCAACAGTGGTACATACCTTACTCAGCAATAAAGGGGAAGCAACTGCGGACACATCCAATAACTTAGATAAATCTCCAGGAAATTAAGCTGAGTGAAAAAATGCCAGTCCCAAGAGAATACATACTAGATGATTCTAATTATATAACCTTTGTGAAATAGCAAGAATTTAGAAACAAAGGACAGACTAGTAGTTTTCAAGTGTTAGAGAAGAAGGGAGGGGGATGGATGTGCTTATAAAAGGATATGAGGTATTTTCGTGGTTTTGGAACTCTTTAGTATGTTGACTGGGATGATAGATGCACAAACTTACATATGTGATAAAACTGTATAGAATTACTTACATTTAAACAAATGAGTAGAAGCAAAACTGGAGAAATAGGAATAAGACTGATGTAGTAATGTCAATATTTTAGTTGTGATTTTATATTATGGTTTTGCAAAATGTTAACCATTAACCATTGAGAGGAACTGGGTAAAATGTACGTGGGATTTCTTTGTATTTTTTCTTTTTCTTTTTTTTTTACAAATGGATGTGAATTTACAATTATGTCAACAAAAATTTCAATTAAAATGATTAATGTAGCACTATATAATATCAAGTATTGATGCATATTATAAGGATAAAGACAAAGAGCAGAGGTGTTTGAGTGCTATTTTAAAGCATGGCCAAGGAAGTTTTCTCCCAGCAGCTAACTTTTCTGTGGAGGCTGTAAATGAAGTTAGGGGGTTAGGCAAGTTAACAGAGAATAGTAAATGCTAGAGTCTTAAGAAGGGTATATACCTGGAGTATGGTGAATAATGAGGAGACGGGTGGAAAAGAGGCCTGAGAGGTAGTCAAGGGTCAGATTATGTAGGGCCTGATAAGCCAGAGGGAGGACTTTTTACTTTGTTTATAATTGTGAAAGGGCATCTTTGGAGGGTGAAGAGCAATAAAAAGTATGCTAACTAACTTCTGTTTGGAGAGTACCTCTGGCTGTTGATGAACAGGCTGTGTTGGAGGCAAGAGTGGAACAGCTGAGACCAGCTGGGAGATGATGGTGGCTTGGACTGAGGTGGTAATGAGGACATGGGAAGAACTAAACAGTGTTCAGATTTGGAAACTGGTTTGAAGTGGATTCCACTAGGATCATAAATATTTGTTTTTTGCTAGTGAATTTCAGTAACATTATAACTTTTTTCACTTAAATTTTGCCATAGACTGGGGCTGTATAATACACTGTTACATTTTCCAGTATGCAATATTATTGACATTTGTTTGTAGCTTTTAACAGCATCATTAGCATAGAATCTAACTTTTATTTATTTATTTATTTTTTCAACGTTTATTTATTTTTGGGACAGAGAGAGACAGAGCATGAACGGGGGAGGGGCAGAGAGAGAGGGAGACACAGAATCAGAAACAGGCTCCAGGCTCTGAGCCATCAGCCCAGAGCCTGATGCGGGGCTCGAACTCACAGACCGCGAGATCGTGACCTGGCTGAAGTCGGACGCTTAACCGGCTGCGCCACCCAGGCGCCCCAGAATCTAACTTTTAAAGATGAAAAAAGATGTGTAGTACAAACACACATATAATCAATGCCTTTAATATACATGATTTTACTTAAGATTATAAATTTTCAAATTTTGGTATTCTTAAAGGACTCATAAGATTGGTTGTCTTTACATGTATTTATCCTTCACATTAGCTAAGTCATAATGGTCGGATTCAGTATATTTTAAAGAAAACATAATAGAAGTGATATGGAAATCATCACTAATATAATTACATACTAAAATATAATACTGATTCTGAAAAAGAGGACATCATTGGTAAATCTGGAAATCACAATTGCATTGAGTGGATATTTACTAACATCAGCCTTTAAAATGTATCTTGATTGATTTTGCTCTCACAGTTCCCAGTTGATTTTGCAATCATGCCATAGCCTATAAGCTTAGAAAAATTTAAGGCAATATATGCCTTGGAAATAAATTATCCTTGGATATTCAGGAAGTTGTAATCATTTTATAAGATAACATCTTAAACGAGAACATTTCTAAATGTAACTTCTTCCCCTCAACCATATATAAAAAAGGGTCCTTTTCGTGATAAGTAAATGATTTGCTTGTGACTCTTTCCAAACAAAATGAGTATAGTTTATTTATTGATTTATTTTTAAATGTTTATTTATTTATTTTGAGAGAAAAAGAGAAAGCAAGTGTGAACAGGGGAGGGGCAGAGAGAGAATCCCAAGCCAGCTCCGTGCTGTCTGCACGGAGCCTGATGTGGGGCTCCATCTCATGACTGGATCATGACCTGGGATCTCACAACTATGAGATCATGATCTGAGCCGAAATCAAGAGTTGGGTGCTTAACTGACTAATCCACCCAGGTACCCCTGAGTATAGTTTATTGAAAGAAGGATGGCATGAAGCAGGTTGAGAATTCACTGTAGAGGAGACCCAAGCTTTGATTTCTTATATGTTGTTAACAAGTCATATCAACTTGAACCAATGATTATGCTGAGCCTTGGCTTCCTCATGCGTAAAATGGAAATAACTGGGCCCTTAGCCTTCTTTTAGGTCCAGATTGATGATATCCAGAAAATTTAAAGTATACAATGTTACATACAATTAGAAGTTCTATACCTTCATAAACATGACTGGTTTTCAAAATACTTTTTCCTTAATTATGGTAAAAGAAATTGGGACTAAAATAAAACTAAAGTAAATACTGATTTTTATCTGAGCTACATTTGCAGCAGAGAGGATGGGAACAATAGATGTCTCGATTTAAAAAGTAGTCTTGGGCACCTGCGTGGCTCAGTCAGTTAAGCATCTGACTTTGGCTCAGGTCATGGTCTCACGGTTTGTGGGTTTGAGCTCCGCGACAAGCTCTGTACTGACAGCTCAGAGCCTGGAGCCTGCTTTGGATTCTGTGTCTCCCTCTCTCTCTGCCCCTCCCCCACTCACACTCTGTCTCTGAAAAATAAATGTTCAGAAAATTTAAATAAATAAATAAATAAATAAATAAATAAATAAAGCAAAGTCTTGTAATCAAGAGTGTGTATCTTCTTAATAGCTGGGGTGAGAGAGAGGTAAACAAGGAAGGGGGTGGAGGGAAGGAGGGAGAATGGGTGAGAGAAAGAGAGAGAGAGAGACAGGGAGAGAGAGAGAATGAAAACATGTCAGTGCTATTTTTCCAATTGTTTGGTTTTCAGTGAAACTCCTTAGAAGATTTGTCTGTACTCAGTGTCTCCTGTATGCTCTGTGATTACTTAAAGACCATAATATCCAGATTCTGATCACTTCCTACACGTCCACTTTTTTCTCTATGGCACTATGATCCATTATTACGTACTCAAATTATTGTGCTATCTCTACATTTGTCTCTAGTGTATTTCTAAAACAACAGCCAAAGTGATCCTCTTAAAACACAACTCATATTAGGGCATTTCTGGGTACAACACCACACACACACACACACACACACACACACACACACACACACACACACGCATGCACATTTCCTACTTCACTTGGAGTAGAATCCAACCTCATATAGCAACCAAGAGACCAACGTGTTCTGTTCCTGCCATCTTGGATCTTCCCAACCATGTTCCATCATGCTGATTCCACTTGGGTCACACCATTTTCCTTGCTCTCTGCAAACATGCCAAAGCTGCTTCCAGTGTGGGGACTTTTCATTTGTGTTCACGTAAGCCTCTCCTTCCTAGATAACCATGAGGCTTGCTCCCTTTCTTATCAGATCTTTGCACAAGTGATATTCTCAGAGTGTTCTTCTCCAACCAGCTTGAATAAAATGTGGTATTGTAAAACCTTCCTTCACCTTCTCTCTAATCCCCATTCATCATATTATCATTTATTTTTTAGAACTCCACACCACCTGACATATTATGTATTTATTTTTTATTATTTTTCTCTCCTCTAGAAAGTAAGCTTCCTAAGAGTGAAGACTTGATTCGTTTACTTGTTCCTCTTTTTCAATGCCTGAAAAGCTCATAGTAGGTGCTCAATAAATATTTGTTAAATAAATAAGTGAATAACTGCAACTTTAATCTGTTAACCAATCTACTGTTAATGTATCGTCTACTAATATCTCTCTTCCATAATGTTGGGCTTTGTGAAGATAAAAAACAAACAAACAAGCTCTGCAAAACAGTGTGTGCCTCCAATAGCTTATGAAGTTACTGTGGATAAACACACTCCTTCATCTAATGAAAGTCCTGTGACCAAATAAGTTTGGGAACACTGTACATTTTTTTTTCCTCCTTTTGGAGATGGTCAGTGTTCATTAACTTCTTGAAAGCTCTGGTGAGCCCTGGAGTATATAAAAAATGATAGATAAATAATTGTTACATGATTTTAAAAGCTTGTTTAAATTTGCTCAACTCGATTACCTGGAAAACATGGGAGTGGGAGAGCAGGAATAGCATTGAAAGCTCAGACGGAAGCTTTCAACTTTAGGCAAAAGAGAGAGGATGGATGAAATTAAAGTGAGGTAGAGATGTGAGAAGGTGTGGGGCTCAAGTGAACGGTAAATATGGAAGTGGCAGCTGGGGTGAGGTTGAAAATTAATTCAGGGATCCTTTTCATCTGTTCATATGCTCATTTTTTTTTTTAACATTTATTTATTTTTGGGACAGAGAGAGACAGAGCATGAACGGGGGAGGGGCAGAGAGAGAGGGAGACACAGAATCGGAACCAGGCTCCAGGCTCTGAGCCATCAGCCCAGAGCCCCACGCGGGGCTCGAACTCACGGACCGCGAGATCGTGACCTGGCTGAAGTCGGACGCTTAACCGACTGCGCCACCCAGGCGCCCCTCATCTGTTCATATGCTCATTTTAATGCATCAACACAAAAGGAGGAAAGTCACCCCACACATACTTGTCTATAAGCATTGATTCAGCACCTAAAATTCTCCCCAGAAATAGTGAGTAGTTTAGTGTTGCCTTGCTCTGGTGACTTCCCTTGTCTGAGAGATGGAGGGATGAGCAGTGCTTCCCATCAAGATTATTGAGAGAGCCATTTGCCACTTTTGTTTCCAGACTCTGTGCCATTATTTGTGGTTTGCAGTCAGCCCACTCTTTGCCTTCGAGCCACTTTTGTTCATATACATTCTTACCAGCTCAGTCCATTATCTGCTGCCTTCTCCCAGTTGTGTATGCTTTAATGCTACCTCTCTTCAGACTGAACAGGGGTCCTTGGTGAGCTATATTCTCACAGCCTAGGCAGTGAATCCTTCAAGAGTAATATGGTAAGACAGGAGCCAGCAGCACTCATGAGAGTGCTTCTGGGAGAAATGGGTCCTGAGAACCTGTAGTCACACATAAAAGGTAAGCACAGTAGATGGTGGTTATGCCACACATCAGACAACTCTGAATATGCTCTTTCCGGACTGGTGCCAATTGTATAGCTGCTTTCTTTATAGAATTCAACATCATCTGGTAGGTAAAGGTATGAGGATAGTTAACTGCGAAGATCTTGCATTTGCCTTTCCACGTGCATATTAGATTATAAAGGCCTTGAGGGCAGGGGTCTAGGTGTATGTCTTCTTTGCTAGCCTTTGTACATTAAGAGACACAGAGACACATTTAGGGCCAACAGCTCCATAAGTTGAACCTTATCATTTGCCAAAACCTGGCCCTGAACTAACTTCCCTACTTTTTTTTTTTCCATATTCCCTTTTAATACCACATCGCCCACTTAGCCACTTGTTCTTTTTCCTTTGTGTCCCTTGATTGCCCATTGTGCTGCTTTTACCAATGTGCTTTCCCTGACAGGGAGAACTTTCCTTTATGGCTCATCTATAAGACCAGGTGCACATCCTTCAGGAGCCCCTTCACGATTTCCACTCCTGTAAGCAAGAAAGCCACGCTACTTTCTACCTTGATTGACAGTTATTTCTCCATTTGGTTTACCTTCTTTTGTATTTATTTGTGTATTTCTCATCACTCTGGGTAGCTTAAAGACAATGTGCACCTGAGTCATCGCGGATTCCTGATCATAACCTAGAATCGTGCCTTGCAGATCGCAGATATTCAAAATACAGTTGATAAATGAATGACTAGTAAGAGCTCAGCAAACACTTGCTTATTGTTTGACTACCAAAATAGAAACCTAGAGAAAATCATGGGGAATTGCAACAGAGACAATTGCAATCATTCTGTCTCTTGAACTAGACCTGTTGGGGTTATTTGACCTAATTTGGTAGAGTTATGTGCTTATTTTACATACCAATTTATCCCTTAAATCTAGTAGGTTTACAATAAATATTTGTTGAATGAATGACAAGATGCCTAATATCAGGGTATTATTTATACATTTTATGTAATCTCGGGGAAGTACATATTTCTTTTTTCTGAGGTACAGTTTTGCTCGGTGTTATCAGGTACTGAGAACTATAGAAGCTATTTTGCTTATCTGACATAGACAAACTTAATGTTCAAATCCAGTAAGTATTCCATCCTAGGATCATGTTATTCCCATTCTACTATATGCTTTTAGATATCTCTTTTTATTTTTAACTTCCTTAATGTGTAGAGATTTTACTGCAAGCTGTTTCAACTGCTTTTGGGGGAAAATCAGAGTATATATTAAAAATAAATAATATTCCAAATTCTTCTCAATTGCCTCTGCATATACAATGAGAACAACAAACACAGTACAACATGTCCAACGGTAAAGATAAATCCCTTAAGGCCAGCTTCAGGGTCCAAATCATCCTTTTGTGGAGGTTGGGAAATTACTCCAAATTTCTATGGAGCTATATAAATGACTCATCATATTTGAATAGAGTAGACCATGGAGTCCACTTAGAAGTTGATAAGATACCATTTTTGTGACAATACTATGCTAGCATTTTTCAGAATTGTTTTTTGTGTCTTCACTTAGGATAAAATTCATTGTATATTTGCAAATCTATACACATGGATTTTAATTTTAGTTGTGGTTTCTTTTTCCTGTTGTTGCTGTTGGGTTTCATGTGTTTTTTTATTGTTTTTGTTTTTTGCTGAAATTTGCCATGTGCCTTTTTCTCTCTGTAAAAGATGACAAGGTCCATGTTAATGCATTACTGCCAACATTACCATAATTATATAGCTGGGTTGACTCAGGATGACTATTATCTCTGGTTAATCTTTTAAGTCTGGACTTAAAAGTTTCTGGACTATCAATTGCCTTTTTATTTTTTTTTTAATTTTTTTTCACGTTTATTTATTTTTTTGAGACAGAGAGAGACAGAGCATGAACGGGGGAGGGTCAGAGAGAGGGAAACACAGAATCCAAAACAGGCTCCAGGCTCTGAGCTGTCAGCACAGAGACCCGACGCGGGGCTCAAACTCACGGACCGCGAGATCATGACCTGAGCTGAGGTCGGCCGCCAAAACGACTGAGCCACCCAGGCGCCCCTCAATTGCCTTTTTAAATTATAAACTCATTTAAGGCATTTAGTATATTTTTTCCTGGATAGCCTCATGTATCAAAAACTAAAAAAATGTGAAATTGTTTTATTTCTTTGGGGTAGTTTAACTCTTAATTGGCTCTATTTTTAATTGATATATCATGCTCATAGGAAACATAATTTATTTCAATTTTTCTGAGGATAGTCTTCTAAGAGTGTAAATGATATTTTCATCTGAGAACATAGTCTTTTTCTCTTTCAGGGCATTTGAATTGAAGCAAAATATTTATTGCCAGCTATCTTTCTGCTGTAGTTTATGACCTGCCATTCTCAAATGGTTCAGAGAATATATTTTAAATGAACCTCCTGGCCATTTTCTGTTTTTCAGAGACTTTGGGCATGATTTGGTTTTGTCATTCAAAAGTACAGTCACACTTTAAGGTTCAAATTTCTTGCCCAACTTTTATTTGAAAGCTTTCTCACGTACAGAACTCGGGAGTCTTGGTGGATTTAAAAGTAGACTGTCTTGTTTCCTTAAATATTTCCTTTTAAAAAACATGATTGATATTAAGTGCATTATTACTGTTAAAGGAAAAAGGGACCATGGGAGATCAGAAAGAAATAAAACACTAAGTTTTTCCTTTATTATTTGTAATGACTTCTTGTATGCAATTATATACACACTGGTGATTTCACACCTGCCTGGACATGTCCAAGAACAAGAGGCTATGACTGAAACTGCAGTATGGAGCAAGGGCAAGTAGTTTGATCAGCAGACTATACTTTTAGGATATGGCAGGGAAAGTGTGTGCATTTCCTGTGGGCCCGATGTGAACCTCTCAAAACCAAGCAGCTGTGTTATCTTAGGAGAGATGGAGCCCAAGGACAAAGGCCAGAGAATCTCCCTGGCTCACCAGAGTGGTGGTCCCCAGGGAACCAAGAGGCAGAGGATAGTGACCTGTCAGAGAAGGCGGCTGAGACAAGGCGTTTCTCAGAAATGAGCTATCTTCAGAAAACCCGCAAAATTGCCCCAGGAGACAATGAACCCACAATGGTACATTCAACACATCACCAGTGTCACCTTTCAACATGACCATCAAGGAAGACTTTCCTCTTGTCTACTCTACGAAGGCGTGGATGGGGCAAGGAGTTGATGGGCACTAAGGAGCTTGCGCACCCGCCTTCAAGATCTAGGTTTCCCCTTCTAGGCCATGCTCAAGGTATTCAGGCCCACAGGATACCATGTCCAAATGACACCAAGCTGACTTCCAGGGCCTATCTGGGCCTCTTCTTCATATCTGCCCTGTTGTGGATGAACTGAGTTACTATTGTGCACACCCTTCAGCTAAGTGATAGGCCATAGAATAGCTGTCTACTGGACGAAGAAGATGTTTGGGCTGAGTTACCCATTAACAAGGGTGGACTGAAAGCCCTTTTCCCTGGGGTCCTTACATTGTTTTAGGAAAGTCTGAGGTATCTGTGAGTTCTAAATATAAACCTAGTCCTTCACATCATTAGAAATGTAGGAGAATACACACACATATAGACACACACAAACACACCTGCACACACACACGATTTCATGATTTATTAACCTTATTTATAACTTTTAAATATTTACACATGTAAAATATTTGCCCTTTTGCCCAGGCCCTGCTAGTCTTAGGAGACGGCCTGTTCTTTCCTTGCTTTCCTTTTGTTTTCCCTTCCTTTTATTTCCTTTCCTTCCCCTAATCTGGGGAAGAAATTTCCAAAGTGGATATGATTATGGATTTTTAGATGCTATAAGACTGAACTTAGTTTTGTATGCAAAATGTAAATGACTGTTTGTTTGTTAACTGAAAGAAAGCTAAGACATTTTTCTTACCTAAAGGTAACCAGGAAAACTGTGGAAGCAATGCTTCAAGATTTGATTCAATGATAGGGAGAAATAAATATCTAGTATTAGGAAAGGGTGTTTTTGTTTTACGTATTATATACTGGGAAACTCTCTGGTTAATGAAGAACCCAGTGTTCATTTTTTGGTTTGGGTGAATCATTCCCTTATATTCAGTCACCCTGTGATCTGAGTGTCTGGCAAATATATAGGCTTGAATATATAACTTTAGTAATACCAAACCCAGTTTTTAAAAAGGCATTTGTCCTTAAGCTAGCCTGAAAAATGTTTGGTATTTTTTTTTCTCCTTAACTTAGAAATACTTCATTATATGTGAAAGGTTGAGGGGCACCTGGGTGGCTCAGTTAGTTAAGTGTCCGACTTCAGCTTAGGTCATGATCTCACAATTTGTGGGTTCAAGCCCTGCATTGGGCTCTGTGTTGACAGCTCAGATCCTGGAGCCAGCAGTGGATTTTCTGTCTCTCTCTCTCTTCGGCCCCTCACCTGCTTATGCTCCCTCTCTCAAAAATAAACATTAAAAAAAAAAGGATTGAAATAACAAAAAATCTAATTCTGTTATCCGTTATCATGCTTTAGGAGTTGTAAATAGAGTATGATTTGATGCTTAAAAACAAATGGGACATATGTTAAATCCCCAGATCCATCCTCGTGGACACTTTACTTGTAGTGTAATTGTTTTCCTGTTGAGGTGCATACACCTTATAAGAGTGCAGGGAAAATCTTCCGATGCGTGCAAAGAAAATAAGAGAATTTACTTTTATATTTATTTGTTAACAATTACGCATATTAATTTTACTACTATTTGCCACATAGATTGACAAGGTACCTCACTGCATTTGTTTGTCAGAAGGACACTAGTACAGAGGTTCATAGGGAAAAGTACGAGTTCTACAAAGCAACATACTTCTCGCAGCGTGCAACTGCTGTGTTATGTTTTTTGGAGTGGTTCCTATAAAACTTTATTTATGGATGCTGAAATTTGAATTTTATATAATTTTCCTTTTAAACCATTAAAAAATGTAAAAACCATTCGTAGGTTGCAGGCCACACAAAACACAGGTGGCAGGCCTGATTTGGCCTCCATAATTCATAGACCTCTGCCTTAGTGGAAATTTAAGCCAAGTTTTCTAGGCATTTGTAAGACAACTATTTGAACCATCTTGAGGAAGTTAAGAATCTCAGCTTTTGACCTCTGATAGACCTCAGAATTGAGCTTTCTCCTCCTGCACGTGGGTTGACAAACAGCAGCACATAATCCTTTGGCTCTTTTCTTTGATTTTTTTAAATTTAAATTCAAGTTTGGGGCGCCTGGGTGGCGCAGTCGGTTGAGCATCCGACTTCAGCCAGGTCACGATCTCGCGGTCCGTGAGTTCGAGCCCCGCGTCGGGCTCTGGGCTGACGGCTCAGAGCCTGGAGCCTGTTTCCGATTCTGTGTCTCCCTCTCTCTCTGCCCCTCCCCCGTTCATGCTCTGTCTCTCTCTGTCCCAAAAAGAAATAAACGTTGAAAAAGAAAAATTAAAAAAAAAAAAATAAAATAAATTTAAATTCAAGTTAGTTAACATACAGTGTAGTCTTGGCTTCAGGAGTAGCACCCAGTGATTCATCTCTTATATATGACATCCAGTGCTCATCCCAACAAGTGCCCTCCTTAATGCCCATCACCCACCTCCAGCAACCCTCAGTTTATTCTCTGTATTTAACAGTCTCTTATGGTTTGCCTCTCTGTTTTTATCTTATTTTTCCTTCCCTTCCCTTACGATCATCTGTTGTGTTTCTCAAATTCCACATATGAGTAAAATTATATGATACCTGCCTTTCTCTGACTGACTTAGCATGATACCGTCTAGTTCCATCCACATTGATTAACCCTCACCAAACCACACTGGCCTGAAAAAAAAATATGCAGAGAAATGTCAGATTGGAGAAAATACTGATAATGGGGGAAAATGGCAGCCAGCAATTCTTCTCCTAATATGAGCTAAGCACAAAACATGAGATAAAGCAGTGTTAAATTGATCACATCTAACAGGAGGTTAGCCTCCTAAATTGAAATTATCAACATGATATATACTATATTTTTACTTCCACCATTATGTTTATGAACTCACCCAGAGTGAATACAATGTTTCAGGATATTAATGATAATATGAAGCCATCACAATAAGCAAGATGCTTTAAAAATGTTTACTGCAACATTTTCTCATTATTTTTAAAATTTACATTTTCTATATGCATTTTAAAATGTACACAATATGTTCATTTAGTAATACTTGTATATAACCTACAAATACTTAACCAGACACTTATTGCGAGTATATACCACAATTAAAATTTTACTGATAGAAACATATGATTGAGAATTTTGAGACCATGGTTAGAAAGGACTAGAGAATATTTAACATTTTTGAAAGAAAAAATGTACTTAAACATATGAGTTCGTGTAAACTTGAACTTGTAAGAGTAATCAACAAATGAATGTCTTACATTTATGTTCACTCATTTCTTCTGCTTCTAGCTAACCCAAAAGACACTGTTTCCTACCTACAGATTTGCTGTCTACTTATGATTATTAAGACAATATGAAACCTCAATGAGAGAAATTTGTGCACCCTAGGAGAAACACTTGTGCCAATGTCTGTACCCTGGCTTTCATATAGTGATTTAGTATGAGCTAAGTCATAAATGCACTGTTTATTTATAACAGATAGCTAGTTGCCTTTTAACTTTTTCTGTTAATGGAAGTTTCTACCCATTAATTTGTATTGCAGAGTGGCATAAAGTGGATCTCTGGAGATGCCCGTGGCTAAAATGTTTCCACTTGGTTGGGCATGTACAGGCAAGGGGGATGTCATTAAAATATAATAAAAGTGTACATTGTTTCTTTTTATTGTTCTGTTTGTTCTTTTGTTATAGGCACCACAGGGGAAGTTTTTATGCATTTTGTAATAAATGAGTTGGAGGGGATATAAAATGACTGTAGATATTTGGGGGAATAGATTATGATTATTAGATCAATACGTTCTATACTAAGAATGAAACTGAAATGCACAAGCACAGAATGACAGGATGAATTACTTGACCTGAAGGTTTCAAAATTAAGGTAAACAACTTGTTACAGAAAATGGAGAATTTATCACAAAAATACACTTTTTTCAAAGTAATGGTTTTCTACACATCTGAGGATAAAAGTTTCAGGACATAAAACCAAATATTTTTATATTTATGTATTCTTCTATTTTTATTCAATTTTACCATGTAATTGAGGGATAAATAGCAAATAGATGCAAAGCTTACTTTATAATAAGGCAGTACTATGCACTACATAACTATGGAATATAAATGTATTTTGTATATGCTAGAAGCACTTTAGAATTATGTTTTAGTAATCGATGTTTTTCTGTTTTGACATTCTGAATGCTCTTTCATCTCTCAGGTATTCTATTTTGTAGCATAATTCAGGGCATGTCTCTGAGAGAAAGCTGACATATTTAGATATGTATGAGTGCAGCTGAATTTTTGCATGTTTTGCTAGGGGAATTGGATAAATTATTTTCCCAGTATTCACTTTAATTTCCTTCAGTGCAGATAATATTCTTTAAAATATCAGAGCAGTGTTCACTTTCAGAATTAAGAAGTAAATTGGTAAAACCCTTAAGGTTACCTATTTTTGTGAATTCTTAGATGAAAGTAGGAAAATGAGAATGCTGAAATGTTACTTGACTCTGTCCAATATAATTGATAGACTTATAAACCAGTCAGATTTCAATTTATTTTTGCTCTTACTTAGTAGGACATCTGGTTTTACAAATATATTCTCCTTTTATTTTGCATCATACATAATGAAGCTTGTTGTGCCTAACGCTTTTGTCTGTATACTATTTTAATGCTTTCATTATATGCAGCATGCTGTTTCATTAGAGAAACACTTCTTTGTTCAGTAATATATTCTAGCTCTCATGGTCTAGAAAATTTCAGAAGCATCTACTTTTATTTGTGACCAAAATATGCAATGCTTTAAGGCTGAAGTATTGTTTTATTCCAATTACCTCTTCGAATATTTATGCATTTTGTAAGTTGTGCACTTAGCTTTCTGTATTCTATTATTTTTCATTCGTAACACATCTCTTTAGGAAGTAATTACAAGGAAACAGCAAATTTGCTAACAAGAATTCACAAGAATTAAAAAATACTCATCACCTTCTTCTATATCATTCTCTTTACAGTTTTCCTTAAAGAGATCACGCAGATTGGCACCTCTGCCCTGGTCAGGAACACTGAGTTATACTATGTGGGCGGAATGTAAAGGGCTCGAGAAACTGACTTGGAAAAAAACATAGAACCAGACTTTGTAATTTTACAAATTATGTTGAATTTAGAGAATTTTAACATTCATGAAAATAGAGTGTGAGTAAATGATGCCAGAACCTGTGTATGTGTGTGCACAGGTGTGTGTATCTTTTTCTTTTAATTGAAGAAGTTCTGAGATCTCAACCCCCATTACCTCCAACCCCTTTCTTTAACTTGATTCTTCCTAGTAGTTTGAGTATTATTTGCAAGGCAAATTGTTCGCATCCGGGGTGTATATAAAACTGTTTAAGAATTAGTAACATGAGTAAATCCTCCACTTTGTTTTAAAGAAAGAACCAAAGGGTTATATAGAGATTCTTGTCAAATACTCCTCAGCTTTTTAATAGAATCAGACTGGCGAAGGAAATATCTTCAGAACTTTATTAAGTACCTGTTCTTCTTTTTTCTGCTGAGAAGAATTACATAAAAAATTATGGATCTGGTTAACTTCTGGCATAAAATGTTTGATAATGATGGTACTTGGAGGGGAAAGCCCAAGTGTGTTTAACTTCTTTTCTCTTTCTGTCTGTATGACATGTGTCGATGGTACTCTGGTCTGGTGTCTCAAATGAATATATGTTGAAGAAAGGTTTTGTCTAGTGGATGCTAGATTTTAAAAAAGAATAACTTCTCCTGAAGCTTTCCTAAACAATCTCTGGGACTGAGTTTATTGCTCTCTCAGGGAATATGCTCTTCTGTAACTTTACTGAGCAGTCAGAAGAAATTATTTTCTGTTTGGGGCTGCCACCCTCCCCAGAGGGCCATCTTTAAGTCAAGGGATGACGGTAGAAGGTTGGTTTCAAAATGCTTAAAAAGCTTCTTCATTACCAACCTTGGAGTAAACAATGAACATTTTAGTTAAATTGGGAAAAAGGATACCCTAATGGATGGATTGTCTCCTTTTTGTTTCTATGTTTCTATGTTTTCTATGTTTCTAACTAACTAATTAACATGTGTGTGTATATAATTTAAATTTAGCCTTTCAAGATAGCAAAGTGAATATACATATTTACCATAGTTTTATTTTCAAATCTTATTGAAGTGACAGCAAAAATTAAATAAAAAGGAATCATTTTTAATAGTCTAAAAATCTTGAGAAAAGACTATTGGCACCCCAGTGATTTTTTGACACTTCTAGATGAAGGAATATACGAAGAAATTGTGTTGACAGAGAAGGGGACAAAGAACCTACATCTCTGACCTGGAAAAGTCTGAAATTGAGGTAAAGGCTGTACTTCTAGTGGAAAGGTCCAGGGTAGGAGTCAGCTGGAGTCACCTGGTACAGAGAAATGAGTGGACAGAAATCAAGTTAGTTAATTCAGAACTTTCTTTACACCAGTGACTCCAGTTTCTCACCTCTTCACTTTTTTATACCCCCAGTGTACAAAACATGATTTCCAAGGCTACAGCTGATAGACTGCTGTCTAAAAATGTGAAGAGTTATTTTTTTAAGAAGTGGGGGAGGGCAGGGGCGCCTGGGTGGCGCAGTCGGTTAAGCGTCCGACTTCAGCCAGGTCACGATCTCGTGGTCCATGAGTTCGAGCCCCGCGTCAGGCTCTGGGCTGATGGCTCAGAGCCTGGAGCCTGTTTCCGATTCTGTGTCTCCCTCTCTCTCTGCCCTTCGCCCGTTCATGCTCTGTCTCTCTCTGTCCCAAAAATAAATAAACGTTGAAAAAAAAAATTTAAAAAAAAAAAGAAGTGGGGGAGGGCTAATTTGGAAGTAGGCATCACTTAATAAAACCCTTCTCATTTTGCAAATAGAGTTATCCTTGCTACCTGCTCCCTGCCTACGTTCCACATACTTGGAGCTTAAAGTCAGTCCTTGCATGCAGGAGAGAAGACTATTAGTGAAAATAAACTTATGAATAAACTGAAGAAACTATATATACCTTAGTTAATAGTATATTAATCACTATAGCCTTTTCATTCATGTAAGTAGATAATCAAAGACCAGTAGTCATTTGAAGTAAATAACACAAAACAGGAGACCCAAAATTAATACATAGAATAACTGATACAGGAAGACACAAATATGATTCATGAGACAGAAAGACCTTTTTAAAACATTTCAAGTATAGGCATGTGGATGGCTCAGTTGGTTAAGCATCTGACTTCAGCTCAGATCATGATCTCATGGTTCATGGGTTTAAGCCTCACGTTGGGCTCTGTGCTGACAGCTCAGAGCCTGGAGCCTGCTTCACATTCTGTGTCTCCCTCTCTCTCTGCCCCTTCCCCCCTGCTCATTCTCTCTCTCTCTCTCTCTCTCTCTCAAGAAAAAAAAAAACATTAAAAAACTTTTTAAAACTTTAAAACATCTTAATTAAAAGCAAAGAAAATTTATTTTCATAAAATAAGACTATGTCACTTTGAAGAAGAGTTCCTGGATATGGGAAATATGATTGGAAAGATTTTTTTATTGTAGCAGGAGAATAAAATCAGAGAAATCTTTCAAAATTTAGATTAAAATATAAACAAATGAAAACATGAGATATATGTTTAACAAACATGGAGAATCAATTAAGAAATTTAGCATAGGACTAATTTTTTGGTTCTAGAGAAAATGAAGAAATTGGAGGCAATAACAAATGACTCCTCATATTGCAATAAATTGATGAGTACCAACACAATGATTAAAAAGCAACATGCATCCAGACAAATTCTAGTGAAATATGATTGTAGAGAAAATCCCCAAACCCCTAAGAGAAGTAACATGTTACCCTTAAAGAAGCAAAATTGTAGCTTCCTCTGACTGACATATTTACCACAATAGAACAGAATGTGTTGAAAAAAACATAAGAAAAATGTTATAGTGAAAAAAAATTGTAAGACTGTAAAGGCAGACAGGAGGCTTGAAGGGCAATACGGAGTTTTAATGTCTAAAGCTTATGAACAAATGGCAGGTTTAAATATATTGGTTAAGGTTGAATAGGTAACCAATAGAAGAACTAAAATAGGGGCACCTGGGTGGCTCAGTCAGTTAACCATCCAACTCTTGGTTTCAGCTCAGGCCATGATCTCATGGTTTTGTGAGTTTGAGCCCGTGTCAGGCTCTCCGGAGGCTGCTTGAGATTCTCTCTCTCCCTCTCTCTCTGCTCCTCCTCTGCTCACGTTGTCTCTGTCTCAAAACTAAGTAAGTAAACTTAAAAAAAAAAAGAACTAAAATAAATGATATAACTAACACATTTGAGGAGGGCATGGAGAATAAGTAAGAGGATGTAGCTTTTAGAGATCATTTTCTCACTTGTATAATGAATTGTCTATTGATAAAGAATACAGTAGCCCTGGACTAAAAAATTGTACATCCACATAATTTATATATATAAGTTTATATATGCATATATTATATATACATAGCAAGTAGGTAAAAATAAGGTGCCAATCGTATTTAACTATGTGGAATTACTATAACTTCAGATTCTATATCTCCCTGTCTCTCTGCCCCTCCACTGCTTTCACATAGGCGATTTAACATAGGAATTTATTATAGTTTAGAGGCAGTACCTATAAAAAGCTCTACATATTACAAAAATATATTTGTATATTCACTAAAGTAGATCATCATAGATCTTAGTTGTTCTCTACCTGTGCATGATGTAACAAAATGTTTTAAATATTGCAGTACCTTGTGGATGGATTATACTCTGGGAAAATATTAATATCACTTTTGAGGATAACTCTATCACCCTTTTAATTGAACCTACATAAGCCTTCCTTTATCCTTTAGAAACACAGGAGAAGGAGATTTAATGAGTGTAGGGAAGTAAGTTGCTGCATAAACTCAAATAATTATACTCAGGGCCAAATTAAACAACCAAATTAAGTGGAGTTACCGTTATGCTTACTATTTACTGATATTTAGTCCAATTCACAAGTCATTGGATTTTATTAAAAGGAACTAAACTTTTTTTCTGCATTAATCTTATAACAGCATAACACAGCAATGCAGTTTCTTTCTTTTTTTTTTTTTTTTAACGTTTATTTATTTTTGGGACAGAGAGAGACAGAGTATGAACGGGGGAGGGGCAGAGAGAGAGGGAGACACAGAATCGGAAACAGGCTCCAGGCTCTGAGCCATCAGCCCAGACAGAGCCCGACGTGGGGCTCGAACTCACGGACCGGGAGATCGTGACCTGGCCGAAGTCGGACGCCTAACCGACTGCGCCACCCAGGCGCCCCAGCAATGCAGTTTCTAATCAGACCCATTCCTCTCTGACAGAACAGGACCGTTTGTTAGAGCACTTGTTACAGAAATGGCCAGTTATTTTAATCAGGTTCATTGGAGATGATGGAAATTGTTGCCCTGAAGGCTTACTTTTACAATGTAAAATAGTAATTAATGGAATTGAGATTTCCATCTTAGTACATATTAAGATAAATTAATAATAAATCTCTCAAATATATTTATTATATATATATATGTACATACACACACACACACACACACACACACACACGCACACACACACACACACACATACACGCGTATATTTGTTTTTAAAGTCCTACCTCTCATATAGGAGCAAAGAGAACTAGAGAAAATTATTTCATAGTTCCTACATGAAAATTACAGCCTCTTAAATAGATCATAAAAGTGCAGGAAACATACACATCAATATATTTTATGAACTTACCTCAGAAAAATTTCTGGGAAATAAGAACTATTAGGAGAGGCACGGGTAACCCCAGTTATAGTTTAATAATCTTCTGATTTCTTACAGTCAACCACATCAGAAGTAAATGCAATCTCAAACCAAAAATATATGAGCAGTAGAAAATCTTGCAGTTATATGACTTTTTTCTCATTCATCTTCATTTAAGACTTCCTGCAAAGCCTTCCTTGAGTGATGAAAATAACCTGCAAAGCAGGAGGTAAACTGCTGTGAAAAAATTAGTATTTTTGTCATTTTTATGAATACAGCTCCTTCTATTAGTATGTTTTATTAAACTACTCCGTCTTTTCAATAAGGCCTGCCTCATTTCATTTGGGCTACATAGTTCTCACTTTGAGGTAGAAGTATAAAAAAAAAACCCTTTCTGATGTGAATTTGATGAGAAGGCTGATGTCCCTCATTAATTTTGTGGGCTGGTTACTGTGATGCACTGTATGTGTGTTAGATTGTGTGTGTGTGTGTGTGTGTGTGTGTGTGTGTGTGTGTGTAGTTCTAAGTTCACAGTTGATAAATAAGTGAGTTATGAAAAGAACCTTGACATGATGACTTTATTTAATATCTTTGTTGAGATATAACTACCATACAATAAAATACACATATTTTGGGGTGCCCGGGGGGCTCAGTCAGTTAAGCGTCTGACTTCAGCTCAGGTCATGATCTCACAGTTCGTGAGTTTGAGCCCCACCTGGTCACGGAGCCTGATGCCTGCTTCAGATTCTGTGTCTCCTTTTCTTTCTCTCCCTCCCCCACTCGCACTCTGTCTGTCTCTCTCAAAAACAAAGAAATGTTAAAAACATTTTTAAATGCACAAAATGGTACATTGTGACATATATATGCACCTATGAAACTATCATGTTAATTAAGATACTGAACATTTTCATCACCCTCAGAAGTTTCCTTCTACCCCATTGTAGTCCCTCCCATCTGTCCCTTTTAGTTATACAACTACTAATCTGCTTTTTATCTATAAATAAGTTTGCATTTATAGAAATTTATATAAATTGAAACAGAAAATCCTTGGTCTTTGTCTGGTTTCTTTCACTCCACATAATTATTTTGAAGTCCCTCCATGTTATTGTTTGTATCAATAGTTCATTCTCTTTAGTTTTTTAAAGATTATTTATTTATTTTGAAACAGAATGAGAGAACAAGCGGGGAGGGGTAGAGAGAGGAAAAGAAAATCCCAAACAAGTCCATGCTTAGCATGGAACCCAACATGGGTTTCCATCTCACCACCATGAGATCATGACCTGAGCCGAAATCAAGAGTCAGATGCTTATCTGACTGAGCTACCCAGGCACCCCGATAGATCATTCTCTTTCCTTTCTGAGTGGTACTAAATTTGTACAAATATCTCACAATTTATTTACCCATTCTCTAATTTATGGGCATTTGGGTTGTTTCCGGTTTGGGGCTAGTACAAAATAAAGGTGCTATGTACATTCATACAACTCTTTGAATGGACATAAGTTGTCATTTCTCTTGGATAAATACCGAGGAGTGGAATGGCTGGATCATATGACAGATATATGTTTAAGTATTTGAGAAACTCTTAAACTATTTTCCAAACCGATTGTATTGTTTTTCACTGGTCTGAGTTCAATTCTTCCACATCCTCCCCAACACTTGGTATGGTGAGTCTATTTAATTTAAGCCAATGTAATGGTTATGTGGTAATATATTTTTAGTTTAATTTAAAATTATCTAATAATAAATGCTGTTGAACACATTTTCTTATGTTTGTTCTCCATTCTTAGGTATATACCCTTTGTGAAGAGAATGTTCAAATCTTTTTACTAGGGTTTTATTTACTTTTTTTTTGAGTCACTTGTTTTATTATTGACTTTTGAGAAATCTTTAGATATTCCAAATATCAGATATTTGATTTGGAAGTATATTTTTTTGATCTCTGGCTTACTTTTTATTCTCTTAAAATTAACTTTGAAGAGCAAGAGTTTATAATTTTAAAGTATAATTTCTCAATTTTTATGACTCGTGCTTTTGATGTTGTATATCTAGGAGATATTTGCCTAAACTGAATCCCCAAAGATTTTCATGTGTATGTATATGTGTATACACACACATGTGTGTGTATATATATGTTTTTTAGTTCCAGATTTTACTTTAAGGTCTATAGTCCATTTTTGATTAATGTTTGTATATGGCCTGAGACGTGGATCTAAATTCCTGGTTTGTTGTTGTTCCAGCATCATCTATTGAAAAAACTAAATTTCTCTACAGAATTATTTTTTTACATCTGTAATAGTGATGTGTCTTTGTGATGTTTCTTCATGCTCCTGATCCTTGGGATTTGTGGAGCTGCCTGGATCTGTGGGTATAGTTTTATCATATTTGGAAAACGTAGGGCTGTTATCCAAATATTTTCTTTGCCTCCCACTCCACAGACTTCATTCACATCTCTTTTAGGCTGCATATATAGATACGTACTGATGTCCAGTTTTTTTCTTCTCTCTGTATGTTTTATGCTGTGTGGTTTTTGTCTTAACATTCACTCATCTTTTCTGCTACAATGTCTAAGCTGCTTTATTTCCTCCTAGTGTAGTTTTCCTCTCACACATTGTGGTTTTCATCTCTAGAAGTTCAGTTTGGGTCTCTTTTTGTATTTTCCATGTCTCTAACATTTTCAATATATGGAATACAGTCATAATAGCTGTTTTAATGGCATTTTCTGCTAATTCTAAATCTGTGTTTCCTGCTTTTATGCATGCTTATTAATCTGGAATGTATATCAAACGTGAATTTTACCTTGTTGGGTATTAGATATTCTGTATTCCTTCATAATTTCTTGAGCTTTGTTCTCTTATAAAGACAAGTTACTTGAAAACAGTTTGGTCTTTCTGGGTCTTGCTCACAAGGTTTGTTAGACAGGACCAGTGAGGTTTTTAGTCTAGGCTAATTATTTCCCACCACCGAGGAAAGTTTCTTCTGGGTCCTGTGCCCAACACCCCGTGAATTAGTTTATTTTTTACTGAGGGATCAGGCACTTTTCCTAACCTGATATGAGCTCCAAGCGTTACACCCTCTGGTGCATCCAGATGGTTCTTTCCTTAGTGTTTTTTTTTTTTTTTTTTTTACTTGCATGAGGTGATCCACAGTCTGCTGAATTCCTGAGCGGGTGCTCTGCAGATCCCTGTGAGTTCTCTCTGTTTCCTTCCTCCCAGCTCCTTCTTTTTATCTCAGAGGTTTGGCAAGGATGTACCTGGACTGTCCTTTCTATGCCATGGTGTGAATCTTTCTCAAGGCAGTAAACCTGAACAACTGTAGGACTCACCTGGTTTATGATTGTCGCTTCTTTCCTAATGTCCAGTGTCTTCAAAACTGTTGTCTCATATGTTTTGTCTGTTTTACTTTTTTTGGTTGTTTCAGGCAGAAGGGCATATCCAGACTATGTCTTGGCCAGAAACTCAAGTTCTCTTGAATCCCAAAGTTATCACTGTTAATGGAAAAAATAAAATAAAAAGATGCCAAATTGGCATACTTAACAATGAATTTGGGAGAAAAAATAAAATATCAAAAGTAATGGCTCATGGGCATTGCTTTTCTGGCATGTAGTAGTGAGTTGGTGGCTGGAAGCTGAGTTTTCGATGGTGGTCTTGAGTGTGGCAGATGTTCTCTTGCCTCCAGGTCTGCCAGGAATCCAGGAAACCTCGTAGAATTACGTAGATGAGATTGTGGACTTGGAAATACAGCCACTCAATTCTTGCACCTTGATTAGAACTGAAATGAAATTTCAAAAAGAGCGTTTGCTATATTTACCGGCCATAATTTAAGTCTATCAGCTCCAGTTCTTAGTGATCTGTCAGTCAAAATGTATAGAGCTAATGTTCTCATTTAAAAAAAATAGCGAATGTCTCCATTTTACAAAGAATTAATATTAACAGTATCTGTTGAATTATGCCATTCAGTGGATCAAAATTTCCATGGGCTTTGCAATTATGTGGATAAATACTGTCTTTCACGCCGCTCCAAGGCAGGGCTGCTCTTCTGTAGAATATTTATGAAATTTATTTATTTATAAAATCCTACCCTTTTATTTACTCTGATGATAATCCCAGAAGTAGAAATATCTGTGTACAGAATTCTCATTAAAAATGGGGGCAACTGGGTGGCTCAGTCCATTAAGGGTCTGACTTCAGCCCAGGTCATGAGCTCATGGTTCATGAGTTCAAGCCCCGTGTTGGGCTCTGTGCTGACAGCTCAGAGCCTGGAGCCTACTTCACATTCTGTGTCTCCCTTTCTCTCTGCCCCTTCCCCACTCGTGCTCTGTTTCTCTGTCTCTCAAAAATAAATCAACATTTTAAAAAATGTACCTAGGGGTGCCTGGGTGGCTCAGTCAGTTAAGCATCCGACTTCAGCTCAGGTCATGATCTCACAGTTTGAGAGTTCGAGCCCCATGTCGGGCTCCATGCTGACCACTCAGAACCTGGAACCTACTTTGGATTCTGTGTTTCCCTCTCTCTTTGACCCTCATCTGCTCACACCTGTCTCTTTCTTCCTCTCAAAAATAAATAAATGTTGAAAATACATTTTTTTAGATGTTCATACATTTTCATTCAGCAACATGACCAAGAAACATTCTATAGAAGAATACATATACAGATTAGTCCATATTATAAAAATGTAGATAATTCTTTTTACAGTCCTTAAATTTATAAGAATTTTCCCCCACAAGTTACCTCATGTAATCCTCAAGTAGCTTTAGAAGTATAACAGAATTCATCACTTTTGACAGATTTTTAATTACACCTATAACATAAAATTTCAAAGATGTTAAAATGTAGGAGCAGGAAGTATTCTTATTTTATTATCTGGTCTACATGTATCTGTAGGTGAGAGTTGATTTATAGAGTTATTTTTAAGAAATTAATTCTAGAATTAAGTGAAATTATTTTTCTGTATATACAAAATTTAACTGCATAGCAGTACCAGTTATTTCAATGTGGCATTGTTGACATGCCTTCAGTGGTTGACATGCCTTCAGTGGTTGACATGCCTTCAGTGGTTGACATGCCTTCAGTGGTTCATTATTTTTAGCCTAAGTTACTGTCTTAACTTTTCTAAACAAGTTGCAGTCGTTGAAGGGAAAAATAATTCAACCCAGTGAATTGAGAGTTCTAATTTGTTCCCTTAAAAGCCTCTCTTGTTAGAAATATATCTTACAGGGATATATTGGTGTTAAGCCTTTCTACTTATAACTTGTATGTGAAGTGGAATAAGTGGTTACCTGCAAGTTTCACACAGTTTGTATCGCCAAAAATGTTATGGATTAAACTGCTGATAGGAGTGCAACCATTTTAAAAACCAGATTGGCATTTAAAAAACAAATGACTCTGTCGTTTCTCTACTAGGTGTACCCTTCCCCCCAAATTCAGTATACTTCTGCATCCAGAGACATGTACAAGCATGTTCCCTGATGCTTTTATTCCCAGCTACAGCATAAATGCCATAGGCAGTAGAAAGGGAAAGTGCCTTGTGATACATTTCACTGTGAAATATTGTAAAGCAATGAAAATAAATTCACTGCAGTCACCTGCAACAACATTGTGAATGAAACCACAAACAGAAGAACACACACTGAAAGATTTTTTTTTTTTACTATAAAGTTCAAATATAGACAGGAATAAATGGTCCTCTTATAGGAATGCATAGTTAAGTAGTAAAATTATAAACCACACAAAGAGTGAGTCTATGATTGCCTTAATAAGCAGGAGATCAATTACCTTTGTGAGGCTGGAGGAAATCTGGAAGGGGCCTGTGAACACTTTTAGAGTACTAGCGGTGTTTTTGTGCTCGGCCTTTGTGCTTGTTACACAGGTTGTCTCATAACAATAATTCATTTAACTTTATTAACTTTATTTATTTATTTATTTATTTATTTATTTATTTATTTATTGTTTTGTGTGCTTTTCTGTATGTATGCATTCTTTCAAATAAAGATTTTAAAGGAATGTGTATTATCACCCCTGAAAAAAAAAATAATTGTACAGGTAGAAAATATATCGATGCCCTCTATAAAGAAAAGGCTAAAGCATATACATTTCCTTCATATGAATGTAAAGTTAAAAGGCATGTATAAAAGAATGTAGAATCCAAAGAAATCAATTTCTCAGTAAACAGGAATATAATTAGAACAAATGTCCATTAAACCCAAATCACTTAAGATTTTGAGAAAAATTACTAAGAGAAATAAAGGAATTGGCAGGAAAATGTATTTCTAACTGAGGCTTTAGGATTGGATTCTTTGACCTAGAGCACTGATGCTAATATTACTAGGACATTACAAACATTTAGTGGTTGAGAATTATATTTTATTCTATATCTGTCCTTAGCACATAGAGTAGAACCCAAAGGCAAGTGATGGTGAAGTGATGGTGAAGAGGGAATACTAATATTTGCTAGTGGAGCTGAAGCATGTTGGTGAATAACATGGATTCTTGAGACACACTTTCTGGGTTTTAATCTCAGTTTTACCACCTGTGTGACCCTGGGCAAGTTATTTACATTTTTAATGTCTCCATTTCCTCATTATGTTCATGGTTACTAGCTCACAGGGTGTCATGTTATACATAAAATGCTTCAACAAATATTTGGCACATAGTAAGCAATATACAAATAAGTGGAAATACTTATTACTGTCACCCTGAAGTGCTATTTGTCTGTATATGTAGTACTGAAGCTTACATAGAGGTAACTCTAAACTCTAAAGATTATGAAACAGTTTGCAGAAAGCAAGCAATGAATTTTAGCGATAGCAAAAGCCTGAGGAAGACTCATTTGTCAATAATAATTTTCCACTGCAGGTAGTTTTCCTTGAGGTCTGCTGAATGTACAAAATGAAAAGCATGACCATATGCTGAAAATTAAAGTGCTTCTATAAAAGGAAAGAAAGAAAATATGGAGAAATCACATTCTATTTGGCAATTTAAGTAGGATTCCCAGATAAAATACAGGATGCTACATTTGAATTTCAGATAAACTTTTTTTTTTTAAGCATGAGCCAGATATTACATAGGCATCTTGTATGTTTGCAGCCAAGTCTGGCAACCCTAAATATTAGGAAATCTGTGTGTTTAGTTTCAAACCAAACTAAATGTTTAAACATACATGGCTGTAGCCAGCATGTTATGTGGTCTGAGTAATATGGAGTCAGCATAAAATTCCCTTCTGACATTTTGAATTATTTTTCCAAAATGTTCCCAGTAATGAAATTCTAGAGTATGTGAATGAGCTTTCTAAAATAAAGATCCCATGCCCCCTTTCACATTCTTCAATACTCTATTAACTCCCCAGTATCCAAGGACTATAAAGTTCAGACTCCTTAACCTGATTTATAGGGCCATAAAAATCTGGCCCATACTACCTAGTAACTTCCCCCCCTAGGAGCCCCACACATATCGTTCCTGTGCATATCTAGACATTTAAAAGTGCTCAGTTCTTCCTGAAAACATTGTGTTCTTTTATATTCCTTCCTACTAAAAAATTCCTGCCAATCCTTTAAGCACTAACCAAATCTTACCTTCTGTAAGTAATTTTCCATATTTCCTCCAGGCAGATCCACTGCCTGTTCTATGATCGCAGTACCTTTTGTGTGAAGTGGTGTAGGACACGTATTTCACTATTTTATTGCCTCTCTCCCAAATAGAATTACAGAAGGTGAGATCTCTTAGAGTAGGAACTGACCCCCATTCACTGATGTATCCAACATTACACATTTTAGGGCTTGATTCATGGAAGGTGCCCATCAAAATTTTAATGAGTGAGTGAGTGAATGAGTGGTTAAGCATATGAGTCATAGCTATGCTTCCAACATAAATCTCATCTTAGCTAGTAATGAGTGTTTGATTACTCACTCTAGAAAAAATCCAACATAGCTGATCATCAGTGTTGATGACTAAAACTAGAGAAAGCTGCAAGTGAATAAATTTGAAATGCAGGTGACAAAACAGAGTGGTTAATTCTGGATAAAACATTATAAATATGAAATATATATGTGTATATATATGATAACATACTATAATAAAAGTAAAAAAACTAGGAAATATATGACTCTATACTAGGAGCAAAGAACTAGACCATGACCAGTCAATCTCAGATCTTTAGAATAATGAGATGTGTATTAATTTAGAAAAATGACTTTACAGAGTAGATAACCCAGAAGCATTCTCTCCAGTCAGCTAGACTCCTCTTCTAAAACTCAACATTCTGTAGTCTGCTAGACTGGTTTAGTTATTGATATTTGAAGTTTTTTTGAGAAACTGTGCATTCATTCTCTTGTTAGAATGTTTGTCACTTTGCAGCATAACTGGTTATTTCTTTGAGTAAGTACTGTACTGTAAGAGCCCTGCGAAAGTAATGGACCACGATATATTAATCTTTGCATTCTTAGCACATAGCAAAGAACTAAGGATGTATAGATGAATGGGCAGAGGTTCTACCTGATGTTTGTTAACTCTAGCTACCTTTAGACTCATCTGGACTCCTGTACAAACAGTATTATTCACTTCATTTCACCCAAGTCCACTTAAATCAGAATCTCTGGTGTAGGGCCTTTGCATTGTTATGTTTTAAAAGTCCTAGCTTTGGGGACACCTGCCTGGCTCAGTTGGTTGAGCATCCAACTTTTGATTTCAGTTCGCCTCATGATCCCAGGATGGTGGGGCAGAGTCCCTTATTGGGCTCTGCACTGAGCGTGGAGCCTGCTTGAGATTCTCTCTCTCTCACACTGCCCCTCTCCCCTGCTGGCTGGTTCTCTCTCTCTCTCTCTCTCCCTCCTCTCTTTCTCTCAAATTACAAAAAAAATGTTTAAAAAATAACATAGAAGTTCTAGCTTTTAAAACAAGCACTGGTAACTTCATTTTCCTTGATAGAACCCCTCTACCCCAAAGAAGTAGGCTGATCTGTGTTAATAAGTGGTGAGGGATAAGTATGTCTTGAGTATGATTTGAGTATGATTTGGGTTTGCTTGTTGTTGTTTTTTTTACATTCTTGTCTTGGTAAGTGAAAGTTATAAATATGTTATTACAAAAAGATTTGTGATATGTTCTGATTAAAGAATTCAGTTTTTAACTTGCTACTTTAAAATGAATTACATTGAAATAGCAGAAGGAAAAATCCAAAGGGAGCTCAAGCACATAAAAATATACAGAACTAGTCCCAGAAAGGAGTGGGAAATTTTGTAGATAATTCTGATCATGATAATTTAATTCAATATCTGAGTGGGAGAACGGAATTTCTAGATTTTCATCGTAATTTATTAGGCTTAAAAGAGAAATTGCAAAGCCATAAGCTTTAGATAAGAAAAACAAATAAAAGGTCAAATTTTAAAAGTCAGCCACTCATAAGAGGTACGAAAATTATTTGATAGCTAATGGGGGGCCCAGGGAAGAGGGGTTGTTAGGATCAAAAATAGCAGGCTCTTGAAAATAGGCTCTGCTGGCTAATTAACAGTCAATAACAACATTGCAGGAGAAGAGACAGCCCAAGGGCTTTCAGTCTCTGCAAAGAAAAAATTAAGGACTTTATCATGGTGCCCTTTTAATATATGAAAACAAGGATGCCCGGCCTGAAATTTAATTGTTCCTTTTTGACGATCATGGGTCTGGATATACATAGAGATGAAAAGGAGATAATTTCATGATTGAATTAAGTTATCTTTGTGTCCATTCAAGAGGTTAGATGGATCTCATCCTGAGAAGGATTGGTTGTCCTGATCTAAATGGTGGTCAGTATTCACAACATTCTAAGCCATGTTGGCAAGTAAATGCAGCGGCACTACTGGGGCCAGATGGCATCTACCTGAGGATTCTGGGTAAACTCAAGGATGAACTGGAACACTGATGGCCCTGGACTGCTACCTGTTATCTCTCTTAATCTATGTATTAAAAATGTGAGACCATTTGGAACTAATTAATTAATTAGTTGGTTAATCAAGTAATTTTAAAAGTCTCCAGAGGAAGCTCAAGGGAACTAGACTCCAGAAATCTCCATTTCATTTTTGGCCAGCTGGTTGAGTCTATTATGAAGAATGGAATTACTGAATATTTAAATATAATTACCTGAAAAGAAGCAACATGGTTTCTGTGACAAGAAATTATGCCCAGAGAAGCCATTGTTTTTTGAAGTCTCAAATAAATGAACTAACAAATAAAATCTTGATTCTCAAAAATTCTTTGACAACCTACCTACCACTCCAAAGTCAATATCATGGGTTTTAGGACTATAGTTTGCACAATGATGGGTCTGAAAAACATCCAGAGAAAAAGGCTAGGAGTAACTGAACACTTCTCAGGATGCAGATGTGTGTAAGGTCATGAGTACTCAGACTGATCTTATGAATATATGCATTTGTCAATTACTGGAAGAAGATTCTCACAGTGAAATCTCCAAAGTGTGTATAGGTTGGCATTTTTTCTATTAGCAAAAACCTAAGCCAAAGTGGCTTGTCTACCAACACACATGCCTGCATGAAAACGGGCTAAGTGCAACATAATGATGATAGAGCCAGTTAGGTGTATCTTAGGAATGAATTTGTGTAATTAGAGCAAAGGACCTGGGAATCCTTCTAGAGTACTTCTTTTTGTTCAAAGAAATGTTTTCTATTGTGACCAATTATCTATTCCCTCATGTCTTCTTCTCCTTTCTTCCTTTACCTTGCTTTTTAATTCCAGCACGCACACACAATAGCATCATGAGTTTAGGTCTGGAAATCCATGTTCAGCTCTTATTGTCCTCAGCCAGAGGAGATGGTAGGCAGCAGTTTTAGGCTTTCAGGATGAGGGATCAGAACTCAGCTGGGTGTCTTATTATAAAATCCAATTCTGAATGAGGCTATTTTTTTAAAACAGTTCCCATGAAGCAGTCATAGAAATAAAAACCTCAGAAAATAATAGCTATTAATATTATAAATGAACTATAAATATGGCCAAATATGGAAATTCCTATTTTGTATGGGACTGCTATGTCAAATTTTTCTTAGTTATAAAAGAGTGTAGTATATTTCACTACATTTGGAATAGATGAGGATTTTTTTTTTTCTGGAAATGATAATGTCTTGATCTATGACAAAGAGAAACGTATGTGATTTATTACAAAGATGTTTAATTTTCATTTCATTACATTATATTCTGTGAACATTTATATCTAGTCTTTAATTAAACATGATTTATTCAAATTGAGGTCTGTTTCCGTTTAGATTGCTTGCAGTGTTAATCACAGAGCAAATAGCCTTCACCGCTAAAAGAACTCCTGCATTATACTAATATATAAATGCTTCCATGCAATTTGCATATGTTATCTGAGTCTCCCTGATATTAGATATGTACCTATACAGAAAGGTCTTACTTTTTTGCCTACTGTATTAAAATACGTAACCCCTTTAATGTAACATTTGTATTTTTACAAATAATAGATTTAAGGTAGTTTTTTAGCTTAAAAAATTAAAAAATGGACCAATAATAAAAGGTCACTCTGTATCAAAAATTGGGTATGGAGAGGGGTGCCTAGGTTTCTCACTCAGTTAAGCATCCAACTTCACTTAGGTCATGATCCCATGATTTGTGGTCTCCAGCCCCACATCGGGCTCTGTGCTGACAGCTCAGAGCCTGGAGCCTGCTTCAGATTCTGTGTCTCCCTCTCTCTCTGCTCCTCCCCTGCTTGCACTCTGTCTCTCTCTCTCAAAAATAAATAAACATTAAAAAAAATTTTTTTTAAACGGTGTATGGTTTTTCACTTCAGCAAATGCAGTTACAGTTTATTCCGCGTAATGTTAACCTCTGGATAAAAGTGTAACCATTGTTTATTTCAGAGTCCGATATTCTTAATTATAATTTTCTTTGTTGATGGTTGTAAATCTGGCCTGATGATCAAATAGCTAGAAGGTTCAAACGTTGATGTGTCTCCATTCGATTCACCTTTCACATGTATTAAGTATTTTTTATTGTTTAAATACTTGGAAGAAGTAAGGAAGCCAAGAACAATAGTGCCTGCATATCCTTACAGGCATATAAAATGATTCTTCGTAGTTCTCAACGTCATTGACTATGAAAACTTTCTTCTATTAACATCTTAAAGCAGCAAGAGATGGGTTTGATTTTACTCATGATGGATAGTTCAACATTAAAATGACAAAATGCTTAGTGCCTCTTACCTGAGAATTAAAATAGAGGTGTACCTATTAGCATGAAATCCTGTGTGGGTCTCTCTACTCTGCTTGCCTTCATTCATTTCTGAATTCCATCCCAAATTTGGCTTCACTAGGTCTATCTGAAGTACAAGGGTACAGAGGATACCCTCCCACCCAGCTCCAAGTCTTTAGTGCCAAAAGATGAAGGCCATTTCTCTCTACTGGCACTCACAGTTCATCATAATCTGTCCCCTGTCTACATCTTCAGATTTAGGGCCCCAGCATCCGCCTTTGCACTCTATGCTCCAGACAGGCTGGCTACTCATGTTCCTGAATACACCATCATACCATGAACATTTCTCTTCAAAGTTGTGACTCATTCTGGTTTCCTTTTTGGAAATACATTCCCATCCCCTTTCTGTCTTTAATCTTAATTAAACCTTTCCTTCAAGATCAAATTATATTTCCCTTATGTGGTCTTCAGACATCAATACTCAGTTTCTTCCCTGTAAGTAAATAAAAGAATAACTTGTTATATCTGACTTTATAAAATAAGGCAATTCATTCTCCAACATGAAGATTTAATTTCTTATTAGCCATTGACATATTCTCATCTTTAAAAAAAAATGTAGTCAATATGATGCAAGGAGAGACATAGTAGGCATGTTCCCGAGTAGCCAGATGCTGCAATTGCCTTACATTGAGCTAACAATAAAATAAATACCACAGTGATTTCTGTGCTTCTTTCACAATGTAATGAAAATGTTTTTCATGTTAGTCTAATATAAATCAAGACTGTGAAATTTTCAGTAAGACTATAAAAAAGCTAAATATTCCATCAGATAAGGAATAAATGGCAACCTCCCCCCTTCCTCTCCTCCCCGCTTTCTCCCTTCCTGTCTTTCCTCCCTTCCTCCTTTCTTCCCCTCCTCCCTCCCCCTCTTCTCTCCTTCCTTCCTTTCCTCCTCTGGAGAGTTTATTTTCAAATATTAGGGAGGTTGTTATATTTTATGGCACACAACAATTTTTGAAGATTATCAGATTCTGATTTTATCCTATTATTTGATGTCATAAACTACTCATATTATCTAGATTCTTTGAACACAGTTAAGAATTGTCTCCACTCTCAAACTTTGACAGTTAACCAGAAACCAAAAAGGATGTCTTTTTCAGAGAAAGTCATCACCTGCCTAAGGAATTTTAGGCCTAACTTTACAGTAAACTTAAAATGAGAGCATAACCAACACTGATACTAAAAGGAGACATTGTTTAGAAAAAAGAAGTTAAAAAGAAAAGGCAAAATAGAGGTTTTCTGGTATGTTGTTCTTGTTCAGTCTTGAGAGGGTAATTTATGATCATATTGCTTTAAGCACTGTAGAAACCCAGATCCTAAAAATAAATACATTTTGGTACATTGTAGTGTATCAAAAGATACATTACACATCTGAAACAATTTGCTTGAATTGTCTGGGCCACTATTTCTAATCCTTTCTTAGAAATTTTATCAAGAAACATTTTGGGGGTACCAGTGGTCTCCCAGATAATGTGTGGCATTCACAGAGATACAACGAACAGTGCAGGACAGGGTCTACATCTGTAGAGCTGGCAGTTTGACTAGGTGAGAGGGTGAAAGGCACATAAATAGACAATTCCTAGGCAACCCCACTCAGGTCTGTAAGGAGCTGTGGGAACAAGGGCAGAGAAGGAGTTCATCAGGAGTAGATGATAGAAAGAGAAAGCAATGGGGAGTGGTTGCATGTTCTCCAACTACTTTCCAATTCCCACAGAACCTAGCCTGGTGCCGTGCTTAGAGGGAATGATGTGTAAGTTATCACTGATAGATATTTGACTGAATTATTTCTTGTTTCATTTAAAATCATATTCATTGTATCTATTGTCCAAAATTAGCATGGAAATTAGTATAATTTGCTGAATGTTTTATATTTCATGATTTTGCATCAGGTATAATAATGGTATGCCAAAGGTATAAGTCCCTTTAGTCATCCTAATTTTAGAAACCCCTGAATGAGATTAGGAAGAGATCATCATTTACATTTATTATACTTTGCTTAATGTAACGAGCTTTAGCTATTAACTCTAATTTGCTTCTCATCGCATTCATCAAAGGCGAACTATTTAGAAACTAAAACATCTCTGTCAGTTAGAATTTTAATGAATTAAGATGAAATGAGACAGTGTTAATTGGCAGTTGTTGCTGCAGGGAAGGTTTCTAGATCTTGTAAGTGATACCAATTCATCTCTCTATCAGGGTTAATTTGCTCCATTTAATTCTAAGGATACACTGAATATTTCCCCAAACTATTCATATTTATTTTCAGGATTGGAGAATGGTCTGGTTCTGTTGGCCTTTCGTTGGGATTATCAATTTCATTTGAACTTGATTATTAATCAGTTGTTGATTTTGAGCACTGTTTCTATTATTGACTCAACACATAGACACACACTCACAAACACACAAAAGTAATAACATTACTTAGATTTTGTTTTATCTGAAAGGCCTAAATCCTTCCAATAATTAATCGTTTTTTTCCACCAATAATTCTCATTTTCTCTTTTCCTCAGACATAAATGAATGTGAAGCAGAGCCATGCAAAAATGGTGGAATATGTACAGACCTTGTTGCTAACTATTCCTGTGAGTGCCCAGGTGAATTCATGGGAAGAAATTGTCAATACAGTAAGTATGCATATATGTATACATTTTCCTTGTTGTTTGCATAGCCTCCATTTATTATGGAATTTGGGTCAAAATCAGTATCATTTGCTTCCAGAGTTCCTAACTTATTGAAATGGCACATTTTGTATTTGTTATTGTTAATGTTGCTAATATACGCATCTTCCCCAGGATCGGTCTCAGTGCATGCTAGGCATAGAACTTGACACTTTGTGGTCCAAAAGGAAGGCAACAGTTCTGCAGAGATCCAAGTGCATCTCTTTTATGAATCCCATTTTGGCTTTTGAGTATGTGTATGACCTGAATTTCCACCAGAGTGGTCACTTCAGACAGTAAATTTACTTCAGACAGTCAATTCGGGGTGCTCTAACCTGATAGCCTCTATCACAAATAAAAGGAGGATTTGTGTTGAGCTGGCATACACATTAGTAAGAATTTTACATACTGGTTATTTGCCTTTTTGGAAGCCTAAGAGAGTAGGGTCTTGTGATGATGGATCAAATGATAGGGCAGTGATTTTCTTGAAGTGTTTACAAAGAAGCACAAAGTGGCCCTTTTTCCGCCAAAGAAACAGAAACTAGGAAAGGGTGGTAACAAGATAATAGTCATTGTGATTAAACCAGAATCAGACACAAATACCTGCTAATGAGAACAATAATGATATCACTTAATCATTGTTGGACCCTTACAGAAACTCCATAGTGCTACTGCTTTGATGTATATTATACTGTTAGAGTATCACATTATACAAATCAGAAGGCAGATGGAGATGAGAATTCAGAGGCAGAAACTGAGACACATAGGGATGTGGTTTGCCCAGGCTCTCGCAGATAGTGACGAAAACAGGACTAGAAGGAATGTAGAATTTTGGCTTGGGATTCCTAGTTCAGTGTCTTTTCCTCTAAATCAAGATATCTCTTCAGACAGAGTTGAAAGAAATAAACATGAAAACACACTACACCTTCCATCTCTTTTACACATGAACATACACACACATACACCCACACACACACACACACACACACACACACACACTCATACACTCCTTCCTTTTTAGTTAGAGTAGCAATTTTACATGTCATTTTTCCTCTCTTCTCTTTGACAAGGATACTTTATAAAATAAAACAGGGAGAATTATTGAAGAACTTATTTGAGTTATGTATATAAACAAAATGATGATCTATGAATACTCATAATCCTTGTCCTGAAAAAGTTGATTAAATGATGAAATTCTGAATATAAACGAAATACATTTGGGCAAAATTTTTCTAAGCTTAAAAATAATTGGGGAAGATGGCAATTGTGAATCAACACAGGAACCTTCAGCCATCAAAGAGTGGAAGGAAAGGACAGCCTGAGCAAGCAGGTTGGTCATACAACTAAATAGAGTAGTGGCCACCCAGTCAACTAATCTAGCTACCTTCTATAAAGCATTTAACTGACCACTCTGTAAGTTAACTTAATTCAGATTCAATTGGTCCTTGGCCTGGCCAGATTCAGCTCCTGTATCCTTTTTTCTTTTGGTTCATGAGACTTACAGGTGGCTGCCAAATTAGCACTGGAAGTTGTACTAAAAAGCGCCACCCCCCCCACCACCATGTATCTGTAAATGAACACTTCACTACTTTGACGAAGAGCAAAAAGCTAATGTCAATGCCTATTTGATTTTCATGCAGCAAAAACAGAGAGTTGGTGCTGTAATGAAGCACCTTCCAGACAGTACTAGAACATTGGGAGAGCTTAAAACAATGCCTGGCTAAGAACATGTCCAGGCAGAATAAGACCTCCTCTGACACATAGAAGGCCTGGCCAGGGGGGCAAATAGGGAGATGGGACCTTCAATTTTCCTAAAAGGAGAACCATATAGGGGACATGTCATGGGAACAATGCCCAGCAATGAGTGTCTCTCTGAGGTAGTCATGCACCAGCTTTATGACTGACCTGAAGAAGAAGTGATAACTGAATTTGCAGGCACCCTGGGAGAAAAGCCCTAGGTCTTGAAGGTGTGTGTGTGTGTGTGTGTGTGTGTGTGTGTGTGTTTATGCCCTTGCCCTCCTGTGCTAGTCAAGGAGCAATTGGACAGTCTGTTGCCCATAGATTGAAACTGGGAGACCTGGATGTGAACTAGATGTTGTAACTGATGACTAAAGCCTATTTTGAACTAGATGACTGAAGCCTATTTTATCCCTCCATCATAGATTTTACTGAGGTCAACACATCTAAAAATACCCTTGAAAAGAAAGAAACTTGATTGATGATGGAAAGACATTTTGAAATAGACTTTGAACTTAATTGCCACCAGTTTGTTATCTAGTGTCTTCCAATCAGTGTTTGCTATTATGTTTAATAAAAGTCTTTGTTTTCTTTGATTTAGTTTTATATCTATATAGTATTTTTAAAATTTTTTAATGTTTATTTATTTTTGAGGGAGAGACAGAGAGACAGAGCACAAGTGGGGCATGGTGGGGAGGGCAGAGAGAGAAACACAGAATCCAAAGACTTCAGGCTCTAAGCTATCAGCACAGAGCCCAATGCAGAGCTCGAACTCACGAGCTCCGAGATCATGGCCTAAGCCAAAGTCAGATGCTCAAATGAATGAGCCACCCATGTGCCCCTATATAATCTTTATATTTAAACTCAGGCTTCTCTTTGAACACAAATGCAGTAGTGATTTTCTAACCTATCATATGCTCTGACATTCTACATTTCCTCTATTCATCTCTGTGCCCTAACAAAAAAGATAAAAAAGAGTCACTTAGGATACACTCTAAAACATGTTCTTACTGGGTTGCCTGGATGGCTGTCTGTTAAGTGTCTGGCTCTTGATTTCAGTTCAGGTCATGCTCTCACAGCTCATGAATTTGAGCCCCACATCGGGCTCTTCACTGACAGCATAGAGCCTGCTTGGGATTCTTCCTCTCCCTCTCTCTCTGCCCCTCCCCCTCTCACACACACACACTCTCTCTCTCAAAATAAATAAGTAAACTTAAAAAATAAATAAAATATTTTCTTATTGGTGTATGTGTTTTTATTGTATTGTTTTGCAAGCGTTTAGAATAAAAATAAAGATTGTTAATCTCCCTACTGTTTAGGTTTATAGGAATATGGCTCTGCTTTTTAGTGTGGCTTCTTAGAATTTTTAGAAAATCCAGAGTAAAAAGGTGCATTCTTCCCCAAAGATGATGTAGTACTACACATTGAGAACGTACTATATTCACTCACTACAGGGCACACAGAAACACCTGCAGGTTCCAGGCAGTGCCAGCCCTAAGATGATCGAGGTTAGGAAATTGGGAATTGACAGTACAGAGATTATAATCAATGTTCCCAACTTCCACTCTGGAATAAGATTTATAAACTTTCTTATGAGCCTTCTGTCATGTACCTCAGGGGTACCATTGGGTCGGCTTATGCCTACAGTTATGGCAGAGAAGCCATTTGTTTCTGCAGATATTTCAGGAGGAAGAGGAAAGGGGGAATGATGGAGACTAACTGCTGGGTGGGACAGAGGACACAGTATTGAAATGCTGGCATGCTTATATTCAAATCCAACCCCCCTTCACTCTCCTCTTGGGTATCTGCACTCATATTACTTCACTCCTTCCACTACTTTCTTATATCTACTGATGGATTAATTAAGTTCTGCTATATTTTAAGATGAAATCATTCTCAATACCCTCCCAAATAATAAGTAATGAAAGATATTGCAGAAGAACAGAAATGACTAAAAAAATCTGTACAAAAATAGTAAACTATAAACACAATAAACTGGGGATATATTTACAATAAACATGAAAGGAAAATATTTCTTATCCTTAGTTTGTGATGTCTTTCAAGTCACTAAAATTAAACACAACAGAAGGAAAAAAATCCATCAAAACCATGCACAGAACTTCCCCACAAAGGAAATAAGTAACTTGATATTTATCATATTATAGTTGAGTCGTGTCTGCATCTTTATTCTTCAGTATATTTTGAATTTATAAGGCTTATGATACCTTTGTGATCTGAAAAGAATAATTATGTTTAAATGACTGTTTAATGAGAGAGCACTACATAAGGGAACAAAAACCTGGACTTACCATGCATTCTGCTGCTTCTTCATCTCACCCCATTTCTCTACCCCCTCTCATTTCACAAATGGAAATATAAATAAATGGAAACATGAGATGGAAACAGATGAAATGGTAAAGAGGGGCAGAAGCTAGCTGACAGACTTTAGAAAGAGTATGGAAAAGAAAAAGGAGAAGGGAAAGAGGTGAATCTGAATCCATGCTGAGCATCCCAGGAAACGCCCGCACACACACTGTCTCTGTCTCTTTCTCTCTCTCCCTCCTTCCAGGAGGAATTTGTTGTTACTTATGGGAAGAGAATTGTAAGGCAAGGGAAGTGACAGAAAAATAATTTTTCAAAGATGTAAAAGGTTCCCACTAGACCATTTTGCTAGGGAGAGGTCCTTCCTTCCTTCTGCATGTGCTTCTTAACATTGTCTGTTCTTAACTCCACTGCCAGAGGTAACCTGTTAAAGCAAAAGTCAACGTGCATCACCTAGCAGCTCAAAATCTTCCACCAACTTCTCATCTCACACAGAGAAAAAATTACAGTCTCCCTGTTTTCTGAGGTCAATAGGCCCTGTCTATATCTCTGCCCTATTTGCTCACCTCTGTGACCACATCTCGTGGGACTCTCACTTTTTCATGTGCTCTTCCAGCCCCACTGGCCTCCTAGCTGTTCCAGGCACACACCTGGCACATCCCTGCCCCACAGCATTTCCTTTCCCATCTCCCCTTTTCTGTAATATTCTGTTATGATGTTATGAATACCCCATACTTCCTTTGGGTCTTGGCATAAAGACATCCTCTCAGTGAGGCTTTTCTCAGTCTCTCTACCTCCCTATCTCAACACACCAAAACACACCCACCCCTTTCCCTCTTACAGTTTTTCTCCTTAGCATTGATCATTAACATATCATATTTGTACTTTTATATATTGTTTATTGAAAATTCTTCCAGTGGAGTATATCCTCCACAAGGGAGAAATTGTTCTGTTATAATCACAGTTGCCAAAGAGTACTAGCAAACAGTAAGCGCTCAATAGACATTTGCTGAATGAATGAATGAACCTTGCATTCTGAGTTCTTTAAGTATAGGAATAGTATCTGATTTTTCATTGCCCTCAACTACCATAACTACCAAGTTATTTTTTTGTCTACTTCTCATTTTTGGAACAGTATTCTAAAGCTGTTTTTGCCAGTGTAATGAAATATAATTTGGTATATTAATTGGTACTCAGTAAATGATACTACAAGTTGAATTGTTTTCCTTTGATTTGATAAAATCTTTTATAACTCTATTTTGCAGTAGGATTATGCAAATGGCTTTTAAAAAAGACAAGTAAACAGGCACTCTGTTCCTCTATGTAGACCATTCTGCTTGCAGACATCTTGATAATTTTATCTTAGATTACTTATTTATTTCTTATCCATTTCTAATATCAGTAAACATTTATTAGTGCTGTGATCTAACTACTACCAGTAGTAATGCTTGAAAATGTAAAAGTGGTAATTTTGGATGTAATTATTTAAATGGTGTTGACAGACTGATCTCAGTGTCTGTGTACTTATCATCAAAAAGATTTGCTTTTCTCAGATCTTAACCTTCCTCTGCCTTTCCTTCAGTTTTACTCACCCTTCAATATTAGGAAATTTATTAAGACTACCTTTGCTAGTGGAATTCACTGAAATAGTTTGAATATTAGTGATATACTACATTTTTAAAACCAAAATATATTTTTAAATTTTCAGTTAAACAGTTAAACCAAAATGTTTAAGACACTACTTTAATAAACATTATTTAAAATCTATGTGAATTCTTTACTATAATGTATGTCTTTAATTAATATGGCTACTAGGTGTTTTTACATGAAAGTAATGTTTATATCTAATCCTATCTATGATGACATGATGCCCAAATATGTAGTAATAATTATTATGCAAATCAATCACCTATTAAACATTTTCAATTAGTTTAGTATTTCAAATACTGATAACAAAAGTTTTAATACTGGACAAAAATCTGCCTAAAATTTTTCCAATAATTATTTGCAAATTATATTTATAGGTAGGCTAAGGCAATAATACTTTTGATTTAAATATTTCAGCTTAGATTTCCAGATACTGTTCAATTTATTACTTAATTTGGCAGATCTCAGTTGTTTTTAGTTTTATTTTTCATTTATTTATTGCAGGGAATTTAATTTTGATTATCTTTAATTTTAATTGAAGTTGCATTTGAATGATATGTGAAAATCATGTAGATATGCTCATACTATTTATTACAGTATGACAGGCAATTCTTCTAATTATAAAGTCCTAATTTATATCCCCTTATTGTTCCTAATGATACAAGCTCAAATGTTCAGCCATTTTCTTACACAGCTTGGAAGGAAATGATCATGAACGGGCAAGAGAAACGTATTCTTATAAGAACAGATATGCTTTACTGTGTACATTTAACACAATGGGATGTTTATACTAAAGTGAGCACAATGCAAAGTGATAGCACTTTAGTTAACTAATCTAAAAATAACCAGGATTATTTTCATTGATTGGACTATGTGGCCCACAATAGCCATATACAGTTCCCTGCTGGGTGTTTAAATGTGACATGATTAAATTTCAGAAATGGCACTCAAATTCATTTTCATCACTGATACTATTTCTGGAAATTAAGATAGTTACCAAGGGATCTCTTATAATGCAACATCCCCAAACTATTATGCCAGAAAGTATTAGGACTTGGATGGTTTCAGAGAGTTTTATTAAAAATGAATGCTAAAATCTTTGACTGACGATAAAGGGATGTTTCTAAATATCATGGTCATCCAGTTTTTTTTTTAATTACATATAATAATCTAGATAATTCTATAGCTTTACTTTAAGAATTCTACCTATAAAGTAATAAGGGCAAGAGATGATGATACATGTGAATATATTTTAAAAAACTGTGAACTGACATTTCTATGTCTTCATTTCTTTGTAACTCTTTTTAAGCCTTCATTACAGATGAGCTAGTATGTACAAATACACAACCATGTACTATATAAATGTACATGTGTATCTTTCTTTTGATGGCAGTGCTTCCAAGTACTTATATAAGTCCAGGCTTACGTGGTGAAAATTGCCAAAACGTTTCATAAATAATTAAATTATGTGATATTTATTTTTCTATCCTCAACACTTCATTATTGCTTTTGTAAATAACTAAACACTCTGCTATAATCTTAATATTTTATCACCAACTAATGATCATATGCTCATGGTTTTAATTGAGACTTTTAACATACTGTGTGCTAAGACTGTCTTAAGTACTTTAAATGTTATTTTATTTAACCCTCTTAACACTCTTTGTGGTGGGTTCTGTTTATCACTGCCTCCATTTTACAGAGAAAACAGAGCGTACTGAGTGAATAGTTTGTGTAAGTTCTCATGTTCACATGGCTAGTGAACTGCACAGCCTGGCCTTACCCCCAAGCGTGGCAGCTACAGAGCCTGCATTCCTAAGCATGATTGATCCTGCTCCTTACAGGATGAAAGGAACACTGTTCGTTACAGTTTACACTTTAAGAACATTTGCACTTGAGGAGTGGCCTTGGGGAGTATCCGAAGAGTAAGAGGAAAGAGTACAGGTTTTGCATTCAGATACAACTGGGGCATCAACTCTGCTTTTCCTCTTTATAATTAAATGTCTGGATAAGTTAGTTGCCCTTTCTGGGCCTCAGATTCTGCATCTTTAAATGAAGTTAATAATACCATTTGGTTTATATTAATGGATAGATTAAAATTAATAGCATATGGGGAGCCTGGGTGGTTCAGTTGGTTGAGCATTCGACTTTGGCTCCGGTCATGATCTCACAGTTTGTGAGTTCAAGTCCCACGTCAGGATCTTTGCTGACAGCTCAGAGCCTGGAGCCTGCTTCAGATTCTATGTCTCCCTCTCTCTCTGCCCCTAACCCACTCACATTCTGTCTCTGTCTCTCTCAAAAATAAATAAACATTAAAAAAAATTAAATTAATAGCATATATAGAGTACCTAGTAAAATTGTAGGTCAGCAAATGTAAATAAACAAATAATTGCATTAATAAATAAAATGTCACAAGGGTATTTGAGTTATTTGAAAAGCCCATGCCAGTGATCCCATCTTTTTTCTTTTTTTTAATAATTTTGTGCAATTTGGAATTTTTTTATATACTCACACAACTAACCTATCTTTAGTTACTAACTGTATGTATTTGAGAACAACTTTTGCAAAAGTCAGCTATAATGTCTTGCATGCCATGCATTAGTAGTACATAAATTTAGGAAATCCTGTGGCATTAATATAATTTTTAACAAATATTGTTAATTCAGCCAAACCTAAGATAGGTGTTGCTTTGATTTTTGAAAAAAATGACATCATCACATACTTTTTACCCACAAACATCTAATTTCATTTCTTAATCTATATTTTTTGTTTGCAGTTATTGTAAGCTATCACTGCTATTTGATCAAGTATTTTAGTGAATGGTTAGAAGACAGTGGTGGGATGAAAACTTCCAGTATTTTCTTGCCTTACATAGATGATCAAATAGATGTTATACCATATAACACTAAATTCCTATTCTGCTATATCCAGGTATGACATAGATCCAAAAGCAAAATATAAATAAATTCTGATATAAACTAAAGAATTTTAAAAATAAGAGGTACCTATAGGGAAAATTAGAATTAATGCACAACTAATTTTAATAAGAAAATTGCAGAGTCCAGCATTATAATATAGTACATCTATTCATTTAGCCATGTGATCAACTAAACTGGCCACAAATATTTATTGATTTTTTTTTCTCTTAACATAACTTTGTACAAGGTATGGAAAACATATATGAATGAATTAATTCATCCACCAAATTACATCCAACAGTAGCCACCCTCTAGAGCTGGAAAAATGGTATTAAAATAAATTCAGTTCCTACTTTCATGGACTATACAGATTAGTAGCAGAAAAAACAACAATTATATAATATCTAAATATAAAGCATGATGAGTGCTATGATTGAAAAGTAAAGGAAGCTATGACAGAGGTGCCTGTTCTGTTTTGGGGGTTTAAGGAAATGACATTTAATCTGAGACCAGAAGAATGTATAGTAGGTACCAAATGGAGGGTGAATTCATAAGAAAGATAATGTGCACAAGGATAAATAAACCCTTTGTCCATTAGAACCTTAATTTTTAGTGAATTATTTCAATTGCTGTGTGATCATGTGATGAGATTTGTAGGATGATCACTTAACTTTGAAGCCCTGAAAATGTAGGGTCAATACCAGTTGACCCTACAGGCGCCTGGGTGGCTCAGTCCATGAAGCATCCAACCTCGGCTCAGGTCATGATCTCGCGGTTTGTGAGGTGGAGCCCCATGTCGGGCTTTGTGCTGACAGCTCAGAGCCCAGAGCCTGCTTTGGATTCTGTGTCTTTCTCTCTCTCTGCCCCTCCTCTGCCTGTGATCTATCCCTCAAAAATAAATAAGCATTAAAAAATTTTTAGAAAAAAAAAAAACAGTTGACCCTAATATTTAATGTATATAAACAATGTATATTAAAAATCCATCTCTAGGGGCGCCTGGGTGGCGCAGTCGGTTAAGCGTCCGACTTCAGCCAGGTCACGATCTCGCGGTCCGTGAGTTCGAACCCCGCGTCCGGCTCTGGGCTGATGGCTCAGAGCCTGGAGCCTGTTTCCGATTCTGTGTCTCCCTCTCTCTCTGCCCCTCCCCCATTCATGCTCTGTCTCTCTCTGTCCCAAAAATAAATAAACGTTGAAAAAAAAAAAATTAAAAAAAAAAATCCATCTCATGAGCTTTTTGTGCAATCACAAGAGATTTTTAAAACACCAAAACAGACTTTAATTTTTGTAAATATAGCAAGAAATCAAAAAAAGCAAAAAAAAAATCATTAACTTAAATCCTAGATTTATTCCAGATAAAACTGCTCTGTTTTGAAACTTTAAATGCCATGTTTTAGCAATGATTTTTGTCTCTTAAAGCATTACCTGCTTTACCTTTAAGAGCATATACCTCTTAAAGCATTATAAATTTAAGATTACTTTCCTTGAAATACATAAAATTAGGAATTAATCCAGAAATCTAATGGGAAAAGGACAATTTGCCTCAAGCTGTCGCCTTTTGTGAACAATAAAAAATAAATCAACTATGGATTGACAAAACGTTTACATTTAGGATTAATTGTATAATGTTAAATCCAAGTTATATAACATTTAAAATCTACCCATAAATATGTAGAGATATAAATGGAAATGACCATGACTATAAATACTTGAGTATAGCTAATTATTGTAACTTAATTTCTCACATTCTTTTTAAAAAGATGTGGAATAAATAAAAAAAAAAAAAAAAACAGAACAGAATACTGTGCAAGTATATCAGTAGCCCTCAAGGAAAGAAACGATTCCAACATTACTGCAGGATGAAGTCTTTGCAATAATAAACACAAAAAATTGACTCAATGACAAAACTGAATTGGATTTTCTGTGTCTGACATGGAAGTTTCATCTTCAATCAGATGCCTCTGGGTATATTTTCCCAAATGTTGCCCAACAGTTTTGTACAGACATCTCACACTTTGAAAGTTTACCTGCTGTACCTTCAAGTGATAATCTAATAAAGGAAATATAGAAAAAATATCTGCAAAATGCTCAAATAGACCCTCTAGGATTTGCTAAATACCTCTAACAAATCAAATCAGATTCTCATTACCTGACAGCTTTGTACTTAGTTGCAAATAACTACTGAAACATCCAGTAACATCTTCTTGATTTTAAAATTATACTAACATTCCCATTATGTGCTAACCTGCACATGTCCAGGGATTAAAATTTAGTCTTGCATTTATACTCCAGGCTAAAACTCACTTTAATATTTCCTATTTCAAAGACAAAAAAAGATGAAGCCTGCAGAGATTAGGAGAATTTGGGAAAAGGACAACTTGATTTCATCCTCATAAAATTTAAAATGGTATGATTGAAAAGTATTGTGTTTTTCTCAGATTGAAAATATCAATCTTTCCAAACATCACTATTCCTCCCCATATAAACATTTAAAAAGAAAAAGAAAACAAAAAGGGAAGAACCCAAATAAAGTGCATACAATAAAAAATAAAATCTATAAGGAAACCTCTAAAAAAGAAGTCATCTGATGAATTTATGGTTTGAACATGTCTAAAATGTAGTTTGTGAGCTCTTCGTTATCTTCTACACATGTTAACATGGATTATGGGGTGCTTTGGTGAAATTTTGGTTTTGAATTTTCAAAGTGAGGATGAAATGGTTATTTCATAGTGGAGAAATTTCAGGCACAAACCACAATGGTCTCTATCACATCCACCAAACAGCAGAAATAAATGCTTTTGGGGCACTTGGGTGGGTTGGTTGGTTAAGCATCCAACTCTTGATTTCGGCTAAGGTCATGATCTCACGGCTCATGGGATTAAGCCCTGCATTGGGCTCTGCACTAACAGTGCAGAACCTGCTTGGGATTCTCTCTTTCTCTCTCCTCTGACCCCTGCTCGCACTCTCTCTGTCTCTCTCTGTCTCTCTCTGTCTCTCTCTCTGTTTCTCAAACTCTAAAAAAAGAAAAGAAGTGCTTTTCTTAAGTAGGAGAAAGGAAATAACATATATGAATTTTGATATTTTGCCAAAATGTACAATGTTCCATGATTTCTTGAAATCCCAAGGGTTTCAAATAATTACAATAATGATTTTACTAGAAAGAATGGAGCTAAGTTGAGCAGTGATGCCAACAACTGGCACGACCCCAGCCACAGTTTTCCACCAAATCATAGACTCGAAAGCGATGGCTTCCAGCAGTATGTAAGACAAAGAACCACATATATGTTTCCAATTTCATCTTCAAAGAAATCTCCTTAAACTGAAAGATAGAGGCACAACAGATCTCTTTCCTTCAGAAGGCATACTGAATTGTAAATACAATTGACACATCTTGGTAAGCTAGTTATTAAAATGCAGGTAGATGATAGCTCAGGGAAGCATTGGTAATTAAGATTCAGATTCAGGGATCGCATGAAAATGGTGAAGTCGTAAGACTGAACGGGGATTGCTGAAGGAGAGAGTCAAAGTGTATAAAAGTATAAGATTGCTAAAGATAGAATTTAAGTCAGGTAAAGAAATTCTATCTGCAAAGGTACCAAAAAAAAAAAAATGAAATAAAAGCATAATCAGAAAAGTAGGAAGAAAAGAAAAACATGGAGAGAGCAAGGAAAAGAATGTTTCCAAAATAGGAGCTGGTTAGGGTAATGGGTACTTAAGAAAAGACTTTTTAATTTGGAGTCTCAAGCCATTAATGGCCCTTAAATAATTACAGTGGGTGGTAGAAAAAGAATGCCAGATTGCACCTGTTCCAGATTGAGCAGGTGTTGAATGAGAAATAAGAGCCACAGACGCTCCTCCCAGGTTATGGTGCACTTTACTCTGAGCATATCTTAGACCCCAAAGAACCATTAACGTGGCCGAGGACCTAAAAATAAATTTCATAATAGTTACCTTAATAGCTTTATCTGGTCAATAATACACATTCTTTTTAGAGCTCTAAAGGGAATGGACACATAAAGTATCCAACTTAAAAATAAATTGAACTTGAGGAATATGGTTCTATAAAAAGAAGTAGAGCCAGAGCAAAGTCCGTAAATCCGATACTAAAATTCAAGGAAAACAGGAGCAGGGACAGAAAATAAACTCTTCTGACAAGAAAAATGGATAGAACTATAGTTATATAAGGAAGCCTATAAATACTCAGCACTATTATCTAACTACAAAATACCAAGAAATTGAACTGCAGCTCTTAGCTCCAAGAAACCCAAGGATATTCATGGTGGTTTGTTCAATATAAAATTCACTTTATATTTTCTCTGGTACACTCAGGCAGACACACAATTTTTTAAACATCCATAAAGTGACTACTTGGTATATAAATATTGCTTCACATCCCCTCGGCAGTAACTTAATAATGCCATTTCCTTTCCCATTAGAATTATTCATGGATTCTCCTTTTGTGAATAGTTTTCAGTTTAACAGAACGTGAACACTTTCCAACAGAGATTAATATAAGGATGTTCTCAGTCCCACCCTTTGAGGCACTTCATGGAGTTTTTAACCAAGGGTACAGGACCATGAAAGGATGGATGGATGGAGTTCAGGGTGTCTGTATCCTTTGATAGGAAAACCAAAAGGGCTACCTGAAATATAGAATCTCCATAAATTACAAATGCAGGCAAACAGCAGATCATAATATTAACAGCACCAATGTCCTTGTGACTAATAGAAATCAGATAATTATATATCACATTGTCCTTGTTGCACATAACCGAAAAAAAATTTGTATCTTTACCAACATGAAACTACAGTAGATCTACCACTAACTCTGTTATTTAATGTGTTAATAGATAAGCACATAATATTAATGTATCACCCATTTTTAAAAATATTTTGATAATAACACTATGTTTCTGTATATTTCATTTTATACACTAAACAGAATTACTCTGAAAAGAGCTTCTAGTCTTCAACAGACTAATAAAAGGGTCCAGAATATAAAAAATGTTCAGAACCCTGAGCTAATGGCTTATTGGTTTCAAAAGATATACTTTTTTCCTCTTGTATGGTAAAGATGAAGCTTTTTGAAATAAAAGCTATTAAGGAGCTATTTTCACTGAATGCCCATTCCTGACCTTTCTACTGAGTTTTGATCTCTACTTCCATGTGTAAGAAAAATAGCAGAACATGATCCTATTTTTCATTGCATTTGTTGAGGTTTTATTAGCACTGGTTTTTTTACATCTCAAAATAAGTTTACTTTTTTATAAAGCAGAGACACATACAATTTAAGTGTTAATGTGTGCATTACAACATATACCCAAAAATACTATTTTAAAGAATAAACAAAGATGAATAAATAACACTTTTCCATTTACATCTTGTCTTACTTTATACCATTTTAAATGACACAAAAATCCTATTTTGCTCTCATAATGTGTTATAATAACAGTATTTTAGAAAAAGCAGTGTCATAAGATGTGCTTCATTATTTTTAATCCTGAGTTTAACATGGAGAAAAGCAATTTACAAATCATGTCAATACTAGATTTCAATGGTGAAATCTGGGAACAAAACATCACTAAAATAAGTAGATCCAGTGGAAGATAAGCCTATAGCTGCACTCCCAGAGTTATCATACTTAGTGTTCAATGTTATATGCAAATGTTTTTACGAAATTCAGCTAGTAAATTTTCTGCCCTAATGTTAATGAGATGTCCTTTTTTATTCGAGTATATTTAAACAATTCTATACATTGCTCAATGCTCATCAGGATAAATGCATGCTTAATCCTCTTTACCTATTTCACCTCCCTCCTTAGCAACCACCAGTTTGTTCTCTGTATCTGTCTGTACTTTGTGTCTCTTTTTTACTTTGTCCATTTATTTTGTTTCTTAAATTCCCCATAGAAATAAAATCATATGGCATTTGCCTTTCTCTGACTGACTTATTTCACTTAGCATTATACCTTCTAGGTCCATCCATGTTGTTACAAATGGCAAGATCTCATTCTTTTTGTGGCTGAGTAATATTCCTGTGTGTGTGTGTCTGTGTGTGTGTGTGTCTGTGTGCCACACACCTACTTTTTCCATTCATCTCTCGGTGAACTCTCAGTGGACACTTAGGTTGCTTCCATATCTTGGCCATTGTAAATAATGATGCAATAAACAGGTGCATATATCTTTTTAGATTAGTGTTTTCATTTTCTTTGGGTAAACACCCAGTAGTGAAGTTACTGGAATATATATATATATATATATATATATATATATATATATATATATAGTTATAATTTTGATTTTTTGGGAAACATCCTTACTGTTTTCCACAGCAGCTACACCAGTTTGCATCCCAACATCACACGATGGTTCCTTTTTCTCCACATCCTCACCAACATTTGTTACTTCTTGTCTTTTTTATTTTAGCCATTCTGACAGGTGTAAAGTGATATCTCATTGTGGTTTTAATTTGTATTTTTCTGATGTTGTCGAGCATCTTTTCATGTGTTTTTGGCCATCTGTATGTCTTCTTTGGAAAGCTGTCTATTCAGATCCTCTGACCATTTTTTATTGTATTATTTTGTTTGTTTGGTGTTGAGTTGTGTAAATTCTTTATATATTATTGAATATATCATTTGCAAATATCTTTTCCCATTCAGTAGGTTGCCTTGTCATTTTGTTGATAGTTTCCTTCACTCTGCAGAAGCTTTTTATTTTGGTGTGGTTCCAGTAGTTTAATTTTACTGTTGTTTACCTTACCAGAGGAGACACATCTAGAAAAATGTCTCCTTGGCTGATGTCAAAGAAATTGCTGCCTGTGTTTTCTTAGAGGAAATTTAGAGGAATGGCTTAGAGGAATTTCTTAGAGGAGTGGCTTCACGTCTTATATTTAGATCTTGAGTGAGTCTCTTGAGTTTATATTTGTGTACGGTGAAAGAAAGTGGTCCAGTTTCATTCTTTTGCATTTGGCTGTCCAGTTTTCCCAACACCATTTGTTGAAAAGACTGTCTTTTTCCTCATTGTATGTTCTTCTCTCCTTTGCAGTAGATTAATTGACCATATGAGAGTGGGTTTATTTCTGGACTCTCTATTCTGTTCCATTGATCTATGTGTCGGTACCATATTGTTTTCATTACTATAGCTTTGTAGTGTGACTTGAAATCTGGGACTGTGATACCTTCAGCTTTGTTCTTTTCAACGGCTGTTCAGAGTCATTTGTGGTTCCATGCAAATTGTTGGTATTTTGACAGGGATTCCATTTAATCCGTAGATTGCTTTGGGTAGTAGTATAGACATTTTAACAGTACTGGTTCTTTCAATCTATGAACATAGCTTTTCATTTCTTTGTGTACAGATCTTTCACCAACTTAGTTAAGCTTATTCCTAGGTATTTGATTATTTTTGGTGCAATTGTAAATGGAATTGTTTCCTTAGTTTCTCTTTCTGCTACTGCATTGTTAGTATACGGTAGTGTTGACTTTTTATTGAACCCATTCCCACTTCTCATCAGCAGTGAAGATTTGGAAAGTTTGTAACTCTGTGATATGTTACCTATGGACACTGCACTGTAGTTACAAGACAAGGAAACAGAAAGAAACTAAAGAACATCCCTCCAGGAGCTACTGTCTGAAGTTGAGCAAAACCAGTCTCTCTTTTACCAAGGACTTTTCAATTTTCTTAAAATCAGCTATTATGTATGTAACAGTTTAGTTGCATATCATATACGTCAATATTATTTGTCAATATCATATACGTAGTTGCTTTAGAAGAAGGCCACTCTGTTGTATAAGTTAACCAAAAAGTGCTAGCCATGCGAATCATAGCATCAAATACAGAGTAAATGGGGAATACTCATTACCTTAAAAAAAAAAAAAAGAATGTCAGTCCGTTAGCTTAGTGATATTTTCACTAGTGTGAAACATCAGTTTCAAACCATTAAGGTATTGTCTTAAACATAATTAAGACTACCTTTGAATTTAGTTATGTCAGAATATACTTGTACCTAGAGTTGTTTTAAGCAGTATACACTTTCTAGTCTCCTACAATTCTAATGTTTACTTGATCTTCTTTCTTTAAGGAGGATAAGTTTGCACAGGTCTCTGAGTGCTAGACTGGAATAAAACAGTGAAACTGTCTGGTCATCTAATAACCTAGATTTTTTTTACAGTATGCCTGTGGCAATAGCATTATGGTAGGTGCTGAGAATACCATCAAAATCTATAATACAACCATTGATATTAGGATTTTAAATTATTGCTCTGATATACTTTTCTCTGGCTTTTTGATTACAGAAAAAAAATAGACCAATTAAATTTACCTTATTAATAGCACTATATTCAGGATCATGTGTGAACCCAAACTGTAAAGAAGGTTTGTTGATTCCTTGGGCTTCTGGCTTGCTTTTTCATTCTTTCTTTATTTCTGTTTCCAGGTCACATAGCCTCTCATTGCATTTTTGCTTTTCCCTATGTTTCTACTGTTTTCTTCTTTGCTTAAATGATGAATTTCACCTTATCTAGTATTCCTCAATTATAACAATATTTTTACTTGAGGTAGCTTTTTTTTTAAATGAATAATAAAGAGTGCAATGGATTGTACATGAAAAGGTTACCTATAGCACCAAAAAGTAATCAGCTTATAATTGTACCTGAGAAGAAAAGCAATTCATTTAGTATATCTTAACTCTTCCTTGCATAGCAAAATACCAGCTTTTTATACACATTTAACCTTTTGAGTAGTCAGGTGGATTTTATCATAGGAGCTTAGGTGAGTTCATTCATTATACAGAGCACTTTAGAAGTCCCCACAGAGCTATTAACAGCATTCTTCTGGTGTTTGTTCTAATTGTAAAAAGTAAAACATTTTTTTCATGTACTAAGGGTAATGGCCTTGCTAGTGTGAAATTATAAAATTCATATAAAATTCATATAACATATAAAATTCCCAATAATCCATACCCAATTAAATGGATAAACCAGTAACAAGAAAAAATTTCATTTTCCCAGTCTTATATGAAGTCCGTAGGTTTTTGTATTTGATATGACCCGGAAGAAGTAATTTTGTGGTTCTGGCTTCACTGTACCAATTGTAGGACTGCCTAATTGTAGTTCATTTGGTAAGATCAGGAATATAGGAATAAGGAGTTGTTTATAAAAAAAAAACTGAAAAGATCACCTTTCAGAAAAAGATAAACAGAAATCACGTAGACTTCCTCAATTTTAACATGCATGCCATTTTGTTTAAACATATTAACATCTCTGAAATTGGGATACATCTCAAATCGTTGGTATGTTAGTGGTACCTAAGACAATGGTACACAATGGTAAACAATAATGGGATTTTTGTGTCACTGAAATCTGTTATATTAACAGTACCATAGAAATTTGGGGAGCATGAACATTCAAAAAATTTACTGTTAGCAGGCATTTGTATCTAAGCTAAGACATCCAACTAATGATTTTTACATCCAGAGAATACAAATATGGATTAATACTAAAGCAAGTGATGCATGGATTTAGGTTGTCCAAATGTTTTTCCTATGGTGAGTAGAACTTTACCATCATTTATGTTAAAGCAATATGTGAAGAAGTCAATGTATCTGCCCCCGATACCCTACCCAAATGTGCAGATGTGTTTAGAATTATTTAAAATTAATAAAATCATTATACAGCATTTCTCTCTCCCTTTCTCCCTTTCTCTCTCTCTCTCTCTCTCGCGCACACACACACACACACACACACACACACACACACCCTCTCTACCTTAATTAGAAAATACTCGTATCTATCAAGTTGTTTTAGTGAGCATCTCTATGCCACTTAGCAACAGGTGATACCACCATCCATATAGTCCACTTGGAAAACCGTTGACATTTCACTTGTTTTGAATGACACTTCAGTGTTTCTTAGACATTATTTCTGATTAGAAAAGTAATATAGATAGATAGATAGATAGATAGATAGATAGATAGATAGATAGAAAAACACTTGGAAAATATAAATAAATTTAATATTTTAATTTCTTGTCCTTCTGAAATAGAGTCCATTTAAATCCATTACAAGCAGCACAATACCAACGGCTGCACATACAGTATTTACTTATTGTTACTGTATCCTTTCTGGAGTGTGTCTTCCACGTGTGTAGTTGGCAAAATCCCTTTTCAAATCTAAAGTCTTTCAAGAAGAGTTATTCCTGAAATACCTGTATGGATAAATTTGGCATTTGACAAACCAGAACAGTTGAGTGGTGAAGATTTCTTTGAGTTTTTAATAAGAATTTGAGGGAGAGAGGGGCGCCTGGGTGGCTCAGTCAGTTAAGCATCTGACTTCGGCTCAGGTCATAATATCACACTTGGTGAGTTCCAGCCCTGCGTCCGACTCTGTGCTGACAGCTCAGGGCCTGGAGCCTGCTTCGGGTTCTGTGTCTCCTCCTCTCTCTGCCCCTTCCATGCTTATGCTCTGTCTCTCTGTCTCTCAATAATAAATAAACCTTAACAAAAAGAAAAAAAAAAGAATTTGAGGAAGAGAGACGTAGATGCCTTCGTCTGTTTTGATTAGCAACAACAACAAAAATGGGAAGCAGATTATCACTTATCTAAATATAATGAACAGACCACTAGATACATTTAATCCAAATTTTAACTGCATTTTAAAAAAGAAAAATATTAGAATATTTTCTAGGATCAGTCTTACACTTTTCAACAGCATGCAAGAAAAAAGAAGTGACTATTTTGAGTCATAGTCACAGCTCCTCTGCTCCCAAGAAAATAATCAAATGTATAGTTTTTGAAATTCCAGGAACTGACTGGCCAAGTAAATTGTCTACAAGGCTGCTTTTATGACTGGTTGAAATGAAATTTATTTTCAGTATGCCATCTTAATCAGAAGGTATTGATAAAAGTTAAAACCTGCAAAAATCATGTTTCAGTTAATAATGAGTGTTTTTTTTTTATTTTTTTTTCAACATTTATTTATTTTTGGGACAGAGAGAGACAGAGCATGAACGGGGGAGGGCAGAGAGAGAGGGAGACACAGAATCGGAAACAGGCTCCAGGCTCTGAGCCATCAGCCCAGAGCCTGACGCGGGGCTCGAACTCACGGACCGCGAGATCATGACCTGGCTGAAGTCGGACGCTCAACCGACTGCGCCACCCAGGCGCCCCAATAATGAGTGTTATTAATTAGTCATGCTGACTAGAGACAGGAGTTAAAACCGAATTTTAGAATGGTTGCAAGGCATGTGGGATAAATATAAGCGATTGATTTATTTTCCTCATGTTTACTTTTTAATTTGTTATCCCAGATAATGAGTCTTGGACCCACATTAAAGTGAATATGATAGAAAGGAGAAATGTACTGGGGAAATCCAACTTTGTGTGCCTATGAATGTTTATCCGGTGTTTGCTTATTTATTCTAAGGATTATTGTGAACCAAAAATACTAAGCTATTGGAAACAGTAGTTAACATCAACGACAGAAATAATGCTGGGTTAAGACACAAAGTTCTTGATAAAGTAATGATAGGCATTTTGGGAATTATACATAAACATTTACCTTTGTATTCTAAGTTAGACTAATGTTGTGATACTCACCCAGATGCTAATTTCATGTTTGAAGATGTCAGCATTGAAAACAGTTGCTTCCACAGTTTATCCTGAGGCATTTGTTAAGTGGAGAAGAATGTCCTATGCTGTAATTGGCTTTCTTATAAGTGAAAATATAAAAACAGTTCTTAAATTGTGGCAATAAAACAAATAGTGAGAGAGAGAGAGGAAAAATAAAGCTCTAGAAGTCCTTGAGGTAGGCATTTTGCCCTAGTCCTTCCCTGTGGATAAAGTTATAAAATGATGCTAACTTTAAATTAGTTTCTACTATGCTGTTCTTAGTTGTAGAATCACTTTGAACCTTAAAAGACTAAGGCAGGAAATATTATGCCTCTGCCTTGCACAGAACTCAACATACATTTGTTAAATGTTGAATGAATAACAGTCTGTGTTGAACCTTCAGTCCACAAGTCATGACAGAAACAACAATGAAGAACACAGAGTGAGTTAGGTCACTACTACATATCTCTATAAACATGATGGCCAAGTGACCCGCTCACCATTTTTCATCACTTCTCTAAGCTGCTTAAGGCATGTGCAGCAAACAGAATGTCCCAGCACATCGTATCACAATGTTTATTGTGAACCTTTGGCAATAGATACATGTGAGGCCAAATCCTTTCTGAGCCTCAGTTGCCTCAGTTAAAATTGGGAATGAAGTTACTATTCATTGGGTTATTTTCAAGACTGCAATGTCTGACATATTTTTCTTTATAATATATATGTGTTTCGTTTTTATTCTTCAGTAGTGTCTGTGAGAGAAAAAAGATCTCTACCTTTGGAAGGGGAGCAGAAAAGAATGAAATGTTCATCTAGAGGGAATTGCAATGTTTAAATATTACTTCTCTTAGTTGTTAGAAGACTATTGGAAGTGGAAAACAGGTAATGAGCTTGAAGTAGTAATGAGTAAAATGCAGCAAGAGTTTGCATTGCTGGATAGGGAATCACTCTACAGAGGGAGACTCAATTCATGAGCCTCAGATAAATTAACCAAATATTATTAGGAGCCCCTTTTACTAGCAGGCACTATGGAAGGTTCAGGGAATATATAGTCTAACAGACGGGACCTAATAACCCTTGTCCAACCTTGGAAGAATTTCCAATCTAATGTGGAAGAAATATTAATAAATTCATAAATATATGATGAAGTATAATTAAATGCTAAGTTCTATCTGTGATGTAGGTGTGCTTACAGTCTTTTTGGAACCCAGAATTGGTACAGTTAATTCAACTTGTGGAAAAGGTAGGACAGGGAAGAAAATGACAGGGACATGAGCTGCAAAAATATTTCATATGGCTCCATCTAAGTAAAATTTCATCTAAGATAAATTTTAAGCAGCCAGGAGGATGGCCTTTATTTTTTTGAGCAACGTGGATCCACTGAAAGAAAATGTAATCAGAAGAGTGAAATGGTCAGATTTTCAGAAAGTTTATTTGGAATTCAATGTGTAGGATCAAAGAGGGAGCCTCAGTCAAGTAGAAGGCAGGTGTATAGACAGTGAGATCCTTAGCTATGGCAATACACTGAATGAGAAAAGACAAATATGAGAATTACTTAAGCAATGAAATTAGCCACAGGATTTAATAGCTAATATAATAAATGACATTTAAACACCTATTTACAGTTTGATTTTAAAATACCAATTTGTGAGGGTGTTGGGTGGCTCAGTCAGTTAAGCCTTCAGCTTCTTGGTTTCAGCTCACATTATGGCCTCATGGTTCATGAGTTTGAGCCCCCATGTCAGGCTCTGTGCTGTCAGCATAGAGATTCTGTCTCTTGGGATCCTCCTTCCCCGCCCCCCCCCGCCCCTCCCCTGCTCACTCTCTCTCTCTTTCTCAAAATAAATAACATATAAACATGTGTGTGTGTGTTTATTTTGTTGTTTTGAAGCATTTTCCAGACAGAAACTTCTGAAACGACCTGCCAGTGTTTTAAGTTCTCACTTTTTGCAACCATTAAGACAGGCAATAATGAAGCAAGAAAGTTGGAGGATTAGACCCATACTCCCAAGCGCTGCTCAGTGCACATACAGAGTGTAATGACTAGGGTAATGCCACCTTTCTAATCCTATGTGTACTTTAGACTCTAGCACAATGTCGTTCTCAGTTATTAAGGCAGTTTGATATACTCATGAGACTCTAGTCTTATCTCCGCTTTCTCTGTCACTTGTTGGTACATGCTGAATGAAGACTGGCAATCTTTCTACTAAAATTCAGACCTTTTAATGGGGTACCTGGGTGGCTCAGTCAGTTAAGCATCTGACTCTTGATTTCAGCTCAGGTCATGATCTCATGGTTATGGGATGGAGTCTCATGCCAGGCTCTGCCCTGATGGTGCGGAGCCTGCTTGGGATTCTCTTTCTACATCTCTTGCTGCCCTTACCCGTCTTGTGTTCTCTCTCAATAAATAAATAAATGAATAAACTTTAAAAATAAATTAATTAATTAAATTCAGAACCCTTAGGAATACAGTTATTTGTTATTAACATTATTCTTCTAATATAATTTTTACTAATATATGTTTATATATTTTTAACTTAGTGCTTACTCGATTTAACCCTTAACATCTTTCAGAGTATGAAATCAAACTTCAAAAAGATCACATTTGTGACATTTCTCTATGACAAAGGACCATATGTAAATAACTTACCCTCTAGTTTCATGTGGCCAAATTATCTTTGTTTTGTAATTCTACTGATTTATCTTCAGTAGGAAAAAAATTTCCCTGTTCTATTCAAGAGGGCATTTGGCCACCTCCAAGAAAAAATCAATAGAGAAAAGAGTCAAGAATTTTTAATACTACTTATCCCTGAAAGTGGAATTTCTAGTCATGAATAAGTAATTAGGAATGAGAAAGAAAAACAGTGTTTCTTAGATGATTCCATGCAATGACATCTGGGTGATCTGAGAGAGTAAAAAACAGAACCCTGAACTCCAGTGTTACATTAACAGCCATTGTAATAAAGATAAGATATTTAAAGAGGTATTTTATCAAGCTTCTTTCTATTCCCTTTCAACCAGTGGTGAGCTTAGAATTAGGCATTACTGAGGTTGATGGCTTGAGGAAAAGGAAACTGCAAAAGAAGAGATAATCACTCATTCAGGGATTTTAAGTGTATATTTGCTGCCCTGCCGACTTCTGTACCAAAATGTAAGCTGCACTTCTTTCTATGGAACAAATAAGCCAGAATGATTGATTGCATCATCTGAAATATTTTATCATGTGCTTTTGACAACCCCTGTGCCAAGATGTACATTTCCTGAATTTATCATACATTTCTTTTCTTTTTTCTGAAACTGTCTCTTCATTTTACTTTTTTATATGACACTTCATAAGAAACCAGTATTCATGTGTGGTTTTCTTATATCTCAAAATCAGATCATGAAAAGAGTTAGCTGGGTGCTAAGGGCATTTAATGAGCTGTTTTGTTTTGTTTTGTTTTGTTTTGTTTTAATACATCCCCTTTATGTCCTTGGAAATCTGAAACAATGAATATTAACTTTCTCTTCACGTTGTTTAGAAAAATAAGTCATGATGAAACAGAAGAGCTTATGCTGAAGATATGAGAACCAGGTAGTACTCAATTTGGGGGGAAATGGTTTGTTACTTTACTGTCAGTTATGGACTCAAGGAAATGAAATATCTTTGATTACTGAAACAAAATTGCCACCAGCTAAAACTCCATCTCCATCTAGCTTAAAGATAGGATTACTTGGATATTAGATTGGGCAAGAAACTTGATTATAAAGGCGCTTTTCAGAGTTGTAATCTGGTTTATCAAACTGTTAATATGAGATTTTTCCATAGGAGATCCCCATTTTGTACCACAATGAATAAAAGTGCCTGCCAGACACAGACCTACTTTAAAAAGAGATTATTTAATTAGTTATTTTTATTTCCAGCAAGTCTGGCAATATACTGTGGGGAATCACTTAGTTTTCATTCTTTACAAGAAGCTATAGTTTATATTTCCCCCAGGCAGAGATTTATCTGACAATTTGAATGCCTTGACGACAGAAATATCTGATGATGAATATGATATTAAGGAGATGCCAAGTGACATAGCATTTTGAATCATTTTCAGTAACTGCCCATGATTAATAATTGTGCTCCTGTATGTATTTTAATTTTTATTAGAGGACGTTTGCATGGGAAATGGGAGTAGATGTTCTACTCTTATTTCTCATATAAGAAGTAAATGCATGTAAAACCTGGCTGTACCAGCAACAGATGTTGAAACCTCGGGTCTCCAAATAGTCACAGTGAAAGTCAACTCCCCCTTCCATGACTTTTAACTCTCACTTTTGCTTTTTAACAGTAAAATAACAATAACAACAACGTAAGAACTACCATTCACTAAGGGCATATTGATTGCCATATAATTTACTATATGCTTACCCTATATTGTTTCCAATTTATGGAACAAACCTAAGGTGGGTGGTGTTTTTCTCCTTGTAATACAATTAACTGACAGTTTCCATACTTTGCTGTATATTGGTATCACTCAGATTTGTTAAAAATACAGATATCAGGAACTACATTTTCTTTCATACCCTTAACCAAAAGTGCCATGAAGAGCTGTCTTGATGAACTGCTATAATAGAACATTTTTCCAAGACTTAATAAGTCACTTCATGTACATCACAAGTCAGCAGTATATTACACTTACTTTTTACCTTGATTATTTCCCAAGCAAATTACTTACATTTGTGAAATGCATGATCTTATGAAATTGTACACCTTCAAATCTATTAATACAAAACAAGTGTTTCTATTTCCTTTTCAATCTTTACAGTTTTAGTTTAGCTGAGCAGATAACTTTTGAAAGTATGAAGGCACCAAATATATGTATTACCATAACCCCCTGCCTGAGCAATTTATAGTTCACATAGTCATTTATCTTTTCTGTAGTTAAAGAGAATTTGGGTAATTGAAGAATACTGTTCAGTTAATGAAATATTTTCTTACTAATGTAAGGTAATATATATATTTGCTTTATAACAAAATCATATATATATATATATATCTGATTCTATTTTTATACAATTTATCATTCTGTATATTAAAAATGGTAGTTATATACTGCTGTATCCTGAAGACCTTTAAATTATAAAATAACTGCTTTTACTGTTTTTTGAAGCATAGGAGGGATTCCTCAGAAAAACAAGTCACTGTTTTCTTTATTTGTACTGGCTTTTTAGAAATGATGGTAAATCTTCCATCCCTCTTTTGGGTTAATTACTTTGCATTATTTTATGTGTGTGATTTGATGGCCCTTACCTGATCCCTAGCTAATCCTATAAATATATATACTAGGGTGGTGAGATATCCAATATAATAAGGTGGAAGGTTCTAAAAAACATAGTCTTTTAAATAATTTCAAAATTAGAGAAACAGTAAATTGTCTTTTAATTAAAAGCTTAACAAAAAGCATGAAACTCTAGTTTTTACTAATTTTTTTCAAAATTACAACTTCCTAATGAGCAGTCACAGGATTATTTGTAGTTTAAAACTTTATATTTGTCATACATTTTAATATAAGTTTATAGGAGCATATTTATTTACTTAATCATTAGCTTGAACTACATAACAGTAATGTATCCTATTGGTATATATCAGAAAATAGCAATTTATCCAATAATGGGTATTTTGTTAAACACAGCTAATATTCTGTGCTCATTTCAGTAGCTGAAGTTTTAAATCCAGATTTAAGATTTTTAAATACCTCTGCTTCTTTGAAATGTACATATGCATTATTAGGTAGCTCAGATACAAAGTTTAGAAGTTATTTTTTCTACAAACATTTCCAGCAAAAAGTGAGCATTTAACCTGGACAATGCATAATATCAGGGTCTACTTTATTGTTACATATAATAAAGTTGAAAAGAAGCAAATATTAAATTTTCTATTTTAATAGGCTGGCCCATATTCGTTACATTATAAAACAGAACTAGTATGAATCTCTATTGAATAAGAGATAATGTATGAAAAGCTGGCTTAGTTTTTACAGGTTTGTCATAAAATTGTTAAATTCTCCTAGAATATTCTTTCTATAAGATTCATAAAGCATCCTTTGTTTTAATAGCTTTACATTTGCTCTGTTTAAAATTCTATGTTGAATTTTCCCTTACAGAACCACGGAAGCAATTGCAAATACTATATGCAAAGCCTTTGTGTTTCTTTATCCTCTAGGAATGTTTAGTTAGGAAATGCATATATCAAGAATTCATCTTCTGTCTTAGCTCTATACTGGAATTTTTAGTTCCCTTCTACAACTCCCATACTTCTCTGACTATATGGGTATTATCTATTTATTTTCTATATGAGAAACATTTCTTCATACTTTTAGGAGTGAATACATAATGTAGAAGTCTCTAGGATTCAAATAAACAAATAACCTACTACACACTTTCTAGCTCTCTGTGCTCTCTATCCTTTGTTCTGCCTACTTTCCAAAGTGTTCTAGCATTAGAGGGGGCTCATTATGACATATCTTGCCATCTGCAGTGGCTTCCCTTTTAAACTCGTGGATTTCTTTTGACCTCTGCAACACTAAGGCTTCATACTTGACCTGAGATAGCATCCAGTGTGAAGAAAAACACAACCACATGGCATAGGAAAAAATGGCTAGATAGCTGATCATTGGATTTGGGACTATGATTTATCAGTCAAATAAAAAATCAGTGGTTGGCATGCCAAGAATATTGCTTTATAACAATACATCTGAGGCAGTGCCCTGTGGTATTTATCCTGATATGCATTCACCAACAAAGTCTTAAAAGATGTAAATAACTTAAAAGCATGGGAATATGCCCTCTGCATAGCAGTGTTTGAGTATTTACAATTGGTATTCAACTCAAGTTTCTTGAAGCAACAGAATCCTACCTTTAGCATTTTACCTTGGCATTTATACCCCTTTTTAGCTCTTTCTTGTGCAGATGTATGTTTTATCAGAAGGCAAGAATAGGTATACATCTGCAGGTTTTTGAATTGCAGGCTTTTGACTATACAGACAAATGTTTCATCAAACCATGTTGTTATCTTCGTAGTTGGCAGAAGATGGATTGTTCAGTTTAAGTGGAAGCCTAAGAACAAGTTACTGAAATCTTGCCTGGCTGCAAAAGTGCATTCAACACTTCAAAAGCCCATATGTTTTTCTCATTTGAAAGAATGCTTCTTAAGCAAACTAAAACACATTCTTCTACTTGCTGTAGCAACATTGTTTACTGTAATAGGATGGTAATCTTACTAGAGTTTGTTGACTTTTGTGAACCATCTCAATACAAATTTTGACCTTTGAGTATTAAAGCCCATAGGCCCTGCTATTTAAACAACATCATCATTCTGCATCAATAATCTGAAAAAACTGACTTTCCTATTATAATTTAGTTTATTCATGGTTTTAATTTTTCCTCAATTCAAAACAATTAATTTAAGCTGATAATATATCATAATTGACTTGAGATAACACAGCGTGAAGAAAAGCATAACCATATTTTACAAGAAAATAGCGAGATGGCTGATAATTGAATCTGTAACCTTACGAATGCTGGCTTTTATTTCAAACATGATCTTTCCCCTACTTGCAAAAGCTGATTCTTATATATTTTCAAGTTATCCCAGCATACCAAGAAAGCCTTTCTGATTTTAACCCACACCCAGTATGTTGAATCTTCAGAGTGATAATATCTACATTCAGAAAATTAATTCAATTTCAAGGAAGAAGAGAAGCAATTCCAAAAAGCAATGATTTGTTTTAATTTACTTTAACCCATGATGACAGAGAGCTGGCAATTTGTATGGCACTGTGCTAAAAGTGCTTTGGAAACATAAATAATGCAAAAAGCATGGTTTCTACCTTTACAAAGTATATTATCTAAGAGAAAAAAAATGTGCACAAATAGTTGTTGCTTATCATTTAACCTGGAAACCTCTGAGCTTTCCAACGTGGAAAATAATAGAATACAGTTTCTATAGAATGGGGAAAATTCTTTAGTGGCCACATATCACAGAATCATCTTCAAGACTGCAACGCAACAAAATGAACTTTTCTCTAACGTGCACATACATTTATGTGTCATCCAAATAAGCATAACTAATTCTTGAGAACTATTTTTATGACTTTGTAATTACTAGTTCTTCTAATCAGTGTTACTATGGTCACATGTGAAATTTATGCCCTGATACAAAGAAGCGATATTTAGGTGTGGAGAGAAACAAACATCACCAAATGGGATCTTCATTCTAAGTTCTTTTAAGGTGATTACTTCCAGTGCTGTGACCAGAAGCTGACACTCGAGGTCAGGGAGAGGGTGCTCATGGGAATTTGTGAATGACCGAGTGGAGGGAAAGCTATGTTGTGCATATGCACATTTCCACGCTGTGTCCAGGGAGCTCCTTTGCCACCTCTCACTGTCTCCTACATCCAAACCAGTGCATATAAGCCCCATCCCTGAGAGCAACCTTTCTTATGCTTCCTGTCTTCATTCCCTTTCTTGCCTTCGGATGCCACCCCCAATACCAGAAAAATGATAGCCTGAGAGAAATTAGAGCAAATGTGTGGGCGGTTAGGTGACAAGTCTCACCAGAAAAAAGAAAAAAATCTTCAGGGTTCCTTTTAACCTCCAGGCCACACAGCGTGAGGAATAGTGGCCTTGACCTCTCCCTCACCAATTCAGAGCCTGACCTTAAGACAGCTCTAAAATAAAAGAAACGCTAGGAATAAAGGAAAGGCCATGGTCCAGGGGGCACAGAAGGAGGTTAATGCTTGAATCAGCATTAGTTTCTGCAGTTTTGGAGATCATCAGTAATCCATTCGCTAGTGCTTGTGTTCAGCACAATTATCGTGCTATGCTAAGCACAGCAGAGGACTCACTCCTATGAGAAGATGAGATGCTCAGAGAAAGAGAAGACTAGAGACGTTTAAAGGAGATTTGTTTCTAACGTGGCTTTAATTTGAAATCCTTTTCGTTCTGAAGATGTCTGGATATTGAGATAGAGCAAATGAAAGTAGTGCATTCCTGTTACAGATTCAGCCGTGCATCTCTCTTATTTGAAAGGCTTAATCAGCACACTCAGGAACAAGATGTGAGACATCTTGAGGCACTGCTTACTTGTCAGCTGCAAGATCAATAAAATGCAGACACCATTCTTTGCCACACTCCAGAGAATGAGTTTGCAGAGTGAGAAGGACTTCACTTTGAAACCATTTTATTCACACCGACTTGGCAAAGGCAGGGAAGTTGCCCTAGGGAGGGCACCTGAGGCTTGGCCCTGGCTGGCCCAGCTGTTCTTGCTCAACCTGCCAGGTGACATTACTCACTGGTGCAGAGTTAGTCTGAACAGTCCAGCTCAGGTCAGAAGGCATTTGCAGGCCACTCAGGCAATTCAGGGAAAGCAGTTGTTTTAACTGACCATGTAAATGATGTCTAAAAGCCTCTGGTAATCGATGTTGCTTGGACTCATTAATTTAGGATTGTTGTTGAACCTGACAAAAGTAAGCACGATACTAAAGATGCGTAAACGCAGATCTAGCAGCCAGCAAATACAGACTACCGTATTCTGCTACCATAATTGCCACTGATCAAATTGCCACTAGGCCCACCTTAGGGATAACGGTGGACAATTTTTAGAAATACTTGGTAGCTGTTGTGTGGCAACTGGTTGAAAGAGAAATAATTCGCTTGACTGTCAGTCCATGTTTTCATTAGTAAAGAAGTGCTCTTCTTTCCTCAGCATACAATTTCCAAAGGAGGCCTCTGTATCTGTGTACTTTTGAGAGAATAGGTGAAAATAATTTTTAATTTAAAAATGAATTACACAAATAAAATGTTACAATATTACCTGTCATTTTTGTAGTTTACCTTTCATGTTTATTTTTTAAAAAATAGCTCCCTCTGCAAATATTTATTGTCTGATAAAATCAAGGCTTACTGGGGTGCCTGGGTGGCTCAGTTGATTGAGCGTCTGACTTCGGATCACGTCATGATCTCACGTTTCTTAAGTTCCAGCCCTGCATTAGGCTCTCTGCTGTCAGTGTAGATCATCGGACCCTCTCTCTCTGCCCCTCCCCCACTCGTGCTCCCTCCCTATCTCATAAATAAATAAACTTTAAATTTTTTTTTAAAAAAAGATCAAAGTTTACTGCTGGATGCCATGAGGGATATAATCCCTATTTGCAGAGGGGCTCACTGTTTTGTGGGACAACAGATGTATGCACACAATACATGCGAATGAGTTGGGGGTAGGTAGTTCTGAGTATGGCTTGAGCACTGAGGCAGATTTTCACTTTTCAATCCTCTCCTTGCAGCCTGATTGATGTGGCTGCAGCTCAGTAGGGTCTGCATGACAGCAGCAGGCGGGACAAAAGAAGGTCCTCCCAAGTTAAATCCAACAACAAGAGTAATATTTGACAAAATTTTCAGGAAAAGATAGGATTCAACAGTGTTATTTGTGAAATATGGGAATCCCAACTAAAGGGGACACTGTCTATGCTGTCTGGCATCTTTGAACATACTGCATTTCTCTCCTCCATCGGACATTTCATTATTACTAGGTCTGCCCAACTTTACCTTCTAAATATTCTTTGAACCCTTCCTCTTCTTCATCCCTCTTTCAGATCTGCATCATTTTGCATTTCTACAATTGTAGTAGCCTGCTATTCGGCCATAATTTTTCCCCTCTTAAACCTACCTTCTGCAGTATAGCAGGAATGATTGGTATTAAATGAAAATATGACCATAGTTAGAATCCTTCAAAAAAATCCAAGCAAGTTCTCTCAGCAAGTTCTGGTCTGTCTACACTTCATCTCTTGACCGTCCCCACCCCAATCCATCCTGGTCTAGTGGTACTGAAATGCCTCTGCTTCTCTAATCATAGCAAGCTGGTTCCTGTCTCTGTGTCTTCCCTTCTTTCCTTCTTCACTCTGCTAGCTCCCCCTCTTTTCCTGGAGAGCCTTCCGTGAGCCCCAGGTGGTTTATGATTACTTCTTCCTATGTCCCATTGAATTCTGTGCATCCACTATCACAGGTACCATATTCAAATGTGTTTGTTGTTGTTTTTAATTTCTGTGTGTGTCTCTTCCACTGGACTAAAAGCTCCTTGAGGAAACCAGTGCAACAAACTTTCTACAGTAGCTAGCTCCTGCTTCGCACTCACCCGGAGATCAGATTTAGTGACACCTCTTGAAAGACCATCTCTGATCACCCAACACACCTCCACTTGCCTCACCCATCTTTTTTTCTTTACTTATCATTTCATAGTATTTTCTCGTTTTTTCAGGTATTTGTTTACAGTTTTTCTCCCCACTAGCATATGAACTCTTTGAGACCTGAGACCTTCTCTGCTTTGTTTATCCTGGTATTGCCACTGCCTAGAAAAGTCCCTAATACATAGGATGCCTTTAATAAATACGCAGTTTTCAAAACCAAATTAAATGGAGGATTGATGGATGGATGGGCACATAGTAAGAGGTCAATAAATTAGCTGGAAGTGAATTAGCCTATCCCTATTAGATAACCAAATTAAATGAATGGAGGATTGATGGATGGTTGGGCACATAGTAAGAGGTCAATAAATTAGCTGGAAGTGAATTAGCCTATCCCTATTAGATAAGCAGTTCATAGGCCAATAATGGTAATAGGTGAATTTTTTAACACCTATGGGGCATAAACCACCATGAAAACCTCAATATTTACTTCCGTGGCTCTCTGCCATAAACTGTCATCCATTGTTTTAATGTATCCCAATTTAGGAAAGCTCTGTCTTATCCTGAATGTCACTAGTGATACAATACATGTTATCTCGATGTTAATTGTCCTATCCTGTCTCCTGGTATAAGTACACACACACCCCATATAAAATAACAGCGGAAGAAAAAGATCCAGAATTAACCTTTGAAGAATTACTTAACTCTTCACTTGCTCTTCAGTTGCTATTTTATGGGCAAAGAATCGGCTTCAGTTTCAGGCTCATCTGGAATTGAAGTTCATCTGGAAGCTTAACTTCCCTTCACAAAGGTTTTCTCATTTATGAAATAAGTGTGTTAACCTTTTTTCTTTGAAGTACCATTTTGCTGATGTGAGAAAATACATGTGAATGCTCTTTTTGAACTTCAGAATGCGCATCTAGTATTATGTTGTTCATCAATTATTATTTCATATTTGTTCTCTATTTGTTGATAGTGATGATGATATGTATCTCCGTATTAACTTTATTTTGAGCATCTTATTGTTCACTGCTTAAGGTCACTTAATCTTAGGTGTATAATCATTTGCATTCTGAATTGCAACTCCTTCATTAGTTTTTGTAACTGCTGAATTTAATAGGACATTGGGGAAGTGGATAGCACAGGCAAAAGGAAATTGGATTTTGAACTTTTTTATTATGACGACATCCATTTGATTGTGATCCAAATGATTAGCTAGTGAAGAAGAGCTACTGTTGTGACAACTTTCGGTGTGAAATAAAGTATAGGCCATGGATTTGCTTACGAGTTTACTTTGTGGAAAAACATAGCCCCCAATACCAACATGCATCACCTATTGACTAAACTCAGTGTATGTACAAACCACCACAGGCACCTAAGGGTGCAACACTGTGTGGGACCCAGTGCCTGCCCCAGAGAAGCTAAAAGTCCAGGATCACCTCAGTAGTATGCTCTAAAGAGAAACATGCAAGTGACATTCTTTTTAAACAATTTTTAGTTATAGAAGAAAAGCACTTCTCACAGCTGGTGAATCACAGTGTCACCATAACCCCAATTTTTAAAACAAGAAAAACTGAGGACCACTAGACAGTAAGGAAGTAAGCTGGCACTTGAAGGATGCATGCTTCATTCAAGAACCCCACACATACTCATGTTTCCTCTGGTGTGCTTTATTGATTTGCAACATACAGTATGCAAGCGAACATTATAAAAACTTATTTTTTAAAAGTGTGGAGTTGAGGAGCGCGTGGGTGGCTCAGGCAGTTGAGCTTCCGACTTCGGCTCAGGTCATGATCTCATGGTCTGTGAGTTCGAGCCCTGCATCGGGCTCTGTGCTGACAGCTCAGAGCCTGGAGCCTGCTTCAGATTCTGTGTCTCCCTCTCTCTGACCCTCCCCCATTCATGCTCTGTCTCTCTCTGTCTTAAAAAAAAAATAAACATTTAAAAAATTTTTAACAAAAAATAAATAAAAAAATAAATAAAAGTGTGGAATTGAAGACTGAGAAAAGAAATACCAATAAATTTGGCATCACAGCAGTGGGAAAGCTCATGTAAAAATGTTTTATAAGCTGTAAAGCCCTATAAAGATATAACACATCACTTTATATTTTTTTATTGTGTTTTGTTTGAATGTATGTGTAGTGAGGACATAACTAAGATCGGGATCCTTATGCCAGAGTAAAAAATGATATACATATAGGTATATAGACACACATAGGTATACATATATATATATTTTTTTTAATTGTTCATGGATATTGGACTTATCTGATAATATAACAGTGTTTGCTGACATGTTAATTAATAAGTGGAAGTTGGGAGGTTAAGAGTATCAATGAAGTAGACTTACTGAATAGTGTGGTTTGAGGTCTAATCTCTCCCTTTTAAAATGGTTACAGATTTGGCAAGAATGTCCAATTCAACATAAGGGTTTTAGAAGTACCCAACTAAATGGTGTAGAGTTTTTTCTAAGGCCATCATGGAGTTTAATGATATATTAAATTAAATTAAATTAAATTAAATTAAAGCTGGCTCTTTCACTCTGCTGTTCTACCGACTGGCCTATAGTCTCCTATTTACTGACTTGTAAATGGTCTCCTTGCCTGTGGCATTTTCCCATCCAAATGTTGCACAAATTCAAGACAAGGATGCTTGAGATTCCTTTCATGGCAATATCCTTAAAAAGCCAGCCTCCTGCAATTGTCTAAAATCAAAGTATCATCATGAAAGTCTCCTAGTGCTTTTATGAAGTCTGGAAAGATTTTGAAGTTTAAAGTGGAAAGCAAAACAAGAATCCAAAGGTTCAACATCTGAGGTTTTGAGGTTAGTTTCTCTGGAATGTGAAAATCAGATTATTACCTCTCCCAATATTGCAATTCTAAAAATGAATGGCTTCTTAATTGAATGACTTCAAAGTGATACAGTACGTCTACCTAAAAGTATATAATTTATCAGTTGTCAATAACCAAGGTGCAATTTTTGTTGTATTAATGCCATCTTTACTGATAAAGTCTGATTAAGATCATTACTTTTCCACATATTTTCATCCATTTTATAAAAAGCATCCCAAGGTTTTAGAGCCATTGGAGAAATGTTAGTAGGTAATGTGCTTGAGCTACCTATTCCCTGAATATGGAATACAAAGGAGAAACATGTTTATGTTTAATGAAAAAATGGTTACCAATGAGAAACATCTTTTTAATTTTTTAAGATACATAAAATTAACTTTTATAGTGCAGCTGCAAAATTATTTCTTTTATATTCTAAGTGTAAGCATTTAATTAGTGACAAGTGTTGGGCTTCAATAGTTATTAAAATCCAGAGTATGCTTGGTGACAATCACTGATCAAGTTGGCTTATATATACTGATAAGTAATGTCAGTGTGCTCCTTTCATCTTTTCACGAATTCTTATCAATCAGCATAGTATATTTTATAATGAAATTATCATGTTTATTGTACAAATCTAACTTGACAAAATGTTGAGTATAATGTATAACCTAAATTAAGAGAAGTATCTTAATAGTACTTATTCTGAATTTTCAAACCTTAATAAATTTAGTTTGTAGTGAAATTTATGAAATAAGAAATTCATATATATACTTTTCAGGTAGATTTGCCATTTGATATCCAAGAACGTATTATTTGAATTGCATTATGCTTAATGTTAGAATTTAAAATTTTTATTAAGAAATTTTTCTTGGGGCGCCTGGGTGGCGCAGTCGGTTAAGCGTCCGACTTCAGCCAGGTCACGATCTCGCGGTCCGTGAGTTCGAGCCCCGCGTCAGGCTCTGGGCTGATGGCTCAGAGCCTGGAGCCTGTTTCTGATTCTGTGTCTCCCTCTCTCTCTGCCCCTCCCCCGTTCATGCTCTGTCTTTCTCTGTCCCAAAAATAAATAAACGTTGAAAAAAAAAAAATTTAAAAAGAAATTTTTCTTAAGTTTCCAAGATAACAAATTTAAATAAAATTAAATTAAAATGTTAGTACAAAACACCTATATGTTTAGCTATGAATTTTGAATTTAAAATATTAGAAATATAAATATTTTAACATCTTAATTTACTTATTGGTGTATGTAAGTTATGTATAATTCAGAGAATTTACCTACTTAACTTCATAAAAATAATTTGTCTACATGTTTCTATTGTAACATATTTCAAGTTATTATTAAAAGTTGACATATTTACATGTTGCCATTTTTGTTGGAAGCATATCTGATGATGTTTATAAAAATTAAAGTTAAAAAAATTTATAGTGGTGGGAAATGTAAAGTCAGTATGAAAATGATTTTGACACAAAACTCAGATATAGGCTAGTCAAGAAACAATGGGTCAAAGATATTTATTGAAGGCTTGCGATTAATGAGGTATGCTAATTTCTGAAAATGTAAACTATGATGTAGGTCCTTTAAGGGCATTGCACTTTGGTTGATGTGATCAACAGCCCAGGGATGACAGTGCATAATGCAGTCATAATGCAGGAAGGCAGTATCTATTGAGGTGCCACACTCAAAGCAAAGGAAGAAGAGAGTGTCATCAGGAGAAAGAATCATTTCCTTCATGAGGAGTTCCAAAAGCATGATGGTACAAAATAAATTCATTTAAAAAATATCTCCCATCAAATCTAACAGCCACATTTTAAATGTGGATTATTTCTAATACATTCACAATTTTTTTCCTGATTTGTTCCCAGAATGCTCAGGCCCATTGGGAATCGAAGGTGGAATCATATCAAATCAGCAAATCACAGCTTCCTCTACCCACCGAGCTCTTTTTGGACTCCAGAAATGGTATCCCTACTATGCACGTCTCAATAAGAAGGGGCTTATAAATGCATGGACAGCTGCAGAAAATGACAGATGGCCATGGATTCAGGTAACACATGGGATGGGACAAGGTGACTGCCAAGGAATGACCAGAGTCATTTCAGAAAGAATACAAATCACAGCCCAAAGTGTGACTTTTCTTCATGGTGACAGAGGACAGGATGATTCAGCTGAGTCCAAATTGGCTATGAAATCTGAAACTGTGGGATATATGTACGTTGACTGTAAAGTGTGTTGAGGGTTAAAAATGTTGAAATTCTTGGGGTATAAATATTGCTATTTCTTTTTTTTTTATGTGAGAGATAGCACATGCAGTGCCTGAAAGCCAGGGAGGGGCAGAGTGAGAGGGAGGGAGAGAATCTTAAGCCAGTTCCAGGCTCAGAGCGAAAGGAACTCTATTTCACCACTGTGAGATTATGACATGAGCCGAAATCAAGAGCTTAAACAGCTGAGCCACCCAGGCTCCCCTAGAAGGTTTCCACATAGGCCACCTGTTAACATTTGGCCACAACTTTTGACACTTCAAGAAAATAAAAAATGCATGTTTTCTTTCTCCGTCTTAGAAGTGGTTTCACATGCACAGAACATATAATGTACAGAATAGATAACGCGGATACCAAAAATGTCTTCAGCACCCTCTTTCAATAGCTGAGGGTTTTTCAACTCATACTCTTTTATTTATTATCATCAGCCAGCTACTTTTTTAAACAGAAAAAAACATGATATACCAAGATCGTAAGTGATTTCCCTAAAATGGGATGGATGGTAATAATACCAGCACATTGTATTTTATCCAGTTAAATGTTTTCTGAGGACTTACCTTTAGTAAGTAATATGTAAGTAAACTACACATTAGGAAGACAGAAAAGATGATTAAAGCATGATATCTGTGTAAGATTATACCCCTGTTGGGGAGAGCACATTAATAACATGTAACAAGTCATTGAGTGTGTGCTGAAGAGAAGGAATACCCAGTATACGGTGGGTTTAGTGGAAGAAATAATTATCAGGAGAAAGCCTATGGGAGAATAGCTTTTTAGATGGGCCTTGGAAAATGCCTTTCACTGGAGACTAAAAGCCTACAGAGCAGCGTGATCAAAGATGCTAGGTGAGAATCTGGGGAACATCATATAGAAAATCATGACTTGTGTATAAGTTGCTAGAGGAACATGTTCAAACTTAGCGAGTGAGGTAAGTGTGCCTTAGGATTCACACATACTAAAAAGTTTGGGGCTTTTTCCATGGAGCTATTACAGAATTTTGATTTAAGTAGTTGAGCGATTTTGTTTACTATGTATTTGGAGTCAGAGGTAATTTTTAACATGGAAATCCATGATTTGACATTATTAGGTGCAATGTACAGGCATTGATTTACAGGAATTTAGTAGAATGAAAAGTTGATCTATGGCCAGGTAACATGATTTCCATACCTTTGGAACTGGGCCAGAATCCCCTTCAGATTTTTCCTTTGTTCAGGTTTCTTGTGAATTTTTACATATCCTATATATATTTCTTTAATTATATGGCTCCATGTGTTTACCAGAATTGTTTTGTTTGATGAATTTATTTTTGCGTGCATTTGCAGAAATTGCTTCTTAGATTACACATGATTTTTCTAATCTGTAGCTACATGTGCAAAGAGAATTCCAGATAGTGGAAATGGCACATTTATACACTTTTGACCCCAAGCTAATGAATATACAATTAAGGTTTAAAATAGATGAGAACAAAAATGCCTATATTTTATTGTTAAAAATCATTGCAGAGACCATTTTTTTAAAAATCAGCTTAGTTGCCTGTTATGAAATGCATTTGTGGGATTGTAGTCATGATAAAGCTTTAGAAATTAAAATTAATAGCAAAAATTGCACAACACTGTGAGACAATGTCACTAGATTGCATCTGGGTTTGGCAAATTATGTTTGAGAGCTTCAGTCATTGCCATGTTTTAATAAACCACAATAACATCCTTTTGCGGTATTTTTACTGAGAAACACCTTATTAATGTTTCAGTTCTGACTTTTCACTTTATTTTGTCCCACTTTATTGCCTACCTTAACCTTACACATCATTCTGCCTTCCAAAGTACAAATCAACTTTAAGTTCTCTTTATCCCACTAGTTATAAGTGGAAATAACCTCAATGGAATAGGACAGTGGTTGACTTTTAGAGAAATTTAGATTAAACATAACTTTATCAACTTAACTAAAATAATTAAATACCTCTTTTAAGGGGATAAAATTATTATTATTATTATTAGTTTGCTTTTAGTCTGAAGTTGATAATGAACTCTCACAGAAAAACAATACAGGCACATAAAAAGTCTTTTAAAAGTATTTTTTAAGTTAAATTTTAGTTAACATATAGTGTAGTATTGTTTCAAGAGTAGGATTTAGTGATTCCTAACTTACGTATAACACCCAGTGCTCATCCCAACAAGTGCCCTCCTTAACACCCATCACGCATTTAGCCCATCGTCCACCTAGCACCCCTCCAGCAACCCTCAGTTTGTTCTCTGTATTTAAGAGTTTCTTAAGGTTTGCCTCCCTCTCTGCTTTTCTTATTGTTCCATCCCTTCCCCTAGGGTCATCTGTTGTTTCTTAAATTCCACATATGAGTAAAATCATATGATATTTGTCTTTCTCTGACTGACTTATTTCACTTAACATTACACTCTAGTTCCATCCACGTTGTTGCAAATGGCAAGATTTCATTGTTTATGATCACTAAGTAATATTCCATTGTGTATATATATGCCATCTCTTCTTTATCCATTAATCAGCTGATGGACATTTGGGCTCTTTCCATAATTTGGCTATTGTTGATGGTGCTGCTATAAACATGGGGTTCATGTGCCCATTTGGTAAAGACCTAGTAGTGCAATTGCTGTATCATCAGTAATTCTAGTTTTAATTTTTTGAGGAACCTCCATACTGTTTTCCAGAGTGGCTGCACCAGTCTGCATTCCCACCAACAATGCAAAAGTGTTCCCCTTTCTCTGCATGCTCTCCAATATCTTTAGCCATTCTGACAGGTGTGAAGTGTTATCTCATTGTGGGTTTGATTTCTGTTTCCCTGATGATGAGTGATGTTGAGCATTTTTTCATGTGATGTTAGCCATCTGAATGTCTTCTTTGGAAAAGTGTCTGTTCATGTCTTTTGTCCATTTCTTTACTGGATTCTTTGTGTGTTGGGTGTTGAATTGGGTAAGTTCTTTATAAATTTTGGATACTAACCCTTTATCCGATATGTCCTTCACAAATATCTTCTCCCATTCCATCGGTTGCTTTATAGTTTTGTTTGTTGATTGTTTCCTTCGCTGTGCAGAAGCCTTTTATCTTGATTAAAGATAGATTGATTTTTTTTTTGCTTTTGATTCCCTTGCCTCGAGAGACATGTCTAGTAAGAAGTTACTACAACCAAGTTCAAAGAGGTTACTGCCTGTGTTCTCTTCTAGGATTTTGATGGTTTCCTGTCTTACACTTAGATCTTTATTCATTTTGAATTTATTTTTGTGTATTGTGTAAGAAAGTGACCAAGTTTCATTCTTCTGCATGTCGCTGACCAATTTTCCCAGCACCATTTGTTGAATAGACTGTTTTTTCCATTGGATAGTCTTTCCTGCTTTGTTGAAGATTAGTTGGCCATACATTTGTGGGTCCATTTCTGGGTGCTTTATTCTGTCCCATTAATATATGTGTCTGTTTTTGTGCCAGTACCATATTGTCTTGATGATTATAGCTTTGTATAATACAGCTTGAAGTCTGGAATTGTGATGCCTCCGGCTACAGTTTTCTTTTTCAACATAACTTTGGCTATTCAGGGTCTTTTCTGGTTGCATACACATTGTAGAATTGTTTGTTCTAGCTCTGTGAAGAAATCTAGTGTTATTTTGATAGGGATTGCATTGAATGTGTAGATTGCTTCAGGTAGTATAGACATTTTAACCACATATGTTCTTCCAATTCATGAACATGGAATGTTTTTCATTTCTTTGTGTCCTCTTCAATTTCTTTCATAAGTTTTCTATAGTTTTAAGCATACAGGTAATTTACATCTTTGGTTAGGTTTATTCCTAGATAATTTTTGTTTTTTGGTGCAATTGCAAATAGGATCAATTCTTCAATTTCTATTTCTGCTGCTCCACTGCTGATGTATAGAAATGCAACCAATTTCTGTACATTGATTTTATATCCTGTGACTTTGCTAAATTCATTTATCAATTCTAGCAGTTTTTTGATGGAGTTTTTTGAGTTTTCCACGTAGAGTATTGTGTCATCTGTGAAGAGAGAAAGTTTGACTTCCTCCTTGCCAGTTTGTATGCCTTATAATTTTTTGTTGTCTGGTTGCTGAGGCTGGGACTTAGAGTACTATGTTGAACAACAGTGGTGAGAGTGGACATTCCTGACATTTGGGAGAAAGCTCTCAGTTTTTCCCCATTGAGGATGATATTAGCTATGGGTCTTTTGTAGATGGCCTTATGATCTTGAGGTATGTTCCTCATATCCCTACTTTCTTGATAATTTTTGTTAAGAATGGATGCTGTGTTTTGCCAGATGCTTTGCATCTGTTGAGAGGATCATATGGTTTTCATCCTTTCTTTTATTAATGTGGTATACCACACTAATTGATTTATGAATATTGAACCAGCTCTGCAGCCCAAGAATATCCCCACTTGTTCATGATGCATGATTCTTTTAATGTGTTGTTGAATTTGATTTGCTAGTATCTTGTTGAGAATTTTTGCATCTCAGTTCATCATGGGTATTGGCCTGTAATTCTCCTTTTTAGTGGGGTCTTTTATGTTTTTTTAATCAAGGTAATGCTGTCTTTAGAATGATTTTGGAACCTTTCCTTTCATTTCCATTTTGTGGAACAGTTTGAGAAGAATAGGTATTAATACTTCTTTAAATGTCTGGTAGAATTCCCCTGGGAAGCCATCTGGCTTAGGACTTTTGCGAGATCTTTGATTACTTCCAATTTCTTTTCTAGTTATGGATTTGTTCATATTTTCTATTTCTTCCTTTCTCATAAACCTTGGTGGTTTATGTGTTTTTAGGAATTTGTCCATTTCTTCCAGATTGCCCAGTTTGTTGGCATATAACTTTTCCTTAGTATCCTCTTATAATTGCTTTTATTTCTGTGGTGTTGTTTATTTATTTTTATTTTTTTAACGTTTATTTATTGAGAGACAGAGATGTAGAGCATGAGCAGAGGAGGTGCAGAGAGGAAGAGACACAGAATCTCTCTCTCTCTCTCTCTCAAAAATAAATAAACATTAAAAAAATTTTTTAATCTAGTTTGTCTGTTATAAGTGTGGCTTTTTTTGGCTTTTTTTGACTTCTGTTAGCATGAATAATGATTCTCCATCCTCATTTTCAATCTGCTGGTGTCTTTAGATCTAAAATGACTCTCTTGTCAGCCCCATTTAGATGGGTCTTCTTTTTTTTTAATCAGTTCTGATACCCTATGTCTTTTGATTGGAGCATTTAGTCCATTTACATTCAGAGTGATTATTGAAAGATATGAATTTAGTGACATTGTTTTACCTGTAGCGTTGGTGTTTCTGGTGATGTTCTCTGGTCCTTTGTCATCTTTGTTGCTTTGGTCTTCTTTTTTATTCTCCACTCAGAGAATCCCCCTTAAAATTTCTTACAGGATTGGTTTAGTGGTCACACACTTCTTTAGTGTTTGTTTGTCTGGGAAAGTCTTTATCTCTCCTTCTATTCTGAATGACAGCCTTGCTGGATAAAGAATTCTTGCCTGCATATTTTCCCCTTCAGCACATTGAATATCTCTTGCCACTCCCTTCTGGCCTGCCAAGTTTCAGTGGACAGGTCTGCTACTACTGTATGTGTCTGCCCTTCTGGGTTAAGGATCTTTTGTCCCTAGCTGCTTTCAGAATTCTCTCTTTATCTTTGTATTTTGCAAGTTTCACTATGATATGTTGTGGTATTGACCTGTTTTTGTTGATTTTGAGGGGAGTTCTCTGTGCCTCTTGGACTTGAATGTCTATTTCTTTCTATTTCCCCAGATTAAGGAAGTTCTCAGCTATAATTTGTTCAAATAAACCTGCCACCCTTTTTTTCCACTCTTGTTCTTCTGGGTCTCCTTTGATACAGATATTGTTTTGTTTCATAGATCACTTAGTTCACTAAGTCTCCCCTCATGTAGTAATTTCCTTTCCCTCTTTTACTCAGCTTCATTATTTTCCATAATTTTATCTTCTATTTCACCTATTCTCTCCTCTCTTTCTTCAATCCTCATTGTCATTGTATCCAGTTTGTTTTGGTTCTCAATTACAGCATTTTTTATTTCATCCTAACTTATTCTTATGTTTTTGATCTCTGCAGAAAGGGTTCACTGGTGTCTTCTGTATCTTTTTTTTCAAGCCCAGCTAGTAGTCTTATGACTGCTGTTCTAAATTCTTGTTCAGACATATTGCTTATATCTGTTTTGAGCAAGCCCCTGGCTATGATTTCTTCTTGACCTTTCTTTTGGGGAAAATTTCTCTGCATTGTCATTTAGGCTAAATTTCTGTCTTTTGTGTGTTTCAAAAGTTTTTATGTTTCCTGTACCTGAGAGTAATGCTATATTAAAAAGGGGTCATACACTGTCCCCTTTAATGCCACTAGGTTTGGTATTTCAGCAAATGTTTCTGATATTCTCTGCTGTTGCATTTTGATTGTTCTTTCCCAATCATCAGTCCTCTGCAGCACCCCTCTTTGCTTGCAGCGGGGGGTGTTTGCTTTGTTAGATGTTCTTTGATTTGTTTGTTAGGATAACCCTGGAAAAAAAGGGGATAAAAGCCTGATTCCCACCCCCCCAAAAAAAACAGAAAAGGAAAAGGAATGAAAAAAACAAAAGAGAGAATCAAAAACTGTAAGGCTAATCCAAAGAAAAGGGAAGAGAAAGAAAGAAAGAAAGAAAGAAAGAAAGAAAGAAAGAAAGATTTAAGCCTTATCTGAGAGAGAGAGAGAGAGAGAGAGAGAGAGAGAAAGGAAATTAAAGAAACAAAGAAGAAAGTATAAGCCTGATTCCAGAAGAAGAAGAAGAAGAAGAAGAAGAAGAAGAAGAAGAAGAGGAGGAGGAGGAGGAGGAAAAGAAGGAAGAGGAGGAAGAGGAGGAGGAGTGGGGGGTGGGGGGAGAAGGAGAAGGAAGAAAGAAGAAAGAAGGAAGAAGAAGAAGAGAGAAAAGTAAGCCTGGTCTGTTTCCATGAGAACTGTGGGTGTCGTTTTCAAGCACTCGATTTTCAGTGTGCTTGGTGCATGGAGGATGCTGGCTGTGCTGGTCTTGAGGAGAGGCCCAGTGCGCAGTCTCACAGTCAGTCTCACCCCAGTAAATAAGCGGTTGCCACCCACAGGGGGGTCATTGTTTGGTGTAACTGGGTCCCACCTCCACAGCGGCCACAGTGCTGCTTTCTGGAGTCCCACCATGTTGGTCTTGAGGGGAAAATGGTGCCACCGCAATCTCTCGTCCACAGACAAGAGATCTCACACCCCATCCTGTTCATGCAGCCCTCACAGAATACTGAGGGCAGTCAGTTCTCCCTTTGTGGTTTTTCTTTTGGCATGTGGCTTGGATTCAAAACTTGAAGTCTTAAAGGACCCAGCACAACAGGGACCCACCCCCTCCTCTGAAACAGAGCCTCTCCATGCTGTGTCCCAGAACAATCCCACACCTGTGCAGTGTGCAGAATCTATGGTGTAGCACTGATAAAAGCAGCAACAAGGCTATATTTCCTCTGGATGCCTCTGTCCCCTGCTGCTGAAAAGCCTCTTGCTGGTGCCTGCAGGGTTTTTGTCCTTGGGGAGGCAATATACTCTCTTTCAGAAGTACTCCAGGAAGGGGAATGTCCTCTCTCAATGTGCCCCAGAGATCTCTACACCACACTATGCCCTCTGAGACCACCTTCCCTCTCCCCAGGAGTGTGTGCTACAGCTCCACTGTGGAGAAAGTTGCACATTTCCAAAACCTCAGAATTGGAACTCCAAATGCTATTTGCAAAAATATCTGAGACACTCAATACTCAACACTCAACACTCCCTCCAACCTTGTAGACCCTTCTCCTGGTCCTCAGAACAATTTCCCGGGTTTTCCAACTGATCTGACCTCAATACAGCTGTGTTTGAGGGATGAGGAAATTAGCCAAAAAGTCTTATAGTAAGGAAGCCAAAAAAGCCCGAAAAGGCTTTTATATTAGATGAAACAGTCTTGTGTATAATGGAGGAAAACTGAAAACTCACAACTGTCATTTAAGAAATGTTTCGAGATTACATTCGGAGTTATTATGTTATTGTATTCTTTAATAACATCTTATTTCCTAAGTTATTTTTTAAAAGAAAAAGTGTATCCCTTTCTTAAAGGAAAATCATATCTAAGAGACTCTGGGAAGTCTACTCGTGTACGTGTACCAGATTTTCTGTTTGAACATTATTAACTTCCCTTGTCACTTCATTCTTTTGTTTATACTCAGTACTTCAAATGAAACATTTGAGTACTTTGCTTAAACTCACTTGTAATGAGCACCGTATCCCCCTAATCTTTCAGGTGTATGACACACATACACTAATTAGTATTCAATTCCATTTTCTTCCGTGTCTTGGTGAAATAAAAACTGAAATTGCCATTTTAAATTTACACACTCAGTGGGCAATTATTGAGAGCTCCACAATGTTTATAATTGCTTTTGGATTTAAAGGGTTAGTGCAGTAAATACAGTTAAACAAAACTTTTTTCTCCCCATTTTTGTTTTTCTGATCTTATATTCCTTACCTGTATATTTTTTCCAACTAATAAATAACCACCACATTAAATACTGACTACTTCTTTAGCATCTTGGAATGTCAGTTTTTCTTTCTGACTAATGTATTTGAAATAGCAACTTTGCACAATTATGGAAATATGTCTTATCATATAGGTTATCATATAAAAATGTATAAGTTTATTTAATTCTTCTGGGCACTTTGTTAACTGATGAAGGCCTCTGAAAATGACCATTTTATTTATTTTTAAAGATAATTATTTTATATTCATTATTTTTCTTTTATAGATACATGCAGTAAAATATTTTTTTTTTAATTTCTGAGGCAATTTTGTTTCATGTATATACATTCTTTCTAGATTGCATGTACATTATATTTTCATCTAGTCATTTATTCATCCAAGCAGCAACATTTACTAAATGAATGTCTACTCTGTAGTCTCTGTTCTATTAGGCACTAGAAGGAAGACAGCAGTGGCCTTCAAGATGTTCTGAATCTAGGATATAGAAAAGTGAGCAGCGTAGACATAACAAGATATTATATATACCCTGGTCTTACATCATCTGCTAACCATTTCATTTGAACAGTAATATTTGATTATATTCAGCCTATTCTAATAAAACTTCTGTTAAATGGAAAAACTAATTTAGCATAGCATTCACAGAATATGAGAAGAGGAATTGCCATTACACTAGGTATTACATAGCTATATTATTACATACTGCTCTGTGTGATGGGTATACCAAAGCAAAGCCATGATTTTCGTTTGAGAGTTAATCTATCAGTAGTTGTGTCAGTACAAGTATTTTACCACTGAGAAAAATAGGTTTGGATCTTTCCCTTTTAAGTAATTTTAAGTAAGGGAAAATTCTAATTTTCCCTTAGAAAATGTGAATATAACCTTAATATGTTTCCTCTCTATATGCCACAAAGTTTGTGTGTGTGGTGGGGGTGAGAGATAGTTACTTCTCAAACTTCAATATGCACAGGAATTGTTTGAGTCACTGGGTAAAAATAGAAGCTTCTGATTGCCTCTCACAACTGCAGCAGGTCATTCTCAGACCACGCTGAAAAAACATGTCTCATGAGCTCATAAAGCCTGGATTTGTCCTGCCCCAGATACATTAATAAATAAATAAAAGTAAAATAACACTTTTGTTTGATGATCTGGGCACTTTGTTTTTTGGAGCTGCAAGTAGTGATAACTGCATGGGTAGGAAAGGAAAGAATAGTGAAGGAAAATGAGGAGGGATAGCAGGAAATATGTGACCCACAAAAGGTCTCCTAGCTGGATGAAGGCAGAACCACGTTAGATATCCTAGCCAGAAGTGCACCCAGCTTTAGCAGCAACTCATAAAAAGCATTATCCATTAGTCATAAGGATTTTATGTCTTTGTTAGTCATAAAGAATTTTCAGCAATTACCGTCCCTAAATGGCTATAGATTCTTTGTTGTTAGAAAATTTAAAATATCCCAAAGCAAGCCCATCTGAGTTTTGCATTTCAAACCAAATAATAGTTAACGCGAAATACATGGACCCCAGTCAGATTTATGTGAGCACAAGTTGTGTTACAGATTTACATTTCTGGAGTACACATTCCGTGTCTTTTTTTAACTTTGTGAACAGTGGGATTTAAAATGCTGCAAAAAAAAGCAGAGTAATCATCTATTTCATTTCAAAAGCCTGTATATAATGTGTGTGAAAACTCTTTTGGTACTTATAGACAGCTGGAGCTCCTTGAGGCATAAAAATCATTTTTAAAAATATAGATTTTAAGAAGTAGATTTTCCTTTTATTTTTCAGGTTGTTTTCTAGTTACGGAACCTGAATTGCATTGACTCTAATCCATCTTCACTAGTTCTTAATTCAAGTAAAACATGTTTTAGCCTATTTTCTCTCCTTAAAAAAGCTACCTTCTTAGATACACTGCTTTCATACTAAACACCTCTCTAAGGCTAATTACATCTAAACATTAATATACTACTCCTTCTAGTGATCTCTTTCTATAAACAGTCATCCTAAATGAAAATTTACTTTTTTTCATTTGTTTATTAGAGCTAAGCTTCATCCACAGCTGTGTGTGTTTTAAGTTACTTTTTTTTTTTATTTTTTAAAACAAACAGATACTGGGGCGCCTGGGTGGCGCAGTCGGTTAAGCGTCCGACTTCAGCCAGGTCACGATCTCACGGTCCGTGAGTTCGAGCCCCGCGTCGGGCTCTGGGCTGATGGCTCAGAGCCTGGAGCCTGTTTCTGATTCTGTGTCTCCCTCTCTCTCTGCCCCTCCCCCGTTCATGCTCTGTCTCTCTCTGTCCCAAAAATAAATAAACGTTGAAAAAAAAAATTTAAAACAAACAGATACTTAGCATTAAGTAAAAATGACTTGATAACATCCATACTGAAAAATAATGTTTACTCTGTTTGGTCATTTATGACATTTATACTAGTACTAATGCACACATCTTGCTGATGAACTTTAAAGGATGTGTGTTGGATCTTAAGTCCAGATTCTAGGAGTTATGGAATATATGGTTAACCATATAGCAAATGTTCTCTAATTTAAAAGGAGCTACATCTGGAATCTCTTCTCTAAGCTGCTTCCTCTCTGACTTTGCAGCACCCAGGGCCTCACTGACCCGGATTTCTTGCTGTTCCTCATGTGTATCTGGCTGTTTTCTGCTGCCGTACTTAGGCCCATACATTTCCTGTTTCATCTTTTGACCAGCTGTATACTTTATCCATTCTGTATAAAGTAATTCCTGGAATTTCTACTTTTTATCTCCAAAGATAGAAGTGATCACACTGTTCTTTTTTTCCACTCTGCCCACTATATGTTTCTGTCACTAGCAGCTAACATTCTTTATGGTCACTGTTTACCTTTCTCTCTCCTCCTATACTGTAAGTCACTTAAAAGTAAGAATTACATCTGGTACCTGGGTGGTTCAGTTGGTTCAGCGTCCAACTTGAACTCATGTCACAGTCTCACGGTTCAAGGGTTCGAGCCCCACATCAGGCGCTGTGCTGACAGCTTCAGTTTCTGTGACATCTTCTCTCTGCCCCCTCGACTGCTCATGCTTTGTCTCTCTCTGTCTGAAAATAAGTAAAATACAAAAAAATTTCTTAAAAGAGTAGGAATTATACCTGATTAGGTCTATTTCCATAGCACCTTGAATAGTAATTAAAAAAAAAAAAAACCTGTTAGATAGATGCAGATAATTGATTGATAGAAGAATAAAGAATGTTGAGCAAAATAGACGGAAGAGAATGTTTATTTTCACATGGTGATTATACTGCTCTGAGTGGTACGAGGAGTGTCCAGACAAGTCAGTTCACCTTCTATGTTCAGATGTTATAAATGGTCACTTGAACCATGACATCTTAGCACACTTCCTTTGGTGCCCTATGAGATACATTTATCCACAGTGTAGGTAATGCTTCACCCATCTGGGCGACACAGGAACCAGAATTTCTGTAAAGCCCGATGACCCATACCTTCCTCTGTAATCACTGCAAACCCCCTTTATAAGCAACATCAGACAGATACGGGTAATATTTGTAAGGTGTTCTCCAGAAACAATTAAGGCTGCTAACTAAGCCTTTAATGCCAAACACCAAAATTTTCATCTTCTCCTACCCTATTTAAGTTTTCCCTGAAAAATGCAAAATATTAACTGTTTGTTTTAGCTTCTTGCACATTTTTTATAAATTTGTGATTATGTTCACACAAAAATTTGAAACTTTAGAGAGTAACTGTTGTTAAAGTAACCATATCTTCTCTTTCTAAGATGAATTTGCCCTAGTTAAAAAAAGCAGTTTTAAAATACTAGTATCACTCTAGCTTATGTAATTTGTAATTTTTATTTACCCACAAGAAATGTCAAAAACATACAAACTTATGCCTTCTTACTATTATTCATAAAATATAGAATGTATAGAGTTATAGGAAATTATATTAATGTATTTTTTTTAGCATCTGTTGGACTCTGAGTAGATAATTCAGTGAACCACCCCTACATAAAAGACTGTTTCATTGAATTTGCTGCACATTTTTAGCCATGCAGAAAACATGTCCAGCTTAACTTTTGTACTTACAAAGGTTAAGATTTTAAGTGCCTTGTAGTTCCCTCAGTTCCCATTATTTTGTGACTATTACCACAGTGATTTTATAGTTTTTGATACTGTTGAAAGTGAAATAGAGATAATCTGAATTAATTGAAAATAACGACTTGCTATTGTCATGAAAACAAAAGAACACTCAAAGTTTAGAATCTCTGGTTTTACAATTTAACTTGATCACGTTGATGGCAAAATTACTCTGGTTCCCTCTTCATACCTCCCCACATGACCATCTAGCCTGCCTCTGGGCTGTCTCTTCCCATTTCTGACACTTGGGGCAGAAGAAGGGTAATACTCTGACTTCCACTCAACTTTCAGAGTTTCTTACTGTAGCTTTTCTCTTATTATTGCTTGACATGCTCCTCACTATTCCTGTGATTGTGAATCTATCTTAACCAAAGGTGTTAAACCTGCCTATGGGAAATGCTGTTTATGAATTAGAATCAGCCATGGCCTCAATGTAACAATTGTTCCTCAGAGGGCAAGGGCAGAGAGGGTCTGCAGGAAGCCTGTCCTGAGTCCTGAGAGGTGAGAAATGCAGAGAAGCAGGGGGAAAAGTAAGAGTTTGAGCTAAAGGTGTGATTGTCTCTTCATGTTTATCTTCTGGGAACCGGTGGAATTACTGTTTGGATTGGGCTGAAGGAATCCCTTATTTTCACTGTAGACACTGAACAAATTTGTTCTGCCCCAACGCCTCACTGAAAACCCCCTTGTTTTGAAAATGTGACCAAGTACCAAGCCACCTAACCTGATTCTGAAAGCTTTATTTTCTTGAGACAGTAATTAATTTGCAACCATTTCGGTTTGGGGGACGTTGTTGTTTAAAACTAACTGAATGTGGTTAGACCTAAATGCAGAAAAAAGTCACTGTATTCACCTATACTTAGGTTACAAGTGAGTCTCATTAGCCATAGTATCTTGTATTAGCTTCAAGTTAATCTCACAATTAGCACTGTGTGCTGTTACAGTTGCTTTACATATATTGACTATGTATTTACAGGTAATTGATATTGTCTTATCCTCATTATTCAGACTGGGAAATCTAGGCACAGAAAGGGAAGTTGTCCAAATTTACTGAAATAGTAAGTTGCATGGTTGGGATGTAAACACGGGCAGCTTGTGTGAGGCCAGCGCTAAACCGTTCATATCCTCTGTACTATCCTTTCTTTGACAACTCTTGGAAGTTCTCTTTTCCTTTTTTTTTTTTGAAGGATGGGCACTGCTAGTGGGCATGGGGGAGTCTACCATTTTCTTAAGGCCTTATAAAATAATTGTTGTATCCTATAAAATTTATATTTGCCCAGAAGCAAGCAAACACCTCTAGCCTGGGGCAGTAGTTGTCAAAATCCAACTACATAAAAATTACCTGGAGAGCTGTTTAACATGGTCCTCATCCTTAGACTTTCTAAATCAGTAGATCAGAGTTGGGACCTAGGGCACTACATAGTGAGCAGACACCCCAGGTGGATTCTGGTATTGTTGATCCTGAGAAAAAAGGAGTAATCACAATCTAGCGTGAGAGACATACCCTCTCTTATATGTGCCCTTTCACTCTTAGAAACAACTGAAATAAATTCAAATATCAGGGAACAGTATATTGTTCTTCAAAATGAGACATCGATGTGAAACAATTTAAAATACTGAATGGCATCAAGACATCACAAATCCAAGACCGAACCACCTAAACTGCTTTGGTGATATTTTATTATTAACTTGCCTATATCAGTGTATGTCATGAGTAGAATCCCCATTCTTCCATGAACTAGATATAGTAATGCTTAATTGTTTTCAAAGGATTTTTGTCTGTAACATGAAGCCTTCAATAATTAAGTCATAATTAAATAGTAAAAGAATTATAAAAATATCCACATCCTGTAAGATGAGGCTTTAAATGATTTATTATTAAATCCTCAGCTGGGTCTTAGGAGTCTTTAAGGAAGAAATATTTATTTTCCATGCAACCAGAATATAATGAAAACATCAAAAAGCCATTTACATTTTAATTATTAAAAGTGAATTTAGCATATTCACCGTTTTTGAGGATGATGTTAAGAAGTTATTCCAGACAGAGAGAACAGAATGAATAAAATCACAAGGGAACTGGAGGGAACACAAGGTCCAGCAGGGACCAGTCTTTACTGAAGAGATGGGGCTACGTAGGGGGAATAGGAGGGTAAAAGTCTGCAAAAGTAAGGAGACCCCAGAATGTGAAAATACATTAGTGTCAAACGAGGTGGCACTTGATGGTTATTGAAAGGTTTTCAGCAGGGTATTGACACTGTCAGAACTAGAGTTCAGTAAGATGAGCTGTCAGTGGGATGTGTTATGAGTACCCAACACAACGCCGAGTAGTTAGGAGACAGTAAAGTTTCATCGAGTGAACATTGTGCTGAATGCAGAGACAAGCCTAGAAGCAGGCACACCACTTAGGAGGCTTTTATAGCTAACTGCCCAAGGAAAACCTGAATTACACTGGCAGATGTTGAAATAAAAATAAGAGATTAAATTGTAAGAGGGCTTGAGGGCGCAGCACTGACAATTGATTGAATTGTGTGTTAGAGGAGAGGAGGAAGAACAAAAAAAGAAATATTAAATTCCAAAGTTTTTAGCTTGAGTGAGATTTTGGTACCATTTATAGAAATATAGAGGTCAGGGAAAGGAGTTGGTATTGTTGGAAAATGCTGAATATATTTTGGGTCTGTTTTTGTTTTTTGAGAGTGAGAGGAAAGAGAGAGAGAGCAAAAGCAGCGGGGAGACACACACACACACACACACACACACACACACGCACACACACACACACACACAGAGAATCCCAAGCAAGCTCCACATTCAGCAGGGAGCCCCATGTGGGGCTCAATCCCATGACCCTGGGATCATGACCTGAGCTGAAATCAAGAATCAGATGCTCAACCAACTGAGCCACCCAGGTGCCACCTATATTTTGGGTTTTAATATTTGATTTACTTGGAGAAAATACTAATTGTGTCCAGCATGAAGTTAAAAGTGTGTTTGTTTGCTGCTCTCTACAGACATTGGAAGTAGATTTAGTGGGCATCACTGACATGTGACATTTCTTATTGCTATTGATCATTTGTGAGTCACGTGACCACACCTAGTGGAATCAGAGGTAAGGTAGTATCCACTTAGAGTTGAAATAGCTATTTGAGGGGACAGATGGGGACTCTAAAATGAAGTACTTCCCACAAATGGTGAAACTTCTGTTTCTCCTAATTCCATCTCCATCAAAAGAGTTTATAAGACAGTAGCTCACCCAGGAGCACCATTGTGCAGCACCCTTGGGAAAAAAAGAACTGAACTTTGAGCTTCTGAATAAGTGTAGCCATTCTATATTAACACCTTTTCAGGGCATTCATTTTCATACCATAAGTCAGTTCCATTTTCTCCATGTATTTCTTTTTAATGTTGTTATTGCTGTGGCTGCTGTTTTCCCCAGAATTGATATAGTTAATTAAAATAGTAGCTATTTCAGTCTAACGTTGGTGTACTTAGTATAGATTGTTTTATTTTGTTGTGATTTTTGCTTCTTAAAGAAACGATAAAGATCTCATTTTTTCCGCAAATGGGCTCTCAAATTTCTTGTATCTATTATATATTCAATGCTTCAGTAGTTTTGAAGTATTTGTCCTGAGTTCATAATACATAGTCTATATTTTCATTTCTCAGATTTAAAAAAACTATGTTAAACCCAGTTCTCCTTAGTTTATTACTATCATTAGTGCTGTTAAGAGATACAATGCTGAATTTCAGATATAGATGTCAATTTTTCTATCTTAGTTTTCCTAGCAGGAGCCCAACCTAAACCATTATTTTTACATAACAGCAGCTTTCAAGAAGCTCTTAAACTGAAATGTGATTATCTTGCAAAAAAAAGAAAAAAAAAAAACAAAACAAATAAGACATTTTAATATTACCAGTGGATCTTAGCTTTCCTTTTCTTAAGAGCATTAACCCAGATTTGGACAGATGTATATAAATGTTGAAAGAAGAGCACATTATCTAATATTTTTTTCAGAATGTTTTCCTTACTTTCAGATCTGCTGTAGATAAACTAGTATTTATTGGGCAGCTACTCTTTTCAGAGAGCTATTTGGGCAATCAATAAGTTTTGTGTGCTCATGTAGAGATTACTTAAGTAGATAAAACATTTTAAAATTATGTGGAAATTTCTACTTTATTGGATGGACATTTGAGAAGGGAAGAGCTGTTGTTTTAATTCAGTGAACAACTGAACCTGTAACTATGTGCTTGGGAAGAGCGGAGAATTTACCGTGTGAGTTCCAGCCACATGGGACTTTTTTGAAGGGTACTCTGTTCAGCTTTCACAGACTTAGAGAAAAACATCTTCTAAAGTGACCCCCAACTCCATGTAAATTAATACATTCATTCACTTAGTATATTCATTGAGTATTTTCCATATGCCAACTGCTATTCTAGATGCTCCCTTCTCCAGGAAGCTTTCTTTAACTCCACCCCTCACCTCAGACTAAATGTGGTTCTTTTATATGTTCTTACAGCACTTTGTTCTTTTCTTACCTAGCACTTGTCACAGCTTATAACTAAAGACTTTATAGGAGATCATTTTTTAGTAGGTAAGCTGCATGAGCCTGGGGCACTCACTATCTGTTGGTTCAGTTGTATTCTCACCAGTCCTCATGACTAAATCTTTAATAAATGAAAATAGATTTGTGATTTGTTGTCATAATCAATATCCTGAATAAAAGTTCTGTTTTCTTTTTTAAAAGTTTTTATTATTTAAGTATGGTTGACCTACCATGCAGTAGTAGGTTTAGATGCACAGCATAGTGATTTGAACAGTTCCATGCATTACACAGTGTTCACCATGATAAGGGTAGCCACCATCTGTCACCATATGACGTTATTACAATATTACTGACTATATTCGCTGTACTTTTTATCTCCATGACTTATTTATTTTATAACTGGAAGTTTGTGCCTCTTAATCTCCTTCATCTATTTTACCCATTCCCTTACCCACTCCCCTCTAGTAACTGTCAGTTTGTTTTCTGTATTTATGAATCTGATTTTATTTATTTATTTGTTTTGTTTTTCAGATATCATCTATGAGTGAAATTATATGGTGTTTGTCTTTCTCTGACTGACTTATCACTTGGCATAATACCCTCTAGCTCCATCAATGTTGTTGCAAATGACAAGATCTCATTCTTTTTTTGGCCAAGTAGTATTCCATTGTATTTGTATACCACACCTCCTTTATCCATTAATCTCTCAATGGTCACTTAGATTGCATAAGCAGTTATATGGTATGGTAAGCAATATGGTTTTCAAGATCAGCCAATTCAACTGGCCACTGTCACTTTGAATACTTAGTGACAATGAAAATAAAGCAGCCTCTTAGGATTGTTGTAAGGATTATATGATGGATGCTTAGCTACATGGTGGCTCTACCACAAGTGACTAATAAATGTAGACTCTCACATATTTAACAAATATTTGAGAGGTGTAGCCATGACTTTAAACAGTCTCCCAATGTCTTCTTCATCTGTTTCCATAGCAAGAGGATTAGTGACTAAGTAATTTTTACCTCAGATAGTTTGATGCTGTATAACATTCTGTATATTCTGTATAAAAATATGCTCTTTTAGGCTATATTTCCCAACCTCCCATTCCTCTAGCTTTGGCCACCTGACTCACAAATGGCCACATGTGTATAAGCAAGTATCACATGGTGTTTCTGGGAACTTTCTTAAGATACAGCACACACATGCTCTCTTTATCCCTTTCTCCATTTTGGTGCTGAGAACTCAGATTGTGCCATCCTGGACAATAAGATCAAGGTTACATACAGTGGCAATAATTTAAAAGGTTCCTGGGACCCTGATGTATCGGCCCCTTATGCCTAGTCACATGTTTACACAAGGGAGAAGCCAACTTCTTTCTTATTTAAGCTACTGTTTGGGCTTTTGTCACTCACAACTGAACCAAATCATACCTAATACAAGTCTGCAAATAACATGTTCAGTATTCGATCCAAGCAGAATATATTAATGGTGTGATAATAATATTTAAATGTTACGTATAAATGCAAAGAAATTCATTTAAAATGAGAGTTACAGAGCAGATAAGTTTTCAGATTGCTACGGTAAATGAAAAAGGCCTTTTAGGTGGATAGGCATAGTGAAAGGATTACCTTTTTGTCCAGCCTCACAAGACCTCTCACTATCCACTATATATCCACTATAAAGTGGATGCTTTACCGTGTGCACTACCTCTCTTCCTGTCTCTTGAGTCTGAGATGACCTTTCAGTCCTGGTATGTGAGGTTGGGCAGGCCACTTGACATCTCTAAGCCTTGGTTTCCTATTTCCAGTATTAATTGATACTCTCTTAATGTCCATGCCAAGGCATTTGTCCCTTCATCATTTATGATTATTCTGCTTTGTTTTGCAGTTAGTTGTTTGTATGTCTTACTCTTTCAATTACATGTGACAGGTGCAAAAATCTTTTCTGTCCTTACATTTCCCGCTGTATATGTCATTATGTTTGGAGATTACAGACATGCGAGAAATAATGGATGAATTAAATCTGTTTAATGATTATATAGAGGTATAAATACACATGTGATAATTATCAGAAATACAGCTGGAAAAATAAGCTGCAATGACCTCATAGAAATTTGTTCCTGCCAAAGTGAAAAACGTACCTGTTTTAATTTGGTAGAAGGGAAATTCCACTTAAAGTTTGAAAATGGTGAAGTGATTTAACAAAGGAAAAAATCTATAGTTCAAGCTACAAAAAAACTGCAATTTAATTCGTTACAAATGATACAATCGGTATATTTTTAAAAGATTTCCTAATTACTAACATTTGTTCAGCAAAACGTTCATTTTAAAATAATGAGGTATAAAAATATAAAATAAAATAAAATAATGAGGAATAGTCTATTTTCTTCCTCATGCATTTAATGTTTTGCTCTACAGTATTGTTTGCTAGTGGCGAAACTGTGTTTCTTTGAAAACATGTAAAAATGTTATTTTTCCATGTTATTAAGAAGTTGCTATTGCTGTGTGGGGAGTAGAATTTTTTCTGTGATGGTTTTTATTCTTTGTGTATTCTTCTCCTTACTTCTGAGGGAGCAGAGATGACCAAAATTCCCCCATCATCTTTCCCTGTTGGCCCATCCAGAAGACTAGAATTGTCCAATTTAGTTCTTAAGGCGAATATAAAGTACAAATGAAATAGTGCATCATGTGCATAAAAGGACCTTAAAAAGTAAAATTAAAGAAATAGAGTCTAATGTGCCTAATCAATGTGACTTAAAGAATCATTTTGTTCTTTTAATGTTTTTCCACATTTGTAAATGAAAATTCAATTTTCCTCTTCCCTGGAAAAAATAGTAAGGAGTGCAAACAATCATCAAATGCTTAAGGATGCTGGATGCATAAGGGATAACATCATCTTTAATACTCAGACAACCCTGTGCGTTAGATAACACTTCATTACCATTGCATGGGTGAAGAAATTCTGGTTACAAAGGTTGACCTCAAATATTTCAGAATTTGTCTGTTCATCAAAGTATTCAAAATGCTAAAAACAGTTTAGTGCATTCTACCTTCCATATATTATTCAAAAATAATTAGATATTTAAGTTTATTACCCATAACTCCCATAGAAATATAATGCAAATTACAACTTGATCCTCTCTATATAAATACATAAACAAGTGGAAGAATGAAAACATATTGATTGCTTCCTCTAGGGTGATTTCACTATAGACTTCAATGAATCTTTTTATCCGGTGACATTTTAAGAGAGCCTGGATTACTGCTAGTGTGTGTCTGATTTTGAATTCACATTAAAAACTTACTTTCAGCATGTCTGCAATTAGATAATCTGGTTAGTCCACTTTAACAGCTACCTTCAGGTCTAGAGTAACAATTTAATCATATGGAGAAACAACCAACCACTGTTTGTCTATTTATACAAAATTTTGAATCATGAAGTTAAGTTCTCAAAGAAAGCCATGAAATGTAAGTCCATTTTGTTACTGTTCAAAGCATATGCTGTTGTATTCCAATAGGACAATGCAATTTAACTCCTGAAATATATTTGTTTAATTTAATTTTGAAACACAGATTTAATATTGTGCTTATTTAGACTAAGAAAAGTCAGAAGAACACAAAGAATATAAAAGCTAAGTCATTACTTGATAATAGCTACTGCATCTGTGTCCCAGAGCTTTCCAGTCTCTCCATTTAGCCCTCTTATTGCTTTTTTTTTTTTTTTGGTTAATTAATTCATATTGCACAATGCTAGAAAATAATATCCTGGAAAACTTGCCATCTTTTGTGCTATAGCATATGTTTGCTTTGTAGACTTTTTTCTTCAGTACATAAAATTGAAGATTATCATGGTATTCTGCTTCCCACAAGTACTTTTTAAGCTTTTATTATGTGATATTTGGTTTTGTCTTGATGTTTCATTGATCCCATGTCAGCTTTTAAAATTTCAGGACACTTGCTGTCACTACCAATAATATCTTCATAAATGGAAAAGTGTTCCCATAGCAAAACTTGGAGTTCTTCCGTTGACATTGTTGTTATTTGCATGCTACAATACAATGAATTAAGAAAAATTAGAGTTTAGAGGACACATGTAGGGTTTTGGAGGGGGCAGGTAAGGCATTCTTGTCTGCCTGCTAATCCTTCACTGACCTGGATAGGAATGCTGGCATCAGGGACCTGACAGTTTTAGATAAGACTATCCTTAAAGTAATTGGGTATCCCATTTTTATTTTTGTTTATATTTATATTGTTGTCATATTGATTCACTCAGCATTGTCCTGAGTCACATTCATTTTGAAGTCCACTCAGTGAGATGGTTGAAGTACAGAAGAGCATTCATGTGAACCCAATGGAAATTCCTCCCACGTAAGAGCTATTGCCACCTACAGGAATTTAAGAAGGTCCAGTCTTAAAAAAAAAAAAAAGAAAAAAAAAAGGGGCGCCTGGGTGGCGCAGTCGGTTAAGCGTCCGACTTCAGCCAGGTCACGATCTCGCGGTCTGTGAGTTCGAGCCCCGCGTCAGGCTCTGGGCTGATGGCTCGGAGCCTGGAGCCTGTTTCCGATTCTGTGTCTCCTTCTCTCTCTGCCCCTCCCCCGTTCATGCTCTGTCTCTCTCTGTCCCAAAAATAAATAAAAAAGGTTGAAAAAAAAAATTAAAAAAATAAAAAAAAAAGAAGGTCCAGTCTTGCCCTCAGCCTCTTCCCCCCTCTCCCTTTATAGCATACTCACTGTGCCCCTGTGCTTATGCATCAAGGACTTTTTTTTTCTTTTTGGTAGCACCTCACGATTCTTTGAAAAATATAGATTAGCAAAGTGACTGTATTTTCATTATTTCTATTGTACTTTTAATGGTGCTAGCATTCCTACTTATGAACTGACATCATTTTCTCTTTTTTTCTCTTTTTTCTTCTCTAACATCATTCGTGGTTTCTCTGTTTTTCTCCTCCTTCCCTCCCTCCCTCCCTCCCTTCCATAATTTTACTGAAACTCTTCAGAATGATGGGCTTTTTATAAACAAAGACTCCTTTAATTTTTGCCTTAGCCATGCAAAGTAACCAAGAAAAAGACAAAAATCTAAAATTCAGAGCATATGAATTAAAATCAATCCTTCAGACCTTAAAACTCTACTTCTGAGGGTTTTACACTCCCTTTATATATACTATTCTGTTGAACTTAATATACGGCTGAAGTCTTTAAACGAAATAGCCACAGTTCAGTTCACTTTTGAATGTGAAGCTATGAATGTCAGAGCATATGAAGAAAGTCTAGTCACAGCAAGTACCAAGAAAGATGAGTACACTATAGTGAAAGCCCTTTAGAAACGGTGGAAATACAGAGGAAACTGTGATTCTAGGCCAGGACTCTTGGAACAGACAACAGATTACACCCATGATGGTGTATTGCTTCTGTTGCATGCTGTTTAGTGAATTAGGTGTTTCAGTTTGATTGGAAGCTTTACCAGGTGCAAGGAGTCAGAAAGAGATTATAGTTTTGTGTCTATTCACATGTGTTTTTTCCCCCATCTCTTTTCAAAGAATATGGTTAAATTAATTGAACATATGTCAAAGGCTGGCCAGCATTCAGAATAATGAAGGACAGTTGAGAAAACCACTTACTTGGAGCTTCAGAATTAAATATTTGGTTAGCTAATAAAAATTGATTAAAAAAAACATTTAAATTCTGTTTCTTGGATGAACCCCACCTGTAAAGCATCATTGGTACTTCAGATTTTCTTTGTTTGTTTTATTTCTTTGTTTAAATAAGAATAACCAGTTATTCAAGAATAAAAACCTAGATATTAATACCTTAGGTAAACGTACTATTAATGATTTTCCTCAGTATTATCCCTTGTTTTCAGTAATTTGCCTTTCCTTGGTTTTTCAAAGCTTTTTCATGTTTTCATGGGCAAAAAAACCCTCTCCTTTCCCAGTTCCATTTTGGCAATTATTTTTAATTAAATTACATAGTTAAAATAACAAGCACAACTTGAAAAAAACAAGTTGGAGAACAAACACCACTGACTCATGGTTGGTGGACAGTTCAGCTGGCAAGAATGAAGGCAGTGGGCCTGACGGAGAGCAGCCCAAAGTGCCAGGATGTGTACAATAGTGAGCGTGTTTAATGGTGGGGATGAAGAATGTCAGTTGATTGGGTTGTTGGTGATAAAAATGAGGTTGTGTCAGAGAAATCTCTTATAGAACTAGGACCAGCCATGTCAAACTATAAACTCTGCCCTGTTGGGTCTGAGTTGCTCCCCTCATGGGGAAATACCTCAGAAGCCTTCCTCCTGAAGTGCATTCATGATACTTCCTACCAGGAGGTCTCCACAGAAGATGTTAAAGATGCATTCAATAGAATACATTAATGAGAAAATGTGAAAGAACAGGGAGCTCCAATTCCTTGTCATTTTTAACTAGAAGCTTCTAGTGATAATGTTCCTGTGTTTTGTTTTTTGTTTTGTTTTGTTTTGTTTTGTTTTGATCCCTGCAGGGACAGTCTTTACAATCCAAATATTTAAAACTGCCTGGGAGGCTCAAGTCCTTTCTGCTATCACCCAGATATGGTTATATCTTCTTTGTGCCTGAGACTAACTTATATTCCAAGTTCCCATCCAAAAGCTCTTCTAGGAGGGTTGTCTTTACTGTGAACTATGAGAACATGGTTCAGTGAGGTTGATTATGAACAATATTGTGGCTAGAAAAAAAATCTCATTTTGAAGTATAAAAGTTTAAATACTATCAGTGCAAAATCATTATCTGGACATTTCTTTTTTAAAATTTATTTATTTTTGAGAGAGAGAACACCCAAGCAGGGCAGGGGCGAAGAGAGGGGGTCAGAGGATCCACAATGGGCTCTGTGCTGACAGCAGCAAGCCTGATGTGGAAATTGAACTCATGAACTGCGAGATGATGACCTGAGGCAAAGTCAGACTCTGAACCCACTGAGCCACCCAGGTGCCCCCTGGAAGTTTCAAATAAATACCTGTACTTACATACGTCCAGATACTTAGCGTTAGGAAAAAGCGCTAATTGAATATATGGTTTGTTTTTTTGTTTTTGTTTTTTTTTTGTTTTTTTTTTTTTTGCATTACCACCAGGGGAGGAATGCTAGTACAGAAAATAAAATCTCCATTAAGATGAAAGTATTATGAATATGACAATTTACAATTTTTAGGTGCTCTAATTTTTCCAATTACACATTTTCTTGATAATAATCATGTGAAAAATAATGTTTTTAACTCAATAAAAGGACCTCTGATGTTCAAGTGAAATACTCATTTCTTGTAATTGAAAGATGGTTATAGGGTGATGGTTCTTTATTTAAGAAATGTGTTCTTCTTTGCATAAATCCTGAATCTTAGTGGTTTAACACAACAGTTGCTCACGCAAAAGCTGCTGTGGGATGAGGCACTATCCTTGCAGTAGCGGCCTCAGCATTCAGGATGCTTTTTCCTTATGTTGGGGACCAGATGGCATGTTTGGTGGGCTCTTCTGTCTTCACCAAAACCGCATTGCAAATTTCAGGATTGTGTAGCTTGATCTGTTGATTGCCCTTCATTTTTATTTTGGTAACTAAATAAATAAGAAGCCACAAAAAAAAAAAAAAAAAAAAAAAGGAAATGTGTTTTTCTTTTAGTTTAAGCCGAATGTATGCATCTAATATACACTAACAGCAAATTCCTCACGTTATATTTTTAGCAATTCTAATGATGGAATTTATACAAGTCTCATCCTATCTAGCAGATCCTTTTATTAATTAATCTTTTACCTGATGCTTTTATTATTTATATGGTAATCTATAACCCTCATTAAAAAAGAAAAGTATTTCAAAATTTCTCTTCACTTAGTCATTAATTTAAACAAAGTGCCTTATTTTATGCAATTTATGAAAACAATGGTGTATATATAATGATTTCTATAAAATATTATTCAATGTCTTATATTTCTATAATATGTAATATAATATGTAATAATATATAATCTATTTTATATATATTATATACATATTATATTCATATACATATATTACATATATAACATGTATACATATATTACAAATATATTTCTATAATATGCTATTTAATCTTTAAGTCTGCATTTTTATGTAGCAACTCACAAACTACTGCTTGTGTATATGTGCCTCAATAATCATGAAGTAAATGATCACTAAGTGTTTGATTTTTAACATGATTTTCCTTTTTAAAAAAATTTTTTTAACATTTATCTATTTTTGAGAGACAGAGCATGAGTAGGGAACGGGCAGGGGGTGAGGGGGGACACAAAATCTGAAGCAGGCTCCAGGCTCTGAGCTGTCAGCCCAAAGCCCAATGCAGGGCTGCAACCCACAGACCACGAGATCGTGACCCCAGCAGAAATCAGACGCTTAACTGACTGAGCTATGCATGTGCCCCTAACATGATTTTCCTAAGAATAAGCTATGAATCAGACATTTATTTTTCTTGCTAATTGATCTTAAATTAATTAAATAAGGACACCATTAAATTGAGGTGGCTTTTTTGTCTTAGCAGCCTACATAAGCAAACCAGAACCTAAGCCTGAAATGTCTCAAGGTTAAGAAATCGAAACCTAAAGACAACCAGTCATAAACAGCTAGGTAGCCTTTCCCAAATAATGCAGCTTGTTGAGCTCTTGACAATCAAATAATTTCCTTGCTTTGTTTCCACTTCTTCCCCATAAAAGTCTTTCCTCTAACACTTGTTGACAGACCACTCCTAACCACTTCTGGATTGGTGCTCCCCCATTTGCGTTGATTTTTGTTCAAATAAACTCTTAAAATTTTTAATATGCCTCAGTTTACCTTGGCAAATGCTTCCTAAAGTTTAAGAAAGAAATTCTCCTACGCTTCCCAACCATTACAACATTGAAAAAACCGAATGCTTCTTTTTCAATTAAATAAAATTAGAAAGTAATTCCCTTTTGCAAACTGTATTAGTTTGCATTTTATGTTTGGATTATTGTTTTGTAGTGATTCCAGCCACTAGTCAGACCCACACTTGAATGTACTATGTAAGTATATCACAACTTCTGGTAACAAGCTTGAGGTAGAGAAAAACAATTAGCTATTCATAAAGCTACCCTAAAAGCCAATTGCTTACTTAATACTAGCTTTTGCCTAAATTACAACCATAAATAATTTTAAGTATGTTATTGTATAATAAACATGTTTGAAATGCGTATGTACTCTATTTTATACTAGGCAGTGAGTCTCAGACAATACTTTTGTATATATGCACTCCTATTACATCAGATGCCCATATGTAGTCATTTTCCTTGAGAAAAGAGTAAATGGGAGGAAACAATGATTCCTTTCCCCACTTAGGATATCATTTGCCAGCACTGATTTGAGGATGAATCTGTTAGCATTGTTACCCATTCTGCCCTTTCCTTACCATTCTTCTTCCCTTATAGAAACCCAGCCTGGTAGAGCTGATGTGTAACTGTCATTTCTCCCTTCCTACGTTGACTTAGACAGGTGAATTATTGGACAGTGCATGATATTATGGTGTATATGTGTGTTTTTAAATTTACATAAATGATATTGTGTATACTTCATTGTTCTTCACACATTCTTATGTTTTTTGATAGCCATGGGTAAATCCAGTTCACTTCCAACTCTTAGAAGGTATGCCTGTGTATGTGTGTGCAAGAGTACACACACACGCTTGCATGCACACACACATACGTTTTAAATTTTAAATCTCTTACACCTCTAGGGATATTCACTTAAGCTGCCTTCTTTGCTAAGATAAAAAAATATCTACAATAAATAGGTGTGTGCATTTCTCACTGAGCACTTAGGCAACAATTTTTTCAGGAAATAATACTCAGAAATAGATTGCTTAATTTTGCTAACAACGAACAGATTGAAATAACTATCCCAGTTTGTACCTTCACTATCAGCAGAGGAATACTTCACCAATACTTGATATTATCTAACATTTTTGTTTTGTCATTCTGTCGGCTATAATTTAATGTCTTTTTTTTAATTTGCATTTGTTTAATTAAGAGTGAGAGTTTAACTATTGGTATTTTATTTTCTCTGAATTGCCTTGTAATATCCTTTGCTCCATTTTCTATTGACTTCTTCATCATGTGTGTGTATGTGTTGGTAAAAACCATTCTTTTAGATCAGTACTTCGCAGTTGAACGTGAAGGTCACATATTCCTTGTGGAGTCAGGGGTCCCCAAGTGCCCATTCAGGAGGTTCACAGGTCAACACTAGTTCCATAATAATTCTAAGACTTTCTTGGCCATTTTCACTGTGTTAATATTTGCACTGATGCCACAAAACAATGGTGAGTAAAACTGTTGGTGCCTTAGCACAAATCAAGACAGTAGCACCAAACTATACAAGTAGTCATTGTATCCATCTCCATCGTGCTAAAGGAAAAAAAAAATTTTAATCAGTTCATTTAAGAATGTCCTTGATGAATCATTAATGATCATTAATTTTATTAAATGCCAATCCTTGCCATGTCTTTAATATTCTGCACAATGAAATGGAAATTACACAGAAAGCACTTCTGCTGAGTAGTGAAGTATGATGATTATCTCAAGAAAAAGCACTTGGGAGAGTGTGACTTGCAAGCTGAGCTCCCCCTTTTTTTTAATCATGTTTACTTTAAGGAACAATTGACAGACACTGACTATTGACATCTGTATATTTGGCAGTATTGCTGTGAAAATGAACACAATAATCCATCAACATTAAGGGAAATAGCTGACAATATTTGTTGCTAGCGATAAAATTTGAGATTTCAAGTGAAAATTAGAATTTTGCAGAAAATATAACCACCAATGTGAGCTTAATAGCTTCTAATACAGACTTTTCTGGTAAAATTTGTGGTGTTATTAATGAATGTAACATTTTGATATTATATAATAAATGTGTCATCATTTAGAAACTCTTCATATTTCAATGAGCCCATATTTCCCAAATGTCCAATACATGATGGCACAAAACCATGCATAGATAAAAGATCTATTCAAAATGCAAGATAAACCTATGGATTTTAACATTATGAATATGAAAAGTTCACTGGTAGATTTCACATTCCACACTACAACTAGAATTTAAACTTTGCTTATCAAGTTTTGATGTGGTAGCAAAGAGGAATATACATATTATCTGGAAAGATTATTAAAATACTCCTTCCTTTTACAATTACATATCATTGGAGCCTGCATTTTCTTCATATACTTCAGCCAAAAATATTTTGTAATAGAGTAAACAGAGATGCAAATATGAGAACCTACTTGTTTTCTCTTAAGACAGATACTCAAGAGATTCATACAAACGTAAAATAACCTTTCAATACATTTTTGGTTTGGGACAATATAATTATTTTTTATAAAAATATATTGTTTATGTTAAAATGTAATTAGTTTATTATTGTTATTTTGAAATTAATAAGTATTTTTAAATTTGTCAGTTTTAATTTCGAATAGAATAAGTATAATATATGCTATGTATATTTCTACATTATTATATATATATACTCTCTATATATACACATGCACATATATATAATATAGTATGTACATTTCTATATTATTACACACACACACACACACACACACACACACACACACACATGTTCCAAAATGCCGTGTGTGAGTTTATTTGCTCTTTGGGCCCTTCAGTAATTTTTAAGAATAAAGGAATCCTGGGACATCTGGGTGGTGACAGTTGAGGCAGCTCTCAGTGCAGAGGCTGCTTGGGATTCTCTCTTCCTCTCTCTGCCCCTTCCCAGCTCTCTCTCTGTCTTTCTCAAAATAAAAAAAAAATTAAAGAAAAATAAAGTAAAGGAGTTTGAGACCTAAAAGTTTGAGAACTAGTATATTAAATAATCTCCTGTCGGCTTTTGACATTACAGATTTCTCCTCCCAAGCTGTCACTTTTCTGTTAACTTTACCCATAAGGTACTTGGTTGAATAGAAACCTTGAAATTTTTTTTTGGAGGCAATTTCATTTCTCCCATTTCATTTTGTGCTTTTCTGGTCTTCTTCAGAACAGCTTCTTCAACTCTGAAGTCACAAAAATATGTTTGTACCTTTTCTTCCATTAGATGAATAGTGTTACTTTTCACATTTGGTCTTCAGTACATACCAATCCCGCTTTGTTTTCCTCTATATAAAGAATCAATTTTCCCAACATGCCCTTTCCCCCTGACTTGTAATGCTGGCTCAAGTGTGAATATATATCCAGGCCTCTTCCTGGACCCCTGTTCCAATGCCAGTTAGGTATTTTTCTGTGTCTAAGTTAGTATCACATTATTTTTTTAATTAAATGGTTTTCCAATGTCTTAATATATGGCACATTTCCCCCTTTTTAACATCATTTCCAAGATTACTTTAAGTATGATGGAAATTTTTCTCTGTATAATTTAAAATAAAAGTATAGATTTTTGGAATAAATTTATCATGACACAAAATAGTATCCTTTCAGATTTTCATAAAAACTGCACAGAATTTACAAACAAAATTAAGAGAACGAATGTATTATGTTGTCCATTAAAATATATACTGGTCTTCCATTATGTCTTTTGGTTAAAATATATTTTCTACAAGGTCATATTGTTTATTAATACTTTCTAGATATTTTCTAGAATCACTTAATCTCTAGATATTTTCAAATTACTTTCCCTATTGTAAATAACACCTTATTATCAATCATATGCTTTCTTTCACTGTAATTATATTTTGAATGGGTAAGACATCACGTATTTCAAGTTTCAGAAGACACAAAAAAGTATGTACAGTACTGTCCAAATTCTTCTTCCCTCTTCTTTGACCCAGCTGTTTACCTCCTGTTAGAGAAACCATTGTTAACCAGTTTTTGTTTTTGTTTTTGTTTTGGCTTTCAGAGACATGACAATCCTGTACAAGAAAATATGTATATGTATTCTTTGCCCTTTACAGTAGTATAAACAAAAGTATGCAGCACACATTGTTATGGTGCCAACATCTTAGTGCTCCTTCCATACAGTTTCCAGATAATTGCAGATATTCTTTGATACCACACCAAAACTGGACAAGCAGTAATTTCTTAAATCCTATGCTAAAGTCTCTCTCCTTCTCTCTTTCTCGCCCTCTCCCTCTCCTCCTCTCTTCTTCCCTCCTTCTTGTTCTTTTGCTTTACAACTGAAGAGTATTCCATTTTCTGGACTTTTCCATAATGAAATGACTTAGACCCTTGTTGATAGACATTTTAAATTGTTTGAAATTGTGCTCTGCATATACAGCACTGCAGGGAACAACTTTGTACCCACATCAATTTGCCTATGTGTGATTATACTCGTAGGCTGCATTCCTAGAATGAAATCTCTGAGTTTAAGAAAATGTGCATTTGTCATTTCACTTCATGTCACTAAATTCATAAAAGTCCTTCCTAAAAGACTGTCATTTATACTCCCACCAGGAATGTGCAAGCTTGCCAAGTTCTTTACACTTTAGTGAATACTGTGTAATATTGTGGGAATTATAGTATCATACAGATTTAATTTAATTTGTATTATGAGTAAGAGTAGGTATCTTTTCATATGTGTAAGATCTATATATATTTCTTCTGAAGTCAACTAACAAAATCCTTTATACATGTTTTATCTATTGGATTGTTTGTGTTTTGTCTGTTAATATGTAAGATCTCCTGATTTCTTTGATTAATCTATTCTTTGCTATGATGTGATTAGAAGATAGTAATTCCAGTTGTCATTTGTATTTTACTTTATTTTCCTTTTTATCTTAAAGAAATTTTTATTTTAACACTTTTAAGATTAGCGCCATGATTAGAAAGTCATTTTCATCTCTGAGATTATTTTTAATTTTATATTCTCCTCTGATCCTTTGGTGGTTTGTTTGTTTGTTTGTTTTTCATTTAAGTGTTTAATTTACCTGGAATTTACTCTGGGATAAAAGGAAAAATATTGATCTAAATTTACTTACTTAACATATCTACCAAATTATCCCAGTCCAGTTGTTGAACATTCTATCTTTTCTCCACTGATTTGAAAATCACTTATTTCATATATAAAGTTCCCTTATGTACTGGGGTCTATTTATTGATTTTCTACTCTTTTATTGATCTGTCTTACTACACATGTGCCACTGTCACATTATTTTCATTATTTATATTACATTTTCAACCATTGCTGATACAGATTATATTTTGATCTGATATTAAGCAAATTTACAGAACTTTTTAATTAGTTTTTATTATTTGTTGCTTCTTCAGATTCTCAAAGTAAATTGTTACATCATCTGCCAGTGTGGGCAATCTCTCTATCCCATCCTATTACCTTCTGAAAGGGGTTCCATAACCTGTCTTGTGTTCACTAGTTTATTCTACAGCTCTGTCTTTGGCTTGAAATTACCCCATTGGGAACCTTAATTAACTTCATTTTAAACTCTTTTTAACTTTAATTATATTTTTATTCTTATTTTTATTTTTTTATGTTTATTTATTGAGAGAGAGAGAGAGAGAGAAAGAGAGAGAGAGAGACAGCACAAGCAGGGGAGAGGCAGAGAGAAGGAGAGAGAATTGCAAGCAGGCTTCACACCATCAGCACAGAGCCCGATGGGGGCTTGAACTCATGAACTGTGAGATCATGACTTGAGCTGAGATCAAGAGTTGGTTGCTTAACTGACTGAGCCACACAGGCACCCCTTAATTAAATTTTTTAAAATCAGTATTTCAAGTTGATTCTTTTTTGTTCCAGTCTTCTATTTCTTATTTTTTTTAATGTCTATTTATTTTTGAGTCAGAGAGTACACCTGAGTGGGGAAAGGGCAGAAAGAGAGGGACACAGAGGATTCAAAGAGGGGTCTGTGCTGACAGGCTGACAGGAGTAAGATCGTTGTGGGATTTGAACTCACAAACCATGAGATCACGACCTAAGCCAAAGTCGGACACTCACCCGACTGAGACACCCAGGCGCCCCTCCAGTAATATGTTTCAAAAATGTCTTTATCTTTGTAGGGATTTTTTTTTTATTTTAAAATCTTAACCTGTCAGTTCTATTAGATTACTTTTTTTCTAGTATTTTCTGTTCTTTCTTCTTCTTCTTCTTTGAATTATAATGCTTGCATTTCTCAGAGAGTTTGTATTAATATTTTGGCTAGTGATGTACCTGGAGGACAAGGTGAAGTCCATGCCCTAATTTCAACTACTCCAGGTGGACTGAGTTGGTACATACAGGGTGTCTAATGACAGAGCTATAATATGTACTTACGCCTAATCTCTCTTCTCCCTGCCTCATTTGCCCCAGACACTGCTTTTATCAGGATCTCCATCACTCTGTTTTACCTCCTTAGTGAAGAGACAGGGATGTGGAGTGTAGAGGGGAACTGCTCAGGCCTATTAGTGACCATAGGCTCCGTGTTCCGGTCTGGCCCACATTTTACCACTTCCTCCTGCTGGTAGTAGACTGGAACTGGGTAAATCGAGAAGGAACAAGAAAATAAGAGTGAGAAATGGCATATTTTAGAAAGCTTTTCCCAAGCCTCTTACCCATCACAGCCCTTGGAATTCTCTTCCGTGCATCCCAGACACAAAGACATACATGGGGACGTCAAAAGCTCCTATTACACTAAGGGCTTTTCATGGTTTTTTGTATTAGAGTTTGATAAGTCTCAGTGCCTACTCAGCAACTTTCTACCCTGGAGTATCTCCAGTGCCAGAGAGAGCCAGTATCCCATGTTCTTTCTATCTTGTCAGGAACCCATTAAGTTTCCTTTTTACCCCATGTTGAAGCTAATGGTTAGATTCATACACACACACACACACACACACACACACACACACACATGCTCACACACACAATTTAAACATAGTGGCCCTAAATGTCTTATCAAGTTCATAGCTTAGGAAGTTGTTTCCAAATTATTTCATATGCTTATTATGATTATCAGCTTTAATACATAGAGTATACCTCTTGAAGTCCAAATTCCCTAACACCAAATAGTTAAGGGTAGAAAACAAACAAACAAAGGAATGCTTTTCATTTAGATAACAACAATAAAAACTAAAAATTAACTCTAAAAACAAATGTTCCAAAAGTTTTCTAGGTGGCAGGTGTTATTAAATTTTACATGCATTACATCATATAATCTTCATGTGTAATAATTCTATTAAAATCCCTTCACACAGGAGGAAATTAAATTTCAAAAACTTAGACAAGTTGTCCAAGATTGTATTGGTGGGAACTGACAAGAGCCAGGGTTCTAATCATCAGTCCATTTTTAGCCTCTGGCTGGCCTTTGCATGAGTTCTAGGCATTCTAGATCCAGATTATGTTTCTCAATATTTTTATTAATGCAGGGGACACTATTCACTCAAAATACCTTAGAATACATTTTTGTTTAAGGTCATGCAATCCCAGAAGAGCAACAATGTCTCTGAAACCAGATAAATAAGTGAAAATATTTCATTCTATATTTGAACATCCATCAAGCTCAGGGAGTCATTTTGCAATTCTGGAATGTAAATTTGGAATCCCCAGCAGACTTTTGGTGTCTGGGGTGGTTCATACAAGCAGAATAACAGAATAAGAAGCAGTTCACCTCCTAGCCAATTTTATTTTACAAAGAGACTGTAACAATATTGGAATGATATGAAAGGCGATTTCTTGCAGTGAACTGTGTGGTGATGTTTCAAACATCATGCCATAGCCTTCTTCCAAGGCTCATTTTATTTCCGACAGCAACGTGACTCCAGATATTAATTTGTAGTGTGACCATGAGAGTGAAATCTTAGCCATTTTATACCGAGTCTCTCATTATCTAAGCTTAACAGTGCTAGGTATATGAGAACACAAAAGTCTAAAACCTAGTAAATGTTAATAATCCCAGAATCTGCATTCTATACACTTCTTATTGAATGGAAATAGCACTGATATTTAATTACAAATACCTACTAAAAGTAGATACAATGCAAGTTGTGTGCTGCTTTATTATCTGGAATACCAACTCGCTGAGATTTACACTCAGAGCTTGTAAATATTAAAGCAAATAGGAATCTTTTAAAACATCATTTTGAATGACTTAGAAACATGTACGCAAATTTTTGGATTGTTATACTTCCACAATTTAAGCTTTAGAAAATTAGTCTACAGCTCATCAGCCAAAACTCTAGCAGAGATAATTGGGCTGTCTATAAGAGGTATAAACAAGATAATTGAAACAAGATAAAAGATAATTGAAAAGGAATGTTCAGCTATATCAAGGGTGGAATTTGGCTTCCAAAATGGGAGAAAATATGATTCAAAGTGTCCACTCTTTACGTTGTATATATTAGAAGGTGTAGACTATGAAGAGTCTCAGATTAAAGAAAAAGAAGATGATACATAAGATACTGGAAGAATATCCTCTTCCACAGCAATGTGCTAATTTACCTAATACACTGAAACAAAGTGTCTTTTGGAGGTTGCCTATTCTTTTTATTGTATTTTATTTTATTTTATTTTATTTATTTTTAATATGAAATTTATTTTCAGATTGGTTTGCATACAACACCCAGTGTTCATCCCAACAGATGCCCTCTTCAATGCCCATCACCCACTTTCCCCGCCCTCCCAGCCCCATCAATCCTCAGTTTATTCTCAGTTTTTAAGAGTCTCTTATCGTTTGCCTCCTTCCCTCTCTGTAACTTTTTCCCCCTTCCCCTCCCCCATGGTCTTCTGTTAAGTTTCTCAGGATCCACACGAGTGTGAAAACCTATGGTATCTGTCTTTCTCTGCCTGACTTATTTCACTTAGCATAACACTCTCCAGTTCCATCCACATTGCTACAAAAGGCCATATTTCATTCTTTCTCATTGCCAAGTAGTATTCCATTGTGTATATAAACCACAATTTCTCTATCCATTCATCAATTGATGGACATTTAGGCTCTTTCCATAATTAGGCTGTTGTCTTAGTTCTCATTTTTAACTTTTTTGAATATGTAACATGAATCTATATTTAGAATATAGTGTGTGTGTGTGTGTGTGTGTGTGTGTGTGTGTGTGTGTGTGTAGTGATTTAAAGAGGAGCTGGTTTCCTTGTGCACATCCTCTACCATTTCAAATGTTAACTCTTAGTCTCATCAGAGGGTGACAAACCCTGGTCACTTACATGAATCTGAAGATTTTCTGTTTTTCTTTGGAAAATGGGATCTGAATTATTAACTCAATATTATAGGATAATGTGATTGGTGAGAAGAGAGTTTATAGCATTCCCTCAAGAACAGTGAGGCAGTACCTTTCTACTGACTGTAAGATTTTATAGACATCATAAGGGCATTTTAAAGTGAATGGAACAATTCTTAATGTTTGCCCTGTATGTAAAAACTTTTCTTACCTTTGTCTAGCATTTATTTATACATTGAATGTCAAAAGGAGCTCCCTATTTAAATTTGAAAACAATATTAAAATTTTTATTAGATGACTGTTACTTTTGCAGCAAACTATTCTAAGGTGATTTGGAATTAGGAGAAAATACGGAGAGAAAATTCCAGGTAGAAAGCCTTCATAATGGTGTGCCTGGATAGCTCAGTTGGTTGAGGATCAGATTATTGATTTCAGCTCAGGTCATGATCCCAGGGTTGTGGAATCTACCCCCACATAGGGCTCTGTGCTGAGCCTACTTCAGATTCTCTCTCTCTCTCTCTGTCTCTCTCTCTCCTCCCCCCCACCCCTCTCCCCTTCTTGCATATTTACTCTTTCTAAAATCAAATCATAAAAAAATGAGAAAGTCTCTATAAGATGAAATGAAGAGGAAAGCAACTATGTGTTGAAAAACCATCCGTAACACATAGCAGAGACTACACTATAAGGATCCTGAAAATGAAGATAATTCTGTTTGTTTTTTTTTTATTTGTTTGTTTTTTATCTTTACTGTTACCTTTACCCTTTTTTTATTCTAGTATTCAAAGATCTCCTGACAGTTTTCGTGTTTTATTTTACATGGATTTGTTGAAGCTGAAAGAATTTGAGACACATTAAAATTATGGTGACATTACTGTTTCAGAGTAATGTCACTGAGGTAATTTTGACAAGATAATATTTCCATTTTTTAGTTTACAAAATCATACCTCCATATCATAACCAAGCAAATGTTTCTTATATTTTGGAGACACATTGCCCTTTTCAAACTTTATTCACAAATATTGCTTACTTAAAAAAATGTATTCTGTTAAGGAAAGATTTTGAAACTGAGGTTGACATATACTTAATAATCAGGTGAAAAAAATAAGAAAATTATTAGCTTTTTGTGTTATTTTAAATCTATACTAATAAATGAAAATGTCCCATTCCCAAAATTGATATTGTCAATATTGTCATCTTAAAAGAAATGAAATTACTGTTATGTCTTGTCTCCTCAGATAAATTTACAAAGAAAAATGAGAGTTACGGGTGTTATTACCCAAGGAGCCAAGAGGATTGGAAGTCCAGAGTATATAAAATCCTACAAAATTGCCTATAGTAATGATGGAAAAACTTGGGTGATGTACAAAGTAAAAGGCACTAATGAAGATATGGTAAGACTCATTTAAATATTTCATTTAAAAGTAAATACCGTTAATAATCATTTATTGCCAAATACTTACTTAGTCTTTAACAGTCTCCTTATGTTGTTGCAAATACATTTATGATTTTTTTTAATTGGATTGGTAGGGTGTAGGGTGTAAGGAATTTTTCCAAGTAATATATGTACGCTTGCTACTATTTATGATCTTCTCAGATTTTAATTGGTGGCTGTGTAAACAGTTTATCACAATATCGCAAAGTCCTGTATAGAACAGTTAATTTTTACTTAAATTAAAATAAAAATTTCATTTTATGGTTTTTCACAGATTAGCACTCTCCTTAATCAAATAAGTACAGATCAAAATTACTATTTTTAAAGAAAAATTATTTTAAATAAAAAAATGTATGTTTGTATACTTTTATATTAGAAGGCAATTTTGTTATTTAGCAGAATAAAATATTTTAGAGGAAATGAATATAATATTCAGTGTATACTTTGCCTTTTCACATGATAGTCCCAATTTTTTATCAGTTTTTCCTCAAAATTTTTAATCTTAAAAATATCAGGACTGCATCTCATTCCATTTAAAACCAAATCACTAAAATACACTCTGATAAATTTTATGAAAGTTTTTTAAAAATTTCTTTAATGATGGGGCGCCTGGGTGGCGCAGTCGGTTAAGTGTCCGACTTCAGCCAGGTCACGATCTCGCAGTCAGTGAGTTCGAGCCCCGCATCGGGCTCTGGGCTGATGGCTCGGAGCCTGGAGCCTGTTTCAGATTCTGTGTCTCCCTCTCTCTCTCTGCCCCTCCCCCGTTCATGCTCTGTCTCTCTCTGTCCCAAAAATAAATAAACGTTGAAAAAAAAAATTTCTTTAATGAATTTAAATAAAGTTTTCTGATTACCAGGCTCTACAAAAAAGTAAAACAAGAATGGGATTTAAAAGAATTAAAAGTAACACATTTTAGCATTTAATTTTTAGAGGGAAACACTGTTTTTCACTGGAGATACATATAAAAAACTTACGATTCTCTCATCCAGTGGTCTGGGACTGACTGATAAGAAAGTAATCTTGAGGAATCAGACCATGAAGCATCATAAGTCTCATCATAGCTTTAGAGAGACTGAGTGATCCAGTAACACTAGTGAAGACTGGTTCCTACAAAAAAAACAAACAAAAAAAAAACCCCACAATAAAACAAACAAAAAAAAGCAAACAAACCCCACAAACCTATAAATACTAAGTAGCAGCATGAACGGATAGACCCAGATTAAGGTGAAAAGTTTAAGGTGCCCATTTCTCAAAAAAATAAAGAAGCACTCCCCTGGCTCTAAAGGACTGGCCTTAAAATCGACAAGACCATCATAGTAGAGTATAGATTATACCATGGACCACAGTGGTTTATAGCTTTAATTAGGATTTTATCTATAGGTTTTATATTCACTGCTGAGGGCAAGGTGATTCCTAAATGCTTCAGATCCCCAAATTACTTAATCCAGTTTTTGAAAGATTACATTGGGTAGGATAAAGGGTCAGTATTTGAAAATAGGAAAAGAAGCTGCTGTAGTCAATCATTTTAAACTCTATATTATCTCTTTATACAGGTGTTTCGTGGAAATGTTGATAACAACACACCCTATGCTAACTCTTTCACACCTCCCATAAAAGCTCAGTATGTAAGACTCTATCCCCAAGTTTGTAGAAGACATTGCACTTTGAGAATGGAACTTCTTGGATGTGAACTATCCGGTGAGTCTCAAATTTCTTTTTCTGTATTTTCTGTAAAGAAAAAAAACCCACACATTTGTATGTAGTCTGTTACTAATTTTCTATTTTCCAACACTCATGAACATTCATTTTTGCTACAAAATGTCTAGATGTCATTTAGAAACTGCGCGTGTGCGCGCGTGCGCGCGCGCGCGTGTGTGTGTGTGTGTGTGTGTGTGTGTGTGTGTGTGCATGCTCGCGTGCATGTAGCATCAACAAGTTCTAAAACTTGCTACAAAATGAAATTAATGTAGAAGGAGCAGTGTATTTCTTTGGTGGAAGAAAGTACAACAATTCTCACTGGAAACTTTTGTCAAATTTAAATGTGTCCTGTGTTTAGTAGTAACTATGATTTATGTTTTGTGATGAAAGTTCAGTATAAACTGGAATCTGCCTGACCTCATAAATTGCAGCTATGCTGAGGCTCTATGGCATAGAAAAGTAAGCTTTATCTTTGTCCATCCACCATAAGAACTTGGTTTTATTTTGTTTTGTTTAGGTTTTATGAAACATGTAAATTTATCATTCCTCCCAGGGAGATAATACTTCACAAATAAGATAGCTACTATAAATTCATTCTTTATCATTCTTATCTAGCAACCTGCTTATTGTACAAACAGTGATTATCCAGCTCAAAGATAAATCTATCAAAGGACTCAGAGTTAAATAATTCTTGTCTTCCAGGAGCATCAGTACTAGATACAAAGATGAAGACTTAATGTGTAGATCTCACAGTGGTCCCATTTCAATATAGCTAGATTCTGAGCTAAACAGAAAACCTTGCCTAGGCATATCACTGTGCTGTATTTTGGGTAGTTGTTCTTTGTATTTCTAGCATCAACATTTAAAAATGACCTTTGCCACTATGGCCTGAGATTATTTTGTTCAAACAACTGTTTTGTAGAAAGCCAAATCAAAAATTCACATTTGCCCTACTTTTTAGCATGAAAGACTTTATCAAACTTACAATAATGCCACTAAGTCAAAAATAGGAGGATACATCTTTCCAAATGGACAACTGAGAGCTTTTTATTCATTTCAAAAGGTTGCACGGACGTTAAAACATATGCTTTATATCTGTTTCCCTTCTTAGGTTTATTTGTGATATGGAGAAAAGGAATGATTTTTTTAAGCAAATAAAAGTTATTATTAAAAACAGCCAAACTTTAACTGAACCCACTACACTTAAAGGAATTAGAGACATTTGGCCGGATGAGTGAATCTATTTTAAGAATTACATTTTCATACTATATATGGATGTCCCTTATAAAGCAACCAACATACGGTTTTAGTTCTATTAATTATCCTAACAGTGATGTTTTCTTTATTTTGGTAATTCAAACCAGCTTATTGACTGCCAGAAATCTCAACAGAATAATTGCTGTGTAGTGTTTATATTACATGTCACTCTATCATCACAAGCCAATGTCATCCCTAAGTCATTCATCATAAAGCAATCAAGAAGAAGCCAAGCCCCATGGTTTTTAGTTGTTTAACAATCACCTTCTCCAGTTTTCCAGTCTCTTGATTCATGAGGGTCAGTGTCTCTTAGATGGCACAGTTAAACCCCCAACGTATAAATATATGTGACTTTCAGTTTTTATAGGAGTCTACACCTGATGCGTTACAGACTTTATGTTCTTAAAAAGAAGCCAAACCCCATCTCCCCACCCCACAAATTGACTTCAAACTTGCAAGCGGAGGATACTATCTTTCAATGGATGCTTTTAAAAGCTAGGGCACTTCACTATAGAGATAATCAATGTCTTTGTTAATGCTTCATTTTGTTCAGGTGCCATCCATTCTGGTCAAAGTGTTAATTAATCTATATATGTGAAATCATGTGGATGAGAAGGAAATTTTGTAGTGTGAGGCAAATTGGCAGGGAGATTAGCTCTAACACTTGGAAATAAACAGTAATATAATGGTCCAAACTATTTGCCACAATCCACTGCAACACTGTAAAGCACAAGGCTTCCTTTTTGTACCCAATAAACTGTTAGGAGATCTCTCAGCTTGCCTACAAGATCAATAATCTTTTCCCAGACACTTGAAAAAGAAAATCCCCTAAATTCTCTGAAAGAGATATGATTTAAGATGGTTAGAATGAAATGAATCATGACTATAATTAGAGGAGAAACTCATTCATTCATCCATTCTTTGAACAAATTATTCAGCACTTACTCTGGGCTAGATACTAGACAACAGAGTAGATACGAAATGAATTCTATGACTAAGCAGAAATGACCAGAGTAAAAGCATCCCTTTTCCATCTGAGACTTTAAATATTATATCACAAAATGAGAAAAACAACTACCTTTCCCCTTGTATCTTTCTGCAAGCCAAGAGTTTTATGAAGACTCTAGTATCAGGGCAGAGTGGCTGTGGGGGAGTTGGTGGTCATAATAAAAAAGTCAGAAATCTGTAATGCAGGCAAGGCATGGTACCCTCAAATGGCCTGAAGACAAATGGCTTGTCATTAAGACTTTGGAACTTTCTAGAATCTTTGAGATTTGTCATGAAATTTTTCTCCTCCAAAACTAATATTTAGAATTTGGAGCTATTTTTATCCTGAGACTTAGGGTCTAGATCTGTTACACCTAAAACCCAACAAGACTTGTGTTAGGCACACAAGTGGCTAATCCTTCATGTGAGTTTTTGTCACGTTTGCATGGGAAAGGCATTTCTTAGAAGGTGGAGGTGAAGGCAAACATGGAGGAGCCTCAAGAAGGAAGTGATCTAGGTTGAGTAGAGCAGAAAGCAATGGGTTGTAATTAAGAACTATTTATCAATGAGGAGTGCTAAGCCCCCTCTCTTAAAGCCTTAGACTTAAAATGGCCTAGTTTCAGGAAATGCAACCAATCCTTGTCCATTATTTAGTACTCACTGCTGTGCTGATTTGGGGACTTAACGTTGTTATCTGTTGGAATTAGCTTTAGGGAAATAATAAAAACAGCTAACATTTACTGAATGTTAGCTATATGCCTACTGTTTCTAAATACTTTATATTTATTAACTAATTTCTTAGAACACTTTTTGAGGTAGTTTCTATATTACTACCATTTTACAGATGAAAAAACTAAGGCATAAAGTAGTTAAATAATAGGTAAAAGGCCATACAGAGAGCAAGTGGGGAAGCAGTAGATTACACAGAGATGGAGGCCTTGATTAGAGAAGTCCTCATTTTTATCTTGGCTTTCTTGAAGATCAAACTTATGTGTTTCTCGGTCAGAATGTTATAATTATACATATGGAATATTTGCTAATATGATAAGAGAATCGTGCTTCCTATTATGAGCTTTGTGAATGGAATTTTGTCACAGTTGCAATTCAAGATTGGGAAATGGTGTGTACATTTCCTTGAGAAATTGTGTGTGTGTGTGTGTGTGTGTGTGTGCGCACACACAATTTCCTAGTAACAGACAAACCCAAATTTTACACCATGTCATACCTGAAGATATATGTGCCAGATCTGAAAATCTTTCAAAAATATCCAAAACTAGGGGCGCCTGGGTAGCACAGTAGGTTAAGCGTCCGACTTCAGCCAGGTCACGATCTCGCGGTCCGTGAGTTCGAGCCCCGCGTCAGGCTCTGGGCTGATGGCTCAGAGCCTGGAGCCTGTTTCCGATTCTGTGTCTCCCTCTCTCTCTCTGCCCCTCCCCCGTTCATGCTCTGTCTCTCTCTGTCCCCCCAAAAAATAAATAAACGTTGAAAAAAAAATATCCAAAACTAGAGGTTACTGAGTATGACCAAAATGCAGTTTTTATAATAAGACTTGTTCAGGAATGATTTTTGCTAGAATCAGCTTATTTTCTTCTATTATCTATTACTTTAAATTCTATACTTGCACAGTGCCTGACACATGGTATACATCGAGTAAATATAAGCTTCCTCAACATCCAGAAGAAGCCATGTTGGTGCTATAGGAATCAGTGACAAAGATTAACAGACATTTCTTAGAAAACAAAATACTGTCCAGTTTGAAATATACCTTTGGAGCAGTTTGTGAAAATGACTTATTAGTACTGAGGGAATTTTCATTTGCAGCATTATGGAAACAAATAAAAGAAAACCAAATATATTTTGTGAGAAAATGTTCTTTTTTAAAGGTACAATGAAACTGTTGAAAACACGGGAATAGTCATGAGGCTATCAGTAATGAGACAGGAAAAGGCATTTCAGCCTTGTTTTCATTTTGCAAAATCATCTATCACCGAAAAGCGGTTTGAATTATCTGTCTTGTTTTCAATTTTTCCAAAATATATTCCGACAAAATAGTCTGAATTGGCTATCTTGTGTTTCGATTTTTTTTCCAGATTTAGTTCTGATTATAGCCTTTTTTTGGATTTAGATGCTTTCTCTTTGGGGAAATGAATAGCATTAAGCTCAATCTTCTCTTGCCTCTGCAAAATGAACGTAGAAAACTTGCAGGGTCATCCATTATTTTTCTCATGGAGACCTTCTCATTTTCTTTCAGGCTGTTCAGAGCCTCTGGGGATGAAATCAGGACACATACAAGACTATCAGATCACCGCCTCCAGCATCTTCAGGACTCTCAACATGGACATGTTCACCTGGGAACCAAGGAAAGCTCGGCTGGACAAACAGGGCAAAGTGAATGCCTGGACCTCTGGCCACAATGACCAGTCGCAATGGTTACAGGTAATGATATGCCCCGATTCGAGAGTCCCCCCCCCCCCAAAACAAACCACCAGAGTCCAGAGTCAAAGCCAAGCGGCAAGGGTCGTTTATTGCAGGTTCGACCCCGGTCCTCCGTGCACTCGTTGCCGGTGACACTAAGAGGCCCCCAGCAAGGATCTTACAGCTTCTTTTATAGACAGGCACAAACAAGTTAGGGATTTTTTTGAGGTTACAGAGCTGTTATTGGTTGACATTTAAATTTGAACACTCAGCAGAACTCGATTGGTTCCCGCCTTTATTTCAAACCATTCAGCAGAACTTGATTGGTTCCCGCCTTTATGTCAGACTACAACCGGGCGTGCCCTGGCTGGATTCGGGAACGGCGGGGAGAGGGGAAAGATCTTTTCTTTGCAGTTGTGAGTATACCTGGTAATTTTTCTCTTAGCCTCTCAGTAATATTTTCCAAAAACCGTTTCAACCAGCCACTGCTCCTCTTCCTTAGATTTCCTGTTGGTGGCATGAATGTTGGAGTCCTTGCCTTCATTCTAATTTACGTGTGCCTTCCTCTTTGGCTTACCTAAAATTGGTAAAACAGAAATTCCTTAGAAGCCATATTGTGGTGCTCTTTTTGCTGTGATGTTGATTTATAGATGCAGCAGATTGGACCAGATCACAATATGGATAGGTCAATTCAATCGATTATGAGAGCATTTGCATTTTAACTCTCCTCTATTCTAATGTTTCCTGTCAGTATGGGTTTGAAAGTGTCACAGCAGGATGGCAGACCACCTTGAAATCATGCTATTGACCTGCAGATTGTTCCCACAGAATCATGACTCCTGACTTATTAGCTCTTTACCTGTGGTTGCTAAGCAATGGAGCAATTTGATTACATTCTGATAAGAGATCTTGCTTATAGAAGGGAAGCATAGATGCTGCAGTCTGTTTATCATTTGCAAATGAAGTGCAGTTATAGTCAGTGCTTTTTAAAAACAATCTTTTTGAAATGCATTTATCGTGGAGTACTTTTAAGTAGGCACAAATTTGTTAATGTCTTCTGTGGCAAAGAAAAGTAAGACAGCTTAATTCCATAATGAGGTCATTTTATTTCAAAGATAAGAGTTCTATTCTTATTGATTTTTATGCTGTATCCATGAGTTTCAAAACTGTGGTAATTCATTGCGTTTTTGAAAATCACAAAAACAATTATAATAGCACCAAATGTCACTCCTCATGGAACCAGATTTGCCACACCTGAGTCTGTTCTAAGTCATCCGGAATATCCAGTAGAATCTTTTCTGTAGAAATAGTCACTCTTCTCTTTATTTCCCTCTACTATTCTATCTGGATATTTATTGATCTGGAACTTTGTTGAGCTCTTTCATTAGCTACTACGTATTAAGGATAATTATGTGTGTTTTTCTCCTTTTAATGCTTTATGAGCTTTTTGAAGGTAGGTGTATGTGTAGACACACACACACACACACACACACACACACACACACACACTATATTTCCCTTCTCACCATCCCCACTGCCAGCTCCCTGATCTAGGCTATCACTGCTTCACCTGGGTCTTGCAGAAGCCTCCTCACCAGAGTTTGGTATCAACTCTCTAAAAATCTCAAATTGTAACCAGTGTGATTTTTTTTTCCTAAAGTGAGAATATGATTCTCTTACCCTCTTTCTAAAACCCTTCGGTTGCTCCCCATCAGCCTTGGAATAAAGTGCGGATTTCTTAGGATAGCCTGGAAGTCTTCACATGATTTGGTCCCATTTCATCTCTGACCACACTCTTCTAAATTTGTTTCAGTTTCTCAAACCAAATGTTCTCTCTTCCAATTCCTTTATACGTGTCTTCTTCCTAGGGGAAAGTAATGGAAAGAACGTCTCTATCCTTAGAATTCCCTGCCTTGTGTGGCTTATATCTTTCAGCTGCAGTTTGGATGCACTTTCCTCTGGCAAGGCTTTGCTACTACAAGCTCCATCCCATCCCATATCTGGCTTAGGCTCTCTCCTGAATACTGCTGTGTCCTTAGTAATTCTCTCACTGTTCATTATCACACTACATTGGAAATTGGGTTTTCATGTTAGATTGTTCGCTCTAGGAGGGATGAAACAATATTTGTCTTCTTTGACTTTCTCAACTAGTTGTCCAGTACCAAACTGAATACCTGTTACAACACCTGATACATGACAGGTATTCAATAAATATTTGCTGAATGAATGAATAAATGGATAAGTGAATAGTTCAAAGTATAATTCAATTTATTGATTTGGACCTACACAGCATATAATGTTGGTCCCCAACTGGTAAGATACTCAAATTGTAAAATAATATTTGAAAAAAAATCTAAAATTTTATGTTAAAGATCTAGTCTTTATAATATAGGAAATAAATTTTCATAATACATGGACTTTAAGACATTTTCAAGTTCTTGAAGAAACCATGGAAAAACTTTCTTCCAATGGCAAATTAAACTGGTTCTTTGTTGCTGTATAATATTTTTAACTGGATTTAGCTAATATTATCTTAAGTCATAATGCCATGTGGAATAGGATAAAATATTTTATACCTCCTAAGTAGCTCAGACAAGCTAGTAGATTCTAGAAATATCCACATGAAAGGATTGCCAATGGCAAATTTCTTTAGAAAGATAAAATAAAACATTTTTTTACATGGATCAGGGTGTAATCTTCAATCTGAACCTCAATCCATCACTTTTTTAAGATGGCTTTCCAACTGTCTTTTTAAAGTCACTTGCATGCTGAAATGGATTCATTCTGTTGGTGACAGATTTTCTGTCAATTCAAGGACCACTTCTTCCAGTATATGTGTATTTTTTTTGTTGTGTCAAAACATATGCAAAATCTCCAAGACAAGGTAAATTGACATCTTTTCTTATATTTATTTTTTTCTTTTTTGACATCACGCAAGGAAATGCTTCAGAATTGTGTCTATTTTTAGTGTTTTCTCCTCAAGAGAATATAATCTGTTCAACTGTACCTTGTTATGCTTGTTAGTGTGTTTGTTGAAGATGAGATTAACACTTTTATAGATAATGTATAAGGTGATTTTGTTTTTGAATTATTGGTATACTCAGTTTTTGTTGAGACTTCTGAATTTATAAGTTTTAGCTGTCATTTTAACCAAGATGCCTCAGTTCTGAGAAATAGCTCTTCAAAAGAAAGACCATGTCTGTCATTTAAATTCCCTACTTTCATTATTCATTATGCATAAAATTTCTTTTATGCATCAACTATGCATAACCCTCTAATTATGAGAGCTTTACTTTGGTTTAATAGATTTTTATAAAACCTATTCAGATAATATGGGGAAATACAATTATTGTAAATAAAATCCCAAAAACATCTTTTTGCCCAGTCATTGTGCATTTTAAGGGATTCTTATGTATTCTTTTAAAGAATTCTTATGTATTCAAATATCACTTTAACGTTTTATTCTGATTATTATTCTAAGGTTTCTTCCAGTCTCTCCTAGAAGGTCAAAATCTTAGCAGTTTCTCGAGCAAATATCCTTGTGTTATTTTTTTAGAAGTGATCGTACCTGATTACTGTCTTTGAGCTACTGTTAATCATGAAATCATTATGCTATTCCTATAAAAACATGGCAAAAATGTGTTAAGTCCACAGGCAGTCTTAAATGAGAGACATTTCTCAGACCTCTGAAAGAAATGTTCTATCACTTTGATGTGTTTGATGTTCTCTAAAACTTTGAGCAAGAAACCCTACAGTGTGTTTTCCAAAAGCCTCTGAAGGTTAAATTATAGTTTCTGTCTTTCAGAAAATCTTACCTACACCTGAATTAAAAGCTTTTAAACCAATCATTACTGACTCATAGTTGGACATTCTTTTTTTTGTTTTGTTTTGAGGTTTATTATTTAGAGTGATAGAGGATGCATGCATGCAGGGGAGAGGCAGAGAGAAAGGGAGAGGCTCTGAGCTGTCAGCCTGATGCAGGGCTTGATCCCACAAACCATGAGTTCATGACCTGAGCCAAAATCAAGTCAGACACTTAACCGACTGATCCACCCAGCTGCCCCAAGTTTTGGGCATTCTTCATATGTGGTTGAAGTAGATTTTAATCCCCTTTATAAAAATTAAATGCCATTTAACTCACTGAGATCATTTAAGATCAGATGATTACTTTCTATGATTAGTTTCTAAACAAACGACCCAGAAATTTTGTCATATTTTAAGGTGGATTAAATCAGACAAATGACAGAACAGAGGAAGCACATAGTAGGTCCCCCAAAATGGATATCTCCCTTTTTTCTTTCTGGTGATTTGTATAATCTCAGGAGAATGTAATCTGATACCAGCAATCATAACTAAGAATGAACATATGTATCTATATTCTTTGCCTCTTCTAGAGGGATTTTCCAATAAATCTATGAAATGTAAAGTAATATATTACTAGGTAAGTTGCAAACTGTGAGCAGTGTTAATGAATTATATACATTTGCATTTGCAAACAAAATATTCACATTTTTACCCAGGTAGAGTCAGATTTTTCAGCTCTTTACCTGGGAGTAGTGATAACAATATTAACAGCTTTAAATGAACATTATATCATTTGGCAATATTCTCTGCTGAAGTCATATTCTTACTAGAATGTTTATGTGTCTTTGTGGCCATTTTCAGTGGCTTTTCAACAGATTGAGTAAATTCCCTTCTTATTTATGCTCAGATTATACAAACGGATTAAAATTCAGCATGAAATTGAGAATTCAATAACATTCTAACAGGGGTAGAGGCATTACTGATGATAATTTTATAAATTGTGATGAAATATTTTCATCTAGTATATGCAGCTGTACAAGGAGCACTCTAAAAATTAACTTGAATTGATTAAAAACATTTTTTAAAATAAGACATTCTAAATTCTCTTACAGTGAGTATACCATGTACGAATTCATTGCCTTGTTGGTGGTGACTATAGAACTGGATAAGTTACCATCTATAACTGAATCTGCTAAAAAGTTTTTCAGATTTCGTAGAGGGTAGCCTAATATAAACGACTATCAGGAAGGAAAATGTCACCAGATCACCTAGGAAATGACCTTTTGGTCTATTTCACAAGACATTTGCTAATTTAAGGTAGTCTGCATAGTATTTCAACCAAATTAGTAGAATTAATAGAGTTGTTAGGCTGCACATTTTAGTGTTGACCTTTGTCAAAATTGCAGCTAACCCTCCACAGCTTTATTTCAATACTAATTTTGTGGAAATATGTCAGGAAGCAATTGAATTTAAGTTTTCAAGTTAAATAAAACTTATTTAATTTAGTCTGTTTCAGATTTTTAAAGGGGTTTTCTAGCCATAAAATGCATCACTTCTTTACAGCCATTAACTTCTCTTGCCCTCTGGACAATTTATTTACAGAAAAGTTGAAGGAAAATTTTCCAAGGACCTGTAGGCCACTGGAAAACATTTGGCAATGTGAAGAAATATTCTGATTTCCATTTCACTATTCCAAAATTTAATTTATAGTGAGCAATAAGCCCACATAAAGGGTTCAGTTATAAAGCATATCTGAAAGAAATCAAGTAATGGCCCAATTTATGTACTATTGTGAACCAGCTTCCATCCTTCATAACATAACATATCTGGGAGTATATGAAATGAGTCAAAGGATGTCCATATGTGCTTGGAGCATAAATCATCTTTCTTTTTTTTTTATTTTACAATATCAAAAGGAATCTCTACCCTCCAATTAGAAAAAAAAATTATAATTAGCAAAACAAAATTGAGTAGGATATTGACATAGCAAACACTTGGAAGGCAAAGAGAAATGCAACCAGAACTGATGAAGCACACTGAGTGCATAGTGTGAAGTCCAAAAATCTGGTTTTGTGGGCTGATAAATCATGTCAGTGTTCTAGAACTCATTTTCTCTTGTTCATCTAAAATGTGGATATTATAGGGATGCCTGGATGTCTCAGTCAGAAGCGCATCCAACTCTTAATCTCAGGGTTGTAGATTTGAGCCCCACATTGGAGGTAGAGATTAATTTTAAAAATAATAGAATAAAATGTGGATGTTAGAAAAAAGATACCACCCAGGCAACCTTTCCCTTCTAAAAAGGAAAGGGACTCTTGGATGACTGAGTATCTTAAATAATGATTGACCAAGTCCAAAGTAATCAGAAAATTATCAGGACCACCAGCTAATTTCTCATGAAGTTAACAAAAAGACATCATATGATTGACTTAGTGTTGCAGATATAACCATCTAACTTAAAGTTACTCTTTTAAAAAGTTAACTTTGGGGCGCCTGGGTGGCGCAGTCGGTTAGGCATCCGACTTCAGCCAGGTCACGATCTCGCGGTCCGTGAGTTCGAGCCCCGCATCAGGCTCTGGGCTGATGGCTCGGAGCCTGGAGCCTGTTTCCGATTCTGTGTCTCCCTCTCTCTCTGCCCCTCCCCCGTTCATGCTCTGTCTCTCTCTGTCCCAAAAATAAATAAAAACGTTTAAAAAAAAAATTTAAAAAAAAATAAAAAAAAAAAATAAAAAATAAAAAAAAATAAAAAGTTAACTTTGGGGGCACCTGGGTGGCTCAGTAGGTTAAGCATCTGACTCTTGATTTTGGCTTAGGTCATGATCTCATGGTTTGTGGGTTCTCAAGGGTTAGAGCCTCACATGAGACTCCTCGCTGACAGTGGTGAGCCTGGTTGGGATTCTCTCTCCCTCTCTCCCTCTCAGTCCCTCCCCTGTTCACGTGCATGTGTGTGTGCACACACTCTCTCTCTCTCAGAATAAATAAATAAATATATAAAATTCTTAAAAAACTAAAAAGCCAAATTTTATATTACGCATAGTATATTTACTTGATACCTAAAATAGTTCTCCTACCTTTCCACCTGTTCTAAATTTGAGTCATTTCTATGGGTTAGTTTACATCTCTCTATTAACAGTTAAAAGATAAGAATCCCCTAAGACAAAGCAATGAGACATATTAAGCCATTATGAAGCACTAATACACTAGCAATGAATATAGCAAATCATGAAAAATGTACAAAGCAGTAGATTAAGTGCAATGTACAGTTTTGGAAAGCAAGTGTCGATGGTACATAGAAATTGGATGAAGGCTTTGTGGTTTCAGAGGTTATTTTAAATGACTTCATAATTTAAAAATTCACATAAATATTTTTGAAACACCTCCTATAGCAAAACACAATGCCAGGTGCAAGGAACTGAAAGATATGTTCAGCACTGTGTCTGCCTGCATGTATGACAACTGACACCCTAATTTTCATGATTCAACATTCCAGAACCAATAAATAAAAATGGGGGAAATTGGATGCTTCAGCTTAGAACTATTTGAGACCTTTGAAAAAGTGAACAGCAGGACTTAGAAGAATTGTGTGTGCATAACAGGCCCATTCATGTTTTTATGATAATAAGGATTAAGTGACTTCTGGTTCCTTTGTGTGCAAATGAATTTTAATTTTTGACATACTCGTTATCTTTTATTAACGAGATATAGTTTTAATGATGGTAACCATTCTCCTCTAAAAATATGAGCTGAAGATATGCCAGTTAGTGAGACTTAGAACCCGGGAATACTGATTCAAGTAAGGTGAGCATTTGTGAGGGCTTACATATAAGATGGGAATCTCCTTTAATCGGTGTTCTTGTTTTGCCTTTAAAATTTTTTTTTTTCAACGTTTATTTATTTTTTTGGGACAGAGAGAGACAGAGCATGAACGGGGGAGGGGCAGAGAGAGAGGGAGACACAGAATCGGAAACAGGCTCCAGGCTCTGAGCCATCAGCCCAGAGCCCGACGCGGGGCTCGAACTCATGGACCGCGAGATCGTGACCTGGCCGAAGTCGGACGCTTAACGGACTGCGCCACCCAGGCGCCCCTTGTTTTGCCTTTAAAGGAACCCTCTCAGTGACTAAGTTATGTCTCTTTTCTAATGAGGCCACAGAGTGTCTGAGAGGTTTGCTGAAGATTGCAGGGCCAGTCAGCAATAGAAGAGGAACTTGAAATACACCAGGAAGCTTATGTGCTAATTTTTACTAAATATTTTATAGACTATTCAGTGAGTGAGGTGACTCCTTTTACCAGGGGATATTTGTTGCATCACGATGCCCTTTCAGAGCCCAGTGCTCACCAGCATTGCCGTAGCCACTTATCTTGTCTTGAAGGAGAGATGCTGGTATTTCTGTGGATCTAGCTTGCCTTTTAAATTTGTGGTTCCACATTGTAAAAATTTTATGCCCCTTAACAGTGATCATTAAATACACACACACACACTCACACACACACACTCACACACACACACAAACACAGGCACACGTTACATATTTTAAAAATGTAATTCTTCAATTTGTTTGGTTTAAGATAAAACTGATTGGAAATAATATGGAATTTCTAGGTTTTCCTACAACTCAATGGCATGTCTGTGTACACAACCTACAGTTTAGAAAATGCTGTTCATTCAACACTCTTGGTCACAATTAAACTCACCTGGTCCAGTTGCTTTGGTTTGTCCTAAAGACCTTTGTAATTTTTCCTCACAGCCAGTGGTACTATGATGACTAAGTCATTCAATGTTCATTTACATTTATGATTAAGGTCTCTCATTTATGAAGTATTTATCTGCTAGCTAATGTCAACATAAAATAAATGTGTTTATAGTAAATATCACATTCATTTTCTCTTTCACTATTGAACAAGCATTTCTATAGGGAAAACATGCCTCTGTGAAGTGACTTTTACATCTCTAATGTCTTTGTGCTGTGCTACTATTATCGTTTACTGGCGGAGTATGTCTCCTAAAGAGTGTAGGTGCACCTAACCATGCCTGTTCCTGTATTAACCTTTGGTTAGAATCTTCTCTAAAATTTGTTAAGATGTGCATACAGACACATCTGCCCATAGCTGCCAATTAATCACCTTCTGGAATTAGTATGTACTTCTGATAAAAATAGATATGTTTTCAGGCAGTTCTACTACCAGAATTTAGTTCTTCTGACTACAGACTGAGAGTTTCCAAAAGGTTCTTTCTTCCGCAGTGAGATTATGAACTGATAAAATTAGGATAACATATATCACTCTTTCATCCTAAACATGCAGTCCTCTAAAACAAATTAAGTTTCTTTTCTCCCCAAATGATAAATTTTATGAACATTTCCCAAAGCGTACCCTGCAAAACACTCCTTCCATAAGTTCTTAAAAAAAAGATTCTGAACCGAAATATATTTAATAAAGCCTATATCCTCTTCTCTGTTCTTACTGATTCAGATGCATATTAACATAGGATCCTTAAGAATGCAATAAGAAAGAGATTTGTTTTATTTGGAGATTTTTAAACTTATTTGATTACTGAATGCTTTTCAAAAATAACTACCTTAACATCTCTAGGAACCACTATAGAATATATTCCGTACTAATTAAATTGCATTTCTGTTTACAAAGGGCTTTTCTAACAATTTTCACTGTATCCTTATAATAATCCGGGTACATATGATTACTTGTATAAAGAATTTATCTCAAGACATGAAAAAAATATATGAGAGGTTATATGACTTAATCCTATAAATGTCAGAACTTGACCCAAAAATCCAGTTTCTCTATTTTTCATTGAGTGCCGTACTTCATGGCTATTTGCATTTGACATCATATAGAATGAAGTCTAACCTTAGCAGCCTTTCTTTCATGATTTTTTTTTTCACTACAGCCAAATATATGCAAAATATGTATATTCGGAAATAGGGTTTCCAATTCACTGCATTCTTCTATTTTTGTGATAGGCCTACTCAATATCACAATTTCATCAATTCTATGTCCATAACTATACAAGCCATGCATTTAAAATTGCCTAAATGAATTCAAAGCATTATTTTCACTTTCTTTTCAGAAAAAAAAAATGTTTCCCATAAGCTAAAGTTAGCCTAGATGTACCTGGAGAATAGTTGACCCATGTCATGAGTAAAATCGACTCTACATTGGCCACTGAAAGCAAGGAAAGTAACATATGAACATTTTGATTATTAAGAAATATCTCGCATGAGCTAAAGAGCTTAGATAGAGAAGTTTGCAACAGTACACAAATATCTAACACTGGTAAAAAAATTTTCCCTCATTTGTTGAAAAGTGTTTTTGATAATTTTTTAAAACTCTATTTTCCCCTCACTTAAAGTAACAGAGGATCATCATTGAAACTTATCTTTAAATATATAATCTGTGAAATTCATCCTTCGGCAAATGTTCATACATTTTGGCTTTGCCTTATTTACGTTCACGGAGTAAAGTTCTCTTTCTTCGTTGCAATAAGAGAGGCTTTATAACTGATGTACATTCAATTTTAATGTAGAATTCATATCAGAATAGTCCCTGTTTTGTAGTTAAAATGGGACACTAAACATGAGCAATAGACATTCTGTAGCGTTCACCACGGCTGAACAATGGGAACTTGGAACTATGGAAGCATCATTATTTTACAAATATGTTCCTTGCAGAATTTCCTCATTTAAGAGGTCAGATTATAGTCTCTTTGAATAATATAATTGCTGTTGTTCCATGAATCTTCTCTTCTACATGCTCAGTGGCTTTTGATAGAGAACAATATAAAGGAAACAGGTGTGTGTGTGTGTGTGTGTGTGTGTGTGTGTGTGCATATATGTTCAATAGATAGATTCATTTACCAATTTGCACTATTTTCTTTATACTGCTAAAAACAGATAAAAAATATTTCATCTAGGTTAGCCAATAAAAGAGAAAGAAACCAAGAGACATTTACCTGTAATCATTATTAATTAGTATCTACTTATATGAAACCTTGTTCTATAGTTTTAAAATAAAAAAATATAATTTTATAGATTGCATTCAAAATTGTATTAATTATCATTGTGAAATTGTATAAAATTATTATTACCATTTTCTATGCAACATAATTAGCAAAACAAAATATGGTTAAGGGGGCTTAAAGAAAATAAAGTAAAGTAAAAGCAAGGGTAATTAAATAACTATTTTTCTAGTTAAACTCTGAGTCACCTTTCTCCCCTCTCCCAAAATCCTACCACCTATATGAGGGTTTTGTTTCTTTCCTGAGAGGCACTTAGTATTAATCCCCAAAGAAATAAGATTTGATGGCCCTTCATGTACCCACAGTACCCATCTCTTCTGTTAGGTATATGCCTGATAATGTAGAAGATGCTGTATAGACAAAATAAAGGGAAATAGGGGAAATTCTGAAAATAAACAGCTTTAAAGCCTTTAAAGGGAAAAAGCATGCCACCTGATGCTTGTACCTTCTTGCAGGTTGATATCAAAGTCATTTTCTCAAAGCGTGGTTTGAAGACCTACATCAAAATCAGTTGACATGGGCTGGCTGAAAATGCAGATTACCAAATCCCATCCACAGAGCTTCTGATGTTATTAGATCTGGATTAGGCATAGAAAATGTGTATTTTAGAATATATATATTCTGGGATTCTTTCACAAAGTAAAGTCTGAGAGGAAAAGAAATGGCAATTTATGGCTTGACTGACAAACATTTTTAGCTAGGGGCAACCGTTTTAATGGAACTTGCTTAGTTACTGTGAATTGAAAATGACTTGAGTATGAATCTTTTTTTTTAATTTTTTTTAAATCTTTATTTTTTGAGAGAGAGAGAAAGAGACAGAGTGTGAGTGAGGGAGGAATAGAAAGACAGGGAGACACAGAATCCGGAGCAGACTCCAGGCTCTGAGCTGTCAGCACAAGCCTGGTACAGGGGCTCAAACTCACAAACCGTGAGATCATGACCTGAGCCAAAGTAGGATGCTTAACCGACTGGGCCACCCAGGAACCCCAGATATGAATCTAATTGCAGTTTAGGATTAGATGTATCCTGATAGGATACTTCAAATTAAGGAAATGTCGTGGTACCAGTATGCAGAATCAAAAAATTCAGGCTTATATTGATCTGACTTTTATTAAATGAATGAGTCCAACAACAAATCTTTAGTTTCTCCTAACTACATAGTAAATAACGTACATAAAGATGGATGCATAGAACCTTATCTAAAGTCTAAAAAAGGGGAGCCTCTATTGGGTTTTGTATCTCCAATGTTCTCTTGTTATGAGCCATATATATATATATATATATATATATATATATATATATATATATTATAAATATATATATTTAGTATTAAACCATATATGTGTTTTTATATTATATATAATGTATATAAATTATATAAATATACATAAATATTATAAATATATATATAGTATTAAACCATATATATGTTTAGTATTAAGGCTCTAGTGTATAGACTTATGGAACTTGAATTATCAAGGATTTTAATAATTAGTCCTTCAATATTCCTAATAATGACCGTGAGATACTCCCAGTTTCTAAAGTACCACTTGCAGAGAGTGAAATATTTCTGTGAAGATGGAATATTAAGTTTTACTGTTTTTGTCTCATGGAGAGGCTTTGTTGAAAGTAGATGTTTGATGCATGTTGAAAGTCTATTGAATAATATTTTCAAAAATTGTCAATATATGTGCAGTTTATAGGTAATTTTAAACTAACTGATATATTTGGCAAAAAAAAAAATAGTATTTCACAACTGTTAGAGTGATAGACTCTATATAGCAAAACTGGGTTCAAACTCCTTCTCTGCCACTAATTCGTTGTGTGACTCTGACTCTACCTGTTAGTATTGCAATACTCTCATTTTCTAAACAGGAATAATAGTGTCTATTTTATAGGATTGTGTTAATATAGGTAAAGTGCTTAACATAATCATGATAAAAATATCATTTATTATTATGTTATTAATGAGAATAATCCAGTAACCAGTGAAACTGTGTACATTGTCTTCTTTTATTTAAATTTACCAAACAAAATACTCAATGCTTAGTTAAGAATTCCAGGTACATGATGAAGAGCTTTTTGGTATAAGGGGGTTGCAAGTATTGCTTAGGACATACTGATACATACACACACCAAAATGTTGTTTATCTGAACTTCAAATTTAACTGGAAATCTTGCAACTTTTTGATGAATCCAGCAACCCTATTTTTACTCCATCATATTTGATTTCTTTATCCTGGTATCTCTTCTTGAACTAAGTTATGATGCTGATATAGTGATGATTTAATCAATAGATAATGGTTTTAATAGATTGCTCATCTGTAATTGTTTTGCTCTGTGCTTCTATTCCAGATGAATAGACATTGCAGAGCCAATAGTTTATGTGCAATAGAGCATGTAAATGTGCTTAAATTGACCTCCACTTCAATATTACAAATCCCTATTTTGTTCTGGGATTAAAAACAACAACAACAACAGCTATATTCTGGTTCTTCTGTGCTTCATGGATTTCTGGGGACAAGAAGAACCCTTTGGGCTTCACACATGCTACCAGGTGATACACTCTGGAAGTCAGTCTCTCTCACTACCTAGGACCTCACTATAATATTTCCCATCATGAGAATTGATCCAAGTTGCCAGGAATGTCCCTGAGTGACTCTTAATGACATTTGGGATATTGTGTCTATAGTGTGTAGAAATTGCCACTAGATGGCATTTAAGATCCTCAAAGTTTTTTGGCTCCATGAATTCACATTATAAAAAGACACAGTTTTTATGACCTAAACTCAACTTTTGATCCCTTACATACTAGCTGTATGACACTGGGAATTGTATTTTCCCCCTGAGCCTCAGTTTTATTCATTTGGGAAATTTAGTAAATGCCCACTCCACAGAGCTGTTGGAAGATCAAATGCCATCACATATATAACACATTCTACACGGTGCCTGGAATGGGATAAGTGCCCCATTTGAGCAGTCTTTCCTGCCCCTTCCTCAGCATTTTAAAACAGAAACTCTAGAAATTAGCAGTACTGGAGGTAATTTTGACCCCACATCCTCTGGCTGTATTATATTTAATCAAAAGACAAAAGTGAATGAGGAAATAGGCTACTTTGTATCCTACTTTTTTAATCAGCTTACTTCATATATTCCAAAAGTCGCCTAGATTTCTGGATTTTTCCATAATTGTTCTACTTAACTATCTGAATAAGTAGATTGTTCATTGCTTTTATCTATCTATTTCTCCTTCTTCCGGGAAGTCATTTCCTTTGGGGAGCTTCCAGTCTAACTAGGTATTATAATAGAAGCTACCATTCCACCCCACAAGCTGAATTCCTCAGAGAAGAGTCCAGAACTTCCTTGTAAATGGGTTTAAAGAGGCATCTTGTTGGAATTGTCCAGGAAAGGTGGAGGCAGAAATAGAAGACATTCCCTTAAGCTTCACTTGCAAATCAAGCGTGACAAAGTGATTATTTAGATTGTTTTGTGGAGAGATGAAGGAAAAACCAAATATTTACAATCACCTTGGAGTAGCAAGTCCTGGGAGCCACCACTCTGCCCTCAGATATGAAATTGGAAAACAGGCTGGCCCCTTCCTGCCACATGAAGAAAGCTACTCTAAAAGCATGAAGTGAAGAAGAAAATCCCAACCCACTTTGCTCTTTCTTGAGCTCACTATTCATATTAATGGATAATAATTATTTTTGGCATCTGCCAGGCCATACTAACCAATAAGAAGTGGAGAGTGCCAAATATTTAAGAAAAATTCATGGTGTAAAAGTCCTTATGTTTTAGAAAAGCCTATTTACTGATTGTTTTGGGATTGGTTTTGTTTGTTTGGTTCTAGAAGTGTACGGAAACAATGACAGAAGGACAGTATTCTGCCTATTATTCAGGTCTTGGTGGGAAAACTCAACAGAAAAATAGAAGACTTGAAAAATTCTATCTATAAATAATATCACAAATTAAAATGCTAATCAGATTTAAATATAGAAAGTATAGAATCTCTTTAGGAAGTTTTATTCTTTGAGTTTTTTTAATATACTAAAATCTGTTTATATAGAGCATAAATATATTCATTTCCAAGGTGTTTTTTTAATGGATCAAATAAATGCAAAACATATTAGAGAAATCTATCTTAGTCCTTACTATTGCCTTTATAGTTTTGAAAAATTTACCTACTTTCAATATGTCCAAAATAAATTAGAAGTAACAGCTATTTCCTAGTAAAAGTAAAATAAATCAGACTTATTATTTTTCTACCACTTTACCCAATGCATATAGAAACAGAAAGAAAATGGGCAAATGAACAAAAGTATTAAACTGGCCAATTAATGCTAATTAGGAGACAGCTGTATCCAAGACCTTCAAGTTTCACTCATCAGAACCCCATACTTGTTAGGATATTATATTAATGAGGCAAGAATGTAAAACATCCACATCTCAGTATGTTAAATTATCACTTTTTTTTTACATGGAAATTTAATTACCAAATTTTAGACTACCAGGTACTGATTCTAGCTTATTATCAAGTGACACATGATACCTGTTGGAGATATCAAACGTGGAAGATCATATTATTGTTCAAAAGATCAACTGCTACTACTCCCTTGCTGTTCTCCCCTCTGAAAGAGGACAATAAACCTTCTCACCAGATGACTTCATGCTTTGCCATGGGACTTACCTTGGTCAATGAGTGGGGACTGAAGTGATGCCTCTTTCATCTGAGTGGAAGATTTTGGAAATGGAAAAAACAGATAAGGAGTCCTGATTTGTATTATAAAACAACATAGGAGCATGACAGACGTCACTGTCGTGTAGATTCATCTGACCACCACTGCAGTCCCATGAGGCCAAAAGGAAGTCAACCAGCAAGTTCTTTAACTTTTTGTTCTTGAAACTCAAGGGTGGAGAGTATACAAAATAGGAACACAAATACTTATCTATAGAGTTGTTCTAAGCTTTAAATTACATAACACAGATGTACTATTCCGCAAAACGCCTTATTCATAGTAAACCCTCATTAAACAGTTAATGATAAGAAGAATGAACATGGTGATAATTATAACACTGTTACTCTGGACCTCACCCAAAAGGAAATATTTGTCAGTGAAGTGGAATTGATAGGAACTGGGTGAGAAAGCAAACATTTTATAGTATTAATGATAATGACTGCACAAAATTAGCTAGTTTGCAAAGAATGTTTCAACAGAGGTTGCAGACCAATAGCAGTGGTCTGGATTCCAATTCAGCCCAGTTTTTATCAGATGGCACTGGGGGAATTTTAAATTTTTAATTTGAATGGCTTACATGGGACATATGCCCTCTCAGTCACCAGAATCCACCACTCCCTTTTAACTTTCTGAATCAAAACCGCCATTTGTTATGTTACATATAGGCCTATTAAGACATTTAGTTTGATCAAGACCAAAAGCAGTTTTATTTTAGTTGATTTTAAAATAACCTCAGATAAAAAAATAGCCCCCAGCATTTGATCGTTCTTAAGATATGACTTAGAGAAAACTAAGCTCTTTTTTTTAATTAATTTATTTATTTTGAGAGAGAGAGGGAGAGGGAGAAAGAGACATCGAGTGCAAACGGGGGAGGGGCAGGGATAGAAGGAGAGAGAGAATCTTAAGCAGGTCCATGCTGTCAGCACAGAGCCTGAAACGGGGCTGGATCCCACAAACCATGAGATCATGACCTGAGCCTAAACCAATTGTCAGATGCTTAACTGGCTTAGCCACCCAAATAAGCCAAAACAAAGCTCTTTAAATTATAATTTGTATGTGCCATTCTGTCCTATTTCAAAACATAAGACAGAGAGAGGTGCCAAATGCCTGAATGAGGACTTGAGACTGAGAGCTGTTGCACAGCCTTGCTCACCAAAGCAAGTGACTGAGCAAGTTCAGATGAGTAGGAAAGCAAAGAATGATGAGCAAAGCTTGAAGATAAGGCAAACAATTGTGAGTGATGATAAATACATGCATACACACGTACACACACATAACATAGCCCAGGTATTAGCAGAGAATGGGCACAGTGACTATGACACCATTGATGGAAATTTTGTAGTCTAATAAGAGAAATATTCATCAGCAGAGATGTGTCCGAGCAGGACCTCGGCTGAGGAACCATGAACCAGAACTAGTTCCAGGCCCCAGTACTGCAAAAGCTTAGTAGAGCTGGCCTGATTCTGGGAGCAGACACATGGAGACAGAGAAGGCCGAGTGGAAAGAAACAGGAGAACATCACATTCTCAGAACAAGAGTGAACTTGGGCCACTGTCTCCTCACAGGATGTATGTGCACCAAAGTACCCCTTCCTCTGAACGCACCAGTAATGTCATGGCATTTGGCGAACTGAACCCAGGAAGCTGTTCAGCCCCATTTCACTCTCTCAGCTGGGTACCCCATGTGGGACACAATGTGCACAACCATACATGGCAGGCTTGAGGCAACCTGTTGGATGAGAAGAGAAGTAGCATAGATAGCTGGTGCTTCAGATTTGGTCTACTTGAGAATGAGGTGGGGTTCAGCGAGGGGAGCTGGGAAAGCAGGCTTTTATAATTTTGGCTAAGCCTGTCACCTTCTCTGGCAAAGACAGTGGTCTTTTACTGAAGCAGAGACTAAATATCAGAAACAGAAAGGTGAAGGTGAATATGATTGGAGAAATGGTTAGTTCTCAAGCAGCTCAAAATAAGAAATGTTCTCCCGCAGAATTAGTTTTATGATTTTTCAATTGCATTAAACTAGAATCCCTCAAGTCCTCAGTAGCTTTTAGAATCACCTCCATATTGAGGCTGAATGCAGGACTCCCTAAAATCCCTACCTAAGAGTTGTTGGCCTAGGAAATAATGTATTGGCCTTTAAAGAAATGTCTTGAAATGAGGTATTTAGAAAGTTTAGCCTTTAAAAATACAAAGAAGTAGAGTTTTTGTTTGCCTGTGCCACTAACTTATAGTAGGCCCTGAGGCAAATGACCTGCCTTTCCTGGAACTGGGTTTCTAATTTTTGAAGTAGATAGAATATCATCACACAAGTGGAAGTGAAAAGGTTTGTCATCTAATTGATGTGTGCCTGGTATCCAGAGAGAGAAAGTATGATGCCTATGGTTAGTGCTTCAAAATCCCAACTGATCCAGACAGAAACCAGAATGATCCTCCCTAGTGAGAAGTGCAGGTTTGATGCATTGAATCTACACAGACTGACCCCAAGAGCCACATGTTGTGTTTCTAATTGCCATCCCTGGGAGAGACAGGTCTCCTGAGTATTTAACATCATCATCCAGAACTTTCAATTCAGGTAACTTTGGAGGGAATGGCACAAAGAGTGATTATTGGTTCTCATTTCAATATTTTTTATCATGTTATCCTGTGATACTTTTTAACAAACAAAAAAATGCACATTTTTACAGTATTACTCAGTACCACCCACTCATTCAACATATATTTATGGATGAATTCTAAGTCCAGACTCTGGGGATGTAGAGGTAAAGAAGAAAGACAAGGTTCCTACTCTTAAGAAGTTTGTAGCTCATAAAAACACAGCTATAAACAAGAAATAAAAGAAAAGAAATATGAGTATTGTAGAAAAATAGAAAAATCTATTAGAACATATGGTAGAGGTCTGATATGATCTGGGGTTCAGGGAAGAATCCCAAGAAAGTGATATTCGAGCAGAGTCTTAGAATATAAGAAGAGTTAGTTGTGCCTATAAGTAGGAGGAAAGAGATAGAGTAAAACGAATATTTCAGGAACAACAATAAATGTAGTCCTAGAAATAAAATAAATGTAGTTTATCTGAGAAAATGAAAGAAGTTCAATTCCTAACAATCTGAATGAAACTTCAGGTGCATTACCCAATATGGGCTCTGCATACAACTTTAAATAAAGTGGCAGTACAATAGTAAAATGAAATTTAGGATATTTAGTGGAATAGCTGTGCCAATGAATGACCCCATTTTCAGCAGTATTCACAAATATTTATTATGAATTAAATGAATCTAATTTTAAGGGATCATTATTATTTTTAAAATGTAAGTGATTTTACTTCTTAATCCTCTAAGAAAAGTTAAAAAGCTGTCATTTAAAATTAAAACTGAAAAGTTTCTATAATAAGAGTTGGAAAGACGGGAAATGAGATTATGATCCCAGCATGAAAAAGAACTAGTCAGCAGGATCTTTGCTGAGATTCAGCCATATCAACATGAGGATGAACTTTGCTCTCTATTGCCCTAAAATTGCATCAAGTGTAGAATAAAAAGCTTTATTTCTTTAACTTATTTATTTATTTATTTATTTATTTGTTTATTTGGAAAGAGACAGAGATAGTGCGAGTGGGGGAGGGGCAGAGGGAGAGGGAGAGAGAGAATCTCAAGCAGGCTCCGCACTGCCAGTGCAGAGCCTGATACAAAACTCAAACACATGAAATCGTGATATCGTGACCTGAGCCAAAACCAAGAGGGCACCCAAGTGCCCCTAAAAGGCTTTATTTTCATAGACATTCAAATGAATTATTTTTATCTACAGCTAATATTAGTGAAAATTCTGATGTTAATATTAGTGAAAATTCTGATGTGGGATCATAATGATTTGAGAAATCCATTCTGATTTCATGAGCCCATTTCAAGAAACATCAGTATGGTCTTATAGTCTATGATAAAAACAACATCACAGAAGAGTAAAAAATAAATGACCGTATCACCTGAATCCCAACAGCTCAGGTACTGGGAGGGATCACTCATTTAGGCCTATAGGATGAACACAGTGGGACTTGATATCAGTGATAAAGCCTGTCCGGCCGAAACCAGAGAAGACTTTGTCTTCTGTGGGTTTATTGACCAGTGAGGAGGTGGAATACCAGAAGAGATCCCAATACAGGGTTCAAATTCTAAGTCTGCTGCTAGAATATGTATTCTTAATTAGCAGGGCAAATGACTTCACCTCTCCAGGTCTCCTCATCTTCAAAATGAGGCCAACTTTACCTCAAGGGATCACTGGGGAGCTGAAATGAGAGGGCATCCATGAAAATTGTTACCATACTGCTCAGTACATAAATAATAAACAGACACCCCCTCACCCTATTTCCACATGAATATACCATACTGTAGTAGGCAAAATTACAGCAAGGGCCATCCTAGATGGTTTGAAGACACATCTGCTTTTCTGCAGTGTCTCCCATGTAGAGTTGATTAGGACATGGTGATGATGATCATGACTACAGTGAAGGAAGCCTAGCCTATCATCTTATAGTTTCTCTCGATTACTTCTAGAATGACCTGATCACTGCTAACTAAAAGGTAAAAATGTTTTTACAAACTGCACAAAACGTACCCGTTAGTCTTTGAGAGAAACCAAAGCTTAGTTGTTTTTTTTTTTTGAATAAAAAATGAAACATGAGAAACAAGTGCCATTCTTTTCTCAATGAAATGATTGCATCTAATTTTGTTGCATGCATCTGTGTTTGTGTTTAATGGCAAGTGTAATTATGCACCTGTGATGTGCGGCTCTTCTAATTTTAGTAAAATTGATTAAACTATTTAGAAAATACATAACAAATTACTCTTTAAAAATGAGTAAATTTAAATGCTGAAGCCTTTTTAACTATCTTTCAAATTTCTTCTAATTTCATTCAGTAGCTGCACACAGCTTTTGTGTACAACAGCACAACCTGGAGTCTTTCCAGTGGGTTCAGAGTCTTGTTCCGCATTCTGCTGGCTGAAGAGTGACTGCAAGCCAGCCAGTGCCCCCCTCTTCCCTCCCCAAAGAGCTCCCCACCTCGAGAGGGCCATGCAGAGAAAAAGCGAGTCTTTGTTCTTGTGTCAGAAAGATAGTTGTGGGGGTTAAGAGGATAGACGCTTTTTGTCAGACTGCCATGTTAAAATGTAGTCCCAGTACAACTCTGAGTCCAATTACAGTAAAACCTTGGCTTGTGAGTAACTTGTTCTGTGAGTATTCCCCTAGATGAGCAAATATTTCTAATAAATTTTAACTTGATAAACGAGTGATGTCTTGCAATACGAGTAGTATGTGATGCCGAATGTCACAGGATCACAACTGAGCCAATGGTTCTTGAAATTCGCTTTGATATACAAGTGCCTTTGTCTATAGTCATACCACCCTAAAAGCGCCGGATCTCATCTGATATACAAGTGCTTTGGATTACAAGCATGTTTCTGGAATGTATTATACTCGCAAACCAAGGTTTTACTGTACTAAATATATCCATTAGGGAGTGCAGTCAGGCGTAAGGCACTGGTGCATCACCTAAAGTATACAGAACTCTGGACACACCGGATTCTTTGCTTTTTTTTTTCCCCAAACTTTATGTCCCTAGGTGTTACATGCCAATTGGCTAATATGTTAATGTTTTTTAATTATATATGTCTTCAAGGCTTTAGTTTAATTTTGAAATAAGACAGAAGAAAAAAATTAAGGAATTATGGAAAAGATGGAAACAAGATACTAATTCTTATTGGTCAAGTGATTGGATTTTTCGTATGTAAAGTTGTATTTTGATCAGGAAATAATCAAGTTGAAATTAATCACACAAAAAAGTAAACAAGAAAGAAATAAAAAGAAATTAATCACCAAAATGGTAAGGGGAAAGCAGTGCAATATGCAGGTAGTAAAGAAGGTATAGGACTTAGGAGCCTTGTCTCCAGAGAAGCGGCCTATACTGGAATTGTGTGGGTCAAAAAAGCAAATTACATAAAAAAAACCCAAGGACAAACTCTTGACAACTCCTTGATGAGCTACACCTGCTAGGGCTGAGGACACACAAGACTTGAAAGTATGACCTTTGGAGGAACAGTTCAAACCTGAGGATCCTGACAAGTCCTATGGTCTGGCTTTCCCTGGGGAGCATGCCTGAACGTTGTTGAACGTTACACTCAGACATCTTCTCAACCACTCACCTAGTTGTCTTAGAACGCATCTCAAAATATTTCACTTCTGATGGGAGAAACATAATTGCATGTACTGGGCACCAAGGAGTATTATTTATATTTGTTAAAGTATAGAGCATACTTTTAAAATGCCATTAATAGTCTCTATATCACAAAGCAGCAGTGGTCAAAGTATGTTTCAATATGTTTATTTCTGTTTCTTGAAATTTTCTTGGCCATTTTGTATGAGTGCTTGAAAATACCAGCCTTCTTTTCAGATTATTGTTGGCATTAATAAAATTTTGCTGTCTACATAAGCTGTGGGACTCAGAAATTTAAAGCAAATATTTCAGAAACTCTGACTGAAACTTTTTAGTTTCTAAAAAAGAATGTGTGGACTCAAATTCCTCTTCTATTTGTTCAGTGTTCCGCTTCCCTGACCTAGGGTTTGATTCTCCTTTTTCACCTATGGGAGTGTATTTTCTCATGCAGAATTCTCAAATTAATCAGAAATACCAGTTGTCAAATAAGATTTATTAGTTCCATTTTATGAGTAACTTTAATTTTAAAATGAAAGCTAACATTAAACTTAGTACATGATTTTTCTGTTTAACCATTTGGATACTTAAGGAAATGCCATAAAGGTACGTTGTAAAGGCCAAGTGTATTTTAAAGGTTATGTCAGTGGACCAAAAATTGCCTTTCTAAGGATGTTCAATATGGAACAGAATGTTAATTGATCTTATTGGAGAGATCCTCTTAAAGGTTTTTGGCTTAATTAAACAGTTGTGTTTAATCCATTTCAGATAAAACTTTATTTTTAATTAAGTAGGAAAGGCATTCAGTAATCTTACATGAGTTTTTTCTGAGAAGCTCTTTCATAAGAAAAAGAAAACACAGATTTCTCCATATGTAAAGAACAAGTGTATTTTTCAAATACTACTTTATGCTTCTCTCCATTATGGTTCAGGGAGCATGTTAACAAACTTTAGTGAGGTTTTATGCTAATGTATCCAGCAAATCTAAAATTATAACTGAAATTCCTCTGTAATATTTTAAGTTCTTAAAAGGGCTTTTGTACCATCTTTAGTTAGAGCTTGGCTGGTAATAAGCAGTCAACAGGCAGAATTACCAACTAAATCAAAACTCCAAAATAATTTTTAGACCTTTGCCTGAGAATACAGTTTGTTAAAGTAAAATATATTATCCAAAATATCTTTAATTTAGCAAAATTCCTTAATGAAAAAACATCCAATTAGATGTTGGAAAATATTGTCAAAAATATTTCATATCTTAAGAAGTCAGTTTAGTGTACTACTATTAATTTTTTTAAAAAACTTTAATGTTTATATTTGAGGAAGAGAGACAGACAGACAGACAATGTGCGAGCAGGGGAGAATCAGAGAGAGAGGAAGACTGAATCTGAAGAAGGCTCCAGGCTCTGAGCTGTCAGCACAGAGCCTGACACAGGGCTCAAACGCATGAGCCATTATATCATGACCTGAGCCGAAGTCAGACAAAACCGACTGAGTCAACCAGGCACCCCAACTTTTTAAAACTAGTGTTGTGGGCTGGATTATGTTCCTCTGCAAATTCACATTTTGAAGGCCTAAGATCCAAACCCTTAGGATGAGACTATATTTGGAGATAGGTTCTCTAAAGATGGAGTTAATGTGAAATGAAGTCATATGGGAAACTCCTAATCAAATATGACTGGTGTCCTTATAAGAAGATTAGGACACACACACACACACACACACACACACACACACAGGGAAGATCACTTGAAGACAGGAAGAAAAGTCAGCCATCTGCTGACACTTTGATCTCAGACTTCTAGCTTCCAGGACTGTGAGAAAATAAATTTCTGTTGCTTAAGCCACCTAGCGTGTAGTACTTTGTTATGGAAGCCTAGCAAACTAATATAACTGCTGAATCTAGTCAGTCTGTGACAGGAGTTTATTGACGTGACAAGACCCGGGAGAATCAGAGCAATGGTTGGAGCTTTGTGAGAAGATCAAGGAAGGCACTGTCAGGAGGTGAAGCTTCCACAGCCCATAGCTCAGGCTGTTCCCAGGAGGTTGGGTCCCCTGTCAATTCTGCTTCTTCAGTGGACAGAATCGGTCTCCTAGTGTTCTTTTATGGATATAACCCAACAAGGACAGAAAATGCTGCCTAGTTCATGTAAAACAAAATCCCAGCAGCTGAAAATCCATAGCAATGTAACGTAATCTCTCAGGTGCTTCAAGATATATGTTTGAGTTAATATCCTTTAAACTCCCTCTACATTCCAAATATATAAATACCCACCTAAGAATAATCAGGCATCCAGTATATATGCTCTTGTGCTATTTATCATAACCCAGCTATGACTTGGAAAATTTCTTTGCTTAGTAGGTATTTTTAGAACAACTCTTGATTTATGTACTCCTTAAGGAAAGCCATTTAGTCTCATGTTTAGTGCTTGTGATGTATGGGTTACAAGATTGAAAGTAAAAAAATAAACAAAATTGTAGATAAATGGTTTGAGCTTTCTGAGATACACAATTTTTAAAGAATGTCATTACTTACATTTAGATATGCAAATATGTGTGTGATTATAAAGAAAGTCACATATAAGATTTAAAAATACTTAAACAAAAAACACGAGCACCGTTATACCATTAACTGTCCACTACATGTGTCTTTTTTTCCTAATAATTGTGTTACATATTTAGACATTGTGTTACATGACTTTAATGTCATCCAGATCAAAGCTCTAAACACCTAAAGCGTGATGAGTTCTAAACACCTGATGTTTAGAATCTTTCCACGATAGCTTTGATAGATGTATGATCACTGAGCCTATACCTAGATAATTCCAGTTACAGGGAACTCCATACATGGTTGGATTATTCAGATTATTAAATTGCCCTTTCTTAAAAATGCTCCTGTTAGTTTCTAGCCACTTTCTAACCTGTACATTGTAAATAGAGTATGGTACCTCTAGCAAACTCATTTCTCTTTCTCTCAGTGCATTTTTGGAAATAGCTCTTTTAAAATGTGGTCCCCAAAACTGAACACAATTCCCCATAAGTGTTCTACTCAGTATGGGGTGAGATGGATAAAGTGCAGGTTGTCTCTGCCTCCGAGTTTGTAGACATAGACTTTAGTTAATGAAGCCTACCACTAGGGAAGCTTTTCTTACTATTGTTCTTTTAGGAATATCTTGCAGTTGGAGTATGTTCCATTTCATACAGGAAAGAGATGAAAGAAGTTATTGCATGTTTTTAGTGTACCTGAACATAAAATTTTAAGTATTTTTTTTCCAGGGGCACCTGCGTGGCTCAGTCGGTCAGTTGAGCAACCAACTTCAGCTCAGGTCATGATCTCACGGTTCGTGAGATCAAGCCCCGCGTTGGGCTCTGTGCTGACAGCTCAGAGCCTGGAGCCTGCTTCGGATTCTGTGTCTCCCTCTCTCTCTGTCCTTCCCTCCCCTCATACTCTGTCTCTCTCTGTCTCAGAAATAAATAAGCATAAAAAAATTTTAAGTATTTTTTTTTTCCTATTCCAACTAGCTCCAGAATACCAAAGCAATTCTCAAAGAAATACCTGTGATAAATACTACCTCGGTCTTAAGAAATTTGCATACCCCCTTTTGGTAAAAACATTAAAGTAGCTTTTTATGTCTGTTTTTCTTTTTATTACTTTTTATGAAATATATAAATCTATGTTTATAACTTCAACACAGGACATTATTTACTCAAATTTAAAATTATATATAGACAATATTATATATACACATAAATACTCTGTGTGAATATATATGTGTAATTTTATATGTGCATATAGCTATGCATATACAGTTAGTTTACAATTTTTCCAGTAAATTGTCCACTGGTTTTGTGTATTTTCATGTATCATGTTTGCTTATTTGCACTCTCCTATTGATGTTTTATGCAGCAGAATTGCAAGTCTTTGAATAAAAGTATAAATTCATAATACATACCAAAAGTATGTTCTACCCACATATATACCCTTTACAATGTCTTCTTTATGTTATTCTTTTGTGTTTTCCTCTAAGATGGATGAAAAAACTATGTCACTAAGCCACATTATATTCTTTGTGCCGTCTCTTCTGAAATCTACCACCCCACTTCCCCTGAACGTTATCTTAGGGCCTTGACAGCCGATGGATGAGTCTGTGAAGCTCCTCTTCTTTATGGGGTGTGTTCTTGATGTCTATGTATTGCTCACCAGATATTGATGTAGACAGAAGCAGCATGATAAGGAATAGAAGCCTTTTACACAAACTTCAAAAGTTTCTCTGACTATCCCATAAACACTTCTCTCATCCTGTAAAAGACTTTACTTTTTTCATAGCCACTGAGATCGAGATGATCTCTCCTAGAGTCATTTATCTACCATTTTTCTCTTTTCTCTACAACAAACCAACTCTGTGGAAATCAGCCCCAGATGCACATGAAAATCACTTGGGGAGCTTTAAAGAATTCCTGTGCCTGAAACCTGTCCAGATGTATTACATCAGAGTCTCAGGGTGCTGCCCTTATATCGCTCATTTTGTAGAAGCTCTCTGGGTCAGGCTAACGTGCAGACAGGGTTGGAAATGATTCATAGGCACAAATTTACCTCAGCTACAAGAATCCTCTCCTCCTTTCTTACTAGTTCCATAGAAGAGGACTCTTTCTTTTTATCAAGGCTTAACATTATCAAGGCACATTTATCAAGTATTTTTTTTTTTAATCTGGATCCATGATCACGTAATCCTCAATTACAGCTCCTCCTACCTCATTTGATGCGTCGGTTATATACTTCTATACTACAGGTTGAGTCTCTCATTTCTTTCCACTCATTGTCTACAATAAAAAGGTTAGGTCTCTTCTAGTTTTAGGGGAAAAAATAGCTCGAATCATCCTACGTTTCTTTCCTGCTGCCATCAAAATATAAATATTATTGCATTCACCTCCTTACCTTTCTGTCACTCCTAATTATCTTACCTTCTAATGGTGCCATAGCATCTTGTAATGTCTCTCTTCATCGGTTATCATGTAGCATGCCCAAATAGAAAAGGTACTTATCTGGACACTAATCCAAAAGAGTAGAGCCAACCTAATGTGCTTACATGGGGCATGAAAATTTAAGTCAGCATACATTACTTGGGTTCACTTGGTTCAGAGACCAATAACCCACATATCAAAGAGGGTTTCTTTATCTATTACTTTATTATGACATGAGCCAAGATTCACTGAAAACAGTTAATTCTACAGTGAAGTTGTATTTTCCTAAACAATTAACACGGATCCTAATATTAACTTCATTGCCTCATCGTTAAGAAATTGATGCTATTTAACTATATTAAGCTAAGGAAGTATCTAATCCTGGTTTTACCCAGAATGTTAAAAAAATATATTGTTGTATCTTTTTTGATGTTAGTTTTCTTTTTTTTTAAGTTTATTTATTTATTTTGAGAGAGAGAGAAACAGAGACAGAGAAAGAGGGAGAGAAAATACAAGCAGGGCAGGGGCAGAGAGAGAAGGAGAGAGAGAATCCCAAGCAGGCACCGTGCTGTCAGCACAGAGCCCACGAACTGTGAGATCATGACCTGAGCCAAAACCAAGAGTCAGCTGCTTAACCTACTGAGCTGTCCAGGAGTCCCTCAATGGAAATTTTCTTATGTGATATGTATTTATCCAATGCCTATTAAGTACTATGCTTAGCACATTATATATACAATTCCATTTAATTTTCAGAATAGGAAAATTTTTTGAACTTGAGTTCCAGATAAATAACTTGCTGAAGGCCACATAACTAATATCTAGTAGAATCAAAATTTATTTTTTTTTAATTTTTTAATGTTTATTTTTGAGAGAGGAGAGAGAGACAGAATGCAAGCGGGGTAGGGGCAGAGAGAGAGAGTGAGACACAGAATCTGAAGCAGGCTCCAGGCTCTGAACTGGCAGCACAGGGCACGACGCAGGGCTCGAACTCACAAGCTGCGAGATCATGACCTGAGCCAAGGTGAGATACTCAACGGAGCCACCCAGGCACCCCTAGTAGAATAAAAATTTTAATTTACATATCTGATTCTAAATTGAGTTGCCCTTTCCATTATAACTCATTACATTTCCCAAAGACAAGATGACTATTCTGGTAGCTGTGTGAAGGATGGATTTGAAGGATGAAGACACTGGAAAGGAAGACAAGTTAGAAAAACACTCTAAAGGTAGGTGGAAAATGATAAGACCCTGATTATAGCAGAGGCAATGGCCTTAGGCAAAGAGAAAAATGGAGAGGTGAATTAAAATTGGTAGTCCTGCATGACCAGTAGTATATAAGGCTGATTTTTACATTTCACAATGTAGTCATCAAGAAAGGAGATCTTAGTTTGGGAAAGAACATGAAAGATTATTTTTGAGACACTGAGGTTCATATAAAACATGGTAGAAGAAATGCCCAGGGGTTAGTCTAAAATGATTAAAATGTCTGCAGTTCAGGAGAGAGCAAACTAGAATTTGAAAGTTATTAGCAAATAACTCCGCTCCTTGAGGAGAAAAAAACAGAACGAAAAGAGAAGAGGGTCAAGGATAGGAGAAACCCTCACTATGAAGTGTCTTCAGGATCTGTTTCTTTTATTCCACCTTAGTTCCTATTTTCTAGGTGCAGGCTCTTATTCCCTCTGCAATATCCTATGCACTGATTTCACTATTGTCAGTATCTTACCACCTGCCTCCCCTCATTCCCCTCTCCACCTTCTATGCCTGTCTAGTATGCACTACTAGATTAATTATCTCACTGATAAGAATGCTGACTTATTACCTTTCCAAATTTACATTCCATTGTTAGCTCATAAGCATTTTACACTTAATCAAAATGGACAGTATCCCAGAAAAAGCTCTGGGCATTTCCATCTCCATATTTGGATTATGCTGTACCCTCCGGAAGGAATACCAACTATTGCATGAAAACTTCTCATAACCCAGATAGGAGCAAGTTTCCCTTCCCTGAATTCTTATAGCATGTTTTTGAGAATTGTTATGTTTATTATGTTTCCTTCTCTATTTCAACAAATGTTTTGACCACTTGTGATTCTTGTAGGGGGGTAAACAAGAATGAGGCATAGATCTTACTCTTTAGGAAATTATATTCTAGTAGAATTTTTATTTGTAGATACTCTTATACTAACAAACACTACTCTTCTCTCTGATAATGTCTTCACATTGTACAAACAAAAACTAATGTAATCTAGCTTGAATTCAAAGGATATCAGAGATAAGCAAGATGTTCTTACATGAGCCATTTTGAACCTAAATGTTAAGACCTTTTTTTTTAAATTTAAGACCTTAGTAGACACCACTACTGTAAGATAGCTGCAGCTATTTAATTGGTTTGAAGATCAGTATTGGAGTTGGTTTTTTTAAATAATGAAACTTATTTTCATTATTAAATGAAAATATAATTATTATCAATTAGAAATAATCAAAAATAAAGTTGTCAGTGGCTAAAACCAAAAATAGTAAAATTTGTATTGACTAAATATTAATGGAAATAAAATATTTTTAACAAAAGTTAAAGATGGTAAATTTAAGCCAGGAAAACTGAACTTAGTCGAAATGTCTTTTCCCCCTCCAAAAAAAGAGGCATAGTAGGCACAAGTTAAATATAATTTTATATACAAAAGAAAAGAGGGTGAATGAATTGAATCTGTGTTATATAATTTACTTAGAGAAGAATTGATCAAATAAAATAATGGGAAGAAAATAAAAAAGAAGGAAACATTTTAAAATTTATTAAAAATTAAGTTGGCTCAATGCAATTTGCTTCAGAAAATGCTTTCTTATGAAAATATCAATGGTAGCATAATTCTAATGAAATATTTGGATTCAAAATATCTGTAGGGTTTATTAGAATAATAATGCCTTGCAAAATTTAATGTGCACTTGAGTCACCTAGGCATCTTGTTAAAATGCAGATTCTGAGTCAGTATGTCTTGAAGTGAGGACATACATTCTTCATTTCTAACCAGCTCTCAGGTGATGTCAGTGTTACTGGTCCAGGGACAACACTTTGAGTAGCAAGGTATTAGGACTTCTCATAGAACAAAATTTATTTCATCTTTATCAAGCAACTAGTCTAAGTTAACAAGCCATTGCTCAGTTAGAATTCCTTTGAGAAAATCTTATTAATCCAGTTTAGTGAAGTGGCAAAGGGTGCAGGGGACATATAGTAAACTCATGGTGGCAACAGCCCAGTCTTTTGTCTTTGGTTATAAGGTAAAAGACAACTTTTCTTTAGTTAAATGTGGTTTTGCTGAATAATGTTGAATGTTGATGTGTTGGCATATGATGTGGCAGGTAATTGTGGCAGCCATCTTAGGATACTGAAGGAAGCTATTTGGAAGGACAAAATCAATATTCTGAAGATGGTGGAGTGAAAAGAATTGGGAAGGACTTGTGACTTTGGGGATACTCATGAGCTCCTTAATTAACCAACCCTGGAGCTAATCCATTTTAAGTCTTCATGTTGTGTGAAATAATAAATTTCAGTGAGTATTTAAGTCATTCTTGATGGGGTTTCTCTGCTACTTGGAGCTTAGAGCATTTCACAGCTACAAGTAGCAGATTCACGATTAAAGCCAAGAGATTTTGACTCCTTGTTCAATCTCCTTTCTTCCTACTCCAGGTTTTACCATGTTGCTTTATATTATGGCACCATTGCAATACTGTAAACTTCTTAGGGGACCAAGTTCTGAACTTAAACATGTATATCCTGAAGAGTGTCTGGCTCAGGGCTACGTATCTATCTATTATCTATCTATCTATTTATCTATCATTTATCTATCTTTCTATCTACCTATCTATCTATCCATCATCCATCCATCCATCCATCTCTGTATCTCTGTATCTATCTATCTTTCTTTTTATCTACCTATCTTAGCACATAGTCCTTAAATAAATGAATAAATGATTGAAAACAAGAGGTGTTACAGGACAGAAGGAAACGGCAAATGAAATACTGATGGTAAGGAAAGTTTATTAAAACATTTTTTTGGCTATGCTAAATAATATTTAATTTTAAGTAGGCTATTAGGAGTAGTGTCAAAGGACTGCACTGTACTTTAGAAGTGATTGAAAATTAATTAACAAAAGATATTTTCCACAAAATAGTACAATATCTTTGAGAATAAAATACCATAAAGGGTCTGCTTAGTTATAGCATGCCTGAGTCAGGCCAATTAGAAGTGAAGTATAGTTACAAATTTTGCATTGCCTCTAAGAAGGTTTGCCTGGTATAAACACCAAGGCTAATCTGTGTGGAAATAATCTCTAAATCCTGGAAATTGGGTTATAGTCCATCATTAATTGCTCAGAACAAGTAAAATTTTAATGAACCACGTATAAAGGAAAACATTAAAATTAATTATTCAAATTTAATCTGCTTTTCAGCATTACAGAAAGATGTGGTTTAAATTGAGCAGTGCTATTGTATCATTTGAACTGTAATCTTGCAAGTGATTTATATATTGAAATAATTGTTCAAGGTTTTTTCGTTGTTGTTGACAATGGGATGATTTGCCATTTTGCTTATGTCAGTTAGTGATTAGGTCCACAGTATAATATAAAGAGAAAAGGCCTAATAAGACAGGTTAATAGGAACCTTGACACCCAGCTGTTTTTTTTTTTTTTTCATAAAGAACGCCTCTCTTCAGAGTCAAATTTGAATATAGTCTAAGTAGCCAAATAAATTTTTTACATTTATATTAAGCATCTTATTATAGGCTATGTGGAACAATGTGCAGGCAAATAATCTATACTTAAACTTTCTGTGTAATTTAAAAATTGTTGAATCAGTAGAATATTTATGTCAAAATATTGCTTAATAGTTATACTATTCTGAAGGACAAGATTTTGTGGTATTTTACTGGTGTCTAGACTACATTCATGGTCCCCAATATCTATTGTTCTTAAATTCATACAAGATTAAAATAAACTTAGATATTTGCAGGAGGTACTTAATGTTTTACTTCATACATTGCTGCATGACATAAAAGCATAAGTAATTTCCACACTTTACTGCATCTTAAAATATAAAGAATGGATTTGCCAGTCATTTCTTAAGCTCATTTAAAAAATTGAATTGTTTCCCAATTTTATTTTTATGTTCAGTTTCAATGCATTTTTTCTATTTGACATTTTTTCTCTTCAATTTACTTTTCCTTCTTTTTTTAGTATCAAGTAATGTTTGTCTTCATTCTACCTAAAGTAGATATTATTGGCAGGTACATGTCTGTATATTAAAGATTGTTTAGTGGCGTACTTACATAGCTTTTACTTCTAGTAAGGAAATGCAAAAGAGAATTAGATATTTGTCTAATACAGCTACGTTATGGAAGGGGAAATGATATGTATATATTTAGATGTTTCTTATCAAATTTTACTGTTCTTGCTAAGAGAAGTAGGTAGTTACATAGATAGATCATTGGGACAAATATCATTGTAGTATGTGTGTGTGTGTATCTGTGTGTCTGTGTAACCAACTTTTACATCCCTCTGCAAAGCTAGCCATATCGAGGGTCAAAATTTCTTTAAAAGAGAATGACCTCTTTAACCCAGTAAAAATTATTCTCTAACTGTTGAAGAGATGTGAAGAAGGATTGATTTTAAGTAGTCAATAAACCTGTTCCCTTGTAAATGTAACTCCCTCTGGACTTACCTCAATGGCTGCCATTTAGATTGCTAGATTGTAATAAGAAATTAGTTTGACCTGACATTTTATTCCTTAATTCAGGCAACTATCTCTGGAGAAATGGCCCATAAGAAAGCAATCTTCTTAATCCATATTTCCTTTGGGTGAATATAAATTTGAGTCATTCCCAATCTGTCCAAGTCTCCTAAATTATTAAAGCAATTAGTAGCTGAATATAAGGCTCAGATGAGGGTAAGATCTGTTTTTAGAATCTAAGAAATGTCTCTCTCTATGTATCACAGTAAAAAGGTATATTATATGTATTAAAACAGCATTTTATAAAATCTTACCTTTAGAAGGCTAATACTAGAAGAAATACATGAGATCATAAAAGGAAAGCATTTTCTTTTTTTGCACAAAGTTAAATCTGCATGTTAATGTACTAATATTCATTATGAATCTTCAGGAAGGGCCATTAATTATAGGATTCCCCCATACTAACTTGGCCAATGAGCCCTTTGGTTGCAGAGCTCTTTTGGAAGACCAGTGCTCTGTGGGGCAGTCCCAGGACCTCCCAGGACAGTCTTACCAGAAAGCTAGAACTAAATTAGAACACAACTTCCAACAACTCAGGAACAGAACCAAGGGTTCAGTTAGAACCAGCCTGATTAGCCCATTTTGGGCTTCTTGTTCAAATTTATGTTGCTAGGAAATGGGATGAAAATAGGTCTTCCATATCCAGCCCTTCACAAGTAATTACTTAAAAGCCCAAGAAAAGTATGTTAGGCACCCTGTGTTGTTTTCCTCTCTCACATTTCAAGAGAGAAATGAGAGTTTATGCAGTGCATATTAGAATCAGTCCCAGGGTCAGGGTTTTCCCTTTGCCTTTTGAGGATTTGAAGTTTTGTAATTCCAGAGTTAATGACTCTCTAACACCACCAGAGAGAGGCTAGCCTCGGAAGACCTCACCAATTCTTTGCATTGGTGATTTATGAACTTCTCTGGTTATTCCAACTAAGACATAGCACATCACAAGGAGTGAGGGGAGCCAGGTGCTGATGGCATTTTATGATTCTTGGGAGTAGAACAAGATTGAGTGTGAGGGTAAATGTGAGAGTCACGACAGCTGTGGAGAGATCCACTGAGCATTTTCTTCATGCCCCTCTGGCCTATCATTGTACTAAACCCAAAGACATTAGAGAAACAAAACATCTCTCCTGCCTTTAAGGGAATTAGTCTGCTTGAGGAAACAGGAGTTAAAATATCGGAAATGTTTCTTAAATATCAGTTCTTCACAAATCTTATCAGGGATTTGTATGGTCATCTAACAAAGCAGATGCCATGTTGAGGCAAAGGTTGCAGAGAAACATCAGATGTAAGAGTCTCGCATCCAAATGTAGAGTCAGAATTTATACTTAGATACAAAACAGTGCAAGTTACTCTATGCTGATTGCCTACTGCCTACTTTAGACAACCAGACCTGAAGAGCTCCCAAAAGAAAGAGATGACTATGGACTTGGGTGGCCAGACTCCAGAGAGGGGGAGGAATTTAGTTAGACATAGAAGAATAGGGCCAATATATGCACAGTTGGGCCAATAAATGCACAAGTAAGTCAATGATTTTTTTTTTTTTCTCCCATGGACAACTTTTCATACGATGGTCAAAGAAAAGTGACATCTATAATGACTCAGTGGACTAAAACAGACCTTCTTTGGGAATGTGTTGTTTATTCCTCTGGATTTATATAGAACCTTTCTTGGAAGTGACACAATTTATGATCAATACTAACAGATGACAGAATAAGTAACCATTGAAAAGAAAACGACATGATGAATTCACTTTGTTCTATTTGTAATTCATGTCCTACTACTCAATGAGTGTATGCTGTCATTTTTTCCAAGTCTTGCTTCATTATGTATTTCCTGTCCAATGAATGCAGTCCCCACATGTGTTACATATTTATTTTAAAAACATAATTTAAAAAAAAGTAAAATTTGCACTAGTGTGCCACAATGTGTTTCTATTCCTAAAATTTTAAGATAAAGCATGAATTTTAAAATTACTTTGACCCTTACACAGTTTCACAAGAATAAATATAGGCACACCTGGCTGGTATAGAAGCTTGATCTCAGGGTCATGAGTTCAAGCCCCACACTGGGTGTAGAGCTTCCTTAAAAACAAAAGTAAATAAATATAGCCCCCTATTAAAGATGCTTCGAAGTTCATAAAATTAACTCAGGATATTGTGAACCTCATCAAGTCACAAAGTGTTGTTAATACATTTGAAAAGTGAAACTGTCTTTACAGTGAATAAAAATAATAATTACTCTCACTGAACCTTTCTATGGATCATACCGAAGAACAAATAGAAGGACAGATTTGCCAGCAGCAAAGCCCTGCATTGCAGCCTTACACATAATAGAATCCCTTATATTTGTACAGCAATTTAGATTTATAAAAAGAATACTATAAATCTTGACAGTACAACTAACTTGTGTCTGAGGGCAAATGTGAGAGTAAGAACATCCATGGAGAAAAGATTTATTGAGTGCTTTCTGCATTGATCCTCTTAAAAACTCTGTGGAAGATGTTGGGGAGATATCATACTCATCATTTTGTACACGAGGGAACGGAGACTCATGATGGTTAAGGAGCAGGTCCAAGGTTACAGGCTACTTAGAAACAAAGGAAAGATTCAAGCCTGCATCTTCCAACACTCACATTCAGTGTCCCTCCTACAGTGCCTGCAGGCAACCAGCCTGTGTGGAAGCTGAATTTCTGCAGGGCTCACACACAGCTTATTTCCATGTAAAGAAAATTTTTGAATAATTTTAAGTAGGCTTGAATGACAAGATGACATTGTGGAAAGGGCATAGACTTTTTTCCCCCCTCGGTTTAATTGAGAAAGGGCATAGAATTTTGAACAGTAAGGTCAGAGTGTAAGTTCCCATTCTTCCCCACAAATTTTGTCACTAGATAGGCAAATTAGTCATATTGTGGTAACATTTCCTCACCTGTTTGTTTATAAGTTTTTAAAGAAAATATCTGGTAGGTACTTCACAGGATCCTTGAGAGGATTAAATTTGGCTTCAGATATATGAAAAGGTTTAACATGATATCTAAGCCTCATGTTGTTGATTCCCTCTGCGAACACCACCCACCTTTGACTCACTCTTTGGCTTCTGTAGCAACAATTGCACAGCCTTCAGCAAGAAGAGTAGCAGTCTTAGTGAAACTACTAACTTTATAGCAAATGCACTTCATGTATGCAGATAGCAAAGACTAGAGGGGCCACAGCTTTATAGTAATAAAATCCACATTGCTCTTCTTTGTTTGTTGTCTGTTTGTTTTAATTTTTCTTTGTCTCCAACATTCATATTTTGAACCCCATAGCATCTTGTATCTCTGCTTTTCTCTGAGCCAAGTACAAAATTGTCTATTTATCCTTCTTATAAAATAGTAAGCTTCGGAAGTTCAGGGATTCTGGTCTACTGAGGTATATAATACAAAGCAAAGTAGATGAGAATTTAAGGTACTTCACTTTCAATCTTAGCTCCACCAACAAGCACAAAAATCTTAGGCAGATTCTCATTTTCTTTATGTTTTTAAATACGAAGTCTGAACAAATAATTGGAAGACCTTTTCGGCTCTAATAACCATCTGATTTTTAAATCATCTAGAATCTCATATCTCTTAATACAAAGCTTTTACGCTCAGTTAATGTTTTTTGAACTACATGAATTACAGCACCTATCACTATGAAATACGATAGGGAATATAAATTCAGGACACAAACTTCCACGCATTTCACAACACTGGGATCAGAATAAGGCTTTAGAGGAGGAAGAGAAAGAAGCGGGGTGGGCTATAATTATTGGAGATAACCAGGGTTCTGGTATGCATACAAATAAACCAGGCTGAGGCTGAACTTTGGCTGAAACATTCTCCTTTGGCTAGAAATCTCATCATACACCATTTAGACCATTTAGAACATATTTGCTCTACAAACTATAACACACATGGTAATAAGCAGATTTATGAGATGACAAAGGTATAGAAAAAAATGCTCTTCTCTAGAAAAGCTGTAATTGTAAATGAAAACTCTCAGGGCTATTCCCACGGTTTTAACATTTACTTCTCAAGAGCACTTCTGATATTCATATGAATCTTGTTACTTAGAGACTTCTGAGCCTGGTTCATTTTTTGATATAAGTTCGATGAGTTTTTAATGCTGTTGAAAATCTTATTTTTCTCACACTATTTCAATACCAAACAGCCATATTCCTATGCATGTATTCTTATGATATTTTTCACCATAAATCGATAGTATACATTCTTAATTGCTTCATCCCAGCCAAGTGGTTTTCTTCCTATGATACTGAGAATTTTGTTGGGGGAATAGGCATGGTTTGCATAAAAACTCTCTTATTATTTTTTTAATTTTATATCTTAGGAATCAAATATTTTTTTTTATTTCATTGATACTATGTGCTTAAGTGTAATCTTTGAAAATATGTTAGAACTGTATCTAGAAAATAAATTTATGAATAAGTTCTAGAATGACGGTACAGGTCTGTGCCAAAAATATTGGCCTAAGAACCAGAGTCTAGCATTTCTGTCCAAACTGTGCCACCTAGTATGTAATAAGTCCTTCTCATTCCCCCATTGGCCCAGATGACTTGTACCATTTATCCATCTCTAATGTGCCATTGTATTATAATAGAGCTTTTTTTTTTTTCTTCTTCAGCTTCAAAATTGCCCTTCAGAGCCCATATTGCTTCACTCACAAATAGCGTTTTCCACTTCATAGACAGCCATGCTCACTAGCTATCCCTGTTAGGTCCCAGGTGTACCACATACCAAAATCACAACTCAGCTCATTGAAGTGTCTGGTTCATTCATCTATAACAGAAGAACAGTTTATTTTGTAATCTCCAGGAGAAGCAAGTCTACAAAACTGTTCAATGGTACAGAGATCATTGTGTATTCCATCCAACCTCCTTCTGTTTTTAGCTGCAAATTTATAGACAAAATGGAGATTTCAATATCTAGTGTTATTTGGATTCTAGTGTTATTTGGATAGTGTTATTTGGAAAACAGGTATCTTTATCTGTTCTTGAGTTAGCTAGGACCCCAACTGACCCACAGACAGAAAAATAATTTCCTTAGTTAGTTAGTTTTCCTTTCATTCTCTTTTCTCCTGGATTAAGGTAGCATTTCGTTTCACATTTTGCTTCATTAGAGAGTCTGTAATTTTTAGCAACAAATGTGATCAAAGACTTTCTCAAAGTGATTTAACAGTTCCAGACAATTGATATGGCAGTTTCATGCTTTTGGAAGAATAGTGAAAGTGCACATTGAAAAATCCTGTTAAGCGTAATGGAGTAAAGATTTTTTTGGAACCAAATAAAATATTATCATTTATCACTGGTTAATAGAGCTGCACTAATTATTAGGGCTCTAGAATTTGAAGCTTGAAAAGTCAAACACAATATAAGCTGGTCTGGTTAATTCTAAGGTGCTGCATCGCCCATTACAACCAAAAGAGAGAAACAACAAACAAAAAAACAAAACAAAACAAGAAAATAACTTTCAGTTTATCTACAATTCAATTTATATGATGTAATATAACCAGATTGGCCAATTTTTCAATCAAATTGGTTGGCTGAGTACTTTGGCCTTTTGTTAATTCCACTTAAGATTTATTCCCCGTAGGGGCACCTGGGTCACTCAGTCAGCTAAGCATCCAACTCTTGGTTTCATCTCAAGTCATGATCTCATGGTTGGTGAGTTTGAGCCCTGCCTCAGGCTCTGCACTGACAGTGGGGAGCCTGTTTGGGATTCTTTCTCTCTCCCTCCCTCTGTCACTCCCCTGCTTGCATTTATTCACTCTCTCTCAAAATAAACTTTAAAAAAAGAATTAAAAATTTTAAAAAAAGATTTAGGGGTACCTGGGTGGCTCAGACGGTTAATCGTCCAACTTTAGCTCAGGTCATGATTTCATGGTTTGTGGGTTCAAGCCCCGCGTCAGGCTCTGTGCTGACAGCTCAGAGCCTGGAGCCTGCTTCGGATTCTGTGTCTCCCTCTCTCTCTGCTCCTCCCACACTCATGCTCTATCTCTCTCTGTCTCTCAAAAATAAAATAAAACATTAAAATTTTTTTAATTAAAAAAAGATTTATTCCCCAAAAACAGGTTAAATATGCAAAATATTTTTTGTTCTGAGAGATATATTTGTATATCTTGCATTATTCACCTTGGGTTAAACATGTACTTTACACTTGAGTCGGAACATCTATTTACACGTACTGCATTCTTCTTTCTTTACTGCTGTATCCCAGCCTTCAGAACCATGATTACTACACAGTTGGAACTCAGCAAATGTGTTAAATGACTGAGAGAATGAATGAGTAAGTGAAGGAGGTGTTTATTTCATATTCCTCAATGTCTCTTCATTTAACATATTAACAATTGGGGCGCCTGGGTGGCTCAGTCGGTTAAGCGACCGACTCTTGATTTCAGCTCAGGTCATGATCTCATGATGAGATTGAGCTCCACATTGGGTTCTACACTGAGCTTGGTACCTGCTTAAGATTCTCTCTTACCCTCTTTCTGCCCCTTCCCCTGCTCATCCACCCCCCTTTCTCAAAAAAAAAAATATTTATATTTATATTTATATTTATGTTTATGTTTATATTTATATTTATGTTTATATTTATACTTATATTTATAATTTATATTTATATTTATATATAGTCACTGCTCACAAATAATCTCTATGGTTGGAAGCATAATATTCCTGAGGACTTTGCATAAATTTCGAATAGTTTCAGTCATCATGAATAAAGAGTTCTTTTGAAAAAAGCTATCACCCATTCCAGCTCTTAATCACTCCTGCTCTAAATCACAGGCCATGCTTATGACTTCAACTGAGATTTCCTAACAGAACGGCACTTTTTTTAATGAACAATACCCATTATTGTTTTTGTAATAAAGGTCTGAAATTTAATTTTGAAGTTACCTTAATGGATATTATATTTCTATATGAGATTATTTAGAAATGGAAGGTCTACACTTTCACTTTCTGTTCCTAGGAATAAGATAAACACAGTAGGTTACAAACTCTTCCCTGAAAGCATGGGAAGGTTTTATTACTTAAAAATTATATTTTAAAACAATTTAAAACATTTTTTTAGTTCTTTAAATCTACCAGCTATATGCGCTTTAATTAGGAGGAGACTCTAGTAAGATTAGAAATGCACATTTTACTGAACACAGTAAAATCTTCGTATAAATGGAAATGTACTTAATAGATATTATATATTCAGTTAGAGTCATATAAAATGAAATCTATTTGTAGAGTAATAAGTTTGGCTTCTTTAGTTGGGGGGGGAGGGAGATTAAATCCTATCTGGAAGGATTTGGAATTTCTTTGATTAGTTTATCAGCCCTTTTAATAGTTTAGGGTAGAATAATTACAATTTTAAAATGTGCCTTAAACCATGGAGAATAGCAAACTGAGAAACTATTTACAGTTGCCAATGGATGTTTCTGATCCGATGGGAAACTAGTCCACTCTGCTTAAAATTTGTGTAATTTTCTAAAATGTAAGGTTTAACAAAGCCTTGGTACAGTAAATATTAAATATTCCAAATAGTATTCCAAATACTATTGTATGGTCTTCCTAACATAAGGATGAACATTTGCTGAAATCCAAACATTTTGTTTTATTGAATTAATACTTGTCACTTTAACTCATAATAAGGTCAATGTCCTGACCATAGTATTGCCCCTGACTGGTTACAGCCCTATAAGGATTAACCAATTGCGGTGGTAGACGGAATGCTAGGGTTTTCATAGAAGCTCTATTTGATCTTTACAAAAACTGTGAAAAGTAGGTATCATTATTGCTATTTACAAGTCGAGAGAGAAAACAAAAACCATACACAAGTTTAGAGAGGTAAGTGCCCAAGAACACACAGTGAGCCAGTTCTGGACAGACTTGCTATTCCAGCTAGTCCAAGTCTAACTCCAAATCACATCCTGCCTCTGCAACCTGTCATGCTGACTCTTAGAAAGTCATCCCTGCCAGACCTTCCTTTTTCAGATTCTTCCTTTATCAGGCCTTTTTTCAAATCCTGAAAAGATGGTTAGGAATAATAACAGTTTCTGCAACCAACATTTACTGAGCACATTCCATCATGCTCAACACTGAGGATAGAGGGAAGATTAAGATAGACCAGATCCCCACCCTTAGGGAGCTTTTATCTGGTGGAAAAGATGCTGATCAACAAAGACTTTAAAAGGATAATAATGTCAGGTAGTGAAAAGTGCCATGAAGTAAACCCAAAAGAGGGAAAAACTGATAAAAGTGTGTGAATGTGTGTGTGTGTGTATGTGAATGGAAGTGGGGTTACTATTTTAGCCAGGATAGTCAGAGGGCCCACTTCTCTAAAGACTTGAGGGTACAGTAAATACTTGAATAAGGGGAGAGTATAAATCACACAAAGTAAGTTCCTGTGGAGAAAGGCAAAACTGAGGCCCTAATGCAGGAATAAACTTAGTATATTACAGAAAAAGACAGAACACTGGTCAGAGGAGTATGGAGTATGAACAAGTCAGGGACACACTGTCATTGAGGTTGGAGAGGTGGGTGGGGCCTGGGACATACCATACCAGTGCTTTGCTTTCAATGTCCTGAGAAGTCTTTGGAGATTTTACACAAGGAAGGAGTAATCTGACTGTCTGTATTTTTAAAAGATTACTTTGGTGGCTCAGTCGGTTGGATGTTAGACTCTTGATTTCAGCTCAGGTCATGATCCCAGGGTCATGATTTCAAGCCCTACATCAGGGTCGTGAGATTGAGCTCTGCATTGATGAATGAATGAATTAATGAATTAATGAATTAATAATTATTTTTGGCAACTCTGAAGAGAACTGACTTTAGAAGGGCAGGAGTAGAAGCAGTGAGACCAGTGAGGATCATCTAAGAAAAGTATTCAATATTCAGGAGAGAAATGAAAAGGGGATTTTCAATTTGGGTGATAACAATGGAGATAAGGGGAAGTGGACAGAGTCCATTTAAATTTTAAGGGGAACTTATCTGACTTGATAGAATGAATGTAGAGTTTGAGGGTAAAGGGAAATCAAGTATGATTTCCTGTTTTTTGGCTGATAACTGAGAGAGGGAAGATGAGAAGGTTTAGGAGTCTGTGGTTTTCAGGGGGGAAGTAATGCAGCAGGCTAAAGAAGTGTAAAGACACAGATGAAATAGAATGTCATTAATAGCAAAGTTATGGAAACTAAAGGAAATGTTACATACGGCAGGAAATGTAGGTAACACAGTATGCTACCATCTGAGGTTTGACTCTTCCAGGGCCCCAACATTCTCACAGGATATAGACGATACCTCCTATACAGATATGTGATGTGGAACAATTTTTCCGGGGACTTGCTGTTTCCCATCGCACATATGACCTCCTACTCTGTTTTAGATACTCTCGCTATATGCTGTCTGCTCACTAGGGTTAGATTTACTTTTGACTGGATGCAGTCTGGTTCCCAAAAGCATCCCTCAGCTTCCTCAGGCTTCACACCTGTCTGAAACTCTCTTGTAGGAGAGGGAATGTGATTGAACATGAGTGTGAACCACCTATTAGACAACCATCTATAAAACCCCCAGTGTTAGCAGATCCCACATTTATTCAGTTCACAAAGAACATGATAGAATTGATAATACAATGAGGGATATTATATATATAGAAAAAAGAAGAATTAATTGATATAATGCCCGCACTTTGTAAACTTAGAAGCACAAAATAGTAAGTATACAGAATTATTAACATTAAACACCTGTGAAACTAGACACACATATAAAATAAACTGTACCTTATGTCTGTAAAACCAAGTATGAGTAAACATTAAATATTTGGGGAAAACGAAACCTGTACAGAGAAGTAATCTGGAAAAATTAAGAATAATTTTGAAGGAGAGAAGAATATAGTATGGCAAAGAAGACAAAGCTAGATGAAATGAGCAAATGGGCATAATATGAGTAGAAAGTACAAGCAAAATGTTACAAAGAATGAGATTGTATGATTAGAAAAATGATTGGCAAAATGTGCTCAGACTGCTGATTTAGAATTGCGTATGAGGTAATTTTAAGAAGTTATCTTGAGGGGCGCCTGGGTGGCGCAGTCAGTTAAGCGTCCGACTTCAGCCAGGTCACGATCTCGCGGTCCGGGAGTTCGAGCCCCGCGTCAGGCTCTGGGCTGATGGCTCAGAGCCTGGAGCCTGTTTCCCATTCTGTGTCTCCCTCTCTCTCTGCCCCTCCCCCGTTCATGCTCTGTCTCTCTCTGTCCCAAAAATAAATAAACGTTGAAAAAAAAAATTTAAAAAAAAAAAAAAAAAAAGAAGTTATCTTGATACAAATGTTACTCGGACAGACATAGTCTAGTCCTGAGAAAGAGGAAGAGGGGCACCTAGGTGACTCAGTTGGTTAAGCATCTGTCCCTTGATTTCGGCTCAGGTCATGATCTCGTGGTTGGTGGGTTCAAGTCCCACGTCGGACTCTGTGCTGATAGCACAGAGGCCTGCTTGGGATTCCCTCTCTCCCTATCTCTCTCTACTCTCTCTCTCAAAATAAATAAATTAATTTCTTTTTTTTTTTTTTTTTAAAAAGAGGACCTTTGGATATTAAACATTATATTTCAAACACAGCCCCAACTCTAGTCCTAAAAAGTACTAATGAGTTCCTGGAAGGCGGGGGCCTTGCTGTTGTGACATGAGCCTCAGCAACTGCCAGTCTCTACTGTGAGTCCCAGCAAGGACACCTGCTACTCACGTGACTTGCCTGAGTTGCTGGACCTCGATAAGCTCAGTTTCTGCCCTTGTTGAACAGGAATAATTACGCCCGTCCTAATAAATTATTGCTCCTGAAATAAAGAACTTGGTGAAGAACTTGGACCTGTGCCTGAATTGGTGGTGGTGGTCTGCCATCTGGGCCAGGAGCAGGGACAATGCAGTAAAGGGAAAGAAGTGCATGTGGTATCTGATGACCATCCTGCCTGCTCAGTGGACAGTTCTTCCTTCCCGCCACCTACAATGCTTCGAATTCTTACAGGCACAGTTTTCAGCAATCCTTAGTCACCGTCCAGTCTCCAGCCATCTAATTCCCCTTTACGAAGGCTTGCACTTTTATTAAGGCTGACTTTGATGTTTGTGTGGCAGCCTGTTTGTGACAGTGTTCTTTACTCTAGACATTTCTCAATGTCATTAATCTCACAAGTTCTTAATTCAAATGTTAGCCTCATTAAATTAAACATTAATCTACCTGGAATTTTGCTTAATTGCCAGACAATAATGTTAACATGCTCAGATTATTTCTATAGATAAATGTATCACAGCTTGACAATGACATCAATACGTTAAAGATATTTATTATTCAAAACAAAGGCTTAGTGAGGTCCAGGGAGTGAAAATGCCATGTCATCACAGCACAGTCTGGATCTTCTGAGTTTGGAACGAACGCCGGGAGATCCCATGGGTTTCATCTGTTCTTGACCCTACAGCAAAATGTGTTCAGGTTAATGATTATCATTTCCATAATTTCCCAGTTACGATGTTTGCATAATATGAACAAATATTATTTCTTCACATCCCTTTCACTTTCTATTCTCTCTTTTGTCCCATCACTTCTTTTGAACCTGCTTTCAGGAAGTTCATATTAGCAATAAGGTTTTACATTTGGCATAGTTAGTAAGTTCTTTCTTGATGTGGAAATAAAAATAGGCTATTTTTTCTTCTACCCTGATCCTTTCTGGTGTGTCTTAAAGCTGTTCTTCCTGTTGCCCAACATTCTTTCTTGTGCCCTCTTTTTTGCCCTTCAAATTTTATGCTCTCCCTAGGTTCATACAATCCACTCTTCATCCTTTGTTAACAACTCTGTTGACAACCTCCAGATTTATAGCTCTAGGCCTCTATATCCAGCCACCACTAGCTCTCATCACTTGTATGTCCTACAGATTATTTCAAACTCAATGCGTTGAACAAGTTGCTTACCTTTTCCATCCAAATTCAATTTTTCTTTCCAGGGATTGGTTTCATCAACCACCCAAATGCCCATGCCAGGAATCTGAGTTTCTAGGATTTCTCCTTCACCCTTACTCACAGCCTGTCTATCTCCAGTGTTCAATTAATCACTGAGTCTGTTAAGTTTTTCATTAAAATTCCTTATATAAGTGTGTACTTCTTTCCAGCCCATTGCCCTTACCCAGTTTAAGTCACCATCCTTTTCCCCTTTAACTACCACAATAGACTCCTAATTTGTCTTTCCGCTTCCTTACTACTTGCTCTCCACCAAAAATTTCTCCTTATATCAGCTAAAGGGATCTTACTAAAATATAAAAATGATCCTCTTGATTGTTATCTTGTAGAAAGTCCAATTCCTTTAAATAGCATATCTATCATTCTCCAACCTCTGCACACTTCTGCCTCATTCCCAGCAACCTCTCCCATTAAACTGCCTTTGCCCACCCTAACCAGTATGTACCTACATTTCCCAGAACAGGGCAGCTCTCTACCTCAAGCCCCTCGCCCACATTGCTCCCTCTGTCTGGAAGGCTGTCTTTCTGCCTATTCATTTAGTTACTTACAAGTTATCTTCCAGAACAATGCTTTTTAAGCTTTAATGTGCATACAGATCACCTGGAGATCTGGTTAACATACAAATTTGTTTCAGTGGGTTCAGGCTGGGACACAAGATTCTGTATCTCTAACAACTGTTTCTAAATGGTGACAGTGCTCTGGTGGATTACACTTTGACTAGGAAAGTTCTAGAATTTACTTCAGATATCATTTATTCTAGAAAGACTTGCCTGGCCTGTCAGGGTCAGAAAGTTTTTTTTGGTAACCCATGGAACATTCTCCATACCTTAGCACTCGTGATCTTGTGATGTTATTACCTGTTTATTGTTATGTTTCCACAGTCTAATGACTGATGCCATCATCATACATTACGGTATACCCAAAACACTCTGGATCCTCTGCAGTGTGTCACATACTGATATTTCTCTTTGCCTTCACTGCTTCTGTGTCTACTTCTTGCTCGAAGAACAATTAAGCCTTTATCACCTGGGCAATCCTGGCTCTCAGTTACAGAATATGCACATTTTTTTTATGGTCAATGCATTTTCTGGTATCATCAGTGTCTTCTGCTGCCTTGGCAGCCATGTTCCCTCTGCTGTAGTATATTCTTCCACACCCTGGAATGACAGGACGGATACTTAAATTTTCTTTTAAAGTAGATTCTTTCTGCTTGAATACCAAAGTGGAAAACATAGCTATAATTATCCAGAAATATAGGCATCATGAAAATTCTTGTTCAATACTGTAGTGTGAGATTTTACTATTTAATCATTCTGTGTCCAATATTACTAGAAAGGTTTGCACTTGTCCAATGGTACTTACATAATATGCTGGCTGATATGCTTGTAGGAACAACTAAATTTAATCAGAAACACCTTGCTCTCTTTTCATCTCTTCATCTCAGACTATCTTCAGATTTACCAGGGATCATTAAATTTGACTACTGAAATGAAAGAAGCTTAAGATTACTCATAAACAGGTCAGGGAAAATAAGAACATAGTGGCTATACTTTATGCTTCCTAATTGATCAATTACAGAAGCCGAGGTAAATTTAGGGTACATATTGTCTTAGCTCATTATGGATAAAAATATGTCTGTCAAGAACATAATGAGACTCGTAGTCTTGCTTACTGGGTAGGAGGGAGAGTTAGCCTTCATAAAAGTTACAGCATTTTCTGTTCTTGGTTGAAATTTTTGAGCAGGAGAGGAATAGGCAGATGAATAAAACATGGTAATGGAATGTAATAAAGCAGAAATTGAGACATATCCACTAAGTAAGATCACAGATAGCATACAAATTTCACTGACCATTAAGATGATTCGTCAGGCAAGATTGTGATATTTTTAATTCCCAAAGTGATTATATGATAAGTCTACAGAGTTTGAATTTTATTAAAAATTTTAAGAGTATATGAAAATGGATTAAAGTTTCAACTTCCTAGATTTGACATTCATTTTTAGCATGTAACAGCTCAGCAGTTTTAATGATTATTGCCAGATAATTCTACTCTTTAGACCAATGTAGAAATAACTTTGCAAATGGTTCATCAGTTGTATGCCAGATACTGGTGTGGGGACACTATATATAAAAAGTAACATTTATGGAATAAATGTCTTCCCTTCGCATCCCACTCTTCTTCTCTGAAACATGTGTTTATACACAAATGTAGTGACTCCCAACCAGAGTCCTGCAAACCCTACCCACGCCCACTAACTCCACTACCCATATTAGGGAGGTGGGCTACAAGGAGGAGGGCTGGAGGGTTTGCTAAGGTACTCTAGAACCCTAAAATACTGAGGGTTGTCTCCAGGACTTTAAAAAAAAATGTGTGTAGGTACTTCTGGTAAGAATTAAATTAAAATGAATTTTAAAATGTTACAGAATTTTGAAATACTTATTTTGCCATGTCTTTCATCAATAAACAAGTATCATAAGTAAAACTACTTCTATAAGGAAAGAAAAAACGTTGGGTGCCTGGGTGACTCAGTCAGTTAAGTGGCCCTCTTAATTTCAGCTTAGATCATGAACTCATGGTTCATGGGTTTGAGTCCTGGTGGGGCTGTGCTGCTGGTGTGGAGTGTGCTTGGGATTTTCTGTCTCCCTCTCTCTCTGCCCCTCCCCTGATTGATGTCTCTGTCTCTGTCTCTATGTCTCTCTCTCTCTCTCTCTCTCTCTCTCTCTCTCACACACACACACACACACACACACACACACACACAAAATAAATAAATAAATAGTTTTAAAACAGAAAGGAAAAAGGCAACCCAAACTCTTGGCTGGGGGGGAGGGGTGTACAGGTTAATCGTACTTGGTCTTACAATGAAAGAGACAGTATCTTTCACCTATGTACAGTCTAGAGAAATTCCTATAAGATACGAAGAAATAAAAAAGGGAAATGAGTAAACAGAATTTTGGAATACAAAGTTTTGCACAAAATTCTGTTTTCTAATTTCACCAAATTTTAAGTAATTCCAATGAGAAACATGTTTCCTTGAAAAACAAAATGAGAAATGATTTTCTCTGCACATAATTTAAGTGGAAATAATTCCAGTAGATCCAGGTTTTCTCTCCAGGCAAAAAGTAATTTGGAAAGAACTAAGCAATATGGTGTTGGTAAACAGTGTTTCTCATAAAATGCCAGCCAAAAAAAGAATCTATAATAATTACCAAACTCCAAATTTAAGACTTTATTCAGATCTTTCTTACCATTAGCTAGTGTAGAAATAAAAATATATTAAATGGACGGTATTAATGTAACTTACATTTATTGCCTAAGTATAGAGAAAAAAAGGAACTTTTAAAACAAGCTTTTTTTTTTTTTTTTGCTATATAAAAACCTTTACATAATAGCCTGAAAGGGTACAATAATTGAAATGGAAAAGAAGTCTTGTGAAATTGTTCCCAGTGGATTTCTCTAAGTTCAGTTTCAAATACTCTTCCAAAAGGAAAGTTGATAAAGTAATCAAAATCTCTTATATTTAACTTAGTCTACTGATGATATAAGTATAGCAGGTGTATAGTTGAAAAAAAATATGGTTATCTGAAAGTATGTTATAAATTAAGTCTAATACCTCCAGCTCTGTGGGATGATCTAAGAACGGTTTGCACTATAAAAGACACATAGGGGTCTTGGAGGAAGATGGCGGCGTAGGAGGACGCTGGGCTCACCGCGCGTCCTGCTGATCACTTAGATTCCACCTACACCTGCCTAAATAACCCAGAAAACCACCAGAGGATTACCAGAACGGAGTCGCCGGAGCCAAGCGCAGACGAGAGGCCCACGGAAGAGGGTAGGAAGGGCGGCGAGGCGGTGCGCGCTCCACGGACTGGCGGGAGGGAGCCGGGGCGGAGGGGCGGCTCGCCGGCCAAGCAGAGCCCCCGAGTCTGGCTTGCAAAAAGCGGAGGGGCCTGACGGACTGTGTTCCGACAGCAAGCGCGACTTAGCATCTGGGAGGTCATAAGTTAACAGCTCTGCTCAGAAAGCGGGAAGGCTGGAGGACAAAGGGAAGGAGAGCTGCTGAGCCCCCCGACGACAGAGCTCAGTTTGGTGGGGAACAAAGGCGCTCGCCAGCGCCATCTTCCCCGCCCATCCCCCAGCCAAAATCCCAAAGAGAACCAGTTCCTGCCAGGGAACTTGCTCGCTCCGCGCAAACACCCAACTCTGCGCTTCTGCGGAGCCAAACCTCCGGCAGCGGATCTGACTCCCTCCTGCTGCCACAGGGCCCCTCCTGAAGTGGATCACCTAAGGAGAAGCAAGCTAAGCCTGCCCCTCCTGCCCCTGTGCACCTTGCCTACCCACCCCAGCTAAGACGCCAGATCCCCAGCATCACAAGCCTGGCAGTGTGCAAGTAGCCCAGACAGACCACCCCACCCCACAGTGAATCCCGCCCCTAGGAGAGGGGAAGAGAAGGCACGCACCAGTCTGACTGTGGCCCCAGCGGTGGGCTGGGAGCAGACATCAGGTCTGACTGCGGCTCCGCCCACCAACTCCAGTTATACACCACAGCACAGGGGAAGTGCCCTGCAGGTCCTCACCACGCCAGGGACTATCCAAAATGACCAAGCGGAAGAATTCCCCTCAGAAGAATCTCCAGGAAATAACAACAGCTAATGAGCTGATCAAAAAGGACTTAAATAATATAACAGAAAGTGAATTTAGAATAATAGTCATAAAATTAATCGCTGGGCTTGAAAACAGTATAGCGGACAGCAGAGAATCTCTTGCTACAGAGATCAAGGGACTAAAGAACAGTCACGAGGAGCTGAAAAACGCTTTAAACGAAATGCATAACAAAATGGAAACCACCACGGCTCGGATTGAAGAGGCAGAGGAGAGAATAGGTGAACTAGAAGATAAAGTTATGGAAAAAGAGGAAGCTGAGAAAAAGAGGGATAAAAAAATCCAGGAATATGAGGGGAAAATTAGAGAACTAAGTGATACACTAAAAAGAAATAATATACGCATCATTGGTATCCCAGAGGAGGAAGAGAGAGGGAAAGGTGCTGAAGGGGTACTTGAAGAAATAATAGCTGAGAACTTCCCTGAACTAGGGAAGGAAAAAGGCATTGAAATCCAAGAGGCACAGAGAACTCCCTTCAGACGTAACTTGAATCGATCTTCTGCACGACATATCATAGTGAAACTGGCAAAATACAAGGATAAAGAGAAAATTCTGAAAGCAGCAAGGGGTAAACGTGCCCTCACATATAAAGGGAGACCTATAAGACTGGTGACTGATCTGTCTTTTGAAACTTGGCAGGCCAGAAAGAATTGGCACGAGATTTTCAGTGTGCTAGACAGAAAAAATATGCAGCCGAGAATCCTTTATCCAGCAAGTCTGTCATTTAGAATCGAAGGAGAGATAAAGGTCTTCCCAAACAAACAAAAACTGAAGGAATTTGTCACCACTAAACCAGCCCTCCAAGAGATCCTAAGGGGGACCCTGTGAGACAAAGTACCAGAGACATCACTACAAGCATAAAACATACAGACATCACAATGACTCTAAACCCATATCTTTCTATAATAACACTGAATGTAAATGGACTAAATGCGCCAACCAAAAGACATAGGGTATCAGAATGGATAAAAAAACAAGACCCATCTATTTGCTGTCTACAAGAGACTCATTTTAGACCTGAGGACACCTTTAGATTGAGAGTGAGGGGATGGAGAACTATTTATCATGCTACTGGAAGCCAAAAGAAAGCTGGAGTAGCCATACTTATATCAGACAAACTAGACTTTAAATTAAAGGCTGTAACAAGAGATGAAGAAGGACATTATATAATAGTGACAGGGTCTATCCATCAGGAAGAGCTAACAATTATAAATGTCTATGCGCCGAATACCGGAGCGCCCAAATATATAAAACAATTACTCATAAACACAAGCAACCTTATTGATAAGAATGTGGTAATTGCAGGGGACTTTAACACCCCACTTACAGAAATGGATAGATCATCTAGACACACGATCAATAAAGAAACAAGGGCACTGAATGAGACATTGGATCAGATGGACTTGACAGATATATTTAGAACTCTGCATCCCAAAGCAACAGAATATACTTTCTTCTCGAGTGCACATGGAACATTTTCCAAGATAGATCATATACTGGGTCACAAAACAGCCCTTCATAAGTTTACAAGAATTGAAATCATACCATGCATACTTTCAGACCACAACGCTATGAAGCTTGAAATCAACCACAGAAAAAAGTCTGGAAAACCTCCAAAAGCATGGAGGTTAAAGAACACCCTACTCACGAATGAGTGGGTCAACCAGGCAATTAGAGAAGAAATTAAAAAATATATGGAAACAAACGAAAATGAAAATACAACAATCCAAACGCTTTGGGACGCAGCAAAGGCAGTCCTGAGAGGAAAATACATTGCAATCCAGGCCTATCTCCAGAAACAAGAAAAATCCCAAATACAAAATCTAACAGCACACCTAAAGGAAATAGAAGCAGAACAGCAAAGGCAGCCTAAACCCAGCAGAAGAAGAGAAATCATAAAGATCAGAGCAGAAATAAACAATATAGAATCTAAAAAAACTGTAGAGCAGATCAATGAAACCAAGAGTTGGTTTTTTGAAAAAATAAACAAAATTGACAAACCTCTAGCCAGGCTTCTCAAAAAGAAAAGGGAGATGACCCAAATAGATAAAATCATGAATGAAAATGGAATGATTACAACCAATCCCTCAGAGATACAAACAATTATCAGGGAATACTATGAAAAATTATATGCCAACAAATTGGACAACCTGGAAGAAATGGACAAATTCCTGAACACCCACACTCTTCCAAAACTCAATCAGGAGGAAATAGAAAGCTTGAACAGACCCATAACCAGCGAAGAAATTGAATCGGTTATCAAAAATCTCCCAACAAATAAGAGTCCAGAACCAGATGGCTTCCCAGGGGAGTTCTACCAGACATTTAAAGCAGAGATAATACCTATCCTTCTCAAGCTATTCCAAGAAATAGAAAGGGAAGGAAAACTTCCAGACTCATTCTATGAAGCCAGTATTACTTTGATTCCTAAACCAGACAGAGACCCAGTAAAAAAAGAGAACTACAGGCCAATATCCCTGATGAATATGGATGCCAAAATTCTCAATAAGATACTAGCAAATCGAATTCAACGGCATATAAAAAGAATTATTCACCATGATCAAGTGGGATTCATTCCTGGGATGCAGGGCTGGTTCAACATTCGCAAATCAATCAACGTGATACATCACATTAACAAAAAAAAAGAGAAGAACCATATGATCCTGTCAATCGATGCAGAAAAGGCCTTTGACAAAATCCAGCACCCTTTCTTAATAAAAACTCTTGAGAAAGTCGGGATAGAAGGAACATACTTAAAGATCATAAAAGCCATTTATGAAAAGCCCACAGCTAACATCATCCTCAACGGGGAAAAACTGAGAGCTTTTTCCCTGAGATCAGGAACACGACAGGGATGCCCACTCTCACCGCTGTTGTTTAACATAGTGCTGGAAGTTCTAGCATCAGCAATCAGACAACAGAAGGAAATCAAAGGCGTCAAAATTGGCAAAGATGAAGTCAAGCTTTCGCTCTTTGCAGATGACATGATATTATACATGGAAAATCCGATAGACTCCACCAAAAGTCTGCTAGAACTGATACATGAATTCAGCAAAGTTGCAGGATACAAAATCAATGTACAGAAATCAGTTGCATTCTTATACACTAACAATGAAGCAACAGAAAGACAAATAAAGAAACTGATCCCATTCACAATTGCACCAAGAAGCATAAAATACCTAGGAATCAATCTAACCAAAGATGTAAAGGATCTGTATGCTGAAAACTATAGAAAGCTTATGAAGGTAATTGAAGAAGATTTAAAGAAATGGAAAGACATTCCCTGCTCATGGATTGGAAGAATAAATATTGTCAAAATGTCAATACTACCCAAAGCTATCTACACATTCAATGCAATCCCAATCAAAATTGCACCAGCATTCTTCTCGAAACTAGAACAAGCAATCCTAAAATTCATATGGAACCACAAAAGGCCCCGAATAGCCAAAGTAATTTTGAAGAAGAAGACCAAAGCAGGAGGCATCACAATCCCAGACTTTAGCCTCTACTACAAAGCTGTCATCATCAAGACAGCATGGTATTGGCACCAAAACAGACACATAGACCAATGGAATAGAATAGAAACCCCAGAACTAGACCCACAAACGTACGGCCAACTCATCTTTGACAAAGCAGGAAAGAACATCCAATGGAAAAAAGACAGTCTCTTTAACAAATGGTGCTGGGAGAACTGGACAGCAACATGCAGAAGGTTGAAACTAGACCACTTTCTCACACCATTCACAAAAATAAACTCAAAATGGATAAAGGACCTGAATGTGAGAAAGGAAACCATCAAAACCTTAGAGGAGAAAGCAGGAAAAGACCTCTCTGACCTCAGCCGTAGCAATCTCTTACTCGACACATCCCCAAAGGCAAGGGAATTAAAAGCAAAAGTGAATTCCTGGGACCTTATGAAGATAAAAAGCTTCTGCACAGCAAAGGAAACAACCAACAAAACTAAAAGGCAACCAACGGAATGGGAAAAGATATTTGCAAATGACATATCGGACAAAGGGCTAGTATCCAAAATCTATAAAGAGCTCACCAAACTCCACACCCGAAAAGCAAATAACCCAGTGAAGAAATGGGCAGAAAACATGAATAGACACTTCTCTAAAGAAGACATCCGGATGGCCAACAGGCACATGAAAAGATGTTCAGCGTCGCTCCTTATCAGGGAAATACAAATCAAAACCACACTCAGATATCACCTCACGCCAGTCAGAGTGGCCAAAATGAACAAATCAGGAGACTATAGATGCTGGAGAGGATGTGGAGAAACGGGAACCCTCTTGCACTGTTGGTGGGAATGCAAATTGGTGCAGCCGCTCTGGAAAGCAGTGTGGAGGTTCCTCAGAAAATTAAAAATAGACCTACCCTATGACCCAGCAATAGCACTGCTAGGAATTTATCCAAGGGACACAGGAGTACTGATGCATAGGGGCACTTGTACCCCAATGTTCATAGCAGCACTCTCAACAATAGCCAAATTATGGAAAGAGCCTAAATGTCCATCAACTGATGAATGGATAAAGAAATTGTGGTTTATATACACAATGGAGTACTACGTGGCAATGAGAAAAAATGAAATATGGCCTTTTGTAGCAACGTGGATGGAACTGGAGAGTGTGATGCTAAGTGAAATAAGCCATACAGAGAAAGACAGATACCATATGGTTTCACTCTTATGTGGATCCTGAGAAACTTAAGAGAAACCCATGGGGGAGGGGAACAAAAAAAAAAAAAAAAAAAAAAAAGAGGTTAGAGTGGGAGAGAGCCAAAGCATAAGAGACTGTTGAGAACTGAGAACAAACTAAGGGTTGATGGGGGGTGGGAGGGAGGAGAGGGTGGGTGATGGGTACTGAGGAGGGCACCTTTTGGGATGAGCACTGGGTGTTGTATGGAAACCAATTTGACAATAAATTTCATATATAAATAAAAAAAAAAAAAAAAAAAAAAAAAAAAAAAATGGAGAGCTAAGACTTAACCAAAAAAAAAAAAAAAAAAAAAATAAAAGACACATAGGATATTTTAATTGAAAAATGATGGAGATCTTAATTTGCAAGTTTTCCAACTATGTCCTTATTTAAAGTAGCCATGTGATAATGCCCTATTACTACATTCCTCTTAAGGGAACTGTACATATTTATGGGTAGCTTTAGGGAGTAGAGTGGCCAAGCGTTGAATCGGAAGAGGAATAGATACAATATAAGCAAAAATAGAATATGTCAAAATGTTTTAAATTGGTAGTTTTCTAATTATATTCCTCAGGACCCCAGGATTGCCTTTAAGGTGGTGCTAGAGGGCAGAGGGGAAGATGCAACAAGAGTTTGGGGCAGCCTTGCCCCTTCCCCAGCCAGTCAGAGTAGTCCAATGCCACAATTTTGCATGCTCATGTTGCATGGAAGATTCAGTTTGCAAAAGCAGGGTGTAACACAAATTATATTCAAAGCAATCATTCCTCATTTTAGTTTTCAAGGAAACTTGCTTCTCATTGGAATTACTTAAAATTTGGCATACTTAAATACCACCGATTTAGAATTTAAGAAGAAAGTCTTGTGGCAGGTAGACTAGTAGATTCAATAGCTATTTTCTGAAAGATTCTCTCCAATCTTTGCTTTTTTTAAATTTGCTTTTCAGTTTATTTCTTTTAACAAAGAGAGAGAGCATGAGCAGGGGAGGAGCAGAGAGAGAGGGAGAGAGAGAGACTCCGAGGTAGGCCCCGCACTCTCTGCACAGAGCCCAACGTGGGGCTCGAACCCACCAACCAAAATCAAGACCTGAGCGGAAATCAAGAGTAGGGCACTTAATGGACCGAGCCACCCAGGCGCCCCTCCAATCTTTCCTTAATGTGGTTAAGGGATGTTATTTACAGAATGAAAGTTTAATGATTCAGATAGGAGAGAGTAGTGCACGCCTGGGGTTCTTATTTTAATGGAGGATAGAAGAGAATATGGGTGGTTTATACATAAAATATCAGGTCACATTACTTTTTGTTTTATTCATGGAATTTATTTACAATTTCAACTAATATTAAGAAGAGTCTAAAATCTATATGTTCAACAAAGGGAGACATGCCTTTTATAAAGTCGAAATGTCTTATAATAATTAAAGTTTTGTTTAAGTGAAGTCTATTACCATTTGGGTTATTCTATTTCTTCCTCTATGGAATTATTTTTTCTAATGTTTTATATTATTGACTATTTTAAGATTCTTATTTAGGTAAATTGAATCTTGCAAAACAGCAACTAGTTCCACATATACTGCACAGTAGTTGATTTGGGGAGGCACTTAATCTGGGCCAAATTTTTAAAATTTTATGTTTGCACATAACCAATACAGAAGAGAAAACTAAAATAAATAATCATTAATTAAAAGACCTCATTTTTAAAATTTTATAACTTTTAGAATATAAGGTGTGATAATAATATAGTAGGGACAGTAATATTTCTTTAACATTAAAAATAGATTCATGTAGGGGCGCCTGGGTGGCGCAGTCGGTTAAGCATCCGACTTCAGCCAGGTCACGATCTCGCGGTCCGGGAGTTCGAGCCCCGCGTCAGGCTCTGGGCTGATGGCTCAGAGCCTGGAGCCTGTTTCCGATTCTGTGTCTCCCTCTCTCTCTGCCCCTCCCCCGTTCATGCTCTGTCTCTCTCTGTCCCAAAAATAAATAAACGTTGAAAAAAAAATTAAAAAAAAAAATAGATTCATGTAAAATATGTTTCATTTCTCTAGACTATACTTTGTTTAAAATAATTTGGTAATGGAACAAAACAGAAATATATGCAGATATTGCAGTCTTTATTGGTGAAGTAACTTAAAACTAGAACTGGCTGTGAACTTAATGACTTGAATATAAGCATATTTAAGTCATAGGTGCTTGTAAAATTTTTGTTTTCAACTATTTATTTACTTGCCTCCATTTCTTCTTGCTGCTTTGTTAACCAGTGTCTAGATGGCAATGTTTTGAATCTTTAATTGAAATGATCCTTGTAAGAGCATGTATTATAAAAGATACTTTTGAAAATTAAGGACACGTTTAGTCTTCATTCTGAAGGTTTGCAGAGTGTATTGTCTAAATCAATTTGATAAAGACCAAATCAGCATTTTGCTTTACTGGCATCTATGGAATAAATGTCCAAGTTTTTATCTAATGAATTCATAAAGTAGACTTCTGAACACAGTTATCATATTCTTTCAATTATTGCCATCATGAACTGGCTGGGAGTTACACACAGAGTCTACCTGTAGGTGATTTTATAGGTCCTTTCTGGGAACTGCCATCTAGAAATGTAGCACTGTGACAATAGCACTTATTACCTATCATCATTCATGCATCATTGAATCCCTATGTGTTGCACCTGCTAAGCTTTATGAAACCTCAAAGGCAAACTAATAGATTACAGAGCATAAAATGGAAATTATCTGAGTCCACAAATTTGGCAAATATGGGTGACAGATAGTTTCACTGAAGCAGGGAATGTGCGAGGACACTCACATTCTGACACTCACATTCTGACTCTTTGGGGAGAAGGGCATTTCTCACCAAGATAGCAGAGGGAAAGAGAACAGTGGGGAAAACCCACATTCTGTCTTTGAGAAGGGAGGCAGACAGTCAAAGAATATGTCAGGATCCTGCCATAAGAGATGCTATTTGTAGCTGTGGCTATGACTCCATACAAACCTATTTTTCCACACCCTCCAATGTCATCAACATCAAGTTGTCCACATACTGTATTCCTTGAGGGACTTACTTCATGGCCATCATTAATTGACAGTGAATGGCCCAGAGAATATAATTGTGTGTGAGGTACTGAGAGCATGAACGTGTTAACTTTTGTAGGTTCATGTGAATTTAAATAAAAGTGAGAAAATAAGAGGTGTGATCAAAGAAGAAAAACATGTTGTTGGATGGAGTTTGGAAGCAGATGGTGAATCGATGAGGCAGATACAGTAAGAAGGAGTGATTGGCTACCAGAAAGTACATCTAGCTTTTTCTAGTTAAAAAAAGATTTAACTACTTCAGTATACTCCTACCCTTAATAAAAAAGACCTTTATAATATCAAATCTCACTGCTTCTGTTGTTATAAAATGCAGTTTCTTACAGTTCAACTAGGTAAGGCAAGGAAGGGCGAGTAGGCCAGTTGCTATAGAGACTCTAAACAAAGCTGTGAAAATGGAATGTGCAATACAGGGATCACACTTAAGAAGCAAGCAACATAAATGTTTAATGCAAAGAAAAACTTCAGGATCTGAAAAAATACAGGAGGAGTTGAAATGGCTGCATTCTACAGGAACGCTGTACAGCAGTGTTTCATATTCCATTCACAAACATAGGTCTTTACTCTTTGTAAATAATACAGAACACTCATGCTATCCATTTCCCATGCTATCCTGTGCCCTTCACTTAATCTATTTCCTTCACCTTTTTCTCTATTACTTGCATTTTAATCATTTCAACAAGTCATCTTTTTTACCTCCCCCTGTTATCTGGTATATTAGTTTTCTATTGCCATGTAACAAATTACTAGGAACTAAAACAATGCATTTTGATTACACCACAGTTTCTGTGGGCCAGAAGCCCATGCATGGCTTGGCTGAGTCCTCTGCTCAGGGTTTCACAAGGATGCAGTAAAGGTGTCAGTTGAGCTGTATTCACGTCTGTAAGCTTGACTGGGGAAAAATCTGCTCCTAAGACAATTAAGATCGTTTTCAGAATTCCTTTCCCTATTGCTTTATGAGGGCCCAGCTGTTTGTCTTGCTGTCAGCTGGAGGCTGCCCCTGTGTCCTTCATGATACCTTCAGTTGCTGGAGGTCACATTCTCCTTCTTGAGGCAAGGTAACATTCTCCTTCTAGAGGCAGTTTCCTGCCATGTGGATTTCCCAACATGGTCTCTGAACACATCAAGCCAACTAGAAGAAACTCTAGCTCAGTCTGCTAAGACAGAGTCTTATATAATGTAATGTGATCAGGGAACTGAAATCCCATTATCCTTGCCATATTATATTGGTTAGAAGCAAACCACAGGTCTCACTTATACTCATTGGAGGGGAAATATACGACAGTGTGGACAGCAAAGAATTTGAAATCATTGTGGTCACCCGAGAGTCCACCTGCCACATTTAAAGTCAAATACCTCTTCAGTCAAATACCTCTTACAAGACCATTTATCTCTTCAATCATCTTATATCTTCCAGTGTCCTTTTTCCCCTTTCATTCAAAGGACTGATCCTAAAGCACATTCCATAAGACCAGAAAGAACCAGCAGGGATACCCCTTCTCCACTTCACAAAAGATAAGGAGCAATGCACATTTCCAGACAGCGTCAGCAAGGAAAACGTCGGAACATTCTTCTGGCTAGTATATCTAGTCTATCTAGGAGTCATCTCCATTCTGTAGAGCTGTTAGCAAAGCCTCCCATTTATTTGTATAGTGGGAACAGAGGCAACCCTGGCACATGGAGTTGGGGGTGGGGTGTGGAAAGCAAAAAGGAAGTCAGTGAAATTCCAGATCTTTATCTAACGTGACTAATCTTTTCTAGTATCTGGAGAGCAGATGGGGAGGAGCTGCTGCTTCTCTGTACTTAGCATTTGTTAAAATATAAGAGGAATTCTATTTCCTTACAAGCTTAGTTCCTAGAGTTTGAGTACCTAAGAAAGAGCCACTGCCAAGCACTTATTCAATTATCCTGAATCACATTCGAGATAAAGTAAGCAATCTGAAGTTTACTTTGTAACCCTAAATCAATTTGTGAACAAAAGCTCTAGTAATTGATTTTGTTTCTCTTAAAATCATCTTCTAATGACTTTGAAATACTACCTTTCAGAGGATTCTCAACCACAGAGGTTGACTGCTTCTACAAGCAGGGATACTTGGTTTTGGCCTAAGATTAACAAATGTCATTCTTGGTGATCATCACATAGTGGCTATTGCTCTTTATTGAATCTTTATGTTGGATTTTAAATTGGTGTCATTTATTTCTAGGAAGCTCAGCTTATATTGCTCTTTAGGAACAAACCTGTTTTTTAATCAATAGAAAGGAAATTTATTTTTTAAATATATTTTGGTATAGCATTTTACCTTTAAAGCAGTATTTTCATATTTCATTTGATCCTCAGAACAATTATATAAGGAGGTCAGGACAGTTGCAATGAACCTCCCTTTTTAGGAGAGGAAGAAGTCTCAGAAAAGATATATGATTTTCTAGGGGTACATTGGCAAAAAAATGATTCAAGTCCTACTGAGTCCAGGCTGGCAGCTCTACAGAGAGAGCTTTTCCACGTGCCTCCTGGCCAGATGATCTCTGCGCAAAATGGGACAAACACCAGATCTAGATGGAAACATTAAAGAACTCCTTTCCTCTTGTTCTTATGAGAAATAGTTTTAGTTGATTATTTTTTTTTAATTTCAGAGGAAAAGGTGTGTAAGTTTAATAAATATAAAACTCACTGAATTTTATTCACTTTCAAAAGAAGTTGCCTAAGTCAGAAAAATATGATTAGTTCTGTTATGTGTCAGTAGATTTGGAAATTATGCATTATTTTATTCAGTCGTCTGGTAAGCACATAAATCACTTGAATTGTCAACACACAAATGTGTTGATTTTGGCTGCCTTAATGCTGTCATTACTTTTCTCCTCAAATATGAGAAAGAACTTACACAGATATCTTTCCAATCAATTTTAGTGTGGATCTGCAATGTTAGTATCTAAACAAGGAGGTCATTTTCAGTGGGGAAAAAAGCAAGTTGCAGAGAAGTATATATTGTGTAATCAGAAGACCATACCCATCTAAGAAAGCTCTAGAGATGTTCCCTGTCTTCCAGTTTGGTGCCCAGCCCAGGTTCCATTTTGCTTTCTGGTACACATCAATCATATTATAACAAATGTTATTTGAGATTTTTCTTAATAAACTATACATGTAGTTAATTATTACATATAATAAACTGCTGTGATCTATATGGTGCTGTCTGGATATATATTTCCTGATACTATCTGTAAAACCTTGTTTTTATTTTTTCAAGTTTATTTATTTAGTTTTGAGAGAGAGAGAGAGAGAGAGAGAGAGAGCAAGCAGGGAAGGGCGGAGAGAGGAGAAAGAGAGAATCCCAAGCAATCTCTGTACTGTCAATGCAGAACCCATTGTAGGGCTCAAACTCACAAACCATGAGATCATGACGGAGCCAAAATCAAGAGTCAGACTTAACCGACTAAGCTACCCAGGTGAAGAGGTTTGGGAGTGATGGGGGGTTCAGATCCAATGGCCAAGAAAGAATTCTTGAAGACATCTTTGGTGCCAAAAGGTGATTTGATTAAAGCATGGGAACTGGACCTGTGGGCAGAAAGAGTGGCACTGGGGTTATGAAGAGTGACTGGCTATATACTTATGGAGTTGGGAGAGGTGAAGTCAACGGGAAGTTCCTCAAAGGGATTTTCATATGCTAAAGAAGACTCATAGATTATTGGAGGCCTAGCTATTGTCAAGCTAAGGTTGTTTTTCCCTCTAGCAAAGCATTAATGTTAAGACAGTAGGAGTTCCTGGACTCTAGGCTATTGATAAGATTGCCCTGTTCTTGTAGTATTACTAGGATATTTGTAAACTGATGGAGACTCTATCAGTTTAACCATTTGTTTTCTGTCCTTTCCTTTGTTCTTGGACAGCCAGGAGTGCCTAGAGATGTCACACATATCAGACCCTGGGAGTGGGGATGGTGCTAACTTTTGCTTTAGTGCATAGTCCTTAGCTTGCCTTATGCTCCCTCATCACAGATGCCCGTATGAAACAAATTTTTTTAATCCAAAGAAATATGGAAAATAATTTGTGACATTATCTCTTTCAGACTTTTAGTTGTCTATGTAATCATTCTTCCTCAGATTATAACAAAAATGCAGAGGTTTGGACACAAGTGATGAGTCTGCATATACTTGACATATATATGGATAGTGAGGCAAAGTGGCCATTTAAAAGATTAAGCTGTAAGAAGCAAATACTTTGAAATAAAAGCTGTGGATACACAAAGTATCTGCACTTTCCAGAAATGGAAAATTGATTTTTAGCAGCTGTTTTTTTCTAGCACACCTAAAAGGTGATGTAGGACATTTCTCCCTAGCCAAAAATTTGGCTATGAAGTTTGACAAATAGTAAACATTAGAAAGTCGGCATACTAATGTCACCAGAAATTAAGGATGGAATACTGTTTGGTAGTCTGGCTAGGTCAAAAAGTTTTAAATCTACCTCATACTGTATGAATACATGCTACTTTTCAAAAAGGTACAAATTGCTACTGATCTGCTCACTGGAGTCATGAATTATATATATCGCTAATAGGCTTTTATGTTACTGGAGACTAAAACAAGAAGAACCTAAGCCATTTGCAAATGGAGTGGTCTATATAAAAATTGATAGCTAGGGACTGCCCACATTTAGAAATAAACATAAGAAGACTGACAAACAGAAACATAGTGTTGAAAGGTAGGCTGAGACTGAAAATCTAGAGAGGTTGAAGGATTTGTTCAAGTGGAATACATAATGACAACCTAATTATTTTACTTTTAAAATAGCAGGTGTAAGTTAAAATCTAAATTCCTTATGCTGTAAATTTCTTCTTTACTTACTATGGCTAGTGACTAAGGCAAGATCTTCACAAGTTAGTTCCAACCTTCCATTCCAGCCTCCTTTCTCAACAATTCTTCTGACCTATGTTCCAGCCACAAGGAGATTCTCCTTCTCCAAACATGGAAAGCTCTTTCAAGATACCATATGTTTGCAAGTGTACTTCTCCTGGTCTAGAATTCCCTTCCCTCTCATCCAGCTCCTACTAATCCTTCAACATCCAGGCTTACCTGGGCTCTGAAGGATCTCCACACCCTGCAGGTTCTTTGTTCCTATGCCTCAAGGGGCCCACACCTCAGTACTGTAATCTGTGCAAACAAGAGTCTGCTTCTCCCAGGACACCAGAGATTCACAAAGAATTTTAGTAACCTGGGGGCCTAGTGTTTAGTAAGCACTCAATAATACTGGATTGATGTTTGGGTAAATAGAGAATAAAAGGAAATTGAATAGAAGTGGTTATTATTGATTAGCATGCAGCATAGGGAACTACAGAGGTTTATAAATGAAAAGGCACCTCACAAATATTCTGAACTATGCTTCTCATTTTACAAGTGAGGTTCAGAGAGGTAACTTACTTTTTTAGGTTATCAAACTAATGTACAACAACGTCAAGATTTTTTTTTAAAGATTTTATGTTTAAGTAATCTCTACACCCAACGTGGGGCTTGAACTCACAACCCCAAGATCAAAAGCCACATGCTCTACCAACTAAGCCAGCCAGGTGCTCCCAGATTCAAGATTTAAATCCATATCATATAGTTTTAGTTCTACATCATAAAGCATCTGATGAAGGAAACTTTGTTATCTAATCTATGTCTTGGTTGTTTGGAATTTTACCAGGATATAAAAATATAAAAAGTTTTTTCAAGTATTGAGGAGCACTTGGTGACTAAGCTCTTTTATACAAACCACTTTTTTCTTTTTTATTGTTGGACTGGTTTGCTAACTATATCCTTTTTTATTTTTTAGATCGAAGGAAGTGGTACTGAACATTTTACACGCTCATTTTTAAATCAGGGCACTTAGCCTCTCCTTCATTTTTCTCAGTATGTATTAATCTTGCTTCCAGGTTTTATTTTCATATTCTCTATTGCAACCCTACACTTTTTAATGTGAAATTTTATCTTTCACTGCAAACCTTAGTTGACCCTAAAAATTATACATGCATCAGTTCCAACACCAAGGTGACTGAAAACAAATCAGATCATAGTAGTTAGCATAACAATACAAATCTATTCATACAGCTATGGAAAACAGATTTTAAATTGTATGAATTAATTTACTGAATTTTAAAGTAATGAATTTAAAAATAATATACCTAGTTCCAGACAGATATAATACATAAAATAATCAGCAAGGAGTTCAGACAGACATATAATCAAGACCAATTTACTTATTTTAAAAAGGGAGAGATTTTTTTTTCTTTTTTAACCAAAAATTGATTTCAAGAACAAGAATAAGCAAGAAATTTTAGAGCAGAGGGTGTATGGCCTTTATTTATTACTTTGGTATACAAAAATCATCCATTTCCAAAAGCTTTCTGGGCTCAGCACCAACATACAGAGACCACAATTAAATTGTCACTAAAACCCCACATTTCATATTCACAACCAAAAACAAGGGAAAAAATGAGAGTCTTTAAAGAATATTTTGTCCAACCAAAAGAAGACCTTACATTTCTCCTAGGAAATATGCCATACCAAGACTTGTTTAACTATAGAAATCATCATGCCAGAACAGAGAACTAGCACAGTGCCCTATATCGATCATGAGAGATTTTAATAATACTTATTTCTGATTATTTTTTTCTGGAGTAATCAGCATGCAAAGGAATATACTATACAATTAGCACAAAGAGGGATCTAGAGACACCAAGTACAAAGAGCTTTCTCCCTTACCCTGCATTCTTCCTTTTACATAATTTGGGATGGAAGGAGAGAGAATCAAGGGAATGTTTGAGGAGCAAATCAAGGGAATTTTAAAATTGTAGGAATCTTTGCGTAGTACTATGATATATTATCCATGCAGGAAAGCCCTGCTTCCCCCTCTCCTTTCAGTGTCATATCTAGTCTGTCATAGGTAGAAGCTGTCAGGGTATGAATGGGTTGCATTTTATGCCAGGGATAAGTGGAAGAGGAGCTGACTTCTAATACAGCACTTTTCAGGACCCTCAGTGATCTGGATGGAATTCAACAGTGTAATAACCTCTGCACACCTGCAGCCCCCACAGTTGAGAGTACCTCATCCATACTTGCAGCTTCATCCTCCAGAGTCCCAGGCTTTGGAGTAAATCTCACAAGACCGTGCACATGGAAAGCCCTGTCATATGAAGTGTCAGTCAGGCATCATTAGAATTGCTGCAGTCCCTCTCTGTTGTCATAGACAGCTTCGGACCACAACCCTATTTGGCCTCCCAGTTGATACTCTGCATGATATTCCATCCCTTCCCAAATTTAGTGTCACCAGTATTTCCTGAAAAGAGCATCCAGCCACTGAGGGGACATAGTCTTATGCCTGTGTCTCTGCTCCTAGATACAGAGTATCTGTGCTTGGAATTTTACCTATTGTGTTCTGCCAGCCATCTCCAAAACCCCTTTTAGCCCCCCATCTAATACACCCTCTTTTATTTACTCTACTTCATATACAGTATGTCTTGCTGGACTTAGGTCTGCAAACCTCTGTAGCAGCTCTTCTGTCTTTTGTCACTCTAGGGTTCCTGAAATTCCATCAGCTGACTGTAACATCCTGTCTCCCAAGATACTCTGGACCAACTTGCCTGACTTAGCCCCTTTTCTTTGTCCCCATGTCTGCCCTCCCTGGGGGCTGGCCTCTTCAGCCAATGTTGTGTTCAGATTTGCATAGTCTACCTTTCTAGCCCTGGCAGGAGAATCCAAGCCCTACTGGTCCCTCAGCCTCCTGATTCTGAAACTTACTTGGCAAAATGACATGTGACTTGGTATTCTACTAACTTCTTCCTCTTTTCCCAGCAACTTATCTACCCATTTCAGACCTGGATGTGATAACCCCCTCTTATTCTTGAGGGCTGTCATCTGCTGTCAGTTTGGCACTCTTTATCTTGATTTAAGTTCTGATTAAATTGAGTAAACAGTACAAAAAAAAAAAAAAAAAAGGAAAAAAAAGGTCCTGTCCTTCACCTGTCAGATTGTCCCTGGGTTTTTTGTTCTTATTAACATTCTTTGAATCTAGGGACCTGATTCTGCATTCCTGACAAAGTGTTGAAGTCATTCTCATTAACTTTAATCTTTTTCTCCCAAAGTTTATACTATACTGATCAAGGCTGCCAGATTCACAGTGCCGTGGAGTATAAATATGACATTCTTAATACTCTACCTTAAAACTTCTTTCTCAAGAAAATCATTGTCTTCACTCAGACATTTCTTTAGATATTTACACATCATTTTTCCTTGCTACTTCTCTATGAAAAAAAGGTGGTCCTGCTATACTTTGAAAACTAACCCCAACCTGTGTTCTTGAGCCAGTCTCTTCCCATCTTATCTATCCACCTGTCCAGTAAAGGTGTTCCTGGATGCCTAACATATGCATACCTTGGAATAAGCCTGGAAGATGCAAAGATGACTAAAACATGATTAGAGTACTCCAGGAGCTCAAGATGTAGTAGAGGACAGGCATTCGTAAACACATTACTGCAAGCACATGTGATACATACTATAATGAAGGAGTATGCTACAGAAAGCATAGACCTACGGTTTGAAAAGAAGGCTTAGAGCCCTTTACATTTGAGTTTCAGATGAATATCAAATATGGGTGTATTCATTTTGATGTATTAATTTACATATTAATTTTGGCCCTATTCAGGGATGAAAAAATAAAAACGTTTGTTGAGAATCCAGTTTTGTACTAGGCATCATGAAATACAAGAAAACCTGGAGGAGGGGATGTGTTAGGAAGGCAGTAAATATGTTTTTAAGTCTATTTATATATTTTGAGAGAGAGAAAGTGCATGCACTTGCAAGCAAGAGAGGGTAAGAAATTAGGGAGAGACAAGTTCAAGCAGACTCCACACTGTCAGCATGCCCAAAATTTGGCTGGAACTCACAAACTGTTGAGATCATGACCTGAGCCGAAACCAAGAGCCGAGTGCTTAACGGAATGAGCCACCCAGGTGCCCTGGCATAAAGATATTTTACAAATTACTCTCATTATATTCTGTTACTGTTATGCATGGTTTTTCAAAAATGTCCTTAAGGTGCATGGGTTAGATTTCATCTTTCATAAAACTTATAAGAAAATGATAAAATTTATGGAAGATAACTCAATTATGTTTAGTGTCCTCACTTCTCTCCGTCACCATATAAAAAATTGTATATGTTAATATAATTTATGAAACATGGCAGATTTCTTTGTTATTTCATGTACATGATTTGGCCATAGTTTATTTTATTAAGAAGGCAGCAAAAATTGAGAAATATGAAAACAAGTTACACAAAATAAGTTCAGCTAACAGAACAAAGTCGTTCTTTAAAATGAATGGCTCAATGCTAGTGATGTGGCCGCAGTAAAAAGAAGTCACGTGAGGGTACCTGGGTGGCTCAGTTGGTTAAGCTTCTGACTTCAGCGCAGGTCATGATCTCCAGGTTCCTGAGTTCTGTGTCAGGCTCCATGCTGACAGCTCAGATGGAGACTGGAGCCTGCTTGGGGTTCTGTGTCTCCCTCTCTCTCTGCCCCAACCCCTGCTCACCTCTGTATCTTTCTCTCTCTCAAAAATAAATAAACATTTAAAAAGTAAAGAAAAAAAGACATGTGAAATTTGAACTTAAGCACTTAAGTATTCTCGCTTTCGTTAGGTCTAGAGTTACAATATTCTGGGCAAGCAGATTTTTTTTTTTTTTAACATTCAGAAGTTGCCTAATTATGTTACTTTTCATTCTAAGATGTAATGGGTCCTAAGGTTATATTGCAAAACTGAAAACATATTGTCAGTATTACTGGAGAAAGTTAGATCTATATTTGAAATGGTCCATCCTCTCCCTCACCTCCAAATACTTCTGTAGAAACAAAAACAGATTCAGAGACTACTTAAGTCCTTCCCCAGACTTTCACAATAGAATGTGCTTTTTTAAATTATAAAATATTTCAATCATGTGCAGACAACAATACCCAGATTTAACAAAAGTTAACATTGTGCCATACTTACTATGTGTATATGTTATAGATATGTTTACATATATGTATATGTTTATAGTAAAAGATATATTAATGTATTTATTCAACAAAATGTATTTACTCAAAGAAAAATAGAAACCTATATGGTCAGGAAAGATGACACACGAGAGAGAGATAGAAAAGAAAAAAAGAAACCCTGAATCAACCTGCCATCATTAAAGACTTTAAGGCAGACTTTACAGCTTTCAAACTACATATGCCCTCTGAGTTACACAAACTATTTTGTAGAAAACAAAGAGAGAAAGGCTTCCCAAATTCTTCTATGAAATCGTAGGTTTCTGGTACCTAAACTGGGCAGAAGTACAAAAAGAGAAAATGATTTAGACTCTCACTTCTAAACAGAGATTCAAGAGTCTTAAATAGAATGTGACTGAATAGAATCCATCAAAGTTTAAGTAGGTTTACTTAAAGAACTTATGGCAGAAATGCATAAAGTGTTCAAACTTTAGAAAAACTTCTTAGAAAATCTAATGTTAATCACAAAGATAGGAAATTGAAGGTAAAGAATATATATAGCTTGCTGGTAGGTGAGTAAATTGGTAAAATCATTCTGGAAATTTTTTGGCCTTGTCTTATAGAATTGTACATTCATATACTCTATGAGCAAAAAATTCCACTCCTACATACATAATCACAAAAGACATTCAAATATGTATGTTACAAGATAAGAACAAGAGGGTTTATAGCACTGATTTTTAAAAGCTAAAGTTGGAAATATTCAAATACTCGTGGTATTCACTGGGTCTTATTGCCTAGTTTGTACTCATGGAGTATTACACAATAGTAAAAATAAATATATAACCATATATAAACATATAGATGAATCTTAGCAGTATAGTATTAAATGATAATAGCAAGTCCCAGAAGATTACTATATGATACCCTTTTTATAAATTTTAAAAACAACTTAAAAGTAAATATTATTTATTGGTCCACTCATGTCTAATAAAACTGTGTTTCAAAAAGCCAGGAACTAATGAAAAAGGTAGGATTAAGTAACCATGGTTAAGAGAAGCAGAGAGACAGTGGAAAGTACCCCCATAGATATTGTCACTGTTATAGTTCTGGTGTTGATTAGGTGTTGGTTTTGTAGCCATTTGTTATATATCATTAATTAAAGGAGAAATTCATATGATCATCTCAATTTAAATAGACATAAAATTTAATAAAGTTAAATATCTGTTCATGACTTTTAAATTCTGAAACAAATAAATACTAGACAGGAAATTTCTTAATCTAATAAAGCATATCTACAAAAACGCTATATCAAAAAGCATTCTCAGTGCAGAAATGTTAGATACATTCTTAATGTTTGGGTTTTTACTGTTAGATTATTTTAAATTATTGTTTCCACCTTGAAAATACAGCTGTATTTGTTGTTTTGACCTGAAAATTTCAAAAGAATACATTATTTCTTCACAATTAACCTTTCAATCTCCCCAGAAACTGTGATATTTCTTGCTCCTAAAAGTATAATCTCTACTTGCCCATTTATATCACTTGCTGTTACTTTTTTTTAACATGAAATTTGTTCTCGAATTGGTTTCCATACAACACCCAGTGCTCATCCTAACAGGTGCCCTCCTCAATGCCCATCAACCACTTTCCCCTCCCCCCATCCTCCATCAACCCTCAGTTTATTCTCAGTTTTTAAGAGTTTCTTATGGTTTGCTTCCCTCCCTCTCTAACTTTTATTTCCACTTCCCCTCCCCCATGGTCTTCTGTTAAGTTTCTCAGGATCCACATAAGAGTGAAAACATATGGTACCTGTCTTTCTCTGTATGACTTATTTCACTTAGCATAACACTCTCTAGTTCCATCCACGTTGCTACAAAAGGCCATATTTCATTCTTTCTCATTGCCATGTAGTATTCCATTGTGTATAAAAACCACAATTTCTTTATCCATTCATCAGTTGATGGACATTTAGGCTCTTTCCATAATTTGTCTATTGTTGAAAGTGCTCCTATAAACATTGGGGTACAAGTGCCCCTATGCATCAGCACTCCTGTATCCCTTGGATAAATTCCTAGCAGTGCTATTGCTGGGTCATAGGGTAGATCTATTTTTAATTTTTTGAGGAACCTCCACACTGTTTTTCAGAACAGCTGCACTAGTTTGCATTCCCACCAATAGTGCAGGAGGGTTCCCGTTTCTCCACATCCTCGCCAGCATCTATAGTCTCCTGATTTGTTCATTTTAGCCACTCTGAGTGGCGTGAGGTGATATCTGAGTGTGGTTTTGATTTGCATTTCCTGATGAGGAGTGACGTTGAGCATCTTTTCATGTGCCTGTTGGCCATCTGGATGTCTTCTTTAGAGAAGTGTTTATCATGTCTTCTGCCCATTTCTTCACTGGATTATTTGTTTTTCGGGTGTGGAGTTTGGTGAGTTCTGTATAAATTTTGGATACTAGCCCTTTGTCCTATATGTCATTTGCAAATCTCTTTTCCCATTCCATTGGTTGCCTTTTAGTTTTGTTGATTGTTTCCTTTGCAATGCAGAAGCTTTTTATCTTCATGAGGTCCCAGTAATTCATTTTTGCTTTTAATTCCCTTGCCTTTGGGGATGTGTCGAGTAAGAGATTGCTATGGCTGAGGTCAGAGAAGTTTTTTCCTGCTTTCTCCTCTAGGGTTTTGATGGTTTCCTGTCTCACATTCAAGTCCTTTATCCATTTTGAGTTTATTTTTGTGAATGGTGTAAGAAAGTGGTCTAGTTTCATTATTCTGCATGTTGCTGTCCAGTTCTCCCAGGACCATTTTTTTCGGAGACTGTCTTTTTTCCATTGGATATTCTTTCCTGCTTTGTCAAAGATTAGTTGGCCATACTCTTGTGGGTCCAATTCTGGAATCTCAATTCTATTCCATTGGTTTGTGTGTCTATTTTTGTGCCAATACCATGCTGTCTTGATGATTACAGCTTTGTAGTAGAGGCTAAAGTCTGGGATTGTGATGCCTCCCACTTTGGTCTTCTTCAATATTACTTTAGCTATTCAGGGTCTTTTGTGATTCCAAACAAATTTTAGGATTGCTTATTCTAGCTTCGAGAAATGCTGGTGCAATTTTGATTGGGATTGCATTGAATGTGTAGATAGCTTTGTGTAGTATTGACATTTTAACAATATTTATTCTTCCAATCCATGAGCACGGAATGTTTTTCCATTTCTTTATATCTTCTTCAATTTCCTTCATAAGCTTTTTATAGTTTTCAGCATACAGATCTTTTACATCTTTGGTTAGATTTATTCCTAGGTATTTTATGATTCTTGGTGCAATTGTAAAAGGGATCAGTTTCTTTATTTGCCTTTCTGTTGCTTCATTATTAGTGTATAAGAATGCAACTGATTTCTATACATTGATTTTGTATCCTGCGACTTTGCTGAATTCATGTATCAGTTATAGCAAGCTTTTGGTGGAGCCTGTCTGGTTTTCCATGTATAGTATCATGTCATCTGCAAAAAGTGAAAGCTTGACTTCATCTTTGCCAATTTTGATGCCTTTGATTTCCTTTTGTTGTCTGATTGCTGATGCTAGCACTTCCAACACTATGTTAAACAACAGCGGTGAGAGTGGACATCCCTTTTGTGTTCCTGATCTCAGGGAAAAGCTCTCAGTTTTTCCCCATTGAGGGTGATATTAGCTGTGGGCTTTTCATAAATGGCTTTTATGATGTTGAAGTATGTTCCTTCTATCCTGACTTTCTCAAGGGTTTTTATTAAGAAAGGATGCTGAATTTTGTCAAATGTTTTTTTTCTGCAGCAATTGACAGGGTCATATTGTTCTTATCTTTCCTTTTATTAATGTGATGTATCGCATTGATCGATTTGCAAATGTTGAACCAGCTCTGCAGCCCAGGAATGAATCCCACTTGATCGTGGTGAATAATTCTTTTTAAATGCTCTTGAACTTGATTTGCTAGTTATCTTCTTGAGAATTTTTGCATTCATATTCATCAGGGATATTAGAGTGTAGTTCTCGTTTTTTGCTGGGTCTCTATCTGGTTTGAGAATAAAATTAATGCTGGCTTCATAGAATGAGTCTGGAAGTTTTCCTTCCCTTTCTATTTTTTGGAACAGCTTGAGAAGGATAGGTATTTTCCCTGCTTTAAATGTCTGGTAGAATTCCCCAGGAAAGCCATCTGGTCCTGGACTCTTATTTGTTGGGAGATTTTTGATAACTGATTCAATTTCTTCGCTGGTTATATATCTGTTCAAATTTTCTATTTCTTCCTGTTTGATTTTTGGAAGTGTGTGGGTGCTTAGGAATTTGTCCCTTTCTTCCAGGTTGTCCAGTTTGTTGGCATATAATTTTTTATAGTATTCCCTGATAATTGCTTGTATTTCTGAGGGATTGGTTGTAATAATTCCATTTTCATTCATGATTGTATCTATTTGGGTCATTTCCCTTTTCTTTTTGAGAAACCTGGCTAGAGGTTTATCAATTTTGTTTATTTTTTCAAGAAACCAACTCTTGCCTTCATTGATCTGCTCTACATTTTTTTTTTTAGATTCTATACTGTTTATTTCTGTTCTGGTCTTTATTATTTCTCTTCTTCTGCTGGGTTTGGGGTGTCTTTGCTGTTCTGCTTCTATTTCCTTTAGGTGTGCTGTTAGATTTTGTATTTGAGATTTTTCTTGTTTCTTGAGATAGGCCTGGGTTGCAATGTATTTTCCTCTCAGGACTGCCTTTGCTGCATCCCAAAGCATTTGGATTGTTGTATTTTCATTTTCATTTGTTTCCATATATTTTTTTTAATTTCTTGTCTAATTGCCTGATTGAGCCATTCATTCTTTAGTAGGATGTTCTTTAACCTCCATGCTTCTGGAGGTTTTCCAGACTTTTTCCTGTGGTTGATTTCAAGTTTCATGGCATTGTAGTCTGAAAGTGTGCATGGTATGATCTCAATTCTTTTATACTTATGAAGGGCTGTTTTGTGACCCAGTATGTGATCTATCTTGGAGGACATTCCATGTACGCTTGAGAAGAAAGTATATTTTGTTGCTTTCAGATACAGAGTTCTAAATATATCTGTCAAGTCCATCTGATCCAATGTATCATTCAGGGCCCTTGTTTCTTTATTGACCCTGTGTCTAGATGATCTATCCATTGTTGTAAGTGGGGTATTAAAGTCCCCTGCAATTACCACATTCTTGTCAATAAGGTTGCTTATGTTTGTGAGTAATTGTTTTATATATTTGGGGGCTCCCGTATTCAGTACATAGACATTTATAATTGTTAGCTCTTCCTGATGGATAGACCCTGTAATTATTATATAATGCCCTCTTCATCTCTTGTTACAGCTTTTAATTTAAAGTCTAGTTTGTCTGATATAAGTATGGCTACTCCAGCTTTCTTTTGACTTCCAGTAGCATGATAGATCGCTCTCCATCCCCTCACTTTCAATCTGAAGGTGTTCTCAGGTCTAAAATGAGTCTCTTGTAGACAACAAATAGATGGGTCTTATTTTTTTTATCCATTCTGATACCCTATATCTTTTGGTTGGAGCATTTAGTCCATTTACATTCAGTGTTATTATAGAAAAATATGGGTTTAGAGTCATTGTGATGTCTGTAGGCTTCATGCTTGTAGTGGTGTCTCTGGTACTTTGTGGTCCTTGCAACATTTCACTCACAGAATCCCCCTTAGGATTTCTTGTAGGGCTGGTTTAGTGGTGATGAATTCTTTCAGTTTTTGCTTGTTTGGGAAAACCTTTATCTCTCCTTCTATTCTGAATGACAAACTTGTTGGATAAAGGATACTTGGCTGCGTATTTTTTTTCTGTTCATCACATTGAAGATTCCCTGCCATTCCTTTCTGGCCTCCAAGTTTCAGTAGATAGGTCTGCCACTACTCTTATGTACCTACCTTTGTAAGTTAGAGCCTGTTTATCCCTAGCTGCTTTCAGAATTTTCTCTTTATTCTTGTATTTGCCAGTTTGACTATGATATGTCCTGCAGAAAATTGATTCAAGTTATGTCTGTAGGGCGTTCTCTGTGCCTCTTGGAGTTCAATGCCTTTTTCCTTCCCGAGATCAGGGAAGTTCTCAGCTATGATTTGTTCAAGTACACCTTCAGCCCCTTTCTCTCTTCTTCTGGAATTCCTATGATACAGATATTGTTCCGTTTGATTGCATCATTTAGTTCTCTAATTCTCCCCTCATACTCCTGGATTTTTTTAATCTCTCTTTTCTTCAGCTTCCTCTTTTTCCATAATTTTATCTTCTAATTCACCTCTTCTCTCCTCTGCCTCTTCAATTCATGGCCGCCTCCATTTGATTTTGCACCTCATTTATAGCATTTTTTAGTTCCTCATGACTACTTCTTACTCCCTTGATCTCTGTAGCAGTAGATTCTCTGCTGCCCTCTATGCTTTTTTTCAAGCCCAGCAATTAATTTTATGACTATTACTCTAAATTCTTGTTCTGTTATATTGCTTAAATCGGTTTTGACCAATTTGTTAGCTGTCGCTACTTCTGGAGTTTCTTTTGAGGAGAATTCTTCTGTTTCATCATTTTGGATAGTCCCTGTGGTAGCTCCAAACTGCAGGGCACTTCCCCTGTGCTGTCCGGAGTAACTTGTGTTGGTGGGCAGCCCGCAGTCAGACCTGATGTCTGCCCCCAGCCCACCACTGAGGCCCCAGTCAGACTGTGTGTATCTTATCCTCCCCTCTCCCAGGGTCAGGGACTCACTGTGGAGTGGTGTGACCCCTGTCTGGGCTACTTGTACACTGCCAGGCTTGTGGTGCTGCTTAGATGGGATCTGGCCAAGGGCGTATTAGCCAGGGCAGATCTGCAAGGGGCAGGAGGGGCAGGAGGGGCAGGCTTAGCTACTTTGCTGTTGGTGGTCCCCTGTGGGAGGGGCCCTGCACCACTGGGAGGGAGGCAGACCCGTGGGAGGGATGGATCCTAGAAGCACAGCATTGGGTGTTTGTGAGGTGCAAGCAAGTTCATTGAAGGGGAACTGGTTCCCTTTGGGATTTCGTCTGGGGGATGGGAGAGAGGGATGACCTTTGTTCCCCACCGCGGAGCTGAACTCTGTCTTCCAGGGCTCAACACCTCTTCCTCCCAGTGTCCTCTCTCCCTCCCGCTCTCTGAGCAGAGCTGTTGACTTATAACATTCCAGATGTTAGGTCCCACTGGCTGTCAGAACTCATGCAGTCCAGCCCCTCCACTTTTGCAAGCCAGACTTGGGGACTCTGCTTTGCTGGCAGGCCACCCCTCCACCCCGTCTCCCTCCTGCCAGTCCATGTAGCACGTACTGCCTCCCCGCCCTTCCTACCCTCTTCTGTGGGCCTCTCCTCTACGCTTGGCTCCAGAAAGTCCGTTCTGCTAGTCTTCTGGCGGTTTCCTGGGTTATTTAGGCAGATGTGGGTGGAATCTAAGCGATCAGCGGGACAAGATGAGCCCAGCGTCCTCCTACGCCACCATCTTCCATGCTCCCACTTGCTGTTACTTTTTAAAGAAAACGTTACTTTGCTAAAGAGTTGGAGACAATGCATTACAAGGTCATTTTTTAGAACATAGGGTATTAAAGAGGTAGTAAATTATATATGCGACCTTTGTCCCAAGTGTCTTGAAAGGGGAAACTTTAAAAAGTCACTTGCATTGGACCTCCAGTGCTTCTGTTTAACATATAGATGTGTCAAAGGTTATATTCTGATTCCTAAACTAACAGATATTTCAGCATTTCTTGAAATGTACCAGATTTCTCTGTAATGAGAAAAATACCTTTTTAGGTTTGATAAGCCACAAGATCAAGTGACAAATCTTGTGAGTTATTTATGAAGATGAATAGTTTTTTGTTTGTTTGTTTGTTTCTGTTTTTATCTCTTGCTGATTGATTCCATTATAAATAACTTTCTAAAATTATGTTTTTAGTGTCATTCTATCTAATAATTTCTATATGATACCTGTTTTCTTTAAACCAGTGTTCAAATTTGACAAAAATATCTTTTTGGATTTTAGGATCCGTAAGTGTTTATAATAACAAATGAAAGGGACTAGTATCCCTACTTTCTGCTTATTTCACTTCTGTTTTTTTTTTGTTTGCAAATTATGTTAATAAACTTCAGCAGCTTTGTGACTAAAGTCTCAGATGGGATATCAAAGACAGTAATTGCAAAGATGTTCAACCATAAGGGTGGGAGATGTCTCATGAAATTCTTCATTTAAATCTATAAGTGATCCTTTAGTGAAGTGAGCTATAACTTGGAGAGTTTTAAAAATCTTGGGTACATATGCAAAAAAATTAAATAAGCTTAATAGAATGAGTTTGTTCCAAGTGATTTATTAATTCTATACCTAATTTAAGACTGTGCTTTATGAGCTATTTTACAGTAATCGAAAACCTAGTGCATGAATAATTTTAGAGTTAAAGAATGTGATTTTTAAAATATGAGATTGTTTGGAGCTGATTGCACAAAGAAATGAGCTCTTGTTCTAAGACAAGCAAATATATGATAGTCCCTTAAACATAGTGCTACTTCTTGAAAAAAGGAAAATATTAGCATCTTATTGTTCACATGCAATCAAGAAGGACATATTTTATGAAAGTTATATACCCTATATTCAAGGCATGCCACTGTAACTGTTAGGCATGTACCTATTTGGAATTTATTATAAATATATCCAGGCCACATTGCACTATGGAACCTAATTAAAATATGTTCATCAGGTAGTACTTAGATTTTATCAGCATCCAGCACCCAGTTTCATACTTTACCACTTAATAAGCCCAAAAGACCTTAGACACTGTATTAAAGAGAATAAATGGAAAATTAATATTAGGACCTCAAAGAGAAGCTTGATAAAATTGGAGTCTCAAGAATACAATAGCTGCTCCTTATTTCTATTTGGGAACAAAACTAATGGAAATTAGCAGTGGAAGAATATAGAGGAGATATTTTTACCATAAATAAGTTAATATAAGTAAACAAAACACATTGGTTTTATGGGTATTCCATGAGGAAATCTATAACCAGGGCTGTCACTGAGGCTCTTTAAAACTACAATTATGATGTGTGGTGACTGGTGTCCTAGGGACTAGAGAGCCCTGCCAGATCCACCAAAGCCAGGCTCGTCCTTTTTACACAAATAAAATGCTGACAGTGTTACTGACCATGCATTTGAATGGAAATACCTTGTATCCTTTTTATCCATACTATATGTATATTTTATCCTTTGGACAAAAGATTGTTTTTACAAAGCCACCCTTCAGGGCCATTCACTTTCTGTGTCAATGGCTCTTAACCCTGTAATCCACAGACAACTGAGCCACATCCCTCCCTTTCCCCTCCAATCACTTCAGAGCAACACGTTGACCTGGGCTATTTTCTAGCTGTTGACACTGATGGTACATTTTCCCAAAGCAATTTGAAGAATTTACGCCTTCACGCCTGATTCCTGAGAGTCCATGCCTCTTTCCACTTCCTTTTGTAAGGACAAGGGAGGAAAGTTACATCTAGTTCTCTTTGCAAGGATGTTGTTGAAGCCTAAAAATCAGTCACCATGTAATGTGCATATGTGAAGGTAAGGCTGAAAATCTAGTGTGAAGGCTCACCTGGTCTGATGAAACCAAATCATGCACAGGACTCTATGGATGATATACAAATTGTGAGAATGGCAAAGTTTTATATCAACCTCAAATGCATAGCTCCTCCAGCCAGCATGGTACATAAAAATAGGGTGTGCGTTCTGTCAAGTTTCCTACCTTTCGAGGTCCTCATAATAATTAAGATATGCACTGTGATTTGCTGTTGCAGTATACTTTACTCTGTGGGTGTTTTATTTTCAGAGTTCTCATGAGTTTTATGTATTTGTCCCAAAACAAGAAGATTTGTGTAAATTCACATATCGACACACATATTTGTGTATAGATGTTTTGTATTTGTAAATGTCAATCTCTAAAATACACAATGGTTATATAAAATATAAGTGCCTTTGGTAAAATTATATTCAGTAAAGTAGTTGCCAAAGAAATATACTCAAAACAGGCTTTCCAAGCGAACAATCAACCAAATTCTGGCCACTGAAGTGCATGCAAATTTGATTGCCAGTTCAGTGAACCTCCGGCTTTATAAAAGATGCTGACACAATTTTTACCTTGGCTCCCCTCTCATTGTGCTATCAGAAAGCACTAAATAACAAACTACCTCAATTCCTATTTAAAAGTTGTGCTATGTTTTTTAAATTACATGCAAATCATTTACCAGTAATTTTCTTTATTTTCTGCTGCATTTGGGCTCTGGCACGGCTCTAATTAAGATATCTGAACAATATTTATCGGATATCATTATGTTCTTTGATCAAAGTCTTGTATTAAGTCTCCACTTACTAATTAATAATGACCCTATCAATTGCAGACTAATTCAATTAGCCATTGCCCTGAATTTTTATTCATGGAATAAGTCAAAGTTCCCAGCCTAATCAAAATCAAGCTTGAAAGGTAAATAAAGATATGTTAATTCTACTCTCTCAGGATGATCTTATTTTTGGTGAGCTCAGCAGAAAATCACTTTCCATAACCCAATGAGAAAAGTTGATTCTTTTCCCTAATAATTTTCTAAGTTTTACAATTTTTGTCAAATACTTTATTCTTTATGACATAGGATTTGGAGAAATTGGGTAAGAGCTTACCTGTTAACCTAATGTCGATTTTAGTTACTTCTAACTACAATTGTTTGAGAATATTTTTTCAAAACAATTCAAAAAATAAAATTTATATAGAATATTACAAAGGTCACTAATTAAAAAAAGAAGAGAAAATCAACTTATTTTCCCTTTTGGTGTCATGATTTAAGTAAATCAATACAAAGGCATTAGATTCAGTCTATATATTATATTAATCCTAATGTATAATATATGATTTGGTTGTTTTTGTCTTTTAAATTTCTTTGAGATTGAATGAGAAAATTTTAAATCATTGGACTTTCATTTACACATAATTTTAGTGAAGCCTGGTTGAATTTTCTCTCACATTTCCTCTGGAACTGAGAGAGCAAGCCTGATTTTAAGTGTTCCTATGTTGAGCTTATGAGGAATTTGCTTATGTCATATTGACTCATTCAACTTCTACTGCAACCCTTGATTCGCTTTCCTCATCCATGAAGTATGCATACAAATATATGCCATTTGGTGATTTTCCAGGCCCCTGGGCTGAATCCCCTGTGCCTAGAGCGTGTGTATTCCAATATCTAAATCAGAACAGTGGTGGCCAAGACCCAGAGCCTGCTTTGGTGTCTGGAGAGCCCAACCGTCATTTTACTACAAGCAGAAACTGTATGCTGTGGCCCCTGCTCTCCCTCCCAGTGTCCCATCACACCCATTTGCCTCCTAATACAAAGTTGGCTAGGTAGAGTAAAATATATGTTGGCTACATGTTGGCTCACTGAATCCTAAAATGTAAAAGCGTTCATTCAATATGTATTTATTGAATACTTACTGTGTGCCATGTGCAAGATGAACAACAGAGACAAACTTGCCTGCCCCTGGGATCTTATATTTGACAAGAGAATGCTTTGGATTTTATGTTATCAAGAAAATACATTATCCTTACAATATTCAGAGGAAAAACAGCAAGAATAGAGAGGCTTGTCCTTCAGACTAGCTAAACTGTTCATCCTAAACTTCTGCTGGGCATTGGTAAAAAGGCCAGAGGCAGTGTTGACATCTGAAGGTCAGAAAGAGAATTCTCACAACTGCCTAATAGCTGGTGAGGGGCCAAGGGGACACTTGTGACCAGTGTGCTGGCATCAGGACTGTCCTCTCTCTTTTCAAGTAAAGGAAAATAAAACAAGATGATATGGGGCTTATTTTTCAATTTGTAGAACAACAATAAGATAGAAATTATTCTAAAGGCATGAAGAAAAATTGCGAAAATAGAAAATTTCCTATCAGAACAGCAGATTGCTAGAATGTATATAAAGTACAAAGGAATTTTCTCCATGAATACCAGAGAGGATAAAATGAATCCTGAGGTGATGAGGGAGGTATCCTAATAATAATGTGTTTCAAGGAAATTTTAAAATGTAGCAGTAGAAATTGCATTATCAAAAATAAAATCCATAATATTGAGGACAGAATGGAGAGTAATAAAAAAGGAACATTATGAGTGAGAAAAGAACATAAATAAGAAAAATCAGAAGTAAAGAGCCTGTCTTTGGATAACTGACCTCCTAATGGAAGATACCAAAAAAGGAAGAAGCAACATTTTAAACCATAAAACCAGAAAACCTTCTGACCACACCTCCCTCCCCCAGAAACTAGGCTACAGCTTGAATGGACCCACTTGATTCCATCCATAAGCAATAAAAGAGACTCTCACCAAAATATATCCTAATATGTGATGGTGATGACCCTGAGTCATAGTGTTAATTTCAAAATAAAGAGCAAACCTTGTAACTATCAGCCAGGTAGAGGGAGAAAAAAAAAGAAATGGATTATTTGGGAAAAAGTGTTGCAAAAATTACATTCTTGTAAAAAAGAATGTCACATCATACATATCCATAAAGTCAAGATGGTTTAGGTGTTGAAAGAAAAAAGAAAGAAAAAAAACATAATAGGAAATCATAGGTAAATATGTAGATCATATTTGATTGATTTAATTAAGTGAACAATCTTTTTAAGCATATAAAAAATATGGTATCACAAAAGGAGTGATTGATAGATTTAAGTACAGGAAAATTAAAAATGTGTGTGTAAAATATAAAATGAAATGACATAGAAAATTAAAATAAAGCAACAAATATAACAGAAGCCCATATTGATACCATGTAAGCCCATAATTCTTAAAAACAATTAGAAAATCTCTAACATCTAATAAATAAAGGACATTAAAGAGACCATCTGTATATGTTATTAGTGAGACTGAACCCAATTGGGAGAATGTAAATTAAATGCCACTTGTTGCCATTTATGTACATTAAATATAAAAAATCCATTTTCAGAATTGTCATAAATGTAAAATTTTATAAAACATGAGATTGGTGGGGCGCCTGGGTGGCGCAGTCGGTTAAACGTCCGACTTCAGCCAGGTCACGATCTCGCGGTCCGTGAGTTCGAGCCCCGCGTCAGGCTCTGGGCTGATGGCTCAGAGCCTGGAGCCTGTTTCCGATTCTGTGTCTCCCTCTCTCTCTGCCCCTCCCCCGTTCATGCTCTGTGTCTCTCTGTCCCAAAAAATAAATAAACGTTGGAAAACATGAGATTGGTGACTATGCAGAGAAAGATTTATCATATACCCTAGATGCAAGTGTACAATCTTTCTTGAGAGGAAGGAAACAATGCATATCACATTTCAAATGGCAGGTCATTTAGGCCTACAAGAAATAGTTGCATCGGTGAATGAAGATATGAACTTGGGAGTTCATTCTAAGTTTTTACTGATGGCAAAGAAGTAGAAACAAATTAAAGGAATATCAATAGGAGACTTGTTAAATAATTTTCATATTTATCATGTAACTATAACAGAGACTGTTGCACAGCCATTACACATTATTATTACTATTATTACTATTATTTATATGTAAAATATCCACAGTTGCACACCTGTTTATCTGTATCACTTTTCATTTTCCTCACCCCTTTAAGAACATCTCTGTGAAAATCAACTGACTTTCCTAGTGTGCTCTCCTAGGGAACCATCTGTCAAGCTGTTATGCAGATATCTGAAATGCCATTTATCTTGACCTTTGTCAAACAAATGCTCTTAGTTTTTCTATAATTTTCCTAAGTTAGACACTCTAAAAATATTTATGCTTCACTAAAACATTACAGGATGTTTTACAACATAAGAGTTGCATTCCTACATAACCCTCATGCAATACTTTTTTCTTTACTTCTATGTCATTTAAGCCTCTCTATATATGAATCTCTCATTTTTTACTCATATAATTAAAGGAAAATAAATCACTCACCATAATTTCAAATCTAATTCTCTCTTTTAGTATTATTTTGGAACCATTTCCCTCCAGTAATTAATCTTAGTATTCAAATGAGGATGTACAACAATCCATAAAATTATATTACTTTTAGTAAAACATTTCATCCATAAATGGGAATTTCAGTTGCTTCACATTTTCTCTATTTTAATTGAAGATGAAATTACTATTTTTTTAAGAAGGTGACCAAAATATACTATGTTCCAGAAGTTGCTTGTAGGACAATCTAACCACCCTCTTTCTCTGTTTCTACATTTATGCTTCTAATAACATTCTGAGAGTGATAATAGATTATTTCCCCAGATTTATTTATTGTTTTACTCTTAGCAGATTCTATTATAGCCCTTAATATATTTTATATGTTGTTTTACACACTTAGTAAATATTAACTCACCTAATCCTCATAAAAATCCTATGAGGGTTGTTATCTTCATTTTTCAGATAAGGAAATTGAGATGTAGAGAAATAAAGTAGCTTTCCCAAGGGCATATAGCTAGTGAGGGCAGAGCCATTTGGGGAACCCAGACCATCTAGCTCTTCCACAATAGACTGCCTCTTAAGAAGATCGGAGAAGATTTTTAACTAGTTGCCTTTCCCCGTAAAAATTGGTTGGTGCCACTGTGATACTATATTTCCTTGACCAATGGTGTTATCCTCTGTACAGAAACAAGAGAAAGACTCTTGGCATTTTCTGCTATGGTACCTTGTGGCCTCCTTAGGCATGGTTGGTTCTTGTCCATAGAACATACTTAGGAAGTAGTTTTAACTCAATCCAGCAAAACTTTTATTGAGGGATTGTTACATATAAGGCACATTTAATACAGATCCAGACATGAAGAGCAGAGCACTAAGCCAAATGTCTACCCATACGCCAGCTCAGTGCCCTAAATAACCTGCTGTATTTGAGCCAAACCTCTGGAGGTAAAGGTCTATCTAAAGCAGCTGAGAAGAAAAAGGGAAGATGGCGGCGTAGGAGGACGCTGGGCTCACCGCGCGTCCTGCTGATCACTTAGATTCCACCTACACCTGCCTAAATAACCCAGAAAACCACCAGAGGATTAGCAGAACGGAGTCGCCGGAGCCAAGCGCAGACGAGAGGCCCACGGAAGAGGGTAGGAAGGGCGGCGAGGCGGTGCGCGCTCCACGGACTGGCGGGAGGGAGCCGGGGCGGAGGGGCGGCTCGCCGGCCAAGCAGAGCCCCCGAGTCTGGCTTGCAAAAAGCGGAGGGGCCTGACGGACTGTGTTCCGACAGCAAGCGCGACTTAGCGTCTGGGAAGTCATAAGTTAACAGCTCTGCTCAGAAAGCGGGAAGGCTGGAGGACAAAGGGAAGGAGAGCTGCTGAGCCCCCGGACGACAGAGCTCAGTTTGGTGGGGAACAAAGGCGCTCGCCAGCGCCATCTTCCCCGCCCATCCCCCAGCCAAAATCCCAAAGAGAACCAGTTCCTGCCAGGGAACTTGCTCGCTCCGCGCAAACACCCAACTCTGCGCTTCTGCGGAGCCAAACCTCCGGCAGCGGATCTGACTCCCTCTTGCTGCCACAGGGCCCCTCCTGAAGTGGATCACCTAAGGAGAAGCAAGCTAAGCCTGCCCCTCCTGCCCCTGTGCACCTTGCCTACCCACCCCAGCTAAGACGCCAGATCCCCAGCATCACAAGCCTGGCAGTGTGCAAGTAGCCCAGACAGACCACCCCACCCCACAGTGAATCCCGCCCCTAGGAGAGGGGAAGAGAAGGCACGCACCAGTCTGACTGTGGCCCCAGCGGTGGGCTGGGAGCAGACATCAGGTCTGACTGCGGCTCCGCCCACCAACTCCAGTTATACACCACAGCACAGGGGAAGTGCCCTGCAGGTCCTCACCACGCCAGGGACTATCCAAAATGACCAAGCGGAAGAATTCCCCTCAGAAGAATCTCCAGGAAATAACAACAGCTAATGAGCTGATCAAAAAGGATTTAAATAATATAACAGAAAGTGAATTTAGAATAATAGTCATAAAATTAATCGCTGGGCTTGAAAACAGTATAGCTGACAGCAGAGAATCTCTTGCTACAGAGATCAAGGGACTAAGGAACAGTCACGAGGAGCTGAAAAACGCTTTAAACGAAATGCATAACAAAATGGAAACCACCACGGCTCGGATTGAAGAGGCAGAGGAGAGAATAGGTGAACTAGAAGATAAAGTTATGGAAAAAGAGGAAGCTGAGAAAAAGAGGGATAAAAAAATCCAGGAATATGAGGGGAAAATTAGAGAACTAAGTGATACACTAAAAAGAAATAATATACGCATCATTGGTATCCCAGAGGAGGAAG